>NW_028261384.1:9068669-10521169 GCF_051295495.1 Thamnophis sirtalis | reverse complement strand
AGTCTAACACAGACCAGCTTTGACAGAGTACCCACAAAAAGATTGGAAAACATATTCACAACGTCACAACGGGTCTATCTCTTAGAAAATCAGAATAATTTACATCATACGCTGTGATTCTCTATGGAAAAGAAACTTGGACTTTGAAGAGACAGGGTAGAAAGAGTATTGATGCCTTTGAACTTTGGTGTTGGAGAAGACTCCTGAGAGTGGCATTGACAGCCAAAAAAAGCAAACCAATTGATCATCAAACAAATCAACCCAGAGTTCTCATTGGAGGCATAAATGACCAGGCTCAAGTTATCCTGCTTTGGACACATGATGTTCTAGTTCTCATGCTACCAAAGACGGAAGGAGAAAGAAGAAGAGGACAATCAGTAAGAAGATGGATCAGCTCAATTGCAGCAGTGATGGGTAGCACCACTGGAAAACCAAAGGATCAGGTTAGGGATAGATTGATTGTCATGGAGAAAGTCTATTTATGAGGTCACTAAGGGTTGTCATCAACCAGACAGCATATAATCCATCCATCCATCAATAACTGATTAACACAATGAAAGCACTACCTTCTCCTCATACTAAAGAGATCAGAGTTTTGGAATTAACACATAAATGACCTATTAATAGTTCTCAAGCCCTGGCAATTTGCTAAGTTAGAGCTAAGCATTCCCTGAGCAATAATTAAGAATATGAAACTGCACATCAGTAATTCTGAGATACTAAATCACATTCAAGGAACAGTATATCCTCTTGGCCCAATGAGATAGAGTTCAATTGCGAAACACAGTAATTGTAATGAAAAAAATCCTTACACACCAAGTTTTTCAATGTGGTTCATTTGGATGCCATATCTTTGGTGCTAAGCAGATATTTTTAATCAGCCGTTCTACTTATTTCACATAAATTGGTTCCTATAGTACTGGTTTTAAAAAAAATGATGATGCTATGGCAAACTATCCTGAGAATCATTTTATTATTAAGCACACAAAAACTTAGTTACTAGCATATACCCAGGATAATTTCAAACAAGATAAGATCTACAGTGCAATTAAAAAAAACAGAATAAGTTAATTAGTTAGTTACTCATTTCAGACCTTTCTATTTCTGCATTCTTGCAGGTGTAAATACTGTATATAAATATTTTTCTCTCCCTCTGTCAAACACACACACACACACAAACACACATATATATACATACACACCATGAGAGAGGGAGGGAGGGAGGGGGAGGATCTTCAGGTATATCTATTACAATGTGGCTTTCCCCCACTTTTGCCTATTAAAATACTCTACAGCTAATAAAATAAAAGTATCTTTAATATCTTGAGAAAAACAACTTTATCTGATGTAGATAAATGGAAACGCAATCCTAAATGTATCTATTCTATAGCAATCAAACAAACTGACCTACTGTCTTTGTTTTCCAGTTTTTCCATTTGACTTACTATCATACATGCTTATCATGCTGAGGTTTCTCACAAAAGTCAATATTTAGAGGTGACTGACAGCTCTGGGACTGCAAAGGGATTTTTTTCTAAGGAATTTTTCAAGTTCATGTCCTCCTTTGCCTGATAAAGTCACCAGAAATTGGCCAGCTGCTCTTTAATTCCCCAGCAAAAACAAAATTTAACAAAACACTTTTTTCTTTCTTTTTAACACAAGAATATTTTCCTCTTTAGCCAGAGGCATGCTCAAAGTTGCCTTAGGTCTTTTGCTAACTCAAAGTTCAATCATAGTTCAGTTATACCTGTACTTTACATTGCTTTGTGCCAACAATAGGTTAACATGTATACAGTGATGAGCAATTCAGCATTTAGAGACTTCTTGTGTTTTTCACTATCTAGCTCAAGGGTATCAAACGCAAAGGCCCGGGGGCCAGATCCGACCCATGGGGTGCTTAGATCTGGCCTGCAGGGCTACCCTGGAAAAAGTAAAGGACGGACCCACGGTGCCTCTGCCAGCGAAAACAAACGGGCTCCTGAGCAATTATAGCATTTCCATACATGCAATCAAATGTATGGATCCATTATGTAGCTGCCTTTGTTACATAAGATAAATGAAACAATCAACAACATCTGCAAAGGAATAAAATTCACAAAAGAAGAAAACAACACACTAGCCCTTCCTGGATGTCCTCGTCAGCCAAGGAAATGACAAATTACAAACGCATGTCTAAGGAAAAACAACCCACACTAACCCATTTCCAAAGTAGCAACTCAACCTCCCACAAGAGGAACTGGGTAAGAATATTATTTAGACAAGTAAAAACACAGTGCACAAACCAGGAACACAGAAAAAGGAATCTGTACGTCTTCCAACAACATCTTCCAACAAATAAGTGCCCGTGCAAATTTATTTTTTTTAAAAAATGCTTGCTACCCAATATAACTACAATATAACCAACACAACGTTGCAATGTATGGCTGTGAAAGTTGGACCATAAGGAAGGCTGAGCGCCAAAGAATGGAGGTCTTTGAACTCTGGTGTTGGAGAAAACTCCTGCGAGTCCCTTGGACTGCAAGGCGATCAAACCGGTCAGTCCTAGAGGAGATCAACCCTGACTGCTCTTTAGAAGGCCAGATCCTGAAGATGAAACTCAAATACTTTGGCCAGCTAATGAGAAGGAAGGACTCACTGGAGAAGAGCCTCATGCTGGGAAAGATTGAGTGTAAAATAAGAAAGGGACAACAGAGAATGAGGTGGCTGGATGGAGTCACCGAAGCAGTCGGCGTGAGCTTGAATGGACTCCAGAGGATGGTAGGGAACAGGAAGGCCTGGAGGAACATTGTCCATAGGGTTGCGATGGTCAGACATGACTTTGCAACTAACAACAACAACCAACACAATATCAGACAAGTTCTGAAAAGAACACTATCGTAAATCAATATAACCAACACGTTATGAAAAGAATAACACTATCCCACTTGAGAAACAATCAATAGGCTATTACAAACACACAAATCATCGCAGCATACAAAACCTTCCAAAGCATTTTATGTAAATCAAAATATCCGGTAGTTCAAGAAGAAAAAAACAAAGTCATCTTCTACAACATACAGTGTTAAGGACTGCATAGCCACTATGTGGGACTCAAGTAGAAGACTAGAAGAATCCATCTATGAGCAATTAGCAATCGAAAGATGCAATAAAAGTTCCTTAATCTCACATGGAAAGACTTAAATCACAGTTTCAACTGAGAAACTGTTAATATCTTCGACCAAGCCAAATCTAAAAATACACAGGAATTCCTGGAAGCTTGGCATTCAGACAAATCAGTCATCAATAAAAACAAATAAATAAACCGTATGTGCACATCATTCAAGAGAGACAATAAGAAATAAAGAAATAAACAAAAAAAATCCAGAATGCATCCTGACAGCAGCCAACACCCAGATAAACAGGCGTGAACACCAGACAAATAGGCAAGCAGAAAACACTATCTTAATCAAGGACCTATCAAGGAGAAAAATCATACCTCCAACAACATTGATAGGGAAACTACTGTATAAACCTCCTATTCATTCACGCCAGGGTGGGTTCCTGCCATTTCTAACCTCTTCTATAGAAGAGGTTCCATAAATCTACAGTGCCGTTTAAAACCGGTTACAGCTCCCTCCCCACCACCTGTCTGCACATCATCAAGATGAAGAGCAAGAGGAGGAATTCTGGGAGTTGAAGTCCACAAGTCTTAAAGCTGTCAAGTTTGAACACCCGGGGTTTTTTTTCTAAAGGGTTAGGGGTGCAAAGGTCTTGTAACTTGACAGCTTTAAGACTTGCGTGCTTCAAATGCCAGAGTTCCTGAGCCAACATTTTGGTTGCTAAGCAAGAGTGTTGTTAAGTGAGTTTCACCACATTTTACAAATTGGCCACGCCCACCCAGTCACATGGCCAGCAAGCCACTCCCACAAAGCAGGCCGCACCCACAGAAGAGGTTCTAAACTTTTTGAAACCCAACTCTGATTCACACTGATGATGTTATCCAGTTAGGTAATGAAATGTCTGGAAGTAAATTGTAAGCTCAGAGAGCAACAAGGATCCCACATAGCTCCCCCTGAGCTATGTGTATTCTCATTCTATTCCTTTATCAGGTTCTATTATTTTTTTCAGCATCCCCCCATTTCATATTTGCTCTTTTCATTTTGTACATCAGCCCTTCTCACAATTCATATTTGCAGACATTACTTGTACAAACTTTCATGTATGCATTTATACCCATTAAATGCATACGTTATGCGTGTTAATGTAAATTTCATTCACTGCCAGTTTAAGGGGTTGAAGTGTTTTATGCTAGAGATAAAACAGATTCCAAGATCAAGTTTTTTCCCCAAGAGACTCAGTGGTGGGATTCAAAAAAATTTACTACCGGTTCTGTAGGTGTGCCTTGGTGGGCGTGGCATGGCTTGGTGGGCATGGAAGGGAAGGATACTGTAAAATCTCCATTCCCTGCCCACTCCAGGGGAAGGTTACTGCAAAATCCACATTTCCTCCGGATCAGCTGGGACTTGGGAGGCAGAGAATAGATGGCAGAGAACAGAATAAAGGCCAGTCAGAGGTTACTAATTCTCCAAACTACTCAAAATTTCTGCTACTGGTTCTCCAGAACTGGTCAGAACCTGCTGAATACCACCTCTGAAGAGAATACACACGGGGTCCTCAACATATAGCCAGTTGCTTAGCAACAATTTAAAGTTAGAAGAGATTCCCCAAAAGGTATTTATCACCTGGTTCCAAAGTTGTGATGGTGCCCCCCCCCATAGTCACATGATTTAGATCACAACAACTGGCCCACATTCATGGCTATTTGCAGCATTATATGACCTTGATTTACTGCATGTCATTTTATGTCAAATACTGGCATTTACTTCTGGTTTTCAGGAAAAAATGCCCCATAATAAACAATGGGGTTGCTTAGCAACCATGGCATTTACTTAGCATAAAAGGGTGTAAAATTGGGTTCGTGATGTGATGACCTGCTTTATGATTGTCACAACTTAGGACCATAATCATCGGAAGACTCTATTATGGTTGCAAAGTTGAGGACTATTGTTAGGTAAGCTTCCCGTTGGGAGAGCGAGCACGTTAAGAGAAGCATTATGAGAGATGTGTTGGAGAACACACAAACCAGCATACAGAGACACTGCAGTTTAAATAGGCTTTTACTTTCATGGAAATAGAGGTATCAGAGTCCATCAAACTGTCCAAGTCATACATGGTTAAGACAGTCAGTCATCAACGTCTTTCAGTTAAGGGATAATCCAAAATAACATAGTCCAGTATCATATAATCAGTTCAGTACTCAAAGTTTGCTAGGAGTTGCAAAACTTACAATAGCTCACGGCACTTTCTAACAGCCAGCTTCCAAAACACTCAGATCGGATCAGTCCAGCATCTAACAAAACAGAGAGCTAACAGTCATTCTGGCTCCCTCTTATGGCCAATTGAGGAAAACAGCAACCCATCACATTTTACAGTATGATTTAAAAAAAAAAACAGGTAGAACATTGTTACATGATTTATATCTTGCCAACCCGTTAGATTATATTCCTAACTACTATCTCTGCCCATTCCCTGGAATTCGATTCCAATGGGGCTCAAGGTTGATTCAGACTTCCAACTTCCAAAGTCGGTAAAATGGGGACCCAGATCGTTAGGGGCAAACTGTTTACACTGTAAACCATCAGAGAGTGCTGCAAAGTGCTATGGGGTGGTGTTATGACCAAAGGTTGGTGCGTAAACCACACATGCTAGGCGAAAGCCTGTCAGCCTTTATTCAACCACCATGCCCCCCAAATCCCCACAATCCAGCAATTGTCTGTTCTCCAACGCCTCTGTCCACAGGGCACACCTACAGTCCAAGAGCAAGGCTTGAACCCATGTGTCTGCACACATCTCATGCAACTTCCCAACAGTGTAAGTCCACCAATGTCAAGCCAAAGGATCAAACCTCAGTCAACAACAGCTAGGATTCTGGTGCAAAGTTCTTCTAGAAGCCATGGAGTGTGTTGCTGCAAAATACAATACGTGCTCTCCCCATGGTGACTCTTTAAATGCTATTCTCCAGGTGATCCTTGTGAGGAGGGGTGGGGTGCCCTCCTCCCAAGTAGTAGCGCTGACTCTGCCTGTTCCCCATTCTCCACACTCAGGGATCAGGCAGGGGAAGCATTTGCTTGTCTCAGGAACTCTGTGGCTGCTCTGCTCTGTTGCCTTCCCTTTCCATCTCCTCCCCCCACCCCTTTCTTGGTCTCTCTGCCTAATCTTCTGAGGTCTGAGGGATCCAGGTCTGCCTTGTCCTCATCCCCAGGTCGCTCCTCATGGCCCTTGTAGGCTGCGCCCACTCCCTCTGTCAGCCCAGGCTCCCAATCTCCTCGCACCCCGGCTCCGATGGGGCCATTAAAACTGGTGTATAAGTCTAAATACTATTGTTATTGCTATCTATAATGATGGCAGCCTTCCAGATCTGGCTCTTTTCTATTGACCAGGGAGTTTCTACTGCATTCTCAAAATGCGGACAATCTAAGTATCGACTAATAAACTGTCCTCCCCGATGTGTTATACTTCAGAAATGTGGAGACTAAAATCCCCAGAATGAGGCTATATGCTGGCAAGCTCAAGGAAACAAGAACAACACGGATTTTAGTAATGGATCTTTAATGCTAATTAAACGCTAATGCTAATTTGATGCTAATACAGAATGTTGAAGACTAAGAGCAATTTCCCCAGAATTCAACTAACTCCCTATAGAGAGTTAAAGAGAAGTTTCTCTGCAGCTTTTTGTTCTTGGCAACTGGAATGGACTGACTCTTCTGAGGTAAACACTCAAACGCCTCTCTTTCCCACCGTCTCTCACACCATGTCAGATCAGAATTTTATTAATTACATTCTCCCCGAAATTAGAATTTTGCAAGGAGCTGACAGGATTCACACCTGCCCAGAAGCATTCACTGAAGGGAAGAGGGATAAATTTATTTAGGTATATTTTATATATTTATATACATGTTTTTGAACCCTCATCTACCTCAGAGAGGAACACTAGGTGACAACAATAAAATATTACTATACAAATGAAATGTTAAAATATAAGGTAAAGGTTTCCTTGGCACATATGTGCTAGTCATTCCCAACTCTAGGGGGCGGTGCTCATCTCCGTTTCAAAGCCGGAGAGCCAGCATTCTCCGTGGTCATGTGGCCGGCATGACTAAACGCCGAAGGTGCCCGGAACGCAGTTAACTTCCCACCAAAGGTGGTTCCTATTTTTCTACTTGCATTTATACATGCTTTCGAACTGCCAGGTTGACAGAAGCTGGGACAAGTTACAGGACCTCACAGCGTTACATGACGCTAGAGATTCAAACCGCCAACTGCCGACCTTTCTGATCGACAAGCTCACGGTCTATAGCAATTAAAAAATTAGAAAGAAGCAGCGATGATTAAACACTGCTGAAATAAAATTTAAAAGTAAAATGGGGGGGGGGACTCTTGGCATCAGCCACCCTCACAGCTGTGTGCTTATCTGGAAGCTGTAGACTCATATTTTTATCTTCTTTTTGGAAGGGCAGGAGAGTGGGGACCTGTCCCCCCCCCCATGGGAAGACTATTGTATACGGTAGGGGCAAAAGCAGACAAGGGTCTCTTCCTGGGGTCTGCAACATACCTTCCCTGCCTGACCAGGTGGGACAGGTAGATGAAATCAGAGGAAGACTGGCCTCATGCCATGTAAAAAACAAGGTATTTGGACTATAGTTTTGTACATGCTTGTATGGGAAAGGAAATCAAAACCCTTTGGTTTCTGTCACTCAGGGATTGAATCTTCCTATTCTAGCGACAACTTTGTGCTACATCAGGTGGCGCAGTGGTTAGAGTGCAGCACTGTAGGCTACTTCAGCTGACTGCAGTTCGGCAGTTCGGCTGTTCAAATCTCACCGGCTCAAGGTTGACTCAGCCTTCCATCCTTCCGAGGTGGGTAAAATGAGGACCCGGATTGTTGGGGGCAATATGCTGACTCTGTAAACCGCTTAGAGAGGGCTAAAAGCCCTATGAAGCGGTATATAAGTCTAACTGCTATTGCTATTGCTATTTTTTTAAACATGGCACTTTAAGCTGTGTGGACGTCAATTCCCAGAATTCCCCAGCTGTACATAATGATTTTCAAATTTGCTGGCTGGGGAATTCTGGGAGTTGAAGTCCGCACAGCTAAAAGGTGCCAAGTTTGAAAAACACTGCACTACATTATTCATTTGGCGATGAAGTAAATGGAATGGCATGGCCCAGAATTCCGCCAACTCATTTGCCACTGTGTCTCTTAATCCTTAGCAAAAAGAAATAAAAAATCATTGGATTTAAAAGATACTGTGAAAAGCCATTTCTATTTTAATTCTGAGCACTTGCAGACCAATGCAAGGTGCCAAAAGGAAGAAGCCACAGATGGTATAGAAATTAAATCGGCTGTCCTTCCAGTAATATGTTAGACACAGCAAAAATTATAGAGAACAATAACACAAGCAAATCTCAAAATGTAGGCCTCACAGCTATTTCGAAGGTTTAGGCAGATTTCAAAACTGTTCTGCTCTTTTGAAACAAAAAGGCAGCTACTGCTATTGAAGTACTGAAAATAATGAGAAGTCAATTTTATAACTCACCTAATTTTTAAAATGGGTGAGTGGAGGAGAACCTGAAATTAAAGTATAGAGGCCTGTTGAGTCTTATGCAAGCTAGTTGAAAAGGTTTACAAAACTACTAAAATCTTTCAAAACAAGTTATTTTAGGAACTAAATTCAGCGTGAATGTAAACTGTAATAAAGGTAAAGATTCCCCTCACACAAATGTGCTAGTAGTTCCCGACTCTAGAGGGCGGTGCTCATCTCCGTTTCAAAGCCTAAGAGCCAGCCCTGTCCAAAGACGTCTCCGTGGTCCTGTGGCTGGCATGACTAAACACCTGAGGTGCATGGAACAGTATTATCTTCCCACCAAAGGTGGTCTCTATTTTTCTACTTGCATTTTTACGTGCTTTCGAACACAAGTTGAAATAGGGAAGAAAATGGTAAGTGAGCACCTGTCTACCCAAGACAAGTTCAAATTACCAGGACCGGACAGATTACAAACCAGGGTTCTGAAGGAACTGGCAGATGAGATCTCAGAATCACTGAACTATATCTTTCAGAGATCCTGGATCACTGGGGAACTGCCAGAGGACTGGAAAAGAGCTGATGTGGTTCCCATCTTCAAAAAAGGAAAAAAATAGATCCAGGAAACTATAGACCTATCAATACCAGGAAAGATTCTGGAAAAGATAATCAAGAACATCTAGATGTAAACAAAGTAATAGCCAAAAGCCAACATGGGTTTGTCAAAAACAGATCATGCCAGACTTATTGTATTCTTTGACAAAATGACAAAATTAGTGGACCAGAGGAATGCTGTCGATATAGTTTACTTGGATTTCAGTAAGGCATTTGATAAAGTAGACCATAACCTACTACTAGATAAAGTGGAAGAATGTGGATTGGATAGCATCACCACCAGATGGATTCGTAACTGGCTAACCAACTGCACTCAACATGTAGTCCTCAATAGAACTGCATCTACATGGAGGGAGGTATGCAGTGGAGTACCCCAAGGCTCTGTTTTAGGCCAAGTACTCTTCAACATTTTCATCAATGATTTGGATGAGGGGATAAATGGGGAACTCATTTAAATATGAGCCAGCCATGTGCAGCAGCTGCCAAAAAAGCCAACACAGTTCTAGGCTGCATCAACAGAGGGATAGAATCAAAGATCATGTGAAGTGTTAATACCACTTTATAATGCCTTGGTGAGGCCACACTTGGAATACTGCATTTAGTTTTTGTCGCCACGATGTAAAAAAGATGTGGAGATTCTAGAAAGAGTGCAGAGAAGACCCACAAAGATGATTAGGGGCCTGGAGACTAAAACATATGAAGAATGGTTGCAGGAACTGGGTATGTTTACTTTAATGAAAAGAAGGACTAGGAGACATGACAGCAGTGATCCAATATCTCAGGGGTTGCCACAAAGAAGAGGGAGTCAAACTATTCTCCAAGGCACCTGAGGATAGAACAAGAAGCAATGGGTGGAAACTAATCAACTTAGAACTGGGGAGAAATTTTCTGACAGTTAGAACAATTAATCAGTGGAACAGCTTGCCTCCAGAAGTTGTCAATGCCCCAACACTGGAAGTCTTTAAGAAGATGTTGGATAACCATTTGTCTGAAACGGTATAGGGTTTCCTGCCTAGGCAGGGGGCTGGACTAGAAGACCTCCAAGGTCCCTTCCAACTCTGCTATTGTATTGTATTGCTAGGTTGGCAGAAACTGGGACAAGTAATGGGCGCTCACTCCGTTACGCAGTGCTATGGATTCGAACTGCTGACCTTTCTGATCGATAAGCTCAGCATCTTAGCCAGAGCCACCGCATCCCTGTAAACTATAACATGTGATGCCAAATATACATATTTTCTAAGGCTAAGAATTATTCAAATGTATTCAGAAGAAACAATACTATTCATGATTTTGCTTTGCAGAATATTGTATTTTGAGGTGGGGTTGAGAAATATCTTTCACTCACCACAATTCAGAAGGATATATGCGAATAACTGGATAGATTAATAAAGAAAGAAAGTTTTAGGGAGGCATCGATTGTTGGGGTTTCACAACTAAATGCCGCCCTCTGATTCTATAAGTCTATACCACTTTCATGTTTGGAAATGTGTCAGTGTACTTGTAAGGTTGAAGATCAAATTACAGGTAGCAATTGACTTATAACCATAATTGGCACCATAACTTAGAAAATCATAAACACATGCCAGTTGCCAAGCACCTGAATTTTGATCACGTGGCTCACAGAGACAATGGGGAGATTGTGAATCATGTTTTTCAGCACCACTGTAATTCTGAACTATTGTTAAACAAAGAGGTGATAAGTCAAAAATTACCTGTAACAGTATTCCGGCTGTTTAAAATGGATTTCACTCGTCTCACCAATTTTCTTGGACTTTAATGGCCAAGCTGAAAACCTAAAACTGCTGCGTATGTGTTCTACGGGATATTAGATCTTTATAGAAGAAAATAATTGAGGTACTGAAAGCTACAATCCAATTGTTTAGACTTTGCTCTTCATGTTATCTTCATAAAAATGTTTGTAAAACCAATTGAAATGCATTGCTCAGAGCCATAATAAATGATCAGGGGAAAGCATTAGAAAGGCCTAATTTATATGAGGAAGTATTTGTTGGGGAATATTTATGTGTGCAGGATAAAATATTAAACTGCAGAGTGAAATGGTTTATACAGAAGCCCTACCATAAATGGTAAGATAACTATTTTGAATATTACTCCACTAGAGGGAGAAAAAAAAGAAAAAAAAAGCAATTCATACTTTGAGGCTTAAATTACATGTCTGACAATGTAAATTCGGGAATATTTGATTTATTTATGGGTTACATTTATATCTGCCTTCTCATAGATTTCCAAAACACTTATTTTTCCAATTTTCATTTACATGAGCAGCAACGTGAGGAAAAGTGAGCTCGTAAACGAACAACCTGGGTTTGAATGGGCTTCTCTCCAGAGAATGCATTATTTTATTTATTTAGCTAGTTTGTCAAACATGTACAAGATAGCAGGTATAAGTGTAAGCATGGACCTGAGCAAGGGAAATGAGTACAAATTAATGGGAACAGTAGGACAGGGACAGTAGGCACGCTGGTGGGTTTATGCACGCCCCTTTACTTTTAGGAATGGGGTAAGGTCCACAGTAGACAGTTTAAGGTTGAAGCTATGGGGGTTAGAGGATGTAACAATGGAGTCAGGTAGAGCATTCCAGGTGTTGACTACTAGGTTGCTGAAGTCATATTTTCTGCAATCGAGTTTGGAGCAATTTTCCTTGACCCTGCATTATTGAGGTTGAAGCTGAAGTAGTCATTAACAGGTAAGACATTGTAACAGATAATTTTGTGTACTATGCTTAGATCAGACCATAGGCAACATAGTTCCAGGTTTTCCAAGCCCAAAATTTCGAGCCTGGTGGCGTAAGGGATTCTACTGTGAGTAGAGGAATGGAGTACTCTTCTTGTGAAACACCTCTGGACCCATTCAATTGTATTCATGTGTGCATTCAATGTGACGACACCCAAGGAACTCTCCTGAATTAATTCACTCCTCAGTCCTGAATTCACTCTTCAGCCCATCAACACTTTTGTACCTTATTCACACCTTAACTAAATTCCATTATGCAATTACTCAGGAAACGGGCAATAAATGTGAAGAATCTGCTTCAACAGCATCTGTGTAATGTCAGCATCAGGTAATAAAAATGCCAAGAAACACATGGGGCTAATGAAACATAGATGCCACAGGAACACCTGGAAGCAGGACACATCCTTTAAACAAGATGTTGTTTTAAACATAATATTCTCAGTTAATTGGCTAGTTTAATTCTTGATGGCTTTAATATCTGTGAATTGATATAGGAGGTCCCCAAATATGAAACTGCCTGAATGTTTGTTTATGTTATGTTTGTCCAAAGGAACTTTGTATCTACTAATTACAGTTTATTACAACGAAGAACCTGTCATCCAAAACATAATGTTATTCTCATAGCAGAGTGCAGATTTTTAAATAGAGGTCTACTTACTTAATAATTCTCTTAATTACTAACTGAATGACTGTTATTTAATTTCAGCTAAATCTCTTCTGTTACTATATATATATAGTAATTTATTTATCAGCACAAATACAACATATATATGTATGTATGTATGTATGTATGTATGTATGTATGTATGTATATATGTATGTATGTATGTATGTATGTATGTGTGTTGTATTTGTGCTGATAAATAAATAAAGGGAGACTAGTATAGATCTATTTCAAGCTATTTAGCTCTCATCAGCTAGCCATACCCTTACTGGGATTCGAACCTGTTAGCTTCCAAGTTAGCTACCATAATTGGGGCATACCACTAAATATGTATGTATGTATGTATGTATGTATGTATGTATGTATGTATGTGTGTGTGTGTATACACACACACACACATATATATATACAAAGAATAACAGAGTTGGAAGGGACCTTGGAGGTCTTTTAGCCTAGCCCATTGCTCAGACAGGAAACTCTACACCATTTAAGACAAACGGTTGCCCTATCTCTTCTTTAAAACTTCCAGTGTTGGAGCATTCACAGCTGCTAGAGGCAAGCTGTTCCACTGATTGATTGTTCTGTCAGGTCATTTCTTTTTAGTTCTAAGTTGCTTCTCTCCTTGATTAGTTTCTATCCATTGCTTCTTGTCCTGCCCTCAGGTGCTTTGGAGAATAGCTTGACCCCCCCCCCCTTCTTTGGAGCAGCCCTTGAAATATTGGAACACTTCTATCATGTCTCCCCTAGTCCTTCTTTTCATTAGACTAGACATACCCAGTTCCTGCAACATTCCTCATATGTTTTAGCCTCCAGTCCCCTAATCATCTTTGTTGCTCTTCTCTGCACTCTTTCTAGAGTACCCACATCTTTTTTACACCGTGGGGACCAAACTGGATACAGTATTCCAAGTGTGGCCTTACCAAGGCATAATGAAGTGATATTAACATTTCATGTGATCTTGATTCTATCCCTCTGTTTATGCAGCCTAGAACTGTGTTGGTTTTTTTGGCAGCTGCTGCACAGGCTGGCTCCTATTTAAATGGTTGTCCACTAGGACTCTAAGATCCCTTTCACAGTTACTACTGTTGAGCAAGGTAACACCTATACTGTACCTGTGCATTTTGTTTTTCTTGCCTAAATGTAGAATCTTACTTTTTTCACCATTGAATTTCATTTTATTAGATAGTGCCCAATGTTCAAGTTTGTCAAGATCTTTCTGTATCTTAAGCCTGTCTTCTGGAGTGTTGGCTATTCCTGCCAGCTTGGTGTCGTCTGCAAATTTGATGAGTTCCCCATTTATTCCCTCATCCAAATCATTGATGAAGACGTTGAAGAGTAGTGGGCTTAAAACAGAGCCTTGGGATACCCCACTGTATACTTCCCTCCATGTAGATATAGTTCCATTGAGGACTACACGTTGAATGCAGTTGGTCAGCCAGTTATGAATCTATCTGGTGGTGATGTTGTCTAACCCACTTTTTTCTTCTTATTACGTAATAGCTTATGGTCTACTTTATCAAATGCCTTACTGAAGTCCAAGTAAATTATATCCACAGCTCATGTTGGCTTTTGGTTATGACTATGTTTGCCTCTAGGTGTTCGCTGATTTGTTGCAAGTAATAGTATATAATTCTTAAATGCAACAGAAAAACAGAAAAGAGAAATAACTAATAATAAAACAATTTTAATTCAAACGGTTTTAGAATTTATCTAAATGCAAAACTTTTTTTAAAAAATCTCAAATGCCTTTATCTTATACTGAATCTATAACACACTAAATTGTAGTTCAATAATTATTAATTGGAAAAAGCTCAAAAGCAAAAAAAAATTTATCTTCCAATGTTTAGTGAATTAAATTTTGCTGAAGTTCTCATAAGATTCTAAACACCTTAAATGTTGCATGTCTCCATCTTATTTCTTTAAGTCTCCATAGGTTGCCTTCTAGAAGGACCTCTGCATTTTAATATTTTCTAACACACCATTTCTTGTACATTGTAAATCCCAATGAATATTTATAATTTCTTGTAGAAAAGCCATTTATATAGTTTGAAATTTGGCTTCCTTTCTGGGTGAAAATTACTGCAGAACCAAACATATGACATCAATAAAGAGAAAATGTTTATATGTGTAATTGTTATATTGTTGGATAAAAACACCTGCTAGGGCAATCATAATGATGTTAAACACATGGTCATCTAATATATAATGCCAGGTTGTAAGAATATTATCTTATTATTATTTTAAAATGTAAGACACAGAGGAGAAAAATATAAAATATCCAAAAATCCTCTGCATTCTACATCTTTATGCCTCTCCAGCTGACTTTCAGTGTTCTACAAAGACTGCAGAGGAATCTTAAAAGCACTAAAGAAAAGAGGGGTGTGAAAATATCTACAGACCCCCCCTCACATTCTGGACATAAACTGTTTCAATTTCTACTCTCAAAATGACACTATAGGCATTGCACGCCAGAATAATTAGATACAGGGACAGTTTCCCCCCCCCCCCATGCCATTACTCTGATAAAGAAATAATTCCCACAACCTTGTCAAACAATCTAGTAAGGCTGTATTCTATTAATCTTCTCATCTTTCCTATTAGCAATAGCAATAGCAGTTAGATTTATATACCGCTTCATAGGGCTTTTAGCCCTCTCTAAGCAGTTTACAGAGTCAGCATATGGCCCCCAACAACAATCCGGGTCCTCATATTACATATCATCTTCTTTTGACTATAACTTCGTTACTTGTATCTTATGATTTATATTAGTATTCTAGTATGATTTATGTTGATTGCTGATTTAGCATCCTATGACAATCACTAAGTATTGTATCTTATGACTTATAATGAATGCATTTTTACAATGACCATGATCATTATTTATCACTTATTGCTTGTATGTACACTGAGAGCTTATGCACCGGAGAAAAATTCCTTGTATGTCCAATCACACTTGGCCAATAAAGAATTCAATCAATTAATTCAATCAATCAATCTGTTGGAGAGACACTGGCCAAGTGAGGGGGAGAAGTTAAATGGGGAATTAATTTGGAATCTTTATGTAGGCACAAAAGGCATGGTCATTGAGCCTTATCTAATCTGCTACAGGTAACAGTATATCAGTGGTGGGTTTCAAAAGTTTTTGGAACCTCTTCTGTAGGTGTGGCCTGCTTTCCGGGTCCACTGGTGGAACCTCTTCTAACCAGTTCGGTAGATTTGACGAACCGGTTCTACCTAATAGGTGCGAACTGGTAGGAACCCACCTCTGCAGTATATCGAGGGTGGCTGTGTGGAGAGGGTTTCCTCTTTTAAATTCTTGGGAGTGAATAAATTCTTATTAGTCAAGATCTCACCTGGAAAGACAACACATCTCTGGTGATTGGAAAGGCCCAACAGAGACTTCTTTTCCTTAGAGTCCTGCGAGAAAATCAGGTGAAACAACGGCTGACAATCTTTTTCTATTTGTCCACCATAGAAAGTGTCCTCACATATTGCATTACAGTATGGTATGCTGGTTTAACAGCTGCGGACAGGAAGGCACTACAGAGAGTGATCAACTCGGCACAAGAAACCATTGGTTGCCCTCTGACACCACTGGATGACATCCCCAGGTCTCGCTGCTTTAGCAGAATAAGGAAGATACTCAGAGATGATTCACACCCTGGTCAGCGTCTCTTCGCACTTCTACCATCAGGCAGAAGACATCAAAGTATAGACAGCCGAACAAATAGATTCAAAGATAGTTTCTATCCTTGGGCTGTGAGACTTTTAAATACAACCACAATCACTCCATGCACATGCTAGGTTTTTTTCCTTTTTCTTTCTTTTTCGTTTCTGTTATAATTTTGCACCGGTGAGGTTAAACCAATTTCGTTGTATTTCAGTACAATGACAATAAAGATTATACTTATACTTATACTTACAAACTGCCAATCTGGGAAGATTCCTGTGAAATAGGCATGAGCACAAAAAAGTAGCTAATTGAACTCTTCACATGAAGATCTGGATATTCGCACCTGACGAAGTCTGAGGAATAACAAGGCTTATACTATTAGGACTCACTTGTGTACACGTATGTCTGTGTGTCGGTATGCGTATGTGGGGGGGGGGGAATTTTTACCTTTAATTAATTTGCAAACTGTTGTTTTACTGTAATGTGGGCATCCCTGTAGTTATCTTCTTCCACGCTGAATGTCAACTTAGTACTTAAGTCTGAAAGGGTTTGTTTGGTTATTTTTAAAATATGGTTATCTTCTCTCTATTAATCAAGCTTGATTTTGCTTATCTCCTATGACCCATCTACTAGGTGAGGGAGAGTCAAAGGGTTGAATCCTTCCTCTATTCTGCATAACAGTGCTATAAAATGGTATGGTGATATAAAGATTGCTTTTATATTTCATCTTTTCAATCACCAGAAAAAGCTGCAGATGGTATGTGAGCCCTATCCCCATCTCTCTCATATTATCAGCCCTTTGAGGTAGTCCAGACAGACATCTGAAATGGTACAGAGTCCCCTGCTTGAGCCGGGGATTGGATTAGAAGACCCCCAAGGTCCCTTCCAACTCTGTTATTCTGTTAAATGTTGATAATGTATATGGTCTACTCTTCTATCTTAGTCTCTAGATGTTAATATTTCTGGGCTGTAACTTTTCCCTTTATAGTCATCCAGTTGATTAGTTCAAGCAAAAATTAAAATTGTTCTAGCAGCACTGAAGTTTCCCCCCCCTAAGTATTCTGTTCAAGCATCCATATCAAATCAACGAGACCCAGGATAATCAGTATACAGCAAAGTGTACAATGTGTTGTGAATTTAGCCTGTAGGCTCTGATGGGAATTCTACTTCCTTCTGAGTGAGAAGTCATATAATTTGGTCATTGGGGTGGGTATTACATTAATTTTGCTCCGTGTGTGCTTACTTTGCTTGTGCACCACAGTGGTGGGTTTCAAACTTTTTTAGAACCTCTTCTGTAGGTGTGGCCTGCTTTGTGGGAATGGCTTGCCACCCATGTGACTGGGTGGGCGTGGCCAACTTGTAAAATGTGGTGAAACTCACTTAACAACTCTCTTGCTTAGCAACCAAAATGTTGGCTCTCTGGCATGTGAAGCACGCAAGTCTTAAAGCTGTCAAGCCACAAGACCCTTGCACCCATAACCCTTTAGGAAAAAAAAAAACCCTAGGGGTGTTCAAACTTGACAGCTTTAAGACTTGTGGACTTCAACTCCCAGAATTCCTCCTCGCTCTTCATCTTGATGATATGCGGAAGGGTGGGGGGAGGGACCTGGAACCGGTTCTAAATGGCCACTTATGGAACCTCTTCTATAGAAGAGGTTAGAACTGGCTGGAACCCCAGCCCTGGCGCCATACCAAAAATGTGCATTTGACCAAAAATGCAATAAAGTTGCTCTGCGCAGAAGCAAAAAACAAGATGGGGGCATCTACAGCACCGCTGGGAGAACTGGTTCGGGGGCGTGGCAAGCCTGGGTCACTGACGATTCCAGTGACCCAGGTTGCCACAGTACTACCAGTTTAGCCGAACCGTTAGGAACTCACCACTGTTAGTCATGTATAGAATCAGATTATTCTAGCCACCCTCCGCTGGAAAGGAGTGGTCTTTTGAAAGCAAAGGGCAAAATGCGTGGGAAATCAGTGAAAAGAGGCTGCGTAAGGAACACAAAGTCCATTCCCCCAAAAATCTATAATCAACAGGCAGAACCTCTCAGAACCTACATAAGTCCAGGCCCAAAAGCAAAAATTCAATTTAAAAATAAAATAAAAGTAGTTAACCTAAAGTGTGATTAGTTTTTTGTTTGTTTGCTGGGTTGTGCCAAGTCACTTTTTTTAAAAAAAAAACTTTTGAATTGAGGAAGATACAATTTTTGAAGCCTCTCCAGTATATCTCTGGAGATTCCGCAGAGAAGAATTTGACGTTTAGCATGTCAGTGTTACCTAGTGAAATATCTGGAGTTTGGCTTCTCTTTTTCTCTATAATTAATTTGCCCGCTGCTATTTTGCTGTGATCTGGGCACTCCTGTAGTTATCGCCTTCCACACTGTCAACTCAATACTTAAAGCTGAAAGGGTTTGTTTTTAAAATATGGCTATCTTCTCTTTTATTATTTTCACAGCTCATTACACAGAACATAGAACCCTAGAGCTGGACGGAAACTCAGGGGTCATCTAGTCCAACCCCGAGCTTCAATAGGAGACCTTGTACCATCTCGGTCATTTTGGCGCCTCTAACCAAGAGGAAAATATCCAGGGAATGGAGGAGTCAACTAGGAGGATGTCATGCAGAGGAAAGTACAAGTGGTCCTCAACCTATGACCACAATTGACCCCAAAATTTCGTTCGTTAAGCAAAGACAGTTGTTAAGTGAGTTTTGCTCCATTTTATGACCTTTTTTGCTGCAGTTGTTAGGCGAATCACTTCAGTTAACATAGGTCAGTGATGGCTAACCATTTTTGGCTTGCGTGCCGAAAGCATGCATGTGTACATGCACGATAGCGCGCATATGCACGATAGCGCGCATATGCGCGCCCACACCCATAATTTAATGTCCCCCTTGCAGCCCCGCACATGCACGCATGAGCCCCTCCCCCCGTGCTCATGTTCACACGACCCCACCCCTGCCCCGTTTTGGGCCTAGCAGGCTCCAGAGGCATTCCTGAAGTATGGGGAAACCAAAAATGTCCCTCCGCTCCCCTCAGAAGCCAGAAATGGATCATTTCCAAATATCCAATAGGCCCGTTGTGTCCGTTTTTTTGCCCTCCCCTGGCTCTGGAAGCTTTCGTGAAGTCTGGGGAGGACAAAAACGGCCTCCCCCAGCCCTCTGGAAGGCTGAAAACCAGCTGGCCAGCACGCACATGCGCTTGAGCTGAGCCTAGGGCAACAGCTCGCGTGCCCGCAGATATGGCACCTTTGGCCTGCGTGCCATAGGTTCACCATCACGGGCATAGGTGGTTAGAGGATGATGTGAAGTTAAACATTAGGAATAACCAAGCCACCGTCCCAAAGCCAGTGTGTAAACCAAGATTTGAAGCCCAGAGGCCTTCTGAGGAAATTTTACAGAACAATCTGCTTCAGATGGTTCCAAAATGATTTGTACATTTATCTATTTTCCTCCTACCATGCAATATCAGTAACTTTCCAACTATCAGTTGGCTCCAACAAAGTGGACATGTGAAAGTATGATTCATATTTCTTTTATCTATCTCTCTGGAGTAGCTTACTAAACGAATCTGGCTGCATCATTTCCATTTACTACAGTAATATTTTGGATTCAAGGTCAGGTAACCTATTTTCATGAGCGGAAGCTATAAACTCTGGAATTATAGCATAAGGCTTCTTTTTTTTATAGGAGGAAGGTATTCTTTCATCTTTTTTTTTTACATATATTGCTTCAAGCTTCATCAAAACATGCATTTAGCATATATCAAAGAAAAGATTTTTTTTACCTCTGAAAAACATTCTTAAATTTAATATTTGGATATGAGAAGTTTCATGATTTCCCGCAGGATCCCCAAAAATATATTTGAATTATTTCTTCAGAGCTCCACTGAAAATAATCACTGCTGGTTGCAGTAAAATACATTAATACATTTTGGGGGGGGGGGCTTTCTGAGCATAATGATGCTATTAATGCTTGTCAACCTCCCACCCTTTTTTCCTCTATAATGAAGATTTCTTTAATTGATAGCCACGCTTATAAAAGCAAAATTAGAAGCTACCACTGTAGAAGGTGCAACAATTATTCTTGCACAGCACTCTGGCACCAGATTAAAAACAGACATTAATAAATAAGTTATAAACAAGTCTATTTTTTTTAAAAAAAATGGGGTTTTCTACTAAATCCGCCCACAGTCTGTAATAAAATATTGACTATCAGTAAGTCATAGGCTTTTTTTTCAAACAAAAAAAAAACCCCAGTTCCAATAATGCTAAGACTCAGTTCAGTAGGAACACTTCCATCTTCAGTTTTAATGATGATACCTTCAGAAGAAAAAAGGTTTATAAAGATAGATTGCTTGTGGCGGCTTTGCTGCATCGTGCAGTTCCAAGGAAGCAATTGAAAAATTAGGGGCTTTAAATTCTGATATAAAAAAATACTGACACCATGAAATTTATAAAGCAATATTGCCTTAAATAATGTGTTTGGCTTGGTTGTTTGAAATGTATTATCTGAGCACTGGCCTATTGAAAATAAACTCATATACGGCACGCATTTTGCCTGCGTTCCGGTTTGATACATATACATTAAAGAGATTAAACATGCAATTCACAATCTAATTAGCAAATCTCTGGAAACGATGATTGGAGAAAAATTGAATGCACACACTGAAATTTTATTTGTTCAGCCAGTTTAGAGAGCTGCTCATCTATCCAGAGGAACAGAACAGAAATAAAAATAAAGTAAGCTGTATAAATAAAGTACAGAAGGAAACTGGGTTGAGACTCCTAAAACTCACATTATCAACATGTAACAAAACCACACTCGACATCCTGTGAATATTTAAGGCAGGAGGTGTCTATGGTGATTCTCAATCATCCAGCTCATAAAGGTGCTTTTAAAAAGGCAAGTGGACTTTCCTGGGTTTTTTTCCTTGAAAACATTTTGCTTCTCATCCAAGAAGTTTTTCAGAAGAAGCTTCTTGGATGAGAAGTTTTTCAAGGGGGAAAAAAAAACAAGAAAGACTAGTTATCTTTTGAAAAGCACCTTTGGGACTGAGGTAGGCAAAGCAACCCAATCTTAATAGTCAACTGGAAGTCCATCAGCATCAGGGTTGTCCATATCTCAGTGGAGACATTATTCCATAAGACTGGACTGTGGCAAAAGTAGCATATTTCCTGCAGCCCGTCATGTGACACCGTTTTGCCAGGGGGACCAAGAGTAATGTCCAAATGGCCAGATCTAGTAGGAGGAACGAAACTTAGATATGTCTTGATCAGTGGTGAAATGCAATTTTTTTACTACTGGTTCTGTGGGCGTGGCTTAGTGGGCATGGTGCGGCTTGGGGGGCATGGCTTGGGGGGGGGCGTGGCAGAGGAAGGATACTGCAAAATTTCCATTCCCTCCCCACTCCAGGGGAAGGATACTGCAAAATCTCCATTCCCACCCCACTCCAGGGGAAGGATGCTGCAAAATTCCCATTCTCACCCCACTCCATGAAGAAGGGTACACAAAATCTCCATTCCCACCCCATTCCAGGGGAAGGATGCTGCAAAATCTCCATTCCCACCCCATTCCAGGGGAAGGATGCTGCAAAATCTCCATTCCCTCCCCACTCCAAGGGAAGGATGCTGCAAAATTCCCATTCTCACCCCACTCCATGAAGAAGGATACCACAAAATCTCCATTCCCTCCCCATTCCAGGTGGAAGAATACTGCAAAATCTCCATTCCCTCCTCACTCCAAGGGAAGGATGCTGCAAAATTCCCATTCTCACCCAACTCCATGAAGAAGGATACCACAAAATCTCCATTCCCTCCCCATTCCAGGTGGAAGGATACTGCAAAATCTCCATTCCCTCCCCACTCCAGGGGAAGGATACTGCAAAATCTCCATTCCCACCCCACTCCATGAAGAAGGATACACAAAATCTCCATTCCCACCCCATTCCAGGGGAAGGATGCTGCAAAATCTCCATTCCCTCCTCACTCCAGGGGAAGGATGCTGCAAAATTCCCATTCTCACCCAACTCCATGAAGAAGGATACCACAAAATCTCCATTCCCTCCCCATTCCAGGTGGAAGGATACTGCAAAATCTCCATTCCCTCCCCACTCCAGGGGAAGGATACTGCAAAATCTCCATTCCCACCCCACTCCATGAAGAAGGATACACAAAATCTCCATTCCCACCCCATTCCAGGGGAAGGATGCTGCAAAATCTCCATTCCCTCCTCACTCCAGGGGAAGGATACTGCAAAATCTCCATTCCCTCCTCACTCCAGGGGAAGGATACTGCAAAATCTCCATTCCCTCCTCACTCCAAGGGAAGGATACTGCAAAATCTCCATTCCCACCCCACTCCATGAAGAAGGATACACAAAATCTCCATTCCCTCCTCACTCCAAGGGAAGGATGCTGCAAAATTCCCATTCTCACCCCACTCCATGAAGAAGGATACCACAAAATCTCCATTCCCTCCCCATTCCAGGTGGAAGGATACTGCAAAATCTCCATTCCCTCCCCACTCCAGGGGAAGGATACTGCAAAATCTCCATTCCCACCCCACTCTGGGTCAGCCAGAGGTGGCATTTGCCGGTTCTCCCAACTACTCAAAATTTCTGCTACTGGTTCTCTGAATTACTCAAAATTTCCACTACCGGTTCTCCAGAACTGTCAAAACCTGCTGGATTTCACCCCTGGTCTTGATGGAACATTCTGGATGCGATGTTTGCTTTGAGCTTGAAACTAAACATCCTTTATGCTTTATGCTTTATGCATATCCTTAGAGAATTGCAGATTAAACTTGGGGGGGGGGATTCCATTTATTTTATTTAGCTTCTAGAACAAAAGTTTCTCAGCAAGTCCGAAAAATCATTATTTGGTTCTCAATTTTAATTCCAAACTCAGTATAGAAACATTGGTTGTGGCAATTTTCTTCCTCTGTCTTAATAACAACAAAACACCAATTAAAGAGTTACACCAATTGCAACTTATAAACACCAATTAAAGAGTGCAGTTTTAATAACTAGCAAAACCAACACTAACCCATACAGCGGGTTTTTCCATTTCTTATCATGCTCAACTACTATTAATCCAATACATTGCCTGGAAATTGAAGAATGCATAATTGACTAGAAATCCTAGAAAAAGCTTAATTTATTATACATGATTGAAAAGCTCTTTGCACTTATACACAGTTACAGGAATGATTGCTGCCAAAATTCAAGTACTGCTAAATTCAGAAGCTCCTCTCACTATTAAGCAAGGGTTAGGGGTGAAGGGCACCCATCTCACACTAGCTATTTCAAGGCAAACACTGGCTGAAACAAAATAAAAAGCTTTTATTTGTATTAAAGCTGATCAGAACTATATATAAAATACTAATGCATTTCACTGAACCCAATAAAACACCTACTGGCTTCCAAACGATGGATTTCTTTATATACAGGTAGTTCGCAACTTACAACCATTTGTGAAGTGACTATTCTAAAGTACAACAGTACTGAAAGAGGTGGATTATGATTCATTCTTGCACTTATGACCATAGAATATAAGCAAATACGCTCACATAATCAAAATTCAGGAGCTTGGCAACTGACATGAATTTATAATGGTTGCAGCATCTTGGGATCATGTAATCACCATTTGTGACATTCCCAGCCAACTTCCAGCAAGCAAAGTCAATGGGGGAAGTTGGATTTGCTTAACAACTACATGATTCACTTAACAGTTGTGGTGATTTGTTTAATATCCATGGTAAAAAAATGTCATAAAATTGGGCGTGACACCCTTAACCACTGGAGTTGTTAGGTTAGCAATGAAAATTCTGCTCCCTATTGTTGTTGTAGTAGTAGTAGTAGCAGTGGTGGTGGTGGTGGTGGTGGTAATAGTAGTAGTAGTAATAGTAGTAGTAGAAGTAGTAGTAGTAGTATAGTAGTAGCGGTGGCCCAATGGCTAAGATGCTCAGCTTGTCAATCAGAAAGGTCAGCAGTTTGGCGATTCAAATCCCTAGTGCTGCGTAATGGAGTGAGCTCCCGTTACTTGTCCCAGCTTCTGCCAACCGAGCAGTTCGAAAGCATGTAAAAAATGCAAGTAGAAAAATAGGAACCACCTTTGGTGGGAAGGAAACAGCATTCTGTGCGCCTTTGGCATTTAGTCATGCTGGCCACATGACCACGGAGAAGTCTTCAGACATCACATGCTCTTTCGCTTTGAAAGACAAATGAGCACAGCCCCCTAGAGTCGGGAACAACTAGCACATATGTACTACTATTGTAGTAGTAAGGATTACCTGTGGGCAACTTTCATACTACAAAAGCATAACATTTATGCTGTTGTTTTATTACTATTGCCTATTTGTTTCTGCTTTAGTGCATCTTTCCCCATTAAGAAAATATTTTTTTCTTCCCAAGCTCCTGCAGATGTCTACTTGTGAGCCATTGCCTTATTCTGCCTAAGGGTAGGCTGGCGCTCATTTGAGTTTCCCATGGTATTAAATTTGCTTTGAAAACCAATCACGAATTCTCCACTGCTTAAACACTTCCACTACATACAATAATTAGAGCTGCAGTAGTTGCTATTGTACGTACAGACAGGCCCACTCCATTGCGTTCATAAGCTTCCTATGTTGGCCTGCATAATCATAATTAATGTGAAAGAAACAAAACTTAAAATATTCAGCCATTTGGGTAGACACTCATTTGCATCCCTAGCAACATCCTTCATTAGAAGATAGCCATGCATTCTCTTAAAGATTAATTAATTAGAATTAGAATACAACTCCTGTGCAAGACAGGAATCACTTATTTAAGATACTTAAAACAATCCATAATTCAAATGTTCATATCCCCCCCCCCCCAAATATATCCTAGGAATTTTACTGTTTGTCTCACACGTCAAGACTAATTCTCACATGCAACCTTTTGGGTAGAAATAAAGGTAAAGGTAAACATTCCCCTCGCACATACGTGCTAGTTGTTACCGACTCTAGTGGGTGGTGCTCATCTCCGTTTCAAACCCAAAGAGCCAGCGCTGTCCGAAGACGTCTCCGTGGTCATGTGGCCAGCACAACTAAATGTCGAAGGCACATGAAACACTGTTATCTTCCCACCAAAGGTGCTCCCTATTTTTCTACTTGCGTTTTTACGTGCTTTTGAACTGCTAGGTTAGCAGAATCTGGGACAAGTAACGGGAGCTCACTCCATTATGCAGCGCTAGGGATTTGAACCACCAAACTGCTGACCTTTCTGATCAACAAGCTCAACGTCTTAGCCACTGAGCCACCACGTCCATTTTTGGGTAGAAATAGTCTGTATTAATTTCAAATTGCCTGTTTGATTTGATGATTCAAAAGAATAGAAGCAGAAAGGCTAGAAAAGATCACAATTAAATGTCAAATATAGTACTAGGGAATTTACTGGGCAGGGATTCAGAGCTAAGGATGATGAAGACATTGTTCATGTGTCTTATGCTGAAATTTACACAGGCATCTGCTGGCCACAACACTATTGATGCTGTGTATTTGGGCTGTGGGTTTGATCCAGGAAAAGGATGAATCTGTGCACTGTGGTTAATAAATCATGATTTACGGCTTAATGCAGAGATTTTACAGTTGTATTGTCAGGAACTGGAGATCATAAGGAAATCTGAAGGGGAGTCACAAATTTTAGGAATAAGCTCCAGAATGTATTTATCTATCACTTTAATATTACTTTAATAAAATTATTGATTAGTTTAGGCAGTGTTTCTCAACCTCCGCCGCTTTAAGATGTGTGGACTTTCCACAGGTGAGGTTGCAAAACACTGGTTGAGGGAGATGTGGCATTAGAAACACAGCTACCCTGTGAGGTGGGTTGGACGGAGAGGAAAGAGGGAATGGTCACCCAGGTGGTTAAGATGGAACTTAGGTGCTGAGGTGGCACAGTGGTTAAATGCAGCACTGCAGTTCAGCAGTTTGGCTGTTCAAATCCCACCAGGCTCAAGGTTGACTCAGCCTTCCATCCTTCCGAGGTGGGTAAAATGAGGACCCAGATTGTTGTTGGGGGCAATATGCTGACTCTGTAAACCGCTTAGAGAGGGCTGAAAGCCCTATGAAGCGGTATATAAGCCTAACTATTGCTATTAAATTCAGTCCCCCGCTTTCTAGCGTGGTGTCTTAACCACTAAACCAGTAGTTCCCAACCAGTGGTGGGTTGCTGCCGGTCCTGACCGGTACAGTCGTACCGGTAGTGGCCTGGAGCAGCTGAGAGCGTACCGGTACGGTGGCTCGTTTGGCCCACTCGCCTGTGCTCTACAGCTGTATTTATGCCAAAAGGCACACTGCGCATGCGTGCACAGCACACGGAGCCTGTGTGCACCCCGACAAGCAGCTGGGTGTTGCAGGGGCAGTGGATTGTGCATGCGTGCGCAGTAAACATCAGGCACGTGCACGGACAGACCGCAATCAGCGTACCAATAATGACGGTAAGAGCAACCCACCACTGTTCCCAAACTTTTTTGGGCCATGCCACCCCTCAGCATTTCTAAAATCCTGATGCCCCTCCCCCCGTGACATATAATTCTTGCTTTACGCACAAAGGGAACTCTACTCACGCGGAGGAAGCCTAAGAGGCCATTAACGTGGTTTAAACAAGGTTCACATTGCCTCCATTAAAAATCAAATTGCCCCCCTGTGGGGCATGGGAGCCACATTGGGAACCACTGCACTAGACCAAACTGATTCTTAGCCAATATTTTACTTTATTTTATTTTATTGTTTAAGTTTACACCATTTATCCACCAGACGTTCAATGTGGCATATGTAAAAGTTTTTATTTTTCTTTTCTTTCGCAATATATCTGCTTTGTTCATTACACTGAATTTTTTCCCCTTACTGTATGTAGCATAGAAATGAGCTCACAATAATATTTAAAAATAAACAAACTCAAATCCAAGATTGGAAGAGTTACAATTTTAGGAATCTTATGACAGGTTAAAAATGACAACCTCTATTTTTTTTTTTTTACACATTTTAATTTCTGTTTCAGCAATACTTTAGCAAGAGCAATCTTCTCAAAGTAAACATGTTGCCATAAATATATTTCTTAAATTGTGCTAAATTTCTCGCTAACCAGGCTAGCTGGCTGTACTCTATTTGCTAATTTCCATTGCTCCAAAAACAATTACTGTCATCTAATACATGCTGGTAAGTTAAAGGGAGAGAACATTTTGATAATCCATTTAACCCTCCCCCAAAATCAATTCTCTTTGAGTTCTTATGGGAAATTTTAAATATGACTCACATTAAACAGGCTTCATTTGCAAACTCAGGCATACCAAGTTAGAAGAAACAAGTTACTAAGTAATATTTATGGGTTATAGTCGGAATGTAAAAACAATATAGAATGTATATATTGCTTTAATTTAAAATAATTATGAGTTAACCCTTAATCAGCTTTTGCCCTGACTGCCTGCAGCTTCCTGGCTCTTAAAAACTAGAAACCAAATGTCTAACAATGGCTATCCTGAAAATGATGTTACGGAATTTTATTTTATGTGTTCATTTTCCAGGAAAATCTTTCAGAACCTACGTTTATCTTATGGAGAAGGATAAACAGTGTTATGATATTTAAATTTAGTAGCTGGAGCAATGGGGGTTATGCAGTGAGCCAGAACAGACAGTTGTGGTTGATTGATTGAAGAGGGTTGGCTCTTGCGTGAGGCAATCTGCGCTGGGATTGGTTGCTGTGGGTGTGGAGGGGGGAAGTTTCCCTCCCTCCCCGCCTTTGTCTTCTGTGTGTTCTGTTATTTACCTGGTGATGCTCCTATTTGCCCAACTATCTAATTTGCCATATATACTGTATTGATGTAAAATCTTTCTCTCTATATATATATATAAAACCAAACTTGGTATAATTATGACTTATTCTCTAGAAAAAAATACTGTGGGGAAAGACACCCCTAACACTCCTTGGGGTGTGTTCTGTTAAAATACAGTCTGTTGTGCCTAAAAATGGCTTCTACTATGCAGCGCAGTGGAGTTGCCATTATAACAGCTTCACAGTACTCCACAAGGGGGCTCCCTGTGGTAAGGGGGGAAATCCAATATTAGAAATTACATTTGGTTGTATTTGCCAAAAATTGGAAAAACGAGAAAGTACCATCACAGGAGGAAACTATCCGGAAAATAATGGAATGTGCCGAAATGAGTAAACTTACATTTGAAATTAGAGAACAAGAGGATGAGCAATATTATAAAGTGTGAGACTTGTTTTACCAATGGTTGGATAAAAAAACCTAGGAATGAAACTGTTTACTTATGTTGTAATAATTTTTTCTTTTTTGTCTTTTTTATTTTTTCTGTTATGATATATATATGATATATAAAGAACAATAATGTTTTTAATGTATAAGAGTGGGATGATTTGAACACTTTGGTATAATTGCATGTAGTGACCATTTCACACTAGAAAGATCTTTGTATATTAAACAGATCAATGATGATGTAAGGAATAATTGATATATACATGAACTGAAATACTTAACCACTGTATGGACGAATAATTAATAATGGGAAACCATTCTTGGAATTCTGGACGATTGGAGACATTATGGTCAATTGAAAATATGAATGCTTTATTATAAACCAATGGGAATTCTTTGTTCCAATCTTCGCTTTTACTCTTTAGAGATAGGTGATACTATAACAGTTTAAAGACCCATTGTTATTTGATAGATAATTATGAATTCAAGGAAAAAAGGATTGTTACAAATGAAAGGATATTAATGGTAACCTGAACGTATAATGCTCAATGACAGTGAAACATTCAGCTATGTTTAATGTAAACCAGTGATGTTAAACCTAAATTTAAGAATTGATGCACAAAAACTTGTAACCAAAAGACATGCTTGATGAAATGGAGGAAAGTTGTTCTTCTTTTCCTCTCTTGCTTTGTTTTGTATGTGTTGTTTTGTTTAAAAAGAATAAAAAATTATTTAAAAAAAAAGAAATTACGTTTGGTCTGTGATTATTTTTGAGGACAAATGTATGGATTAGGATAAATAAATACCCAAGCAAACCCAGGTTGTCAGCTAGTATAATATAAATGTCAACGTCTCTGACTTCCTTTGGGAAACCCGCTGCACAATTCCCTGACAAACAGTAACTTCCTTTTTCTCCTCAGTGGGAAGAAGGGTCATTCATGGGAAGAAAGTTTTAAAAAAATCAAGATAGCAAATGCCCCATTCCTTTCTTCCACGTTGTGGTAAATGTGTGTCTCCACAGTTTTGAGTGGTTAACAGCAGTATTATAAACCTCTAAACACAGAGGAACAACTATACTGTCTATCATAGATTTTCTTCTGAAGTTTCAGTTCTACCAAAGCAAAAATACATACCGTATTCTTATGAGGCACAGCAGGACGAACTGTGTTCAGATGCTCTTGCAATCATGTCAGGACACAGCTTTACTCACAGCCTGTGACTAGACTAAGCAAAAATCAATGTAAGGCCGTCCTTGTTTTGCAACAGAGACTCACCAGGGTGGTACCGCTGGATCTTCTATATGTAACTGAATCATTATCTCAGGCTCCTACAAGGCTCAGTTATTGAACAAAAAGAAACTTGAGGGAAATACAAGGTAGCCTTCAGCACAATCGTAACGGAGCCTGCCTATCAGTCATAATTTGTGAAGGTCACAAAGTGGGTATTCATACGGCTGACCTGATTTCATTGTCCTTTTTGTGGAGGTCATTAAGCGAATCACCATGATTAAATGAATCCACAGTGGTTAAGCAAGCCCATTGTTTGCTAAAGACCAGAAGTAAATGTAATTTTTGGCAAAAAAAAATATAGTAAACCACACACAGGATGTGTAAATGCAGACCAGTTGCCAAATGCCTAAAATGTGGTCACATGATCAAATGGGGAGGGGGAGCTTTGATCAGAATTTTGGAACCTGGTTGTAAATATCTTGGGGGTGGGGGAGGTCTGTTGTAACTTCAAATGGTTGCTGAACAACCAGTCACAAATCAAGGATTATTGGTGTGCAAGAGCCATTAGTCAGGCAAACGAAGCCGAAACATGTTTAAGCTCTGCAAAACAAAACAATATTGCAGAATTACAGAATTACAGTTGGAAGGGACCTTGTAAGTCTTCTAGTACAGTGTTTCTCAACCTTGGCAACTTGAAGATGTCCGGACTTCAACTCCCAGAATTCCCCAGCCAGCGAATGCTGGCTGGGGAATTCTGGGAGTTGAAGTCCAGACATCTTCAAGTTGCCATGGTTGAGAAACACTGTTCTAGTATAACCCCTTGCTCAAGCAGGAGACCCAGAGGTGGGTTGTTTCCGGTTCGGACTGGATTGGGCAAACTGATAGTAGTGGCGGTGGGAGGCTCCGCCCACTCGTGAGTGTGTGTACGAGCAAACCGGTAGTAAAAAAAAAAAAAGGAAACCCAACACTCCAGTTCAGTCTCTTCTTAAAAACCTCCAGTGATGGAGCATCATCACTGAAGGTGAGCCATTCCACTGATTAGCTGTTCTTACTGTCAGCAAATTTCTGCTTAGTCCTAGGTTGGCTCTCTGTTTGTGTCAATTACTTTTTGTTCTGCTTTCAGCTGCTTTAGAGAATAAGTCAACCCCCAAATATGTGACAGCCCCTCAAATATTGGATGATGCTATCATGCTAGCAAAATCCTTTTCTTTGTTAGAGTAGACATACCCAGTTCCCACAACCATTCATCTTGTGTTTTAGCCTCCAACCCACTAATCATTGTTGCCCTTTTCTGCAGTCTTTCTAGAATCTCAATATAGGATTTTTTGTGTTGTGTCTGTTTTGAAAAAAAAAAAAACACTTTTAATATAGAATCTCAATATTGGTGAGTGACAAAAACTAGATGCAATATTCCAAATTTGGTCTCATTAATGTAGTATAAAGCAATACTAACACTTATTCAGTTAACATATTCAGACACCTTCACTGACATACAAGGGGATGAAATTTAACATTTCAATTTATTTATTTGTTTATAAAATAAATATAAAATAATTTATAAAACAAATACTGTATATACTCAAGTATAAGCCTAGTTTTTCAGCCCACTTTTTGAGCTGAAAAAAGCCACCTCGGCTTATACTCGAGTCAGTGAAAAATTTGCCCGAAATGGAGGAGAAAAAGGGGCGGGGCCATGCCGCTGGGTGACGCTCGTGAATGGCCCAGCGCCCCTGAGTTTCCCCTCCCTCTGTGTCAGTTTGCCGCGCAGCGTGCACCGCACCATCCCCCTCCTCATGTTCTAATGTAATGCAGGGCTATCTTACGATTCCCCTTCCTCCCCCTCCTGCCGCTCTGCAACGATGTCCCACCTCCTCCTTGTTATGGCAAGCAGCCACATAGCGATGTCCCACCTCCTCTGGTACAGTGATCCAATGATAGGAATCACTGTGCCGTGTGTCATAGGAGGCGGGACATCATCATCACAGCGGGACATCAGCATCATGAGGTGAGTGAAGTATTTCATTGAATACACCGGTATTGTGTGATAATAATTTGTTATGCAGAGCAAATTTTTACAATGGCTACTGTATATTTAATGGGCACAGGCAGGCTGTATATGTTATTCAATGGGCAATGGCATTATTGGTATCTATTTTTATTTTTGAAATTTATCGGTAGCTGCTGCATTTCCCACCCTAGGCTTATACTCTAGTCAATAACTTTTCCATTTTTTTGTGGTAAAATTAGGTGCCTCGGCTTATATTCGGGTCGGCCTATACTCGAGTATATACGGTAAAGGAAATTTAGCACAATTAGACTTGCAAGATTCTGTTATTTCAGTCAACACAACAAGGGTAATTTCTGCCTTCCTGGGAAGCTGATTTCCTGGTGTGGTCTCACTCATGGGGGCTGACGTGCATAATAATGAGATCTTTTTCCAATACTGAAAATATTGGACCCAATAGCAAATAGCTTTTTTTCCCATTTGGAAACTTTAGCGCAATTCTTTAGTACTCATAAAAGGGACGCAGTGGCTCAGTGGCTAAGACGCTGAGCTTGTTGATCAGAAAGGTCGGCAGATCAGCGGTTTGAATCCTTAGCACCACGTAACGGAATGAACACCCGTTACTTCTCCCAGCTTCTGCCAACCTAGCAGTTCAAAAGCACGTAAAAATTCAAGTAGAAAAATAGGGACCACTTTGGTGGAAAGGTAATAGCACTCCATGTACCTTCGATGTTTAGTCATACTGGCCACATGACAACAGAGACGTCTTCAGAACAACACTGGTTCTTTGACTTTGAAACGGAGATGAGCACCGCCCCCTAGAGTCAGGAACAACTAGCACATATGTGTGCAGGGAATCTTTACCTTTAGTACTCATGGCCCAATGGAATATGTCTAAGTAGACATAAATGAAAGTCAGCTATATTTTTTTCTTCCTCTATTTATCTTTGTTTCTATGGATTTCCTTCTCACAAATTTTAGACAAAAGATTTTACTTTAAAAAGCATTGGAGTGATAGATGGTGCAAACAACAAATGAATAACAGAGTCCAGAGATAGCTTAGTACACTGCGGTAGTTCCAACTCTACAGCTTTTCTGTTTGAGATATTGGAAGTGCTGCAATTCCTAATAAAAACAATCTTTGTACTTTTTGGAAGAAAGGACTATTAGCATTATAAAGCATTTTTTGTGGTAGTCTGAAAGCAATTTTTATCATAAGTTGCATTAAAATCTTTTTTTTAAACTAGTTTCTATGTATTTGATAAAAATTAAAACCACAATGCAAATTGTAGGGACATGCACGGTTGGTTGGGGCAATATTTCCCAACAATTTTTTTTAAAATTCTAGTGGGATGTATAGGAGGAAACAATTATTTACAAAGATCCAGCCTCTGTAGCATATTATAAGCAAATACACGTAGTCCTTACTTAATGACAAGTCACTTAGCAACTGTTCAAAATTAAAACAGACCCTCAAAAGATACTTAAGAGTTGATTTTGAGGTTCTGATGGCAGCACCCCTTCCACCATGGTTATGCGTTCACATTTTGGACATTTGGTAACCAGCTTCCCTTTAAAGCTGTTTGCAGCATTCCAGTGTCCCGTGACTTACGATTTTACACTGTTTCCAGATTTCCAGCAAAAAATGCCCATTGAATAGATTGGATTCACTTAACAACTGGTTCATTTACTTAATGATTACAGCATTTGGTTAACAACCATACCATTCAAGGTTGGCTAAGTCTTCCATCCTTCCGAAGTCAGTAAAATGAGGACACAGATTGTTGGGGACAATAAGCTGACCCTGTAAACCACTTAGAAAGAGCTGTAAAGCACCGTGAAGCGGTATATAAGTCCACTTGAGGGACCACCTGCTGCCAATTACCTCCAATAGACCGATTAGATCCCACAGATTAGGCTTCCTCTGAATTCCATCCGCCGGCCAATGCCGGCTGGCGACTACCCGGAGGAGAGCCTTCTCTGTGGCTGCTCCGACCCTCTGGAACGAGCTCCCCGTGGAGATTCGAACCCTCACCACCCTCCAGGCCTTCCGCAAAGCCCTTAAAACCTGGCTGTTCCGACAGGCCTGGGGCTAAAGAGCTTTTGCCTCCCCTCTCGAATGGTATGGTTGTTGTGTGCTTTTAAATTGTGTATTGTTTTGTTCGTCTTTTTTATCCCTTATCTGTATCCCCTTCCCTGACTTGGATTGAGAGCCGCCCTGAGTCCCCTTCGGGGAAAAGGGCAGCATATAAATGCAATAAATTCAATTCAATTCAATTCAAATGCTATTGCTATTGCTATTGGCTGAACGACTGTCACAAAAAGATCATAAAATTGAGCATAGTGTTGATGGAGAATGATTTAATGACCTCAGAAACTTATAACTGTAATTCTGGGTTCTTATAGCCTTAAATCTGGGATAACGTGTATTAACAAACATTAACAGATTTTTCATATCCTCATAATTAAGCTTTCATTTCTGGAGAAGCAAGAAAAACTAATATGTTTCTCACTCATAAGAGAAACTTTAGCTCTTTTATTTCTTATAGAAAGCCTGCTGGATAAAGAAGAAATATTAATTTCCAATATTCCACTTCCATTTCTACATCTTCACTACAGCAGCAGTTCTGTGGGAAGTTACATTCTAACGTAAAGGATATTCAATGTTTCTTTTGTAGCTGTACACCTAAATGAATAAGTAAATAAAGTTTATTTATTTCCACTATTTTACTTCTGTTGTCGTTACACTTTCCCCCTCATCTCTTCCTTCTTATTGCTGTAAACTATTTAGATTGGCCTCATAGCAAGATAGACAGAAAATCAATTTAACGAACAAACTGACAAACTAATTACTGTATTTTTGGAGTATAAGGCACACTTTTACATCAAAAAAGAGGCTAAAAATCTGGGTGTGTCTTATACACTGAATACAGCATTTTTGACTCCCTGAAACCCCATCCCCTTCACCAAAAATGGCCGTGCCTAGCTCGTAGGAAGCTTTGAGAGAGCTCCTGGGGGCTGGAGAGGGCAGAAATGAGCCAAAAAGGCCTATTTTTTGCTCAATTTCCCAAATGTTCCTCAATTTCTATAAGCTTCCTAAAAGCAAATTTTTCGCATTTTTGTGAAAAACTGGCTGGTTTTTTTTTGCTTGTTTTTGCTCTGCCCCCCCCCCCCCCCAAGAACACTCTGCAAGCCCCCTAAAGGCTATTTATGCCTTTTGGGGGGGGGGAGAAACGGGACCATTTTCACGAAAAATGGGCAATTTTTGGAAGGTTTGCAGAGTGCAAAACCTGGTTTATTTTCTTATTTGCCTCTTCAAAACCTTAGTGGGTCTTATATTCCGGTGCGTCTTATACTCTGAAAAATATGGCAACTAATTAACTAAACAATCAATCAAACAAACAAATAAATGTGAATGCTCAAGAGATGCATGTATGTACATTCTGGAGCCAAACAAGCTTGCTGTTGCACAGGGTCTGAATGGTTCACAATAAACACTAAATGAGTTGGTCTAAATTTATATTCATATAATAGTTTATAGTCTGCATTTAGCATTTTTGCAATTGCATCAGCCTTTTTTCCTCACTCACGGCACAAATGACCAGGCTCAAATTATCACACTTCAGAGGCATTATCAAAGACCTACTTTTCTCGAAACATCTAAAGTGTTGAGAAGGAAAGAAAAGAAGAACAGCAGTGAAGTAGATGGATTCAATTATAGTGTTGACAATACACTGTTGAAAGATCTGAAGGACCATAATGGGAGCAATCATCCTGGAGAAAACCTGTCTCTGTGACTTTAAAAGTTTATTGCGTCTCACTTATTTTGGCCATGCAGGGGAATTCACTGGAAAAAGCAATTATGCTTGGAAGAGTTTTATCAGTTAAAAAACAACAACACAGGCCGCCCAAAACCACAGTGGCTGGACGCTATCAAAGCTGACTCCAGCCAGAATATAGAAAAACTCAAAGCAGCAGTGCATGATTGGAAGATGTAGAGCAGAAGTGTCAAACTCATGTCGTCATGGTGGTGTCATGTGATGTATTGTGACTTTCTCCCCTTCGCTAAATTGGGTGTGGGTGTGGGCGTGGCCAGCGCATGACACATACTGCCCACGGCCCCGTGAGTTCGACAGCCCTGATGTAGAGAGACCATATCTATTACTCCTTCCTTCTCTTATTCTCCAACACTGACTTGTTGCTCCGTAATCATCACAATCAGTCCTTCGTATTCTGTGCTGATTGGCATCATACCAAATTGAAAACAAAATCACTTGATTGTAGGAACTTAAAAAATAAAAAAAATCCACTCCCTTTGCAAACGTTGAAAAGAAACATTACCAGTAGATTATTGGATGAAACTCTGACGTAGTTTGCATTTCTTTATTCCCATGTTTTTAAGGTAATTAAAAAATAAGGACATTTTTATTTTTGGTTTCCCATCTAGGTTTTTGTGAGGCCCTCGGTGCTGTCTAAGCTTGTTGGTTCTCTTGCAGATGTTTCATTACCGAACTAGGTAATATCATCAGTGCTAGCTGATTCAGGATTCAGATTTCTTTTTCAAAAGTACTATATCTTTTTGACTCATAGAGCGTTGTTAGCGCCAAGGAGATATTTTGCAGCCTGGAAATGATTTCCAGTGCTACTGGTACAGTTCAGATATTCAAGTAATGTGAGATAGTGAGCGGGAGACCTGATAGAAGGAAAGGAGTACATTTGTTAAAGCAACATGATCCAAGTGCTCATAATGTCTCCCACCTATGTCTCAAAATCACACCTGGAATAAACCATAATGGGATTGTTTCAAGTTTTATGCATTTCGCAAGATCAAAGAAATACATCAGTTTCAGCAAGATATTTGTAATGTTTGTCTGTTATAACTATAGAAAGGAACACAGTGGCTCAGTGGCTAAGACGCTGAGCTTGTCAATCAGAAAGGTCGGTAGTTTGACGGTTCAAATCCCTAGTGCCGCATAATGGGGTGAACTCCCGTTATTTGTCCCAGCCTCTGCCAACCTAGCAGTTTGAAAGCATGTAAAAATGCAAGTAGAAAAAATAGGAACCACCTTTGGTGGGAAGATAACGGCGTTCCGTGCACCTTCAGCATTTAGTCATGCTGGCCACATGACTACAGAGACGTCTTCGGGCAGTACTGGCTCTTCAGCTTTAAAACGGCGATGAGCATCGCCTCCTAGAGTTGGGAACGACTAGCACATATGTGCGAGGGGAACTTTTACCTTAACTATAGAACCTTGGAAAGATTATTAGGAAAATTTTATGAGGTGAAATTTCTTTTAACGGATTTTTCCAAGGTTTCTTCTCATTTGTGCTGAATTTATTTATAATTATTTTTTACAATTCAAGGTGGTGAACATATCCAGCGTACCTTCCTCCTTCTATTTTCCCCACAACAAAATCCAGGGAGGTGGGTTGGCGCTGAGAGAAAATGACTGGCACAAAGTCACCTTATTTCACACCTGAGGTAGGACTAAAAATCACAATCGCCCAGTTTCTAGCCTGGTGCCTTAACCACTAGAAGGAAGGACTCCCTGGAAAAGAGCCTAATGCTGGGAAAGACTGAGGGCAAAAGAAGAAGAGGGCAACGGAGAATGAGGTAGCTGGATGGAAGCAGTAGGCGTGAGCTTAAATAGATTCCGCAGGATGGTAGAGGATAGGAAGGCCTGGAGGAACATTGTCCATGGGGTCGCGATGGGTCGGACATGACTTGACAACTAACAACAACAACAACAACTAAATTGACCACTGTTCTACCTGCGATCAATTATGGATTTGCAATGGTTTCATGTATGCTATCAGGGGTGAAAAAGAAAGGAAGGTGTTAGCAGATCTACAACATGACTTTTGAGGGTTCAGGAGTTGGAACTAAGCAGCTTGATCTTCTGGAGGGATTCTGGACGCCATTTGGTATCAACGGAGGAGGAATAGTTGATTTGCTTTTAGTTCATTAGTTAGTTTAAGCATGGAAAAAAGAACGAGGCGGTTGTGAAAGACAAATTACTGTTATGCACCTAGCCCCAACCCCCATCTTCCCAAACTCCAAATGTTGTACAGGTTTGGATGAAAAAACTGTCCATTTCAGCAGTGCAGCCTTGGAGTGCAAAGGGGCCGTAAGTAAAGTGGCAGAAAGGGCCAAATGAGGCTACGAACTGCCTACCACAGCTTAGAAAAAGTAGGCCTTAATAAGTGACACATCCCTAACTATCAAGTAAGAGATGCATTCAAATGAGAAGAGCAGAGAATGTTAAAACTGAATTCTGAGTCAAATTAAGTCTGTTTATGTCAGTAAAACCACCTTAACATGCCACGTTAATAGCTTGTTTAAATGGATACAATTACATAAATTAGATAATGATAGAGCGTTTTTCCCCCAAAACCTAGCTCATTGATTTTCACAAGGTGTCAGCAAGAGTATTGTTCAATCACACAGGGATTTTTTTTTTTTATCCATCTTGTCTTCACAAATTACATCCACCTCCTCCTTCCCTAACAGACATGCTTTATAACAGAATCTCTAGATTAGCCAAGATGCTCGTTTCTAACCTTAGGCTCTTCCAATTGCACAAGGAATTGTAAAGGGAAAAGTGTTATTGTGCTCTCTTTCCAAGCACGCTGGCCTGAATATGAATGGAGAAGACATCAAAACCTATTAAAAGCAATTAGCAAGGCCATCAAATGACCAAATGACAGAATGTTGAAAAAAGTTCTTCCTGACTGAAGCATTTTATTACCAAAGTTAGCCAAGGTGGCGCAGTGGTTAAATGCAGCACTGCAGGCTACTGCTAGATCAGCAGGTCAGCGGTTCAAATCTCACCGGCTCAGGGTTGACTCAGCCTTCCATCCTTCCGAGGTGGGTAAAATGAGGACCCAGATTGTTGGGGGCAATATGCTGACTCTCTGTAAACCGCTTAGAGAGGCCTGAAAGGCCTATGAAGCGGTATATAAGTCTACTGCTATTGCTATTATTCCCACAGAATCCACTACTTAAATTAAAAGAAAATAGTAATGCTGAGAAAGCAGAATACACTAAATAGCAAGACCCAAAGAAGAGCTGAAGGGAAGAGGAAGCATTTAACTGAAAGAGAAGAGAAAAAAAATAGGGTGAAACAGAAGAATGTTAACATCAACCATTGTTCCTCTGCCTTAGCAACTTTAAGACAGGTGGATTTCAACTCCCAGAATTCCCTTCCAGCCAGCAATGCTATGGTTGAGAAGCACTGGCATAAATAATTGTCCAGTGAAATGAACAAAACTAGACTCCTTTTAAATATGTAAGATTACAATAGAATACAATAGCAGAGTTGGAAGGGACCTTGGAGGTCTTCTAGTCCAACCCCCTGCCTAGGCAGGAACCCCTATACCATGTCAGACAAATGGCTATCCAACATCTTCTTAAAGACTTCCAATGTTGGGGCATTCACAACTTCTGGAGGCAACTTCTGTTCCACTGATTCATTGTTCTAAATGTCAGGAAATTCCTCCTCAGTTCTAAGTTGCTTCTCTCCTTGATTAGTTTCCACCCATTGCTTCTTGTTCTGCCCTCAGGTGCTTAGTTTGACTCCCTCTTCTTTGTGGCAGCCCCTGAGATATTGGAACACTGCTATCATGTCTCCCTTAGTCCTTCTTTTCATTAAACTAGACATACCCAGTTCCTGCAACCGTTCCTCATATGTTTTAGCCTCCAGGCCCCTAATCATCTTTGTTGCTCTTCTCTGCACTCTTTCCAGAGTCTCCACATCTTTTCTACATCATGGCGACCAAAACTGAATGGGGTATTCCAAGTTTGGCCTTATCAAGGCATTATAAAGTGGTATTAACACTTCACATGATCTTGATTCTATCCCTCTATTTATGCAGCCTTCTGTCAAGATCCTTCTGTATCTTAAGCCTGTCTTCTGGAGCGTTGGCTATTCCTGCCATCTTGGTGTCATCTGCAAAGTTGATGAGTTTCCCATTTATCCCTTCATCCAGATCATTGATGAAGATGTTGAAAAGTACTTGGCCTAAAACAGAGCCTTGAGGTATTCCACTACATACTTCCCTCCATGTAGATGCAGTTCCATTGAGGACTACACATTGACGTACGAATCCATCTGGTGGTTATGCTGTCTAACCCACATTTTCCTACTTTATGTAGTAGTAGCTTATGGTCTACTTTATCAAATGCCTTGCTGAAGTCCAAGTAAATTATATCAATTCCTCTGGTCCACTAATTTTGTCACTTTGTTGAATAATGCAATACGATTAGATCTGTTTAGATGCATACGCGAGCTTCGCTAGGAAACTATATGATTGGGCTTGATAAATTGACACTTAAAGCTTGAAAATTAATGTAGAATGTCTAACTCCTTAACATCAGAGCACGTTAATATAAGGCAACTGGCAGTTGGAACAGAATTCTTTTTAGGTGAGGAGGAGAAGTAGAACTCCTTAGCATCAAAGCATGTTAATTACTCTATTAAAAATACTAATGATCTGATGGTCATTTCAAAAAATCCTTTTTTAGTGAACACCTAGAAGCCAAGAGGAACATATGTTGCAAATTTCAAGTTTATAGGCTTTACGGTTCTGGAGATTTCATGATGAGTGAGTGGTATTTGGCTTTTATATATATATAAAGATAAGGCATTCAGGTTTATTGCACATACCAATCTTGTTTTGTCTAGTTGATGACTAGTTCATAAATATTAAAGATGCTCAAGGGCAATAGATCTGTACCATGCTGTTCATTTGCAATTTTACAGATACACTTTTAAATTAAAACCACCAACTATAAACAAAATCTAAGAATGGATGAATAAGGTAAATAAGAAATGCAATATTTACTACAAATTACCATAAAGCTATACTAGGTCTAATTATTCAAAATATGAATGGGAAAATCTTCAGAGAACAAATAAATAAAACTTATTAGTTCAGAGAACTAATTATAAAACCAATAAACCTGATTAATATTTTAATGTTTTCTTCTACATCTGAGAACTTGCTTTATGAACTACTGAAAATTCAAATGAGTTGTCCATATAAAAAACTCAGTATGCATCTCTCTCTCCCCCTCCCTACACACGGGGGGGGGGAGAGAGAGAATGAGAGAGGGAGGGAGGGAGAGAAGGAGGGAGGGAGGGAGAGAGAGAGAGAGAGAGAGAGATTGAAGTATAACAGTAAGAACAATGATGACTTCCAAGATGAAACCTAATGGATCTTTGGATATGATCTATCTTCAATTCAATAAAAACATTGGAACAAACACACTGGTAGTTCATGATTCAATTACTAAATTACTAGTTAAATCTTGTTTTAGGATACATAAAGCTAACTAACTGAAGGCATAGTAATATGAGGCAGAAAAATAACAATATGTTGAGTTAGCTTAGGTAAGTTCTAGTTTTCATGACAATGCCTCTTAGGAAGGAGTGTCCAACCTTGGAATTTATGACTTGTGGACTAATTCCCAGAATTCCAGGCCAGCATGACTGGCTGAGGAATTCTGGGAGTTGAAGTCCACACATTTGAAGTTGATCATCCCTATTCTAAGCCAAGGTAAAACAAGCCATTCAACTTTCAGATTTATCAATGCCCATTTCCTTATGGTGATCAAACCTCTAGAAAAATAAGAATTCAATTGTTGAATTCTGTAGCATCCAGAGTCAGGTTGAAAATACTCTTATTAACAGTCATTCCATGTCTGAGCAAATGAAATACATCATTATTGAGAACAAAATTGCCAAGACAGATGGACTAAATACTGCTTTGCTATAGAGAGGAGCCTTTCAGAACTTTCATTTAATCACTATATGCCCCAGAATTCTGAGTGGGGAAAAAATCATTTCATTTGTGTAAAGTAATATCAGTAAAATAAGAAATCAAAGCTTGCTGTAGATAGATAAATGTAGCAAGGCATGTCACAAGTCATTAAACATATTACAAAGGCATAGTATTAAATCAAGTTAATACTATATTTTTTTTTAATTTGATGGATAGAAGGGAAGGATAGTGGGAATATGGATTCATTACAGACTTCCAAACTCTGTGGGAAGTTTAACTACAGCTATCAGGCAAGGTTTTTTTTTTTTTTTTAAAAAGCAACTTTATTAAAAGTTAAGCTAGAAATATAAAAACTAACTAGAACTAATAATCAAGAGGCAAAACATAAAAGAAAAAAAAAGAATAAAGAGAAAGTGCATAATAGTGAATTGAATTATCTGGAAAAGTTTCTTGACAAAAACTGAGGATTAAAATAGGCAAGTATTTCTCTGCTGAGATTACCTACTGCATCCATATTTATAATAAAGATAACTGGCTGTTTAGGTTCAAACCTTTCTACCACATGTGGTGTCTTAAAGAAACATTGGCATTTAAATGTCAGGTAAAATGTTCAACATATTTTATAACATCATGACTGTTACAGAAGAGTCGTTACAAAAGCAGTGCAGTTGTTAAAATACTGTGTTCCAACGATTTTGTATCTGGTTTTTGACCAAAGTAAACAGAACTTTAAAAGGGAGAAAATTTAGCATTTTCCAGTGAGATCAAGATCAAGGTCAAGGAAGCAGCTATGATGATATAAGGGAAGATCTATCTGTTTTATGTGAAGAAGCAGAGCTTTAGTTGCACCGTTGCAGTTATCATCTTGACCATACCCTACAGAAATTTATGTAAACGTGGAACCCCATAGAAGCAAGAATGACCTCAAAGTTGCATATGTCATGATATCAACACGTAATTGTATGTTTGATGGCATGGACCTGTAGAACTTCAGCCACTGTGGAATGAAGAAAATGGCTTCTACCGTCTGGTTTTTGAAAAGCTTAAAGACTGGCTCCTTGCCCAGGCCTTTGAATAGGATATTGGAGAGGATGATCTTTTTCTTTCTTTCTTTCTTTCTTTCTTTCTTTCTTTCTTTCTTTCTTTCTCTTTCCTTTCTTTCTCCCTTTCTCTCTTTCTACCCTCCCTCCCTTTTTTCTTTTCTTCCACCAGCCTGATTTATTTTCTTTGCCATTGTTATTCTTTTGACCTATATTGTGTGTGTGTGTGTGTGTGTGTGTGTGCGCACGCGCGCTCCTATTGTTCTTTATTTATAAATGTTTTAACAACCATAAGCCATCCAGGATACTTGGGAGTCAGGTAGCATATACATTTAATAAATGTATTGTTATTTAAACACACTCGTTCAATTTAATGGTGGGCATCAGAAATGTGATTTGTAGGCAAATAAATTATTTGGCTTTTTGGTTGTTTCCATTGTTGAACTCACTCTTTGTCTCTGCCCCAATTTATGCAAAGATTGTATTCACCTACAACAGGTGTGACAAACTCAAGGCCCGGGGCCCAGATCCGGCTGCGGGGTGCACCCTGGAAAAAGTGAAGAACCAGCCCATGAAGCCTCTGCCAATGAAAATGGAGGTCAGGGCTGTCCGCAGCCCTCCCGAATTCCGTTTTCACTGGCAGAGAGATGCAGGAGACCGTCGCAGTTGAAAACGGAGCTTGGTAGCTCGTTTTCACTGGCAGACTGCTCAGGCCACCACAGGAATCCCTGACACGAGTGATGTTGAGCTGGCCATGCCCACTCTGGCCACTCCCACCCAAGATCAAACACAACCCTGATGTGTCCCGCAATCTAATCGAGTTTGACACCCCTGACCTACAAGATATAGGGGCTCACTAAAAGCAAAATATGGGAATGATGATGGATTCTCATAAACTAATGACGACATTGCTTAAGTTTACATAGACTTATTCAGAACCAATATATTGGATTTTCATTTTATTACTAGAATGATTTAATCCTTTTGTGATACAGGATGGAATCATTATTTATGCACACAATTTCAGGTGCTTTTATGGACAGAATTCTCCTGTTTTAACATGTATTGTTGAACTATGCAGAAGAGTTCATATGACAATCCTCTTCAGTTAGATAATGTGAAGATACCTCTTTCACCTCTACTGTATAAAATTTTGGCCATTTACCAAAACATACAGTTGGAAGAATGGGCTGATGCTAGGAATAGCTGAGATCTTTACAGTTTTCTGTCTATCCTTTGTATTAATTTGATGAATGGAGCACAATGCAACAGAACCAAAAGAGATGCTTTCCAAATTAAACAATGGGTGCAATTTATGTTAACGTGTCTACATCATCATTCTAGCCATTTGTCTAGCCACTGCAGGATGAAAGCCTCTTCCGCATGTTTCCAATCAAATCAATAGGGTCCTGAGCTTTCTTTTGCCAATTGGTCCCAAAATACTTGCTGATGTCTTTGATCCATCTTGTTTGAGGTCTACACTTTTCACCAGGTGGGATCCATTAATATGACTGCCTTGGTCCACCTGCCATCAGTTCTTCTGGCAATGTGACCATCCTATCTCCATTTCAATTCTTTTACTCTAACTAAAAGCATTAAAAGGACTAAATTTGGCCAAGCTAAAGGGAAGTTTTGTGGAAAACACTCCAGCTGCTACCAATAAATGAGTTAATATTTATTAAAGAGACAAGTAGAAAATGCCTAGAGCAGGGGTGTCAAAATCACATCATCATAGTGGCATCACATGACTTAACAGGACTCCCCCCCCCCTTTTTGTTAAACCAGGCATGGTGTGTCCAGCGCATGACGCATCCGACCTATGGGCCAGGAGTTTGGCAGCCTTAGCCTAGAGGGTTTCTCAGCCTTAGGAAATTTATAACAGGTGGACTTCTACTCCCAGAATTCCCTAGCCAGGATGCCAGAAGAATTCTGGGGATTGAAATTCACACCTCATAAAATTGCTAAGGTTGAGAAACATTGGTTTAAACAATGGAAAATGATCTTACATAACAGGGTTGACATTTCAGATAGAAAATCTTTTGATATGCTTAATGTTTCATTCTTCTGGGGCCCATGGTGCTCTGAGCTTGGTTGTTTTCTTGCTTACGTTTCATTACCCAACTATGTAACATCATCCGTGTTAGAAGGGAGTGGGATTTTCTCACTGTATGAAACTACCAACTTAGATAAATAGGCTAACCATAAACAACAGTTTAATCGTGGAATCACCTAGAATACTCCCATCAACACTGACAAGGCAAGCCACTAGTATATAAACAGAGAGAAAACCCCACTCTCTCCAGCACTGAAGATGTTACCTAGTTGGGTCATGAAATGTCTGGAAGAAAACAACCAAGCTCAGAGAGAACCAAAGACTCCACAATTCAGCCCTATGTTACAAATATTCTCATCTATCAGTGTTTCATTCTTATATGGAATAAAGACTCTAATCGAACCAAATCATGTTTGCAAATCTGCCAAACGATGAATAAGAGGTCAAGTATCTGCTTATTATATACATGTTCCAAAACTATTTTCCCCCAATGTTGATTTCGCTAAAGTTAGCAAAATATTAGGTTTCAGCAGAACAGTGATAAAAGTATTCATAACAATACATAGCATGATGAATGTTCACAGGTTATCTTATGTAGGCACTAGGAATGAAACTGCACATTTATAAAGAACTTTCTCGAGGAAAATCAACCTATATTATTATCCGGACACTTATTAGAATGCTAACGTACAAAAGACATATCAGTCAAAAACAATTCTGTTTTATGCATCTGAGTGAAAGATTTCAATATTCCTAAGACTTTTAAAAGAAAAAAAAACAAACGGATGCATTATTGATTGCTAAAGAGAATGCAGATCTTTTATTTTTAATTTGTGTTTTATAACTTTATCAGTCCGTTAGCAAACGAAGCACTGTTAGCAAGCAAGTCATAACAAATAAACATACTGCTATAAACGTGTGTACATCATTTATTTTAAAGGGGTTATAACTACTACCGGAAATACAGCCCAATGTTTGTCTCCTAAAATGAGAAATTCTATAAGCATGCAACAGAAGAATACCAATAAAACAAAAACATAAGAATTTAGGGATTCCAAAAATGTTCTTTAATTCTATAGTGAAGTATCCTCTTTAAATTAAACAGGGGGGGGGAGCGGGATTTAGACAGGTAAATAATATCCTTGCAAATATATCTAGAGTCAGGCAATAGGTTCATCATTTGTTTTCCAAATATCAAGGGAGATTTTTTTTCCCCAAAAAGAAAATATTCTTTGTTCTTCTGCCAACAGTACAACCGGTATGAACCTCACATCCTGTAATCAGCAGTGTTATTCTATACTTCTAAATCACTGTTGTCAGTTAAACAGTTTTGCTGATCATTTGGTGGCTTTTTACAGACACCATTCAGCTGAAAAAGCAAAGACAAAGGGCCCCATGACTCAACAGACTGCTATCATGCACCAGGCAATCTGCATTCAGAATATCCCAAGATTGGACAAATGGAATTAATGGCTTTGTGGAGTAAAGCCAATTTTAGTACCAAATGCAATGACAAATTAACCCACTTCTATGTGTTTCTCAGTGTACAGCTATGTCTAAGGTTTAATATTCCCTTTTTTCTCTCTTTAGGTGGATCTATTCTAGGCTACATAAAAACTTTACAGTAACTTTGTTGAAAAGTTCTCACTAAGGAAAATGTGGATTTTAAAAATAAAAATAAAAGGCAAAAACAAAATCAGTTTACTATATCTAAGAGCAGAGATCTTTAAAAGATAAAAAGGCCATAGTGTTCTATGGGTGAACATGTACCCATAAATTAGATTAATTGAAGGCCAGCAATACTTTCTGCCTCTCAATAGTTATTTGGGCCTTCCTTCCTTCCATATTGTAAAAATGACAGTGAACTTCCTGGAGAGGAAGAGAGAAAGGAGGAGAGGATTCAACTCATTTTAAACTCCCTTAGAGGTTTTAACTAGATATTGGGGAGCAACAATTCCATTTCTAAACTGCTTATAGAAGTTGCTATTCGACTGGTCCTTTCCTTAAATCCAAAGGTCACCTTCTTATTCAAGAAAGAGGGGTGGGCGGAGGGGGGGGGAGGAAGGCAAGGAGTTCAATTGTGACAAAAACCCAGCAGTGTTTCCTCCAGAGAGGAAAGGGAAAGCGGCAGTGAGTCACCCATACAGAGCCGAGGTGAAAGAATGAACGATACGAGAGTTGCTGTTTTTAAATATATCTCAAGAGTGACAGGCATCATCAAGCCTTTGCGCCCTCCCTTCAGGTTCAAATAAAAATGACTCCCGAGAGGCGTGCAAAATCACCTACCAAAAACTGGTGCTAGGAAGTCCTGGGTGCAGACGGCGAACATTATTATTTTTCTGCAAAAAGGACATTTCCTCCTCCCCCCCCCACCATCACGTGCCACTCCGCGCCGAGCTCTATAAGCTCACCCTCCAGTCCCAAGCGCAAATGTCGCCGTCGCTGGGTCAGCTTCTCCTAATAATACCAAGCAAAAGCAAATATCCTCCCCACCTCCAACCGCCTCAAAACGCGCATTCGCACCAAGGCTTGCCGGCGACCAAAGCGGGAAGGCCAAAGAAGCACGTTTCCTCCAAAATGGCATCCGGTATTACCTGGGGAGGAGAGGGGGGAGGGAAGGATCAGCATATTTTATTGTTTTTTTTTTAAGAATGCACCCAAAAGGAAGGGGGTCCATTGTTCCTAGGGAAGGAAAGCAAAGGGGGCCATTAAAAAGGGTTCCGACCAATCCATCCCGGACACACGCAGGCAAGTTATCAAAGTTGGCAAGGGGTGCAGCAGCTCCTCCGCTTTTCCAGCTGGTCAAATCCATACTTTTCTTTCTTTTTGCAAACATCCCACTACCCTTGCAACTAACGGCGAAAGCGGATCCTTCCCCCCCCTTCCAGACAAACAGGCTGTTTCTCTAAGCAAAGGACAAGGAATGCAGGGACGGCGGGCGGTGGCAGCGCGCGCGAGCCCAGGCGCGTCCCGATTCTAAGGTCACACTTATTCCTGCCTGCACGCCATCCTTTCCCCCTTCCTTAGCCCCAGCCACACGCAAGCACCGGCCGAAGCTCGTCCCAATTGCGCTGGGGCGAGCCAGGGAAGCGTCCTCGGCCGGTAAGCCCGACTAAAGGGTTCGGGGCGAGGAGCCCCGCGCGCCAGAGGCGACCCCACGCTCAAATCCGGATCGCGTCTTTCTGGCGGCGAAGGCGAACGCACGTCCCTGCTCGTGAACGAACGAACGCCGTGGAAAGGCGCCCCGGAGTTACGTCGCCGCTGCCGCCGGCTACTTACCATCATGTTGCCTTGCATTTTGGCAGTTTTAATCATCGCCTTTTCCTTCATGTTGGCTGGGTTGGGGCGCTGGAAAGCGCGCGCCTGGCGTTCTCCTTCCCAAGCAACCTTACTACAATACTTAACAATCCGCCGGCTTGGTCACTTTAGTCTGGAAGCTGTCTTTTTTTTTAACACTTGCTAGATGTGTTTTTTTAAGGGGGGGAGGGAGTGACAGGAGGAGGAGGAGGAGTAAAGGGAGTTCTGTTTCCCCTCGTTTTATTTTTTTTAAGTCAACGCCCTTTTTTAAAAAAAGGCGCTACTAAATTTTTAGGGGCTGCTATCACTCTTCTGCTCTTCTTCCTACCGTTACGCAAAATCTTTTGGAAGAAGGAAAAAGATAGGAGCCGGCCTCCCAAAGACGGGTATCCCCCGTTTTCCCACACTGCCTGTAGCGATAACTGTCTGGAGGTAAACACGAGGACAGAAGCAGCTCCGCCACAACACCCGCCCCGCTCACCCCGCTTCGGCACAACCCCGTGCAAGCACACGCATCGTTCCCGTGAGGCGGCGAGAAGGGTAGTTGTCGTGAGAATCTGTGAGACTTGGCTCAGTCCCTTCGCGGCTAACGCGTGTCCTGCTCTCAATGCTTGGTGCCAAAACTTGTGGGGATGCGGGAGATTTGGCGAGGGGTGCGAGGGGAGAGAGTTTGCGAACAGGGCAGAGTCGGGGGGGGGGGGGAAGAGCCGTCCACACGGGTTTGGGTGAGCTCACAGCTTAGGTTTGGGTGGGCTTCCCTTCCTAACGCGGAGGTCCCAGGCTGACCGGCCGCGAAACAGGAAGCCGCACAGCACCGTCGGAGATGGACGGATCGGTGTCAATCCCGCTCCTCTTACAGGTTACCAGGAGACACCCGTTCCGTTTCCATGGTTGCGCTCGTTCGGGGCTGCCTCCGAATCAGCTGCCGCCGCCGCCTGCACCTCCTCGCGCGAGGAGGCAGTGTGGGGGGTTTCCCACACCCCTACGCGAGCGCCTGGTGTTTGCCAACCCCCCCTCCCCAAAGGGTCCCCCGCCAGCTGCGCGTCAACTCCCCCAATCGCGCCCCTCCCTCCTTCCCATTCCAGCCACCGATCCGGGCGCTTGGCACACCCATCCAGCTTCTTTTCTGCTTCATTTCCGGAATGCGCTCCCCCCTCCGCAAATACCCGAGGCGAGACCCCGAATCACTTTCACCCTTCGCCACAACGGTATTGGCGCAACCCAGCTCGGGTTCAGGCTTCCTCGCGCGGCCTGCGCCTTCTGCTCAAGCCGCGAGCCCTGGGACTGGTGTTCCCCGGCAGCCCCGCGCGCGCAGCGATTTCCCCCAACCAGCCCTGCTGCTCTCCAAAACAAAGCCGGTTTTGGTTTTGACAGTCTAGTCACGCCGGGAGCTCGGAAAAGGCTTTCAGGCGGAGATACGTGTGCGCCGCAATCTCCTTTTCGTCTACAGGTGCAGCAGGAAAAAATGATGGGAACAGATACAGCTCCCCTGGGCGATGTGTGTACGCCAAGCCACCCACCAACGTGCATACCTCGCCTATAAAGGAAAGTGTGAGATTTTTCTGGTGGTTTTCCAGCAGATGAATATTTTAGTACAGTAAGGTTTATCAAGGGGTGATTGTTAACATGCCCTGATTGAAATTTTGAAAAGACAGCTGCAGAACTGATATGTGATTAGACCAGTGCAAATTGCAAACGCTTTGATAAGATTTATGAAGTCTCTCACTCAAAAAATAGTTTTTTGCAGTGTCCACAGGGAAGAGTCAAAAAAAGTCAAGATGGCCATAGCTGTACAGTTGAAGCCATGTTTACTTTTAATGCATGAAAGGGAAGGGAGCTTTGATCACATGGTATGACTTCCACCTTGACTTCTTTTGACCCCTCCCTATGGATACCCTTGACTTTTCTTTTATTTCAATGAACAATGCCCCTGGATAACTTAGAACTAAAACCATCCTTCAGAATTAAAAAAAATGCAGCAAATAAAATGGATGCTGGGAGGATGTTAATTGCATTTCTTCATGTGGCCCTGAAATGAGTGAAATTAAGTCCCGAGATAGACTGTAAACCAACTGCTTTGGTCCATTTTTAGTCTTGCTTTGACCCCCACCCCAGCAAAACCTGGGGGTGGGTCATTGTTTCTATTTTCTAATCAGGCAAAACTAAATAAGAACAACATAGAATGAAAGGGTTCCACCACAAATCCGCGAAGCCCTTATCCGCGGAGACATAAGCGCGAAGACTAATTTGCGCCATTCTAAGCGCTAAGGAAAAACGGGACCCTACCGCGATGACATAATCGCGGAGGGCAAATTCGCGCATTCCCAAGCACTCAGTACCCTAAACCTAACCCTAAACCTAAACTTAACGCTAAACCTAACCCTAAACCTAACCCTAAACCTAACCCTAACCCTAAACTTAACGCTAAACCTAACCCTAAAACAAACCCCTAAACCTAATCCTAACCCTTACCTTAATTGAAGTCAGCTTTCTGCCGCGGCGCCGTTTTAAAGCGCCCTTCTGTTGCCGCGCTGTTGCCGCCGCGGTGATGACGCGCGGTGATGACGTCGCGGCTTTAGCACCGCGATTTTATCACCGCGATTTTGACGAGCGCGGTTTTGTCATGCCAAGGAATGAAAGAAGTGGTTGAAAGTCACTTTTTTCAATGCCACTAAACTTTGTACAGCAGTGGTGGGTTTCAAAAATTGTTCGAACCTACTCTGTGGGTGTGGCCTCCTTTGTGGGAATGGCTTGCTGCCCATGTGACCGGATGGGAGTGGCTTGCCGCCCATGTGACCGGATATGAAGATGCCAACAACACTTGTCAGAACCACCTTAAATTATCTCACACAGAGCACTGGCATGCATAAGAATATGATGTAAACTTGTTTTTTAAAAGGCATCTTTGGTTTGCGCTAAAACAACTTCAACACACGCAATGTTCTGATTGCACCACAAATGCACTAGTCATCCTTACCTTTCACAGAGGCACTGAGTTTTATAAATATGAGCATGATAGTGTAGAATAATCATATCCAAGGATTTCAAAAAAAATTGGAACCTCTTCTGTAGGTGTGGCCTGCTTTCTGGGTCCACTGGTGGAACCTCTTCTAACCGGTTTGGTAGATTTGATGAACCGGTTCTACCAAATAGGTGCGAACTGGTAGGAACCCACCTCTGTTGTACAGCTCTAAACAAATGGTTGTAAGCTCTTGACAAAGTCTCTTGAAACATCAAACTCAGAACTTCTAATCATAGCAGTGTTGAGCATAAACGCCATTAAAATGGTAGTTAGATAATGATCAAGCAATTTTAAAACTGCCCCATATTTCTGAAAACATTGATTAATTTTTATGGACAGCCAGTTATTCTAATCAGAACCAGAGTTACCAAAGGAGTTAAAGAAGGAGGGAAGCAAGTCAATGGCCATAAGTATGAAAAATGGTCATAAATCACTTTTTTTCAGTATTGTTGTAACTTTGAATGGTTACCAAATGAAAGGCTGTAAAGACAAGAATTAATGATAACTAAGAGGGAAAAAACCCAATTCTGTACTGGTAAGGAATTAGCACAGAGACCGAGATGTGATGATTATGATATATCTCTGGAAGTTAAGTTTGGGTTGCCCCCTAGAAATATAGCAATGCCCTTTGGGGTAAAAACTAAATCTTTGTGTTTCTTCTGGACTATTGATACAAAAACCTGGGCTTTCTTTCCTTGCCTTGTTCCATTTTGTGGTGTTTTTTTTCTCCATAGCACAGTTCATTCGGCGCCTTAAGAAAAGTTGGATGAGTCAACAACTTGTCAATAATGGCTTATGTTCCAAAATATTCGTAGACATTACCCAATTCACTCAGCAATCGGCTTTTATTGCTTTCTGGACTTTCCCGAGGAGCCAGAATATTACTTAGTGAATTTCAGCACAGTCTAGCTAAATTAGAGACTGCTAACCACAATATTATCATTATGTATACAGAGGACATTGTGTACCCTAGCTTGAAAGGGAGAACGCCAGAAGTAATTATTATTATTTTCTTTTTCACTAAAGTGTTTCTTTTGCAGAATGATCCTTACAAATTAGCCCACAAATCAGTTAAAGTGATAAGATAACTTTATTGTCACTTTTTTTTACTGCGAGCACACAGGCCCACGTTAAAAATGAAATCCTGTTGTCTGCTCTCAAGAGAAAATGTATATCTACCCAAACACATAAATAACACACAGAGGATTGATGCAGTGGTGGATTGCAGGCAGTACGCCAGGGTACAGATGTACCGGTGCCTGCCCAGAGCACCGGGTACCATTCTGCTATTGTGCTCCAGAGGGCCCACCCGCCCGTCCCTCATGTGGTCAGGTCGTCCTTGCCTGTCTTTAAACTCTTTGGCGCTAACACGCACAGCGCATACAGCACCTACGCAATGCTCCACTGAGCAGCTGGAGCACCGTGGAGGTGTTACTGGATGGTAGCACACATGCGCATGCTGCACGCGTTCATGTGGAGAACGTCGGGCCCCGCTGCACCGTACCGGTTGCAACAGGATCCGGAACCCACCACTGGATTGATGCTACATGGAACAAAACTATGACGGAATCTAGAGCTGTTCTGGTTCGTATACCATGAAGCCTTCTGCCAGAAGGTAACAAGGAAAACAGGACATGAAGAGGATGTTCATCATCCTCAGACAATCCTGCAGATCCTGCTCAAGCATCATTTACCGTATTTTTCGGAGTATAAGACGCACCAAGGTTTTAAAGAAGCAAATTTTAAAAAACGTTTTTGCACTTTGCAAACCTCCCCAAAACGGCCCATTTTTCATGAAAACGGGCCTGTTTTTTCCCCCCAAAAAGGGCATGAATAGCCCCTAGGAGACTTGTAGAGTGGTCCTGGGAGGGGTGGGGGTGGGGCAAAAAAGAGCAAAAAACGGCCCGTTTTTTGTCAATAAAAGGGCATGGATAGCCTTTAGGAAGCTTATAGAGTGCTCCTGGGGGTTGGAGGGGGGAAATCGAGCAAAAAAACACCCCATTTTTTCCTCATTTCTGCCCTCCCCAGCCCCCAGGAGCTCTCTGAAAGCCTCCTACAAGCTACGCACGACCATTTTGGTGAAGGGGATGGAGTTTCAGGAGGCAAAAAATGCTGTATTCAGTGTAGAAAATGCACCCAGATTTTCATCCTCTTTTTTGAGTGAAAAGGGTGCGTCTTATACTCTGAAAAATATGGTTTATGCTATATCCTGGATAGAAGGAAGTGAACTATCAATGATCTTTTCTGCCATCCTCACCACTTTCTGCACCACCTTCCTATCCGAAGCAGAAATGTTTCCAAACCAGACATTAATGCAATATAACAGGATGTTCTCAATCATCCCTCTATAAAAAGTGGTGAGGACAGGGGAAGGAAGATGAACTTTTCTCATGCCACACAGAAAGTGCAGGCACTGTGTCTCGTTGAACAACCAAGCTGTTGAGTGACCAAGCTGTTGGTAATTAGCAAATATTCCTCCACCAACCTATTATCTATGTTTACACATGATTGAGGCATGGTTTCTCAGCAGTAGTTTGTTGAATAGTGTCATGTGTGAGCTAAGCCACAAATGGGTTAGCTCACACATGACACTAAGCCAAAGTCCCACAAATGGGTTAGCTCACACATGACATTAAGCCAAAGTCAGGGAAAACATGTTTCGCAAAATGTAAAATAGGGATATGTAAAGAACTAGATCTGAAAGACAGATCTTAGTCAAACAACAAGTGTACCTGGATCTAGGTGCTCTCTGGGTTTGGTTATTTTCTTGCAGATGTTTCATAACCCAAATGTTTCAGCTGCAAAACTATAACCATCCTAGATCTGGATGAAACCTCTAGAGAATTCCTAGAAGCTTGGCAGTCTGACAAATCGGCCCTCAACAGGCACATAGACATAAACAATAGCTACATACCATTCAAAAGAGACGATCAACAAGCCAGAAAGGAGAAAAAAGATCAAAACATCAGCAATCAACTCCCAGATGAGCAGAGGTTAACACCAAGATCAATATCATAACAATAATCAAGAAGCAAACAATACCACAATCAGGGAACTTGCAATTAAACAAATAGTAAACCATAGAGCCTTAGAAACCACTCTAAACACTGCGCCACTACAGAAAATTCATGCGAAGTCAGTGGGGGAAGCCAGATTTTCTCAACAACTCACACGATTCACTTAACAACTGCAGTGATTCATTTAACAACTAGGGCAGAAAGGATTGTAAAATGGGGCACAACTCACTTAACAACTGACTTGCTTAGCAATGCAAATTTTGCACTCAATTCTGTTGTAAGTCGAGGACTACCTCCATACAATTGGTAGATCTGAAAGACCAAGCTAGGGATCAATCGTCATGGAGAAAATCCTACCTTGCTGTGAGTCAAGAACAACACCCTTCTGGCCAAAACATGCTTGTGGCCCCCCATGCCTAATTTTCAGGCTCCATGGCCTCCAGCACTCTGCCGGCCAAAAATGGGCTCCGTGGAGGCCCCCCGTGTGGCCACCATCCCCCCCCCGCCCCAGATTTAAGCATCAGATCCAGCCTGCGAGCCTTCAGTTTGAAACCCCTGTGCTAGGATTTTGGGGTAGTCTTTCACTCATAAATCAGCCAGCCTTCTTTTTGTAGGGTATATATTCTGGCTTTCCAGTATTATTTCAGTTAATGACAAATAAGTCATAATACAGGTTGTGCTTTAAGCAGAATCAAATTTATGGTTATCTTTTACATTTCGTTTCATGCTGGTTCTACTGATCTGAAATTTCTTTTCATGAAGTGTGAGCCAATTTAAACTTGACGTTAGATAAACATTTCTGAAATAAGCTAGCAAGGGTGATGGCATGTGAATCTGTTTTGTGAATTCTTCCGAAATGAATTTCTGGGCAGATGTCAGATAGCAATGCACTTAAGGATGGGATTGGAAACAATGTAAGGCTAACTGGAGAATGCAAGAAAATGTAGAAAAGATGCAAAAGAAAACAAGTTATGAGAGACACAATTAAAGATGCAAAGTTGGAACTACTTACTGGCCCGAGTCATGAAACAGTATGATTTCTTTAATTTTGGCATAGTGTCTTGTGTGAACCTGGTTATAATTATTGATTCTAATACTCATAACATTTTAGAAAAAAGTTGTGTAAACGACCAACTGCAATCTTCTCCATGAAGAGGGTTTTCTTTAAGTCATAGAAAGAATAATAAAAAGATAATTTAAAAATCTCTACCCTAATGTGCATGGGACTAGATAGGTTCTATTACTTTTTCAGTTGCTGGAATTCTGTTGCATTCTGAAAATGTTTTGCTAGAAAGAATTCTGAGAGAATCATGCTTGAAAAGAATCATTTTTGGTTTTAGCCAACTGCTATATACAGCCTAGCGCCAACCCTAATTGTTCACTAATCAAGATTTATGGCTTAATATGTTTTTGCATGCCCAATGCATTGCAATTTAATCAATAAACTATAATTAACCACACAACCAGATAGGTTATTTGAATACAAATGTTGTCAAATCTTTTTAATCCATGTGATTAAATCAAGCTTACCACTTTAGCATGTTAGCCAAATAATTTATAAACCTGATATAAATTATACATCCAGAAGTTATTCCTTTAGCTTTTTCCTTTCCATATTTTCGTTTCTGCATGTAACACTAAAAAAAGATTCTTAAATTTTAAATCAGTGTTTAGTTCTTAGATAAAAATAGAACTTCTGGTTTAGGCTCAGAAAGGTTTGAAGAAGATAAAACATTGGGAATGTCAAGGAATATTTTTTTTTTAATTCCACATTAAGAGCTGTGCTGGCACAGTGATTAGAATGCAGTATTGCTAATCCTGCTAGTTGCCAGGAGTTCAATTCTCACCAGGCTCAAGGTTGACTCAGCCTTCCATCCTTCTGAAGTTGTTAAAATGACCCAGATTGTTGACGGCAATATGCTGACTCTGTAAATGGCTTAGAGAGGGCTGTAAAGCATTGAGAAGTGGTAAATAAGTCTAAATGCTATTGCTATTATAAATTATAATCAAGGCTTCGTGTTTTGGGTAAAAACAAAAAGTAAAGGAAATCCTGCAAATTTTACTTCATAGTCATTGCTGACTTCAGAAGGCAATGGTCATCTCTGTATCAAGGCCATTGAGCCAGACATTTCCATGGTCGTGGCCAGCAAGACATCATGGAGCATTGTTACCTTTCTTCCTATTTGTCTACTTGCATTTGCATGCTTTCGAACCAGTAGGTTGGTAGGAGCTGGGGCAAGTAACAGGAGCTCATCCCATCCTGTGGGTCTCGGGTCTCCAACCTCTTAACCACGGAGCCACCACACCATCCCAATATACTGTATGTATCCACCTAGTTGTGATTGAACAAGCCATGATTTAATTTAAAATATGAAACCGCCAAGGATGTGCTAGGAAGGGTATAGCACAGTTCTTAACAGTTATTCCAGGATAGATATCTTGCATCAGGATGGGTAACTCTGGCCTTCAAAAAAAGTTGTGTCTTTGCAGAAAATCATCTGCAAAGCATTTGAATACTTTGTCTTTTTTTTTTTAGGGATAAGAAGGCACCTTAAATCTTGTGGTGCCTTAAAGCAACCCTTAGAAATTTCATACACATAGAAAACTGGATTGATTTTGTGAAGGGAGAAGAGCAAAATAAGCCTTTTATGTACTTGGGAAACCATCTTTGAAAAAGCCCATCATCCAAGAATACTATAATACAAATTCTGAGCACTAGCCAGCTAACTGGTTTGAAACATAAATAGTGCAAGATATCACTAATGAAAGCGATTTAAAGTATTGGATTTATATAGGCCCAAAGAGCCAGTTTGGTGTCGTGTTAAGGCATCGCTCAGCCCTAGGAAGAAGACAGTGACAAAGCACTTTTGAAAAACCTTGCCAAGAAAACTGTAGGAACTTGACCAGGCAGCCAGCAGGAGTGAAAAAGAGACTTAAAGGCTCAAAAATCAATCTATCTATAAAAGGCTGTGTGTGTGTTTCCTCCCATATTTGGGCATACCAGGGGTTGTGACACAATACATACCTATTTCCCTCAGCTTAGCTGTTAAAGGAGGAGAGCCTGTGGCCTAGTGGCTAATACAACTGCCTAATATGCAATACAGCCCAGGTTCAAATCCCAGTAAGGGTAGCTAGCTGATGAGAGCTAAATAGCTTGAAATAGATCTATACTAGTCTCCCTTTATTTATTTATCAGCACAAATGCAACACACACACACACACACACACACACACACACACACACACACACACACACACACGTACGTATGTTCCAGCATAACTCTGGAGCACCTTGAGCAATTTCAACTAAACTTGGTACATAGATTATTTACTCTCTGGTGGGTGGGGGTAAAGATACCCCTAAGGTGTGTGTGTGTGTGTGTGTGTGTGTGTGTGTGTGTGTGTGTGTTTTCCAGCATAACTCTGGAACATCTGGTCCGTTAAGGAGAGTGAGTGTGGCGTCCTAGAGCAGCAATTGTTTATGATGTCATTGGAGGGAGAAGGGAAAGCCTGGGCCGTTAAGGAGAGTGATTACAGTGTCCTAGAGTGGCAATTGTTTGTGATGTCGGTTCCTTCGCAGCTTCCTTTGGAAAGCCATCCGTGACATTTGCCCTCCAGTGGACCAATGGGGAAGGGCCTGATGGATTTGGGGCAAAGTGCCAGAATCATAGATAGGGCAGGAAAGAGGAGCACATGGGAGGGGGAAGGGAGAGGGTAGGGATGATGGGCATGAGAGTAGGGGGAAGAAAGGCCCCTCTCAATGGCACCCTATATAGACGAACACTTTGACATCTATAAACGCCTGGGCAACGCCGGGTTATCAGCTAGTACAATATATAAAGGATTTTGATCCTGATTACCAGCCTTTCCCATTAGGGATCTGTTCTGCCCTTAAGATCTGCAGGAAGGGGGCTTTTACATCAATTTCTCTTGGCTGACAGAATGCACAAGTATATTTGTTTCCTGCAAACTTCCTGCCTTTAGAAGAAGCCAATCAAGCAAACAAATCAAAGGTTTTTTTTAGCTTAGTTGCTCTTATACAACTGGGGACAGAACTCATGAATAGCACTGATGCTTTATGTTTTTATGGCCACACTCTTTCTGGTAGAGGCTGAAATCTGGCATCAGAATGATACATTGCTGTTATTAAACTCCTACTGTTTTTTAAGTGAACTCCCTGAAGTAATAAATGAAATCTCTTGATTCATGCCTTTCCTTATTCCTTGACAAAGAATTCCAAGCTGATATTTCTTGACCAGGTCACAGGTAGTCCTCGGGTTATGACCCCAATTGAGCCCAACATTCCTGTTGCTAAGCAAGGCAGTTATTAAGTGAATTGTGACCACAATTATTAAGGAAATCATTGCAGTTGTTAAGTGAATCATGGAGTCATGGAGCAAATCTGGCTTCCCCCCTTGACTTTGCTTGTTGGAAACCAGCTTAGAAGGTGTCAGACCGGGCCTAACTTGGTCCCTTAGGAAAGAAACACTATCGACTCCGTTTGTAGCGAAAAGTTTACTTTGACTGAAAGCCGAGCAGTTACATTGAGCAAAGCCAGAAATAGAACTTTGAATGCAAAGATTCACTAGTTAACCAACAAAATGAAATTCAATGGTGAAAAGAGTAAGGTTCTACATTTAGGCAAGAAAAACCAAATGCACATGTATAGTATAGGTGGTACCTTGCTCAATAGTAGTAACTGTGAGAGGGATCTTGGAGTCCTAGTGGACAACCATTTAAATAGGAGCCAGCCATGTGCAGCAGCTGCCAAAAAAGCCAACACAGTTCTAGGCTGCATAAACAGAGGGATAGAATCAAGATCACGTGAAGTGTTAATACCACTTTATAATGCCTTGGTAAGGCCACACTTGGAATACTGCATCTAGTTTTTGTCGCCACATTGTAAAAAAGATGTGCAGAGAAGAGCAACAAAGATGATTAGGGGACTGGAGGCTAAAACATAGGAAGAACGGTTGCAGGAACTGGGTATGTCTAGTTTAATGAAAAGAAGGACTAGGGGAGACATGATAGTAGTGTTCCAATATCTCAGGGGTTGCCACAAAGAAGAGGGAGTCAAACTATACTCCAAATCATCTGAGGGCAGGAGAAGAAGCAATGGGTAGAAACAAATCAAGGAGAGAAGCAACTTAGAACTGAGGAGAAATTTCCTGACAGAACAATTAATCTGTGGAAAAACTTGCTTCCAGAAGTTGTGAATGCTCCAACACTGGAAGTTTTTAGGAAGATGTTGAATAGCCATTTGCCTGAAGTGGTATAGGGTTTCCTGCCTAGGCAGGGAGTTGGACTAGAAGACCTTCAAGGTCCCTTCCAACTCTATTATTCTATTCTGTTATTCCATTCTATTCCCCTTCTCTGATCCACCCCTCCTGTTGTCTCCCCATTGTCCAGCCATATTCAGAGAAGATGTCTTGCCCCTACGACAATTGGATAGATGAGGAGGTGATACATTCCATTGCCAGGTCTGTGGCCTTGGGATGTCTCAGGATGCGTGAAGATTGTTTTGGGTTTCCTCCATCTTCTCACAGCTCCTTTCGTCCCCATGGCTTATGACAGACTGGCATCTAGCGAAGCAGAGGTGTGTGCGAAGGATGGTCGCTCTAACGGGAGGTTACAAAGGGTGATCACATGACCTTGGGACAGTGCAACTGTTTTAAGTACATGCCAGTTGCTAAGCATCCATATGTTGATCACATGACCATGGGGGTGTTCATGAAGATCACTCACAACTCACTTTTTTCAGTGTTGCTGTAAATTTTACTCGATGAATAGTTGTAAGTTGAAGACTACTTATCTGTGAAAATGCCTTAAAGCAGGGATGTCAAACGCGATTTCATTGAGGGGTGCATCAGGGTTGTGTTTGACCTCAGGGGGGGGGTGTCGGGTGTGTGTGGGCAGGGTGGATGTAGCCAGTTTGACATCACTCATCGAGGGTGTGTGTGCCCGAAATCTCTGGCTAAGGGTTTCATGCAGCGCTCCCTAGCTCTGTTTTCAATGGCAGAGGCGCTGTGGGCCAATCCCTCGCTATTTCCGGGGTGGCCCCATTGGCCATATTTAAGTACAAGTGGGCCAAATCCAGCCCGCGAACCTTGAGTTTGACTCCGTTGCCTTAAAGCAGAGGTTCCCCAAATTTCTTGGTTCAAAGTGCTCTTAGTAATTTTTTTCACAGTGCCCCTCAGCCAAAACTGAACAACTCCAGCCTAGTAAATTTACAATCTCGGATCACTTCTATGATTTCATTGGGTCCCTTTTGGGGAACCATGAACTGAAAGAGCTTCTGGTTTCTATCGAATAACAGATCTGACAGAGACGTTAATAAATGAATTGTTTAAAAAAAAATGCTCTGGGAATCAATGCTGTTGTGAATACAGAATGCAGAAAAAGAATGTTTTAGGGTTAGATGGTACAGCTAGTTCTTAAACTACAACCCTCAAAGGGACCGAAAATTTCAGTCACCAAATGAGGTGGTTAACAAGAGTTGTGCCCAACTTTAGGACCATTTTTGCCATGGTCATTAAGTGAATCATGCAATCTTTAAAAGTTGCTTCCCCCATTGACTTTGCTGGTCAAAAGCCCCCTAGGAAGGCTTGCAAGTGGCAATCATGTGATCCCGGAATGTTGCAGTTGTGATAAAATGCCTGCCAATTGGCAAGCACTCAAATTTTGATTATAGGATGTGAGGATTTGCAACAATTGTAAGGGCGAGGACCAATCACAAGTTAGTTTTTTCCAGTGCCATTTGCAACTTTGAAGGTTATTAAACAAATGTTTGTAAGATTAGGGTTACCTGGACATACCATTTTAGAATCTATTAATGTATGAGAAATGTATTGTCATACAGATACTACTGACATATATCTACAATGTGTAAGTGGTCAAGGCAAATGATTTTCTGCTTTATACCTTTTATCGTATGCCGCCCATTCACATGTGAGATCGTGCGTTTAATAAATAGCACAATTATGGATTGGAAGTTTTCTTCTTCTTTTTTTAAAGTCATCTTAATAAAAAAGATGTTAACTTGCTGTGCCAGCAGAGGGCAAACTGTCTCTGTATTATGTAGTAGGTGATCATTTTCCTTCAATAAGACCTAGTGACTACATGCTTAGCTTTTATCCAATAATCAATGTAAACACCTTTAACTATTGCATCTTACGATGCTCCAAGATATGTTGACTTTAACCCCCTGTATTTTCTAAAACCCCAATTCATATATTTAATAAGCAATCAAATTGGCAAAAAACAAAAAAACCCAGCAAAACCTTCTTTCATTAAAAAAAAAATAGTGTATATTCAAATGAGAGATATAAACTGGAGTGGAAAAGATGGATTGATTATACTCAAAATAAATATGGGACTAAGAAATTCCAGATAGCTTATGATTAGAGACCAGGAATGATATAAATTGTCTAGAGCTAGTCTAGCAAGGAGGAGGAGCTAAAGCTCAATTGAAAGATGTTCTTAACTATCTTTTTTTTTCTAAGTGTATTTAGATTGTTTTTGTTAAAGATTTATACCCTGTATTGGTTCTGGGAAGTCGGGGGGGGGGGGGAAGGTTGGAGGGGTTGGGGGGGAGGGTGGGGGAAGGGAAGTAAATATTTGTAAAGTTTGTTTTTCAAAATTCTCATTTAAAAAAATAGTGTATCAACATGTATACAAAATTAAAAAAAAAACATATTCTCCCTGTGGAAGGGAAATGCACCACCCTGGTACTGAAATATGTAACAGCCAACTATCCAGCTCCATACATTTTTTTGTTTTTGGATATCCCCCTCCCCAATGTACTATATTTGTACAGTGATTATCAACATCACTCATTAAGGGCAGGACAATAGCTCAGCAGTTAAGCGGCTGGACTCATTAGCTGGAAAGGTGGCACATCCCGGTATCCATGCGCAATGCTAGAGGGTAAGCTCCCATCCTCACCCCGGCTTCTGCCAACCTAGCGGTTTGAAAGCACGCAAATGTGAATAGATAAATAGGTATCACTTTGGTGGGAAGGTAACAGTGCCTTGTGATGTCATGCTGGCCACATGACCGCGGAAATGTCTTTGGCAATGCTGACCCAATGGCCTTGAAACGGAGATGAGCACCTCGTCCTGGAGTCAGCAATGACTAGCAGAGTAAAATCTGCAGGGGCTGTTTTACCTTTTCCCATTAATTTGTGCGTGTGGCTTCTTTCCTATTCATTTGCTTCTTCCTAGTTATTTTAGGTTCATATTAGACTTAAGACCAGCCAGTTTACGTATCTGCATATTTAGTATCTTTAGGCTTTAGGGCAGTGGTGGAATTCAATTTTTTTTACTACCGGTTCTATGGGCATGGCAGGGGAAGGATACTAAAAATCCCCATTCCCGTCACACTCCAGGGGAAGGATAGTGCAAAATCTCCATTCCCACCCCACTCTAGTTAGGGCATTTGCCAGTTCCGCTACCGGTTCTCCAGAACCTGTCAGAACCTGCTGAATTTCACTCCTGCTTCAGAGCTATAATAAAGGTTTGATTCATAACTGGATTGCAAAAATCCAGATGGCCACCAGAAGCTAGTAAACAAGAGTTCATCTTCTTGGTTGCTAACAACACACACACACACACCAGAACTGACTGAGGCAATAAGCATAGCGGCACAAAAACAGACATTAATCATTAGATCCACATTAAACAGGGCCTGAGGTGCAGACTATGCAGAGAGACTTCAGTGACAATCCAATACATAGTTGGAGGGTGTAAGATGCTGGCAGGAGCAGCACGCACTGAGCGGCACAACCAAACAGCTGGCATTGTGTACAGAAACATCTGCACTGCGTATATAGGCTAGATTAGTGTTTCTCAACCTTGGCAACTTGAAGATGTCTGGACTTCAACTACAAGAATTCCCCAGCCAGCAAATGCTGGCTGGGGAATTCTGGAAGTTGAAGTCCAGACATCTTCAAGTTGCCAAGATTGAGAAACACTGGGCTAGATCTTTCCAAGTACAGATGGAAGAAGATCTGTAGAATAAGAAAGCTAAGATCCTGAGGATCTTAAATCAATTAAGCCGATCAACCAGACACGGTGGTAGTAGCAAGGGTCAGCCCTGATGATGGATATAGTGGTTCCAAGTGACAATAACATCAGGAAGGATGAATAGGAGAAGCTGGAGAAGGATCAGGGCCTGAAGGACGAACTAGAGAGGTTGTGGGAAGCAAAGGCCAAAATAGTCCCACTGGACTACACTTGGAGCTGTGACTCCTAATCAGGGAAAGTGGCCCCAACAGGAATGACTTCAAAGGTCTCTGTCCAAAAAAGTTCAGTCCTATGAATAGTTAATTTCCTGCATAAAACCCACAAACTCCCAGGCCTCTGGTAGAGGACCAAAGATTGAGGGAAACACTTATCACGCATAGAGGTAAGAAGGGATTTTTGTTTTGCACACAAAGACTTTAAATACTTTTCCAGTATCCAACAACCAGGATGATTAGGGGCCCGGAGACTAAAATCTAAGAAGAGCGGTTGCAGGAACTAGTGCACGGCCAGTCTAGTGAAGAGGAGGACCAGGAGAGACATGATAGCAGTCTTCCAATAGTTGAAGGGCTGCCACAGAGAGGAAAGGCTGAAGCTATTTTCCAAAGCACCTGAAGGCCAAACAAGGAATAATGGATGGAAACAACAAGGAGAGATTCAACCTGGAAATAAAGAGGAACTTTCTGAAGGTGAGAACAATCAACCAATGGAACAGAAGTTGCCTTCGGAGGTTGTGAGAGCTTCATCAATGGAGGCTTTCAAGAAGAGATTGGTGTAGGGTCTCCTGCTTGAGCGGGGGGAGGAGGGCATTGGACTAGATGACCTATAAGGTCCTTTCCAACTGTTAATCTGTTAACATGTACTGTACACATACTGTACATTAGTACCAGAATTCTTACATACAGAGAATTTGGGTTAGATCTATATATTTTCCACCCCTGATTGCTGGATTGAATCTTCTTTTCTTCCAACCCTGTTGCTGTCATTCACCATGTACACCTTCAGCCACTGTTATTATCTTCTGCTTTAAAACAAGGACCCTTCTCTTCCCATCTACTTTGAAGGCTCAAGAAGATGTGGCTTAACTACCCCAGGTACAGGTGAGCCGTTAAATAGCTGAATGAGGCTCCTAATAATGCAAAATACATTAGTGGAGAATTCCTAAACTGCAGAGAGCCATTTGCAGCTCATTGTTTAAGCCTTCCATTCAGATATCACAGCTGCACTCCTGCATTTAGAATAATGATAATTGGACTTTCCTGTTGCTTCCAGTAAGGAATCAAAGCATCATGTGTATAAGTTTCCTTCTTATGCGGCTTTTGTGTAAGTAATGGACAGGAAAATAAGCGTTGTTAAAATATATCCCGCTACACAATGATGAACAGATCTGAGTGTTCATTGTTATCATATTAGGCATCCTGTTGCGGTACCTGACTATTGCCTTCCTGTTTTATTTAAAACCAGCGTGGGGTCTTAATTAACCTCTCCTACTACTGATCTCCCCAAAGATATTATTAGCCTGTCCCTCCTAATTTCTTACCATATCCATCATTTTCTGAATGGCAGCTTTTACAATGCAGGGAAATGTCTTCTCTCCAATCAACTAATGACGGCCCCTCCTATTCTTCTCAAAACATGTCTTGGCTGATTCATAAACAAGGAAGGGTAAATTTATGTGGCTTCCAGAATTGTTTGCAGTGCACCAATAAATTAGTATGTTTTTGTGTGCAGTGTATACTTACTGTAGTTAATTGTATTAGTCAGGAAGAATGGGAGGGGGCATGATGGCTCAGTGGTTAAAGATGCCTGAGGTTGTCAGTTGGAAAGATATGAGACCTGCCATGAGATGGGGTGGACTCCTGTTACTTGCCCCAGCTCCTGCCCACCTAGCATTTTGAAAGCATGCAAATACGAGTAGATAAATAAGTACCACTTTGGTGGCAAGGCAACAGTGTTCTGGGCACCTCAGCGTATAGTCATGCTGGCCACATGACCATGGAAGTATCTTCGGACAATGCTAGCTCCCTTGTAGTAGTGGGATTCAAATAATTTAACAACCAGTTATCTGCCCTAATAACCAGCTTGGTAGGCGGGGCTCAGTGATCATGTGACTGGGTGGGTGTGGCCCACTCAACATCATTCATATCGATTGGCATATGGCCTTGCCTGTTACAATGTAGTAAGGGTTAACCGGAGAGGCAGTTTCTGTTAGCAGGGCAATAAAGATTAGGCTAGAAACAAGACCAGAATGTTCTCTTCCTGCCTTCCTTACAGGATTAGCCCTGTAAAATGGTGAAAAAAGAAACAGATTTCTTCCAACAACCCGTTCTCCAAATTGCTTAGAAAGTTAACAACCGGTTCTCCCGAATAGGTGTGAGCTGGCTGAATCCCACCACTGCTCCCTTGGCTAAGAAACAGAGATGAATGCTGCATCCTAGAATTGGACACAACTGGACAGGGGAAACCTTTGCCATTAGAAGAATGGGAGAATAATGTACCATATGGTTTCTTGTGATACTCATCTGCTAGTGATCAAACGATGCCCTTCTCTGTATACTTTACTGGCTGGGAAGAAAAAGAGGACAAATAGAGAAAGAACGTTTGATTCATGGAGCAATCTTGGCCAACACCTGCTGCCCTCCATTTCTGGAAGCTGTGGGTGATAAAGCATAAAGAAATGGAATTGTCTTTCCATTTCTGGAAAGTTTTATCATTCTCAGCGAAGGAATATAGGTACTCTTTGAACTAGGACTATAATTGAGCACATAATTATAGTCATAAGATACTGAGGTTGTAAGTCATCATGTAGCTGGACCTGATTTTGCAACATTTTTGGTGGCAGTTTTTAATGCAGCAGTTAAACTAATCAATTTCCCCACTCGAAGGGTTTTTTTTTTTCCCCAGAAATTAAAAGTACATGGTCAAAACCAGCAAAAAAAAAAAACCATTGCAAATCGTGGCCACATAACCACAGGATGATGGCAACAGGCAAAAAAGTGAGCCAGTTGCCAGGCATCCAAAATGCAGCGATGTGACTCAGGGGCGAGTATCCATAGTAACTTTGAAAAGAGATAACAGGTAGCTTTGAGAGGGTCCATCATAAATTCGAATAGTTGTTAAACAACTGGTCATAAGTTGAGAACTCCCTGTAAGTATGCATATTTTTTTCCCCTTTAGATGTATGCTCAAATTATACAAGCTTTTTTCAGCATAAAAATATATACCTCTTATTCTTGTAGCAAAGTTTTTACTAGCACTGCTTTCTAAATAAAAACTTCTGGGAGACAAACTTTAAGAAATTAAGCATGTAATGTATCCATAGAAACTTATTGATTATAATTCTCTAGTTGAAATCCTCACTTGTTACTGTCCTCTTCCAATACCAGTTCATTGTCATTTATCTGCAACTAGCCAATAATCAGGCATTGCCCAGGTATTTATTTATAGGGGGAAAATGTCCGGACCAAACCTAATGTTGGATTTTTCCCCTTACCAGAGGGAGCCCCCTTGTGGAGTACTGTGAAACCGTTACATGACAACTCCACTGCACTGTACAGTAGAAGTCAGTACAGCAGTACGGCACAACAGGCTGTATCTTAATAGAATACATACCCCGAGGGGTGTTAGGACTCTCTTACCCCCACAATATTTTTTTTCAGAGAGTAAGGCATTTGTGTGCCAAGTTTGATGAAATTGCTCCAAGGTAAGAGAAAGGGGGAGGGAGAAAGGGAGGGAGAGAGAGAGATCCAGGAAATCACTAATTGTAGGAGACCAGCACCGTTTTGTCATCTGCTTAGAGCAGGGGTGTCAAACTGCAGGCCGGATGCTTCACACACAAGCCACGCCCACCCTAGCTCCACGAATGGGGAAAACGGTCACATGATGGCAACGTGACGCGGCAAGCTTGGAACATTATTCATATTCTTGTAAATTAAAGAAATAAATTAGTTTTTGTACATCTTATTTATTTTATTTCCTTAAAATGAAAGTTGATTTACTGGTATAGCTTTTAAAGGAAAAAAAAGATACATGCCTCTATGCTACAAGGCCAGGAGTTTCCACAGAAAAATATTCATTTTCCCTTGTTTACTTTTTAATCACCAGAAAAAGAATAGAGTTGAGCATCTTATCCCTTTCACAAGCTGAATTCATAGGAAGATGCAGGCAAGGCAATCACTAGAAGATAGGTGGTGAGGTCAGGTCCTCTGTGGAGAGTTGCCCTATCTGGTATTTCAGCCTGTAGAAGACATTAGTCTAAAGAGAATAGAATAGAATGGAATGGAGTGGAGTGGAGTGTGGAGTGGAGTGGAATGGATTAGAATAGAGTGGAGTGGTATGGTGTGGAGTGGAGTGGAATGAAATGGATTAGAATAGAGTGGAGTGGAATACAGTAGAGTAGAGTAGAATGGAATGGAATGGAATGAGTTGGAAGGGACCTTGGAGTCTTCTACTCCAACCCCCTGCTTATAGCAGGAAACCCTATGCCATTTCAGACAAATGGTTATCTAATTGATTGAATACAGTTGAATACAGTTTATTTTACTGTGGTTGATCCATTATTCCAGCAAATCTCAAAGTATGGTCTGGGGGTGGGGGGGTGTCCTGAAAGTTCCCCAAGACGTTTTCAAGGTTCCTGTGAAGTCAAATATTTTAAAATTTTCTCAGTTCTAATTTCTAACATAATAAATATTGATAGGTAGCCCACAAAGCTCTTTATGGACCTCAGTCATTCTTAGGAATGTAAAGGACTCCTGGAACCCATAGCATTATGGAATAAAGCTGCAATTCTGTGGCTTTATTCCATAATGCTATTCCCATTGTGAACTTTCAGAGTTTACTCTGTTTTGAGGTTCATTCTTAATGTTAAATATCTTAAATTATCATGATTCAGTAGCCAGGTGTTACGGTATGTTATAGCATACAGTGGAGGTTGAAATCCACAAATTTCATCTGGCATGTAGACTCAGATTTTATATCCAGGGTTATCAAACTGTGGGATTCTTTTGCCTTCAATAAAAGTGGACAAGGGTTTCTGACAAGACATTTATCTCACAGGGATGAGAAAAAGTACCAGGCACTTAAAACATGTCTTGTACTATTGAAGACATAGATATCCAGACTTCTTTTGCATTTGCACTTCAAGAGTGCTCTCAAGGAATGTGTGCAATGACTAAAAATAAAATAAAAATCTAAGAATTTAATAATAATTCTTTATCGTCAGTGCACAACATATGTGCAATGAGATTGGTTCAGCTCCCTCGGTACACCCCCCCTCCCCAACACAATAAAACTCACAGTGAAAACAAAAAAGAAGAAATATCCCCAACCCAATGAATCATATTAACACCCAGTCCCATTACACCAGTGTGAATATGTTACATGTTGCACTACTACTTACCGTATTTTTTGGAGTATAAGACACACCAAGGTTTTGAAGAGGCAAATTAAAAAAAAAGTTTTTGCACTCTGCAGACCTCCCAAAAATCACCTGTTTTTCACGAAAACGGGCCCATTTTTTGGCAAAAAAAAAGGGTGTGCATAGCCTTTAGGAGGCTTGTGGAGTGTTCCTGGGGAGCTGGAGGAGGGGCAAAAACAAGAAAAAAACAGTCCATTTTTTGCAAAAACGGGCCTGTTTTTTGTAAAAAAAAAAAAAAAAGTGGCATGCATAGCCTTTAGGAGGCTTCCACAGTGCTCCTGGAGGCTGGGCCTCACCAGCCCCCAGGAGCACTCTGGAAGCCTCCTAAAGGCTATGCACGGCCATTTTTGCAAAGGGGGCGGGGTTTCAGGAGGGAAAAAAATGCTGTATTCAGTATATAAGATGCACCCAGATTTTCACCCTCTTTTTTGAGGGAAAAAGGTGTGTTTTATACTCCAAAAAATATCGTAAGTTATGATGTTATTTCGCTTTCAGGTGTTTGACAGTCCATGGATTAAAAACTTCTTCAGCCTGTTTTGTGCAGCTGGTTATAGTTCTATATCTCCTTCCCGATGATAGGAGGGTACAGAAGGGCTGACAAGGGTGTGAGTCGTCCCTGAGGATTATCCTGACTCTTCCAAGGCAGCGAGACCTAGCGAGGTCATCTAGTTGTATCAGTGGACAGCCCACAATGTTTTGTGCTATGCTCACCACAGTCTGTAGAGTCTTTCAATCCACAGCTGTCAAACTAGAATGGCATACTGTGATGCAATGAATGAGGATGCTTTCTATTGTGGACCGGTAAAAGGAGATCATCAGTTGTTGTTCCACCTTGTTTTTACACAAGACCCCATGGAAATGGAGTCTCTGTTGGGCCTTCCTCGCCACCTAGATCATGTTTTTCCAGGTGAGGCCTTTGCTGAGGTGAATTCTCAGGAATTTAAAGGAGGAGACTCTCTCTCTATGCAGCCCCCCTCAATGTAAAGTGGGGCAGGTTCCTCTCCCTTCTTCCGGAAGTCCAATACCATCTCCTTGGTCTTGCTGATGTTCAGGTGCAAGTTGTTTTTTTAAGCACCACGTGAATAGTTTTTGAACCTCCCCCCTGCATGCTGTTTCGTCTCCGAAAAACCAACCACACATTCCAGGCAAAAGTATACAGATGCAATGATAAGAAACAAGGTTTGAGCGTCCTTTTTATTCCTACTATGAAAGAAATAGTTACAATGGGATGTATTTGAAGAACCAGACCTAAGTGATACTTGGAAAACAAGGACCAAGGGAAAAAAAGCAAGAAAATTGGATAATTACAGATCACCTATCCCTTTCACAAAACCTGAATTCTGCATAAGGGCAAGGACTGTCATGAAAAACAGTATCTAAATTTAAGTGTCTACAGGAGCTGCAGCTAAAATACAATATACAAAGCTGGTAGCTTCCAGGTTTCATGCAGTCTGTGAGTCACCAGATGCTCATTCCACTGTAAAGTGGACTTGCAAAATTTGGATTTCACTGCAAAGGCTATTTATGGAATCTTAAGTAATTCAGACGTTTTGAGAGCTGATCTCAAAGTATATTGAAAATAATGTTTATAGAAAGCTCAGTGCCAGAAATAATTGCTATAGAATCCCCTTTGAGCTGTGTGCTGATTGTTTCTTCTTCTTAAAAAAAAACATGTTTAGGTATCTTCTGTGCTTTATTTAGTCAGCAATTTAAGCCTTTCTTGCATTTGCTGAATGCCAAATATAAATATTGATTTCTGAGAAATGTGTCAGGCTTTTTTCCTCCCCCATTGACAGCAGAACAATAATTCCAACAGTTCGGCAACAGATTTGCACAATCTACCAAGTGAAGTGTTTCCCCTCTAGAACAGAATAGAGTAGAGTAGCGTAGTGTAGAGTAGAATATAGAAAATAGCCGTGATGGCAAACCTGTGGCACGTATGCCACAGATGGCACGCGGAGTCATATTTGGTGGCTCGCCAACCGTCAGCTCCGGTGCACATGCACACACCGTCCAGTTGATTTTTCACCCCCTCCCCCAGGCTTCAGAAAAGCCTCCAAAGTCTGGGTGGGCAAAACCAGCCCCTATGGCCCAACTGGAAGTTCGGAAACGATCCATTTGCAGCTTCCGGAGGGCCTCCATGGGGGCCAGGGGATGCCGTTTTCACCCTCTCCAGGCTTCAGGAAAGCCTCTGGAGCCTGGGGAAGGGTTGCATGGGAGTGTTGTGTGCGCATGTGGGGGGGCCTCACTCCCGAATGTGTGGAGATTGAGTGGGCATGCATGCGGGTGTGCGATAGCGCGCACGCACACAATTTTGCCACTCCATTAGAAAAAGGTTCGCCATCACTGGAATATAGAATATGGAACAGGACTGGAAGGAACATTGAAGATCTTCTAGTCAACCCCCCTATCCAAGGCAGGAAACTCTGATCTTGATGGTTCCTTGCTGACACTTCATTACCAAACTAGGTAGCATCCGTGACCCGACAAAAGCGCGAACGTCATAAGCACGCCGACAACACCACGGCGCTAAAACCGCGATGTCAAAAGTGCGCCGACAACAGCGCGCCGACAACAGCGCGCCGACAGAAGCGCGATTTAATTTAAGGTAAGATTTACATTTAGGGTTAGGGTTAGGGTTAGGTTTAGGGTTATGTTACAGCGCGCTTCTGTCGGCGCGCTTTTGTCGGCGCGCTTTAGGGCTAATTAGTCGTTCATTCGTCGCGCGGTTTTGTCACCGCGCTTTAGACACCATGGTTTAGTCAGGCACGCTTTTGTTGTGCGCGCATTTATGGTGGAACCGGTAGCATCAACATTATGATGATATCACCTAGATTGGTAGTGAAACATCTGCAAGAAAACCACCAAGCTCAAACCACCAAGGGCCCTGAAGTTAAACCCTCAGCTACAAATATCACCTTCTCTCGGTTCCTTATTCCATCCTGGTCAAATGGTTATCCAATGCAGTGGTGGGTTGCAGGTGGTACGCCCTGGTACGGGCGTACCGGAGTCTGCCGGAGCACCAGATATAGTTCCGGTACGGTGCTCTGGAGGACCCGCCTGCCCGCCGGCCCTCCTTACCTGTCTTTTAACGCTTCCGCGCTTCCGTGCACGCTCATAGCGCATATAGCATCTGCGTGATGCTCCACGGAGCAGCTGGAGCATCACCGAGGCGGTAAGGCGCATGCACGTGCTGCGCACCAGTTGGAACGGGATCCGGAATGCACCACTGATCCAATGTATTCTTGAAAACTTCCACTGAACCCAAAACTACAGGAACTAAACTGCTCCACTGATTAATTATTATCACTGTCAGGAAATTCGTTCTTAGTTCCAGGTTGGATATCTTTTTAACAATCTTAAACCCATAACAAGTGAGTATGAGTGATTGGAGAAAATCCTAATAGTTGGCCAGGTAGTAAGACCAGCCACTCCCCCAATTTTTTTTAACCCCTAAACCAGTAGTGCTATTTCACTGCTATTTTTTGTAAAGGAGGAATGGAATTCTTGGTTTTATTTTGTTTTTCAAGAGTTAAGTCAAGAGAGAAAGGTGTTTTTTTTTTTAAAAAAAAAGCACTGTTAATAAATCAATTGTGGAATATTTTTGGAAGAAGAATGGGGTTTTGTTTGTTTTGTTTTTTAGGTGAAGAAGGCAAAAAAAAAAAATCCAAGAGGCATTATAAATCTGGGTGGCAAAAAGGAGGGATTTTAATTTAATTTTTTGGGTTTAGGCAGTGAAGACAAATCAGGGAGATAAGAAAGTTTTCTACTTGTTATTGTTGTTCTTTGCTGCGTATGTCTCCCAACTGGCGGTGCAATTTTTAAAATTTATTAGCAATACAAAAAGCTTTTCTTCTGTTACCGCTCTCGCCGGCAAAGAATCTAACGTAAGAATTTATGATCCGACAAAAAAACACACACACAATTTAATTCGGAGAGATTTGCTCTTATGGTATCGCATCGAGGCTTTGGGTTATAATATTTGCTAGCTGACCAAAGGGTGGGCAGGTGGGTGGGGAAATCCTGTCTTTACATCTTCTGTGTATAAACCTGCTGCTTTAATCTGTGCTACACTGATCTGCCTTAAAGGGCTTAATGCTATATAATTCTTATTTAATGCAGGTCACTGTTTCTTCACTGCCATCACCATCATGACTTCCAGGCAAAGATCTCTCCTAAATTCCTGGGCTGGAAATACATCTAGAATGGGCGGGGTTTTGGCGGCATTACTGTGGGTTCGGTGCACATGCGCAGTTGCTGTAAATAGGTCTGTGCATGTGTAGAACATTAAAAATGTTAAAAAAAAACCCATGCCATGGCAACCAGGAAAACGGTTTGGGGCGTGGTGAGCCTGCTGTCCCTACTGGTTCGGTGACCCAGTCACAATTTCCACTACCGGTTCGCCCGAAACAGTGCGAACTGGTAGCAACCCAACTTTGATCTGCAACAGTGTTTCTCAACCTTGGCAACTTGAAGATGTCCAGACTTCAACTCCCAGAATTCCCCAGCCAGCATTCGCTGGCTGGGGGATTCTGGGAGTTGAAGTCTGGACATCTTCAAGTTGCTAAGGTTGAGAAACACTGATCTACAACATCTGTAAAATGTGATGTGGTGTCCCCTTCATAAAAGGGAAGTAGCAATGAATCTAATCCTCCATTTACCAGCATTGGAGCCTTTTCTTCTCGAAAAAGAAATTGATACTTTGGTAGTTGCCCCAACACTTTAAGGTGATCCTAGAACACATTCATAACATCTTATGAATAATTGAAAAAGGAAGGAAGTTCCAAAAAAGACATTTATTTTGCTTTATTAATTATGCTAGGCTTTCCACTCTGCAGGCCATACTACACTGTAGATCATTTACAATACGGGTAAATAAGGTTGCTACCAAAGTACTTCATCTTCCTACAGGTAGTCCTTGATTTACATCACAACTGAGCCCAAAATCTGTGTTGCTAAGTGAAACATTTATTAAATGAGTTTTGGCCCGTTTTATGACCTTTTTTTGCCACAGTTGTTAAGTAAATCACTGTGGTTGTTAAGTTAATCACTGTAGTTGTTAAGTAAACCTGGATTCCCCATTGACTTTGCTGTCATGTGTCCCTGGGACATTGCAAACATCATAAATATGAGGCAGTTGTCAAGTGTCTGAATTTTGATCATGTGATCATGGGGGATGCTGCAATGGTCATAAGTGTGAAAAATGGTCATAAGTCACTTTCTTCAGTGCTCTTGTAATTTTGAACAGTCACTAAACAAGCTGTTATAAGTCAAGGACTATCTGTATTGAAGAATTTAACCAGAAATGGAATATGCAGCAGCCAAATGTTCAAAATAAGTATGCAACAAAATTGTCTATAGTAGCTTTACATGTGGAGTAGTTTATCAAGAATGGTGGATTGGTAAATGTAGGGATGGGGCCACAGCGTTGCAAAGCTTCTACTTTCTCTAAGGTTGGGGTACAGTCCAAGCCTGAGCCCCCAAAGGACACCATGGAATGACTCAGGACTCAACAATATTTCTAATTCTCTTATTTAACATCTAAATGCGGCTGCTGGATAGTTCGGGACTAGGCACCAGGTGTGGGATTCGGCTGGTTTGGACTGGTTCAGGCACCGGATGTTAATTTTACATCTGGTTTGCCGAACCAGTAGTTTCAAGGACTGGCTGGCCCGCCCACTCCTCTCCTCTCCTCCCTGGAGTCTCCACTCGGTCTGTTTTGGAGGCCAGGTAAGTGGAGGGCCTGCGTGGAGGCTCCAGGAGAGTGAAAAATGGGTCTCCCATAAGTCCAGAAACAGACTTCTTTCCGGCCTCCAGAGAACTTCATACAAATTTGTCTCACCTGGGAGGCCTTTGGATAGTCACTCATGGTTTGGATATCTCACATATGGGATACTGCAATGAATTCTACATGGAGCTGCCCTTGAAAACCACTACTTATAAATTGCATCTGGTCCAGAAGTAACAAGAAGATCCACCTAACACCCTGGGAGGACTAAAATATTTAACCACAAAATCAAAATTTTATCTGGGGCCATTCATTTTCTCTTCACCTGGAATGTTGGAAACAGCTACATGGCTTTGCTAATTTATACCTCTTTTCTGTGGGTGTCTTTGAGTCACTTATTGAATTGATTCAGCTGTTACAGAGACAGAGGATAAGAGAGTTAAAATAATGCCTTCCAAGCTTGAAATAATCTCTGCTTCTTCTAATCTCCTTTCTTGGGAATTTGGCAAAAAAAAAAAAAAAGTTAATAAGCCCTCTCCAGATATGACATTCTTCCAGAGGTTTTTTTTTCTTATCTTTGAGGGCATTTTGCTTAACTAAATGTGAACCTGGTAAAAATTGAGCACAGATAGTTCTTGACTTAGAACCATAAGTTTAGCAACTGTTTGAGGTTACACTGAAAAAAGTGATTTATAAGTCCTCAAATTTACAACCAATGTGGTATCCCTGTGGTCACTAAATTTGAGTTCCTGGCAACTGATATGTATTTACAACTGTTACAGCATCCAATAGTTATATGATCTATAATGCATTTGCATCTTTCCCAGCCATCTTCTGACAAGCAAAATCATTGGGGAAGCCAGGATCCCTTAAGAACTGGATGATTTACTTACCCACTGCAGTGATTCACTTAACAACCATGGGGGAAACAGTTGTAAAATCAGCCATGAGTCACTCAACAACTTCCTTGCTTAGCAATAGAAATTTTGATCACAATTATGGTCATAACTTCTTTGGATTTTAGTTGTGTTAACAATTTCAGCAGAAATTAGATTGTCTGTGGTAGAACTAAGTCTATGATCAAAATCAAGGTTGATTTTTAATGTCACGGAAAGCTCAAGTTTGATATAATTTAAATGGGAACAAATGTTTTATTCCTCAGAGGAGGGCGAGAAGAATGGGACTCTGAAAAGGAATACAAAATCCCATTCAAGAAATCTATTTGGAAAGCTGTTTGGTGCTTGGCAAATCAATACGTTGATACTGATAATATTTGTGTAAGTCTATAGCAGGCCATCTGGCCTGTTGTTAACCCAATCTGGAATTAAATAGATTTTTAACCTGACTTGTTTGCAAATATTTAGATAATTTATCATTTCCCCCCCTTTCTTTGGGGTGACATTTAATTAGCTAAGAATGAGGGGAGAACTGTTTGTATCTCTTAGTTCTGCTAGCATTTGTCCCCAGGCCCCCTTCTTATATTGTCTTTGAGATAAAATGTCAAGATGTCTTTGAGCAAAAAGATCAGAAGAGCTGCTGTGAGGTACTGCTCAAGGATAGTAATGACGACTATTGCTCATCCTCTTTAGGGAAGAGGTGCTTTCCAGACAAAGTTTGTTGTTAGGGGAGGCAGAAATATCATTTCTGTTGCCACATCCAGGACTTTTCTTTTGAGATTCCTCCAAGTCCATATTCCCAAGTTCATGGTCAGAGGAATGGCTTGCTAGTTTCTGTTAAACTATCCATTTTAACCTATTTAGTGGATTTTGAAAATGTCAGAGGTGCTGGCCCTTACTTTTGACACCATTTCCTTCCTCGCCTCCTGGACATAAATTGTTTCAACTCCTATCCTCAAAACAACGTTATAGATTAAGTCAGGTTAAAATCTATAGAGCACTGCATACCAAGACAACTAGACACAAGAACAGTTTCCCCCCGAACGCCATCACTCTGCTAAACAAATAATTCCCTCGCCACTAAGGCTGCATTACTATTAGTCTTCTCATCATTCCTACCACCCATCTCCTCCCACTTATGTCTGCAGGACTGTGACTTTGTTGCTTGCCTCCTTACAATTTATATTGATATGGATTGTTTCCTGATTGCTTATTTGTACCCTATGATTATCATTAAGTGTTGTACCTTATGATTCATGATGAATGTATCTTTTCTTTTATGTACACTTAAGAGCATGTGCACCAAAGACAAATTCCTTTTGTGTCCAATCACACTTGTTATCCAATTTTATAACCTTTTTTGGCCATGGTTGTTAAGCAGATCACTTGCAGTTGTTAATCAAGGAGATAAGCAACCTAGAGCTAAGAAGAAATTTGCTGACAGTAAGAACTATTAACCAGTGGAATGACTTGACTCCAGAAGTTTGGGTGCTCCAACACTGGAAGTTTTCAAGAAGAGATTGGACAACCATTTCTCTGAAATGGTATGGGGTTTCCTGCCTGAGGAGGGGATTGGACTACACGACCTCCAAGGTCCCTTCCAACTCTGTTGTTGTGTTGTGTTGTGTTCTATTCTTTTCCATATTTTCTATTCTATTCTATTCTATTCTACTCTACTCTACTCTACTCTACTCTACTCTACTCTATTCTTAATAACTCAGTTGTTTGGCGAATGTGGCTTCATTGATTTTGCTGGTCAGAAAGTAACAAAAGGGAGTCACATGATCCCAGGACAATGCAGGACACTGCAACCTTAATAAGTACATGCCAGTTGCTAAGCACCCAAATTTTGATCAGGTGACCATGGGGATGCTGTAATGGTTGTAACTTGTAAGTATGACAAAAGGTTGTAAGTCACCTTTTCCAGTGCCGTGTAACTTTCAATGGTTGCTAAATGAATGGTTGTAAGTTGAGGAATGCTTGTAATTATCCCATGGGGTACTTTTATAATGGTGTGAACAAGAACAAAACAAGAACATTGAGACCTGGACTGGGTGAAGTCAAAACCATTCTTAGGCTGTAAGGATACAGGGAGTACCCACTACCAACAATAATTCAGATGGGAACCTCCTTTGCCAAGCATTGTGATCATAAATTGTGATGTTACATAACCATGCTGACTTATGATGACAATTCCAGCAATCCCAGTTGCCATCGTTAGATGAATGCCTAACAATGGTTGCAGCATCTTACAGCCACACAGTTCTCATCTGCAACTTCCTGCTGGCTTCCCCAATGTCTTTGCTTCCCAGATGCTGGCAATGAAGGTTGCAAATGGTAATCACATGACTGTAAGATGCTGCAACCTCATAGCTGTGGGATGGTCACAGAGTGCCCTGTGATCATTTGACCACAGGAACATTGCAACAGCTGGAACTATAAGAACTCATCAGAGGTACTCCTCCTTCAGTGCTGTTGCAACAGATTGAGTGGACATTAAACTGTAAGACTAACTGTACTGTGATTAAGCTAAATCAGATTGTGAAGCTACACTTGAGAGACAAATGGCCGCTGCAAGCCAGTGTTTGTACTAAAGATTTCTTTAAATCAAAAGTGTCAAACTGACAGCCCATGGGCCAGATGCATCGCAGGCAGGCCATGCCCACCCCAGCTCCGCAAAGGCAAAAAAGTCATGTGACCTCACATGATGCAATCGAGTTTGACACTTGTGCTTTAAAATAAACCTGAAAGTCTTGTACAGGAAAATATGTTTCAAACTAAGGAATTATTTAAAGAATCCATATTTATGGAAGACACATTAAGAGCTAAATTTCCTATGATAGGAAGTCTGAAAACATAAATTACGAATGGCCATCTAGGATGGAGAGTAAGAAAGGCCAAAGTGTAGGAGGAAACAATACCAGCTTTTAACTCCAGGTAGTCCTCAACTTATGATCACAATGGAGCCCAAACTTTCTGTTGCTAAATGAGACATTTGTAAAGTGAATTTTGTCCCATTTTGTGATCTTTCTTGCCACAGTTGTTAAATGCCATTGTTAAGTTAGCAAACATGCTTGTTAAATAAATAGCTTCCCCGTTAACTTTGCTGGTCAGAAAATGTGATCACATGACATCTGTCCTAAATATGAATCAGGTTCCAATCACCTGAATTTTGATCATCTGATCATTGGAGATGTTGCAGCAATTGTTAAGTGTGAACAAGTCATGTCACTCTTTTCAGTGCCGTTGTAAGTTCGAAAAATGAGATTACCTGTATCAGAAGGCATTCCACTCTTTGAAGTGGTTTTGGTCTTGGTGTACAATATCCTTTATTAATCATGCTGCAATGACTACCCTGTTTCCCTAAAAATAAGACGTCCCCGGATAGTAAGCCCAATTGGGCTTTTGAGCGCATGTGCTAAAATAAGCCCTTCCATGAAAATAAGCCCTCCCCCAAAATATTGCAACACAGCAGCAGCTATGAAGTGACTATGCTTTCCGCCTTCTACACCTCAAAAATAATAAGACCTCCCTGAAAATAAGGCCAAGTTCTTATTTTAGGGGTCAAAAGAAAATAAGACCCTGTATTATTTTCAACAAAACATGATATTTGGAAATATTTTTTTTTTAAATGGAAGCATAAACTTATATTCAAAGTAAAAGCTTTTATTGAGAGACTATGCTTCTTAGTCAAATTCTGGTGAATGAAATATTTTGTCAGTTTAATTTTACATCAACCACATGATGTACTGAGCAGATTCTCATTGATGACACTGGTAAATTGTCATTCTCATTTCCATTCCTCCCCATGGAAGAAACTTATTGACATAAAATAGGATTTATATGATTGCCGTGACAGTAACCAAAACAACAACAATATCAATCTTGTATGCCACCCAGATCCCAGTGACTGTAATAAAATGGAATGGCAATAGAATAGTTTGTAAGTGGGCAAAGCTACAATTCTGGGTTGTACATGTGGTACAGTGGTGAGATTCAGATTTTTTTTACTGCCGGTTCTGTGGGCATGGCATGGCTTGGTGGCTGTGGCACGGCTTGGTGGGAATGGCATGGTAGGAGTGGCAGAGGAAGGATACGGTAAAATCCCCATTCGTTCCCCACTCCAGGGGAAGGTTACTACAAAATCCCCATTTCCTCCGGATTAGCTGGGACTTGGGAGGCAGAGAATAGATGCGGGCTGGGCCAGTCAGAGGGGTATTTACCGGTTCTCCGAACTACTCAAAATTTCCAGTACCGGTTCTCCAGAACTGATCAGATCCCGCTGAATACAATCTCTGGCTTGGTTACTTCTATTTCAGTTGTGCTAAAATTATCCATTAACTAATTCACCTTTTTTGCTTTCATTCCTGCTAAAATGAGTGAGAAAGTACACCTAATTTCAACAGTTTGCTATTGAATTTCACAAATATCGTATCTGGAATTTCCACTTTTAAAAATATCTCCAAAAATTTGAAGCCGCATGCATGACAATCACCTATTGTGACATCAAGTAATTAATGCAATAGATATCCTGGGTATTCAATACTGAAAAAGAAGAAGAAAATAGTCCAAGAAAATGGTCTTCCATTTGTTTTGCCTCCAAAAAAACCTCAGTTCTGATGTCTTCCACAGTTCATCAGCCTTGCTGACATCAAGATCTGATTAACTCCTCTTTCTTATGCCAAACCTGGAAGATATTACATATTTAATTGCAACAGGCATGCCAGGAAAGTAGGAATCTAAAGGGAGCTCTAAAAAAAAAGTAAAGTGCTATCATAAACAGCCAAGTAGCTAAGTCATATTGTTAAAAGTCAGAGAGCATCATTCATAACCAATTTAAGCTGGGACTTGAAGGCCTGAATATATTTGATCCAGAGAATCTAAGTGCCATTTTAAGATACATCATGTCCAGCTATGGAAAAGTCTGGTCCTTAAACACCTATTCTGTGTCCATAGCAATAGCAATAGCAATAGCAATAGCAGTAGACTTATATACCGCTTCATAGGCCTTCAGGCCTCTCTAAGCGGTTTACAGAGAGTCAGCATATTGCCCCCAACAATCTGGGTCCTCATTTTACCCACCTCGGAAGGATGGAAGGCTGAGTCAACCCTGAGCCGGTGAGATTTGAACCGCTCAGAGCAATAGCACTTAGATTTATATACCACTTCACAATGCTTTACAGCCCTCTCTAAGTGGTCAGCCTATTGCCCCCAACAATCTGGGTCCTCATTTTACCCATCTTGGAAGGCTGACTCAACCACAGTTAGGATGTACCCAGAAGAGGTAAAACATAAAAAGACACCCATATAGAATTAGATGTTGTTATGATGCATTGCAGTGTCTTATCTGAAATGCTATATGTAATAGCCTGTTCCCAGTGTGCGCATGTACAGTTGCCAGATGAAGGGAACAGCTGAAGAACAGGGGTCGACGTGGGAGTAAGGCCACAGGTGGACAATGAATGGCCCCTCCCAGAGGAAATAAAAGAGCAGCGAAAGGGGAGTGGAGTTTGCAGGAGACAATTAGTTTGCTTCATTGGTTCGTGACTCTCCGAGACTCCTTGCCAAAAGTTTTGCAGAGATCGGCCTGGCAGCTCTCCAAGCCAGATAAGGTCTGTGGCTGTAAATCCACCCTTGAAAGACTTTGCTGAGTGTCAATGAGCAGAATTCACCGTAAATTAATAAGAGGGTTTTTTTTGGGGACAAGGAATTTGCTTAAGGCTCTTGGGAAGCCTCGGCCAGAACACCTTCCAATGCATTTTTAGCATATCTGAGCTTTCCTGCTTTAGTAATTACTCTACCTTTCCTAAATTGGTATACATAATCCCGATTGACCTTGGGCTGAACAAGCGGGAGTCTGAAATAAACACAGATCCTGAAGCCATGGGCTGCAGAGAGTATACATGAACAGATGTTTTACCATTCATGTTTAGTGTGAACATTCTACTCCACTGGGTCCATTCTGTCCTTGTAAAGCATAAATCAACAGGAACATTTACCCAAGTCACTCAAAACCAAGATTGGTATGCAGAATACTATATGCCTTCATTAATAAAGTGCCTGTAAACCTGTCAAAAGTTTTCAAGCGTCTCCAAGTCTGGGTCAAAACTCAAGAGGATTTACAATTTCTGATGGGAAAGACTGCATATTAACTCTGCCGGCACCATTTCTCACAGTCGGATATTGTCTTTGGGTGAGCCAAGAAAAGAATAAGTGGGTGGAACAAAGGCAGTAGCAATAGCAATAGCACTTAGACTTATATACCGCTTCATAGTGCTATTACAGCCCTCTCTGAGCAGTTTACAGAGTCAGCCTATCACCCCCAACAATCTGGGTCCTCATTTTACCCACCTCGGAAATCTAATTTTGTGGGTTTGGCTTGGGGGGTGGGGCATGTGATTGGGTGGGCGTGGCCAACCTTTTCCCCACTTTTTAAAGCATTTTTTTTCCTGCCAGTTCGGGCGAATAGGCAGGGGGGAAATGCTTTAAAAGGAGGGGAGAAGCTTCCGACAATTGTGTGGATCAGCTGTGAGAAGCACAATCATCAGAAATTTTTCCGTCTGGCTTTTAAAGCATTTTTTTCCTGCAGATTCCTCGTAAGATTTTTTTTTAAATACCAGTTTGGCCGAACTGGGCTAAACCGGGAGGATTTCACCCCTGACTTGGACTCTGTCAGTCAAGGAATTCCATATGGCGGGTTCAAGGAGGTGAGCCTTTCCTGTCATGGCTCCCACTCTCTGGAACATTCTGCCCCTTGAGGGAAGATCGCGGAACCTGGCTCTGTTGAGTGGCCAGGAGTCCCGATGAAGGGGGCTATTGGACTGAGAAAAGATCCTATCTCCACATAGTTTGTATCCTGCTTCCTTCCTTAGCCATCTTTATTAATTTAAAAAAAATATTTTTATTAAACAGTTTTTTAAAAAGAAAAAAATAGCTACAATTTCCTTCTGCACAACATTTCCACATCGGTATACATCCATTGTATATGCATTTCTCCCCCCTCCCTTATTTCATTTTCTCTTTGTCTGTACATATAATACTAATACATACATTCCTTAAATTACAATCCTTCATTGTGTATCGTTTCCATTTATACTAGGGTGACCAGATGTCCCGCATTTGGCGGGACAGGCACGCCTTTTCATAATTTTTCCCGCATCCTGGGCCATTCTAGAAAAACCCCGCTTTATTTTGGGGCTCGCTCGCTCCCCCGCCCATCAGCTGCCACTAGCTCGCTCGTTAGTTCCCCATCTATTTCTAAAAATCTAAGCCAGCCCAGCCTGCCGCTCACTGATTGGCCTGGACTCCAGCCAATCAGTAAGCTGGCTGGGATGGAAAACTTTGAGCACGCCGCGGCGTGCTTAAAGTTTTCCATCCCAGCCAGCTCACTGATTGGCTGGAGTCCGCTTAGTACGCTGCATGAGTCGCAGGAATCTCCATTTCATTTTGCCTTCGCCGCTTCGCGGCCGTTTGCTTTCTTTTGCTGCTTCACTGGTGAGTAACCGGGAATTAGTAACCTGTGCAGGGTTAGTGAAACAACTGCTGCCGCCCTCCTCCCCTTCCCTGTGTGCGAGAAAGGCGCCCGCTCGCCAGCCTGCCCACCCTTGGGCTCCGGGGCAGCACCTTCCCAGCGCCGCCGCGCTGGTTCCTTCGCGCCCCTCCCACCCCTCTGCCTCCTCAGACCTCCACACAAGAGCGGCGGAGCAAACGAGCAGCCACGACCGTCATTTTAAATGAGGCTCCGCTCGCTGCTCATCCCGCTCCGAGCTGGGAAAGGGGTGCTTTGGCAGGGCTTCCGCAGTGCCCGCAAGGACCGCCGCACGAGGTCGGCGGCGGCGGCTACTGCTGAGGGCCTTTAGTAACCTGCGCGGGGTTAGTGAAACAACCGCTGCCGCCCTCCTCCCCTTCCCTGTGTGCGAGAAAGGTGCCCGCTCGCCAGCCCACCGACCCTTGGGCTCCGGGGGCAGCACCTTCCCAGCACCGCCACGCTGGTTCCTTCGCGCCCCTCCCACCCCTCTGCCTCCTCAGACCTCCAGGCAAGAGCAGCAGAGCAAACGAGCAGCCACGGCCATTGTTTTAAACAAGGCTCCGCTTGCTGCTCATCCCGCTGCGAGCCAGGAAAGGGGCGCTTTGGCAGGGCTTCCGCAGCGCCCCCAAGGACCGCCGCGTGAGGTCGGCGGCTGCGGCGGCTGCTGCTGAGGGCCTTTAGTAACCTGCACAGGGTTAGTGAAACAGCCTCTGCCCTCCTCTCCTTCCCTGTGTGCGAGAAAGGCGCCCGCTCGCCAGCCCACCCACCCTTGGGCTCCGGAGGGAGCACCTTCCCAGCGCCGCCGCTGCTGTGCTGCTTCCTTCGCACCCTGCGGAGTTTCCCTGTGTCTCCCAGGTCGTACCCGTCCTGTGTGCGAGAAACTCCGCAGGGCGCGAAGGAAGCCGCGTGGCAGCGGCGGTGCTGAGGAGGTGCTGCCCCTGGAGCCCAAGGGTGGGTGGGCAGGCGCCTTTCCCTGTGTCTCCCAGGTTGCGCCCATCCTGTGTGCGAGAAAGCCATCCGGGGTGGCTTTCCCAGCCTCCTTTCTGTGCCCCCGCCCCGGTTCCACCTCCTCCGGCTGGTGGCCAACGGGATGGAAAGGCGGGAGAAAGAGCGAAGGCGACGATGGCGCTGCTCTTCTCCACCCTCCGCATGGTGTTGGGCCTTTTTTTCGCCATCAGCGGGGGATCGCCGGAGTTGCCCACCGGCAGATGGTGAGCGGGGCGCCTCCGAGGCGGGAGGGGAAACTAGTACGGGCTGCCGAAGAGCTCATTGTCCGCGGGAAAAACTTCGGGGCAAATTCTGTTTATGCGGTGGTCTCGAGATAAGCAGAAGTAGGGAAGGGAGGGAGGGCAGCGCTAATGGATGCTCTTTCTCTGTCGTGATCTCCTCTTTTGATCTGTGACCACGAGCTGTTCCTGTTGGCCGTTTCCTTTGTGACGTCTGTATCAGGCGCCGGGCTTAGTTTCCGTATCTTAAGAGAGACCGGAGATCGCAGGGTTTCTTGTATGCTGCAAGGAGAGGCAGAACCCAAGAAGAGCCGGGCCTGCCTTCTCGTTACCCCCGCTCCGCCCCGGTCACCGGGCATGGGGACAGCTCTCCGCTAGACTTGCTGCCAAACTGGACAGGGAAAGGGGAAAGCTGTTCCCACCAGCTGAAGTCAGAACCATGCTGTGACCAAAGTTTGGAGAAAAATGGTTTTGTGTGTGTGTGTGCGTCTGTGTGTGTGTGTGTGTGTGTGTGTGTGTGTGTGTGTGTGTGTGTTTGATTGAGCGAGGGATCCAGTAAGGGAACTCCGCCTATTTAGAAAAGGTAAATTATTGCAAACATGATCAGTCGAAGATAAGTATGGGGACAGGTTGGGTGGTAGAGAGAAAGTGATAAAAGAGTGGGAGAGAGGAAGAAAAAAGAGGGGAGAGAGACAGAAAGAGACAGAGAAGGAGAGAGAAAGTGATAGAAGAATGGAAAAGGAGGAGAAAGAGAAGAGAGACAAAGAGAAGGAGGGTGAGAGACAGAAAGAGACAAAGAGGAGAGAGAAGGGAGAAAGAAAGAATAAGTGAAGGAAGAATGGAAAAGAAGGAGAAAGAGAAGAGAGACAAAGAGAAAGAGGATGAGAGAGGCAGAGAGAGAAGAGAGGAAGAGGAAAGAATAGGAGAAAACATCTCATTTCAACCCTGAGATGCAAATATTCTCTTTGATTGGTAATTTTATTTGCCCATTTACTATCCAATACTCTCATTTCTCCTTAAGTTCAAGAAGAATTCCCTTCCTTTTATTGAATTTATCACAATACCTTGAGAACAACTTTTTCAGCATAGCTTTACAGCTATTTAAAATACATAGTAATTTAGGTCAGGTTTTTAGAACATTAGTCTATTTATAAGTCAATGGTTGCGACCATTTTTCACACTTAGCGACCGTTGCAGCATCCTCATGGTCACGTGATCAAAATTTTGTTTGGCAACAGATTCGTATTTATGCTGGTTTCAGTGTCCTGGGGTGACCTTTTGACAAAATATAAATTTTTTAATCAAGCCTCCCCCCCCCCCCCCCGTCAATGGTGTCCCTATTTACCAATCTGAAAATCTGGTCACCTTAATTTATACATGTTTATTCATCTCTACATATACATTTTTAATTTCTAACTCCTATATCTTCTTCATTTAGTCTTTCCTTAAGCTTTACATCTGTCCTCTAACCATTTGTACCACTCATTCCATACCATATAATATTCTTATCTTTAATTTCTTTTGTGAGTCTGTCCATCCTCTGCATACTCTAAAACTTTCCTTATCACATTTTCATCTGTTGGTATATTATTGTTCTTCCAGTTTTGTGCATATATTATTTTCGCTGCCATTATGATGTGTAAAATTAAATATTGTATTTTTTAAGATCATATTTCCTTGTAGGTATTCCCAATAAAAATAGTTCTTGTTTCACGTCTCTTTGCTGTTTAGTTATTTCTTCGAGGCATTTTCTTATTCTGTTACAATATTGTTTAAGTTTGGGGCACAACCACCACATTGTGGTAATACGTTCCCTGATTCTGTCTACTTTTCCAACAGTCCGCTGATGTATTCGAGTGCATTTTAGCCATCTTTATTAATTGTAATGCTAATGTTTATTCTTTTAATATTTTAATTTAATATTTAATTTTAGTTTTATATTGTTTTTACTGCACTGTGTTTTACTGATGTTGAGATAGGCGTCATATCATCTTCATTTAACGACCCCATAATCCATTGCGGGGTGGAGTCTGGGCAACTGAATGGAGCTAGCAAGGTGTTTTAATGGCCGGATGCCCTTCCTGTCACCAATGCGGAGTTTTGTTCAACAGACATATTTTCACTGTGCCCAGAGAGAGATCCTCTATCTAGGATCAAACTCACAGTCTCCTGATTGTGAGGCAAGAGCTCCACCTCTAAGCCACCACACCACTCCTGAGATAGGCATCATATAAATTTAATAAATCAATAATGTCCCTTACAACCAATGGTGGGATTCAGCCAGTTCGCACCTATTCAGGAGAACCAGTTGTTAACTTTCTAAGCAGTTGTTGGAAGAAATCTCCTTTTGTTTTTTCCACTTTACAGGGTTAATCCTGTAAGGAAGGCAGGAAGGAAACATTCTGGTGTTGTTTCTAGCCTCATCCTTATTGCCCTGCTTACAGAAACTGCCTCTCCGGTTAACCCTTATTACATTGTAACAGCTAAGGTGAAGAGTGAGTGACATTGAGTTGACCCCACCCACCTGGTCACATGACCACCGACCACCGCCTACCCAGCTGGTCCTTAGGGCAGAGAACCGGTTGTTAAATTATTTGAATCCCACCACTGCTTACAACCATTAAAAGCACTCTGCCTACTGTTTTAGCAACATGGACATCAACATCCAAAGTTCAACTGCCATTTTAGGGAGGTTATCATTTATAATATATACTTTTGAAGTAATAGTTGACACAAAGCAGACTTAAACCCTCCGTTCAATGTTCTTTGCACATTTGGAACTGCAGACCTAGAAGATTCTGCCCAGCATTTGGCTGATCAGCCATTTCTCTAATCTCAGGATAACATAGGTGGAAGGGATCTTGGTAGCCTTGTACTCCAGTCCCCTGCTCACACAGGAAGCATCATCTCAGACAAATGTCTGTCCAATCCCTTCTTTAAAATCCCCAGTGTTGGGACAACCACAACTTCTCAAGGTAAGTCATTCCATTGGTTAATTGGTCTCACTGTTAGGAAATTTCTCCTTAGTTCTAGGTTGGTTCTGTCCTTGATTAGTTTCCATCATCTTCCCCGATTCAGGGCTAATAAAACCACGCAGATTCTCAGTAGGGCCTCCTCCAATACAGTGGTGGATTGGAGCACCCACAACTTCTGGAGTCAGGTCGTTCCACTGGTTAATTGTTCTCACTGTCAGGAAATTTCTTCTTAGGTTACATCTCTCCTTGATTAACAACTGCAAGTGATCTGCTTAACAACCATGGCCAACAAAGGTTATAAAATTGGGTAACTTAAGTGTGATTTGGACTTTGTCTTTGGTGCATATGCTCTCAGTGTACATAAAAAGACATGAAAATATACATACATCAAGAATCATAAGGTACAACTCTTAATAATAGTCATAGGGTACAATAAGCAATCAGGAACCCCTGTGGGATTCATTTTTTTTACTACTGGTTCTGTGGGTGTGGCTTTGTGGGCATGGCGGGGAAAGGATTCTTCAAAATCCACATTCCCTCCCCACTCCTTGGGGGACGTTTACTGCAAAATCCCCATTCCTTCCCTACCCCACTAACCTGTTTTTCAGCTCCGTTCTCCTGTTCAGGGCAACAAAAGAAGATCAGCTGGGAGGCAGCAGGGGCGGGGCCAGCCTAATTGCTGGGTCTCCGAACTACTCAAAATTTCCACTACCGGTTCTCCAGAACCTATCAGAACTGGCTCAATACCACCTCTGCTCCAACATTAGATGAACTCAGAATTGTGGCTTTTGTTTACCTGGTGCTCTTTTCCAGGATGGAAAAGCCAGAGAAACAATCTATATCGCCATCTTTAGCCATTGAAGCTATTTTTGCAGGACCTATTTCAAAATTGCTGCTATGCACCAAAGTGACAAATGGCTTATTTGCAAAGATCGGCATGATGGGTGAAAGCGTTAGCCCTACATACAATTTCATGATTTATAGCTTTTAATGTTTGAGTTGACTTATCTCAACTTTAATTATATAAGGCACAAGATAAGGAGCCATGAAATAATATTACACCAATTCAGATCAGTAGTCCATTAAATAACCCAGTACTGTTTTCTTTGCCTGACATGAGAGGCTGCACCAGAGACATTTCTTATCATCTGCTTTCTGACTACTTAACTAAAGATGTTGTTAGGAACTCAATTCATCATCCATGTTTGCAGGTTCTACCTAATTATATCTACTGTTCAAGAGTCTTTCATCCTATTCCAAGGGAGGTCTGCTATCTTCTTTACAGTAGTCTACTGCAAAATTACCTGTGTATTTCCTGGAGTCAATGTCAGATATTCATTTTCTTCTCGTTGAAATAATTGTTACATGAATAATTGTTACACTTTTTTTTTCAGGGGAGCAAGAAGTAAATAAAATTCTCACTTGTGCGGTTGTCTCCATACAATTTAATCTCATCATAGAAGAATCAGCTTTACTCCTACTATGACATGGATTTATGCGAAAAAAGTCAGAGTATATATCCTGTATGTATGTATGTATGTATGTATGTGTGTGTGTGTGTGTATGTATGTATGTATGTATGTATGTGTATATATATATATCCTCTGTGTGTGTGTGTGTGTGTGTGTGTTCCAGCATAACTCTGGAATGCCTCAAGCAATTTCAGCCAAACTTGGTACATAGATGACTTACTCTCTGGAAACAAATACTGTAGGGGTAAGACACCCCTAACACCCCTGTGTGTATGTGTCAATGTGTGTTTATCCATGTGTGTGTGTGTATGTGTGTTCCAGCATAACTCTGCAACGTAGGACCACTGAAATGAAAAGGATTAAATTATATCTATAGTGTCAAGTCACACTACTTTTGACAGTGATAGTGTGCATTTTGGATTCAAATTCTGTTAAGATACAGCCTGTTGTGCCTTAAAATGGCTTATACTGTACAGCACAGTGGAGTTGCCATGGTAATGGCTTCACAATACTCCACAAGGGGTCTCCCTCTACTACAGGATTGGGATAAATACATACCCAACCTACACCGGGTTATCAGCTAGTGAACAAATAAAATAGCTTAAACAAAAATGCATATATTTGACCATGAGATAAACATGCATTGTTTTAAAAGATGTATTACAATAGATCTTTTTTATGAGTAGCTCTTCTCTAAAGGAATATAGATTTAAAAATATGGTATGCCAGTAGCTTTCTTGCATATTTAACAAAAGATAAGATTTAAATTCATATACTTGCAGGCTGTGGTCAGAATCTAAAAGCTACTTTAGACATACAGAGTCTGCAATACCCTAGTACAATTTTTGAATAATAATTTTTTCTCTCATCATGACCTAAATGGAAAGTTCTCTACAGTTCAGAGAGAGAGAGAGAGAGAGAGAGAGAGAGAGAGATTTTGGTTGTGATGCTAATAAAAGAGCTATTACATAAACCACATAAATCCAAAATTGGAATACAATTACGTATAAGCAATACCTTAACAAATATTTGAATCCCAACATTATACTGCTGCACAGTTTTTTCTTTCTAAATTATCTGTATTTCTTCTTCTTACAAGTATCCTATGATGCCTTTTTTATTCATAGTTTAGAAACAGGAAAATCAATTTCACAGACTGTCCTGGGTAAAGTAGTATTTTTCTTTATTAAATAGAAAAATCTGTGGATGACGGGAAGAAGACATGTTCCCTTATAAACTACTCTTATCTTCAATATTGTTGGTGGAAACTCCTTGCCGGGGGTTGTGTGTTTATCTCCAGTATATCCCCCAGTACAAAGTTAAAATTCATTTGCCCTGACATTTTGCAATATGGGAAAGAAACTTATAAATTAAGGGCATTTGGATTTGAAAGATCCACTGGAGGAGGTAGAAACATTAATGAGACAATGAAGGTTTTAAGATTAATAATCAGAAGACAAAGTTGTTAACAAAAATTAGCAATTAGAAAATCAAATAGAACTGATGGAGAAAACTAATTTTAAGATTGAGAAAGAAGAAAAATACTTGAGTATTACTCTGATAAGGTTGAAATTATGTTAAAACATGGGAAGGAATTAAGAAGAGATGTTAAAATGGGAGAAATTAAAATTGTCAGAATAAAATTGGGCATGTGCAGAACAACTTACAGCAAACTGTGCACCCGTGCACAGCATGCGTCTGGCTTGCGCTGGAAGCAAACAGGTACTAATGCCAGTAGGAACTCACCCAATACATACACACATACACATTCATACATACATACATACACATGTGTGTATATCAGTGGTGGGATTCAGCCAGCCCGCACCTATCCGGGAGAACCGGTTGTTAGTTTTCTAAGCAGTTCGGAGAACCGGTTGTTGGAAGAAATCTCCTTTTGTTTTTCTCCACTTTACAGGACTAATCCTGTAAGGAAGGCAGGAAGGAAACATTCTGGTGTTGTTTCTAGCCTAATCTTTATTGTCCTGCTTACAGAAACTGCCTCTCTGGTTAACCCTTATTACATTGTAACAGCTAAGACGAGGCGTCCATTGATGTGAGTGACATTGAGTTGGCCACGCCCACCCAGTCACATGACCACCGAGCCACTCCCCCAAGCTGGTCATTAGGGCAGAGAACCGGTTGTTAAATTATTTGAATCCCACCACTGGTGTATATAAACACACACACACACACACACACACACACACACACACACACACGTATATATATATATATATATATATATATATATATATATATATATATATATATATATATATATATATATATATATATACACACACACACACACACACACACACACACACATATACATATACATACATACATACATACATACATACATACATTCATATACATACATTCATATACATACATACATACATACATTCATATACATACATTCATATACATACATACATACATACATACATACATACATACATACATACATACATACATAGTGTCAGTTCATCTACTGTAGAATGTAAGGCAGAGGATCTTGAGAAAAATATGGAAGAATTTTTTCATAAGGAAAGAAGGTTAAAAGTTCAAGTTCCAAGAAGCAAAATCATTCCAATTGAAGAGAGTATCTGCAAACTTGTAGTTAAACTGTAGAGTCCTTGATGCTCTCTGAGCTAGCTTGCTTGCTTGTAGACGTTTCATGACCCAACCGTGTAACATCATCAGTGCTAGTATAACTGGGGTTGCCTGTCTATACTTATCCCGCTGGGTAATAAAACATCTGGAAGCAAGTTCAGAGACAACTGTCTACAAGCAAGATAATAAGTCAGAAGTCACTGTAAATTCCTATCTGGAATTTACTCATTGAAGTATATGAAGGAAGGGAAGCACAATCAGGATTCTGTTATCATAATCTATATTCAATAAAATATAGTTTTAGTCTTTTTGTGGAGCTTGTTTCTTGATTGGACCTGCCTCGTGATGCTGACGGATAAAAGGTACATTTAATCAAATCATAAATTTAATTAATTTAGCTACTGAAGGGCAGAAAATTTCCTTGAGGCATTTTTTTTCAGGGAACATCTTCGGGGATTTTATCATGCAAAACATACTCTTATCACTAAAATAATCTTCAATTTTTCAACTTGTTTTAAGAACCAGAACTAACTTTCCTTAATAAACTTTTATTTTAAATAGCAGTGGTTATTAGATTTGGAGTTTCAATTCTTAGGACTTAAAAAAAAAAGTTCAGCGGCTGCAAACCTAAATCAATCTGTATTGTATTATTTTCCCTCAGCAAAAAACTGCAAGAGATTAAAAGTCTACCCTTAGTTTTCAAATATGAAAACTAAAGGAAGAAGGAAGGGGGGAGGGAAGGAAGGAAGGAAGGAAGGAAGGAAGGAAGGTAGGTCATCTTTGGATCAAAGTAGTATCAAAGTTCCAACAAAATTATTAAAAATACAGGATACTATGTGAAAAGATAAAGTCAAATAAAGACGTTAAAAGGTGGGGTAGGAAAAAAATAATCTTCTGGATCCAGAAAACTAAATTTTAATGTTTGCAAATTATATTTCAAAATTTAAAAGTAAGCCGTGCAAATCATAGGGATGCTTACGGGATGAATTTCAAAGGGGAAAAAAAATGACTGGATAGATTCTACAGAAACATGTGATTAACTCGAGCCAACCTGCCCATGGACCTTCTCAGTAAACATATTGCAAAACTCTTTGGCATTTGACACTTGGCCACCAGTGTAGCATAAAAAATACCTTTCTATATGTTCACCGTATTTCCTGATCAATAGAAAAATCACTATATAATGGATTTTAGTTTCAGATACAATATTGTTGGGTCAGTCTGGATGATTGTTTTTGTAGAAACAATTCCAGTTATTGGTCCATCCCCCCCAATTCTTCTCTCTACAATTTGCATCACAGTAAAACAGGAAATGGTTTTCTGTGGTTTTTCCAGATGAAATGTATGGCTGTGAAATTTGGGCCATAAGGAAGGCTGAGCGCCAAAGAATTGAGGCCTTTGAACTATGGGGCTGGAGAAGACTCCTGCGAGTCCCTTGGGCTGCAAGCCGATCAAACCGGTCAGTCCTAGAGGAGATCAACCTTGACTGCTCTTTAGAAGGCCAGATCCTGAAGATGAAATTCAAATACTTTGGCCACCTAATAAGAAGAAAGGACCCACTGGGGAAGAGCCTCATGCTGCGAAAGACTGAGAGCAAAAGAAGAAGAGGACGACAGAGAATGAGGTGGCTGGATGGAGTCACTGAAGCAATAGGCGTGAACTTAAGTGGACTCCGGGGGGTGGTAGAGGACAGGAAGGCCTGGAGGAATGTTGTCCATGGGGTCGTGATAGGTCGGACACAACTTTGCAACTAACAACAACAACAAACAAACAAACAAACAAGCAGGAGAGGTCAACTGGAAACCATAACATGCCTTTAAGAATCCTCAGAGATCACTGAAACCTAAAGTATCACAGCTCAAGCAGTACCACCATTGGCCAGGAAGAATGGCTGAAGATGGGCCAGTGGAGGAGGAAAGCTAGCTGGGCAGAGGCGGGAGAAGGAGGGACAGCCAATGGTAGGAGCCTGAAGATCCCATTCTGCCCACTGAAGTGAATGCATCAAGATGCTAGAATTAACCACTAAACCACCCTATTTATATGTGGTTTTGCCCAGCCAAGTTCTATTTTAAGCTAAGTTTCAAATACACCCAATCAGGGGTTTTACCAGCTTGATTGAAACATTTATTCTCTGGTGTGCTAGAGCTGATCCAACACAGCACAAACCCTCAGATTTCAAGCCACCTTTTTACTGTTTCTCAAAATACAATTCCTGAATTCATAAATACAAACCATAGTCAACAAAAAAAATGCGTTAATGAAACAGTATATGAGTCTTATTTCCTTGGTTACAGAAGGATGGCTTTCTTTTTCATTTTTACTAAATATCAGACAGGTAAACCAATCAGGCTAACTTTTGGTACCAATGGTATCTAAGAATTGTATGATAGAAAAAATGTTATTCCATGCAGTTCCTTTCTTCCATTTTACCAAGCTTTTTACTCCATTATGTAGGACTAAGACTACGCGATACAATCCGAATTCCTAAACATTTAAGCTTAATAATGTTGATAGACAGCCAGTTGTGGCTCTCTATTGGAGAGAGTTGGAGATGAGTGGGGTAGAAGAACAGCTGGAGCCTGTTCCTGATGTGCGCATGCGCAGAGCTGCCAGGAGAAGGGAACAGCTAAGGAACAAGGGCCGACTCGGGAGTAAAGGCACAGGTGGACGATGAATGGCCCCTCCTATAGGGAATAACGAGGAGCGAAAGGGGAGGGGAGTTTGCAGGAGACAATTAGTTCAATTCATTAGGGTGAAGATCTGTTCCTGAATTCTTGCCAAGTAATGGCTGGTACAGCATGGCGTTTGGAAGATATCGGCCTGGCAACACTCCAAGCCTGATAAAGATCTGTAGTTGTGGAATCTCATGAAAGACAGTTTTCCGGGACTTTGCAGGAGAGGAATTCCCTTCAACCTAAATAAAAGAGGTCTTATCAGCATGAGGAGTCTGCTTCATGCTCTTGGGAAGTCTAGGTCAGAACAGAGCCAGTGGTTATGGTACCAGGCTAGAAACTGCAAGAGTATATGTTCTTGACCTGCCTGTCAATTATTGTCAACTATGGGAAGAACACAATGGAAAACCACTTCCAAAGATGTTGTCAAGGAGTAGCTAAGGCAGTTGCTAGGCGTCAAGAAAGCCTCAAAAGCATTTGTGCATGTATGTGTGTGCTTATTGCACGTATGCAAACACTCCAGAGCAGTGCTGGGTTCCAGATCCCATTGCAACTGGTATGGTGCAATGGGGCCGGGCATCCACCACATGAATGTATGCACACATGCGCAGCACGGGCATGCATACTTACTTACAGCATGCTCCGTGATGCCTCCATGATGCTCCAGCTGATCACACTCCGTGTGCGGAAGCACCAAACAGCTCAAATACCGGTAATGAGCACGGGCGGGCAGGTGGGCCCTCCAGAGCACCATAACAGAATGGTACCTGGTGCTCCCGGCAGGCACAGGTACGCCGATACTGGGGCGTACTGGTTGTAACCCACCACTGCACCAGAGATAGTATTCATCCAGTTCTGACTAGTTTTGGCGAACCATTAGTAGAAATTTTGAGTAGTTCAGAGAACTGGCAAATGCCACCTCTGGCCCCACCTCCATCTATTCTCTGCACCCCGAGTCACAGCTGGGTCTTCTTTTGTTGCCCTGCACAGGAGAACGGAGCTGGAAAGCAGGTTGGTGGAGTGGGGAGGGAATGGGGATTTTGCAGGATCCTTCCCCTGCCGTGCCCACCAAGCCACATTCCCAGAACTGGTAGTAAAAAATATTTGAATCCACTTCTGACACACACAATTTTCTTAGTTGCCAAATGTATAGAGAATTAAGTTGCTTATAGACTGACATGGTCACCATCAAGGAAAGAGCAGCGTCCCATTGATTTAACTGCTTAAATTAATTCTTTTCCTGGATGGTTCAATGCCTCTAATTTTATTAGATAATTTTCATTCTGCTCAGAGGAATTCACCAGTAGGAAAGCTAAAGTTTTATGGATTTACTTCTGATTTTTTTTTTTTTAAAAAAAGTTTTTGTATGCTCGGATAGCTCCAAATTGTCACTCGAACAAGGAACGCACTGAACCTCGGGAAGATTTAAGTGTAATAGTTTTTTCCCCCCCCACTTGAGGATGGCTTCCTTCAGAACAAATTCTGGTCTTGCGCAATGTGTTTGAGAGCAACCAGCGATGAGCAGAAGGGTTTTTGAAATAGGACATGTTCTACACAGTCTGTCTTTGGCCCTTGGGTGGGGAATATGCCACGGCATCTTCCTTTGGAATGTATTTACCTTTGTCAGGGGTCAGTAACCTATGGCTCTCGAGCCGCAATTGGCTCTTTCATTCCTCTGCTGTGGCTCCGTCACCAGTCAGCACCACAATTCTGAGAGGAGCTTCTGGTGGTGGTGGGGGGAGCAGGGAGTGCCAAGAAGAGACTCTATGGCAAGGGGCAAGTTTCCCAGAGAGCTCCACAATTTGTAGGGCTTTTGGTTAGGGAAGGTAGAGGAAAAAGGACGTTACACTAGGAGGAAACTCTATGGTGGGGGAAGCGGATTTCCGGTCGGCTCCAGAATTGAACAGGGGGCTTCCGGTTAGGACCTTTGGGGATCTTTGAGTGTTTAAGATAGTTGGCCCCTGACATATGCAATATGGAAAAAGTAGAAATGGTTGTTTTATTTATTAAGTAATCAAATTTATAAAGTTGCCCATCTCCCGAGAAGTGATTCTGGCAGCATACAATGTCTAAACAATGTAGATATAGAACAATAATTTAAAGCAGAACTTAATTGAAATACATACATATACACATACATACATACATACATACATACATACATACATACATACATACCAGGGGTGAGTTGCTGCCGGCATTACTGCCGGTTCGCAACACGTGTGCCAGAGATGTGCTGTGCGGTGAATGCCCTGTTCAATGTAAATTGTTCTTTGCGCATGCGCAGAACAATTTACAGTGAACTGCGCATGTGCAGTCACTAAAATCCAAAATGGCGGTTGCCAAGCGGCACCGAGGGAACCCGTTTGGGGGCGTGGCAGGCCTGGGTCGGTGCCAGTTCTGAGCCCCAGGCCTGAATTCCACTACCAAACTGGGCCAAACCAACAGCAACCCACCACCTCTGATACACACACACACACACACACACACACACACACACACACACACACACACACACACACACACACACACACACACACACACACAGAGGCACATAGATTGTTTTATAGAATTTTGGAATCCCATATAAGTTACACCTAGATTACAGATAGTTCTCAATTTATAACATAATTGGGACCAGAATTTCGGTTATTAAGCCAGATGATTAAATGAATCACTCACTATTTTACAATCATCCCCCCCCCCGAGTTGTTAAACAAATCTCTGTAGTTGCTAAGTGAATCGTGCATTCGTTAAGCAAAGACAATATCCCCGTTGTCTTTGCTTGTTGGAGTCCGGCTGGGAAAATTACAGATGGCATCACAGGGCCTGCAACATTATAGCCCTCACATGTCAGCTGCCAGGCATCTGAATTTTGTTCAAGCGACCATGGGAATGCCGCAATGGTCATAAGTGTGAGGACTGGTTGCAAGTTACTTTTTTTCAATCCTATTGTAACATCAAACGGTTGCTTAAATTAATGGTTGTAACTAAAATGGCCTGGTGCATGTCTCGTTTCCTCCTCTTTCAAATTATGATGCAGTAGAGTCTAAATAAATGGCCATATTTTTGACAGTGGCTATTTATATCACTTTAACAATTGACCAAACTGAAATAATTCCATTGATGTTACTTTGGAATAATCTGATTTTGTGCTTACTGAAAACGATGTAGCATATAATTTTGATTTATGGCAGATGTACACCTTTACGTATTTATCAGTTTATTTCCTGCCTTCATTATTTTCACAAATAAATCAAGGCTATGAAGACATGCAACACACCTTCTTCCTCCTGTTTTTTCTCACGACAATATTTTTTTCAGGAAGCTCAGAACTTGCCCCTTCCCCCAAACTGGAAGGCTAAACTAGATAGCTCACAGTTTTTTCTCCCCAAACACGATACATCTTTTGCAAACTGGAAGACCAAGCTGGAAGGCTGAGACTTTTCTCAAAAACATATATTGCATATGATTTCATATACTTAAGTAACCTTACTCAAAAAGTCTTTAAAAGGGATTATAAAATCCATGCTCTGTGGAAAAATTGATCAAAGAGGTACATGAAATTTATTTTATAATTATCTCTCTCTTTCCCTTCTTCATAACCTTTAGGCTAAAAAGGAATTGACCCAAAATGTTGGACTAAAACTGAAGGATTTACATCTGCAGTAATCCTCAATTTACAACCATTTGTTACGTGACTGTTCAAAATTACAACAGTACTCAAAAAAGTGACTTAAAATGATTCTTCACCCTTATAATTGCCATAGCATCACCACGATCATGTAATCAGCATACGGGCAATGAGCATCCAGAATATATTTATGACAGTTGCAGAATCCTGACATTATGCGATCACCATTCACAACCTTCTCAACTGGCTTCTGACAAGCATAAAATAGAATAGAATGAGCTTGAAAAATGAAAAAAATGAAAAATAACTCAACTTGTTATCCCAAACAAAAAAAGAGAGCTTTAGCAAACACACACACACACACACACACACACACACACACACACACACACACACCACTCAACAACAACCTGTGCTATTTGATGTGGGTTTAATCACAGCTATTTGATCTTCTTTTTATGTGGACATCAACCATTTAAGGCAATTAAATATGCATGACTTGTATACACAATAAAGAGACTGGGGCTGTGTGAAGTTTTGATTTGAAGATTTAATCCAAATCACTGAATCTAACTTACTACATTGAAATGGAAAGTCAAATAGAATCTGAAAGAATCTGAATGGCAAGCAGAATGCAAGGGAATCAGAATATTTTGAAAAATGAGACATTTTAAACCGCGATCTAAATGACTGAAGCTCAGTATTATTCAGACACCAGACAGCTCTTCCAGAATTTCCAATCCACCAGACAGAATGAAATACATTAAAAACAAAGCAAAACAAAATGCCTTTTTCTACAGCAACATCAAAGACTTGCAAGACAGTGCAACATCTGATTGGTCATGACATATATTTGTATTTGGAGAATTATGAAATTACACACTCTGGCTTGAATCGTATTGTAAAAAATCACTGACTTCCCAATGATTTGAATCTGGAAGAAAGTTCAACCGGGCATTAACAAGTTTATACAATAAACCTGTATGCTTATTTTTAAGAGATAATTTTATTATAGTACTAGCTGGATTCCTCTGCTTCATGACAAAACTATGTGATCAGGCAATGCAGGAGAAATCTGGTTCACTCTGGTTCAATCCGTTGGCTCAGTAGTGGTCAGTGATTGAAATACATAAGGGAATATCGCTCCTGCCGCCTTGAGTCTGGAAGCAGTTCCATAGGTGGAAGGCAATAATATTTTGGTGAGATACCGATGTTTAGTACTATAAGGAGCCCCAGACCGCTCCTGAGTGAAGGAGTGGAACATCTGCCAGTTTGAACTGAGGTAATGGAATATGAAGAAACTGGAAGTTGGAACAGAATTCTTTTCAGGTGAGGAGGGGGAGTAGAACTCCTTAGCATCAGAGTGTGTTAAATACTGTATAAGAAATACTAATGATCTGATGGTCATTTTGAAAAATCCTTTCTTAGTGAGCACCTAGAAGCCAAGAACAACATATATGCCCAATTTCAAGTTTGTAGGCTTTACGGTTCTGGAGATTTCATGATGAGTAAGTGGTATTTGGCTTTTATATAAATAGATTAATACATAAAAAATAAAGGAGCCAGTTTTGTGTCGTAGTTAAGGTATCAGATTACAAACAGGAGAATAGTGAGTTCTAGTCCTGCTTTGGGCACAAAACTAGCTGGATGACCCTGAGCCAGCCCCTCTCTCCCTGCCCTAGGAAGGAGGCAATGGCAAGTTGCTTCTAAAAACACTTTGCAGAGTAAATTTCAGGAACTTGTCAGGAAGTCTCTGACAATAAGACATGACTGAATAGAAGAAAAACAAAATCATCCCAGTTTCCCCCAAATATTCTCCTACAAAACATGAGAAATGTGGTGTTTAGAACTAGGAATATTTTCTACTCCCCTCAAAATGATAAGAGAGCTACAGTATTATGGGTCAGGAGACATCACTAAAAAATTTATAACTAAAAAGTATAGTGCAGCAACACACAAACACTACAATAAATATTGTGCTCTGTGTTTCTGATTTTCCATGTGTTGTGATGTGCTACACAATGCAGGTAGATCAGAAAGGTCCTCTCATTTGTTACTTGAGAAAAAAACAAGCATATCTTAGTCAATGTCTCTAAGCATTAATTTAATAGCAATAGCAGTTAGACTTATATACCGCTTCATAGGGCTTTCAGCCTCTCTAAGCGGTTTACAGAGTCAGCATATCGCCCCCACAGTCTGGGTCCTCATTTCACCCACCTCGGAAGGATGGAAGGCTGAGTCAACCCTGAGCAGGTGAGATTAGAACCGCTGAACTGCAGATAACAGTCAGCTGAAGTGGCCTGCAGTACTGCACCCTGACCACTGCGCCACCTCGGCTCATGTTGTTAAAAAAACAACAACCTGACAATGCTGCATCCGATATTGTAGGCTTAAAAATTAAAACAAGTATTACTACAGTACAAACTGACCGCGAGACACTCAGATGAGATGAAACCTGGCTCAATAGTAGTAACTGTGAGAGGGATCTTGGAGTCCTACTGGACAATTACTTAAATATGAGTCAGCAGGGTGCAGCAGCAGCAGCCAATAACGCTAATGTAGTCCTTGGTTGCATTAAGAGAGGGATAGAGTCAAGATCACATGAAATATTAGTGCCTCTTTATAAAGCCTTAGTAAGATCACATTTGGAATCCAGTTGTGGTCACATTATAAAAGAGATGTTGAGACTCTGGAAAGAGTGCGAAGAAGAACAGCAAAGATAATTAGGGGGCTAGAGGTTAAAATATATGAAGAACAATTGGAGGAAATGGGTGTGGCTAGTCTAAATGAGCAGGGGTGATATGATAGCAGTATTCTAATATTTGAGGGGCTGCCATGAAGAAGAAGAAGAAGAAGAAGAAGAAGAAGAAGAAGAAGAAGAAGAAGAAGAAGAAGAAGAAGAAGAAGAGGAGGAGGAGGAGGAGGAGGAGGAGGAGGAGGAGGAGGAGGAGGAGGAGGAGGAGGAGGAGGAGGAGGAGGAGGAGGAAGAGGAAGAGGAAGAGGAAGAGGAAGAGGAAGAGGAAGAGGAAGAGGAAGAGAGAAGAAGAAGAAGAAGAAGAAGAAGAAGAAGAAGAAGAAGAAGAAGAAGAAGAAGAAGAAGAAGAAGAAGAGACTGCCTGCTGCCAATTACCTCCAATAGACCGATTAGATCCCACAGATTAGGCCTCCTCCGAATTCCATCCGCCGGCCAATGCTGACTGGCAACTACCCGGAAGAGAGCCTTCTCTGTGGCTGCTCCGACCTTCTGGAACGAGCTCCCCGTGGAGATTCGAACCCTCACCACCCTCCAGGCCTTCCGCAAAGCCCTTAAAACCTGGCTGTTCCGACTAGGCCTGGGGCTAAAGAGCTGTTGCCCCCCGCCTTGAATGGTATGACTTTTGTGTGTTTTTAAATTATGTATTGTTATGTTTCGTCTTTTTATTTCCTGTCTGTACCCCCCTTCCCTGATTTGAATTGTGAGCCGCCCTGAGTCCCCTTTGGGGAAAAGGGCGGCATATAAATGTAATAAAATAAAATAAAATCAAGAAGAAGAAGAAGGAGGAGGAGGAGGAGGAGGAGGAGGAGGAGGAGGAGGAGGAGGAGGAGGAGGAGGAGGAGGAGGAGGAGGGATCAACCTATTTTGCAAAGCACCAGAGGGCAGGACAAGAAGCAACGGATGGAAACTAATCAAGGAAAGATCCAACCTAGAATTAAAGATAAATTTCTTGTCAGTGACAACAATTAATCAGTGGAAGGGCTTGTCTTCAGAAACTGTGGGTGCTTCATCACTGGCAATTTTTAAGAAAAGACTGGATAGTCACTTGTCTGAAATGGTATATGGTCTTTCGCTTCAGCAGGGGTTGGACCAGAATACCTGCAAGGTACCTTCCAAATCTATTAATCTGTATTGTTTTTTTTTGTAATATCTACAATGGCATAAAGGCTGCTTATAATTCCCCAAAATTAAGCTACTCAAATTAAAAATAAAACATTTGATGTCTAAAATCTCACATATAGTGGATGTAGAAATCTCTACGCACCCCTGTTAAAACCTCAGGTTTTTGAGGTGTAAAAAAAAATCAGACCAAGATTTCATATTTTCTCCCACTGTAATGTAACCTGTAAGCTGTACAGTTCAAGTGAAAAGCAAATTGAAATCTTTGAGGAGGAAAAAAAAATAGCAATTGAAAATATGTGGGGGACCTGAAGAGGTATTAAAAAAAAGACCTCTCAATCTGACAGATTTGGAGCATTTTTGAAAGGGAGTTTAAGTTTTATTTTATTTATATGCCGCCCTATTCCCTAAAGGGACTCAGGGCGGCGAACAACTCAAACGGGAAGGGGCACATACAAATACAAGACAGACATTTAAAATGACCAACAACCACACCTGTCGAGAGAGGAAGGGAGGTCATCAACCCCAGGCCTGCCGACACAGCCAGGTTTTAACGGCTTTTCAGAAAGCCAGGAGAGAGGTGAGGGTCCAAATCTCCGCGGGGAGTTTGTTCCAAAGGGCCGGAGCTGCAACAGAGAAGGCCCTGGGTCGTAGCCAGATGGCATTGGCTGGTGGATGGAACCCAGAGGAGGCCGACCCTGTGCGATCTAATGGGTCTTTGGGAGGTAATTGGCAGCAGGCGGTCTCTCAAGTACCCAGGTCCAATACCATGAAGGGCTTTATAAGTAATAACTAGCACCTTGAAGCGTATCCGGAGACCGATTGGAAGCCAGTGCAGCTCGCGGAGGATAGGTGTAACGTGGGTTTATGGAGGTACACCCACAGTCGCTCGCGCGGCTGCATTCTGGACAAGTTGAAGTCTCCGAATGCTCTTCAAGGGCTGCCCCATGTAGAGCGCATTGCAGTAGTCCAGTCTTGAGGTCACGAGGGCGTGAGGGCGTGAGTGACTGTTGCGAGTGCCTCCCGGTTCAGGTAGGGACGCAACTGGTGCACCAGGCGAACCTGGGCAAATGCCCCCCTGGTCACAGCCGACAAATGATGTTCTAAAGTTAGCTGTGGGTCCAGGAGGACTCCCAAGTTGCGAGCCCTGTCTGAAGGGCGTAGAATTTCACACCCCAGCCTGAGTGATGGAATACTAACCAAATTTTTGGGAGGGAAACACAACAGCCACTTGGTCTTGTCTTGTCTCGGTCTTGTCTGGAGAATGGGCAAAGATTCATAAGGCAAGAGGTGCCAGGCTTATAGGCTCCTATCGCAAAGGACTGAATGCTGTCATCAAACCAGAAAGTGCTTCAACAAAATATTAGTTTAAAGTTGCAGCAGAGATGGTATTCAGCCAGTTCAGACTGGTTCCAGCAAACCAGTAGCAGAAATTTTGAGTAGTTCGGAGAACCGGCAAATACTACCTCTAGTTGGCCCCGCCCTCCCTCCCCCATCATTTCCTGTCCTAGATTCCCTTGTTTTTTAGCTCAGCTAATTCATGCAGCAGAGGGGATTGTCATGCCTCAGCTAAGCTAAAAAACAGCTCAGCCCAGCGTTGACACCGAGAGTGATCTTTGAGTGGGGCTCTTTCATAGAACTATATATCTATAACTCTATATCTGGATAAAGGTAAAGGTTCCCCCACACAGGCGTGCTAGTCATTCTGTTTCAAAGCCAAAGAGCTTTTACATGCTTTGGAACTGCTAGGTTGGCAGAAGCTGGGACAAGTAATGGGAGCTCACTCCGTTATGCGGTGCTAGGGGTTCGAACCACTGAACTGCCAACCTTTTTGATCAACAAGCTCAGCGTCTTAGCCAGTGGTGGGTTTCAAAAATTGTTCGAACCTACTCTGTAAGTGTGGCCTCCTTTGTGGGAGTGGCTTGCCGCCCATGTGACCGGATATGAAGATGCCGACGACACTTGTCAGAACCACCTTAAATTACCTCACACCCAGCACTGGCATGCATAAGAATATGAGGTAAAATTGTTTTTTAAAAGGCATCTTTGGTTTGCGTTAAAACAACTTCAACACACGCAATGTTCTGATTGCACCACAAACGCAGTAGTCATCCTTACCTTTCACAGAGGCACTGAGTTTTATAAATATGAGCATGATAGTGTAGAATAATCATATCCAAGGACCAGTGGTGGGTTTCAAAAAAATTTGGAACCTCTTCTGTAGGTGTGGCCTGCTTTCCGGGTCCAAAGGTAGAACCTCTTCTAACCGGTTCGGAAGATTTGATGAACTGGTTCTACCGAATAGGTGCGAACTAGTAGGAACCCACCTCTGGTCTTAGTTATTGAGCCACTGTGTCCCCTCTTTATCTGGATAGATGGGTTTTTTCCCCCTTTGCTACAGTTGTTGACACTGCTTTCACAAAGCTGCCTTTAGTTCACCATATGTTGCCCTGAAATGTCAATGCCAATGTCAATTCAAGATTCTCAGTTAACCAACAATAACCTGTATGTGAATCTAAGCCTAGCCAAGGAATCAAGCTAAGTCACTAAGGGTTAGGAGATCTGTAATTTACTGCCAAGTATCCCAACACCAAGAATAGTTGCATTGTTTTCTCTTTCCTATGAGCCAAGGTGGCGCAGTGGTTAAATGCAGCACTGCAGGCTACTGCTAGATCAGCAGTTCAGCGGTTCAAATCTCACCGGCTCAGGGTTGACTCAGCCTTCCATCCTTCCGAGGTGGGTAAAATGAGGACCCAGATTGTTGGGGGCAATATGCTGACTCTCTGTAAACCGCTTAGAGAGGGCTGAAAGCCCTATGAAGCGGTATATAAGTCTACTGCTATTGCTATTGCTATTATGCTGCAATAACATTTTCACCTGCACTGACATCAGAGGTGGGATTCCAATAATTTATCAACTGGTTCTCTGCCCTAATGACCAGCTGGGTAGGCGTGGATCAGTGTTCATGTGGCCGTGTGGGCATGGCCAACTCAATGTCACTCACACCGATGGGCGCGTCGCCTTAGCTGTTACAATGTAATAAGGGTTAACCAGAGAGGCAGTTTCTGTAAGCAGGGCAATAAAGATGAGGCTAGAAACAACACCAGAATGTTTCCTTCCTGCCTTCCTTACAGGATTAGCCTTGTAAAGTGGGGAAAAACAAAAGGAGATTTCTTCCAACAACTGGTTCTCTGAACTGTTTAGAAGGTTAACAACTGGTTCTCCCAAATAGGTGCGAATTGGCTGAATCCCACCCACTGGGACAGAGGTTAAAATCAAATTTTTGGTGGCTTCAAGAGTTTTTCTGTACAAGACATTTGCATAGGAAGTGATTAACAACGACTGAGCCCAGGGGGGAATCAGTATACATATGTAACAAGTTGCTGATCTTTTTAGATAGTGAAAAATTTTAATTTGCAAAATACGTTTCCTTTAGCCAGACACCCACACATGTGAGACATAAGCCTACTAGGTGGCTTAAGCTTTTAGCACACGACAGATTGAGTATTAAAAGCAATCATCCTACATTGCTCCTCTACATGGTAATAGAAGTTGTGACACAGAGAGAGAAGTGCTGGAACATATTTATAAGTGTGAAAGAACTTCTCACAAAAATCGTTAGTGTTAGTCGCAGCTGTCAGGAACATCAAAACGAGCTCTTTAATATGGCCCTGAGTAACACGTTTATTTTATTTTTTTCATAACTCTCTAACTCAAGCTGGGAATTCCCTCTTTTCTACCAAGCCAGTAAAAGCGAATATAGAGAAGCGGGAAGAAAATCCCAATAAATCAATTGGAAATCTACACCCCAAACTTCATCTTTGGCACCTTACAGCTCCTCAACATTCATTCACACTTTCAAAATAGGGAGAAAAAGGTAAATGTGCATGTAAAAATAGAGCAAGATTTCAATCATGAATTCACTGAAGGGAGAACCATACAATGACAGACAGCATATTGAATGGGTTTTTTTTTACCCCATTCCCTTGAAATCATTGATGCCTTCATAAGAATATGAAGTACTGCTGGGTTGGGTCAAGATCAGGGGTGAAATCCAGCAGGTTCTGACAGGTTCTGGAGAACCAGTAGCGGAAATTTTAAGTAGTTCGGATAACTGGTAGCAGAAATTTTGAGAGCTTCATAAAACCGGCAAATGCCACCTCTGGCTGGCCCATGGAGATTTTGCAGTATCTTTCCCCTGGAATGGGGTAGGATTGGAGATTTTGCAGTATCCTTCCCCTGCCATGACACCAAGCCACGCCCACCAAACTACACCACACCAACCAAGCCACGCCCCCAGAAAAGTAGTAAAAAAATTATTTCACCACTGGTCAAGATCCAGCTTGACATCCATTCTATTTCTCAACACTGTTCAATAAGATGCTTTCTGGATGCTCATAGGCATATGAGCACCCAGTAGGGAAGGGTTATGACATGAAGATATAACCCTTTCCTACTGCAGCTCATGGTCAACAAGAGATAATAAGAGATAATAATGAATCTTCCAGACAGTTTTTGAAAGACTTGTCTTGCATGAATCTATCCAATTCTTCTTTGGCTGAAGAGTTCCAGAGGTTAAATATGTGCTATGTGGAATGACACCATCCATCTCCTGTTTACAACACAGTCCTTTCAGCCATTCCAAGAAGTTCCCACACCCATTTGCACTATTCGTGTGACCCTGAGGGTACAGATAAAGGCTCCAAGTGGCCTCAATGACTCCCAGAAAGAGTGCTAACGACCAGATGACTGCAAGGAATACAAATCCTTCCATTTTTCACCATCATTCAGAACTGAAGAAGCTTCTTAAATGAGAAGTAAAACAACTTGAAGCAGAAAACAAAACAAAAACAAAGTTCAATTGCCTTTTGGAAAAAAATAAACCACTCTTGGGACATATGCTATGGGAATATATGCGTACTTCCTTTTTGTCTATTGTAAATCTAGTTCCAATAAGCTAATTAAATGACATTTGATGCTATTGTTTCCCATTTTGAACATCCTTACCAAATTCATTGCAAAGGCTTTTCAGTTTTGGGATGCCAGGATCGGAAACTTTTCAAAGGTCTTTTACAGCGATAGTTGCAATTATGATCTCAGGAAAAAGGCACCAAAAGACCTAACAGGGACTATATGAAGTACCTCCATTTGCTCTGAAACACTTTTTCCTGGAATCTGAAGCACCACACAGCATTTCTCACCCGTCATGACTGACAACTGTTTTAACCCTATAGGCAAATTATCAAAATGGGCTATTTATACCTGCATAAGCTTTTAGGAGTATGTTAAACCGGTTATCTTTAAAAAGCGCAATTTAAATTGCTATCTTTAAAAGCACAGTTTAAATTGGAACCTTCAAAAGCTGGCTGTACTTTAATTTCTGTCCTTTGTAAGGTAACGAAGGCAAAAGCGTCATCTTTCCTATTTACGCTATGATTTAAATCCAAACAGGTTTTGGAATTGCCCTCTTATTATTGTCTGTTGGAACTTCCTCAGCAGGCATTTTCTGGCTCCCTTTAAAATGGAGAGAACAACACTCCATGCAGAAGATACTTATGAAGATTCAGACTCAAGCTTTTTGGATTGCTAATACCATTCGGAGCCAAGTTCCCAAAACACTATTAAATGCCATTCCCATCCATCACATTCTCCTTCTTCTAAAATCTCCTTCATCACCAATCTCCATGATGTGGGGCAGGTTCTCTTCACTTACATATCTAATCCATTCCTCTATAATGGTTGTGTAAAACCCATTAATCTTTCTAGTGTCCCCATCAAACTGCCTAAACACTTAACTTTCTTGTTCATCATACCTGACCTGTCATCTACATTTTACAAAAGAACATCCCTTCATTTTGCCCGGAAAATAATAACTGCAGAAGCGGGGGTGGGGGGAACACACACCTTGAATTGGCTCTGGTACAGAATGGAAACTTTTCATCCATGTGTCTGCAATGGACAAACCAACAAAATCACATCCTTATCTGGCAAGGTAACGAGGCTCAGAACAAGTTAGCTATGGATTACTGGTACCAATTAACCAGCTATGGTATGCATTTCCGTAAATGGAAATATTTATGAACAGAAAATACAACATACTTAATGTCAGTGTTCCAAATAGCATCCAAAATTAAATCAGAGCCCAAGGCAAAAGATTCCTCTAAGTTCCAATTTATTAAAAGAGCCATTTTGGCACATCTGGGAAAACCCGAATCTGAAAGCTTCCAGGTTTTCCCCACCCAGTTGAAAGTTCAAGATCCTGCCCCCACACCCACAAGCCCATCACATGGTCCAATCTCCCACTGCCTTGAAGACAGATTCCTCCCATCCAGTTCCGACAGGTACAGAGACAAAGATGACCTTGAGTTTCTAAGAAGAATGTTATTATGGCTACATATCACCCAACTATGTATAACCCACCCTCCCATTTTTCCACAATAGAAAGTGTGGCAAAGTCCAAAAGAAAGGATGGCTTGCAGGCATGACACTTAAATTTGCTAGTGGAAAGAGCATTAATTTTTGTGTGTGGCTTATATTGATACCAGAATATCCTGGTGCTCCAAGGTTGATGTAAGAGATGACTAGGCTGAGTCCGAGGAAGGGATCAAACATGTCATAAGTCTTGAGTCCCTTTGAGCCCACAAGAGATTTAAGTCCAGCCCACCTTGAATAGCATTGACTTTTATTTACCACTAATTCGCTTTGACTGTTGGTAATTCACATTCTTGTAGAGAGCTTTAATGTGCAATAAACCTATATATTCATTTGATCTGCACGGACTCCTGTGCTTGACAGTTGCACTTTGATCATATAATGATGACACGATCATGCATTTATAATGGAATATGTAAGTGAAACTATGGGATGTGGGGGAAGAGATGCTGCCTAGCAAACAATCAGACAAGAGAGATGCCCCCCCCCCATGGATTAACAGAGGAAGGGGCTTAGGAAAGACCTAAAACCTCTCCTAATTGATCAGGTGGTTAAATGGGGTGGCAGGAAGTTTGTACCTTTACACTTGCAAGATTCTGGTAATATAGTCTAATAAAGTGGAATTAGCTTATCTAATCGTGTTTCCTGTCTCGTTTATCCAGAAAGGGATGACATTGCTGCAGTGAATTTAAGACTGAAATAGTATTAAGTCTATACTTTGCATTCTGAAAAATAATGACTTTGACCTACTTAATCCACTATGTAACTTTGTAATAGAGTAAAGTCTATTGTACTTCCTAATGTACACACACACACACACACACACACGGACGTACATACAAAATCTTGCTCAGCCACTGGTAGATTCATTGGGCGCCTGTTTTTTAGGATGGCGAACCAGCAACATTGACTTGCCTATGACCACTATAGGGAATTTTCCTGTTCTTTCTGCAGTTTTTGTCTGCAGACAAACATTTCTGTAAATCAAAACATGACTGAATGACTTTCTCTTGGACTCAGAAGTGGAATTGATCTTCTACAGTAAAGAAAACAAACTTGAAAATCAAGAGGAAGAGCAGAAACAGAAGAGAAGGAGGAAGAATAGGCGCAGATCCAGATTTAACGTGGTGAATTTTAGTCCAGAGTTACAGGAGGAAGGGAGTCTTTCCCAGAGGGCAAAGAGACAGTGGAGTTTGGAGTGTCTTGTGGGCAAGAAAAGAGCAAATCAGACCCTCTCTCGCAGGTCACAGAATATCATCTATAGATATTGCAGATAATTGCTTCAGTCTGGCAAGATTCTGTCTGTAGGTTGCACAGAAATAAAATAATTAATTCCACATGGTTGACACGTAAGTGGCAAAATGTGACATGGAGCAAATATGGTCATGGACTTAAACCAAACTGATCTTTCCTTGTAATGTTTATTTATGTAGAAAATTTATATGGTCACCCAATTCACTCATAGTGACTCTGGGCAGCTCACAGAAATAAAACTCCAACACAACACCCAATAAATCCGGGTTCCACCACAAAACCGTGTTTGACTAAAGCGCGCTTGACGAAACTGCGTAGCTGACATCATCACAGCGCGACGAAAAAAGCACGCTGTAAAAACTAAAGCTAAAATTAACCCTAAACCTAACCCCCCTAAACCTAATCCTAAACCTAACCCTAAACCTAACCCTTAACCTAACCCTAAACCTAATCCTAAACCTAACCCTTAACCTAACGCTAAACCTAATCCTAACCCTTAACCTAACCCTAACCCTAACCCTAACCCTAACCCTAACCCTAACCCTTAACCTAACCCTAAACCTAACCCTAACCCTTAACCTAACCCTAAACCTAACCCTAAACCTAACCCTTACCTTAACTTGAATCGGCTTGCTTTCAAAGCGCTATTTAAAGCGTCCTTTTTTCTCCACGGTCGCTGTTGTCGCCCTGCTGCTGACGTCAGCGACGCGGTTTAATCGGGCGCGCTTTAGTGGAGTGCGGTTTTGTCGTGCCACGTAAATCCTTACTCCACCCTCCAGTGACAACAATCAAATCACTTGATCGGCTCCCTATCATCTGAAGGAGGTCCCAGGTCTGTTGGCAAAACCACGTCTTCAAGGCCTTTGATAAGCATGTCAACGTGGAAGCCAATCTTATTTCGACAGGGATGATGTCCCACAGGGAGGGAGTCACCACAGACAAGGCCCTTCTTTTTTATCCTAGCAGATAAGGTAAAAATTCCCCTCTCACATATGTGCTAGTCATTCCCGACTCTAGGGGGCGGTGCTCATCTCCGTTTCAAAGCCGAAAAGCCAGCGCTGTCTGAAGACATCTCCATGGTCACGTGGCTGGCATGACTAAATGCCAAAGGCACACAGAACGCTGTTACCTTCCCACCAAAGGTGGTTCCTATTTTTCTACTTGCATTTTTTTTACATGCTTTCGAACTGCTAAGTTGGCAGAAGCTGTGACAAGTAATGGGCGCTCACTCCATTATGCAGCGCTAGGGATTCGAACCGCCGAACTGCCGACCTTTCTGATCGACAAGCTCAGGGTTTTAGCCACTGAGCCACTGCATCCTAGCAGACAGACCTCCTTAAAAGAGGGGACCCATAACATCCCTAGCCGCCTTATCTGGTGGGTTAGAGAAATATAACTGGGAAAAGATGGTTCTTCAAATAAATCATACCACAGCTGAGGAGAGTGGTCTTTGGTGACATTGGGACACAGAGAAATATCTCTCTTAAGGTGTTTCTGATGGGGTGCCACCTAAATGCTGGAAATCACATTTTGCTTTTCAAATCCAGCCCTGGTCAACAGCAATTCTCTTTTTAACTATCTCAGCTGCAGTAGCTGGTGGTATCAGTTTCTACTGTAGTCACTCATCCTGGCTTAGATTATCTAAGCTTCTATTACAGCTGCTTTAGAGCGTTATCTGATTTATGGTTTGGCTTTAACTTACCTCATTCCTCACTGTGAATTGATTGGGGAAACCCATTTCAGATCTACAGCTTTGGGAAGAAGACTTCTTCTGTGCTGGATGGATTCTTCATTTCCCAGATTTAGTTAATTTTTTTCATTCTTGTCTTTTTTAAAAAGAAAAAAAACTTCAGCAACTATCAATAGCTTTCAGTGGAAAGACAGAATATAGATTTAGTAAATAAAACAAATAGCTAATTCTTATAAGTGGTTATAAGAATGCTAAACAGGGTTTTTTGTTTTTTAAAGCAGCTTTGCAAATAAATGATCATTGTTTTATTAGGCTCGTGTATCTCAGCACATTTTTTCTTAGTATTGGTTAGTTGCATGGCAGAAGCATTTTTCCACTTATATTTTACGGCCTATGTTCTTGCTTTTATTTTATTTTTTAATTAATGAATCAAATTTATATAGTTATCCATTTCACAATGAATGGCTCTGGGCAACATAGCATGTTTACTTGTTATGGGCTCCTATTACTGTATTTTTATACTAAAATAATTGATTGATTGATTGATTTGATTTATTACATTTATATGCCGCCCTTTTCCCCGAAGGGGACTCAGGGCGGCTCACAATTCAATCAGGGAAGGGGGGTACAGACAAGGGGATAAAAAAGACGAGACATAACAATACAAAATTTAAAAACACACAACAACCATACCATTCGAGAAGGGGGGCAAAAACTCTTTAGCCCCAGGCCTGTCAGAACAGCCAGGTTTTAAGGGCTTTGCGGAAGGCCTGGAGGGTGGTGAGGGTTCGAATCTCCACGGGGAGCTCGTTCCAGAAGGTCGGAGCAGCCACAGAGAAGACTCTCCTCTGGGTAGTCGCCAGTCGGCATTGGCCGGCGGATAGAATTCGGAGGAGGCCTAATCTATGGGATCTGATAGGTCTATTGGAGGTAATTGGCAGCAGGCGGTCTCTCAAGTAATTAAGAATACAAATTTATTTAACCTGTGAAATATTTTTTTAAAAATGAATCAGGGCTCTCATGTCATTGCTGAATAAAAGGGATAACAGTACTATGAAAAGCCCACTATTTTAAAAATGTTCTTCACTGAAGAGCCACTCCTGATGGTAACTATACTTTTCACTGCTTATTCTCAATTATTTTCCTATTGCTTTTTTTCTTTTGTTGCACTGTATTATTTCTGGACTCTGAAAAGCTTCTTTGCAATGAAGCCAGTCATGCAGAGAGAGATAGCTGTATTTAATCGTTTTAGATTATGACAGTAAAACAAGCTTTCAAATAAAATACTGCCCTAATGTGTTTAAAATATATTCATATTCTATTAACCAGTGATTATTTTTATTATGTGCCATGAAGTCATTGTTGACTCTTAGTGATCACATACAGGTAGTCCTCAACCTATGACCACAACTGAGCCCAAAATTTCCATTGCTAAGCAAGGTTGTTGTCAAATGTGTTTTGCCCCATTTTATGACCTTTTTTTGTTAACAGTTGTTAAGAAAATGACTGCAGCTGTTACACATTTGTTACGTGAAGCCAGCTTTCCCACGTTGACATTGCTTGTTGAAAGCCAACTAGAAAGATCACAAATAGCAATAGCACTTAGACTTATATCCCGCTTCACAGTGCTGTACAGCCCTTTCTAAGCTGTTTACAGAGCAAGCCTATTGCCCCCAACAATCTGAGTCCTCATTTTACCAGCCTCAGAAGGATGGAAGGCTGAGTCAATCTTGAGTCCAGTGAGATTTGAACTGCCAAATTGCAGGCAGCCGGCAATCAGCAGACGTAGCCTGCAGTTCTGCACTCTAATCACTGCGCCACCGTGGCTCATGATGATCACATGGTGATCACATGACCTTGTGACAGTGCAACTGTCATAAATACATGCCAGTTGCCAAGTGTCCGAGATTTGGTTACGTGACCATGGGGATACCGCAATGGTTGCACGAAGAATAGTCATGTCACTTTTTTTCAGTGCTGCTGTGACTTCAAACAGTCCACTAAATAAATGGTTGTAAATCAAGGACTACCTATAGGCAGATTTTCTCCAAAATATCTGTCCCTAACCTGGTCTTCCAAATCACCACTATAAGTGAGTCCTCCCCTCCCTACTACTGGTCATCTTCTTCTCCTCCTTTCCATCCTTCCCAACATTTAAACATTTTTTAGAGATTTATGTTTTCACGTTGAATGAATATCAGTTACCAAGTTGATGTCAATTGTTAGTGACCACATAGATTTTCTCCAGGACAATCTGTTCCTCAGTGGCCTTTCACCTCTTAGCACCAATCCCCATTATAACTGGATACATGAGCTACGGTGGGGCAGTGCAGTTAAAGTGGTTAAAGTGCAGTACTGCAATTACTTCTGCTGACTGCGGGCTGCCTGCAATTTGGCAGTTCAAATCTCACCAAGCTCAAGGTTGACTCAGCCTTCCATCCTTCCAAGGTGGATAAAATGAGGACCCAAATTGTTGGGGGCAGTAGGCTGACTCTATAAACCACTTAGAGAGGACTGTAAAGCATTGTGAAGAGGTATGTAAGTCTAAGTGCTATTACTATTGCTATCCATCTTGTTGCTATTCATCCTTTTTTCTTGCTTTCCCCCATCGCTATATATACAATTAATGTTTCTTTGTAAAATAGCTATTAACTCAGAGAGAAGAGAGAAGGCAATTAGAAAAAAAATGAAAATGCAGTTTAGTATATATTGGGATATATTGGGATACATTAGTCCAAGACAGGCAATGATTCAGTGGCTGGAATTCTTGCAACCCAAATTGTTTTCTTTTCAATGGGGTTCAGGCCGATGGCAAACAGCATAGAAAAGGAGATGGGGCAACTGTATTGATTACTGATTGAATAATGACTCATGAACATTAGTGGGATTCAGCCGTTTTGCACCAGTTCAACCAAACCAGTTGTAAATTTTTTGCATAGTTTGGTGAACTGGTTAATGCTGGCCCCGCCCCATCCACTGAGGTTGCCGTTCTGGGTGAAGAGGCTGCAGGGGGTTGACTGGGAGGGTTCCACCACAAATCCGCGAAGCCCTTATCCGCGGAGACATAAGCGCGAAGACTTATTCGCGCCGTTCGAAGCGCTAAGGAAAAACACGACCCTACCGCGATGACATAATCGCGGAGGGCAAATCCGCGCATTCCCAAGCACTCAGGATCCTTAACCTAACCCTAAACCTAACCCTAAACCTAACCCTAAACCTAACCCTAATCCTAACCCTAAACCTAACCCTAAACCTAACCCTAAACCTAACCCTAACCCTAACCCTAACCCTAACCCTAACCCTAACCCTAACCCTAAACCTAAACCTAACCCTAAAACAAACCCCTAAACCTAATCCTAACCCTTACCTTAATTTAAATCTGCTTTCTGCCGCTGCGCTGTTTTAAAGCGCCCTTCTGTCGCCGCGCTGTTGTCACGGCGGTGATGACGTCGCGGCTTTAGCGACGCGATTTTATCACCGCTATTTTGACGAGCGCGGTTTTGTCGTGCCATGACTGGGAGCCTCACTGATCATCTAGGAGCAGTGAATGGACTGGCCATGTTGATCAGCTGGGAGGCTGGCCCCTCCATACAACCCATGTTTGGTCTGGACAGCCTCCTGCAAAATCCTGCAGCAGCCACCATTCATCCACCATTCATTCACTTGCTCTTTCACTCACTCACTCACTCACTCACTCACTCACTCATTCATTCATTCATTCATTCATTCATCACATTTCTATAACATCCATCTTACCTAAATGATTCCTTGAAGCAAACATTACATTTTGATAATGTTTAACTATTTTTTGACTGGGATTGGTCTTTAACTATTTGAAGAGAGGAAATAATTGTGTGTGGGGATCTTTTAAAATATAAGTGGACATAATAAATATAAAAAGGAAGAATTCAAATTGAGCATAAAAAATAAACTTTCTAATAATTCCGTTGTTATGTCTGATCTCTTGAGGATTCATTGCGGAAAGGAAGAAAATCTCTATAAGAAATGATTCAGTTTTGCTAAATTGTATGATTGAAAGACAGTCTAGAAACTGGGAAATCATGAGTTCTAGTCCCACCTTAGGCATGAAGCCAGCAGCAGGACCTAGGACTGGTCACTCTCTCTCTCAACCCTAGGAAGTTGGCAATGGCAAAACCTTTCCAAACCTTGCCAAGAAAACTGCAGGGATTAATTTAGATCATCACCAGGAGCCAACAATATTCGAAGGTGCAAAACATATAGTGAAGGAGAGTATTGAGGATGAAATGAAAGGATAATCCTTTTTCATTCAATAAAATTTCCATTGTTATACCATCTAACCAGTGGTGGGATCCAGCCAGTTTGCATCTATTCAGGAGAACCAGTTGTTAACCTTCTAAACAGTTTGGAGAAAGGGTTTAGGTTTAGGTTTATTAGATTTATATGCCGCCTTTCTCCCAAGGACTCAGGGCGGCGTACAACATTAAAAGAAACACATAATACAAAAGTTTTAAAAAAATTAAATAGAATAGAAAGGGGTTGTTGGAAGAAATCTCGGTTTGTTTTTCCCCACTTTACAGGGCTAATCCCGTAAGGAAGGCAGGAAGGAAACATTCTGGTGTTGTTTCTAGCCTCATCTTTATTGCCCTGCTTACAGAAACTGCCTCTCCGGTTAACCCTTATTACTTTGTAACAGCTCAGGCAAAGCACCCATCAACCTGAGTGACGTTGAGTGGGCCACGCCCTCCCAGTCACATGATCACTGAGCCCTGCCTACCCAGCTGGTCATTAGGGCAGAGAACTGGTTAGCCACTGCATCTAACTAACCCAACTGAAAGAAGTTACATGTCCTCAGGATAACATGATGAAACCCAGCACGTGGAATAGTAAAATTAATGTGTTTTTTTTTAAACCCCATTCTTTTGCAGTTGGCTGACCTCACAAATGAAGGCCTGATTTACGGACGCTTGACAGCTCTGAGTCTAATCCTCCATCTTTGTTGCCCACAACAAAGGTTTTTGTTTCCACATTTAACCCAATATCCAGAACAACCCGAATCACTTTAAGATACGTGGAGAAATACTGGGAATTTAGATTTCGATTTAAAAATAAATAAATCCTACCTTTCTTATTTTTATTTATTACATTTTTATGCTGCTCCTCTGTCCCATAATGTGAATCTACTATTTACAAATCACACAGTGGTCATATCTACATTTATTTCCTCCTTTTATTTTCCCCACAACCACAATTCTATGGCATGAGCTGGGATGAGAGTGTGACCCAGTTGGCTTTCACGGCTAAGGTAGGATTAGAACTCATTGCCTAATGGTGATTGGCCCAAAGTCACCCAGCTGGCTTTCATGCTTAAGAGAGGGACTAGAACTCACGTTCTCCTGGTTTCAAGCTTGATGCCTTAACTATTAGACCAGTGGTGAGATTCAAAAAAAATTATTACTGGTTCTGTGGGCGTGGCTTGGTGGGCGTGGCAGGGGAAGGATACTGTAAAACCTCCATTCCTGCCCCACTCCAGGGGAAGGTTACTGCAAAATCCCCATTTCCTCCTGATCATCTGGGACTCGGGAGGCAGAGCCGAGGTGGCGTAGTGGATAGAGTGCAGCACTGCAGGCTACTTCAGCTGACTGCTAGTTCGGCAGTTCGGCAGTTCTAATCTCACCAGTTCAAGGTTGACTCAACCTTCCATTTCTTCTGAGGTAGGTAAAATGAGGACCCAGATTGTTGTGGGCAATATGCTGACTCTGTAAACCACTTAGAGAGGGCTGAAAGCCCTATGAAGCGGTATATAAGTCTAACTGCTATTGCTATTGCTAAAAGATGGGGGTGGGGCCAGTCAGAGGTGGCATCACCGGTTCTCTGAACTACTCAAAATTTCCGCTACCGGTTCTCCAGAACTGGTCAGAACTTGCTGAATACCAACCTCTGCATTAGAGCAAACCGGCCCTAAAATCTACACATTTTAAAGTTGCTGATGTTGAGAATTACTGGTCTAGGGTCTAGATACATGGACTAAAGTTTATAAAAGATATGCAGGCATGATGTCTTTTTTCTAATATTGTCTCAAACTAGATAGTTTTGGGGATTATTATTGGACTGGGCCACATGCTACATTAATCAGAATCACCTCCTCTTAAGGAGAGGAAACCTATATAGCTTTAGAGCATGGGTGTCCAAACGTGGGAACTTTAAGATTTGTGAACTTCAACTGCATGGCTGGTTGGAGAATTTTGGGAGTTGAAGCCCCTGCTTTAACTCCTGTATTAGCTACTGATTAGTAGAAGGCACTACAAATAGAACTTGCCTTACAGCCATTCATTTGATGCCCATTCAAAGTTACAATGGCCCTGAAAAAGTTCTTTTTCACATTTACAACCGTTGCAGCATCCCCATGGTGACATGATCAAAATTCAGCTGGTCGGCAACTGGTTCTTATTTACGACATTTGCAGTGTCCCACGACCACATGATCATCCCCTTTTGCAACCTCTGAGAAGCAAAGTCAATGGAGAAACCAGGTTCACTTAACAACCATGTCAATAAAGGTTATGAAATGAGGTGTGACTAACTTAACTAACTGCCCTGCCAAGCAGCAGAACTTTCAGGCTCAATTGTGGCCATAAGTCGAGGGACTACCTGTATATGACTGGTTTCATCCTAATGGACTCTTCAGGTTTAGGTATTGTCCAAACTAACAGTACATAGCAGTTAACACTTGTGGGAATTCAGAGTTTGTTCAAAACAGAACTGCATTCCCCTCAGAAGAGCAGATTTACTGCTCAGTATTTATTTATTTTCCTTTTTTTTATTAACAAACATGTAAAATACACAAACACAAAACTTAGACACTTACACAATACAATACGAACAGGAGCTTCCTGTTCTTTCTTACTGCAATTATCAATCGATACCGCTCACCTTATATTATTTCCCCTTCTATTGTATTTCATTTGGATTTCACCATTCTTAACCCTCTTATTTTGCTCATAACTATTATTTTTTTAGTTTTGTTATATTCCTTCATTGATTCTTGTTTCTTTCCTCCATCCATCTATACCATTTATCCCATATCTGGTAGAATTCTGATTCTTCTTTTCCCTGGATTTCTTTAGTTAGTTTGTCCATTTCAGCACAATCTATAACCTTTCTTATTATTTCATCTTCGCTTGGAGTTAGTTGTTCCATTCCTGGGCAAAGGCAATCCTTGCCGCCATAATTATATGTAGTATTAAATGGTTCCACCACAAATGCGCGCACAACAAAAGCGTGCCTGACTAAACCGCGGTGTCTAAAGCACGGTGACAAAACCGCGTGATGAATGAGCGACTAATTAGCCCTAAAGTGCGGCGACAAAAGCGCGCCGACAGAAGCGCGCTGTAACATAACTCTCAACTTAACCCTAAACCTAATCCTAAACCTAACCCTAAACCTAACCCTAAACCTAACCCTAAACCTAACCCTAAACCTAACCCTAAACCTAACCCTAAACCTAACCCTAAACCTAACCCTAAACCTAACCCTAAACCTAACCCTAAACCTAACCCTAAACCTAACCCTAAACCTAACCCTAAACCTAACCCTAAACCTAACCCTAAACCTAACCCTAACCCTAAACCTAACCCTAAACCTAACCCTAAACCTAACCCTAAACCTAACCCTAAACCTAACCCTAAACCTAACCCTAAACCTAACCCTAAACCTAACCCTAAACCTAACCCTAAACCTAACCCTAAACCTAACTGTAAATCTTACCTTAAATGAAATCGCACTTCTGTCGGCGTGCTGTTGTCGGTGCGCTGTTGTCGGTGCGCTTTTGAAATCGCGGTTTTAGCGCCGCGGTGTTGTCGGCGCACTTATGACGTTCACGCTTTTGACGGGTCACGGTATTAAATACTGGATTTCTTTTTTGTATTTCACAGACATTATTCCTAATAAAAAAACCTTCAGGTTTCCATTCTATTTTAACCCATTATTGCCTCCAGCCAATTTTTTTATCCTTTTCCAAAAATTTTTAGCCTTCTCACAGGTCCACCATAAATGGTAATATGTTCCATGTATTGATTCACATTTCCAACATTTTGGGGAGGTATTTGTTAAGATTTTAGCTAACCTTGTTGGTGCCAGGTGCCATCTGTAAAGGAATTAGAGTTTGTTCAAAACAGAACTGGATTCCCTCAGAAGAGCAGATTCACTGCTCAGTACTTATTTTTATTTATTAATTTAAAACATTTATATAGCCACCCATCTTCTAACAAATTCTGAGCAGCTCTCAATCAAATTATTTCTGAATTCTACTTCAACATTAGATATTCAAAATGGTGTAAGGACCAAATGGTGCATTTTATCATTTTTCTCTTCCTTGTCAACTATAATTCCTATCTAAGCCCATGTTTTAGTTGTCTCACAGCTAGACTACTACAACATGTTATACATGGGACTGCCCTCGAAGATTAATACGATGCTTCAGGTAATGAGTAAGGAAGATGGCCTTGATACGCCAAGCATACTTGAAGCATTTTATTTAGTCCACAAGGATGTAGATATTGTAAAGGTAAAGGTTCCCCTGGCACATATGTGCTAATCGTTCCTGACTCTAGGGGGGCAGTGCTCATCTCTGTTTCTAAGCTGAAGAGCCAGTGCTGTCCAAAGACGTCTCTGTGGTCATGTGACCAGCATGATTAAATGCTGAAGGCGCATGGAACGCTGTTTCCTTCCCACCAAAGGTGGTTCCTATTTTTCAACTTGCATTTCTACATGCTTTCGAACTGCTAGGTTGGCAGAAGCTGGGACAAGTAATGTGAGTGACAATCTCAGAGTCTTAGCCACTGAGCCACCGTGTCCCTGCTACAGGTATTGTGGAGCCCTTGATACTCTCTGAGCTTGGTTATTTGCTTGAAGATGTTTCATGCTAACACTGATGTTACTTAATTGGGTAATGAAACGACAAATAACCAAGCTCAAAGGCCACCCAAGACTGCAGAGTTCAACATATATACTCTTCTGTTGATACAAACACATATGTAGAAGTGATTCAGGTAAACACTTTCCTAATTCACTAAACTGTAAGAAGTATTCACCACAGAGCCAGATTTGCAAGCTGCTGTTATTATAGGCCATCTCAATTCACAGTAACTTAGCTTACCTGTGAAGTTGATTTCCTCTCTGACCTACCCAGTGAGGCTGGGATCTACTAATGTGGACATTTGCAACTGCTGGAATGTTAAGGGATCCAGCCATATTACAATGATTCTAATGAAGCTGCACAGATAATCTATTCGCTCTGGGATCCAGTTCAAGATTTTGATATTTTTAAAGCTGTAAAATGTTTGGCTTCTGAGCACTTAAGGAACTTCCCTGTAGCTGCCTGTCCCATCTTAAGATCTGCAGCTTGGACTGGGGGATAATTAGAGTAAGATTCTCCTCTCTTAAGGCACCTCACTTAGATAGCCCACCAAGATATCATGATACCAAGCATGCTATAAAATTTCCATTGGTATTGAGTATTATAGGATGTTTATTTTACTGCGTTTTTTTTTACTTCTTTCTCACGCTGATTTTGACATGGTATTTTAATCATTTGTTATACAACTATAATATTAATACTGACCATCCTGCTTTTAAATGACCTTTCCCAGAACACCTTTGTGTTAGTGAATAGAGACTATGCAATCAAGTCTGCTGGGAGATAGTGGGAAGCTGGCTGCTGCCTTGTCATGTATCAGAGATCCCACACACAAGCACATTTTTCAGTAACATATTTGCACATTTCCCAGCGTTTATTTCGCTCTTTCCCATTCCACCAGCAAAGATCCAGTCTGACCTCGGACAGTTCACGCTAATCCCTCCAATAAGACACTCTGGAAACGCGGTGCAGGAAGAGGAAGAAGGGGAAACGCGATAAAAGGGATAGCTTAGCTTCCACCCCAACTCAAGCTCTGGCCGAGGGGGGAGAGATAACTTGGAAAGCTAGACACGTCGCTGCGATGCACTCTCCGCGTTGCTCTTACAAACCTCTTCCAAGACCTCCCCCGCCCCCCGCGCATGAAAAGCTGGGGCGTGGGGGGGAATACAGCACTGCATTTTTAGACCTGCTCTAACGCGGCATAGTACAGGTGGCAAAAGCCCAATCTTTCAGGCAAAGCGCGCCATTCTCAAAACCTTTCCTAGAAAACAGCATGTAAGTGGGTTTTTTTAAAAGCGTAATTGGGTGCACGCGCGCCCTCAACCTGCAAATGACTTGGGTGTGCAGGACGCCAACCGGAGCGGTCTCCGTCCCCCCCTCCCACTTTGTGCACTCCAAGCAGGGCCGCCGAGACGACTATTAAGTGCTGGAAAAACGACTAATGTGGGCCCGCTCACCTACACACGGACACACAAATCAGTAATGCCACAATTGTACATTTATTTGATTACATTCAAACATACTTGCAAATATATTAAAAAGAGGATAGGTACTTTTGTAAGAGGCAATAAAAACAATAATACAAATTCAAATTTGGTTTTGTAATTTTTTTTTAAAAAAATCCCCTTTTATGGGGGTTCCTTTGAACTCCATGAGCTCCGGAACAACGTACCGGCTGTACAACCCCCTCTTTTCCCAGGCCTGACCCAACTTTCCCAAGGCATATTCGGGGCTTTTTATTTTCTTTTTTTTAAACTACAGAAGCCACCAACTTCGCACATACCTTTACTCCTGCTTTGCTGCTGGGGCACCGGACGGTATTGGAAACGCCGGCCGTCTGGTTCATCTCGAGAAGTTTTGCGGGAGAGGGAGGGGGAGAGGACGGTCCTCTGAAGTTTCCACCGAGGCGCTTTCTTCCCCGGCGGGTGGGCAGCGTCGGAAGGCGGACTGAGAAGCCCAGCGGGCTGCTTTGTCTCGCGTGGGGACTCGGGAGAGGGTGGCTGTGGTGGCGTTGCGCTTCCTAGGCGCGGGGCTTGCCCGGAAAAAGCGCGTGGAAAAGCTTCCTCTCTCAGGTGTAGAAGCCGGAGACGCCGCAACCTCTTCGGCCACGGTTTTGCTCGGAGAGCGGCAGTAAAGGCGCTCCACCTCCACGCGGCCGAGAACCCGAAGTTTCTGCGGGAGAAGAGGGAGAGGCGGGAGAGGGCGCGCTGCTAGGCGCGGTGCCAAAAATGCCACTGCCTCAGAAAGCCGCTCTTCAAGAAAATGGGTTTATTGCCCTTGCTTGGGATGCCAGGCATCACCCTTCCCTCAGCCTCTTGGTTGCCGGGGGGGGGAGGGGGGGAGGCTGCCTTCCTTCCAGTCAGAGCCTTTCCTCGCCCCTTCTTCCTTCACGCCCGGCCACTCTGAGGCGAGCTGCTGGTCAGCGCGCGCGAGTAGAGGGAGGGGGCTTTTCTTAACCGGCCGGCAAAAGCACGAAGCTGAGCCGCCGCCGCCCCCTCCCCTGCCAGCTTCCTACCCAGCCGCAGAAGGCGCTTTCCAACGAGCGGTGCGTGACCCAGCCCGATGCGGAGCTGAAGCGCCTGTTAATGGCTAGGTGGCTAAGCCGAAGGGGAGAGGCGGGCCGGTGGCTGCGGCGTGGTGGGGACTCCTGTCCCCCGGGCGAGATCCCTCGCCCACCACACAGGCTCCCCTGCTGGTTGAGCAGGGCTTCTTCGTGAATTGCACCCTATAGCCCCCCTTTTCTATAGGGCTTAGCCAGCTATGGATCCTGTTGGATTCCACAAACCCTGCTTCCCGTAATACAGGAGCCAGTCAGGGTTTTCCTGGGCAAAACGCCAGCCTGTCTACAGCTGGTTTTCTACAAGCGCGCCTTTCTGAAAGTTCCTTTTTTTCCCGTGGTCCTATAATTCCTTGACTTTTAAGAGCTGGAGTGCACTTTTCACTTCAGCCCTAATATCACCTCTCCTTTCCTGAGGGCCTCGGAGATGCTGGTTTCAACTTCTCGATGAACCCTGCAAATTTTTAAAAGAGCCGGGTCATCCTTGCAACTCTGAGAAGGGCGCTCTGTTGCCCAAATCTGTTGCCCTGAAAACAGTTGGGTGACCACTCGTGTGCCCCGTGGGAGAGAGCAAGGGAGCCTGAAATGAGTCCTCTCTTGAGAGCAGAGAGTTGGGGGAAGCAATGTCCTTGCTTGCCTCAATAAAACTATGTTGAACCTTAAACACCTGTAGAGAAAGCACAGTATTTTTTCCCCCAACTCTGGCACCTTTTAAGATGTCTGGACTTTAGAGTTGGTCTAGATATTTTAAAGCTGCCAAGTTGAGAAAACACAGCCAAGTATTTGTAGGCACCAAAATATATCTCTATACAGACTTCAAAGTGTGCACTTGGCCTTGAAATAGCTACACCAATTTTCAGATATCCTTGCTTGTTTTATGACATTTTGCCTAGTAATAAATGTTTTAGGTAGCTGTAGAGTTTGAAGCTTCCCCATAGATCAATACATCTATATCTAGTGCTATTTTTTGTATTCTTTATGAGTCCTAAAAAGAGTTTCTATGCCTCTGTTAAAAGAAATACTCCATTTCTTTGTCCTTGGTTATCCTAAGTGCACCAGGTTTTCTAAATCGCCATGTGACAATGATATTTTCATACTATATAACTATCAGAAATATTGTTGGACAGGTTTTCTGTGGGATTATGGTCTAATAAAAGCTGCATTTGCATCCAAGTAGAAAATTATCCCACTTAAATTTTTGGTTGTATTCCAGTGACCAATACTATGTTTTTGTGGTTATCCCTGCTGACTAAAATTTCTAGATTATTATGGCCTGCTTTGCACAACAGGTCCTTTATATTCTGATTTACAAGACACAAATTGGTTTTCTATGCCAATTTGTTAGTAGAAAAACAAGAACTTCGCAGAATGCGTAATGCTTAAATAAGGGATTATTTCCCCCTTTTTTTCATTTAGCTATTCTGGCCAAATAAGAACAAGTGTACAGTGTACATCAGTGCTAAGTAAACACAAGAGGATGATTACAGAGTTATAAAGAATTGTTATTTATTATTAGGTGGGCATTGGACCAAAATGACATATCCACATCTTAATCCTTGAGATCAGGGGTGAAATGCTATCAGACTGGTTCGCCCGAACCGTTAGCAAAAAAATGGAAACCGGTTCAGGCGAACTGGTTTTTCTGACCATCAGCTGGGACACATGATTTATATTAGCTAGAAAGCAGGATTTCCTGCTTGCCTTTGCAGGTGCATGGCAACAGGCTCTGCCCACCCGCCCGGATGTCATCATGTCCATTTTTGATGCTCTGCACCAGTGGTGGGCTTCAAAAATTGTTCAAACCTACTCTGTGGGTGTGGCCTCCTTTGTGGGAGTGGCTTGCCGCTCATTGGACTGGATGGGAGTCGCTTGCCGTCCATGTGACTGGATGGGAGTGGCTTGCCACCCATGTGACTGGATATGAAGATGCCGACGACACTTGTCAGAACCACCTTAAATTACCTCACACACAGCACTGGCATGCATAAGAATATGATGTAAGCTTGTTTTTTAAAAGGAATCTTTGGTTTGCATTAAAACAACTTCAACACACGCAATGTTCTGATTGCACCACAAACACAGTAGTCATCCTTACCTTTCACAGAGGCACTGAGTTTTATAAATATGAGCATGATAGTGTAGAATAATCATATCCAAGGACCAGTGGTGGGTTTCAAAAAAAATTTTGGAAGCTCTTCTGTAGGTGTGGCCTGCTTTCCGGGTCCACTGGTGGAACCTCTTCTAACCGGTTCGGTAGATTTGACAAACCGGTTCTACCGAATAGGTGCGAACTGGTAGGAACCCACCTCTGCTCTGCATGCTCACGTTGCTATGAAACCAGTAGCAAAGGTAAGTGGATTTCACCCCTGCTTGAGATAATTGTGACTAATTTGGCTACAGATTTATTTATTTATTTATTGAATTGCCACCTATTCACCCAAGGTGATTCAGAATCAAATAAATTAATATAGTACAATATAACAAAATTACCCCCTTCCACCCCACCCCACAAAAGCGACAGCAGATCACACAAGCCATTTGATGGGCTCCATCCCACTTAGGGTTCCCTAGGCCCGCTGGCATAACCAGGTCTTCAGTGCCTTCTGGAAGAGTATTAGAGTGGGGGGCCATTGTAATCTCTGGGGGAATGATGTTCCAGAGAGAGGGAGCCACCGTGGAGAAGGCCCTTCTTCTAGGTCGCACCAGGTGTCGGGAATGGGAGATTCAACAATCCCTGCCACCCCTCTCTCATTTTTTTTTCCATTTTAATGACATTTATAGGCCGCCCTTTTCCCTGAGGGGACTCAGGGCGGCTTACAATAAATAGGAAGGGGGTGCAAGACAAAACACAAGAAAAAAAAAACGTGTGAATAAAAAAAATAAACCAGTAAAACACAACATTCATTCAGCATTCGGGTGGGGTGAAGTTAGGGTCTTATCCCCAGGCCTGACGGGATAGCCAGGTCTTGAGGGCTGTGCGAAAGGTCTGGACGGTGGTGAGGGTGCGAATCTCCACAGGGAGATCGTTCCAAAGCATCGGAGCTGCAACTGAGAAGGCTCTCCTCCGCGTAGTCTCCAGTCGGCACTGACTGGCGGATGGAATTCGGAGGAGGCCTACTCTATGCGATCTGATGGGACGAAGGGAGGTAATTGGCAGAAGGCGGTCTCTCAAATAGTCAGATCCACTACCATGGAGGGCTTTATGAATGGTAAGTAGGACCTTGAAGCGCACCCGGAGATCAACAGGTAGCCAGCGCAACCTCTCTGAGAGGTTGAGTAGATGTGATTGGCAAGTGACAGTCCCTCACATCACCCAAGCCATGAAGATGTGGAAGACTTCCTTCCAGGAGTTCTTAAGCAGAAGTAATATCAGAATTTGTAATAATTCATCTATAAATTTGGTAAATAAATCTGTTGGTGGGATGTGCTTCCTGACAAGCCGTGCTATAAATTTGACAGTTCCTCCCTTCCCTGTACAGTCATGTTGAATTGCCAGTCATTTGACACCAAATAAGATTTAAAATGTGCTGCTCCAAGTTCACGGTTTAGTAGGGCGGTGCTCGTTCTTTGCTGACCAAAGTACTTTCTCTCTAATAAATCAAGCCACGGATTTTGCATTGCATCCTTTAAAAATATATATATTAGTTGAGTTGAGTTTCTTGGATATGAAACAGTACAGTAACCTTATATGAGGAAAAATACAATTAAGGTTGACTTAAGTTTCCAGCCTCTTTGTATCAGTGGGAGTATTTGAAACCTTAAAATCAGAGGGTTAGAAGAGACCTTGGAGCTCTTCTAGTCCAATCTCCTTCCCAAGGCAGGAGTCCTACTGGACAATCATTTAAATACCATATGAGCCAGCAGCTGCCAAAAAGCTAACACAGTTCTAGGCTGCATTAACAGAGGGATAGAATCAAGCTCACGTGAACTGTTAATACCTCTTTATAAAGCCTTGGTAAGGCCACACTTGGAATACTGCATTCAGTTTTGGTCACCACGATGTAAACAAGATGTGGAGACTCTAGAAAGAGTGCAGAGAAGAGCAACAAAGATGATTAGGGGACTGGAGGCTGCCACAAAGAAGAGGGAGTCAAGCTATTCTCCAAAGCACCTGAAGACAGGACAAGAAGCAATGGGTGGAAACTAATCAAGGAGAGAAGCAACTTAGAACTAAGGAGAAATTTCCTGACACTTAGAACAATTAATCAGTGGAACAGCTTACCTCCAGAAGTTGTAAATGCTCCAACACTGGAAGTTTTAAATAAGAGATTTAATAACCATTTGTCTGAAATGGTATAGGGTTTCCTGCCTAAACAGGGGTTGGACTAGAAGATCTTCAAAGTCCCTTCCAACTCTGATTCTATTCTATTCTATTCTATTCTATTCTATTCTATCCCATCCCATCCCATCCCATCCCATCCTATTCTTTATACCATCCTGTACAAATGGTTGTCCAATATTTTGTTGAAATTGTCCAGCAACGGAGCATCCACAACTACAGGAAGCCAAGAATTCCATTGATAATTGTTCTCACTTTCAGGAAATTCCTCCTTTTTTCCAGGTTGCATCTTCTCTTATGAGCTTTCACCCATTGCTTCTTGTCCTGCCCCCAGCTGCTATGGAGAGTAAACCAATCCCTTCCTCCCTGTGACAGTCCTTCAAGTATGTATGTATGTATGTACAGGGCGGGGCATAACCTTTTCCTAGGGGGTCACAGCAACACTTGTAATAACAACACAAATAATTCATACACCATTCGAAAGCCCATCAAAAACTGAGTTTATTGACACGATTTAATAGTCAGTATGACCACCATTAGCCCTTCGAACAGCATTCAAACGAGGTGGATAAGAACACAACAAATCTTCAAACAGTTCCGTTCGATTTTCCAGATTTTTCAACACAGTTTCCAAATTCATTCTCAAAGTTTCAACCGAAACAAATTTAACATTTAATAGCTCATTCAATTCAGTTTTTTATGGGCTTTAAAATGAGGTGTCGCGGAAGTTGTAAACTGCTGTCGATCTTGCTGTGACCCCCTAGGAAAAGGTTATGCCCCGCCCTCTGGAAAATCTGGAAAATCGAACGGAACTGTTTGAAGATTTGTTGTGTTCTTATCCACAACAATGGATAATTGTTGTGGATAAGAACACAACAAATCTTCAAACAGTTTGAATGCTGTTCGAAGGGCTAATGGTGGTCATACTGACTATTAAATCGTGTCAATAAACTCAGTTTTTGATGGGCTTTCGAATGGTGTATGAATTATTTGTGTTGTTATTACAAGTGTTGCTGTGACCCCCTAGGAAAAGGTTATGCCCCGCCCTGTATGTATGTATGTATGTATGTATGTATGTATGTATGTATGTATGTATGTATGTATGTATGTATGTATGTATGTATGTATTTGTCTTGTATGGTGCCCACTCCCGAAGGACTCCGGGCGGCTCACAATAGACAAGGGAAGGGGAAATAGCTAGACAAAGAGAACACTTTAAAAAAATGCAACATTCACAGTTGTGGGGCTGGATGTTTCACAGGCCCCCCGGCCTATGAGCCGAGGTGGCACAGTGGTTAGGGTGCAGTACTGCAGGCCACTTCAGCTGACTGTTATCTGCAGTTCAGCAGTTCTAATCTCACCGGTTCAAGGTTGACTCAGCCTTCCATCCTTCCGAGGTGGGTGAAATGAGGACCCAGACTGTGGGGGCGATATGCTGACTCTGTAAACCACTTAGAGAGGGCTAAAAGCCCTATGAAGCGGTATATAAGTCTAACTGCTAACTGCTAACTGCTACTGGAGCAGCCAGGACTTGGTGGCTTTGCGGAAGGCCGGGAGGGTAGTAAGGGTCCGGATCTCCATAGGGAGGTCATTCCAGACGGCTGGAGCTGCAACAGAGAAGGCTCTCCCCCGGGGAGTCGCCAGCCGACATTGGCTGGCGGATGGAATCCGGAGGAGACCTAACCTGTGAGATCTAATCGGTCTATGGGAGGTAATCGGCAGGAGGCGGTCTCTCAGGTACTCTCAAGTATTGGAAGATGGCTACCATATTTCCCTTAAATCTTCTCTCCATTAGGCTAAACATCTTGACAAGATGTAGTAGGAAATTTATAAATTAACCGTGGTACGGAGAATATATTCAGTCTTTGGTACTACACTGGAAGTGGCCAGTCAGAAAAACCTACTTGAAGAGAAACTGATGAAATTGGTAGTTAATTATTATGTTTCCATGGAAAAATCAAAGTCTTCAATTTTCTTTCTCTATGATTGTTGTTATTGACTTAAGCAGAATAATAGAATTTTTGATAAATTTACCCACCCATTATTCCAATTTTTATGGTATTTCACAAACACCAGTGATTAGAGGCAGCAAGGGTACCTTTCCTTATCTAAACAAGTCAATGATTTTTTTTCCACTATCATGCCAACACTGTAGCAAGAAAAGCAAGTAAGAACTTCCTTTTCTGCTGAAAGCTAAAAATTATGGGTAATTTTAATCTAAAAAAAAAGAGATGAGTATAGTTTTCCTCTTACTAGTTGTTCTTCTCCTCAGTTTGTCAGTCTTCTTTTACCACTTTTGCTTTGACATTTATCTGTATTTTACATTCAACACATAACGAAGGTCTTTGCTTCTACTAGCTCCTCTGACAATTCTTTTCCCCTTTCTTTATCTTATTCTGCCCCTTTTCATTTTTCAATATTACCCATCTAATGAACTATTCTTTAACTCTTAATAATGTACCAATCTTTTAAGTATGCTCTGTCCCTTATGGAAGGGATGTGACATGTTGGCTGTAGCAAGTTGGCAAATTGTCTTCTTAATTTAGAACAGTATTTCCCAACCTTGGTCACTGAAGGTTAATTTAGAACAGTATTTCCCAACCTTGGTCACTGAAGATGTGTGGACTTCAATTCTCAGATTTCCCTAGCCAACTAGGCAGGTTGCAGAATTCTGTTTTTTTGGTCAGAAAAGAATATATGATATTCTGTATAATAATCAAGGCCAGCACCAAAAATGTTTGCAAAGTAACAAGTTGCTCAGAATTTTTCATCCTTTTATATGTCATTCTTTTTGCATATTATTTTTTATTTTTCCATTTTAATAACATATAATCACATGTATTACATAGCCAACATCATATTGTATTATTAAATGTTACCATCAACTCCCAAAAACAATTATTGGCTCTTCTGTCCATACACCACGTACCTTTCATTTTCAGTGCTCTTTTTTTGTTACCCAAGCAATTATTAAACAAAAATAACACAGATTGGCAGCAATGCAGATATTGAGTATGTCCAAGAGACATAAATCTGCAGTTTGAGGTTGAAATTCAGATGATCGCTGAGTAATTCATCATCATCATCTTTTAAGGACTATATTTGGAAGCTGTACATTTAATGCCCTGATAAGTTAGTCCTCTCAAGTATCAATTATTTTACCTTATTGTTTGTCTTCAGAAACCTGAAGGAGAATAATTTTAGGAAGTAACCCATTTAGGCTACTTTGTACAATCAGCAAGCAATATATATTGAAACTGAGCAAGAGAAGCATAATCCATACCTATAATCAAAACCTATAATTAAATTAGTAGCCACCAATGCGTATATTTGAGGTCTGTGATGTCAATGGCAAATATATCAAACTTTAAAAAAGGTAGTCCTCAATTTGTAATCATGTCAAGTGACGGGGAAACATGAAGATCCAAATAGTTCAAATGGGTATAAAGATTGATTGTAAGCTTAAGCTGTCTCAAGAATTGGAACTACTAATGGCTAAGGGAAATTAGCGGGAGATAAGAGTAGAAGAAATTCAAAATGGGGTTGGACTTAGATTTCTTGTGGATCACCAGTCATGAGTCTCTTTGCATCCACAAGAGGTCTAAGTCCAACCCACTTTGAATTTCTTCTTCTATTATCTCCCGCTAATTTCCCTTGGCTATTTATAGTTCAGATTCTTGTTGAGAGCTTAAGGCTCAGCCTGATTATCTCCTACAATTATTTGTCTAGCAATCTTCTAAAATTACAATGGCACTGAAAAATTGACTTACAATTGTTCCTCACAAGATCACCATAACTTCCCCACAATCACATAATCAAAATTCAAGCACTTCGTAATGGGCAGTATTTATAATAGTTGGAGCATCCCATGTGATAGCTATTTGTGACTTTCCTAACCAGTTTCCCACAAGCAAAGCCAATGGGGGAAGCTGGATTTACTTAGCAACCACATAATTCATATAACTGTGGTGATTCACTTAACAACTATTACCAAAGAGAATGTAAAATCACGCATAACCCATTTAATAACTACCTTGTTTAGCAATGGAAATTCTTATCCCAGTCGTGGTTGTAACTCAATGATTACCTGTAGATGAGAAAACTTAAGAGAAATCTAAGCTCATTGACATGGTCAGCACCACGGACAGTTCCACTAGGGAAATAACAATTCTATTAATAATACTGTAATAGAAAGAGAGGGAAATGTTGATATTTTCTTTTCCAAAAGAAAATGGCCTTTATTTTAAAATGAGATTGTCCACTATCAAGTACTTCCAAAGGACCTAGGACAGGCAGATGTTGTGTAATAAGGAACTGCCACAGGATGTAAGCTGTTTCAAGTAAAGCTTCCCTTTGCAATTGACTGGTGATGTTTTTATTAATGTCAATGGTGTTCAAGCAGTGCAGATGTTTTGGGATTGCACTTAAGTTGCCTACTATTGCATGGATAAAGTGCGCGATTCATTATCATTATGTTTCTGGTTTTCCTCTCCAGGTTTTTTTTTTTAGTTCTGCTTGAGTTCTGTTCAGTATTCCAGCTGTGTATCTAATGAATGGAATTGCCCTAGTGTTAATTGCCTTAAAAGTATTTCCTCCAACTTGAATGTCTTCTTCATTCTCATGATATATTCACTTCTAACCTTGATGTCACTACTTGATGTTATCAAGGATGCCCAGATATTTATTGTGATTGTCTTCATCCAAACTCTTGATATTATTTCCATAGGGCATCTTGATTCCTTCAGTTTTGACTATTCTTTTTCCTGTATTCATGGTGAGGATCCAGTCCAAACTGTATTATAACATCCTGACTATTTATACAGGCTGTATGGAGCAGCAATAATTATTATCATTAAATAATAATTATTGGGCATTCGCGGTTCTTTTTTCTTCGTTGTATGATTTGCAAATTTTGGAGTCAACTGACTTCTAAATTTAATTAATTAATAAAGTATCCTGAAAACTGATTTCATGACCTGGAAAATAAATATTATGACAATTGTGTTGCTTTTGTTGAAGTTGAAAGTTCTGTGAATGAAAGTTTTGACTTAATTTTCCTATTTTAAATTTTATAGTTTCATAAACATAAAATATTTCATTTTCACTGAAATAATTAAGTTTTACTTATCAGCTACAAAATAAAAGCAAGCAATGTCAGGCCGGGATTATTAAAATACTAAAAGTACAGCTTTATAGACCATATATAATTTTTACAGCATCACAACCTAGGCTGTTTTTTCCTCAGAGAACGCAGCAGGAAAAAAAATTAAGTTCCATATCTGCTTTTAAATCACTTTTTGAGGTTTTTGAAAAATGTTACTGTACAAATAGCTTAAGCTGATCCCCGAATCAGTTTGTAAAATATTCCTTGTTGCAAATATTGTAAAGCTGATGTAAAATCCATTTCACCAAATATCATGGCTTAAGATATTTGCAAAACAGAATCTTTTGAAGAGCCCTTCATATTGTTCTCTTAAGCACACTGTTATCCAGCGAGCTCATGTTAACTGGTAAATTGTATTTCTTCTTTTTCCTGCACGGATACATTCAAATGCATTTTTTATATAATCTGTTTTGATACTTAGTCATGGGGAAGGATAATCCACAAGTCGCCTTTGGGTGGGCCATTTTTATAATCATATTTGCTGGAATATCTTTCCTTCTGAATAGGCACAAACTTTGAAATATTGATCCCGGGGTGGGGGAAAAGAATACCCAATGTTATTCTGAATATATTCAGTGCTTGCTGAAAGCATAATATGATTGTGCAGCATTTGCTTTAGACTTTTAGGCTTGTTCACACATAACTTGCCATTAAATGGCTTGCCTGGTTTGGATTTAGAATGTTATCTGAATCCAGCCATTGTGGTTTGTAAACTATGACTTATGTTCACCATGCCAAAAAAAGTGTGTATAGTCAAGGCTATGGTTTTCCCAGTTGCAATGTATGGCTGTGAATGTTGGGCCATAAGAAAGACTGAGCACCAAAGAATGGAGGCCTTTGAACTATGGTGCTGGAGAAGACTCCTGCGAGTCCCTTGGACTGCAAGGTGATCCAACCCATCAGTCCTAGAGGAGATCAGCCCTGACTGCTTTCTAGAAGGCCAGATCCTGAAGATGAAATTCAAAGATTTTGGCCACCTAATGAGAAGGAAGGACTCCCTGGAGAAGAGCCTCATGCTGGGAAAGATTGAGTGTAAAATAAGAAAGGGATGACAGAGAATGAGGTGGTTGGATGGAGTCATCGAAGCAGTAGATGTGAGCTTGAATGGACTCCAGAGGATGGTAGAGGACAGGAAGGCCTGGAGGAACATTGTCCATGGGATTGTGATGGGTCTGTCATGACTTTGCAACTAACAACAATGAATTTTGACACTTGTGTTTTGTTTTGTTTTTCTGATTGTCGTTTTTGTCTTTTTTTGTATTATTTACTATCTTTTATTTTAATTTTAATTTTCTATTTGTCCTTTTTTCTTTTTTCTTTTTTTTTTGATTTTTGTTCAAGATTATTACTCCTACCAATATTTCTAAATAATAATCACAGTTAAATGAAAATGGATATATAATAATGCTTGAGTTAATATGAGTTATGTTGGTTGACTGTGGAGGAGATGTACCAAAAATTATCTGTAATTGATTGATATATTAAGAAAGATGCTGTACCCGTTTTAAACTAAAATTAAAAAACATTTAATAAAAAAAAACAATGAATTTTGCCAATTACCATTTATTCAACCAAGAATGGTTTAACAACTTATCTGCTTTGATTTTCCCCCCTATCATGTATTGTTTGCTATTATGAAATAGTGGTATGGCCTACCGTATTTTTTGGACTATAAGATGTACCAGAATATAAGACGCACCATGATTTTGAAGAGGTAAATTTTTAAAAATGTTTTTGCACTCTATAGGCCTCCCAAATCCTCTGCATGCCTCATTTTTTGTACACACAAAAAAGAGGCATGCAGAGCTTTTGGAGGCTTGTAGAGTGCTCCTGGGGTCTGGGGCAAAAAATGAGCCATTTTTTGTTAAAAATGGGGGGCATGCAGAGGCTTTGGGAGGCTTGTAGAGTGCTCCTGGGGGCTGAGGGGCAAAAACCAGCCCATTTTTGCTCTTTTTTGCCCTCCCCATCCCTCAGGAGCACTTTGCAAGCCTCCCAAACCCCCTGCATGTCCATTTTTGCAATGGGATTGGGGTTTCGGTAGGCCAAAAATGCTGTATTCAGTGTATAAGATGCACCCAGATTTTCATCCTCTTTTTTGAGGGGAAAAGGTGCGTCTTATACTCTGAAAAATATGGTAATTATATGGTTAATTTGCTGCTGGGTGGTGGTGGATTTATATCTCACATAGATGGGCACCCTAAGTGTTTTCTTGTAGAAATGTTGTAATGACTGAGCAAGAAGGAGATTAAGTGGGCAGACGATGAAGCAATGGTGACAACGCATTGCAAGACAAAATTTAGGAAGACTTGACATTTCTTGCTCTGTCTCAGGAATCTCTTGCAGCCCCATTAAGACTGAGCCCAATTTCTAATTGTTGCAAATATTTGGAACTAAAAATGGTTTAAATACTGCAGTCCCGTACAGTTCCCATTCTGCTTACATTCATCCTGAAATAACATTGATTTTAGACTAACTATCTAACCAGGAGCTCAGTAATTTATTTATTTTTTTAGTGAAAAACTTTTGTGAAACAACCAAAGGGAAATACAGACCTGTCACTATTTAATGCCTGAGTAAGGAAGGATGCTTGTTTGCTAGAGCATGGTGGATAGTTTTTAAACATGTCACTGATGGACTGAAGAAATATTATTGGAATGAAATATGAGATACCCTTCATTGCATGCAACTTGTTTCAGAGGCAGCCCGAAACATGTTGTGACTAAAAGGTTGGAGATTTTTTTAGTTTGGGGGGGGGGAGGAATTAATCCAACTTGCTGCTCAAGGCAGAAGAACATATTCCATTTCAGTCAAAGGGTTGTCTAAACTTTTCTTGAAAATCTCCAGTGATTGAGTACTTACAATCCATGAAGAAAGCTATCCCATTGATTAATTGTTGTCACTGTCAGAAAATTTCTCTTTGGTTCTATTGATAAAATTCTGTCCATCTCTTTGTCTCCACTGTCCAGCCCTGAGGTGTTTTGGATAATAGGTCACTTCCCTCTACTTTGTGACAGCCCCTCAAGCTATCCTGTCTCCCCTAATCTTTCTCTTTGATAAGCTAGATCAGTGGTAGTCAACTTAGTCCCTACCACCCACTAGTGGGCCTTCCAGCTTTCATGGTGGGCGGTAGGGGTTTGCTGTAACTCTGCTTTATAAATTTTATAAAGTAAAAGTACTTCCCTACTTTATAAATCACCATTACTGTGGAACCAGTGGGCGGTTAGAAAATTTTACTACTAACAGAGATACAAAAGTGGGCGGTAGGTATAAAAAGGTTGACTACCCCTGAGCTAGATGCATAAGCTCCCTCAACCATCCATTGTACAATTTAGCCTTCAGACCCTGTATCATATTTGATGCTCTTCTCTGCACACATTCCAAAGTCTCAATATCTCTTTCATAACATGGTAACTGGAATTGGACACTTGTTGTGGCCTGCCAGCAGCCAGCAGAGCTGGCAGCAGACTCGGACAATGAGAAGGTTGGGGAGGAACCTGGGCCAGTCCTGGAGTCTGGGAAAGGCTCTGAGGAGGGCTCTGTGTCAGAGGCAGAGATGGGGTGAGGGCCATCTGACAGTTATCAGCTGCCTTCGGAGTTGGAGATCAGTGGGGCAGAAGAACAGCTGGAGCCTGTTCCTGATGTGCGCAGAGCTGCCAGGAGAAGGAAACAGCTAAGGAACAAGGGCCAAATCGGGAGTAAAGGCACAAGTAAATGCTGAAGGGCTCCTCCCATAGGGAATAAATAGGAGCGAAAGGGGAGTGGTGTTTGCAGGAGACAATTAGTTTATTTATTAGTTTGAAGATTTGCTTATCTGAGTCCGTGCCTCCTTGCCAAGTATTTCATTGTGCAGCCTTGCGCCTCAAAGCTATCGACCTGGCAACTATCCAAGGACTGATAAAGTCTGTTGTGGCAATTCACTCTTGAAAGACTGTTTGCAGGGACTTTGCTGGGTGTGAATGCTAGGAATTCACACAGCCAAATAAAAAAGGTTTTTTGGGGGGATAAAGAGTCTGGTTCGTAATTTGGTGAGAACAACTCCAAGTATTATTAATCATGAAAATTCAATGCTTCATCTAAACTGGGAGCTTTATGCAGCCAAGTATTGGACTAAGGGGAGTTTTTGACTTGATACAGCAAGATCATTCTTAGCATGATATACAAAAGACTAGAAATGGAAACTTTTAGTCTCTTCCACCATATTCGAAGGAGCAGGTTAGATCTCACAGCTCTGTTCCCCAAACATCGCAGCATATTTTGCCTTACACTGCCATAGCAGATAGTATCACAAAGCACGCCTTATTAGTGTGTGTGTGTGTGTGTGTGTGTGTCCTTAGGGAAGTCATAGCGTGCATCCAATATCACACATTACACCATAGCACGAGAATAGAATTAGGATAATAACTTTATTGTCACTTTGAATGTACAGTAATCAGCATACATTAAAATGAAATTTCGTTGCATACAACTCTCAAAGGGTCACCACCTCCAATGTACCCTACATGAACACGGACAAAATAAATAAATAAATACAAGATTATGTATATATTCACATATATATCCACTGAGCTGCGGTGGCTCGGTGGTTAGAGTGCAGTACTGCAGGCTACTTCTGCTGCTTGCCAGCTGCCAGCACTTAGGCAGATCAAATCTCACCAGGCTTAAGATTGACTTAGCCTTCCATTCTTCCGAGATCAGTAAAATGAGGACCCAGATTGTTGAGGGCAAGAGGCTGACTCTTTAAACCGCTTAGAGAGGGCTGGAAAGCACTGTGAAGCAGTACATAATGATACCCTTTCTTCTGTCACTTATGCTCATGTGTTCATTGCTTTCCAATTGCTTAAAAAATGTGTATTTGTTCATGCAAAAGGAAATCAATCCTGCTTCTTCTTTGGAAGGACAGATAATGAGGCTGAAGCTCAAATAATTTGGTCACCTAATGAGAAGAGAGGATTCATTGGAAAAGACCCTGATATTGGGATGGAAGACAGAAGACCAACAAGAAAAGGGTGGAAGAGGATGAGATGGTTAGATGGTGTCATTGAGTCAATGGACATGAATTTGAGCAAACTCCAGGAGACAGGCATGCTAAAGAGTCAGACGTGACTTAGTGACTGAACAACAACAATAAATTGTGTGAAGCCCTCTCATTTGTAAGTCATAGTGTTTGGTTTACCATGTGGAATAAAAAAGACCAAATGCAGTTTATTTAACAAACCTTTGTTAAATCAACCATGAATAATAATATCATAGCATTTCTAGTTGGACTGGGGCAGTTATTGGGTGAGATTAAAACTTTCCAAGATTAACCTTACCCCCTTTTTATTATTATCATTATCCCACAGAGAAAGCAAGAAACCATAATTACTTATCTAATTAATGCAATTAGGTAATTGGAATTCAATATGTGAAAGTGTACGATCTGGAAAAAAAAACATAATATTTAGGAGTTCTAATCCTGCCATCTGCTGGAGACAAACCTCATTATTACTCTTGCTGGCAATATTGATATTTTTAATTATGTCATTTGTGGGCAGGGAAATAAAAACTAGAATGTATTGAACCAGAGTTTTTCAACCTTAGTGACTTTAAGAAGTGTGTGGATCACAGCTTCCAGAATCCCTACATGAAATCTAGGTACTTGCAATTAATGCTCATTATTTCTGTTCCTAGTTTAGTGGCGATGGAAATACAGGTAGTTCTCGATTTATAACAGTTCATTTAGTGACTGTTCAAAGTTACAATGGGACTGAAAAATATGCCTTATGACCATTTTTCAGAGTTACAATCTTGTAACATTCTCATGATCATGTGATGAAAATTCAGAAGCTTGGCAACCGGCTCATATTTATGACCACTGTTGTATCCCAGGGTCATGTGCGACCATCTCCCAGACAAGTCAGTGAGGAAGCCAGATTCTCAACCAGGTTACTAACTTATCAACAGCAGTGATTCATTTAATCACTGTGGCAAGAAAGGTCGTAAAATGGGGCAAAACTTACTTAACAAATGTCTCAACAATAGAAATTTTGGGCTCAATTGTGGTCGTAAGTCAAGGACTGTATGGACTCTTTTGAGTACCCGAACAATCATATCATCTCCCCATAGTCTTCTGTTCTCCAAGGAGAACATTCCAGGTTTCTTCATCTTAATAGAACAGAACAGAATAGAAGCAGAGTTGGAAGGGACCTTGGAGATCTTCTAGTCCAATCCCCTACTTAGGCTATCCAACATCTTCTTTAAAAGCTCCAGTGTTGGGGCATTCACAACTTCTGGAGGCAAACTGTTCCACTGATTAATTGTTCTAAGTATCAGGAAATTCCTCCTTAGTTCTAAGTTGCTTCTCTCCTTGATTAGTTTCCACCCATTGCTTCTTGTTCTGCCCTCAGGTGCCTTGGACAATAGATTGACTCCCTCTTCTTTGTGGCAACCCCTGAGATATTGGAAGACTGCTATCATGTCTCCCCAGGTCCTTCTTTCTATTAAACTAGACATACCCAGTTCCTGCAACCGTTCTTCATCTGCTTTAGCCTCCAGTCCCCTAATCCTCTTTGTTGCTCTTCTCTGCACTCTTTCTAGAGTCTCCACATCTTTTCTACATGATGGCAACTAAAACTGGATGCAGTATCCCAAGTGTGGCCTGTTAGTGTAGACCCCAGGGCATGTCTTCAATAGCAATAGCAATAGCAGTAGACTTATATACCGCTTCATAGGGCTTTAAGCCCTCTCTAAGCAGTTTACAGAGAGTCAGCATATTGCCCCCAACAACAATCCGGGTCCTCATTTTACCCACCTCGGAAGGATGGAAGGCTGAGTCAACCCTGAGCCGGTGAGATTTGAACCGCTGAACTGCTGATCTAGCAGTCAGCTGAAGTAGCCTGCAGTGCTGCATTTAACCACCCCGCCACCTCGGCTCAAATCCCTGTATCATCTTTTTTAACCTTTCAATATGCATTATGCAAGTTAGTGGACAGAATCATGAACAATATATATTCCAAGTCTGAGCTCGTGGGAATGGAATAAGAAATTTGCATGTTCTTGCTTCAGTGCTTCTCCTAATTCAGTATTTTTCAGCTTTGGCAACATGAATACATATGGACTTTAATTTTCCAGAATTCTGAGTGTTGAAGTCCACACATCTTCAGGTTACCACGGTTGAAAAACACGACTCTAATGCAGTGTTTCTCAACCTTGGCAACTTGAAGATGTCCGGACTTCAACTCCCAGAATTCCCCAGCCAGCATTTGCATTTGCTGGCTGGGGAATTCTGGGAGTTGAAGTCCGGACATCTTCAAGTTGCCAAGGTTGAGAAACACTGCTCTAATGCATTTGACCTTTCTGGTAGATGAAAATGCTGCCTGTGATCGTCTTGCTATTAATAATCACATCCATGTCCTTCTGCACTACAGCTCTGAATCCCCCATCTATCTTATACGTGTGAACTATATTCTTTTCACCCTCTTATATTTTTGCCCCTGTGGAAGAATATTACTTTGTTTCCAGTCCAAGTTTCCAACTAGTCAAAATTAGATTGTAATCTTGTTCTCTGCCCTCCTGAATGTTGGTTAGACCTCCCAATGTTGTATCCTCTGTACATCTGATAAGCAGACCATCAATCCCTTGATCCACGTCATTAATCAAAATGCCTGCATATTTTATGTAGTGGTGGAATATTTTACAATTTGCTGTTGCAGCAAACAGTCTTGTATCTTAAATCCATTTTGCCAGGAAAAGTGAGAGCTGTACCTTGAAAGCAATTTACAACTTTCACTGTACTATTTGCAGTATAACTCAGTTGCATAATAATTAATCCCCCTTTTTAAAAAAAAATATAGGTAGGATGTTTTGCCTCTAAAATTTCTAACAGTGATAATAATATCTTAAATGCTACTACTACATAAGCATGCAATAATTGCTGAGAGGTATGTTGGCTTGTGCATATCTTAAGTGTTTTATTTTTTTCAGTAGCCTGTTACAGATTGCACCGGGTTGTACATAATTTATTTTATAATTATCTTAAGAGAAACTATTGACTTTTTTTCTCTCTGTGGTACAAGAAAGGCACAAGAAATGTGCTTCACCATGGAGTCTTTCTAAAAGATTTCAGAAGATTTTGACATTACGTTAGAAATTGTAAGCAAAATGGTATTCAGATGTGGCATTGGCGCGATTTTGTTTAATCTACGAATCAATGCAGTTGTCTTTAAAAAATAATAATTAAATAGGGAAAAAAAATCCTAAGCCTAACCTTTTATTTAGTAGGGATTCCTCCAAAATTATTTCTGTCCATGTGCCTTCCTAAGTTTTTAGATTTCTAAATCACCCCAACCTCGGTCCTTAATTGGATCTGATGATCTATTCAGAGTTTTCTATTTTTCTGGGTTTTATTACATTTTGTACCAAACCCTGATTCCATTCAGTTTGCTACAGTTTTTAGTTCTGTACTATATACCTTCCTTTATTTTGCAAGTTCCCCCTCTCTATAGATAAATCATTGCTGGAGATATTTTGAAGCCTTAATTTGTAAATCTATTATTATATTGTGCAGTAGCTTGGAGCAAACAGGGCATCATCTTTCACTAAATCCATAAACATTTTTCACGAACCTCACAGTGTGGAGAAATGTTTTCTCTTGATCCTTCAGGATCAAAGCTTTCCTCTTTTTATTTGCCCCTGTTGCAGACAATGGGAGGGTCATCCAGTCACTTGATAAAGGTATTCGGTATTAACTTGCGAAGAGCAAAAACTGGGATCTATTTTAAGAGAGGCAGGCGGTGTGTTAAATGATACCTTGGCATTGTATTATCAGTGGAATTAATCAAACAGCGCATTGTAGATGTCTGTTTCTGTTACAAAGAGGAGAAAAGAAAACTTTTGTCAGTTTAATGCTCTCTATTTAATGAAAGAAACTCATTTGAACAAATACTCCTGAATGTCAGGCAAAGCATCTACGTCCTGATCTGTAACGTTGCTTGATTTTAATGTATTGACTCCCTAAACAGCAGGTTGCTTTACAGAAAATCCAATCTTGATTTCTTCCCAGGCACCAGAGATCAATACAGACTCATTTGCATTAAGATGTTATAAAGATTCAGGGGAATTTATCCAACCACTGGAGGGGGGGGGGGGAGAGGATGATCGGATTGTATCTCATTCCAATTAATATTAGAAAAAAGAAATAGCCTAGACTTTCAACATACAAGTTTTAATATAGTATTATGCATAGTTAACCTTTAAAAAAAAATCATTGCGTGTTTGAAGCAATAGCAACAATACTACAAAGCCAGGGCAGAAAAAAATGAAGCACAAAATGTTTACTTATTTATTAAGAAAATGTATATATGGCTTCCCAACTCAACTCATGGTGACTGGGTAGCTTATAGAAATAAAACTTCTTAAGATACTGAGCTTGTCAAGCCAAAAGGTTGACAGGTCAGAAGTTTGGCTGTTTGGTGGTTCGAGTCCCTGCATAACAGAGTAAGCTCCTGTTACTTGTCCCAGCTTCTGCCAACCTAGCAGTTCGAAAGCACGTAAAAATGCAAGTAGAAAAATAGGAACCACCTTTGGTGGGAAGGTAACAGCCTTCTGTGCACCTTCAGCATTGAATCATGCTGGCTACATGACCATAGAGATGTCTTCGGACAGCGCTGGCTCTTCAGCTTTGACACAGAGATGAGCACTGCCCCCTAGAGTCGGGAATGCCTAGCACGCATATGCGAGGGGAACCTTTACCTTCACCTCGCAAGTTGTTAAGGTCACCTGGAGGTTCATCAGTGTCCTCAGGGTCACCTGAGTGGTGCAAATGGATGTGGAGCCTTCTTGGAACTGCTGAAAGGATTGTGTTGTAGACTGGAGATAAATGACATCGAATCCTTCCCTCTCTCTTGAAATAAATTGTCCAGGCTCAAATTGTCCTGCTTTAGATCAAAGATCCTGCTCTCTGGACAAGGCTCTGATGATGGGAAAGGTAGAAGGAAAGAGAAGAGGAGGACCTGAACAGTCAAATGGGACAGAGCTGACTTTCATTGTTTGAATTAAAATATTAAATTCTGCTGGTTCTTCTGGTTGAGCAGCCCATTTCTCTGTATGATTAAACATTCACTGGAGTTGACAGCAGTGTAAAGAGAGATGGAATTACAATGTCCTAATCCTATTAAGCTTTAAATTAAACTGTTTGGGGGATAAAACCAAGTTGGCATTGGGGAGATATTGCTGAAGTAGAGGTAGTCCTCAACCTACGGCCTCAACTGAGCCCCAAATTTCCATTGATAAGCAAGAAAATTGTTTAAGTGAGTTTTTCCTCTTTTTATGATCTTCCTTGTCATAGTTGTTAAGTGAATCATTGCAGTTGTTAAATTAGTAGCAGTTGTTATGTCAATCTGGCTGTTGTGGTCCACCAGGGGCCTGCGGAGGTGGCAGCAGAGTCAGACAGTGAGGAGGTTGGAGAAGAGCATAGGCCAGTCCTGGAGTCTGGGGAAGGCTCGGATGATGGCTCTGCATCGGAGGCAGAGATGGGCCAGAGCCATCTGGGAGTTATGTGCTGCCTCCAGAACCTCCAGAACCAGACATCAGCGAGACAGAGGAACAGGGGGAGCCTGTTCCCAGTGTGTTTGCACAGAGCTTCCAGAAGGCAAGAACAGTTAAGACAAAAAGGGCGACTTGGGAGGAAGGCTTGGAGGTGATTGGCCCCTCCCATAAGACACAAGAGAGGCGCAAAGGCAACTTTGTTTTTTCCGGTCGGTTTAAATTCTGAAGCTCCTTTTTGACTCTTTGGTCCTTGTGGCCTTGCAAGCTAATTGCCAATTAGGTCTTTGGCAGCGTTTCAAGGGAGATCAAGGTGGGTGCTTATCAGTCTTATCCCGAAAGACTGTGGCAGCCTGTTGTCGGAGCCTACTCTTTACAAACTATTTGGAACTCATTACGGGCTGTGAATGAACATAATTCACAGCCTTTGAAATAAAAAGAGGATTTTTGGGACTAAGTGTCTCTTTTTTACTCTATCAGGAAGCCCAGGTCAGAACAGAGGATTCCTCTATTGACTTTGCCTGTCAGAAAGGAATAACATGACTCTGAGAAACTACAACCGTCATAAATACATGACAGTTGCCAAGTGCCTGAATTTTGATCACGTGAACTATGGGGATGCTATGGCGGTCCTTTGTGAAAAATTAGCCCATAAATCACTTCTTTAACATTGTGTAGCTTGGGAATTTAATTTGTTTAGCAATACAGATTCTATTGTTAGTCTCCTTTTTTCCAACCACTAGTAAAATAAGTTCCATGTTCGATAATATTCTGCGTCTTCCTTCTGTTTAATTTTCAATGTAAGTCTATCCAGTGTAAGTCAATTCATTTCTGCAGTGACACTGTAACTTTGAATGGTAAACAAATGGCTGTAGGTTGAGAACTACCTGTATTTTTTAATTGAACCAAGACTGCAGGTCATTAACAAGAATGCGATCTCAATTCAGGAAAAATCTGTGACTCAGCTATGTCTAATAAACTGAAACTCTGTGTCCAGCACATACAGTATCATGGCATTGAGAATTAACCCCCTCCCATTTCCCCCCTTGAACAAACAGACATGTGAATGGAGAGTATGGCTGGGGATAGAGTAACATATGTAGAACATTTTAAGATAATACATCTTGTCAAGGCAAAAATGTAACATACATTTCATAATTACCAGTGCGTTGGTTCATGTAACAAGTCAACGCTAAAAAGGCTTAGTATGATGTATGAAGTATATCACCCAGGCCAATTAACCAGTAACTGTGAGAGGGATCTTTGAATCTAAGTGGACAACCAATTGAATAGGAGCCAACAGTGTGCAGCAGCAGCCAAAAAATCCAATACAATCCTAAATTGCATTAACAGAGGGATGCGATCAAGATCAAGTGAGGTACTAAAACACTCTATAAAGCCTTAGTAAAGACCACCCCTAGAATACTGCGTCCTGTTTTGGTCACCACACTATAAAAAAGATGTTGAGACTAGAAAAAGTGCAGAGAAGAGAAAACAGGATGATTAGGGGACTGGAGATTAAAACATATGAAGAATGGTTACAAAAACCGGGCATGGGTAGTCTAGTGAATGAAAGGACCAGGGGACGCATGATAGCAGTCGTGGCATGACAAGACCGCGGTCCACTAAAGCGCGCCCGATTAAAGTGCGTACCTGACGTCATCAGCAGCGCGACAAATACGACCGCGGAGAAAAAAGGGCGCTTTAAAAAGCGCTTTTAAAGCAAGCCGATTCACGTTAAGGTAAGGGTTAGGTTTAGGGTTAGGGTTAGGGTTAGGGTTAGGTTAAGGGTTAGGGTTAGGGTTAGGTTAAGGGTTAGGGTTAGGGTTAGGGTTAGGGTTAGGGTTAGGGTTAGGTTAGGGTTAGGGTTAGGGTTAGGGTTAGGGTTAGGGTTAGGGTTAGGGTTAGGGTTAGGGTTAGGGTTAGGGTTAGGGTTAGGGTTAGGGTTAGGGTTAGGGTTAGGGTTAGGTTAAGCGTTAGGGTTAGGTTTAGGGTTAGGTTAAGGGTTAGCGTTAGGTTTAGCGTTAGTTTAAGGGTTAGGTTTAGGGTTAGGTTTAGGGTTAGGTTAAGGGTTAGGTTTAGGGTTAGGTTTCGGGGGGTTAGGTTTAGGTTTACGCGTTAATTTTAGCTTTACCGCTCACAGCGTGCTTTTTTCGTCGTGCTGTGATGACGTCAGGTACGCGGTTTCGTCGAGCGCGCTTTAGTTGACCGCGGTTTTGTGGTGGAACCGATAGCAGTTTTCCAATATTTGAGGGGCTGCCACAGAGAGGAAGGGCGGAAGCTATTTTCCAAGGCATCTGAAGGCCAGACAAGGAATAATGGATAGAAATTGATCAAGGAGAGATTCAGCCTAGAATTAAGGAGAACTTTTCCGACAGTGAGAACAATCAACCACTGGAACAGAAGATGCCTTCAGAAGTTGTGGGAGCTCCATCCCACTGGAGGCTTTCAAGAAGAGATTGGACTTCCATCTGTCAGAAATGGTGTAGGGTCTCCTGTTTGCGTGGGGGGTGGTTAGACTAGATGACTCCCTTCCAACTATGTTATTCTAGTGTTTAAAGCCTCTGGGTAGAAACAAGAAGATGGGGTGGTACCATGACTCAGTGGTTAAGACACAGGGCTTGTGGGCTGCAAAGCTGGCAGCCCAGGTTCAAGACTTGTGTGCCACATGATGGGGTGAGCTCCTGTCCTTGCCTCAGTTCCTGTCAAACTAGCAGTTCAAAAGCATGCAAATGTGAGTAGATAAATAGGTACCACTTTGGTGGGAAAGTAGCAGCACTCCATAACATCATGCTGGTCACATGACCACAGAAATATCTTCGGAAACGCTACCTCAAAGGCCTTGAAACTGAGATTAACACTGACCCCTATGGTCAGCAATGACTAGCAGAGAGTAAGCCCCATAACTTTGGGCCAGTCACTCTCTATCAACCCAACCCATCTCACAGGGTTGTTGTTGTGGAGAAAATAGATGGAGGGAGGAATATGTTCTCTGCTTTGATGTATTTATAAAATTAATAAAGGCAGGGTAAAATATATATAAATGAATGAATAAAAGAATTCTAAGAGTTAAATCCAATACTTTTAAAGGACTATAGTGAAGGAACAGCTGCTTTAAATTATTTGCTTACCAAATACTTCCCCCCCCCCACCAATCCTGGATGTAAAGTTTTGTCATACATTAATCTTTCTTGCCTTTTAGTGTTTGACAAGTAACATTTGAAGTGACCTTTCTTTGCTATTAGATGCTATGCTTTACGGAATTTCCTTCTCATATTCTCTATCAGCTTGTCATGGTGACTTGTCAGAGAACAAGTTCATTTTATTTAAGTATCATGAATTTTGTTCACTGGCATATTTTCAGATTTGCTATTTTTACAGTTTCAAGTTGGGTAGTAAGTAATAACATTGAAACACTGGCACCAAATAGATGGCATCTTCCTAATACAATGTTGGTGCACTTCAGCAAGCTTAGTGCCCTCTGCTCTTTCCTAATGGCTCCAATATCATGCCTTTGAAACAACATCCCAAAGTATGTGTGTACGTGTGTGTTTACACATTTTTACACATGTCTGGGATGGAGGGAAAAAAATAGTAAAGTGGGAAGGAAATGAAATGTCAAAGATGTAAACAGTGATAATTATTTGGTAATAGCACAAAATCCTGTTCAGTTTTCATAAATACATAGCACTTACATGATTTTATTAACATGTAGGTTCACACAACATAGCAATAGCAATAGCAGTTAGACTTATATACCGCTTCATAGGGCTTTCAGCCCTCTCTAAGCGGTTTACAGAGTCAGCATATTGCCCCCAACAATCCGGGTCCTCATTTTACCCACCTCGGAAGGATGGAAGGCTGAGTCAACCTTGAGCCAGTGAGATTTGAACAGCTGAACTGCAGAACTGCAGTCAGCTGAAGTAGCCTGCAGTGCTGCATTTAACCACTGCACCACCTTGGCTCTTATGCTTATCAGTTGAAGACTGAAAAGCTGCAATCTCACAACTTATTTTATTTTAGGTTTATTTATTTTGGATTGTCAAGCACGTATGAGAAAACAAGTATAAGTATGAATATAACATATAAACATATAAGTATAAGCAGGTATGCTGCTTATAAACATATAAGTGCAGCAGCTGCCAGAAAAGCCAACACAGTTCTAGGCTGCATAAACAGAGGGATAGAATCAAAGATCATGTGAAGTGTTAATACCACTTTATAATGCCTTGGTAAGGCCACACTTGGAATACTGCATCCAGTTTTGGTCACCACGATGCAGAAAAGATATAGCGACATTAGAAAGAGTGCAAAGAAGAGCAACAAAGATATTTAGGGGACTGGGGGCTAAAACAGATGAAGAACGGCTGCAGGAACTGGGTTTTTCTAGTTTAATGAAAAGAAGGACTAGTGGATACATGATAGCCGTCTTCCAATATCTCAGGGGTTGCCACAAAGAACAGTGAGTCAAACTATTCTCCAAAGCACCTGAGGGTAGAAAAAGAAGCAATGGGTGGAAACTAATCAAGGAGAGAAGCAACTTAGAACTAGGGAGAAATTTCCTGACAGTTAGAACAATTAATCAGTGGAACAACTTGCCTCCAGAAGTTGTCAATGCTCCAACACTGTTGGATAGATGTTGGATAGCCGTTTGTCTGAGGTGGTGTAGGGTTTCCTGCTTCGGCAGGAGGTCGGACTGGAAGACCTCCAAGGTTCCTTCCAACTCTGCTATTGTAAGGTATATACATAAGAAATGAGTACAAATAAATGGGTACAGTAGGACAGGGATGGTAGGCACGCTGGTGCACTTATGCATGCCCCCTTACAGACCTCTTAGGAATGGGGTGAGATCCATGGTAGAAAGTTTAAGGTCAAAGTTTTGGGGGTTTGAGGATGTAACCACAGAGTTGGGTAGAGCATTCCAGGCATCGACCACTCTGTTGCTGAAGTTATATTTTCTGCAATCGAGTTAATTTGAACAGGGATTAGGGTTTTTTGCAGTCTAGAGTGTTGAAAAAAAAATCAATGAAATGGATTCATCGCTTGCTTTATGATTCAAGGTATTGGGTAAATCCAGAAAATAGATTTATCTGGTGACCAAGTTGAGCATGCTCAATGAACCAGCCAAAATATGATAACAATCTTTTCTGTTTGATCAATACAACCTGAGAGCCTTTACACAATTACACAAGGTTCAATTGCACAATGAAATCAGTCTTTCCAATTATTTTGCCCAAGGAATGATCCTTTTGAGGTCAACCATGAAGTTCTCTGCTAAGTAGCCTGGTTGTTCTACTCACTGGCTCGGAAAACACATGATTTCTGATGTCAGCTTTATTATAGCACCCCTGAAAAAAATTGCTATTCTCCCCTTGCAACTCTGTGGATGAGAATTTGAAACCTGAAAGAGGGCAGTCCTTACTTAATGACCATTTGTTCAGTGACCATTGAAAGTTACAATAGCAGGGAGATTGGTGGGTGGGGAGAGTTAAAGCAGAAGCATGAAGTCCTTGCTGAATGAATAGTGGAGACACAGCCTAACAGTCACTAGTCAGATCTATTGAAACTTCCCTTGCTAAGAGTTATCATTCATGTAACAACTGCTTCATTTAGCTGTGGAATTTCCTGCCTCAATTCAGTTTATTAAGCAAGCACTACTTATAACTAGCACCTCGAATTGCAACCAGAAGTAAATAAATCAACTTATGGAGCAAAGGTTTAAAACATGAATATAATGTCCCAAACGTGCTTTTTCAGGAGGCAACTGAACTTTCTTGTTTTTTCTTTTGAAGATATTTCACTTCTCATCCAAGAAGCTTCTTCAGCTCTGACAGGATAGTGGGGAATGGAAGGATTACTACCTATCCACCATCATGTCAGAGCTGAAGAACTTCTTGGATCAGAAGTGAAATGTCTTCAAAAGGAAAAAAAACCCAAGAAAGTCCAGTTGCCTCTTGAAAAAGCATGTATGGGACAACCATGACCTGGATGACTGAGAATCTCTAGTTACTTTCTTGATAAATCTTGTATAAACCTCCCTTGGCAACATGCTGTTCCTTTTGTATCTCACAAAAGCTTGAAACCCAACACCTGCTCTTTCCATCAGTTTATCTTTGGTTATCACTAGTGCTTCTATCAGGATTTCTCTCTTTTCTTCTTCTGTGCTTTGAAGTCTGGGGTAGAGTTCCAATCCATCCATCTCCCCTTTCCATATTCCACTCTTGCCATTGACAACCATGCTCACTTTGTTGTCAGAATCCACAGGTTTTTTAAATCTCTTTGCTCATTTTTTTCTTCCATCTTTTGAACTCTGTCCTCCACTTTCTTCATTTGGTAAACGTCTTCAGTTTCTCCATCAGATTTTTCTGTTTTGTATTCCATATTCTCCAATACCTTTTCAATTCTCTCTATCACAACTAATAGATTTTGAATTTCAAACATAATCATTTGCAATGTTACAGTTTCTTTTTCCTGCTGGGCCATTTTTTCAGTTTTTCAGATACTGCCACTATGGGGTTCAAGGCTATTTTAATAAACTTCAAACAGGTTCATTTATTATCTTTTAAGTCAAAATGTTATCTTCTCTCCAATAGCTAGTGATAGAACTTCCAAAAGGCACCTGTATAAACAACTTGTTCCTACTATCACTGTCAGTAAACAAGCTGAAAGAACCTTGAATCTCAAGTGATCAAAGAGAAAGAAGAAAAAACAATGTATCCAGCCTCCAGCCTCTAAGTGGCAGTGTACTTGCTTTTCCTCTTGTTGTTACAACCCTCTTTATAATCCTTCTTATTTTCTTCTTTATATTCCAAGCTTAAGAAAGAAAGAAAAACCCTTAAATGGAGATCAGAAACAATCCAATCAATCAAATAAAGCATTATAAAAAAGAAGGAGAATTTTAATTCATAGGTGTAAGCAGAAGTGAAAAAAGAAGAAGAAAGAATAAATCCATTCAGTTTAAAAAAATAGGGAGTCCCTGCAAAAGTTCCATCCATGAAAAAAAAATTAGAAACTGGATAACACACTAAGTTCAATGCAGATCAATCTTGCCGCCTACAGTCTTTTGTGTTCGATCTTAACTTAAATTTTTTTCTTGGGTAGTCTCTTCCTCTAATAGTAAAATTTCCTCACCAATTCGACACACTTTCTCTTTCTGCTTTCTTCCCATTCTGGAGCTGTCCTAAATTCAGCAGCTTCATTAGCTGCAGCTTTTCCTGGATCTTTCAGGGACTTTGCGATGTCCCTGAGATCAGCAGGAGGTGCCCTTCTCAATCACTGTCTCTGTGGGACGTTTTAGGTCCAAATGGATCATCCAGTGGCAGGAATTTGACTGCGATTTCGGACCACCAAGATCGCATGTCATGCCGTCGCGATGTCAGCTCTCTTCTCCAGAATCTCTACAGACAATGAATGTAATGCAACACTCAAGTTTACAAATATTCCTTCAAAGACATCGCCATATAAAGTTCATTGCAGTACTACCCTAGGGAGGTAATGACTGAAGCATGAGTAACTGTGTACAATTCTTGCTAAATCAGGAAGAGGTGCAGTGGGTGCACAATAAGAAGCTATTGGCCACAGTTGCCAATTGCTCTTCATACAGGAGCTGTGAATCCAGGAGGATCCAAATTGTGCACTAATTCTGTAGTGCAGCCCCATTCTAGAACTAAGGATGGTAGACCACTAAATCCACAAAGTTCTGATACTCAAGCCTACTCCATTTTGCCAGGGCTAACTTGAATCCTCTTCACCAACACTGAGATTCTACAGCCTCCAGAACATCATCACTTGGTGTGTGTGTGTGTGTGTCCGTGTGTGTGTGTCCGTCCGTCCGTCCGTCCATCCGTCGGTGAGTGTGAAAGAGAGGGTGGGGGAGAAAATATAGCAACAGTCAGCATATTGCATCCAAAAATCTGGGTCCTCATCTTACCATCCTTGGAAGGATGGAAGGCTGAGTCAACCTTGAGCTGCTCAGGATGGGATACCTGGCCGTGAAATGCAGAGTTAGCCTGTAATACTTTATTTTAGCCACTGCACCACCAACATCTACATTGGGCGATCTCATCCAGCATCTTCATGAGACATCCAACATAGGAGAAGTTCAGGGAAGACCTTTGTCATCCACCAACAACAACTGGAACTGAACCCAGAGGAAGGAAGAGAACTACTATTCCCCCAATTCTTAATCTCTGGAGCTGGTTCAGAAGTACACGGCGATCAATGATACTGAAGGCCATAGGGAGATCAGAGATGGATGCATTACCTCCATCCCAATACCCCCAGAGATCAGCATATAACTGTGACCGACGTATCCCGGTCCCATGCCTAAGCTCCAAACTCAACAGAAAGTAAATTTACTTCCAATAAATGCCGATTTACTTCTGCTGCTGCATGAATTAAATACATTCTTTCTCTATCCTTGCACATAAAATCCTTTAGAGGTTTACCCAGATTAATAGCATTTTCTTTCCTCCTGGATGATGATAAAACTTAACGCTTAAAAAACGTCTGTTTTGTTTACTGCAGATCTCAGCCTTGGCTTATTTAAATTTGAGATGGATAATATGATGGCCTTTTTGAAACCCCTCTCTGTCTTAGCAGCTAAGCTACAGAAATAAGAACCTTTGGGCTTTAAACACCACAGCAGCATTTATGATTTGTTCTGCCTTAAATAGGCGAAAAGTTGCTAATTTTAAGATCCTACAGGGACTGATGATAACTCTTTATAACATCCATAGGGGGCGAGTTGATCTGTCAGGATTGTGTGTGTTTGCTACTTAACAGACCAATTTTAAATCCACTGTGGAGGCAGGCCCACTGGGTAGCGTTATGTTCCTTGGTAATCAAACAATTATTCACTCAGCCAAGAAATTAATGTTTAAAATCTATACCAGCTTTCCTACACCTCATTCAAGATGGGCTTGGATTATAATTCTTATATTAGCTAACCTGAATGTCTTAAAACTTAGGCCCCCAAAGTCTATCGTCCCTAATTGGTTGAATAAATGAATTACTAGATTTACATCTCTGTCTTCCTGTAGGAGTTCAATACAATGTAGTCAACACTGCGTTCAACAGCGTCCTCTGATACTTTTCCCTCCAAACAGTAATGCTGTGAGGAAAACATGATTTGGAGAGAGTGACTGGCTCAAAAATCACCCTACGAGCTTCTGTAGCTGAGAATGGAAATGAGCTCAGGGTGAGCTCCAAGTCTATCAATTTAACCCACCTGAAATTCTGGGGGATGTAGATCCCTTGATGTGTTCTTCAACCTTGTGGCGCAAATTGTGCATGTCTGTCAAGATAATGGAGCAAACGGTGGTTATGTAAAAACTGTTGCATATATGACATATTTTATTTAGTTAGTTTAGTTTGTCAAACACGTATGAGATAACAAGTATAAGTATAAACATGGACAAGAATACAGGAAATGGGTATGAATAAGACAATAGGACAGGGACAGTGAACATACTGGTGCGCTTATGCACGCCCCTCTTAGGAAAGAGGTGAGGTCCATGCTAGATAGTTTAAGGTTAAAGTTATAGGGGTTTGAGGATATAGAGTCAAGTATAGTATTCCAGGCATTGACCACTCTGTTGCTGAAGTCATATTTTCTGCAATTGATTTTGGAGCAGTTTACCTTGAGTTTGTATCTATTGTTTGTCTGTGTATTGTTTCGGTTGAAGCTGAAGTAGTCATTGACAGGTAGGGCACTGTAGCAGACAATTTTGTGTACTACGCTTAGGTCAGACCTTAGTTGGTGTACTTCTAGGTTGTCCAAGCCCAAAATTTCAAGCCTGGTGGCATAAGGTATTCTATTGTGAGCAAAGGAGTGGAGTACTCTTTTCATGAAATACCTCTAGACTAGCTTGATTTCATTTTTTTGGTTTTGTTTTATTTTAATGGATTAAATTTTTTGGGGAGTGCAGGGAGGCCACAATGGGGAACCAAACTGATCTTAGGAAAAGATCAACCATCAACAAAATGACATCCAGGCTCTTGATATGTGGTTGACATTGATGTCCTGATCCAGCCTCAAGAGGCCTTCTCAATTCAAGAAGAAGAACTAGAAATGCATACCAAGAATCAGACATTGTTCCTTAGAAAGCTTTGCTGACATTGACCCAACAACTCCTCCTATCCCTACTCTGGACACAACTCATCCTGACTCAGACCACAAAACTTTCCCACCTTCAATTCTTGTGAAAGTTATGCTTTTTGGGCTGAAAATGGAAGACCTAGAAACATAAGGATGTTCAGATACATTGAGAAATGGCTGGACTATTGAGAATGATGATGATGATTTTTGTCCATCATGTTTGAAGAGGACCTTGACATCTAATTTTGATATCAAAACTTGCATGTGAATTAGATTAAAGTGCAGAGTCAGCCTCACTCCCTCTTCCCAGATTCCATCTTGCTCCAATAGCAGGACAAGAGTCAAGATAGTTGGAGATGGGCTGGGCGCAGTGGTTGACCAGGGTGTCTTTTGTGTCTTGTCGTGCTGTTTGCATACCACTTTGCTTGCAGAGACCGCCTTCTTGACCCTTGTCCTATTCTAGTAGGTTTCATCTGTTCAATCTGCTGGAATCTGTCCTCGCGTGTTTGGGACTGGCGACTACACGGAGGAGAGGAAGATGCTGGCTTTATTGGCACTTTAACATCACTTTAACAAGCACTTTACCATCATTTACTAAGCATTAAGCACTTTAACATCACTTAAGTCAGAGTTGGAAGGCTTAAACTTAATGCTCATCTGCGAGACTAAGATGGCTGTTAGACTTTTTCATCCTGAATTCAGGTGCCCCCATAGCCCTTCCAGACGTCCTCCTCCCTCCCTCCTCCTCCCTCTGCAACTCAGCCCTTGTATTAACTTTATCATCATCTTCTTCAGAACCATGTTTGGGTGGATTTCTCCCTTGGTGGACTTGAAGAGTTTTTTCTACTGCCTGTTATTGACAGTGGGGAGCCTCAGTTTATCTCCCCCATTGGCCATTTGGCCCTTTTCCAGCTGGGCCTCTAAACATCTGGGCGTAGGAGGACACCCGGTTTCACATTACTTTCTTAGACATTTGGGACTTTTTTTCAGCTTTACTAGAGAGGGGAAACGTTATCCTCCCCCTCTGTATACCATCTAGTACGGACTTGGCCAACCTGCGCAACCTTTCTAATTTTATTTTAAATAGGTATGTTGAGTGCATGGGATTGCATGGGATGGTATGAATGAACTCACTTTTTACTATTAATATTGCTGTATTTGTGTTTTAACTTTTTAGTGAGGACTGTCTGTGTGAGAGTTTGGGTATGACTGATTCGGAGGACCTGGCGGGGCACGCAGGGGTCACCGGGGTGGGCGTGGGAACTACATCCATGGGAGAGGGTCGGGGCATTGCGGTCATAACAGGGAGAGGCAGATACGGCGGGGACTTTAGGGCAGGCCATTACCGGGGAAGGAGGGCTCGCTATATCACAGAGATCCCTCCTTCCGGCCCTAGGAGTCCCACTCCAAGGTCAGATGGCGCGAGCAATCAGGACCCTGGTCTCAGGCTGGTGTTGCTAAATGCCAGGTCTGTTGTTCATAAGGCTCCCCTCGTCCGGGACTTAATTTTAGACGAGGGGGCAGACCTGGCATGTATTACTGAGACATGGCTGGGCACGGAGGGAGGAGTCCCCCTCGTAGAGATGTGCCCAGACGGATTTCAGGTGCTTCATCAGCTGAGAGCCCAGGGAAGGGGTGGCGGTGTGGCTATTGTAGTCCGGGAGTCTTTAGTACCTCGTAGGATCCCTGCTCCGGAGCTTGTCGGGTGTGAGACCCTACTGGTGAAGCTGGACCTCAAGGGTCAAGTGGGTCTGCTGCTAACGTACTTGCCTCCCAACTGCGTTGCAGCAGCCCTCCCCTCGCTCCTCAAGTCAGTAGCCGAGCTGGCAGTTGAGTTCCCCAGGCTTATGGTTCTGGGGGACTTTAACTTGCCTTCGCTCGGTGAACGCTCTGATGGAGCGCAGGAGTTCATGGCTTCCATGACAGCCATAGGCTTGACCCAGATAATTCGAGGCCCGACTCACTCAGCGGGTCACACACTTGACCTCGTATTCCTCTCGGAGCAGTGGAGTTATGATCTTGGTCTGAGGGGTAATGAGATCATACCCCTGTCGTGGTCAGACCACTGCCTACTGAGGCTAGACTTCCAGAGGCCAAACCCCCACCATAGGGAGGAGGAACCGACCAGGTGGTTCCGCCCCAGGTGACTTATGGACCCTGTAAGGTTCCAGACGGAGCTTGGGGTTATTCCTGATACTCTCGCCCACAGTTCGGCGGAGACTCTTGCTGCTGCCTGGCACTCGGCAGCGTCAGAGTCTCTGGACCGGATTGCGCCACTACGGCCCCTCCAGGTCAGCGGCTCCCGGAGGCCTCCTTGGTTCACTGAGGAGCTCCGGGAGATAAAGCGCCGGAGGAGACGCCTAGAGCACCAGTGGAGATCCGATAGGTCCGAACCGAACCGAGCACTTTTGACAGCATGCACCAAGGAGTACATCCGGGCATTAAGAACAGCTAAGAGAACACACATTGCCACCTTGGTAGCGTCCGCCGAGTCCCGCCCAGCCGCCCTGTTTAGGATAACCCGCTCCCTCCTATATAGGAGGGAGACGGGGGACCCCTTACAGGGCAGGGCTGAGGAGTATGTTCAGTTCTTGGCGGACAAAGTTGCTCGGTTTCGGTCGGACCTGGACTCCACCCCCGCAGATCCAGCCGAGACACAGGGGAATGACTTGGCAAACCATCTCTGGGTTGAGTTTCAGGATGTTGCCTCCGGGGATGTGGACAAGGCTATGCGAGCTGTGAGTGGCTCCACCTGTATACTGGACCCGTGTCCCTCCTGGCTGGTTGCCAACAGCAGTGAGGTGACACGAGGCTGGATCCAGGCGGTTGTTACCGCCTCTCTTCGGGAGGGGTACTTCCCCACCACGCTTAAGACGGCGGTGGTGAGACCCCTCCTGAAGAAACCGTCCTTGGATCCAGCTGTTCTTAATAACTACCGTCCAGTCTCCAACCTCCCCTTTGTGGGGAAGGTTGTTGAGAAGGTGGTGGCCTTCCAGCTTCAGCGTACCTTGGAGGAAGCTAACTATCTTGACCCCTTCCAGTCAGGCTTCAGGCCCAGTTACAGCACAGAAACTGCTTTGGTCGCATTGACCGATGATCTCTGGAGAGCCAGAGATGGAGGCCACGCGTCCATCCTGGTTCTCCTTGACCTCTCAGCGGCTTTCGATACCATCGACCATGGTATCCTTCTGCGACAACTGCGGGAGGTGGGGGTGGGAGGCACTGTCTTATGGTGGTTCTCCTCCTACCTCTCGGACAGGTCGCAGTCGGTGTCGGTGGGGGGGCAGAGATCGTCCCTGAGGCCCCTAACTTATGGGGTGCTGCAGGGTTCGGTCTTATCCCCCCTGCTGTTTAACATATACATGAAACCGCTGGGCGAGATCATTCGGAGGCACGGGATAAAATACCACCAGTATGCGGACGATACGCAATTGTATCTGTCCGCCCCGTGCCAACTCAATGAAGCGGTGGACGTGATGAACCGGGGTCTTGAGGCTGTTAAAGACTGGATGAGAGCTAACAAACTGGTACTCAACCTGGACAAGACCGAGTGGCTGTTGTGTTTTCCTCCCAACAATTTGGCTGACATTCCATCACTCAGGCTGGGGGGGTCAAAATTTATACCACTCAGACAGGGTCCGCAACTTGGGAGTCCTCCTGGACCCACAGCTGAGTTTCGACCACCACTTATCAGCTGTGACCAGGGGGGCATTTGCCCAAGTTCGCCTGGTGCGCCAGTTGCGGCCCTACCTGAACCGGGAGGCCCTCACAACAGTCACTCGAGCCCTTGTGATCTCTAGGCTGGAATACTGCAATGTGCTCTACATGGGGCTGCCCTTGAAGAGTATCCGGCGACTTCAGCTAGTCCAAAACGCAGCCGCGCGAGTGATTGTGGGCGCACCACGGTTCGCCCACATAACACCGATCCTCCGTGAGCTGCGCTGGCTACCTGTTGGTCTCCGGGTGCACTTCAAGGTCCTTCTTACCACCTATAAAGCGCTCCATGGTAGTGGATCTGGCTATTTGAGAGACCGCCTTCTGCCAATTACCTCCCTGCGTCCCATCAGATCGCACAGGGTAGGCCTCCTCCGAATTCCATCCGCCAGTCAGTGCCGACTGGCGACTATGCGGAGGAGAGCCTTCTCAGTTGCAGCCCCGACGCTATGGAACAATCTCCCCGTGGAGATCCGCACCCTCACCACCGTCCAGGCCTTCCGCACAGCCCTCAAGATCTGGCTATCCCGTCAGGCCTGGGGATAAGACTTTACTCTCGCCCCTCCCGAATGTTGAATGAATGTTGGGTTTTTATTGCTAATTATTTTTATTCACATTTTCTTTTTGTGTTTTGTCCTGCACTCCCTTCCCCTATCATTGTAAGCCGCCCTGAGTCCCCTCAGGGAAAAGGGCGGCCTATAAATGCTAATAAAATGAAAAAATGAAATGAAATGAAATGGGATAGACAAGTCCCTATCTCACCAAAGATCAATGACACAACTTGTCAATAAGCCAGCTTGTTCCATAAAGATATTGCATTATATATACTCAATATACAAAGTGAACCCAAAACAGTATCCTATTTTCACGGGAACATTGTAAAAATAGTTCTTATAGAATTGTTGATATTGCAGACAGTCCTTGACTTAATGACTATGAATGATACCAATCTGGTTGTTAAGTGAATTGTGCCCAATTTTATAACATATTTCTTTTTGCCATGGCTATTAAGTAATCATTGCAACTGTTAAGTGAATCTTTGCTAAGTTATTATGCAAATCTGGCTTTTCCGATTGACTTTGTCAGAAGATGGTTGGCAAGGTTGCAAATAGTGTTCATATGATGTAGGACCCTACAACTGTCATAAATACATGCCAGTTGCCAAGCGCCCGAATTTTGATCACGTGACCACGAGGATGATTTGACTGGTTGCAAGTCACTTTTTTCATTGTCACTGCAACTTCAAACGATTGCTAAGCAAATGGTTGTAAGTCAAGGACCACCGTACTGTAAAAGAGCAAGGACAGTTATATCATCCAGAGCACAGAAGAAAAAACCACTACCGTATAAAATAAAAGTAGAAAGACAGGAATCTGATGGAGACAGATAATTTTTGATTGGATACAAAGCAGGAAACTTACAACTGAATGACAGGCGTCAATTCACACAATTTTACTCTTAACCATTCAGAGAAAACAAATGTAAGGAGATAAAAAATGGGAATATTGAAAAACTATTGCTACATAATAAGCTTGATATTTTGCATATTTACCTTTTGATATACAGTAGTTCAACCAATACCACCACTATTCTGGTGAACATAAAATGTAGTTCGCTAAAACCAATTACTTCTGGTAGTCCTCATTTAGCAACTGCCCTTTTTAGCAACTATTTGCAGCTATACCTTATGAACAATCCTCACATTTACAACTCTCACTGAGCAAAGGAAAGCTAAAGTAAGATTGTGAGCACCATCATGGTTTTATGTAGTATTCATTTCACTTAATGACCACAATCCCAATTGTAGTCACTAAATGAGACCTACCTGTTGCAGAAAATGATAGGCTTAGATGGCTCGGGATGCAAGGAGAAGTTTATTGGCAGCCAGGTTCAGAAAACTGTTCAGAAAACTAGCCAAAGACTAGTATTGCAAGTTCTGAACAACTTTCATCATTGAAGCACACATTCTTATACATTCTCAAAGGCAAAAACACGGAAACACTTAACTCATTTCCTATTGGTTACCTTGAGGAAAGAAGCCTTATAAGTAGATATTGTCTTATTTCTCCTTTTGTCTTGGGCCACAGGTACTGACTACATGTCTCTATACGAACTTTAGCTGAACCTTGAGGTTTTGGGCTTTTGACATAGGGACATTTACTGGAACCTTTACTGGACTTCTGTGGTTTAAGGCTGATGACATTTTCCTGTCTTTGTACATGACTTACAAGCAGGCTTACAATCTCTCCCTTCTGCCACGTCTGACTTTTACATTTTAATTCACATTTTATCCTGCTTTATACCTGCACAGATTTCCTTATTCTGGTGGATGTTATTCTCACTAAAGGTATTTTCAGATAAAGCTTTACGTAGGCACATTCTTTTTTTTACTTCATTGAATTTTATGGCTATTACATATATGAAAACGGCCTGTGTTTTTTTAGTCTCTGATGTACAGAGGTAAAGCTGTATTTTTCAGAGTATAAGACGCACTTCCCTCCACCAAAAGAGGATGAAAATCTGGGTGCATCTTATAAACTGAAAACAGCATTTTTGGCCTCCTGAAATCTGCCCCCTTCACAAAAATGGACATCCATAGGCTTTGGGAGGCCTGCAAAGTGCTCCTGGAAGCTGGGGAGGGCACGAATGAGTGAAAATGGACCACTTTTTGCCCATTTTTGCACCCCCCAGGCCCAGGAGCACTCTACAAGCCTCCCAAAGCCTATGCATGCCCTGTTTTTTTTTTTGCAAAAAATGGAGCCGTTTTTATGAAAAATGGACTGTTTTTTGCTCATTTTTGCCCCCCTCCCAGCCCCCCGGAGCATTTTACAGTCCTCTCAAACTCTCTGCATGCCCATTTTTCTCAGTATATCAGGAATTAATTATGGATGAAACAAAAACCTATACACTGCACAACAACTTGTAATTCATTTTGGTCTTGATGAGGGAGAATAAAGAAAGTTGGTGGTTGCTTCATAAAGAGGGTTTCCCCCCCACTCTTACTAGCGTTTTTCCCACTAATGAGAGTTTGCTTTCTTCAGATCAAGGAAGTGTTGGTCCATTGGGGCCGACTGAAATTGATCTGACCAGCTTGTTTGCTCGATCCTGTTGTGAATTTTTTTTATTTGTTCTATTTATTTTTTTAAAGTCTTTTTTTTAAATTTTTTGTTCTTTATATACAATTATAGGTATACATAGCAATAGCAGTTAGGCTTATATGCCGCTTCATAGGGCTTTCAGCCCTCTCTAAGTGGCTTACAGAGTCAGCATATCGCCCCCAACAACAATCCGGGTCCTCATTTTACCCACCTCGGAAGGATGGAAGGCTGAGTCAACCCTGAGCCGGTGAGATTTGAACAGCCGAACTGCAGAACTGCAGTCAGCTGAAGTAGCCTGCAGTGCTGCATTTAACCACTGCGCCACCTCGGCTCTTACATTCACATAGCATTTTTGTAACTAACATTCTTTTTAACTTTATGAGACTAGAGCTGCTACGAAGACTTCTTAAAAGCTCTTGAATCAACAGCTGCAGGAATAAAATGGAAAGACGGGGTGGGTCTCTTCGAAGATTTGAGGTTATTTTTTTCCATCCTCCAACTAGGTTGGGTTTATTCTAGAAAAGAAGAGGCTTTAGAAAGAGTGCAGAGAAGACCAACAAAGATGATTAGGGGATTGGAGGCTAAAACATATTCAGGATAACATGTATGATGAATGGTTACCGGAACTGCATCTGTTTAGTCTAATGAAAAGAAGAACTGGGAATGACATGAAAGCAGTTGTCCAATATTTGAGGGGCTGTCACAAAGAAGAGGAGGTCAATCTATTCTCCAAAAATACCTGAGGGCAAGACAAAGAAGAAATGGATGTTGTGGTGGGATTCAAAATTTTTTACTACCTGTTCTGTGGGTGTGTCTTGGTGGGCATGGTAGGGGAAGGATTCTGTAAAATTTCCATTCCCTCCCCACTCAGTATCCTTTCCCATTCCAGGGGAAGATTACTGCAAAATCCCCATTTCCTCCCAATTAGCTGGGACTCAGGAGGCAGAGAATAGATGAGGGCGGGGCCAGTCAGAGGTGGTGTTTGCCGGTTCTCCGAATTATTCAAAATTTCCACTACCGGTTCTCCAGAACTGGTCAGAACCTGCTAAATACCACCTCTGGATAGTTTGGAGAATATCAGAGAGAGATGGATGCAGTGGTGGGATTCAATTTTTTTTTACTACCGGTTCTGTGAGCATGTCTTAGTGGGTGTGGTGTGGCTTGGTGGGCGTGTCTTGGTGGACAAGGCTGGGGAAGGATACTGCAAAATCCCAATTCCCTCCCGATCAGCTGGGACTCAAGAGGCAGAGAATAGATGGAGGCGGGGCCAGTCAGTGGTGGTATTTACCAGTTCTCCAAACTACTCAAAATTTCCTCTACTGGTTCTCCAGAACTGGCCAGAACCTGCTGAATACCACTTCTGAATAGAGGGAGAATATTAGAGAGAGATCCAATCTAAAATTAAGAAAAAGAAATTCCTGTTGGTGAGAACAATCAATGGAATAGTTTGCCTCCAGAAATTGTAGATGCTCCATCCTTAGAGGTTTTTAAGAAGAGATTGGACAGGGGGGAGGAGCCAACATCACGACGATATGGATGTGCAGTCTCGATGCTCTGAGACCGCAGCCGATACTTTTGCTGCTGGGTGGTCCAATCGGACTTAAACTGTCCCACAGAGACGGTGAGCAGGAAGAATACGTCTTGCTGATCTCAGGGACATCGCAAAGTCCCTAATCGATGCAAGAGAAGTTCTTCAAGACAGTGACAAAAAATCTAGCCAAGGTTGATGAAGTCAGGGCAGCTCCAAAACGGAAGGATATGGAAAGAGAAAGTGTTTCCAGCTGGTGAGGAATTTTTACCATTTTGAAAAGATACTGCCTATAAAAAACTTAAAATTAATTTAAATTGGAGAACAGAACAAAGAAGCAGCGGAATTAAATTTGGAATGGTTTTGGACAGTGGGTTATCTTACTTTTTAAATGATATCTTCATGGATGGAAGCCTTTTAAAATGAATGGACTAAGTTTTCTTCTTCTATTTTTTTCTTTTATTATTCTTTGTAACCTATGGACTAAAATTCTCCTCTTTCATTACTGTGGGTTCTTCTAACTCATTCAAGAATTGGACTTTTTTAAAAACTTGAAATACAAAAAAGATACAAAAAGAAACAAAGAAAATTGCAACAATAACACTGCTACTTGGAGGCTGGAAGGTTTGTGTATTGGAAATGAAACACTCTTGTTTTTCTCACTGATTATCCTAGCTTGGCACTCCAAGATCTTGTTGCTTGTTTATAGAGAGCGATAAGAAGAAAAGCATACAGATGTCTCTTTGAAGTATATCTTTAACCAGAGAAAAATGAAAATAAAACGTTATTGTGAATCTATGCTTAATCTTATTAACCTTCCAAGCTAGAGCAGCAGTGTTTCTTACCTGGAGATAATGGCACAATTTCAACAGCAGAAAGAAACTTTAAGTCTGCAAAAGATATTCTCAGAAATACAGAAATTATCAAATACATATGAGAGGATAGAGAAGAAGCTGGAAGACTTAGAGCATCTAACAGCAAAATATGATGAAGAAGTTGAGGAGGTTTATCAAGTGGAAAAAGTGGTGGTTAAAACCCTAAAAATCGAAGAGGAAAATGAATGTAAAAAAAATAAATTTGCTGATATTTATGGTGATTGGTTTGTCTCTGAAAAACTCTGAAAGAGTGGAATATTGAAAGAGGAACTAAATGGAGGGGAAATCTACCCCAGATGGCAAGATACAGAAGAAGAAGAAAAAACAAAAGAATTTATGGATTTAAAGAGAGAATTTTTATTAACAATGTCATTGATAACACTACTGACAATCAAAGATAAACTGATTAAGGAAACAGAAGAAGGGCACTGAAATTACACGAGAGATTTTATAATCAAGGAGTTGCTAAGAGGAGTCCATACAAAGTTGATTAAGGAGATGATTAGAGGACTGACACCACAAATGGCAGAAGATATGAGACTGTTTTGCTACTGGAAAAATGATAGATGGAAGAGCACAATTTAAAACTAGTTAAACTTAGTGAAATTTAGTGACAATAGATATAGTTAAATAAATAATTGATAATGTTACTAATGTATACAATGTGTAGTGTTATGGTAAGTAATAATTGGATATGAATATTGAATGGTACCCATGAAAGGAAGATTAGAAATCCTTTTGGATTATATATAAAGTTTAATAAAAAAGAACTAAGTTAGATACAGTTAAAGTCTTTATTATTAGGGGAAAATGTTATGATACAGAATATAGTTAAATAAAGGAGGGATAAGGATAACAAAGTATACATAGTTATGGGTACAGCATAAGGAAACTGTATGTAAATTGTAAACAGTGATTTGGGAAGGAGGATTAGAAAATTTTGTTATTAAATATTATGGATGTTTAGCTAGAATAAGACATAAGGATTCAGTGTTAATGGAGGATTTTAGAAATAGTAAATAAAATGCCAGCATGTGGTTATGTATTAAATCTTGGTATATTTTATGATGGACATTTAAACAATTATAGTCAAATGAAAATGGAGGTGTGATGATGGTAACATGTATAAATATCTGAGTTAAAATACTTGAGTTAATATGAATTATGTTTGTTGACTATGGAAGAAATGCACGAAAGTCTTTTTGTAACCAACTGATACATTTTCTACAGTATGTAAAGAAGGATGTGTTGTGTTTGTTTTGAAAATTAAAAATTAAAAAAAAATTATTAAAAAAGGAAGAGATTGGACAGTCATGTATATGGAATGGTACTATAGAGTCTCCTGTTCAAGCAGGGGATTGGAGTAGAAGATTCCCAAAGCCTATTCCAACTCTGTTATTCTGTATTATGTAGAGAAAATTACGAAGAGTTCTATAATAACATTCACTGTTACCCTGAGCACAGATTATCTTCTTAACTCCCATTGATTTCAGTGGAATGTAGGAATCTTTACAATGGGTAGGCTCAGAGTCGGAAAGTATTATAAGAATTTGCAAATGTCATTTTTAGGGGGGGGGGTTAATTGTTTAAAAGCCGCATTGGGATATCAAAATTAATCAGCTTGATAAAACACTTCATTGGCATTGGCTCCAAGTCCTGTACTTAAACATGAGGACTATTGAAGTACTTTAAATTTCTAAATGTATATCATCAAAATATAGGTAGGCTTTGACTTACAACCATTCATTTCGTGACCATTCGCAGCATTGAAAAAAGTGCCTTATGAACAGTTTTTGTACTCTATGGCAGGGGAGTCAAACTTGATTTCATTGAGGGCCGCATCAGGGTTGTGTTTGACCTTGGGGGGCACTGGGGGCATGGCCATGGTGGGCATGGCCAGCTAGATGTCACTCATGTTGGGGGCGCCTGTGTTGGCCCGAACACTCTGCTAGTGAAAACAGGCTCTCAAGTTCCGTTTCCGGCTGTGACTGCCTCCTGCAACTCTCTGCCAGTGAAAATAGAACTCGGAGGGGAGGGAAACATGCGGCCTTTCTGAGCTCCGTTTTCACTAGGAGAAGCACTGCAGGTCCGTCTTTCGCTGTTTCTAGCATGGTCCCGTGGGCCAGATCTAAGCACCCCATGGGCCGGGTCTGGCCCCTGGGCCTTGGGTTTGACACCCTTGTTCTAATCAAATCTAATCAAAATTTGGGCACTTGGTATACTGACATCTATTTACAACAGTTGCAGCATCCCAGGGTCATGTGATCAAAATTTGAGCGTGTGGCAACTGGCATGTATTTACGACAGTTGCCATGTCCCAGGTATTGTGATCACCATTTTTAACCTTCCCGTCTGGCTTCCGACAAGCAAAGCCAATGAGGGAAACCGGATTGGCTTAATGACTGCGTGAGTCACTTAACAAATGCAGTGGTTTGCTTTACAACAATGGCAAAAAAAAGGTCATGAAATTGGACATGACTCACTTAATAACTGCCTTGTTTAGCAATGAAAATTCTGGCCCCCATTGGTCATAAGTCAAGGAGCACCTATATTTTTCAGAGAAATTACGGCCCAGATTTTTTTTAAGTAATACTGAAATGCACAAAAATTTATTCTGTATTCAGGATCACTCACAAATTTTATTAATCTTCTCATGGCAGCAGGCTCTTTAAAAAAAATCTAATTATGTACTTTCAATGAAAAATTCTAAGAAGTATAATTAGTTGAAAAAATGCATGAATGACAAAGAAGACTCTCTCTCTCTCTCTCAATATTCTGTCTTGGGAGAACCTTACTTAGCAAAGTTCAACAAGCACGGCCATTACAATTTTTCCAGCGTTGTGGTGAGCTGTTTTGTGTAGGCACTTTAAATTGTGTACACATCTTCTGTTTATGGTACTGCTTTACTGATTCCGTGTCTCATTTTTTATTGTTATATAATAGTCATTCTTATTATTAACCTTATAATTCTATAATCTAAAAGAAAGTTTTCTCCCAATAAGCAACAGTAATAAAACGAATGCATTTTTGCATAACCTTAAAATAGAGTTTGATTTGTTTCAGAAATATTGTTTTAATTCTATGCAAATATATGCAAATGCAATTATAAGATTCATCACTTAAAACTCACCCAAATGAGAAATTAAAATCAATGGGAAAAGATTGCAAGCCCACTAATGATTCAGTCAAGATCTATATATTTCCAGTTTGCATAACTGCTCACAGTTAAAATATTTATTCTGAATGTTGTTAACCAGTTCATTTCCTCTAAACATTTCAACTATCTTTGATATTATAATCTTGCTTTTTTTACACTGCACTTTCCATTACATCATAGGGAACTGTGATTTATTGTCAGTTAGCTAATGGATTTAAACCCAGTTTGTAGAGTTGTTAATGCATTAAAATGAAGAAGTAGTTGGTACTTGTTTCTGAATCTTCAGGTCACAACCGTTCATTTAACACCAATTCAAAGTTGCAATGGTAGTGAGAAAAATTGACTGATGATCAGACCTTGCACTAACAAGCATCACAACATTACTGTAGTCAACCGATCAAAGTGTGGGCACTTGGAAACTGGAGGGTATTTACAATAGTTGCAGAGTCTTGGGTCATGTGATCATCATTTGCAACTTTCCAGATCAGTTTCTGATAGGCAAAGTCAATGAGAGAAGCTAGATTTGCTTAACAACCAGTGGTGGGATTCAAATAATTTAACAACTGGTCCTCTGCCCTAATGACCAGTTGGGTAGGTGGGGCTCAGTAGTCATGTGACTGGGTGGGTGTGGCCAACTCAATGTCACTTATGTTGATGGGTGCTTGGCCTTAGCTATTACAATGTTACAAGGGTTAACCAGAGAGGCAGTTTCTGTAAGTAGGGCAATAAAGATTAGGCTAGAAACAACACCAGAATGTTTCCTTCCTGCCTTCCTTACAGGATTAGCCCTGTAAAGTGGGAAAAAATAAAAGGAGATTTCTTCCAGCAACCAGTTCTCTGAAAGTTAGCTTAGAAAGTTAACAACCGGTTCTCCTGAATAGGTGTGAACTGGCTGAATCCCACCACTGTTAACAACCAGAGGATTTACTTAACAACTGCAGTGATTCTCTTGACAACCATGGCAAAAAAATGTTGTATGACTTACTTAACAGCACCTTTGTTTAGCAGCATAAATTCTGATCGAAAATTGAGCACTATCTATATTTCAGTGTTTCTCAACCTTAGCAACTTTAAGTCGAGTACCTAGGGAGATTCTCAGTCATCCAGGTCATGGTTATCCCAAAGATGCTTTTTTTTTAAAAGAGGCAACTGGACTTTCTGGTTTTTCTTTGAAGACGTTTCGCTTTTCATCCAAGAAGCTTCTTCAGCTCTAACAGGATGGTGGGAATAGCAATAGCAATAGCAATAGCAGTTAGACTTATATACCACTTCATAGGGCTTTCAGCCCTCTCTAAGCGGTTTACAGAGTCAGCATATCGCCTCCACAGTCTGGGTCCTCATTTCACCCACCTCAGAAGGATGGAAGGCTGAGTCAATCTTGAGCCGGTGAGATTTGAACAGCTGAACTGCAGATAACAGCTGAAGTGGCTGCAGTACAGCACTCTAACCACTGCGCCACCTCGAAATGGAAGGATTTATACTCCTTGCAGACAGCTGGTCATTTGCATCCTTTTAGGAGTCCTTAAAGGTTTGTCTGTGTCATCAGGGTCACTTGAGTAGTGCCAATTGGTGTGCACCTTCTTGGAACTGTTGAAAGGATTCTGTTATAGATTAGAGATAGGTGATGTTGTATCCTCTCCCCCTCTGTTGAGAGATGGCTGTTCCATTTTAAGATGAGTAGACTTTAACCCCCGGAATTCCCCAAGCAGTCTTGGCTGGGGAATTCTGGGGAAACAAAGGGAAATTCTGAGAGTTGAAGTCTACACATCTTAAAGTTGCTAAGGTTGAGAAAACTTCTAATGTTAAACAACTGGAATGAACAATCCTTACCAAAAAAAGGATCATTGTTTCTTTGATGCCCTCCAGATAAATTTGGACTTTAGCTCAACGTCTTTCAATCTAGTCCCAATACACAAAGAGGGAAATCAAACTGAAAACAATGGCTATTTCACAGTAATTTAGAAACATTGCCAATCCGTAAAAACACTGATCAATTGCTATTTTTGTAACTATCCCATGCAATAAAGCAAACAAATGCATACAGGTGGAAAAGGAAATGGATGGAAAGGTTTAAGGGGCCAATGCTATTGGCATCCTAAAAGCTACCTCATTAAATTGCAATGAGCATTTATATGGGTAAAATGCACGGATGCTTAATGCTGTCCGCCCATTAACTTCCAGTGATAACTTCAGATTTAGCATTTTTAATGGTATCCATTTTAGACTGAGCAGAAACATTACTTGAAGCTTAACCGTCCCGAATGAAGATCTACAAAAGATAATCAAGCTTGGAAACTTTTCTGCACAGAGCCTGCAATAAAACAATTTTACATTTATCATCCCAGTTAATTGTAATGAGCCTAAACCTAATGATCCTTAACTCTAAACTCCATTTAAGACAATACTTAATTACTTCATTTTAATAAGTGTTGACAGAAAACTGGACCGAACAATGATTGAACATTCAATTACTACATAAGCTAGAAAATGAAGATGTTGAAAGCTGGTTAGGTTTATGTGCCACCCTAAATGCAATTAGACCCATCCAAAAGATAAGAAGAGGCAATGATTTCCATCATGAGCAAAAGAAGCAGAAGAAGAGTGTTTTAATGTAAGAATATTCATTCATCTATTCATTCATTAACTCGTTTTTACATTTCTAAATCATCCAACTCCCTCAAAGAGGGACTCTGGGCAGTATACATTGCATTGGCATCCTTCAGTCTCAAAAGACTATGGTGTCGTGCTCTGGAAAGAGGTAAAGCTGGAGTGTCCTCTCCAGAGCACAAGGCCTGGGTGGATTAATATGGAGGATAGACTGTTACCCAAGGAGCAGATCCCCCCTCTCTCCACGTGGCTGAAATAGTCCAATGGAATGGCACAGCTGATACAATTGGTTCCAGCTGCATCAGAAGAGTTACCAGAAAGTGGTTGTACACAGTCACAAACTGCTTCCACGATTCTGACCCGGATTTTACCTCAAGGTTGACTCCTGAATCCTTTTCCAGTAGTGGATATAGCCACAAGGCAGTGGAGGTTTGTAGTCAGAGTTTCCCTTCTCCTAGAAGATGGTTCTGCCGTTGGGGCATAGAGCCTTCTTCCGTCTTCAAAACCGTTGACCGTCTTCTCCTGTAACCCTGGAAAGGGGCTCTTAGAAGGTGCTACCAGCCGGGCCAGCTGGACCAAGGTTTTTTAAGGAAGTGTTACACCTCCATCACTCACCCTTTGTCCTGGCTTGTGACAGGCAGAGCCTAGCTTCCCAAACGTTGGGCCCAGAATGGCGGGTTTGGGCAGTATACAATAAAACTAGGTAATATCATCAGTGTTTATATCAGGGGTCGGCAACCTTAAACACTCAAAGAGCCACAAAGTCACCGAAAGCCCCTAGTTCAATTCTGGAGCTGACTAGAAGTTCAGTTCCCCCACCATAGAGTCTCCTCCTAGCACGGCATCCATTTTTTTCTACCTGTCCTAACTGAAAATCCTAACAATTGTGGGGCCGACCGGCAACAGGGAGCTGCAGCAGTTGGATAAAAGAGCCATATGCAGCTCCAAAGCTGCAGGTTACTGACCCCTGGTTCATATACAAGGGGCTTGCCCTGTCAAAGGTAGTGGGAGGGGTCTTGATGCTTCCTTGATTAGGCTGCTGTTTACTGCTTCAGGTTTCAACCAGTAAACACTATTCAGTGCACCAAAAACCCAGTCAAGGAATTACCAACTCAGACAAACAATCAATCAAACAAACAAACAGTAAACTCCACTCCCTTCCAGCACTGATGATGTTACCTAGTTAGGTAATGAAACATCTGGGGGGGGGGAAACTAAGCAAGCTGAGAGAGCACCAAGGACCTCACAATTAGGGGTTAGGGCAGCCAGCTTAACCAGGAAGAGTTTGCAACTACGTTTCTCACTCAGGTTCAACTTGACAAATTGAGTCCTTTTAGATGCTGTGTTGTTATTCTCTCTTCCTCTTGAGAGTTCCTTTGCAGTAGAGCTCACTGAACAGGATGCAGTGTACATTCAGTTCACTTGGGGGGAACTGAAGGCCAGAAGGCTGGCGACGTATGCAGGGGTGGGCTGCTCAGGGTTTGCCTGGGTTCGAGCAATCCTCTAGTGAAGGTTCTGTGCGGTTTAGAGAACCCCCAAATCACACTGCTGGCTGGTCCTGTCTTCCCCTCCCCTCCCAGGAGTCTCCACGCAGCACGTTCAACATGTCAGGTAACTACACGGCCCGTGGGGATGCCTGGGGAGGAGGGGAAACGGGCCTACCGGAAGTTCCGGAAGTCCAGAAACAGGCCTGTTTTCAGCCTTTGGAGGGCTCTGGGAACCCAGGGGAAGCAGAGGAAACCCTCCCAGAGGCTCGAAAAAAGCCTCTGAAGCCTGGGGTGGGCAAAATACATCCCCCCATGATGCAGGAGGCTGACTAGGCCATGCGCACCCAAGAACGGGGCAGCAAACCCGTTGCTGCAATTTTTGAAGCCCACCCCTGGATGTATGACAACCTGGTATGGAGAAACTGGAGGTAGATACTGTTTGTATCCCTCCCCCTCTGTTGAGAGAGGACTGTTCAAACTCCACATTTTGGACAGAGAGGACTGCCGGTTTGAAAGAGCCCACCATCTATATCAAAATCTTCTCAACGGAGAGGATATGACATCATCTTTCTCCAATGTACAACACAATCCTTTCAGTAGTTCCAAGAAGACTCCACGCCCATTTGCACCACTCAGATGACCTGGATGATCTTAATGACTCGTTACAACCATGAAAGTGACCAGCAAAGTGTATAAATCCTTCCATTCCCCACCCTCCAGTCAGAACTGAAGAAGCTTCTTGGATGAGAAGTGAAATATCTTCAAAGAAAAGCCAGAAAGTCCAGCTGTGTCTCCCAAAAATAAAAAAAGCATCTTTGGGCTTCCCAAAGCTTCTATTTATTAATAAGCTTTGTAAGCCACAGGCCTTCCAGCCCTTATATCAATACCGCTAGAGAACAGCCATATGGTCTTTATTAACCATGCAAGCTCCAGGCACTTAAACAAAACAGAACTCATTTTCAATTGCTTTGCTCATCATTCAGAAGCTCTGGAGATACTATCTGCTCCCTGTTTATGCCAAGCTTGCTGCATTAAGAGGAACTAAAATCTTTCCAAGAAAATAATAGTTCATTTGGAACACCTGGACCTGGTGTGTTTATGTAACAATGCAGTAGTATCTTTTTTTTTTAATGCACCGTATACACTGTTTTCTAAGTGGGCTGTTTCTAAGCAGTTTTGATTTTACATCCTTCAGTTATGCACTCCAAAACTCTTGAGTGGGCCATATTCATTTCGCAATCCAATTTTTTGATATTTGGATTCAGGACAATGTTTTGCATTTTTGTCTCCTTAATTGAATTTGTCATTTAAGATACTGCCCTGTTGGCTTCTACATACGCGGGAAAATTTGGATTCTAGTTTAATTACACCCAACAGCACCAAAACATAACCACAAAGGAAGTATTCCCAGGTTGAACACCTGCAAAGATTTATCAATCACTATTTTTATAGGGAGGGGATGCAATGGCTCAGTGGCTAAGACGCTGAGCTTGTTGATCAAAAAGCTTGGCAGCTTGGTGGTTCGAATCCCTAGCACCGCATAATTGAATGAGCTCCCATTACTTGTCCCAGCTTCTGCCAACCTAGCAGTTCGAAAGAATATAAAAATGCAAGTAGAAAAGTAGGAACTGTTGAATATGTTTGAGGGGGAAAGACGCAGGAGCCATGGAATCAGAGAGTAAGATGTTTATTAGTAGGTGACAAGCGATTCAGAATGTGTTACAACTGTCACAGTATTTATACTCTCAGGTACCAACTGTCATTTAACTGTCATTACAACCACCAATCACAGGCTGTGCTTCGCCCGACCAATTAGAACGCAGCACAGGTTGTTGCTGGGCTATAACAGGAACCACCTTTGGAGGGAAGGTAAAAGCATTCCATGCTCCTTCGGTGTTCAGTCATGCTGGCCACATGACCACAGAGACATTTTCGGACAGTGCTGGCTCTTTGGCTTTGAAACAGAGATGAGCACTGCCCCTAGAGTCAGGAACAACAAGCACATATGTGCAAGGGGAAGAACCTTTGCCTTTATCTTTATTTTTACAGGCATCCACCAAAAAGATATTTTCCCTTTGAAACCCTGGATAATTTTAAAGATCTCAGCTAATGAATTTCACCCCCATGACTGCGTCTTGTTATTTTAATTAGCAGCAGAGCCAATTGTATTGGAAGCTTAATGAAAATATGAGCACTTTGTAGTTTTCCATGGCATTACATAAGCATTTAAAATCAGGATTACACAAGAGTTATTCCATTTTGAGCATGGAAACTAAAAACAATCTACTTGGAATTAAAACAAACAACAACCCACAATTCTACAACTTCCCGATTTGTTTCATTTTGCTGATATTAGCTTTTGTTCTGTTCACAAAAATCCTGCTTCTTTTACCTTTCTACAGAGATTCCAGCTAATCAGGTAGCACCTATTCAGTAGAATCGGTTCGTCAAATCTACCGAACCGGTTAGAAGAGGTTCCACTAGTGGACCCGGAAAGCAGGCCACACCTACAGAAGAGGTTCTAAAAAATTTTGAAACCCACCACTGGCAAGGATCTTGTAACTTGACAGCTTTAAGACTTGCATGCTTCAATGCCAGAGTTTCTGAATAGCTACTTGGACCGACCTAAGTACTAATTCATAATTTCATATCCGGTCACATGGGCGGCAAGCCACTCCCACAAAGGAGGCCACACCCACAGAGTAGGTTCCAACAATTTTTGAAACCCGCCACTGATGTGATGGCATCTTGATAATATCTAATAGATTTCCTTCTGTGACAGAGGGGTAAATGTCTAAGGAGATTCTCAGTCATCCAGGTCATGGTTGTCCCAAAAATGCTTTTTTCAAAAGGCAACTGGACTTCCTTTGTTTTTTCCTTGAAGATGTTTTGCTTCTCATCCAAGAAGCTTCTTTAGAACTGGTCACCAAAGATCCTCATTTCCATAGGTAGAAATTGTCATGAAGAATTGATTTTCATTAAAAATAAATTAGAAGAAATAATAGAAGAAATAATTTTTTTTTAACATATGGTCAAATGTGTAGACAGTCCTCAACTTGCAACAGTTCATTCAGTGATCATTCAAAGTTACAAAGGCACTGAAAATGTGATTTATGAACATTTTTTACATAACCATTGCAATATCCCCATGGTCACATAATCAAAATTCAGATACTTGGCTATTGGTTCGTGTTTATGATGGTTTCAAATGTGATGCCCTTTTGCAATCTTCTGATAAACAAAGTCAATAGGAAATCCAGATTCACTTAACAACTGTGCTACTAACGTAACAAAAGCAATGATTCACTTTAACAATTCTGGCAAGAAACGTCTTAAAATGGTTCAAACTCATTTAACAAATGTTTCACTTAGCAACATAAAGTTTGGGCTGAATTGTGGTCATAACTCAAGGACTACCTGTATAAATACCCCTCCATTTCATTTGCAGACAGGTAGCCCTTAATAATATTATCTGATTTTATGTCTCTGAAAATGATTGATTAAAAAATCCCCTTAGGCGAACCTAACTTGGAAATCACACAGAAATGGACTAGATATGAAATGCTGATACAGTTGAAAGTGAATTGTTTCTTAGAGTCATTTGGATAGCAATATAGCACACTCTTAATATGAAACAGAGGGCATTTTATAACTATGGACTTCATACCACAGCAGTGGTGGGTTCCAAATCGTGTTGCAACTGGTACGGTGCAACAGGGCCGGGTGCCCATCACATGAACACGCGCAGTACACACATGCGCACTTACCACCCACGATGCTCTGTGATGCCTCCGTGACATTCCAGTGCTTTGCGGAGTGTCGCACAGGTGCCGGATTCTCTGTCCGTGTGCGCAGAAGCCCCCCAAACTTCAAATAGTGGTAAGGAGCACAGGCGGGCAGGCCCTCCAGAGCATTGTACCAGCATGGTATCTGGTGCTCCCGGCAGGCACCAGTAGGCCCATACTGGGGCATACCGTGGTAACCCACCACTGAACCACAGAGAATTGCAGCTATGCCAAACATTTGACCACATGCTATGTAGATATTTTGCTAATAACAAACATTCTAGTGGGAGAGAAGTTGGCTCCACAAAAGATTGAAAGACTAAAACTCTGGTCCCAGTGACTGACTTGAGATTGGATCTTGCAATGTTCTGCTAATAAGATGGATGGAACTACTGATAGAAATAGCAACCTCAGCTTTTATAAATTAACATTTTATTCTAATGAAATAAAAAAAATTATTGCAAATTATTGGGTTCTAGATAGACTGAACAGGGAAATAAGTTAATAATTTCAGGAATTAGCATTTTGGAAGTTGCTCATCATAGGAGACTGTACTTTACATTTATCTATTTAAGAATTGTGGTGGCACAGTGGCAAGAATGCAGAATTGCAGGCAAACTCTGTCCACAGTATGGAGTTTGTTCCAAGTTGACTCAGTTCCAAGTCAATAAAATAGGGGCCCAGACTGGTTTAGAGTTTAGAGTTTAATTTCATTTGTATGCCGCCCTTTTCCCTAAGGGGACTCAGGGCGGCTCACAACTCAAACAAGGGAAAGGGGGATACAGACAGTTTGACAACAACACAGAACAATACATAATTAAAAGCACAACAATCATACCATTCGAGATAGGGGGCAATATGCTCTGTAAACTGCTTATAGAGAGCTGTAATGCACTGTGAAGCAGTGTATAAGTCGAAGTGCTAAGTGCTATTGCTGTTTCTCCCATTCCTTCAGCATCTTATTCAGATGATTCACATTAGCTCCCCATTGAACAAATAAACCAACATAAGCTCTCTTTGTTTAATAATTATTTTAATTTTTAATTTACAACAAATACAACATCCTTCTTTACATGCTATAGAAAGTGTATTAGTTGGTTACAAAAAGACTTTCGTGCATCTCTTCCACAGTCAACAAACATAATTCATATTAACTTAAGAATTTTAACTCAAATATTCATACATGTCACCATCATCATATCTCCATTTTCATTTGACTATAATTGTTTAAGCGTCCTTCATCATAAAATATACCAAAATTTAATACATAACCACATACTAGCCTTTCAATTACTATTTGTAAGATCCCCCACTAACACTAAATCCCTATGTCCTATTTTAGCTAAACATCCATGATATTAATAACAAAGTTTTCTAATCCTCCTTTCCAAATCCCTATTTAAAGTTTACATAGAGTTTCCTTATGTTATACCCATATCTATATATACGTTGTTGTTCTTATCCCTCCTTTATTTGACTATATCCGACCTATATCATAACATTTCCCCCCTAATAATCAAAACTTTAATTGTATCTAATTTAGTTCTTTTTTATTATTATTAACCTTTATGTATAATCCAAAGGGATTGCTAATCTTCCTTACATGGGTACCATTCAATGTTCATATTCAATTATACTCATCATAACACTACACATTGTATACATTAGTAATATTATCAATTATTTATTTAAACTATATCTATTGTCAATAAATTTCACTAAGTTTAGCTAGTTTTAAATTATAATCTTCCATCTATCAACCTGTATCTTTCCAATAGCAAAACAGTCTCATATCTTCTGCCATTTGTGGTGCCAGTCCTCTAATCATCTTCCTTGGTCAGCTTTGTATAGACTCCTCTTAGCAACTCCTTGCTTATAAGATCTCTCATATAATCTTGGTGCCCTCTTTCTGTTTCCTTATTCAGCTTATCTCTGATTGTCAGCAGTGTTATCAATGTTTTTGCTAAGAGAGTTTCTCTCTTTAAATCCATAGATTATTTTGTTTTTTCTTCTTCTGTATCTTGCCCTCTAGAATAAATTTCCTCTCCATTTAATTCCTCTTTCAGTATTCCATTCTTTCCATTTTCAGAGAAAAACCAATCACCATAAATATCAGCAGGTTTAATCTCTTTATATTCATTTTCCACTTTGATTTTTTGAGTTTTAATCATCCCATTTTACATTTGATAGACATCCTCAATTTCTTCATCATATTTTGTTGTTATATGCTCTAAATCTTCCAGTTTTTTTTCTATCCTTTCATATATATTTGATAATTTCTGTATTTCTGAAAGTGTCTTTTGCAAACTTGAGATTTCTGTTTTCTTTTGAAATTGTGCAATTCTAACAAACACAGCTGCTCTAGCTTGGGAGGTTAATAAAATTAAAGCATAGATTCACAAAGAACATTTGTTTTCACTTTTCTCTGATTAAAAATATACTTCAAAGGAACATCTGTGTGCTTCCCTTCTTATGACTCTCTGTAGCCAAGCAGTGCCAAGTCAAAACAATCAGTGGAGAAAAAAAGTGTTCCATTTTCAATACACAAACTCCAATCAACAAACCCTCCCAGCCTCGGAGCAGCAGTAATACTGTTGAAAATCTAATTTTTTTTGTATCTTTTTTGTATTTCAAGTTAGAAAAAAGGGTCCAATCTTTAAATGAGTTAGAAAAATACCCACAGCAATGAAAGAGGAAATCTTTAGTCCATAGGTTACAGAGAACAATAAAAGAAAAAAAAATAGAAGAAAACTTAATCCATCCATTTCAAAAGTCTTGCATAAATTCCATCCATGAAGATAGCATTTAAAAAGTAAGATAACCAATGTCCAAAACCATTCCAAATTTAATTCCGCCGCTTGATTCTTCTGTTCTCCCATTTAGATTAATTTTAAGTTTTTATAGGCAGTCTCTTTTTAAAACAGTAAAAGTTCCTCACCAACTGGAAACATTTTCTCTTTCCGTATCCTTCCATTTTGGAGCCTCCCCGACTTCGTGAGTCTTGGCTGGATTTTTTGTTGCCGGCTTGAAGAACTTCTCTTGCTTCTTTGGGGGACTTTGGGATGTCCCTGAGGTCAACAAGGTGTATTCTTCCTGTTCACCATCACTTCGGGACGGTTTAGGTCTGATTGGCCCACCCAGCAGCAAAAGTATTGGCTGCAGTTTCAGAGCATCGAGACTGCATGTCCATATCGTCGTGACATTGGATCGTCCTCCCAAAATAAGCTTTCTTATTGTAATTTAATGTAATCCAGAATCTCAGGAGGGAAGGGCTGTTTCCCAGAGGACAAAGAGATAGTGGAGCTTGTTTGGTGGGCAGAAAAAGGGCAAAGTCAGATTCCCCCTAGCAGTACATAGAATCTCTAATGGTTATGCAGATAGTAGCTTTAGTCTGGCAAGATTCTGTCTGTAGACAAATGACAATAAATAACTACTCAGAAGTATCTCAAAATGTCATTTATGGTTCTTGGGGCCAGACATTAATATTTCCAGTCTCAAGCATCTAACTGCATCACCATTAAATGTATAGGTAGTCCTCACTTACAATAATTTGTTTCATGACCATTCAAAGTTACAATAGCACTTGAAAAAAAGTGACTTATGATTGTTTTTCACCCTTAGAACCATTGCAGCATCCTCATGGTCACATGGTCAAAATGCAGATGATTGGCAACTGATAGGTATTCATGACGGTTGCAGTGTCATGGGGTCATGTGACCATCTTCCGCAACCTTCTGACAAGCAAAGTCAACGGCAACAGCCATAGCACTTAGACTTACATCCCACTTTACAGTGCTTTTTACAGCCTTCTCTAATCAGTTTACACAGTCAGCTTATTGCTCCCAACAATCTGGGATGTCATTTTACCCCAATCTTGAGACAGTCAGCAGAAGTAGTCTATGGTACTGTATTCTAACCACTGCTCCATCACAGCTCTTAAAGAGGAGGCCAAATTTACTTAACAACCATGTAATTAATTCAACAACTACAGTGGTTCACTTAACAACTTTGCAAGAAAGGGCCTTAAATGGGGGAAAATTCACTTAACAACTGTTTCATTTAGCAACATAAATTTTGGGCTCGATTGTGCTCCTAAGTTAAAGACTACCTGTTCTCTGTGAATTGCAAGGGAAATCTGGTTCCACCCTCTTCCATGCTATGAATTATCATGTTATTTTTCATTATGGGCATAGCACAGGGTCTCCTTGGACTCCTGATCTTAGAACATTGTTCCCACCTCTTCCAGCCCTCCGAAGAACTAATAGAGCAGCAGTTGGAACAGGGGAAGCAGGATTGAATCCTTTGGGAAACCGTTCACTCTGTGATGGATCAGAGCAGATGGGAAGGATGAATTTCAGTTTCCCCCAAAGTGATTGAGAAGGATTTACAATAATGAAATGTGTGGACATTATTTTGCTCTCCTGCACATCTGGCGTTAGCAGCAGTGCAACGAAGCGGTATAGGCTTTTTTCCTTCCTCTTTAGGTTCAGCATGATTCATGGCGGCTTTATCCTTGGACTGTCCATCTGGAGATTATCTTGAGAGAGAGGAAGGGTGAAAATTAGAAAGGCATATTCTGAAACTGTACATAAATCATAGCACAACACAGCACAACACAGAACAGAATAGAATAGCAGAGTTAGAAGGGACCTTGAAGGTTATCTAGTCCAATCCCCCACCCAAGCAGAAGACCCTACAACCTCCCTAACAAATGGCAGTCCAATCACCCCTTGAAAACTTCCAGTGATGAAGTTCCCCCAACTTCTGATGGCAAGAGGTTGATTGTTCTCACTGTCAGAAAATCTCTCCTTATTTCTAGGTTGAATCTCTCCTTGATCAGTTTCCATCCATTGTTCCTTTTCTGGCCTTCAGGTGCTTTGGGGAATAGGTTGAAAATATATGCATGGGATCCTGATTTTTATAGGCTGCATATAAAGAGGAACATCAGTTATTGTCTGAATCAGTTCAATGTATTTGCCCATCTTTGTATGCATTAACTGCCAGCGGTTTTCATATTGTGTTCTAATTAATCAATTAACTGATAAAATAAACTTTAACCTGTGCTAGTGACATATTGATGCCCTGCTGTTGTTCCTTAACAGCTTCTCAAACATTAACAGTCAGGATGTTTATTTATTCATTTGTTTTGAAATTATACTAATATCTACATAGATAATATGGATAGTAATAATAATTATGCTGGATTACCGGTAATTAGTTCTTCCTGCCTGGTAAAAACTGGATGAAATCACAATAGTAGAGTCTATTGAAAAACTCTTTTAACCCTTGTCTTGCTTAGCAACGGAAATTTTTAGCTCTATTATGGTCATGTCGAGGGCTACCTGTGCCTCTCCTCTTCCCTTTTCTCCCTCAGGCATGCCCCACAGAAGCCTCTCCTCTCCTATACCTCTTCTCTCCCTCAGTCTTGCCCCACAGAAGCCTTTCCTATGTTATCCCCTTCTCTTCCTTTCAGGAGGGGAGGGGGAGTAGAATGTCTAAACTCCCAGCCTGCAAGCCAGATGAGTCATGTGCTGGCCGCGCCCATGCCCAAGTGGCAGTTGGAACAGAGTTCTTTTCAGGGGGGAGGGGGAGTAGAACATCTAATTCCTTAGCATCAGAGCATGTTAATAATAATCATATCAGAAATAGTAATGATCCAATGGTAATTTGAAAAATCCCTTCTTAGAGATCACCTAAAAGCCAAGAGAAAACATACATGCCAATTTTCGAGTTTGTAGGCTTTGCGGTTCTGGAGATTTTGTGATGGTCTGTGTGTGTGTGTGTGTGTGTGTGTGTGGGAGAGAGAGAGAGAGAGAGAGAGAGAGAGAGAGAGAGAGAGAGAGAGAGAGAGAGAGAGAGAGAGAGAGAGAGAGAGAGAGAGATTCCATAAGTGTACACATTCATACACAGGCATGCTGTATGCCTACCAAAAAGGAAGAAACACTGAGAGAAAGATAAAATGGTTTTCTGTTGGATAAAATAAAGTTTGGGGAATGTAAAAAACTCTGTTGAAGAATCCCATCATTTCAACACCATGTTTGATTCTTTTTTGCTATTCAGCTCATGGTATCTTTGAAGATACTCACCACTCTGTTTTGGCCTCCAGCTTCTCCTCCTTCTTTAGATGTGTCAGTGCTTTCTTAAGAAAAAAAAATACTGATTAGTACCAGCTCAGTAATCATGATAGATATTCTCCTTAGCCTGCTTCAGCTGCGAGAGGCATCAAGTGGTGGCTGCAGCCTGCATTTTTTGGCTATTTTAATGTCTGTTTGAACCACTTCAGGCACCCAGAATAGAAGAAAAACAGAAGAATATGATTGTATGATTCATTTAACAACTGCAACAATTGGCTTAACAACCCCAGTAAAAAAGTTTGTAAAATTGTGTCCCTTGAGAGAGTTGTTGTGTTCGACCCTGGGTAAATTCTTGCTTTTAATTTATAAAAGATCAAATGGTTTATATGGTTTTATATTTCTTGTTAGAAGAGAATGAATTAATGTGTCCGGCTTGATTTTCAAAAGAAATCCACACTGATTTTTAGCATGTAGTTTAGCTTCATCTGCAGAGAAGATTGCTTGCTATTGAATTCATATCTGCTATTCATTTTTATCTATATTTTATTTATCTTGCTGCATTAAGAAAATAAATGTAATCTGAGCCCTTTGTCAACCTGAGAATTTGGTTTGGTTGTCAATTTTTTTCCAACAGTTTGCAGAGGTTTCCAGGTGTGTTGGACTTTGGTTCAGGAGAACAGAATTACTTGTACAAAATCTTCTGCATCAAAAATGACAGTATTTTAGGAAAAGACCCTGGAGGTGATAATTGCATCTAGTTTAATTTCCTACAGTAAAATGCAAGTCATGCAGAAAGTTGAAATAAGAAATATTCCCTAAATGCAGGTAGTCCTCAGTTTAAGATCATAATTGAGACCAGAATTTCTGTGGTTAAGCAACACAGTTGTTAAGTGAGCCATGCCCAATTTTATGATGTTTTTTTGCAGGGATTATTAAATGAATCATTGTAGTTATTAAAGGAATTAGTGAGAGACCCTGGCTTTCCCCACTGACTTTACCTGTTGGAAGGTAAAGTCAGCTAGCTGGGAAGGTCACAAATGGATATAATATGACCCTGGGATGCTGCAACAATCATAAATATAGTTATGTTGTTCCAATTCTGTTATTCTCTTCACTTCTCTTCTCTTCTTTCTGCTCTATTCTGTTCTCTATTTCTTCTTTTCTTCTCTACTTTCTATTCTATTCTATTCCATTCTCTACTTCCTATTTTATTCTCTACTTTCTTTTCTGCTCTGCTCTACTCTATTCCATTCCATTCCATTCTCCATGCTATCCTATCCTATCCTATCCTATCCTATCCTATCCTATCCTATCCTATCCTATCCTATCCTATCCTATGTAAGTTACAAATAAAGTTAGTTGCCAAGTATCTGAATTATGATCATGTGACTGTGAGAATTTTGCTATAGTCATAAAAATGAGAACTGGTTGTTAAGTTATTTTCTTTTCCAGTTATGTTGTAATTTTGAATGGTACGACTGTATGAATGGTTGTAAGTTGAGGAATACCTGTTTAGACTGGTTTGGCCGAGTAGATAGTAACTTGGCTTGCCATGCCCGCAAACCGGTTCTCCCGGCACTGCCCTGGGCACCGCCATCTTGTTTTTTGCTTCTGCACATCTGCAGAAGCTTTTTTAGTACGGCACATGCACAATTAGCATGCACAGAGCATCTCTGAGTGAACCGGCAGTAGCAGCAGCCGGAACCCAGCCTTATACCACAACCCTGTGATGTAGATTGTGCTGAAAGACAATGACCGGCCCCAAATCAGACTGTGTGTTTCATTTAATCTCCTGCTGTTTTGCAACCCAGCACAACACATCATCCTTCTTTTTGTGAGGAAGATAGGATTGGGGCCATAGTAAAATCATTCATGCCACAAAATCCATTACTTATGCAGAGAACAGAAGACATTAATTGAGAACAAGAGCACCAGCCATTCCATTCCTAACTCCATCAATTTAATATGCCAATAATCTTTGAAGCATGCTTCAATTACACACAGGAGTAAAAAGGGAGTGAAATCAAACTCCTCGGCTCCTAAAACTCCAACTTCTTTCATGGGGAACTTGCCGAAAGAAAGGAAACTTGGGTTTATCAGGTCTGATCTAGATGAATCACGTCGATTTTTTCGCACAGGTTTGCTGTGGACTAAAGGAACAGCTTTGCTAATCCTGCCCCTTTTTTAAATCACAGTTGAGAATATCATTTCCAGCTACTCAAGAACAAAATAAAATGTGATTTATTGCTGCACTAAAGATATTGAAATTATGTACCGATCATTAACAGCCATTTCACGCTGGCATTTGTTAAATTAGAAAGCTGTTAAGGTGGGATGGTGAGGTGTTATTGAATTTGCATATTTTAGCAGTCGCTAAAAGAAAGATTTTCTCTGTTATTTAGAATTGATTTTCACTGACATGCTTTTGCCCCTCATGATATTATCCTGTACTGTGGACTTTTGGGTAGGAATTGAAGTTAATTACGGTCGCTGTAAGTCTGGGAATTTTGTCATAACCTTTAAACCTCACATGGAATAGATTTTTTTTTTAAAAAATTGGACCAAAGATCTTTCAGAATAGTGTTTAAATTGTACAACTGGATGGATGTGCTTTTTATTCATTTAAGGATTTCAAGAAGGACCAAGATCTGGTTGTAACTTCATTCAGATATCTACCATGGTCCATGGATACTTCACCATCTATATCTTCTTTTTCTGAAGATGATGTTATCCATTCAGTTGTGTCTGACCTTTGGGGATTCTATGGGCCAGGTTCTCCTGATCTTCTGATCTTGCACTGCTCCAAATCTTCTAGGCTCAGCCAAAAACTCTTGAGCCAAAGCAATGGTAATGAAGACAGGATATATATATATATTTGGGCATACCAGGGGTTGTGACTTTAAGTATATACCAGGGAGGAAGGTAAAAATATTGGGTTTCTGTCTGGATGGTCTCTTGTGACGAGCCTAATGACAGAGAGTGGAAGTGTGACCTTCCTCCCATACTTGGGCATACCAGGGGTTGTGACTTTAAGTATATACCTCCCACCCTGGCTGGCTGATAAGGAGTCGTTCTCTGTAGCTCAAATGGTTAACTCCCTGCCTGGGAGGCAATGGAGCACAGGTTCGATTCCCAAACTTGGGTATGGCTAGCTGATGAGAGCTAAATAGCTTGAAATAGATCTATACTAGTCTCCCTTTATTTATTTATCAGCATAAATATAACAAATGTAACAAAAAAGGCAACAGTAAAAAATATTGGGTTTCTGTCTGGATGGTCTCTTGTGACGAGCCTAATGACAGAGAGTGGAAGTGTGACCTTCCTCCCATACTTGGGCATACCAGGGGTTGTGACTTTAAGTATATATATATATATATATATATATATATATATATATATATATATATGTATGTATGTATGTATGTATGTATGTATGTATGTATGTATGTATGTATGTATGTATGTATACACACACACACACACACATCCCCAGAAGTCTAAATATTCTTACAATTTAATCTATTTCTAATCTGCCTGTCTGCCGTACAGTTCTTAAATTTTAAGAGCTTCCAAAAGCATTAAATGAAAATGGTAATAAAAGCAATCTGTAAACAAAGCTAGAAAATGGGTGCAGGGCATTACTGCAGAAGTGCCTAAATTCACAGTATGGAAGTATTTGAAAGAAAGGGATTATTTCTGCCTGTATTGAAAAGATATTGGCAAGGGTACCAGCATGTCTTCTGAGAACATTCCATAAACAGACTCTACAACTGGTAGGTTGTAATCACCTACTTCATTCTTGACTGGGGGGGTATGAGATCTGTAGTCCAGGGCACAAGGTGGATTATGTCTCATTTACAAAAATATTGTGAATCTCATTTACAATACCAGGCATCTTTCATCCCTCCCACACTTCTAATAATTGTATTATTTTTCTCTCTCTCCAGAGTTGGAAAGGCTGCAGGCTATTTGGAAGAATATATTTTCCCTAATCTGTTTAAAATGTAAGCCCTTAATCTATTTAAATACTTACAAAGAGATAAATTTCTACCCAATATAGTTCCTACAATCCTCATATGTATTTATCAGGAACTACCGTAAGTCTCATTGTATCTCTTATTTGGATTGCTTGTGTACAAGGCAGTGAACAGAATTTCTCTAGGCAAGGGAAGAAATACCAGTGGTTTTGTTATTTTTGCCTTGTGCCCAAATATGCAAGCGATGCAGATTATAAATATCCATTATTCAGAAATAGTCAGCAAAAGGCTTATTACAACAAAGACAGACTATGAGTCAAGTTGAGTCCAATGAGTTGGTTCCATACCATTTCCTTGGCAATGTTATCGAAGTGGATTTCCTTGTCTTCTTGCAAGAAAGTTTTCTCAATTTCTAAGCCTAGCCAATAGCTCCAGAATTCCCAGGTGGTCCTTTATCCCTGGACTAACTACTGTGGGACTGACCCTTTTGAGTTCGGAGAAAGTCAGCTAGGAAATGCATGGGCATATGGATTCCTCCACCCCCAAATTTAATTGAGTCTGATTCTCAGAAACTGCATGAGAAGTCCCTGCAGTTTTCTTGGCAAAGTTTTAAAGAAGTGATTTGCCATTGCCTCTTTCCTAGGGTTGAGGGCGAGAAACTGGCAAAGTCACCCCGCTGGCTTTATACCTAAGGAAAAACTGGAATTCTTGGTCTCCCAATTTCTAGCTTGGTGCCTTAACCATTACAGTTAGTCATTGACTTTGTTGAGAAAACGTTGACCACAATTGACCATAATTTCCATTGCTAAGGAAGGAAGCTGTTAAGTATGTCATGCCTGATTTTACAACCTTTTATACCATTGTTGTTAATTGAATCATATAGTCATTATGGAAATCCAGCTTCCCTCATTGACTTTGCTTGTTAGAAGCTATTTGGGAAGATCACAGATAGCAATCAAATGACCCCGGGACAGTGATTTCCTTGTAAATATACATCAATTGTCAAGTACCCAATTTTTGGGTACTCCTGAGATGAGGAAGTTGCAATGGTCATAAATTGAAGAATGGTTGCTTGTCACTTTTCTCAGTGCCCTTGTGGCTTTGAATATTGACTGAGTGAATTGCTGCAAGTTGAGACCAAACTGTTCTACATGGAGCAATCAAATTCCTGATCATTGGCACTGATGATGTCACCCAGTTAGGTAACAAGACTTCTGCAAGAAAACAAGCAAGCTCAGAGACCACTAAGGACACCTCATTTCAATCCTGAACTACAAATATTCTCCTTTATTGGCATCTTTTCCTAGCAGGAAAATCTGGAAAACTGGCACTGAGATGCCGTTAAAGTTGAATTCAAACTGCGATTATGCTATTGTTTAACAAAAATGTAAACTTGTATTTTAAAAAGCGTATTTTGTTAGCAAGAGATGTACACCTCCTCTTTCTCTACTGTTTTGAAGGCAATATTTCTAATATGAGCCGAGGTGGCGCAGTGGTTAAATTCAGCACTGCAGTTCAGCAGTTTGGCTGTTCAAATCCCACCAGGCTCAAGGTTGACTCAGCCTTCCATCCTTCCGAGGTGGGTAAAATGAGGACCCAGATTGTTGTTGGGGGCAATATGCTGACTCTGTAAACCGCTTAGAGAGGCTGAAAGCCCTATGAAGCGGTATATAAGCCTAACTATTGCTAACTATTGCTAAAAGGGTACATTTATTTTTATTTATTTCATCAAGCATGAATTAGATAACAGATCTAAGTATAAACATTATTATGAATACATGAAATGAATACGAAAACATAAGTGCATTAGTAATGACAATTTGCGTTGTCTTCCAATACATAAACACTGATATTTCCCCCCCTACTTTCTCTTATCCAGAGATTCTCTCCAAAACAGAATCCAATAAAAGAGAAAAGACAGGATTGGACCAGGGTATTTTTTTAATTGGTGGTATTAGGACCCTCCTGGATAGAATTTTCCTCTTGGCTCTGCTTTTCTTCTATATTAGTTAATGCCACTTTACTCCTTCTTTTAAAAAAAATCATTTGCATCCTTAATCATAATCAAAATACACAGATTGGTTTCTCTTCTGAGCTGTCAGCAAGGAGGCAGCACAATTAAATACATCTTGAAGTCAATAAGGATACCGGCTGCTTGTTGAGCCATTGATTTTTAAATAAGCTTAGTTGTTTGTCTCAGTTCAACTGATTTTTAAAGCTGAACATTTCAAGTGTGGCGAAAGATTCCTGATTTAGATGTTTGCAGAAATGCTGATTAGATTAGACCAGCAGCTCATTTGATAACTGTCAAAAAATCCTATGAAATATAAAAGTGAAATCTATTTACAGGCAGGAAAAATAAGGGAAGCAAAAAACTGGTATTTGCTTCAAGACCACAATATCAGGCGGATAATCATTGATAATCATAATGTCCAAAAAAACAAGTTAACCTGATAAACTTTAGGATTTATAGCAGTTAGACGTATATACCGCTTCATAGGGCTTTCAGCCCTCTCTAAGCGGTTTACAGAGTCAGCATATCGCCCCCACAGTCTGGGTCCTCATTTCACCCACCTCGGAAGGATGGAAGGCTGAGCCAACCTTGAGCTGGTGAGATTAGAACCGCTGAACTGCAGTTAGCAGTCAGCTGAAGTGGCCTGCAGTACTGCACGCTAACCACTACGCCACCTCAGCTCTCGGCTCTCGGTTTATAATCCCGATACATAGTTGCACATGTAATATTTTGCACTTTATGACAAGGTACTGCGTCACGCAAGAGACACACAACTCAGTTTCCGTATCCTGAGGAGGACAAGCTGGGAACAAGTTTTAAGGCTTCTGAAGCTCACCCTTCAATCCTAAAGGGAAATGGTGCCCTTCATGAGGCAAGTATCACATTTTAATCCTGTTCTGTTGGTCTAGAATTCTTGCTTGCTAGTTAAGATGGAACTTTCTGGTCTTGGAATTCCTTGTGAGAATGCTGATCAAGGCAAGGCAAGAGAAGATTTATTGTATAAGATGTGTGCTCCGACACACATTAAAAATGAAATTCTGATGCCAGTTCACAAAAATATGTATGTATGTGTGTTCTGACCCCCCTCCTTGCTTGTTCACAAATGACAGTCAGACAGAACTTCAAAGGAAATATCTTTATCAGTCCTGGCTCAAGCTGGCTGCAAGCCCAAAAATAAACATAGCTAAAGTCTCTGGCAAAAAGTTACACAGCAAAAACAAAAAGCTCTTACAGCAAACCAGGTTTACAGAAAGCAAATCACTTATCCAAGTGCTTCTTTGAATCTCGAAACGATGAACCACACACGACGAATGACGAACCATGAACGTTGACTTCTGCCACGAAGGCGTGGCACCGTCCATCTTTTATCTGCAGAAGACGATCCTAACGAGCAACAGCTGCTCATTAGTCCTGCATCCTGACGCAACTCACAGCAAGCTTCTGCTGAGTCACAACATATATGTATGTATATATCCATACACATACATGCATATACATATACATATGCTATAAATATATACAGACACGCACACACACAGACTCACACACAGACACGTGTGTGTGTGTGTGCGTGCGTATGTATGTTGGTATCAGTATAGGTATATATCACAGGCCATTTAGAATACATAGTGGAAAAAGGAGCCTTGAGTGTTAACAAGATTTATACTATACGGTACAAAGCTATGGCAGAATCGAGTTGTTCTGCTTCAGATACCATGGTCTGGTCACTGCATTTTGGGTATTTGGCAACTGACTGGCTTTATGGCCATTTGCAGCATCCAATGGTCACTTATGACAGCATTTTATGACAGCTTTGCTAAAGCCCATCATTTACTTTTTTGGCAAAACTGGCCAATAGCAAACCATCAGTTCACTCAATAACTGCAGAGGTCACTTTATGACTATTACAATTGCTTAATGACCACCAGAAAAAGGGTTGAGAAATCAGGTGAGTAATGTCAGTAACCTGATTTATGGCCATCATGACTTGCGACATTGATGGGCAATCTCCATTAAGGTTGCAAGTTGAAGATTACCTGTGTAGCTAGTGCTGAATGGAAATGCTGGATAAATGGGCTGCTTTGTGAAGGAGCTTCATTGGGTAGTTTCTTTCCACAGCATCATCCACAGCTAACATCCTTTTGCAGCTTTGCATAGCCTGAACACATGTGTGCAGGCACATGTATTTATTGAGATGGTTTTATTCTGGCCATAGATCTTGCACAGTTCACTTGCAAAGTGATAAATTTAAGGAAAGCATACCTCAACCGAGGGACACGTGGCTCAGTGGCTAAGATGCTGACTTGTAGATCACAAAGGGCAGCAGTTTGGCAGTTCAAATCCCTAGCGCCGCGTAACAGAGTGAGCTCCCGTGGCTTGTCCCAGCTTCTGCCAACCTAGCAGTTCGAAAGCATGTAAAAACGCAAGTTGAAAAATAGGGACCACCTTTGATGGGAAGGTAACAGCGTTCCGTGTGCCTTCAGCGTTTAGTCATGCCGGCCACATGACCACAGAGACCGTCTTTGAACACCGCTGGCTCTTTGACTTTGAAACGGAGATGAGCGTTGCCACCTAGAGTTGGGAACGACTAGTGAAGGGAGCCTTTACCTTAACCTATACTTCAAGCCATCAATTTTAGTACAATTGATCCTGCTGTAATCTTTCTTATAACCCGAAGCAGATATCTCTAGAAAATTTACTTGCTGAGAATTATAAACATTACCTTTACATCTATCTGAATGCTACAAGAGTTTTCCTTATTTTTCCTTCATCTCTTCTGTTCTGCAGAAGATATATCGCTGGCACAACTTCTTTAGAAAGCCCATCCCTAAAAGGTAATTCTGCTGGGCCAACTTTGATTTTGTTCTGATGTTTACTTAACTCCCATACAGATAGTCTTGTCAGGGTTCCAAGTAAGACCCCCAACAGAATCAAAACTCTAAGGCAGGCATCTTCCTCAAGGCATGAATTTATTAAGGCAAAGGTTCCCCTCACACATATATGCTAATTGTTCCTGACTCTAGGGGGCCATGCTCACCTCTGTTTCAAAGCTGAAGAGCCAGCGCTGTCCGAAGACATCTCCATGGTCATGTGACCGGCATGACTAGACACCAAAGGCGTACGGAATGCTGTTCCCGTCCCACCAAAGGTGGTTCCTATTTTTCTACTTGCGTTTTTTCATGCTTTCGAACTGCTAGGTTGGCAGAAACTGGGACAAGTAATGGGAATTCATTCTGTTACACGGCGCTAGGGATTTGAACCGCTGAACTGCTGACCTTTCTGATTGACACGCTCAGCATCTTAACTACTCAACCATCGTGTCTCTTCATGAATTTATTGGAGATGTCATATTGGCACCTCTGGGGAAACCAGAATCTGAAAGCCCCAGGTTTCCTCACCCTAAGTAAAGTCAAAGTTCCTTCCTCTCCATCCACATGTCCATCACATGGTCCAATCAGGTCACTGTCCCAACTTTGGTTGACTTCCAGTCATGCCTCCGAAAGTGCAGGCTGAACGTCCTTGACTCCCAAGGGAAAAATGTTGTTATGATCACACACACCACACTATCTTCACCTCCCCATTCCCACAGCTTGCCCATCTACCACTGTTGTGGCCCAGCAGGAGCCGTTGGAGTTGTCACCAGACTACGATAGTGAGGGGTCCTATGAGTCGGCTCTGGAGGACTCTGGACAGGATTCTGACTCCGAGCCGGGCACAGAGAGGCTGGTTGGCCACCAGGAGGCGCCTGAGCCTTGGACCAGTGGGGAGGAGACAAGGGAGGGTGATCTTGAAGTCATGCATTGGAGCAGTGGGGAGGAGCCAAGTGAGTTGTTCCTGGATACCCGGCAACAAAGAGCTAATAGGTGTAAGGCACAGTTACGCAGTTACAGGAGATAATTCCACTCAGCTGGTGGTAATTAGGCTCCTCTTAAGACTATAACAGGAATGATTGTGCACACTCCCCTTTGCAGGAGTCAACGTATTCACTTAAGTTGGAGAACTTTCATGGCTAGCTTGGCAGGCTGGATTGCTGCCAAGATTAGTCTGTGCTAGATTGCTGCCAAGGCCTGGACTGTGCTAGATTGCTGCCAAGGCCTGGACTGTGCTGGATTGCTGCCAAGGTCCTGTCTGTCTGTTAATAAATTGCTTGAAGTATCTTTGTTTTGGCGTGCTTTGGTGTAGGACGAGGGGGGTCAGAACACACCACTGTGGCATCCCTGAAGAGTCCCATTAAAGATGGTTCCAGGACTGACAAGTCCTTTATTTATGACCGGTTGCTTAATGAAAGTTCAAAATTACAATGGACCCTCCCAAAAAGGTACTTAAAGCCTGGATTTGAAGTTCAGGTGGCTGGGCCACAGTCACACATAATTGCATTGTGAGTGCTTGGAAACCACCCTACATTTACAATGTCCTTCTTCCTAGGGGAGCGGCGAGAGAGAGAGAATGACTGGTTCAAGGTCACCCAGTTGATTTTGTGCCTAAGGTGGAACTATAAATCATTGCCTCCTGGTTTCTAGCTTGGTGCTTTAACCACCATACCAAACTAGCTCACTTGTTGTTGTTTTTAGTGTGTACTAACAATAGAGTTCAACCTGGGCTTTGTTATAGTAATAAACAAAATTTGCCTTGGTCTGATTCAAGCTCCACTTCACTCCCTGTAGATAACTCACTCATTATCCATATCTTAGTGCAGAAAGTCAATTCTCTCATTAACTATTCCTGGCCATAATTCAGTGCTTGTTGTTGTTGTTTTTAAGAAAAAAATATATGAGTTCACTGGATGACTTTCTAGTGTTGTAGTAACACCTTATAAAAAGAGTCATCGTGACCAATTCCAAACAGGTGCCCATTGCATCTTTTTTAATTTTCATTTTGAACATCCTTACCAAATTCACTGCAAAGGCTGTCCAGTTTCAGGATCAGATGCCAGGATCAGAAACTCTTTAAAGCAGCTGTTTCTTTTTCATGGATGCTGAAGATTCCCTTCCTTAGCTGCAATTATGAGCTCAGGAAAAGGCACATTTGGTTTTATTAAAAGAACAATAAGAGGGCCAGCCATCTTCTCCCGAGTCCTTTTTAAAGAACCATTTAGACTTTCTCACTGCCATGTGGGACAACTTTTTTTTAACCAATATTCTATTTTTTTTTTTTTTTGTGGTTATGTCTACCCCACTTTTTCTCTATGGGGGTCAATGCTCTTCACGCTAGACTTCCAAGCCAACTTTTAACAAAAATCAGTGGTTTGGTAAATGGCACTTATCAAAGTCATCAAAGCTACTGCGTTCTGTGCCTTCATCCCAAGTCCTGGGGCTAATGAGAGATCGGCTAAATATCCTGACATTTTCCTGCTATTTAAGCCTGCTGCTTTCTTTATCTATGGCAAGATATAATGTCTCTAGGAATTAATTGCGGTAAAGAAATTGGAGACGTGAGCGTGTGAGAATCTATCTAAATACCATCTCAACCTTGATGCTTCAGTCTAATAGGATTTCAGAGGTATAATGCTATCACTAAACATTTCATACAGATTGGATCTAAAGGATACCAACAAAGGATTGAAGGACAGCATTTTTACCCTTGAATTTCAAGGGCAGATAGTCTTATCTAGCTGCTAAGTTGCCCCAAAGAAAACTTTCTTATGTAGAGAATTTTGAGAATAAGTAATGCAAATTACCTTTTTTGGGAAGGGGGGACATACATTTCTATTAATGAAGTGATACAACTGATAATTTAGAGCAGGATTCCAATTTCAAGTTCTTATCTACCAAACACCATGAGAGAGCACACAAGAAAGAATGCGTTGGACAATGTTTACAATTCTCCTTTATAATGTGCTAAAATAATTAGAAAAGAAAAGAATAGAACAGAATAGAATAGAATAACAGAGTTGGAAGGGATTTTAGAGGACTTCTAGTCCAACCCCCTGCTCATGCAGGAAACTCTAAACCACTTCAGACAAATGGTTATCCAACATCTTCTTTAAAACTTCCAGTTTTGGAGCATTCACAACTTCTGAAGGCAAGTCATTCCACTGATTAATCGTTCTAAGTGTCAGGAAATTTCTCCTCAGTTCTAAGTTACTTCTCCTTGATTAGTTTCCACCCATTGCTTCTTGTAAGTTGCGCTCTACATGGGGCAGCCCTTGAAGAGTATTCGGAGACTTCAACTCATCCAGAACGCAGCTGCGCAAGCAATTGTGGGTGCACCTCGGTACACCCACGTTACACCTATCCTCCGCGAGCTGCACTGGTTACCGATCAGTCTCCGGATACGCTTCAAGGTGCTAGTCGTAACTTATAAAGCCCTTCATAGTATTGGATCTGGGTACTTGAGAGACCGCCTGCTGCCAATTACCTCCCACAGACCCATTAGATCTCACAGGGTTGGCCTCCTCCGGGTGCCATCTACCAGCCAATGCCATCTGGCTACCACCCGGGGGAGGGCCTTCTCTGTGGCAGCTCCGGCCCTCTGGAATGAACTCCCCGCAGGGATTCGGACCCTCACCTCTCTCTAGGCCTTCCGAAAAGCCGTCAAAACCTGGCTTTGCCGACAGGCCTGGGGGTGATGAGTTCCCTCCCCTCTCAACATTTATGGTTGTGCGACTGTTGCTTATTTTTACTATTTGTATTTCGTTTTTATGTTCCCCTTTTTCCCCTTTTGAATTGTTCGCTGCCCTGAATCCTCCCGGAGAAGGGCGGCATACAAATAATAAAATTCTATTCTATTCTATTCTAGTCCTGCCCTCAAGTACTTTGGAGAATAGCTTGAGAATAGCCCCTAAGATATTGGAACACTGCTATCATGTCTCCCCTGGTCCTTCTTTTCATTAAACTGGACATATCCAATTCCTGCAACCGTTCTTCATATGTTTTAGCCTCCAGTCCCCTAATCATCTTTGTTGCTCTTCTCTGCATTCTTTCTAGAGTATCCACATCTTTTTTATGTTGTGGCAACCAAAACTACATGTAGTATTCTGTGGCTTTACAAAGGCATTATAAAGTGGTATTAACACTTCATATGATCTTGATTCTATATTCTAATTATCTTTGCATAGATAAAGATACAGAAAGAGAGGGTCTCTATCCAACAATATTGGTGTCAAAGCTCATTGGATACTTACAGCACCCAGAAAGAGGAAATTGGGCAAAATAAGGGCATAGATTTGCAAATGCTGCTTTATATGTTTCCATACAACTTTTGAAATAATTACAATACATTTCACTTTTATGAAGAAGAGTGAGACTGAACTACTAGAGCTCTGTGAAGATTTGATTCAAAGAGCCAAATCAAAGGTAATTCAGTCAAATCATTCTGTTGAATTGATGCGTCAAACTGTATTAGGTGTCCCTGAGTTGATTCAACGTTTCAGTGGGATTTTGCTCTTGCGAACACATACTTTTGCTACATCAAATTGAGTCAGATCAACTCAGCTGTACATGTTCAAGCACTGATTTGACTCAGGTCTTAATTGGTGCACACTAAGTTGACTCAAATGCCACTGGCTGGCCTGTTATTCTGTCACAGACTGTTATGATGAAGTTGTGCTTCACACAATGAAGGATTTATTTAAATAAACATCTATCTTTCTACACCTCTTACATTTGAAAATCATTGTCTGTAAGGTAGGAACCAGGAGCTATCCTCATGAATACAGAAACCTAAATGGAGGTCACTTTGGTCTGTTCAGCAACAAGAATGTAGGGATATGTAGTAACACCATCCTCCTTACACCTCACGGTTCCTTTCCAATGGTTGCATTTCGTGACTTATGATGATAATGGGAACTGGAATTTCCACCATAAGCCATGACGTACATCAAGGCACTCACACCACTGGACCAGTTTTATGACTTTTTTTGTGGCAGTTAAGTGAACAATTGTGGACATTAAGCAAATCCATATATTTCTATGGGTATATTTTTTTGCTGGAAACTGGCCCCCAAAGCCAGAGAATGGCAGAAAATATCATAAATCAGAGTAAATCTGCCCGGAGTTGCCTTAACTGGAGATGGGCAGCAAATACATTTGATAAATTAATAAAAATAAATCATGGTCACTTGACTATAGGAGATGACCAGGCTGAGCCTGAAGGAGGGGTCAAATGCATCATCAGTCACGAGCCCCTGTGAGCCTACAAGAGATCTAAGTCCAGCCCACCTTGAATGCCTCTCTTATCTCCCGTGCATTTCCCTTGACCCCTAGTAGGTCAGATTCTTGTAGAGACCTTAAGCTTCCAATAAATCTTTATATACATTTGAACTGGCTGAATCTTCTGATTTCCTCAGAGCTTGATACTGACAGTGGAATGATGTGACTAGATGTAAATGAGTCAATTGCCAAGCACTCGAAATGCAGTTGTATGACTGTAGTTGTGTGTGCAGCTATCAGAACTCTGGAACCAGATCGTAAGCAGCTTTTGAGTGGGTCTATTTTAACTTTGGTTGCTAAGTCACTGATCATTAAATGAGACCTATCTGTATTCACTATATTTAATCTAACCTCACTAGGTCACAGAAAATGCTGTGGGTCAGCATGCACCAGGTAAGATTTGTCGGGTTGCGTATTTTAGATCGGGGGGGGGGGGGTAAAGAACGGTTGCAGGAATGAAAAGAAGGACTAGGGGTGACATGATAGCAGTGTTCCAATATCTCAGGGGCTGCCACAAAGAAGAGGGAGTCAAACTATTCTCCAAAGCACCTGAAGGCAGGACAAGAAGCAACCTATGGAAGGAGAAAGCTGATGTCGCGACGATATGGATGTTCGATCTCGGAGCTCCGAGATTGCAGTCGATAATTTTACCTCTGGGTGGTCCATCTGGACCTAAACCATCCCAAAGAGATGGTGACAGGGAAGAGTACGCCTTGCTGATTTCAGGGACATCACAAAGTCCCTGATTGATCCAAGAGAATCTCTTCTAGCCGGCAATAGAAGCGCAGCCCCAAGCTGCTGAAGTCGGGACAGCTCCGCAACTGGAGGAAAGCGGAAAGTGAAAGTGTGTCCATCTGGGGAGGAAATTTTATTTTTACAAAAGAGGCTGCCCCAAAAAAACCAAATTAAACTTGTAAAGAAAAGAAAGAAAATAAGCGGTGAATTTAAGCTATTTTGGACAGTGTGTTATCCTTTTTTAAAAATGGTCTTCTATGGATGGAAGTTTTGCAAACACTTCCTACTTTTTAAAGTGAAAGTATCGGCTTTTGTTCTACTACTTTTTTTTAACCTATGGATTAAATCTTTTTTTTTTAATTTTCACAATACTGGCTTGGATGGTTTTTTTTTCTTTTTATTTTGTTCCATTTAAGAGCCTTGTTTCTTTTAAGCTTGGAATATAAAGAGGATATAAAGGAAATATAAAGAGAGCAGTAACATCAGAGGGAAAAGAAGTTACACTGCCACTTGGAGGTTGGAGGCTGAGTTCTAGAAATAGTTCTCTCTCTCTTTTCTTTGACCTTGCACTTCAAAGGTTTTAGCTTGCAAAGAAATAAGATGGGTTGTTTATGCAGATGCCCTTTGGGTGTCTCTTTGGCAGTGAGAGAGAAGTGAAAAAACAAAACTTTGTTTTCCATCTAGAGTGGCAGTGTTTATAAATTGGACAATGACACAATACCAAGAAGAAATCATAACATTACAACAGATTATGTTTGAAATTCAAAAATTATTAAAAACATCAGAGAGAATTGAGAAGAAATTGGAAAATATAGATGGTAATGTAGCAAAATTTGATGAAATTGAAGAGAGCCAGCTAATGGAAAAAGTGGAGGTTAGAGTCTCAAAAACCCAAGGGAAAAATGAACAAAGAGGCAAGATAACTGTGGATATTGACAGTGATCCGAGCGTGGTTGGAAATGGAAAGAATGGAACATGGAAAGGGAAGAGAGATGGAAAAGAGCCTTCCCCCAGATTTCAAGGTATAGAAGGAGAAAAAAGAGAAGAATTGATGGATTTAAGGAGAGGAACTTTGACAAAAGCACTACTGATAACCAAAGATAAGCTGATTAAAGGAACTGAAGGAGGGTTTCGAGAATTTATAAGACATGCAACAAGCAACAAGGTGCAAAAAGAATTCCACACAAAGTTGATTAAGGAAATAACCAGAAGATTAATCCCACATAAGGCAAAAGAAATAAGACTACTACTAGAAGGACACAGGTTGAGATATGAAAACTATTAACAAAATACTAGCTAATAGTTAAAATTAGAGCATTATGTTAAAAATGAAGTGATAATGGATATAACTAGATAGATAATTGATAATGTAGGTCTCTAGTTGTTCGGGTTTTCTCCCGCGTAGAATTGGAGATGTCTTGGCGACGTTTCGACGAAGTCTCATTCGTCATCTTCAGGCTGCTTCAGACTACTTCAGGCTTGGTGTTTCCAGGAGTAGTGTGAGATCTCGGCTGTTTCTTCCTTTTAACTGCCACTGGGGGTTTAAACTGATTGGGTGGGGGCCAATTTTGTTATGTATGAAAGCCTATAATATTGAAATTGGATTGATCATGGATATAGTTAGATAAATAATTGATAATGATATAATGTATACATATATATTGGTTTGACAAGAGGAAATTTGGTATAAATTTTAAATGGTGACCATGAAAGGAAGTTTTGAAACTTAGTTATGTATAAAAGCCTATAATATTGAAATTGGATATAAATTGTAAACAGTGATTAAGAAAGGACGTTTAGAATGTTATCACACATAATTAATTTTTATTTCACAAAGATAGAATGTTGTTGGATGATATTGAAAATAGACAATGGAATGCCATTATGTGGTTTTGCTTTGAATTTTGGAATATTTGTTATAAAGGGATGTTAAAACAACTATAGTCATATGAAGGATGAAGTATAATGATAGTAATATATATATAAATATATGTGATGTAAAATATATAATTTGTTATGGATTGAAGGGATGCACGAAAGTTCTTTGTAACCAATTGACATACTTTTTATAATTTGTAGTGGAATATGTTTTTATGGTGTTTGTTGTGTCTTGTTTGTTTGTGTCTATTCAAAAAAAAAAATATGAAGCAATGGGTGGAAACTAATAAAGGAGAGAAGCAATCCAGAACTGAGGAGAAATTTCCTGACAGTTAGAACTATTAATCAGTGGAACAATTTGCTTCCAGAAGTTGTGAATGCTCCAACACTGGAAGTTTTTAAAAAGAGTTTGGACAACCATTTGTCTGAAATATAGAGTTTCCTGCCTAAGCAGAGGTTTGGACTAAAGTCCCTTCCAACTCTGTTATTCTGTTCCTTCAATGATACCCCTAAAGTTATAATTTTAGATTACCAATACCATTGCTCACACAACCGAATTGTTTTTGAATGCTGTAAATTCAAGGTGTCTTGTCTAGATTTGTCTGAAGGCATACACCAGTTAACTTTTGACCAAGTCAACTCAACGAAAAAGTGAGTTTACTTGTCAAGGAAAGCAGACACGATTCTTTGTCCAAACAAAGTTTTGAAAGTTTTACATCTCTGAGAAAAATAGGCAACATAAAAATGTTTATTACAGCAGATAAACATTGCAACTGCTTAATGAAGGTAGTTTTAGGGGGTTGAAATTTCTTTGCTTTTTAAAGTCAGACAAGTACCTATTAACATTATTTGAGAAAGGATTGGCAGCCTAACAGCTTTGTTTCCTGTGGACATTAAATGTAAAGTAGTCATAGTTGTATTATATTAACAATTGGGGGGTAATTCTTCAATTGACTACTAGAGGAGTTTTGTTGTCTTGTAATTATAATAATATAACTAATGATTTAATGGAACTGAGGTTTGAACTTTATCTCTTTTATGCTTCTGAACAGCAGAACCTCTTTAAAGTGGAAGAATTTTTCTATTGTATAATTTAACAACTCTTAAAAATAGACGTGAGTGGGCTGATCTAAACATAATAGTGCTATTATTAAAAGTAACAAGAGCTCCTGAAAGCATTTACTGACAAGATGGAGCATTCAGCAGCTGAAAGGAAACAAATCTTTCTTTAATGATGAAATATAAATGTTATTCGAACTATGCAGGGATGAGAAAAAAGAAAGCAGATCATTTTTAAAGTTTTAGTGGTGGCATAAACGAACCTGCTGCATTTGAATGTTCCCTACATCAATAGTTTTATTACCAAATCATTTAACCTCTTTTAATAGCGGCGCAGTGCAATCTCTCATGCTCAAATCCCATCTGAAGAAGAATGAAACCCGGGCTGCATTTATGAACCATCTCCTGTGCATTTTAAAGCTTCATATCATAAGCATCCACCTGATCTTTTAGTGTAAATCAGTTCTTGCAGTGTTGACATGGATCATAATCCAACTGTGAGTTCCCTCAGCATACAAATGCATCCACAACTGTATCCAAGTATTTTTCCAAAAGATGTAGCTACATGAACTGGATGGAATAGAAATAAAAGTAAGAATAGGAATAAGAATAGAAGTAGGAGTAGAGTACAGTGGGATGGGATGGGATGGGATAGGAGTAGAGTAGAGTAGAACAGAACAGAACAGGAGTAGAGCAGAGCACAGCAGAACACAGCAGAACATAACAGAACAGGAGTAGGGTAGAGTAGAGCAGAACAGAGCAGAGCAGAACAGAACAGAACAGAGCAGAACAGAATAGGAGTAGAGCAGAGCAGAATAGAGAAGAGCAGAGCTGCGCTGAACAGGAGTAGAATAGAGTGGAGTAGAGTAGAGTAGAACAGAACAGAACAGAGTACAGTAGAACAGAACAGAATAGGAGTAGGGTAGGTTAGGGTAGAGCAGAGCAGAGCTGAACAGGAGTAGAGTAGAGTAGAACAGAACAAAGTAGAGTAGAACAGAACAGAATAGAACAGAACAAAATAGGTTTATTTGACTTATGACCACAGTTGAGCCCAACATTTCCATTGTTAAGTAAGACAGTTGTTAAATGAATTTTGCCACATTTTACCACCTTTCCTAGCACAGTTGTTAAGTGAATCACTGCACTTGTTAAGTTAATAATACAGTTGTTAAGTGAATCTGGTTTCCCCATTGACTTTGCCTGTCAGTCATAAGGGACACTTCAACCATCATAAATTCATGCCAGCTGCCAAATATCCAAATTGTGACCATGGGGACGCTGTGATGGTTATAAGTGCAAAGACTGGCTATAAGTCACTTTTTTAGTGACTTGTAACTTCGAACAGTCACTAAACGAATGCTTGTAAGTTGAGGACTGTGCTACAAAGGAATGAGGTTGGCATTTATAGCACTGATGACGCTACTTATTTGGATAATGAAACAACTGCAAGAAACAATCAAGCTCAGAGAGCATCAAGGACGCCACAATTCAACCCTGGGCCACAAAAATGCTCTTTTGTTGATTAAGACTCAGTGTTTCTCAGTCTTAGCCACTTGAGGAAGTCTGGACTTCAACTCCCCAAAATGCAGACATCTTCAAATGGCCAAGGTTGGGAAACACCAGATTAAGTCTATCAGGATTTGATTCTTGAGCTTCTCTTCCTTAGCTTATTCCTTGAGTTGGCCTTCAACTATCTTGCTTCTTTTTCTCTTATACTATGAATAAACAGGATCTTCAGAGCTGCAGCTGGTCAATATACTTCCAAGAGCACGAGATTGTAAATATATTGGATGCTCATCCTTAATTAAGAGCACAACTCATAGCTGGCAAATGCAACACATGATAGGGATCCTAATTTTACTCACATCTTTCTCCTGCTATTGTGTCCTTTCCCCCCCCTTAATAAGATAGATTTTCCGGTAGCCCAGAATTATCTACCTTACAGTTGTTGCAGAATAATACAAACCTCGAGAATTAAAAAGCAAAAAACAACATTCACACCCTCAACTTTCTTTGCTATACGCCTGTCTTCAAGCAGATTAAAAATTATCATAATCCTGTCTTTTTGACAACTGTATAAGAAATGCTGATGAAACGTCTTCAGTGAATTTTTAATGTCAGCAAGGGGGGGAAATGGAAGAATATTCCCACAGCAAAAACTAAACTAAAAAAAAATTCCAGTTTTATCTCTTAGCTAAAAAATCATTTGAATCAGCAATCCATAGCTAAACAATGATATGATGTATGGTTTGATAGTATATTGGAGTATAAGACGCGCCAAGATTTTGAAAAGGTAATTTTTTAAAAAAAACATTTTTCACTCTGCAGGCTTCCCAAACCTTCTGCATGCCTTGTTTTTTGTGGAAAAAAATGAGGCGTTTGGGGAGGAGCAAAAATGTGCATAAAATGGCCGGTTTTTCATGAAAACGGACCCATTTTTTTGCAAAAAAAGAGGGCATGCATAGGCTTTGGGAGGCTTATAGAGTGCTCCTGGGGACTAGGGGAGGCAAAAATGGGCAAGAAATTGCCTGTTTTTCGCTCATTTTACACTCCCCAGCCCCCAGGAGCACTTTGCAGGTCTCCCAAAGCCTATGCACATCCATTTTTGTGAAGTGGGTGGGGTTTGCTGTATTCAGTGTATAAGACACACCCAGATTTTCACTCTCTTTTTGGGGGGGGGGAAGGTGCGTCTTATACTTCGAAAAATACGGTACTTAACTTGAATAAATTCTATCCTGGAAGCTCATTTTTCCACTTTTGGGGGATAACGGGATAACACCAAATATAGGAGAGATGACAGTCATAGTTCATTCATTCTTGAACTTCATCTTTTGGCTCTAAATTCAAAGATCTAAAATGCTCAGATAGAGTTGTGGAAGATTATTATCATAAAGTGTTCATGCTTCATGGAGACATCTGTTTCTTGCTGGACAAAGCAGGATATTAACTAGGCAGGAAACCAAATACTGGACTGAAACAGGACTGAAACTAACAAGACAGGAAACTGAACACCACTGTTCTGACCCAGAGTTCCCAAGAGCACGAAGTAAACTCCTTGTCCTGACAAATAACCCTTTTATTAATTTACTGTGAATTCTGCTCTTTCGCATGCAGCAAAGTCTTTCGAGGGAGGATGCACATTCACAGACCTTATCTGGCTTGGAGAGCTGCCAGGCCAATATCTGCAAAACTTGACAAGGAGACTCGGAGAGTCAAGAACCAATGAAGCGAACTAATTGTCTCCTGCAAACTCTCCTCCCCTTTCGCTCCTCTTTTATTTCCTCTGGGAGGGGCCATTCATCGTCTACCTATAGTGTTACTCCCAAGTTGACCCCTGTTCCTTACCTGTTCCCTTCATCTGGCAGCTCTGTACATGCGCACACTGTACAGAGCTGCCAGATGCTCCAGCTGTTCTTCTGCCTCACTGCTGTCTACCTCTGAAGGCAGCTGATAACTGGCATACGGTTCTGGCCCCCTCTTTGCCTCCGACACAGAGCACTCATCAGAACCTTCCCCAAACTCCTGGACTGGCCTATGTTCCTCCCCAACCTCCTCACTGTCCGAATCTAATGCCAGCTCTGCTGGCCGCTGGTGGGCCACAACAACCACACACAGAACAGCCTAACACAAAGAGTAGTTCCCTGAGGATGGGCTCCAGAACAAGTCCAAAACTTCAGAAGACTAAATCTCTGGTCCAGGCAACCGATCCAGATTCTGCACCTAATAACGGCGGCAAGACTGTTGGTGGCGCAATACTGGAAGAAGGAAGACTTGCCTACAATCCAAGAATGGACATTGAAAGTTACAGACTTAGCCGAGATGGCTAAAATATCGGCATATCTTAAAGATCACTCAAATGAGAGATATAAACGAGACTGGGAAAAATGGATTGACTATATAGAAAATAAATACGGGACCAAGAAATTCCAGTTAGCCTATGCTTAAGATCAGAAATGATTTAAACTGTTAAAAGTTAGTTCAGCAAGAAGAAGCTAAGGTCAATGTAGAATGTCATTAATTTCTTTATTTCTTTCTTCTCAATAGATTTTAGACTGTGTTTGTTAAAAATCCATACCGTGTACGGGTTCTGGGAAGTCGGGGGAGGGAGGAGGAGGGGGGTTGGGGGGGTGGAGGGAGGGAGAGGCATACAAAAAAAAATTGTACTTTGATGTTTTATTGATTGAGGAATGATGAAATATTTGTGTTTTAAAAGAAATAAAACTTTTGAATTGAAAAAAAAAATAACAGATTGGATCCTGCAACAGTGTTTCATATGTGTCAAACAGACACATATGTTTGCCTCCATTGGTGAAGAAACTTAACTCCACAAACCAAGAACGACATGTTCAGAGTTACTTCTGAATAGGTTTTTATTGTTGTTTGCCTAAAGATGGGCAAATATAGTCTGTGAACTACTAGGGAGGGTCCATCCTTGCCTCTTCCTAACTACCAGATACTCCAAGCTCCACTGCTTCTTTGTCCTTTGAGAAGCATCCACTTCCACCTAGGACTCTGGGCTTCATTCCTCCACAAAACTGGGCTGACAGAACAGCTCTCGTGCATCAGGACTTGGGAACTGAACACAAAGAAAGAAGAAAGAGGTAAGGAGAGGAGGATGGAAGAGAGAGAAAGAGAAGTGGAGAAGGTAGGAAGGGGAAAAGGAGGAGTAGGAGTAGGGGAGAGGTAAGTGAAGAAGGAGGGGGAAGGAGAGGAGGAAGAAGAAAGGAAGTAGAGAAGAGAGAGAGGGAGAAAAGAACGAGAAAATAAGGTGGTGTTACAACAGGCAGAAGGGATGGTAAATAAAGAAATCCAAGCTATATATTATAACCTATTAAATGAATAGGCTAAATGAATTAAATTAAATGAAATAATAAATGTATTGCCAAGTGCTGGAATTTTGTTTGTGTGATTGTGGGGATGCTGCCGCACTCATAAATATGAGCACCAGTTACAAGCTGTAAGTCGTGAAATAGCTGTATAAGTTGTTGGAAGGAAAATCCATCCCATTCGGTTCCAAGCTGGGAATAAAATAAAGATGGAGGCTGATTGGAAAGGAAGTTTAATGATGAACAGAACCAACAGCAGTTCTGGGTCAGCTGAACAGCTAGCTAGAGGAGTGCCATGATTTTTATACAGGTCCTGAAATGCTGCTGGAGTGTTGAGGGTTGTGGAAAGAGGCAACAGCGGCAGGCCATTCACGCTAGCAGAGAGGCATTCTTTTAGGAGGGTGGGCTTCCCACAATGTCTAACTTAAAGAAGGTCATCAAATCGCTGCCTTTGCCTTTGGAGCTTCCTGCTTCTGAAGCATATTTTCTGCATTGCCATCTTTGCCAAAGATGCTGGCCTAGAGCCTATGCCACATTGGTACAACAATCGAAACATAAGAGTTTGGCACGATGACATTAACATGATTGCATAGGAATTTGGACTCTACCCAATAGCAGTGCAAAATATAGAAGAATTTGTTGGCTATATAACCTCGGTGGCGCAGTGGTTAGAGTGCAGTACTGCAGGCTACTTCTGCTGCCTGCCGGCTGCCTACAATTTGGCAATTGAAATCTCACCATGCTCAAGGTTGACTCAGCCTTCCATCCTTCCGAGGTGGGTAAAATGAGGACCCAAATTGTTGGGGCAACAGGCTGACTCTGTAAACTGCTTAGAGGGAGCTGTAAAGCACATATAAGTCTAACTGCCATTGCTATAGCCAATCTTCTTCCAAAGAATCATTCTCCCATAGGCCACCATTCCAGCTGTATCATAGTTACAGCAATGAGAATGCTAATGTGGGAAGCCACCCCCCCCTCCTATAAGAATGAAATATTTTGAGGAATATTTAAAAAGGCAGATTAAAAGGCAGGCACAGGAGGGGGGATTTTCTAAAAGTCCCATTGAATCCAGAGGAGGAGTGTGTGTGTGTGTGTTTGTGTGTGTGTGTGTAAGAGAGAGAGAGAGAGAGAGAGAGAGAGAGAGAGAGAGAGAGAGAGAGAGAGAGAGAGAGAGAGAGAGAGACTATCACTAAGTGTTCTTCTGTTGTAGCTTATGATTCTTGATGAATGTATTGTATTTTATTTTTTTATGTACACCGAAGACAAATTCCTTGTGTGTCCAATCACACTTGGCTAATAAACTATTCTACTCTACACTCTACTCTACTCTACTCTACTCTACTCTACTCTACTCTACGCTACTCTACTCTACTCTACTCTACTCTACTCTACTCTACTCTACTCTACTCTACTCTACTCTACTCTACTAATTTCTATTTCAATTCTAATAAGGAGTTTAGCTTCTCTCTCTTGAAAATGTAAGCTAGCATAATGCAAGCTATCTTTAGCTTTCAAACAGTTCATTTAGTGACCAAAGTTACAACGGCATTGAAAAAATGGACTGATGACCATTTTTCACACTTAGCGACCGTTGAAGCATCCTCATGGTCATATTGGCTGGACTCCCTGGGGGCTCACAGATGAGCCATTCTGGTTCCTGATCTTTTGTATCTGAGGAAAATTGAGGACTGGGAACTTTTCCGCATCTGCTGGTCTTTTCTGCTCTTCCCACAGGTAAGGCAGGGTCCGTTAGCCTTTATCAGATCCAACAAGTGAGGAAAATATACCTAACTATGGACTGCAGTGGATTTCTCCCCACCCCTCCACCCCCTTCCATTGCACCAAGCAGGAGGAAAGTTGCTCACATGCTTAATGTAGCCCAGGGAAGATAACAATCCAAAAGGGCCATTTTCTCTGTTTTGTTTTCTGCCCATTATTTTTATTGCTTTTTTCTAGTGCTTTTATTGTTATAAAACTATCTGCTTCAGGCAAAAATAAGAATCTTTATGGAGAACAAAAGTGGAAAAGAAAGAACAAAAGCTGAAAGCAATACAACCATACTGTTAACAATTACGTTGTGCTGTACAGTATCAATATTTAAAGTAGTGACTTTTGGCTCCTAAGTGTTTTGTTTATTTTCCACTTTTCTTCAGGAAAAAAGAACTATTGCAACCCCATTTCCCCATTTCTCCAGTATGAGCGGGATTCAAATTATTTTATGTAAATGCAAATTGTTGCCATGTTTGTGGATTTTATAATCTGTCATCTTTATGGATCCCTAATTCCAGTAATTTGGAAATTGAGTTTTGGGTGGGATTATTCTGCTAGTGAAGGATTCTGTTCAGGTGTTGGATATTGGATTAAGATGGCCGAGATTCAGCAGTAGAAGCTCACTTAATGTTGTTCTGGAAAAAAACATAGGACGGAAGATACCAATCCAACAAGTAATTATATTAAATTAAATCATATGCCTCCATCATTCCTGAACTTGAAAACAAGTTATACAAACATGAAAACCCTAACTACATATTCTATTCTCAACAGGAAGGCCTGATCTTTTATATAGATCTACTAGCTGGATACCTGTGCTTCACGATGAAACTATGTGATCAGGCAAGGCAGGAGAAATACGGTTCACTCCGGTTCAATCCGTTGGCTCTGTGATGGTCGGTGATTGAAACACATAAGGAAATATCACTTCCACCCTCTTGAGTTTGGAAGCAGTTCCATAGGTGGGAGGCGTAGACATTTTGGTGAGGTACCGCTGTTTAGTACTGAAAGGAGCCCCAGATCACTCCTGAGTGAAAGAGTGGAACATCTGCCAGTTTGAACTGAGGTAATGGAATGTGAGGCAACTGGTAGTTGGAACAGAGTTCTTTTTAGGTGGGGAGGGGGAGTAGAATGTCTAACTCCTTAGCATCAGAGGGTGTTAATATAAGGCAATTGGCAGTTGGAACAGAGTTATTTTCAGGTGGGGAAGGGATAGTAGAACTCCTTAGCTTCAGTGTGTGTTAATTACTGTATAAGAAATACTAATGATCTGATGGTCATTTTGAAAAATCCTTTCTTGGCAAGCATCTAGAAGCCAAGAGGAACATACCGTATTTTTTGGAGTATAAGATGTACCTGAGTATAAGACGCACCAAGGTTTTGAAGAATTTTTTTTAAAAAGTAGGTAGGTAGATAGAGGGATAAAGAGGAAGAGAAAGAGAGAGAAATACAGTAAGTTGGTAGGGGGAGAGAGTAGTTAGATAGGTAGGTAGGTAGGTAGGTAGGTAGGTAGGTAGATAGGTAGGTAGATTAAGGGAGAGAGAGAAAGAGAAAGAGAGAGAAAGAGAGAGAGAGAGAAAGAGAGAGAAAGAGAAATACAGTAGATAGGTAGGGAGAGAGAGTAGGTAGGTATGTATGTAGGTAGGTATGTGGATAGATAGATAGATAGATAGATAGATAGATAGATAGATAGATAGATAGATGGATGGATGGATGGATGGATGGATGGATGGATGGATGGATGGATGGAGAGAGGGAGAGAGAGAACTACATTAAGTAGGTAGGGAGAGAAAGAGAGTAGGTAGGTAGGTAGGTAGAGGGAGAGAGAGAGAGAAATACAGTAAGTAGGTAAGGAGAGAGAGAGTAGATAGGTAAGTAGGTAAGTAGAGGGGTAAAGAGTGAGAGAAATACAGTAGATAGGTAGGGAGAGAGAGAGTCAATAGGTAGGTAGGTAGGTAGGTAGGTAGGTAGATGTTTCCAGGTGTATTTCTCCATGTGCTGGAGAAGGAAATCTGACAACCTGCAGCACCTAAAACTTGTTTCTGCTGGCACAGCACTTGATCAATCTAATTCTCTTAAATCACTCTAACTAAAGAGCTTTCCGAAAGGAAAAAAAAAGTTTTTGCACTCTGTAAACCTCCCCAAAACGGCCAGTTTTTCGCGGAAATGTGCCTGTTTTTAATGTATAAGATCCACCCAGATTTTCAGCCTCTTTTTTGAGGAAAAAAAGGTGTGTCTTATACTCCGAAAAATATGGTATGTGCCAAATTTCAAGTTTATAGGCTTTGCGATTCTGGAGATTTCATAATAAGTGAGTGGTATTTGGCTTATCTAACTTCTTTCTAGAGCCTCAGTGTCAGGCTCTCGCATTTTCCTGGGTTCCTGCCATCAAAGAAGAAGGGAGGGGGAAAGCATTTGGGGCAATCCACACCTGTGTATCTAATGGTGAGAAATAGGGAAAGTGGGAATGACAATGGAAGAAAACCAGATTACCAAACCGGCTTGTCCCAGGATCTTCAAGGCCACTTGCCCTGAGAATGGAATGTTATCAGTTTCACCTCTCGGAGTTTCTCAAAGCATCATACTGGCATCACATTGAGTTGACTGTCTGGGGGGGACCGGTCATGGGAGAGGAATTGTGAATAGGAAAGAATAGCTTTGTATTTTGCACGGGAATACCAGATTCTTTGCTGCAACCAGTTTCTTTCAGCAAAACGTTCCTTTGCTTCAACTAAATGGAGTCACAAGTCTTACTTTCCTAAACTGGGGACAGTCTGACACTCAGCATCTTTTTTGTATCATGGCGACCAGAACTGGATGCAGTATTCCAAGTGTGGCCTTCCTTGCGCAATTTACAGCAGTATTATCATTATGAAATAATACCAAAATTTTGCATCTATCCCTATCCCTCTCTTGATGCAACCTAGGACAGCATTGGCTTTTTTTTTTTTTGCACACTTCTCACTCCTACTTTAAGTAGTAACACACCAGGATACCTCAATCCCTCATGCAGGCACTACTGTTGACCCAGTTTCTGCCTAATCTCTACCTGTGGGTTTGGTTTTTCTTTCTTTGGTTCTGCTTCTTGTCTGGATTGTTTGGCGTCATCAACGTTGGGTAGTTTCCCAGAATCATTCTGGCAAGGGGGCAACTATATAAATTGATATCACAAAGAAAACAAAACGGCTGATTGAACTAGATGGGAGACTTTTTGCATCTGTGCCAGGGTAGAATAGAGAAAGTTCTGTTCGCAAGGTAGATTACCTGCAGTCTGCATAGCCCCAGTTTTCTAATTCATTTTTTCTAGTGTGATTTTATTTTTCACTGAGATAATTTGTCTCTTTGCTTTGGAGAGAAAAGTGACTGGCCCAAAGTCATCCAGCTGACTTTCTGTTTAAGGTAGATTCAGAAGTCACATTGCCTGGTTTCTACGCTGTGCCTTAATCATTATACCAAAGTGGATCTCTAGCAGGAGTGGTATACACTTACCTTCCCTACCAGTTTGCAAATGTGACCATGCATGCACCACCTCCTTCTGCACATGCGCTTTTGGTGAAAAAGGGCCTAAATGGGATGTCATAGAGCTGGGCATAGGTGGAGGGGGCCTCCAGACCTCAGGGCAGGCCATTTTCGCCCCTCCCAGAGGCTCAAGGAAAGCTTCCAGAGCCTGGGGAGGGTGAAAATCCCTCCCCCATGGTGCAGGAGGCCAAGTAGACCACACACCCCATGGCCATGCCTACCCAGCAATTGGGCAGAGAACTGTTGCTAAAAGTTTTCAGTCCCATCCTTGACTCTCACTAGCATTCTTAATGTCCCTAGGGCAGTGTTTCTCAACCTTGGCAACTTGAAGATGTCTGGACCTCAACTCCCAGAATTCCCCAGCCAGCGTTTGCTGGCTGGGGAATTCTGGGAGTTGAAGTCCAGACATCTTCAAGTTGCCAAGGTTGAGAAACACTGCCCTAGGCTTTGAGCAAGCAAAGCAAGTAGTAATTAATAGGATGAAGGAGATGGAGTTCCAAGAAGAGCTAAATAGGTTGCCTCTCCACAGCAGGGACAGAATCAAACAGGGTGTGTGGGGATCGGCAAGATATCTAAATGACCTGATCTCCCCAAAATGAAGAATAGCTTTCTTCAGAGCCAGATTTAACATTCTCCCCTCAGCACTCCTCCAGGGCAGGTATAAAAGAACACCAGTAGCAGAACGGAGAAGTGGAAGATATCTCACATGTTTTCTTGTACTGTGAGTTATACAGAGTTTATAGGCCAGTGTATATTCTCCTCTTATTAGAGAGGTCACCAGGGAGGGCAGACAATTTTTATGTAGGCTTTCTCCTCCAGGACTCAAACCCAGCTACAGGCATGAAGTGGCAAAATTCTGTGTTGCTGCAATGTCCACAAGGAAAGAAAATGGTTACAGAATTATAGTTGTAAACTTGTGCCAATTTTTTGGAGATATCTCTAACAAGTTTTGGAAAATTATATTTACACACATACTGATCAGCTCTCCACTCACATAAACTAGGGCAGCGATGGCGAACCTTTTTTGGCTCGCGTGCCGTAAGTGGGGGGAGCGCAGGGGGGGGTAGTGTGCGGGCGTGCTGCAATGCAATGTGCGACCCCCCCCAGTGCGCATGCACGCACTACAGGTGCTCCTCCCATTTTTTGCATGCTTTTTTCGCCCTCCCCAGGTTCCAGAGGCCTTATAGGAGCCTGGAGAGGGTGAAAACAGACTCCCCCCCCCAGAAGCCCTCTAGAGGCTTCAGGGACCTTTAGGAGGCTTCCCTGAAGCCTCTGGAGCAGTCAAAATGACCCTCTGAGCAAACCGGAAGTCCGTTCCCGAACTTCCGGTTTGCCCATAGGGCCGGGTTTTTTTGCGCTCCGGAGGCTTCAGTGAAGCTCATGAAGCTTCCGGAGGGCTTCCGGGAAGGGCGGGGGAGGCTCTTTTCGCTCTCCCCAGGGTCCTATAAAGCCTTGGGAGCCTGGAGAGGGTAAAAAATGGCTTTAAAAAAGGGTGAACTTAGCTGGCCAGCGCGCACATGTGCGCTGGCCAGCTCACAGGGCAACACCTCGCATGCCCTGACCAATGGCTCTGCATGCCACCTGTGACACGCGTGCCATAGGTTCGCCATCACTGAACTAGGGAGTAATCCTAATGGTTTGAGAAAATGTATTTTCTTAACAGGGATGTTATTATCCATTATTAATGTCAGTACTATTCTTTTATATATTGTAAACAGTGATGTCTATTGATTGAGTGATGTCTATGACTATAATAAAGTTATATCCTGTTGTTCTATTCTTTCCTTGGCAGAGAAAATTTTGAATTTGCTCTAAATTAAAAGCCAGCAAAATAGAATTTCCTATTCCACTGATTCAGTTAACAAAAATTCATAGAGGTTTCCAGTGCTAAATGATGAATTCAGTTCAATATATTTGCACCAGAAGAACCCACAACAGCCTTGCTGGGTTCTCAACAGAGGTGGGTTGCTCCCAGTTTCACCCAGTTCGGCCAAACTGGTAGTGGAATTCATACCTGGGTCACAGAACTGGCAGCAATCCAGACCTGCCACACTCCCAAACCGGTTCCCTCACTGCCACTGGGCCACCACCATTTTGGTTTTTAGTGACTACGTGTGTGCAGTTCACTGTAAATTGTTCTGCGCATGCACAAAGAACAATTTACATTGAGCAGTGCATGCATGCGCAGGGCATGGGTTGCGAACCAGTAGTAAAACTGGCAGCATCCCACCCGTGGTACTCAATGCTTTGTGTTATGTTCTGGGATCAATGTTGAGAGATTGGTATAAGGTCTCCTCCTGGAGGAAGGACTAGAAGACCTCCATGGTCCCTTCCAGCTCTGTCATTATTCTGTAAACATGTTCTTTCAGATATGAAAATTACATTCAATTAAGTAACTACGGCACTTCCTAGTGCCCACCTTAATGTGCGTTCTTCCATCCTTGTGCTGAAAAGTATGTCAGCACACACTGACATTGTGCGGATATAAAAACTGACCTTTCCTTGGCTTTAGAAAAGACACACTGCGGGAAAAACAATTACCCATCACTACCCAAAATGTATGGCAGATTGTGGTGGGCAATTCACGATGCTCCTTCCTGCTTCATCCTGCAACTCTCTTCTGTCCCATCGGCCAATCAACTTGAGCATTTTGGGGGGAAATCAATAATCCTGTATAAAAACAAACCATCTCCTTCCCACTTCTTTCTCTTTTTAATCTTCAGAGCCACTTCTGCTTCTGTCTTTGAGCACTGTAGTGATCTTGCAAGATAGGAGGAGAAACGGCAGGTTGGACAAGTAAAAGATTTCTCAATCTGATGGACAGAGCATGGGAAACATCTTTGAAGCACCCAGAGAGTAAAGAAGATATGCTTCCAGTCTTGCAGCATTCTGCTTATGTAACTTTATAATTAGCAATAGCACTTAGATTTATATACCGCTTTGTAGTGCTTTACAACCCTCTCTAAGTAATTTACAGAGTCAGCATATTGCCCCCAACAATTTGGATCCCCACCTCGGAAGGATGAAAGGCTGAGTCAACCTAGAACCTGGTGAGATTTGAACTGCCAAATTGCAGGTAGCTGTCAGGCAGCAGAAGTAGCTTGCAGTACTGCATTTTAACCACTATGCCGTCATGACTCAACTTTATAATTAAGACAGAATTTGTACTTTGGGTTGTTGCTTCTTGTCTGGATTGCCTTGACAACTTCCCAATTTTGTTTGTTTATTGCCCATTTTATCTAAGAGACTCTAGGCGGTTGACAACAAAATAAAGTTACAAAAGAACTTGCCTTGTGAAAAGAAAATAATGATTTCATGTTGTTTCCAATATTAGTGACTCAGTGGGCCTTGATACCATGGACCTCATGGAAGACTCCAAATTGCCACAGGGGGGCATGAAGAAAATAATGTGTAAATGGATACAAATTATATAAATTGTCTCATTGGTGTCAACACACCATAGCATAAATCGCCACAATGACATACTGTTCTTTCCCATTTCACAGACATTCAGGAACAACAGACACAAAAACCAATGGAGGTTTGTAAAGAGAAACCCAGGAATTGTACAGCCAATCCATGACTGATGACCAGGGGTGGGATTCAAAATTTTTAGCAACTGGTTCCTTGCCTGGTTGTTGGTTGGGCATGGCCAATGGTAGGGTGTTTTCACCCTCCCCAGGCTCCGGAGGTTTTTCTTGAACCTCCAGGAGGTGAAAATGGCCTTCCCTGGGCTCCGGAGGTCCTCCAGAAGCCAGAAATGGACCCAGACTTCTGCAACTTCCAGGAGGCCCATTTTTTTTGCCCTCCCAGAGTCTCCGTGGGCCCTGCACCTAGTTGGCATCCAAAATGGGCTGCGTGGAGACTCCTGGGAGGGGAGGGGTGGGGTGGGTGGGGCCAGCCAGTCCTTGTAAGTACCGGTTTAGCAAACCGGATGTAAAATTAGCATCTAGTTCGCCTGAACTGGTCCAAACCGGCTGAATCCCACCCCTGCTTATGACCACAATTGGTGCCAGAATTTCTTAGGCAAGACAGTTGTTAAGTGAGTCACTGTGATTTTTAAATGAACCCAGATTCCCCCAGTTGGTTTTATGTAACCAAAGCCAGCTGGAAAGGTTGCAAATGGTAGTCTCATGACCCCAGACACTGCAATTGTAAACCCTTGCGGGTTGCCATGTGCCCAAATTTTCATCACGTGACTGTGGGGATGTTTGCAAACAATCATAAATGCAAGGACTGGTTGGAGGTCACATTTTCCAGCAACTTTTATAATTTAGAACAGTCACTAAATGAATTGTTGTAAATTGAGGATTATCTTCGTTCAAATTTCAATGTGGCGCTACCTAAACCTGCAGCTTAGCCCCTGAAATCTTGCTCTCCAATCCAAGGATTTTAAGAGGTTTTAAGATGCTCTGCTAGGTTGACTCCAATTCAGTTTTTTTTCCCTCCTGTAAGTCCAGCAAACCCTCTATTCTTCATTTCTTTTAGCTGGTTGTTGGACACTATTTATTCTGCAGCATCTCATGACTGATTTCTTTTATTTTATTCACCTCCGCTGATTTTAAATGCTGTTACATTTGCTTCTGCGCAAATTGTTCCCCCCCCCTTAAGCATTTTATTCTTTTACGGAAGTGGCTTTGGAAAGCAAGCTGTTTAAAAAGGAGGGCATTTAAAACAATTAAAGTCAAGGCCAGGCAGTTGCATTCTGGGAAAGTCCCCTCTCTGAGGACTCGTAGCAAGGCACTGAATATTTCATATTTCACACAAAGACATGGTTTGTTTAACTACCGTTTATACGTGAACCATATACAGGTTGGTTTGGTTTGGTTGATGCCACCTGCTGAGCTAAATCAGCCACATTATGGTATTACATCAATTCAACCAATGTAGTAGACAACATTGCATTAGATGGGTCAACGGAAATCATTAGGAATCAAGCCTAGTTGGAAAATGTCTTTAAATTCTATTTTTGTCTCCTAAATAAAGGCCTGCAAAAAAAAATTACCTTTGTTATACCTTCCAGCAGATTGCTCCAATTTTTGAACAACAGAAAATGGGACAGATAATACAAAACTCTCCGTACCCGCATGGATTAAATGTTGATTTTTCAACAGAAAGTTGGTTTTGTCCTTGGATTCTATAAAGCAACCTCACTTTTCTCAGTGTTTTCTCTCTCTCTCTTTAAAAAAGAAACACTCTGTTTTCTGATTCTAAAAAAAACCCACTCTGTTTTCTGCGATATCTCACAGTATGGAATGCATGCAATGTGCAGCAAGATGCAAACTGTTCAGGCTGTAAACAAGAAGGCTCTTGGATATGAAGAGTTGGAGATGTTTGGGAAACCAACCCAGCAGCCAGGACAGAACAGAAGAGCAGAAAGCCAAGTACATTCTTCAGGGTTTGACTAAAAGTTGACACAGCCCAGAGACTTCCGAGCTCCCAGCAGATGCTGTCATATTTTATCATCTAAAGCATCTAAACTTGATTTCATTGAGGGCCGCATCAGGATTGTGTTTGACCTCAGGGGGCCAGGGTGGGTGTGGCCAGGATGGGCATGACCAGCTTGGCATCACTTGTGTCAGGGGTGCCTGAGCACTCTGCCAGTGAAAACAGGCTTCTGAGCTCTGTTTTTGGCTGCGATAGCTTCTTGCAATACTCTTGCCAGCAAAAATGGACTTTTGCTGGCAGAGGCATTGCGGACCAGTCCTTTGCTGTTTACAGGGTGGCCCCATGGGCCAGTTCTAAGCACCCCACAGGCCGGATCCAGCCCCCGGAGCCTTGAGTTGGACACCCCTGATCTAAAGGACAAAGATGCTACCAAACTGTTTCCATGTGTATTTGTGAAAAGACTTTGGAGTCTGGCCACTAAATTCCATGATGGAAAACCAGCAACAAGTTCAACTTCTTGTAAATGACAATGTGAAGTTTAACGTTTCCATCTTGACTTCACATGGCCTCTGCCAAGTGCATGTTTATGGAAGGTGTATGGGTGCAAAGCTCTCTTTTTGCAACAGAGATTGAAATAATAATTTAGGCTTCAATATAAACAGAGAGATTGGGGCACTATTAGACAAGCGATTTATTAGCAGTACCTCCCTATCTCAGCATATCTGATGAAGCCTCTTCTTCTGAAGTAAGATGTAATGGGATTTTCTGAAGGAAATGGAGCGTCAATAATTATTTCAGCGATGTATTGCAAGACATTTTATCATGGCATTCAAATAAAAGTCACCATACTTTGAAAATCTCAACGGAGCACTAGAGGAAGGAGTTTTCTGCAGAAAGAACATTAGGGGAAGTGAGTAAGAAAGATCTTACATCAGAAATTAGATTTCAAGATGCCAAATCTCTCTCTCTCTCTCTCTCTTTCTCTCTCTCTCTCTCTCTCCCATTTCTGTTTATTGTCTGTCTGTCTGTCTGTCTATCTGTCTGTCTACATACCTACCTACCAACCTATCTACCTACCTACCTACCTACCTATCATCTACTTACCTACCCCTCTCTTCATCTCTGTTTGTCGCTCTGTCTATTCATCTTCTTACCTATCCACTCATCCATATAAAGAGAAAATACAAAAATTAACCAGTCACCTTACTGAGTGGAGAGGAAACTATTTTCAGACACAAAGCTACCAGTTTAAGAGAATATCAATCTCAGCAATTTTAAGTTGTGTGGGCTGACTGGGGAATTCTGGGAATTGTTGAGGTTGTTGAGGTTGAGAAACACTGCATTAGAAATTTTCTTTGTGGGTTTATGTATATAAGCAGAGGTGGGATTCAGCCCGTTTGCACCACTTTGGGAGAACCGGTTGCTAAGTTTCTGAGCAGTTTGGTGAACTGGTTGTTGGAAGAAATCATTAGGGCAGAGAACCAGTTGTTAAATTATTTGAATCCCACCACTGTATGTAAGGTTGTGTGTATACAGATGTACCATTCAACTTTTGTTTAATATTCTTCTTATTTTTTTAATTGATACTTAGATTTTCTATCTCTATGCCGTTCAAGACAGCTCACAAGAAATATGAAGCAGGTTGAAAGCCGAGCCGAGGTGCAGTGGTTAAATGCAGCACTGCAGGCTACTTCAGCAGGCTGACTGCAGTTCTGCAGTTCGGCTGTTCAAATCTCACCGGCTCAAGGTTGACTCAGCCTTCCATCCTTCCGAGGTGGGTAAAATGAGGACCCGGATTGTTGTTGGGGGCAATATGCTGACTCTGTAAACCGCTAAGAGAGGGCTGAAAGCCCTATGAAGTGGATATAAGTCTAACTGCTATTGCTATTGAAACAAGAGGGATGCATCAGTGAAAGGCACGCCCTGTTTTAATATGCATCACTTAAGCACAGTATGGCATTTTGATCAAAGATTGCAACCCTTTCTAGTTATATATTTACTTTCTTTAGACTTATATGAAAACTTTAAAATATGAGTTAGGGGTATAGGATGCTACTTTCATTATTAAGTTCATTTTTAAATTTTTAAACAGGTTTCTAAGGCCTGGTGGGAGGGGCAGTCAAAATCATTATTAAGCTAATTTAAAAAGGTGTGGCTGATTCTTTTCTTGAAAGGGAAGCTAGGACAGCTAAGCCCAAAGTTCCAAGAGATTTCTTTCCCATGCAATGTGGGATTTATTTATTTTATTTATATGGATGCCCAACTCATTCAGGTTTCTTTGTGTTGGACTGAATCACTTAATAACTTAATAACTACAAGATTCATTTAACAACTGCATGATTCACTTAACAACATCCATGATTCATTTAACAGTTGTGGCAAAATGGTGGTAAAGTCGAGGTGGCGCAGTGGTTACATGCAGCACTGCAGGCTACTTCAGCTGACTGCAGTTCTGCAGTTCGGCTGTTCAAATCTCACCGGCTCAGGGTTGACTCATCCTTCCATCCTTCCGAGGTGGGTAAAATGAGGACCCGGATTGTTGTTGGGGGCAATATGCTGACTCTGTAAACCGCTTAGAGAGGGCTGAAAGCCCTATGAAGCGGTATATAAGTCTAACTGCTATTGCTATTGCTAAGTCAGGAATGAACCACTTAACAAGCACCTTGCTTAACAACAGAAAGTCTGGTCCCAAGTTTGGTCATAAATTGAGAACTCTAATTTGAAAGGGCCGTTCTTGGACTTACGTTTTGGTCTAGGACTTATCTAGTCCAAAACTCTCCAAAGCCATCTCTGGCAAACGGCTGCCCAATCCAATTTCAAATCAATGCTATTCACTTGAAATGAAATACAAAAGTCAATTGATCAAAAGATGTAAGGCAAGGTAAAGGTTCCCCTCGCACATACTGTGTGCTAGTCACTCCCAACTCTAGGGGGCAGTGCTCATCTCCATTTTAAAGCTGAAGAGCCAGTGTTGTCCAAAGATGTCTCCATGGTCATGTGGCCGGCATGACTAGTACAGAATGCTGTTTCCTTCCCACCAAGGTGATCCTTATCTTCCTAATTGCACTTTTACACTCTTTCGAACTGCTAGGTTGGCAAAAGCTGGCACAAGTAACGGGAGCTCACTCAGTTATGCGGTGCTAGGGATTCGAACCACCGAACTGCTGACCTTTCTGATTGACAAACAGCCTCAGCCCCTGAGCCATTGCGTTCTATGTAAGGTAGAGAATAGTAAAAATACATAAACCCAGAGTATAAACCAGTGTTTCTCAACCTTAGCAGCTTAGAGATGTGTAGAATTCAAATCCCAAAGTTCTATCTTCAGATTATGAAAGGATCTATTAGCACCTGGCATTTTCCTTTTCTAAATCACATTCTTCCAGCTAAGATTTGTTCGGCTGGGAGAAAACACACCTTTGTCATATTGTATTATCCCCTCTACAAAACCTTTGTTTGATTTGTTCTGGTTACACAGTTTAGATGAATGACAGAGTGGTCCTGCATTGTTCTGTGGGTTATACAGTGACATAACAAACTATGTGCCATTTCCAAAATCTTGTTAAGTTTTACTGGTCAAAACAGGAGGTGGCATGGTCAGCTTTTCTCTTTTGCCTTTCCTTCCTTCCTTTGTTGTTCCACTGATTAATTGTGCTGAAGGCAGGACAAGAAGCAACAGATGGGAACTAATCAAGCAAAGAAGCAGCCTAGAACTAAGGAGAAATTTCATGACAGTGAGAACAATTAATCAGTGGAACAGAAGTTGCCTCCAGAAGTTGTGAATGCCCCAACACTGGAAGTCTTTAAGAAGATGTTGGATAGCCATTTGTCTGAAATGGTATAGGGTTTCCTGCTTGACCAAGGGGTTGGACTAGAAGACCTCTAAGGATCATACCAACACCATTATTCTGCTATTCTGTTGTAGGAAGTTAGCACCCTAGAAAAATGGGTTCACCAACAAAAGGGCGAACGAAAAAAACTGCGCCCGACTAAACCGCATCGCTGACGTCATCAACAGGGCGACAACAGCACGGAGACAGAAGCACGCTGTAATCCCTAAACCTAAACTTAACTCCTAACCCTAAACCTAACCCTTAACCTAACCCTAAACCTAACCCTAAACCTAACCCTTACCTTAAGTCGAATCGGCTTTCTTTCTCCGCGCTGGCTGTTGTTGCCGCATTGATGACGTCAGCGACGCAGTTTAGTCGGGCGCGGTTTTGTCGTTCGCCCTTTTGACGGGTCATGGAATAATGGAATGTTAGGAAATATTAAAAGGACAGAATATTTTCCCCAAAGAGAAGCAGAAACTCACCCCACCCCACTTTGTCAATGGGCCATTAAGGCTTGGGGCAGTCTATTCTACATAACAAAGATCTATCTCATTCAGGCAGAGCCATAATAGGAATCCCAAAGCCCTTTCATTACATCATCACCCAGCAAGAGTCAACCAAGCATGGGACTCAAAAGACAATCTACAGAGTTACCTGGGAGCATGGGAGTCTTCACAACCAATCAGAATACACACTCAAATTCAAAAGACAGGATATAAAACCCAGGCACTCTCAGCATCTCTTCCTTTGTTTTTTCTTCACCCAACATCTTCAAGCCATGTGGTCCTATCCACCAATGAAATCATCTTTCCAAGCAGCCCCCATGTTTCCAGTGTCTTTCTCCCCACTTGGAACTGAACCCAGATGGACATTTCTTCCAACACTGTTATAGATTCTAATCCTGTGGTTTTGATGTTACTTCGTATTTATATCACTCTTATTGGCTAGACCAGACAGGAAAAATGATCAGATGAGCTAATTCTATTTTATTGTAAAACTACATTAACAGACTCATGTGAATCTGGAGGTATAATTCTTCCACTGTGTTATTTTCAGTGCAAAAATTTAAGGGAGGGCTCCTTTTCAACTTGTCGCCCTGACCACTACCTAGTTGTGGGCTTTACTGTCTTTTATTTAATCATTTAATCATTTCCTAGGCAGCCTTTCTTGGCCTATTCTCCAAAGTCTTTACCACATATTATTACAGTTTACCCAACTCTGATATCATCTAGAAACGTCACCTAGATACTCTCAATTGTACATGGGAAAAGACCCGAATACGCCAGGTATGCATTGCATACCTGTACCTGTGAAAATCTATGAAAACATGTCTCTGTGTGTGTGTTTGTAGATTTTCACAGGTGTAGATTTTCACGGGTGTAGATTTTCATGGGTGCTGGTCTTGTTGTATTCGGGTCTTTTCCCGTGTAAGATTGAGATTGTCTTGGCAACGTTTCGGCGAGGTCTCACTTGCCATCTTCAGGCTGGTGTTTTTGGCTTCGTGTTTGTGTGAGTAAAGCAGGGTCAGAGCTGCCGTCTTTCTATAAATCTTTGGGGGGAGGTGGAGTGCTGGCTTTGTTTCAGTAAATGGATTGATTGGTTGTGTAGTTGTATCATAATTGGTAGATTGGTGCTGATTGGTGCTGGCTGTGTGTCCATTGTTGTTTTATGTGGTAATGGCCTGGGTGGTGGGTGGGGCTCGTTTGTTGACTAGGGCTGGTTTTCAGATGTCTGATAGGCGGGAGGTATCATCATGTTTATTCATGTTGTGGGGGTGTTTCTCTATTTCGATAGCTTCCATAATTATTCTCTTGTTGAAGTGTTCAGTTTTGGAGATTAATTTGGTTCCTTCAAAATCAATTTCATGTCCTGTAGCTTTAAGGTGCTGAAAAACAGAGAAAGTTATATATATATGTGTGTGTGTGTTATGTCAAAGCACCTGGTATGCCCAAATATGGGAGGGAGCATACTGCTTCCCTTTTGCCTTGTATACAACTGCCAAATATGTAAAAACAACCCAGGTTTGAATCCCAATAAGGGTATAGCTAGCTAATGAGAGCTAAATAGCTTGAAATAGATCTATATTAGTCACCAAAACAAAAATGGTTTTCTGCCTGGAAGGCTCCTAAGGTGGAGCTGAAATGGAAAAGGGAAGCAGTATGCTCCCTCCTATATTTGGGCATATCAGGTGCTTTGACATAACACTTAATCATTTCTTTGGGTCACCTGATAAGGGAGGAGAGCTTGTGGCTTAGAGGCTAATACAACTGCCTAATATGTAAAAACAGCCCAGGTTTGAATCCCAGTAAGGGTATGGCTAGCTGATGAGAGCTAAATATCTTGAAATAGATCTATAGTAGTTTCCCTTTATTTATTTATCAGCACAAATGCAACATACATACATACATACATACATACATACATACATACATACATACATACATACTGAATGAACGTGGATATTATGTGATCCAGGAGAACTACATAAAAGGAAAGCAGTACAAAGAGAGGAATAAAAGCAAATTTTGAAAGAAGAAGAGAGGAAAAGTTGCTGATGGACGTACATTTTCACAAATTGAAATGAAGCAGCAGAGGAGTTCTTAGGATGCAGGTTTTGTTCCCGTGAATCTTATGAAATCATGCTTAAAGAACAATTTTACAGTCTTTAAGACTATGTCACATTGTTCTCAAAGAGAAAGGTAAGAAGAGCCAATATGAGCTTTCTTTAAAAAAAAAAAAGAAGCCTCTACAGTGCTATCTTTGGGAATCTTTTCTCTTACATAACAGCTACCTTGCTGCTTCTTAGTTTTCAAGATGGGTTTTCCAATGAGTTAAGTAGTACTGAGGCTCCTGGTGACAATCTCAATAAATACTCACTATCTTGACCACTCTTCAGTAATAAGCAGTAGGTCTTCAGAGACACTCCAATATGCTCCTTTGAACCCATCCTCCCATTCATTTATTCTCTTCCCTTTGGGCTTGCTGAGCATAACTATTTTCTAATCCAGCCTTCAAATTGAAGTATCTCTTTTATTTGACTCCTCAAGGGAAGAGTCCGTCTTTAATGTATATGGTCAATAAGATATTGAATGGTTCTTTTTCACACCATCATATTTCTTGATAATCATCTCCAGATTCACCACTGGAAGTTTTCTATCTCATATATTCTCACTATCCAGTTTTCCCAGTGTATATTATCTCTAGTAAAAGCATGGCTTTAATCACCATAGTCCTTGACTTACACCCAAAATTGAATGTCTGTTGCTAAGCAATATTGTTGCTAAGTAAAGTCAGCCGCATCTGATTTTTTTTTGCTAAGGTTGTTTAGCAACCCACTGCAGTTGTTAAGTGAATCACATAGTCATTAAGTGAATATGTCTTCCCCCATTGACTTAGCTTGTTAAGAGCCAAGGTGGCGCAGTGGTTAAATGCAGCACTGCAGGCTACTGCTAGATCAGCAGTTCAGCGGTTCAAATCCCACCGGCTCAGGGTTGACTCAGCCTTCCATCCTTCCGAGGTGGGTAAAATGAGGACCCAGATTGTTGGGGGCAATATGCTGACTCTCTGTAAACCGCTTAGAGAGGGCTGAAAGCCCTATGAAGCGGTATATAAGTCTACTGCTATTGTTGGAAGCCAGTTGGGAAGCTTGCAAGTGGTGATCACATGACCTCAGCATAATAAAACTTTCATAAATACATACTGGTTGCTAAGCATCTAAATTTTGATCATATGGGAATGCTATGAAGGCTGTAAGTATGAAGGTCAGTCATAAGTCACTTTTTTTCAGTAATATTTTAATAGTTGCTAAATGAAGGTTGTAAGTCAAGGACTAACTGCATGCTTTTATTTAGAAATATCCCCAACTTTCATGATTTCTCATTTTCATCCGCTCTCCATGTTTAAATCATTGCTTTACTTCTTCAGTTCATTGTCCATCTTAATGTGTTCCTGAACTGGAAAAAAACCCACTGCTACTTCTATTTTTCCATATTTTTCATTTTCCCTGCAAATATTCTGTCTCAAGACTTCTATACGTTATTTTTATAAGAAAGGCTATTTAAAAAAAAAATAGATTCTCCGGTATCATAGATATTTGCGGAACCTCCATTTTTCAAAATTAGAATCAGGCTAATAACAATTATAAAACACAATAGCATGCCTTAGCAAAAGGCAACAGTGATCAAGAATTCTGGCATAAAATAAGAAGTGAGACCACAATAAATTTGAAAGGGATATAAGGAAGATTGGGGGGAAGATTTCTTTAGATGAAAAGGGAACGGTTACAAGAGTCTTCTGTAGTAAAGCAGGTTAAATGTCTCTATTTACTTAGTCATATATTTCCAAAGTGGGTTGAATAACCTTTTTAATATGGTTTTTTCTTTTGGCCTTTTACCCTCATTATTATGGAATAGAATTTCAAAAAAAAAATGTTGGGATGCAATCATGCTTATATTCCCTTTATCATCTCTCTCTCTCTCTCTATATATATATATATATAAAAGAAAAACATTCATGCAGCATCATAAAATCTCAAGAGCCGTAAAAACTACAAACTTGAAATTTGGCACGCGTGTTCCTCTTGGCTTCTAGGTGCTCGCTAAAAAAAGGATTTTTCAAAATGACTATCAGATCTTTAGTAATTCTTATACAGTAATTAACTTGCTCTGATGCTAAGGAGTTAAACATTCTACTCCCCCTCCCCACCTGAAAAGAATTCTGTTCCAACTGCCAGTTGCCTCACATTCTGTTACCTCAGTTCAAACTGGCAGACATTCCACTCCACTTAGGAGAAGTCTGGGGCTCCTTACAGTACTGAATGTCAGTACCTCACCAATGGAAGACCTATGGAACTGCTTCCAGACTCAAGGTGGCAGAAGTGATATTCTCTTATGTGTTTCAATCATTGACCACCACTGAGCCAATGGAGTGAACCGGATTTCTCCTGCATTGCCCAATCACATAGTTTCATCACGAAGTATGGATATCCAGCATAGTATACTAATATTTTATACTCTATTTTCTAGGAATCTTTCTTTTCTCTTATATATCTGTTACACCAATGCCTAAAAAGGGTATACAGAAGGAACAATTAAGGGAGCTGAAGCATTTAGATTAAGGAATACAGACAACACAACTGGTACCATTTAAAATTATTTTAAACAAAGTAAAAGAATGAACTATCAGTGTGATTTCATGGCTGATATTAATGAAGGTTTTTTTAGGAATTGAAAACATGAAACAAAAAGAAATGTAGGACAGAACCACGTATGAGAACTAATATTTATTGTGAGAACTAGTGCACATACCTAATTCCATATAAAATGTGTAGATATGATACTGCAAAATTAAGTTTCACCTAAGATCTACTTGGACAATAAATAAGAAAAGGGTCTATTTGTTTCATTGTGGCTTATTTCTTGGTAACTATATTGTGTACATGAGTTTGTGTGTCTGTATAAAATATGCTCTAATAAATAATAACCCATTGATTACACACCAGGCTTGTGATGAGGGAAAAGAATTGGGAAAACATTGCAACTTTTAATATCCAAGTTATTCAGTATGATATTAAAATTATTTTTAAAAGCTTGCTTTGTTTATAATTTTCCAGTGCAGTGAACATATAAATCGAACACAGTTTGCAAAAAGTGATGATCAATTTTCATTTTACAGAGTTTAGAGAGAGGAATACTTATTAGCAAAACAGAAACAATTAAGCTTTGTGGGGCGCCTAAAAGATTAATAAATGTATTATACGTTGGGTTTTGGTGGACAGAATTCATGAAAGCTTCTCATATAATAAACACACTAGTCTTTAAAGTTCCACAGCAAGCTTTGATTTCTTTTAAACACAATCTTGTTTGTGTTGATACACAAAGTATAGAATCAATCTCTGGACTGTCATACTTTTATGGGTTCTTTTGTTATCTTATTGTGAAAGCTTTTCTTCTTTCTTTCTTTCTTTCTTTCTTTCTTTCTTTCTTTCTTTCTTTCTTTTTTTTAGTGGTTCACTGGTGTGAACATTTTAATTTTGTACACATGACAAGATTTTACACCAAGCAGTCAGTTAAATAGTACAAATTTACATTGTGAGGAATGTTTAAAAAATGCAACTTAAAAAAATTCTTCTGCCCAAAACCTTATGCCTCCCCCCCCCAACATTTTACAGTGAAAAAACAAATTCAGTTCACATTCCTGCTTTATCCAAAACACTGGATAGTATTTGTGAGTGCATTTTACAATTCATCTTTTTCATCCGTGGACGCCGGTTTCTCTGTTTCACTGCCTTCAGTATCTTCCTCAGCTTCAATTTCCTCTTCTGGTTCTACTTCTTCAGCAGCCTCCTCTAGTTCTGTCTAAGATACTTCCAAGGCTGCTTAAACTGGGAATTGCATAAGTTCTAATCAATTGTCTTCTAGCTTTTCTTCTTTCTAAGGTCATGAAAATCTAATAATGATTTTAAAGGGATTGGATTTGAGATTCATGAACGGACATTGCACGAAGTGGTCCCATATTGCATATCACATTATTTTTGACCTTTAATAGCCCTGATATGGTGGCTGAGCCTCTCTATTAATAACAGATCATAGAAGCTCAGAAATTAAACTTGGACACGGGCTTTCTACATGGGGCTACCCTTGAAGAGTATCTGGAAGCTTCAGCTATTACAAAATACAACTGCGCGATCAATTCTTTGGACCTCTAAAACAGCCCATGTTGCACCACTTTTCAGTGGGTTGCACTGGCTGCCAGTTTGCTTCTGGGTCCAATTCCAGATGTTGGTTTAAATCTCTTTGTGGCATAAGTCCATGTTATCTGAGGAACTGTTACATCCCAATGGGATTAGTCTGTCCCACTTCTTCTTAGCAGAAGAAGTATTTCTACAGACTCTCCGGTCAAGGAATTTTGGCTGGTGGGTTCTAGGACAATTTTTTTTTCTGCATGGCTTCCGCTCTCTGGAACATTGCACCCCCCACCCACCCACCCACTTCAGGTGGGATCCACACCCACCTTTCTGGCTTTTTGAAAGGCGTTGAAGACATTGCTAGGTGAACTGTCCTGGGGCTCCAATGGGGAAGTGACAACCTGGAGGTGACTAATGGATCAGGATCAGGATCAGGATCAGGATCAGAATCAGTACTTGAGAGACCGCCTGCTGCCAATTACCTCCCACAGACCCATCAGATCTCACAGGGTTGGCCTCCTCCGGGTTCCATCTACCAGCCAATGCCATCTGGCTACTACCCGGGGGAGGACCTTCTCTGTGGCAGCTCCGGCCCTCTGGAATGAACTCCCCGCAGGGATTCGGACCCTCACCTCTCTCCAGGCCTTCCGAAAAGCCGTCAAAACCTGGCTTTGCCGGCAGGCCTGGGGATGATGAGTTCCCTCCCCTCTTGACTTGTATGGTTGTGCGACTGTTGCTTATTTTTACTATTTGTATTTCGTTTTTATGTTCCCCCTTTTCCCTTTTTGAATTGTTCGCCGCCCTGAGTCCTCCCGGAGAAGGGCGGCATATAAATAATAAAATTCCATTCCATTCCATTCCATTCCAGAATCAGCATCAGCATCAGCATCAGCATCAGCATCAGCATCAGCATCAGCATCAGCATCAGCATCAGCATCAGCATCAGAATCAGAATCAGAATCAGAATCAGAATCAGAATCAGAATCAGAATAATTAGAATTAAAATTAAAATTAGAGAGTTGGAATGGGACCTTGGAGATCTTCCAGTCCAACCTCCTACTCAGACAGGAAACCCTATACCATTTCAGACAAATAATGATTACATTAGATTACATTAGACAAGCTCCACCTTCTCCTCCCTGTGTGCTCTTTCCTCCCATCCTTTCTATCTTGCTCAACTGAATTTAACTGAATTATAAATTTATGGTCTTCATTTATTGTTTCAGTGATTTATATGGCATTTTTATTGAATGGCTCTAAACCAGCTAGATCACTTCAGCGAGATGAGTGGCATAGAAGTTAAGCAAGCAAACACATAAATAAATAAATAGATCTGCTGAACCGAATGTTGTAGTCAGGCCAAAGGCTTACCTACACAGGTGGGCTTTCAAAGAGGTGATGCATTTCTTTGAAGACTGGGTTACAGAATAGATGGGACCTTGCATGCAATGTTGGAGTAAGATTTCTTTATCTGACCATTGTTTTGGGTACTGGTTCTTTCTCCTGTCCCTCAAGGTTATTCCTTCTGTCCCCTACATCCTTGTGCCATAGACCAAGCTCCATTTAAAAGACAGGATTGTCCAGCATCAAATGTCTTCTAGACCTGCAGAGAATGGAGCTCGTGCTGACTTCTTCCTACTGTATTCTCTCTGTAGAGAGAATCTCATCACTGGTTGACTTCAGAGGTGGGTTCCTACTGATTCAGCCCGGTTCGGCCGAGTAGGTAGTAACTTGGCCGCCCATGCACCCGAACCGGTTCTATTGTCGGTGACACCATCTTTATTTTTGCTTCTGTGCATGCACAGAACAATCTCCATTGCAGAAATGTAATTTCCCCCCTTTTCTTATGTTCTGTGCATGCACAGACCTTTTTAGGTGTAAATGCGCACACGTGTGCATTTTTTGCATGCCGAACCGGCAGCAATGCCGGTAACAACCCTCCCCTGATTGATTTATGTGTGCCTCTGGTTTATATGGATATTGGTTGTTCTGTTATTATTTATTGCCTTTTCACATAAATGTTCAATCTTACTGTGGGTGTTTTATATTCCCGTAATGCCGTGTACCACAAAGAATCTTTTGACTACAACTACATAGACATTTAATAAATGTTGCCATAATATTCTGCGTGGTTTTTCTGAACTTGGGGCCAGTGAGTTATAACTGTGATTATACGGCAGTGTTTCTGATCGGGTTTGTTTCTTTCCAAACCCCCCCCCCCCTTTTTTTTTTTCTTTTTAGCAATTGCATGAGACATTTTGAAGGATGAATTTGTTAGTCCGGAGAAAGAATCTAGCAGAGGCCTTTTAGGAAGCAGACGCTGTGATGCTTAAAATGGGTTTTTGCCCTGCCAGACAGTTAAGATTCAAGGCAAGGACACCATCCAACATCATGATGAAATAAACACTACCAGGGGGAGCTAATAATTTATATCACAAATATTTTCCCCTGGATGTATGTATAGGATGGACCGATTTTAATTGGCAAGCGTAAAGCAGCCTGGTCCTTGGTGTCAAGCTATTATTCACACACCATTACCCCAACCCTCAGGTGTCAAAGAGATTTTTTTTAAATGTCATTCTATAATCTGTAATCTGTGATATAGGTAGGTATAAATTGGGTAAATCATAACATAACACCATATTCAAATTTCCATGAAAATATGTTTTTTATAGCATTGTAAGGAGAGCTTTTTTCATAGATGATTAGATGTGTGAAGAAGAAAATTTGTTTGCTTAAAACTGTGACATAATTCCATGCATCGACTGTTGCTGTTAATTTTTTAACAGAGGAAAATAATTTTTAATTTTGCTTTGTTCCCTTCTTAGTCTCTGAGAACGCCAGTAGGCATCCAGTTTCTACAGGTGGTCTTCAACTTAGTTTCTACAGGTGGTCTTCAACTTACACCTATTCATTTAACAATCCCTCAGTGTTTATGATGGGGCTGAAAAAGTGGCTTATGATCGGTCCTTGTGACTAAAACTGCCACAGCAGCCTTGCAGTGACATGATCAAAATTCATATCCTTGGCAACCAGCATGGGTTTATGATGGCTGCAGAAATCCAAGGTCACCTGATTGCTAATTGTGATCTTCCCAGTTGGTTCCCAACAAGCAAAGTCAACAAGGGAAGCCAGATTATTTAATAACCATGTGCTTCACTTAACAACTAGGGTGATTTATTTAAAAAAAAAACATGGCAGAAAAAGTCCTAGAACTAAAGAGAGATTTCTTGACCGTTAGAACAATTAATCAGCGGAATGAGTTGCCTCATGAAGTTGTGGGTGCTCCAACACTGGAAGTTTTTAAGAAGAGATTGGACAGCCATTGATTTGAAATGGTGTAGGCTGGTTATATTGGAAAACCTCCAAGGTTCCTTCCAACTCTGTTATTCTGTCATAAAATTGGGTTAACAATTGTCTCACTTAGCAGCAAAAATTCTGGTCCCCATTGTGGCTGTAATTCAAGGACTACCCCTTATTTCAAGTTTGGATCTCTGGAAAATCACTTGATGATTCCTTAAACTACACAGAATAACAGAGTTGGAAGGGACCATGAAGGTCTTCTAGTCCAACCCTCTGCTTAGGCAGGAAACCCTGCACCACTTCAGACAAATACATATCCATGAGTTAGGAATCTGATGCTATCTAACCTTAAAACTTTCAGCTCGCGGGGTTTGTTAATAACATTGGAACGTCTCCATTCTGCCAGAAAAGTGCATTTGTTCTAGGTGAAGGAACAGCAGTGTCTATGACACTTCCAAGGCTGCTTAAACTGGGAATTGCATAAGTTCTAATCAATTGTCTTCTAGCTGTACTTCCAAGCATGGCAGGTAAAATAAAATGTTCTCTATTCCTTTCATTTATATGTCTTCTGAGTATGAAAAATGCTGCTAACCGTTTTCTCCAACCCCATCCTGAGTATAAAAGTACATATGGTTAAATCTTCAGCCAGGGATACAAGCCAGACATTGCACACCATATAAACTAGATAAATAGTCTTATTTGAAAGAGAAGGGCATCAATTTTTTTTCCGGAATCTGAATTAAGTTTGTTTTATATTATTTGAGATAACTACTCCATATACTATCATTTGTACTAATAGGAACACGGCTTGTGTCTCTAAGGAGATAGGGAAGATTTTCCTCCCCCGGATTTATTGTTTGAAATACATGTCCCCACACAAGACTTCATTGTAGGGTGAAGAGCCTCACCACATTAATATTCTTTATGGGACAAAGGGGAGGGAAAAATATTAAAAGGCTATGTGGTGAGTAATCATTTTCATTTCCATAATCTAATTTTAAGCTTGATCCTATTCCATTTAATTACTTAAATGAAATGAATTTTAGTTTCCCCTGCCTGGCTCCAGCTATTCTTTGTTGTTGTTGTTTTTGAACAGCTCGCCCCCCCCCAATTTTAGAAAGTGATAGTTAGATCAAAGGCAATGAGTTCCTCATCATTGAAGTGGGACACATTCCTTGCTGTTAAGTTCAATAGAACCAAGTTAAATTAGTTTGTTGCTTATCGAAAATAACAATCTGTCAGGCACCACAGAAGGACATCTTCACCAGTGGTAGGTTTCACATTTTGTTACCACCGGTTCACCCAGCAGGTGGCCGCACTCTTTCACACAGGCACCCGGCCTTCCACGCATATGCGTTGCCTTGCGCGCATGTGCCTAGCCTCGAAAACATGGTTAAATAGGATGGCATAGAACTGGGGCAGGTGAGCAGGCCCACCTGCAATTTCCACTTACCGGTTCAGGTGAACCAGTGGTGGGTTTCAAATTTTTTTAGAACCTCTTCTGTAGGTGTGGCCTGCTTTGTGGGAGTGGCTTGCTGGACATGTGGCTGGGTGGGAGTGGCTTGCAGGCCATGTGACTGGGCGGGAGTGGCTTGGTAGTCATGTGACTGGGTGGGCGTGGCCAACTCGTAAAATGTGGTGAAACTCACTTAACAATGCTCTTGCTTAGCAACCAAAATGTTGTCTCAGAAACTCTGGCATTTGAAGCACACAAGTCTTAAAGCTGTCAAGTTACAAGACCCTTGCACCCCTAACCCTTTAGGAAAAAAAAACCCAGGGGTGTTTAAACTTGACAGCTTTAAGACTTGTGGACGTCAACTCCCAGAATTCCTCCTCTCGCTCTTCATCTTGATGATGTGCAGACAGGGGGGGGGGAGGGAGCTGGAACCAGTTCTAAATGGCACTGTAGATTTGTGGAACCTCTTCTATAGAAGAGGTTAGAACTGGCAGGAACCCACCCCTGAGGTGAACTGAATACCACCTCTGATCCAGTGGTGGGTTCCAGGAGGTACGGCCTGGTACGGCTGTACCGTAAGTAGCTGGGAGAAGCGACCACCTTTCCGTTATGGTGGCTTGGTTGGCCCACCTGCCTGCCCACATTCTATGGGTATTTAATACCGCAACTGGCCCATTGCGCACACGTGCACAGCGTGCGGTGCCTATGCAACCTCTGGGCATCTGGGTGTCATAGGATGGTGATGTGTGCATGCTCACACAGTGCACACACCCATCTAGGACACCTGGCCACATGCACAGCATACTGGCTGCACTGGGATCTGGAACCCACCACTGCTCTGATCTTTATTCATTTTGAATATTAAAATATTAACTGGACGTCCATCATCATCAAAACTGTTTTATGTTGGTTCTTCCAGAGGACACTTAGAGCCAGTATCTTGTAGTCCTCTGGAATGCTGGGAACTGTAGTTTTAGCCCATCTGGGCAGGCAGTAGGTTGGAGAAGACTGCAGTAATCCATCTGGAAGGAACAGGCATTATAAGTGACATATGGTAAAAGCCTAACCCAAGTCACGTTTTTTGTTATTTCACAGATTTGGAAAACCACATTCATCTCCTGCAGTGGGAGAAATGCAGTATTTTCTCCATTTTCTTGACAAAGAAATGCTTGGATTAGAGATTATCTTGGACTTTTATAGTGGACGATGACATTTGACCAGATCTAAATATTTCAATAATGCACTAAAGAAAATGCCTTGAACATAGACTGGGTTTCCCAACTTTGGCAACTTTAAGACACATGGACTTCAATTCTGGCTGGGGAATTCTGGGATTTGGTGTCCGTATGTCTGAAAGCTGCCAGGTTAGGGAATGGAATAGAACCGTGATGGCAAACCTAGGGCACGCATCCCACAGGTGGCATGCAGAGCCCTTTCTGCAGCCAGACCAACTGTCATGCCAGCCCAGCTGCACCGCACATGTGTGCGCACCTCCCACTGGCCAGCTGGTCTTTGGGTCTTTCCCATGCATGCGCAGGGATGGGGCCTTCCCCAATCTCCGCAGGTTCCACCCTCCACAGGTGCCTCTCCCGACCCACATCCCGTTTTGAGCTTGAAAAGCCTCCTGCACCAACCTGGAAGCCAAAACGGGAGCCTGGGCTCATGCATGGGGGCACATATGGTGGGAACACGTGTGAATGTACAGGGGTGCTTGCATTGCATTTTTGGGGATTGGGGCACACGCGCATGCATTCCCATGCATGTGTACGTGCTTTGGGCACTCAGCATCAAAAAGGTTGACCATCACTGGAATAGAACATATTGGCACTGCCATCTCAGCATGGCCAATTGGCTGTCTCAGTACTTCCATCTTGGTGCAGGACAAATCACCAGGAGAAATTCTCTATGGGACAACTTAATGCATCCCATACACACCTCTCTTTGCAGGAGGAGGCATCAACCACAGTGTTGCAATGGATCACAGATCTGGCCTCCTATGGGCATACAGCCAGTCAGTCATCCACTCCGCGTGGCTGTCTGTGGTGTCTCGTTGCACTGCCAGCAGGTGAGAGGTGTCTTTCTTCTTGGTGGGTGGCAGGTGGATAGCATAACAGGAAACTGGCATGGATGCTACCCTCCAGTGGTGAGATTCAAATAATTTAACAACCGGTTCTCTGCCCTAATGGCCAACTGGGTAGGCGTGGCTCGGTGGTCATGTGACTGTATGGGCGTGGCCAACTCAACATCACTCAGATCGATGGGCATTTGCAATAGCAATAGCAATAGCAGTTAGACTTATATACCGCTTCATAGGGCTTTCAGCCCTCTCTAAGTGGTTTACAGAGTCAGCATATCGCCCTCACAGTCTGGGTCCTTATTTCACCCACCTCGGAAGGATGGAAGGCTGAGTCAACCTTGAGCCGGTGAGATTTGAACCACTGAACTGCAGATAACAGTCAGCTGAAGTGGCCTGCAGTACTGCACCCTAACCACTGTGCCACCTCGGCTCTTACTGTTACAAAGTAATAAGGGTTGACTGGAGAGGCAGTCAAATCATCAAACGTTTGTGCTCAGTCAATAGTACATTTAATCTACAGGTTTCATTTTGGAAACAAACTGTGTAGCTAGGTTTTTATTTTATTATTTTCTTTCAGTTCCCTCATTTGCAGAATGTACAGTTATCAAAAATTCTAGAAGATTCTGGAAAACCCATGGGTTAGCTTGCCATGTCATCCAAATACACCAGGTCAACAAAACTGAAATGATTATTGGTTCAGATAGAAGATGTCAGTTAATGAAGATGTTCAGATACAATTTCCAGTTTATTCGGCAGCAATGCCAGATAAAAAGATCCCAGACCAGGTTGGTAAAAGTTTTGTTTTTAAAGTTTAGTTGATTCAATTGCATCCCAGAACAATTTATTTCTACAAACGTTTTGCTAGTTTTGCTTCCAAGTTGTAATCAAAGCACAGAATGGCAGAACAGATTCATATCCAAATGCTGCCAATATTAAAAACCAATAATCTAATGAACTAAGAAAACATTGCCAAATTATGACAGTTGATCATTCAGTATCAGTTTACTGTATACTGAATTAATCCTGTACATTGAATTAATAGCAGTTATTGAATTTTATTTTAGCAAGAAAACAGGCCTAAAATATTTAATAGCTATGAATAAATAATTCTAAAAACATTTTTCAGTCTCCTTGGGAAAAAAATGCTTACAAGCCAAACATAGAAAGGAAATGAAAGCTGAAATTTTATTCAAGTGTCTTGAATATAAATGAATGAATTAACTGCCTTTATCCATACAGGAGACAAGTGTAGAAGAAGTGCAGGCAGAGGTGGGAGGGGAAGTTAAATCTGCCATCAACTTAGAATCCTTATGTTGTCACAACAATGTAGCTCCACCCCCCTTTGAATTCTGTTGACTCTTATGTTGTGCCAATTTACTGCTGACAACTGATCGTCTTAACCTTTTCAGAGTCCACCTTAATGTCAAGAAAACTGAGTACTTAGAGACTGTGACCATCCCTGGAATACTTCAAATCAATGGAGAAAACTTGGTTGGATATTTTTCAGTACCTGGGATGTCACCTCCAAGGCCATGGTGACATTAATGGCGAAATAGCAATAGCAATAGCAATAGCAGTTAGACATATACTGCTTCATAGGGCTTTCAGCCCTCTCTAAGCGGTTTACAGAGTCAGCATATTGCCCCCAACAACAATCCGGGTCCTCATTTTACCCACCTCGGAAGGATGAGTCAACTGTGAGCCGGTGAGATTTGAACCACCGAACTGCAGAACTGCAGTCAGCTGAAGTAGCCTGCAGTGCTGCATTTAACCACTGTGCCACCTCGGCTCTTACAAGAAGGTGCCACCTCGGCTCTTACAAGAAGATGCAAGAAGGGGTGTCAGGTAATGAGGATTTAATAGCTGCCAGCTGATCTAAGGTTGTAAGCTGTAAACTGTAATCTGATGCAATGAGGATGATTCAGCAATGTAGGTATAGCCTATTTAAAATTCTGGTGTGGTTCACACAAGACATTTACTGTTTTAAGAGGTTTCTATATGTAGGTGGCCATTAGAAGGAGCCTCTCTCTCTCATTATGTATCTCATTTCTCTCATTGTGTTCATAGCTGAGTGGTAAGGGGTTTATCTAAAGACTCTGTTTTGCTCCCAGGTTTATCTCATAATAATAGTCACATTGCAAAAACTCTGACGAAGTGTGAATGCAGCCTGGATGCATTGGCGAGAACTCACTGGTGTGTTATGTGACAGACAAATGCCAACCCATCTCAAATCTAAAATTTATAAGACAGCCCTCTGCCCTGTTGCATTGTATAGCACTGAATGCTGGGCAGCAACAACAGGGACCAAAAACTCTCTCCATACCATGGAAATGTGAATATTCTGTTCAATGGTGGGATTCAGCCAGTTCGCACCCATTCGGGAGAACTGGTTGTTAACTTTCTAAGCAGTTCAGAGAACCGGCTGTTGGAAGAAATCTCCTTTTGTTTTTCCCCACTTTCCAGGGCTAATCCTGTAAGGCAGGCAGGAAGGAAACATTCTAGTGTTGTTTCTAGCCTGATCTTTATTGACCTGCTTACAGAAACTGCCTCTCCGGTTAACCCTTATTACTTTGTAACAGCTCAGGCAAAGCGCCCATCAACCTGAGTGATGTTGAGTTGACCACACCCACACAGTCTCATGACCACTGAGCCACGCCTACCCAGTTGGTCATTAGGGCAGAGAACAGGTTGTTAAATTATTTGAATCCCACCACTGGTTCTGTTGGATATCGGGCACCTCCCTTCTTGATCACATCACAAATGACACCATTCAACAACATTCTGGTACGGCACCAATTGTAGAGAAGATGAAAGAAGGCCGGCTCTGCTGGTATGGACATGTCCTTAGAGCAGCACCTTCATGTGTGGCCAAAACTGCCTACCAAGTAAAAGTCAATGTCCAGTGACCTCATGGGTGTTCAAAACAGAGATGGCAAGACACCATCAACGAAGATATGGAAGCCATAGGCCTGCACCCTGGTGATAAAGCTGAACATGTAGAGTGGCGTTCAATGATCTGAAGAGCAGACCATGCACTTGCAAGGATATGCTAGGAAGAAGAAGAAGATTAGTTGGCAAAATTCTAGTGAATGGGTTTGACTGGACTACTGCAATGCGCTCTACATGGGGCAGCCCTTGAAGAGCATTCGGAGACTTCAGCTCGTCCAGAATGCAGTTGCGCGAGCGATTGTGGGTGCACCTCGGTACACCCACGTTATACCTATCCTCCGCGAGCTGCACTGGTTACCGATTGGTCTCCGGATATGCTTCAAGGTGCTAGTTGTCACTTATAAAGCCCTTCATGGTATTGGACCTGGGTACTTGAGAGACCGCCTGCTGCCAATTACCTCCCAAAGACCCATTAGATCACACATAGTAGGCCTCCTCCGGGTTCCGTCTACTAGCCAATGTCATCTGGCTACCACTCGGGGGAGGGCCTTCTCTGTGGCGGCTCCGGCCCTTTGGAACGAGCTCCCCGCAGAGATTCGGACCCTCACCTCTCTCCAGGCCTTCCGAAAAGCCGTTAAAACCTGGCTGTGTCGGCAGGCCTGGGGTCGATGAGTTCCCTTCCCCTCTCAAATCGTGTGGCTGTTGGTTGTTTTAAATGCCCTGTACTTTTTGTTGTAGTTTTTGTGTTTCCCTTCCCCTTCTTGGGTTTGTGCGCCGCCCTGAGTCCCGCTGGGAATAGGGCAGCATATAAATAAAATGAACCTCGAACCTCGAACCTTGAGCAATAAGTCTTCTGAACTAGAACTTAATGTGATTCCTTGACAACAAGAGAGTCAAAACCATATAAAGGTAGTCCTAAAATTCCAACTGGAGACTTTGTGACCATTTAAAGTTACAACAGAGGGCTACTTATGACGAGGATTAAAAGTTCTGACAGCCATCCCTGCTCTCCCAGTCCTTTGGCTGCATTCATAGCTGCCTGCAGTGTCTTTGGTCACGTGGCTGCGTTTTATCTTGGTTTTGCCAAAACCTAACATTTACTTCCGGATTTTTGCAAAACCGTGCCTAGAATAGACCATGGCCTAGAGTAGACCTATGTTAACAATGCAGTTGTTAACTTATTCACATGACTGTTAAGTGAATCTGGTTTCCCCTTTGAGTTTGCACAGCAATGGTCATAAATATGAATCAGTTGCCAAGCATCTGGACTTTGATCACATGATTGTGAGAATGATGCAAAGGTCATAACTGTGAAAAACTTTCTTGTCTCTTTTTTCAGTATTGTTGACTTTGAACAGTCTTTAAGTAAACTCTTGTAAGTCAAGGCCCGCGGTGGCTCAGTGACTAAGACACTGAGCTTGTCAATCAGAAAACTCGATTGTTCGGTGGTTCGAATCCCTAGCACCATGTAAAGGAGTGAGCTCCTGTTACTCATTCCAGTTTCTGCCAACCTAGCGGTTTGAAAGCATGTAAAAATGCAAGTAGAAAATGCAATACCTTTGGTGGGAAGGTAACAGCATTCTGTGCGCCTTTGGTGTTTAGTCATGCCGGCCACATGACCACGGAGACGTCTTCGGACAGCACTGGCTCTTCGGCTTTGAAATGGAGATGAGCACCGCCCCCTAGAGCCGGGAACGACTAGCACATATGTGCAAGGGGAAATTTTATCTTTACCTTTTTAAGTCAAGGACTAGCTGTACTTATCAGAATATTGTCAATCTATAGCATTTCCTTTCTTTGCAAGGAAGGTTTTTTTAAAAAATTCTCTCCCCCTTATTTGAGCTCTCAGAGTAGAGAGAGAAAGCTATGCTCTTCTCTCTTGGATGGTCATGACTTCCCATGATCTCTCCCCATTCCAGGCAGAGGACTATTTTCAGGATATTATATTCCTTTGGTTTTATATATTTCTGCCTCCTGGTGGCCAAATAATGTGTAAAACCACAGGAATATATACTTCAAAAGAAAGATTATCTTGGAATTTGCTGTGATTTGTAGAAAGGCGAGTCCTTCCTGTTTATTACATTATCCACTCAATATTATCAAAATGAGGATAGTGATTTTCTGGAACAATTCTAAGATCCGGAAACAAAAGAAAAGGTTAATACTCAATAACTTAAGCCCGGTATAAATTCTAATTTATGATGAAAGTTTGAGGGATTTTGTTATCTTTGGGTTTTAAGAATCTCTTTGAACTGATGTGGATGTCACGCATCCACGCACACTCATGCACAAACAGTGTGCTATTATTCTGTTCATAAGTGATGCCAAGAATTGAATAATTTGCTACAACAGTTTTTTTTCCACCCCCATCATGCTTGCAATCTCTGAATGAAAAAGTTAGTTAAAAAGGCATGAAATTGCTCTATTAAAAACTGTGTGGAAGTAAAGACATCGCACAAAGGAATAGGCTGCTAATACGATGTGTGATTTTTCTCGGCTATTTTCTAAAACCGGGGAAAATGCAGACAACTTTTGCATAGATTAATGTTTTAAAAGTAGTTACGGTTCGATCATAACGGGAAAATCCAGCGAGTATATTAAATTGCATTTGTGCATAAAATCTTCTTTGCAGTTAATTGGTTACCTTTCATCCAATTTCAAAAAGAGAATACTGTACAAATTATCTGCAAGAAACACACTGCCTATTTCCTAATATCTCAAGTTGAATTTTAAAAAGGCATGGTTGCAGTTGGTATTTTTATTTATTTTTTTTAACCCTCCCTGATGTATATATCTTTATCATCATACACATTTGCTTCTACATTTCCCCCCTCCCCCAAACAATTAAAGTTACTCCAGCTTAATCAGCTTGAGAGGCAGTTTGGTAGAGTGGTAAAGGCATTTGACTAAAATCTGGGAGATGCTGAGTTCTAATCCTGTTTTAGGCACAAAGACAGTTGGGTAACCTTGGACCAGTTAACTTTCTGTTAGTCCCAGGAGGAAGGCAATGGCAAATCACTTCTGAAAATATTGTTAAGAAAACTGCAGAATCAATGCTGACTGGAAGGAACATGCATAAATGGTAGTAATAACATTGACAAATTCACCATCAATCAATTGCAAAAAGCAGTTTTATTTGGAACTGCTTACAACCTGTGATGATACCTGTAACACCATGAAATATCAACCCATCCCATGGGAAAAACTCAATAGACCAAAATGCCAAATGCAGTCTAAATATCTGACTGACTATCCACCTTTCTGATTGACAAGTTCAGTGTCTTAGCCACTGAGCTACCATTGATATACCGTAGTTTTTGAGTATAAGACTCAAAAAAGAGGCTGAAAATCTGGGTGCACCTTATACACTGAATACAGCATTTTATGCCTCCCCAAACCCCACCCCCTTCACCAAAATGGCCATGCATAGCCTTTAGGAGGTTCTCAGAGAGCTCCTGGGGGCTGGGGAGGGCAAAAATGAGCAAAAAACAGCCCGTTTTTTGCCCAATTTTGCCCCCCTCCAGCCCCCAGGAGCACTCTATATGCTTTCTAATGCCCCTTTTTTTTTTTTTAGAAAAAGGGGCCCATTTTTATGAAAAATGGGCCATTTTTGGCTTCCTTTTGGCCCGCCCCTGCCCTCCCCCAGGAACATTCTACAAGCTTCCTAAGGGCTGTTCATGCCCTTTTTAAAAAAAACAACAACGGGTGTTTTCGCAATGGCCCATTTTTGGGAGGTTTGCAGAGTGCAATAGACACACACACACACGTGTGTGTGTGTGTGTGTGTGTGTATGTATGCATGCATGTATGTATGTATGTGTGTATATATATATAGACTATATAGATCTATTTCAAGCTATTTAGCTCTCATCAGCTAGCTGTACCCTTACTGGGATTCGAACCTGGGCATGTATATATGTTTTCTGAGGTTTTCGCGGGTGTTAGTATGTAGGTCTTTGGTTATTCGGGTTTTCTCCCGCGTAAAATTGGAAGTGTCTTGGCGACGTTTCGACGAAGTCTCATTCATCATCTTCAGGCTTCGTGCTTCCAGGAGCAATGTGAGATCTTGGCTGTTTCTTCCTTTTAACTGCCAGTGGGGGTTTGAGCTGATTGGGTGGGAGCTTGGCTGTGTTCTGATTGGGTGGAGGTGTGTTCTGATTGGTTAGGGGTTTGTGTTTCATGTAAGGATAGTCATTAGGGACTCGTTTATCAATAAGGGCAGACTTCCAAATAGCTGGCAGGCGGGAGGTATCGTCCCGCCTGTACATGCTGTGTGGGCGTTTTTCTATCTCGATGGCTTCTCTGATTATTCTGTTGTTAAAATGTTCAGCCTTGGCAATAGTTCTGGCCTTTTTAAAGTCAATTTTATGTCCTGTGGCTTTAAGGTGTTGGACCAGGGAAGAAGTTGGTTCCTCTTTTCTGATTGCGTTTTTGTGTTCTTACACACACACACACACACACACAGACACACAGACACAGACACACAGACACAGACACACACAGACACAGACACAGACACAGACACAGACACAGACACACACAGACACACACAGACACAGACACAGACACACACACACACACACACACACACACACACACACACATATATATATATATGCCTCTTCAAAACCTTGGTGCGTCTTATACTCTGGTGCATCTTATGATCCGAAAAATATGGTAGTCATGATACAAATGACAATCCCAGCAAATAGTGTCAAGTCATGTATGGATGAGGTTAAGCTTCATTGCTGAAAATATAATTCAGTTAACCATTCTTGTTGGGCATCCTTTTATTTTCCTTTAAACAAGAAATGCTCTAATATTAAACCGTGAATATGTAGGTTGGCTTGCATCTTCCATCACTTCATGCCAAAGGTGTTCTTTGAAGACTCAAAAGGAGGTCAGACTGTTGCTGGCAATGAGGAATTTCATGCAGTTGGGCTTACCTATGGCCACGGCATTTAGAAGGCGCTGTCGGTGCCAGAGTTTAATTACAAGGGACGCAGTTGGCTGTTAGGACATCCAACTAAGCAAGATACTTAAGAAGTCCCTGTGAGTGAACTCATTGTGGTCAATACAGCTTCATTTATTTTGCTAAGAGATGAAGAGAAGACCAAAGTCAAGGTTAACATCATTTGTTTTCACAACATTTGCAATGCAAATGCAAAGGATTACAGTTCACCCTGCCCTTGTGGTTACATTAAAATTCTTTGCTAGGTGATGATCAATAAAGTTTTAAACTCCAAGTATTGCCAAGTAGTGCTGGGGGGGGGAGGAATTATAATCCTGCAAAGATTACCATTAAGGGCAATAAATAATTACTATGGGTACCAAGAAATAAATATTCTTATTTATCACGTTTAAACCATTCGTGCCTAAGGTTTAACAGCAACTCAAATTAATCACTGGATATTTAAAAGCGCAAATGGCAGCTCAAGAAAAAGTTCAGCATCAATTCACAGCTCATTTTGAAGGCTTGCAATGTCTACTGTGTTTCCCCTAAAATAAGACAGGGTCTTATTTTCTCCCCCCCCCCAAATAAGCACTTGGCCTTCAAGCAGGGTATTATTATTATTTTTTTGAGCTACATGAGATAGCAAGCGTGGTCACCTAATGGCTGCTGCTGTGTTGAATTATTTTCAGGGAGGGCTTATTTTCGGAGGAGAGTTGTTTTTAGCAAATGCGCTCAAAAGCCCAATTGGGCTTATTATCTGGGGAGGTCTTATTTTCAGGGAAACAGGGTATATTATATCATCTTGGGAAGCCTCCTTTTGAGATGATTCAGGTTGTAGGAACAAGAATGATATGATTTGCCAAACACTTTTGGTGGATGCCTAAGAAAACAGAGAGGAGAACAAAGCTTTTCTCACATCACGTCTGCCTCCTGGTCTTGTAAAAGCTGCAATCCATTTGTATCCAAGTAGTCCCTGATTTGCAACCATAATGGAGCCTGTCCATCATGGTTGTGTGTACTGGTGGCTGTTAATCAGGTCACCCACATGACTAAGCTAATTTTATGAACTTTGTTAAGTGAAAGCCATGGTCATTAAGTGAAACCAATGCCAAGTCAGATAAATTTGTTTCTTCACTCCTAGAGGAGTGATGGCTAACCTTTTTCTCTTCGTGTGCCGAAAACGCATGTACATGACAACATGCGTGCATGTGCCCACACCTATAATACAATGTGCCCTTCCCCCTGAGCATGTGCGCATAATCCCCCCCATACTCCCCTCACCCCTGTGCATCTGTGAACCCCCGACTCTCCTGGAGCATGTGTGACCCCCCCCCTGTGCTCCTGAAGCCTCCTGGGACCAAAAATGGAGTGCGGGGGGTAGGGGGGCATCCAGAATAAGTGTGCAAACATGGCTACAAACCTCTGTGAAAAGACTCAGACAAAAATCTCTGGACAAAGCCAGAAACAATCTGGGGGGTGGGTGGGAAATGGGTCCAGAAACCTATACAGGTGTTCAGAAGGGATATCCAGGTAACATGTGAATGAGTGGCTTTGATATAGCTTTAAATCACCTACAAGAGGAAGAGCCTGAAACATCCCTTTTAAGTTTGGAGCAGAGGTTGTATTCAGCCAATTCTGACCAGTTCTGGAGAATGGGTAGCAGAAATTTTGAGTAGTTCGGAGAATTGGTAAATACTACCTCTGGCTGGCCCTGCCCCCATCTATTCTCTGCCTCCTGATTGGGAGGAAATGGGGATTTTGCAGTATCCTTCCCCTGCCGCTCCCACCAAGCCATGCCCACAGAACCAGTAGTAAAAAAAAATTGAATCCCACCACTGGTTTGGGGGAATAGCTGGAAGCATCTAGACAAGGTCTGGAGGGGAAAAAACTTAATGAGAAGCAAGGAAGGAAAGATCTTGAAGTATGGAGGACAAAAGGATATGTTTACAAAGGAATTTCTTCCCATGGAAAACAGGTCTGAGAAGGACCGTCATATATTAAAAGTGGACTAAATTATTCCTCCTTTTTCTATACCTTATATATTGAGGTTGGGCTTCAATATTATTATTATTTTTTGTTCATAGAGGCTTGAGAACATCTGAAAATGAAGCCGTTATCTACAATGTATTGAATGATGCCAGTCCTGGTTTCTAAAAGAGAAGTTTTACTTGAAAATTAAGGCGTATAGCAAATTATTAGCAATACTAAAAGCAAATTCCAACACCACCATAAAAACAACCATTGTATGATGAATAGTTGAGATTCGAATCCTCACCATCCTCCAGGGCTTCCGCACAGCCCTTAAAACCTGGCTATTCCGGCAGGCCTGGGGCTAAAGAGCTTCTGCCCCCCCCTTCTCGAATGGTATGGTTGTTGTATGTTTTTAAATTGTGTATTGTTTGTTTGTCTTTGTTATCCCCTGTTTGTACCTCCTTTCCCTTGACTGAGTTGTGAGCTGCCCTGAGTCCCCTTCGGGGAAAAGGGCAGCATATAAATGAAATAAATCCTAAATCCTAAATCCAATAGTTCAGGGAACCAGGAATGTCTATCCTAGTGAAAAGAAGGACCAGGAGTGACATGATAGCAGTCTTCCAACATTTGAGGGGTTGTCACAAAAAAAGAGGGGTACCACTTATCTTCCAAAGCACCTGAGGGCAAGACAAGAAGTAACAGATGGAAAATTGTGACCCGTCAAATACGTGCCCGACAAAAGGGCGCCTACAAAACCTCAGCGAGAAAAGAGCGAAGTCTAAATCGCGCCCACAGAAGAGCGCTGACGAAAGCGCACTATCAACAAACCACGCGAAAACAAGGTAATAACCTTAAGGGTTAGGTTTAGGTTTAGGGTTAGGGTTAGGGTTAGAGTTATTACCTTGTTTTCGTGTGGTTTGTTGATAGCGTGCTTTTGTCGGCGCACATTTATCGGCGCGCTTCTGTGGGCGCGGTTTAGACTTCGCTCTTTTCTCGCCGCAGTTTTGTCGGCGCCCTTTTGTCGGGTGCGAATTTGACGGGTCATGATTTTCCATCTGTTACTTCTTGTCTTGCCCTCAGGTGCTTTTGGAAGATAAGTGGTACCACTCTTTTTTTTTGTGACAAAAATTTGTCACAAAAATGCATTTCTCGGTGAACCATGGAAAATGACCAGAATGAAAGAAAAAAAAATCCTGTCATTCAGAACAATTAACAAGTGGGGTGACTTGCCTCTGGAAGTAGGTACTCCATCACTGGATATTTTCCAGAAGAAACTGGACAATCATTTGAAATAACGGATGGAAGCTTATCAAAGATAGATCCAACATAGAATTAAGAAGCAATTTCCTGAGAGTGAGAACAATTAATCAGTGGAACAACTTGCCTCCAGAAATTGGGGGTCTTCCATTACTAGAGGTCTTCAAGGAAGGATTTGATAGCTATTTGCCCCGGGTGTAATAATAAGACTAGAAGACCTCTGAACTTCTTTCCAATGCTTTGTTTTTACGATTCTATGATTTTTATATTTCAAAAACAGCTCTACTCACCGCCTTCCAAGCTCAGGAACTATGTCAAAAACCTGTCTGAAACTGAAAGTATTAACATGAGCAGAAGAATAGAAAGAAGCATTTCCTCTCCCTCTTGCAATTCTTGCTTGATCGAGTTGCTATCAGAGCCAGAATGAGTTGGATTGAAAGGCAATTCATTTGACATTTATAGTGCTGTAGGAAAAAATGTAGTTGGATAGGCCTAAGCTGGAATTGAGAGAGTGGTCCTTGTGATTTCAGCGGTAATGAACAGCCATCAAGGTTAATGGCTATTGATAGCGCAATGCTCCGTGAAGTTGTCCAATCACCTTTCAAAAGGGTGGCCATCATCTCATTTTATGGCAATCAATTCCACTGTTCAATTATGTATTCTATTCTAGTTCGGGCACAATCTCCCCTAATTATTATTAATCAGGCCCCCAAGTTCAAACATTGTGAAGGAAGAAATAACCTCCTCCCCATTCCAATTCTCCATACCTTGCTTGAAATTTTGATTGACACAGAAGTGGAAAATTGTGAACTGTGGGGGATAATCATGGTAGGATTGGATGAGCACAGTGGTAAGCTTTGTCCTAGTTCCTCTTACTGGCCCTATCTGCATTTTGGAGGTAGGTTCAGCAGGCCTCAATCAAGAATCAAAGGGACTGATTGAATAGAACAAGGTTGTATTGAGTACTGTTGGTCAACGTCACCATCTTTAAGATGTGTGGATTTCAACTCCCAGGATTCCCCAGCCAGCATGTTCCTCAGGCACGATCCCCAAACCAGGAATTGAAGTTCTTATTGTGGTTGAGACACACAACTCAAGAACTTTTCCATCCTTGTGGCTGCCACAACCAGTTGCAACACTCATATACTATAAGGTAAAAGTTCCCCTCGCACATAGGTGCTAGTTGTTCCCGACTCTAGGGGGCAGTGCTCATCTCCATTTCAAAGCCAAAGAGTCAGTGTGGACCACAACGTCTCCGTGGCCATGTGGCCAGCATGACTCAACGCCGAAGGCGCACAGAATGCTGTTACCTTCCCACTGTTCTGACCTAAGCTTCCTGAGAAAGCATAAATCACAATCTTAGTCCCAAAAACCCTCTTTTATATATATGCCTGTGGATTATGGTCATTCACAGTCTGCACTGCTTCACAAACAGTCTGTGAAGATTCCAATAGATATCTGCTCAAGTTGCCACAGTCTTTCAGGGGAATGTTGATAAATACCTACCTTATCTCCCTTGGAATGCTGCCAGAGACCTAATTGCCAAACACAGAGCAAAGCCAAAGTCAAACAGAACTTTTCAAACCTTGAACTGACCAGATGAACTAATTGCTTCCTGCAAAAGCTCATGTCCAATTCACTTCTCTTTTATGTCTTATGGGAGGGGCAAATCATCTCCAAGCTTTACTCCCGAGTTGACTCTGTTTTCTTAATTGTTCTTACCTTCTGGCAGCTCTGGCATGTGCATACTGGGAACAGGCTCCTTCTGTTCTTCCGTTTTGCTGATGTCAGTCTCCGAGGCTCCAGAGGTTTCGGGGGCAGCCAATGACTACCAGATGGCCTTGGCCCCTCTCTGCCTCCAACGCAGAGCCAATGTTAAAGCCTTCATCTCACGCCAGAACTAGCCCATGTTCCTCCCCAACCTCCTCACTGTCCGACTCTATATATATTCAATATATAGTATACCTTCAATATAGTATACGGTTGTGGCCCAGCAGGATTCGGTTGAGCCGCTGATGGACTCGGATAGTGAGGAACCATATGAGTCTGCCCTGGATGATGTGGAGGACCTTAGGCAGGGTTCAGACTCAGAGCAGAGACCAGAGAGGCTGGTTGGCCACCAAGAGGTGCCTGAAGCATGGAGCAGTGGGGAGGATCAAATGCAGTTTGTCCCTGATGCTAGATTGAGAAGGACTGAGAAACGGAAGCAGCAACTCCGTAGGCAGACTCACAGAAGATGATTAGGTTTAGGTTTAGGTTTAGGTTTATTGGGATTTATATGCCGCCCTTTTCCCTGAGGGGACTCAGGGCGGCTTACAACCACAGGGGAGGGGAAGTGCAAGGTCAAAACAAACACTTTGTGAACAAAAGAAAAATAATAAAACACAGCTTTCATTCAGCAATCAAACACTCGGGCGGGTAATTGGAAGCCTATCCCCAGGCCTGCTGGGAGAGCCAGATCTTGAGGGCTGCGCGGAAGGTCTGGGTCGTGGTGAGGGTGCGGATCTCCATGGGGAGCTCGTTCCATAGGGTCGGGGCAGCAACAGAAAAGGCTCTCCTCCGTGTGGTCGCCAGTCGACATTGACTGGCAGATGGAATTCGGAGGAGGCCCAGTCTGTGCGATCTGATTGGTCGATTTAGGGAGGTAATCGGCAGAAGGCGGTCTCTCAAGTACCTAGATCCACTACCATGGAGTGCTTTAAAGATGGTCATCATTATCCTGAAGCGCACCCGGAGACCAACAGGCAGCCAGTGCAGCTCGCGGAGGACAGGTGTAACGTGGGCGAACCGAGGTGCGCCCACTATCACTCGCGCGGCTGCATTTTGGACTAGCTGTAGTCGCCGGATGCACTTCAGGGGCAACCCCATGTAGAGCCCATTGCAGTATTCCAGTCTAGAGATCACAAGGGCTCGAGTGACTGTTGTGAGGGCCCCCCGATCTAGGTAGGGCCGCAACTGGCGGACCAGGCGAACCTGGGCAAATGCCCCCCTGGTCACAGCTGACAGCTGGTGGTCAAAAGTCAGCTGTGGATCCAGGAGGACTCCTAAGTTGCGGACCCTATCTGAGGGGTATAAAATTTGACCCCCCAGCCTAAGCGTTGGTGTATTAGCCAAATTATTGGGGGGGAAACACAACAGCCACTCGGTCTTATCCGGGTTGAGCACCAGTTTGTTAGCACTCATCCAGTCCTTAACGGCCTCCAGACCCCGGTTCATCACGTCCACCGCTTCATTGAGTTGGCACGGGGCGGACAGATACAATTGTGTATCGTCCGCATATTGATGGTATTTTATCCCGTGCCTCCGAATGATCTCGCCCAGCGGTTTCATGTATATGTTAAATAGTAGGGGGGATAGGACCGAACCCTGAGGTACTCCACATGTTAGGGGCCTCAGGGACGATCTCTGCCCCCCCACTAACACCGACTGCGACCTGTCCGAGAGGTAAGAGGAGAACCACCGCAAAACAGTGCCTCCCACTCCCACCTCCCGCAGTCGTCGCAGAAGGATACCATGGTCGATGGTATCGAAAGCCGCTGAGAGGTCAAGGAGAACCAGGATGGACGCATAGCCTCCATCTCTGGCCCTCCAGAGATCATCGGTCAATGCGACCAAAGCGGTTTCTGTGCTGTAACCAGGTCTGAAGCCGGACTGGAAGGGGTCAAGATAGCTAGCTTCCTCCAAGGCCCGTCGATTAGGCACAGGTGGTTGTTGATTGGCCCCTCCCAAGAGAGATTATAGGTGAGGCGTTGGGAGGGGACATTTGCAGGAAACAACCGTTCAAATTAGTACTTAAGAAAATCTATCTGTGTATTCTAGCTGTGTCTGTTCGTTTGGGCTATCTGCGTTGCTTCGTTTGAACTATCTGGGTTGCTGAAGAGCTACTCTATTGAATGTGAGTTGCCTGGGCCCTCAGTCAAAGGATTCGTTATCTCAGTAATTGAACAGTGGCAAACAGCCAAGCCTGTGTTCTGGTTTATTGACAGGCTGGGGGGTCAGAACAGTATACTATATATCCGGGATGGCGAACCTATGTGTGCCACCTATGGCATGCGTGCCACAGGTGGCACACAGAGCCATTTGTCAGGGCACAGGAGGCGTTGCCCTGTCAGCTGGCCAGTGCACATGCATGCGCTGGCCAGCTGACTTTGGCCTTTTTTTGAGGCCATTTTTTGCCCTCCCCAGGCTCCAGAGTCACTTCCGGTTTGTCTGTAGGGCCATTTTTCTTCCTCCGGAGCCTTCAGGGAAGCCTCCTAAACGTCCCTGAAGGCTCCGGAGGACTAAAACTGGCCCTACGAGCAAACCAGAAGTCAGTTTCTGAACTTCCGGTTTGCCTGTAGGTCTGGGTTTTTGCTCTCAAGAGGCTTCAGGGAAGCTCCTGAACCATCCAGAGGGCCTCCGGAGGCATGGGGGAGTCTGTTTTCACCCCCCCGGCTCCTATAAAGCCTCTGAAGCCTGGGGAGGGTGAAAAAGGCATACTAAAATGTCTGGGGGACCACTGGTCATGTGTGCATGCGCACTGGGGTTGTGTGCATTGCATTATGGGTGTGGCATGCCCGTGCATGACCCCCCCGTGCTCCCCCACTTTTGGCACGCGAGCCAAAAATGTTTCTCCATCACTGCTATATATGCTATAGTATACCTTCAAACCTGGCACTTGTTGTGGATAAAGAACTTGTAGAAATATGTATAGTTGTAAAATTGGGTGCAATTCACTTAGCAATTGCCTTTCTTAGCCATGGAAATTCTTGTTTCAGTTATGATCCTAAGTCAAGGATGTATATGCAATTAAATTGCATGCCCTGGTTGAATCCTCTTATTGCCACAAAGCACATTCAATTAATCTATCAACCACAGAGTTGGATGCCTCTTTGAACAGCTCTAGCTCGCTCTTCGACCTTGAACCATGGAGGCTCTTGGTAATGACTCCAAATTCTATAATGTCTTTGATAAATACCGCAGCTATTTATTCTGTTTGCAAAGGGAGTTGGGTTTATTTATTTATTTTTAATGGAAGGCTCAAAGCCTATTCTGGGAAGCCAGGCCCACGTGCCTCTGCAAATGTTAGCAATATGATGTACCAATGACAAAGCTGTAAAGCATACCTACTACAACCCCGAAGTGGCTTTCATCAAACTCTTCCCAATCAATACCACACTAAACATAATCCAAACCACAAGGGATAAAGAAGAAATTGATCAAGCTCACTTAGGAAACGGGGCTAAAAATAAAGATTATGGTTTGATACCACATTGAGAAGGTCCTTGCCCTTTCTAAATTCACATGCCTGCGGACAGGCATAAACCCAAACAAACAGAAAGGGGGAAGCTGAGCAGCCACGAAGAGGCTGTGCCTCCGGGAAAGTGGTGTTTAGTTTAAAAGTTAGTGTAAGAGGAGGATTTTTTTTGCTGCATTTCTCATCAGAGGTTTATCACAAGATGCTCCAGGCAGTCCCCGATTTACGACCACAATAGGGATTGAAACTTCCACTGCTAAGCAGGAAGGCCATTAAGTGAGTTGCATCCAATTTCATGACTTTTCTTTCCACAATCATTAAATGAATTCACTGCAGCTATTAAATGAAACACGCTCTACATGGGGCTGCCCTTGAAGAGTGTTTGAAGACTCCAGCTGGTCCAGAACGCGGCCGCGTGAGCGATCGTGGGTGCACCCAGGTACACCCACGTCACACCTATCCTCCGTGAGCTGCACTGGTTACCCATTAGTCTCCGGATCCGCTTCAAGGAGCTGGTCGTTACCTATAAAGCCCTTCATGGCATCGGACCTGGGTACCTGAGAGACCGCCTCCTGCCGATTACCTCCCATAGACCTATTAGATCACACAGGTTAGGCCTTCTCCGGATCCCATCTGCCAGCCAGTGTCGGCTGGCGACTCCCTGGGGGAGAGCCTTCTCTGTTGCAGCTCCGGCCCTCTGGAACGACCTCCCCGTGGAGATCCAGACCCTCACTACCCTCCCGGCCGTCCACAAAGCCGTTAAGTCCTGGCTGCTCCAGCAGGCCGGGGGGCTTTTGAAATATCCAGCCCCTCGGAAATTGTGACTGTTGTATATTTTAATATGTTGTCTTGTGTATCACCCCCTTCCCTTGTTTTATTGTAAGCCGCCCGGAGTCCTTTGGGAGTAGGTGGCATACAAGCTCAATAAAATGAAACAAAATGAGGGGGGAGGGGGGGAGGGGGGAAATATAGTACATGTTAGATTTTAAAATAACATGATTGCACTTGTATACTGCTGCTCTTTAACTCTAGTGTTAAAATAAGACAAGCTGAATATATTGATAGATAGCAGAGATACACCGAAGGGAGGAGTAGAGGGAAAGAAGAAAGAGGGGTAGAGAGGGTGAGAGAAAGGATTGGAGGGAGGGTGAGAAGGAAGGGAGGGAGTGTATTGGGAGAGAGGAGTGATAGAGGAGGAAGGGAAGTAGGATAGAGGGGAACGTTGGAGGGAAGAATGAAAGTTGGAGGGGGGGTGAAAGAAAGGGTGTATGGTGGGTCGAAGTGGTGTATTGGGTTTGTATTTTGGGGGGTATTGTTGACAAGAGGGTGGGCTGTGTTTATTGTTCAATGTTATATGCCCCGGTTATGCACAGTATATATGTGATTCTACGAAATGAAATGAAATAAAACATATTTACAAAAAAATATATGAAACAAAACAAAACGAAACACGGCCATTAAGTAAATTTGGCTTCCTCCATTGAGTTTTGCTTGTTGGAACCTGGCGGAGAATGTCGCAAATGAAGATCCTGGGACTTCACGACACCGCAACCATCATAAGTCCAGGCCAGTTCCCAAATTCCAATTTTGCAGGGACACTGCAACTGTCCTAAGATGTGGACTGGACATAAGGTACTTTATTTCTGTTTGCAAAAGGCGTTGCTGTTGCTTTTTAAAAAAAAATGGAAAACTTAAAATCCACTCTGGGTTCTAAGCCTTCCAAAAACTTAACATCGTAACTTTGAATGGTTGTTAAACTATGGTTTTGAGGAGTGCCTATAAACAAAAATGTGAGTTCTTTTCTTAAACGGGGTAGAAGCCTGCTTTATTTGTTTATTTATCTATATCAGTGGTGGGTTGCTGCTGGTTTGGACTGGCACGGCCGTACCAGTAGTGGCCCGGAAGAGCTGCGAACATACCGGTATGGTGGGCTCATTTGGCCCACTTGCCTGACCGCACTCTAAAGATGTATTGCCAATTACCTCCCACAGACCCATTAGATCTCACAGGGTTGGCCTCCTCCGGGTGCCATCTACCAGCCAATGCCACCTGGCTATTACCCAGGGGAGGGCCTTCTCTGTGGCAGCTCCGGCCCTCTGGAATGAACTCCCCGCAGGGATTCGGACCCTCACCTCTCTCCAGGCCTTCCGAAAAGCCGTCAAAACCTGGCTTTGCCGGCAGGCCTGGGGGTGATGAGTTCCCTCCCCTCTCGACATGTATGGTTGTGCGACTGTTGTCTACTTTTATTATTTGTATTTTGTCTTTTATGTCCCCCTTTTTTCCCCCCTTGAATTGTTCGCCGCCCTGAGTCCTCCCGGAGAAGGGCGACATACAAATAATAAAATACAAATACAAATTCAAATGTATTTATGGCAAAAGGCACATTGGGGTGGGTGTGGCTAGTGTGGGCATGGCCAGCTTGGCATCACTCATGTCAGGGGGCAACTGTGGTGGCCCAGGCGGGGCTGGGGGGAATCCTCCTGCAGCCCTCCCGAGATCTGTTTTCGCAAGCGGAAGCACCATGGGTTGGACCTTCAACATTTCCAGGGTGGCCCCATGGGCCAGTTCTAAGCCCCCCATGGGCTGCATTCGCCCGCGGGCCTTGAGTTCCACACCCCTTCTCACAATGTCCATGTTCCAGAATAAAGAAAGAGGAAACAAAACAGCACAGAAATGGATTAAGCAAAGCAGGTATTAAAGTCATCTGCATATGAGAAAGGGCAACGGCCCTTGATTTCTAAAGCCACTATCCTGATTAAGATTAGCTGGTTGCATGTCCATTTGTTCAACTTTTGACACTTTCATTTGTTTCCCCATTCAGTTATATCAGTGTTTCTCAACCTCAGCAAATTCAAGGTGTGTGGATTTCAGCTCCACAACCACCATTTAATGGCTGGGGAATTCTGGGCATTGAAGTCCATACATTTTCCAGCTGCCAAGGCTGAGAAACACTGATCTTGTGGATTAGCAGTGAATGAGGATGAACAGAGATGCCAGCTAAAAACCATGCCAGAATTTTATCAATCAGAACAAAAAGTCAGTGGGAAATGGTCTGACAGCTGGGGGAATGAATCACTTTCATTCATTTAAAAACCGATCTTCAGAAATAGCATGTGGAGCAATGAAGATTCCAGTGCAACCTCAGAGTGTGACAATGCCAATGAAAAAGGTTGTCCAAAAATATTGGGGTTTTTTTAAAGCCAACGACACACACACACAAGAAAATAAAATCTATGAATTGTGATGAATTTACAGAGGCAGCTGCTAGGAAAATATGACCCAAATTAAATCAGATATCTCATCTCCAGTTTTTTCTTGGAGCATGAAATGAAGGTTTTGCATTTGTAAATGCTGAATAATTGCCATTCCCCCCCCCCCCCCCCCACAATCTGGTTCATGGCAAGCTGTGATTACAAGGAGCATGGCCTTGTACACAGAGCTGGACACAAGTCAAATCTTGATCTTGAATTCAGAATAGAAAGAGCTACAAAATTTCTGAGAGATAATTGTGCACCTGGAATTGTGGCTGTAACTGTCTCAGCCGAGGTGGCGCAGTGGTTGGTGCAGTACTGCAGGCCACTTCAGCTGACTGTTATCTGCAGTTCAGCGGTTCAAATCTCACCGGCTCAAGGTTGACTCAGCTTTCCATCCTTCCGAGGTGGGTGAAATGAGGACCCAGACTGTGAGGGCGATATGCTGACTCTGTAAACTGCTTAGAGAGGGCTGAAAGTCCTATGAAGCTGTATGTAAGTCTAACTGCTATTGCTATTGCTATTGCTAGCTTATTATTATTCTCCAGCAATGTTTCTACGTCTTAGCAACTTTAGCATACTGTATAGGGAATTCTGGGAGTCCATACACACCTTAAAGTTGCCAAGGTCAAAAACCACAGTTCTACAGTAATACCTGATGTGTGTCTTTTTGAGGTGGTGTTGTAGGCTTGTTGCTAGAACTTTCATGAAACAGTTCTCTGAAATAGGACTACTTCTAAAAAAGCTTGAGTTGCTTTGTTGCGTTATAGTGTCTTTCAGTCTCAGCAACTTTGTGTGGACTTCAACTACCAGATCTCTCCAAGGAGGTTGAGAAACACCTGAATAGGTGATTCAGGAAATCATGGTAAGAAGTATAATGAAACTGAGTTGCCTCAAAAATAAGAGTAGTAGAAGAGAACAGTAGAATGTCACTAGAACTGGATTATTTACCTGTGAAATCGCTTTAAATTGTCTCTTGGCATCAGAGGTGGTTTTTCAGCAGGCTGTGACCAGTTCTGGAGAACCAGTAGCAGAAATGCTGAGCAGTTCGGAGAACCAGTAAATACCACCAGTCACAATTGATCAGGAGGGAAGGGGGATTTTGCAGTAACTTTCCCCTGGAGTGGGGAGGGAATGGAGATTTTACAGTATCCTTCCCCTACCACACCCACCAAGTCATGCCCACAGAACTGATAGTAAGATTTTTTGAATACACCACTGTTTGGTATGTTCACTGTTTGCTAGTCATATTCTGGTAACATCTACCATTAGATAGGCATTATCTGGCAAAAATTCCAGTCTGTATGGTGGCAACATCTTCCTTAATCTCTGCATTTTTAATCCTTTTTCAAAAAATTCTCTAGATGATGGGATTTAATGAGAATAAAAACAAAGTTGTTCAACCCAAATATTGTACCAAAGATGCTTTTTCAAGAGATAACTGGACTTTCTGATTTTTCTTTTTTTTTCTTTTTGAAGACTTTTAGCTGAAGAAGCTTCTTGGATGAGAAGTGAAACATTTTCAAAGAAAAACAAAGAAACTCCAGTTGCCTTTTTAAAAAGCACCTTTTGGACAACCATAATCCTGGATGACTGAGAATCCTTATAGACAACCTCAATATTACAAGTAATCTTCATCTTGCAACTATTTGCTTAGTGACTGTTTGAAGTTACAGTGATACGGAAAAAAGCAACTTACAACCAGCTCTCCATGGTCATGTGATCAAAATTTAGGTGCTGAGCAAATGACATGTATTTATAACTACTCCAATGTCCAGGAATTGCTGTTTGTGACCTCCCCAACTTACCCAACAAACTAAAGTCAATAGGAAAAGTCAGATTTGATTAGTGGCTGTGTGATTCACTTAACAACTGCAGTTATTTAACAACCGCAGCAAAAAAAGATTATAAAATCAAATGTGGTTCACTTAACAACAGCCTTCCTTAGCAATGCAAAATCTGCTCTCAGTTGTTGTTGTAAGTTGAGAACTAACTGTACTTGGATTTATGAGACCCTACTGCCCTTGAGCGGAAAAGAAAGGTTCTACATTTAGGCAAGAAAAACGAAATGCACAGGTACAGTATAGGTGGTACCTTGCTCAATAGTAGTAACTGTGAGAGGGCTCTTGGAATCCTAGTGGACAACCATTTAAATAGGAGCCAGCAGTGTGCAGCAGCTGCCAAAAAAGCCAACACAGTTCTAGGCTACATAAACAGAGGGATAGAATCAAGATCACATGAAGGGTTAATACCACTTTATAATGTCTTGGTAAGGCCACACTTGGAATACGGCATTCAGTTTTGGTCACCACAATGTAAAAAAAGATGTGGAGACTCTAGAAAGAGTGCAGAAAAGAGCGACCAAGATGATTAGGGGACTGGAGACTAAAACATATATGGTTTCCTGCCTAAGCAGGGGGGGTGGACTAGAAGACCTTCAAGGCTCCTTCCAACTCTGTTATTCAATTCTAAATGTATAGAGTTTTATGCAAAAGGTTTAAGTGAGGAGAATATTTCAGTAAACTCATCTGTAGATAATCTATGACTGTCAGCAGCTTGTTCACTGATCCATAATCAGATCAGCTCTTCAACCCAGTGAGTAACTGGGTCCATACATTTATCATTCTAATGTTGACAAACAAGTCTGCTAGCACTAAGGAGGGTACAGAAAAATCTGTTTTCATTCAGCAGCTGTCAGCTCCAAGTAGCAGATTTAGAGAACATAGACATCCAAAAGTATTATATTATGCCCATATTATGTAATATCTTCCTAAAATATAACAATTTGAGTCTGTTGTGGAAACATATAGTACGTTTAATTGAATAACAGAGTTGGAAGGAGCCTTGAAGGTCTTCTAGTCCACCCCCCCCCTGCTTAGGCAGGAAACCATACACCACTTCAAAGTAATGGATATCCAACTTCTTCTTAAAGACTTCCAGTGTTGGGGCATTCACAGCTTCTGGAGGCAAGCTGTTCCACTGATTAATTGTTCTAACTGTCAGGAAATTTCTCCTCAGTTCTAAGTTACTTCTCTCCTTGATTAGTTTCCACCCATGGCTTCTTTTCTACACTCAGGTGCCTTGGAGAATAGTTTGACTCCCTCTTCTTTGTGGCAACTCCTGAGATGTTGGAAGACTGCTATCATGTCTCTCCTAGTCCTTCTTTTCATTCAACTAGACATACCCAATTCCAGCAAACATTCTTTATATGTTTTAGTCTCCAGTCCCCTAATCATCTTGGTTGCTCTTTTCTGCACTCTTTCTAGAGTCTCCACATCTTTTTTTACACTGTGGCGACCAAAACTGAATGCTGTATTCCAAGTGTGGCCTTACCAAGGCATTATAAAGTGGTATTAACACTTCACGTGATCTTGATTCTATCCCTCTGTTTATGCAGCCTAGAACTGTGTTGGCTTTTTTGGCAGCTGCTGCACATTGCTGGCTCATATTTAAATGGTTCTCCACTAGGATTCTAAGATCCCTCTCACAGTTACTACTTTTGAGCAAGGTACCACCTATACTGTACCTGTGCATTTCGTTTTTCTTGCCTAAATGTAGAACCTTACTCTTTTCACCATTGAATTTCATTTTATTAGATAGTGCCCAATATTCAAGTTTGTCAAGATCCTTTTGTATCTTAAGCCTGTCTTCTGGAGTCTTGGCTATTCCTGCCAGCCATGCATACATATATGCATACATCAAATGTCCTAGCTTATTTACTTATAAATAAGATCTCTTATGTCATTTTGGCTGGCAATTGGGAAACATTCTGCAGAAAATGTTTCATTCCATGTCTCCTCTCGATGGAATTCATGAGAAGTGGAGACTTTCATCTGATGGACGAAGTCTCATTTTTATTTTACATGGACTACATCTTGATTACTTTAAATGAAGAAATCGAAGTGCCTACCTTTGAGAAGACGCAACTGCTTCAAAGGGAGAGGTGTCACACCTGCTAAAATTCTTTGGAAAGTATCTCTTTCTAATGATGTGCTTTAGATTTGATTGGGAAGAGCTCCTGTGGAATGCAAAGGCGGCATTTCTTAGTGATTCATTAAAGTAGCCACATCTTTTTTAAGGGAAGTCTTCTGTACAATCCAGAAACAGATCTGGCTGCCTTAATAAGTTCTAGACAGGTGTGCATATTCCTGTATTCTGAAGAACCATTTTCTAATTAAGTAACTAGTTATGAAATGAAAATGAAAATATTTTGGACATACAGTATGATGTGACACCAAAAAGAAGAAGACATTAACATCAGCCCTTCCAGATAATCCAGACAAGGAGCACCAACCACGAATATAAACACTTTAATGGTTAAGATGCTGTAACAGAATTATGCAATGCTTAAGGCAGAGGTGGGGAACTATGGCCCTTTTATGACTTGTGAACTTCAACTTCCAGAATTTCAAAGGGGCCATAGCTCTCCATCTCTGGCTTAGGGCATCAGTTGGCATTAATGATCTTGCTTCTCATGAGTCATTCTCTTTGGAACTATATTCCAAGAGGTTGTCCAGAAACCCCGAATCATTCAGTTGAGAAGGGTTCTTGGATTAGTTCAAGAGTGCAAGTCAAAACAGGGTAATCAGCATGAGAAAATTGTAGTTGAGTTGGTCTCCAGTGCTGATGTTCTTGAGTTGTCAAGCTTGAAGTGGGTTCCTAGAATTATAAAGGACTCAGCCTTTGGCTGAGCACTCATCCAAGCACCTATAAAACTAGATTAGCAGTTGACATGCTTTGCATTTTCACCAATGCTATTTGTAGAATGCTAGTTCCTTCAGAAAGGCTGGATGTTGATTTGGGCAAAGGAGGAGAATGAAACTGAATTTATTTCATTCCTTGGTAAAGAGTATCACTGATAACAATGTTCTAAGCACCATTTTGTGGAAGGCTAAGTGCTGATGCTAAGAGATAGAGCTCTTTTAAATAATGCAGCATGCAGTTTTAATAATGTGTGTTTTGGATCTTCTGATCTGGATAATTATTGGTTCTGTTCTGGATAAATACATGAAAGAGGTCTTTGCTAAGATTTTATTAGTAGGACACATACAGTAGTGGGTTTCAAAAATGTTTGGAACCTACTCTGTGGGTGTGGCCTCCTTTGTGGAAGTGGCTTGCCAGCCATGTGACCTGGTGGGAGTGGCTTGCCGGCCATGTGTTCTCTCTCTCTCTCTCTCTCTCTCTCTCTCTCTCTCTCTCTCTCCCTTTTTCTTTTTTTCTTTCATCTCTCTCTCACTCTTTTTCTTCTTTCTTTCTTTCTCTTTCTCTTTCTCTCTCTCTCTCTGTGCCAGTGTGTGTGTGTGTGTGTGTGTGTGTGTGTGTGTGTGTGGTGGGTTTCAAAAAAGTTTGGAACCTCTTCTGTAGGTGTGGCCTGCTTTCCGGGTCCACTGGTGGAACCTCTTCTAACCGGTTCGGTAGATTTGATGAACCGGTTCTACCGAATAGGTGCGAACTGGTAGGAACCCACCTCTGGACACATGGAGCTGAGAGTTAAGTGACTGTTGAGCAAGTCATGTGCTCTGCCCAAAGCTAACTTACCTTCTGAGTTGATGTCTGCAGATTGCTTGTTTTTCTCAACAAAGAGTCCTGGCAGACCAAGGGTTTGATATTCAAGTCCCAAAAATAAATGTGGAGGAAGAGTTGAAAATATTCCAGATATTTTTGTATTTCGAAGGATACGAATAGGACAACCAAAGCTTTGAAGTTAAGATTTTACAGTTAATGAACCACAAAACAATATATTGCTTTGTTTCTACATAGAAACATATACTGAGAGCATCTGCACCAAAGACAAATTCCCTGTGTGCCCAATCACACTTAGCCAATAAAGAATTCTATTCCATTCCATTCTATTCTATTCTATTCTATTCTATTCTATTCTATTCTATTCTATTCTCTGTTCTATTTTATTCTATAGAAAATTGGAACTTGTAAGCATTAGGCTGCCTTGCAGGACAGGCTGGCAATATTATTTCTAAGGATCTTGCAAGAATTGACTGGCAATGTTGTTTGTAAGAATGAACATTAGTTGAGTCGGTTGTAGAATAGTGTAGATGGAAGATCAGAAAGGTGAGATGTTGTGGAGACTTCAGGGGTCACTTTGATTTCTTCAGAGAACAATAAATTGACCTTCTTTCCATCTTTGGATAACCAGTCAAAAGTCAGCTGAGTGATTTTTTTTCAGTGTACAGAGGATCAAATTTTTCATTAAAAAGCAAGAGAGAGAGAGAGACTCTGCTCAATGTTTATGTGAATGATCCCTGCCTGGCCTATTCAGCTGGTAATCTGAAAATTCCACTTCCAAGGTTTCATTTTATTATTGAGCTTTACATCTTCAAAATTGTTTTCTATTAGACATAAGAGAGTCAAGTTCATTACTTAAAGTGAATGCATCATCCTCACTTATTAAGTTTCAGTCCATAGTTGTCATTAATTCATCAGTCTAAAATTGTTTGAAAGCTTTCCTGATGTCACAGTTTGAGCAGTTTTCTTCTTTTTCGTGATCAAGATTGCTTAGAGTTTATTGTCCTAGGAGTAAACTTCTAAAAGGTGGGTGAAGTGAAATGCAAGGAATGGAATTAAAAAAAAGAATAGAACAGATGACTAAAGCATTAAATAATTGAGTGAAGTAATAGAAAAGGATGTGTTCTGTAAAAACTGGAATTAAAAACAACAGAGAAAGCTACATCTGCAACAGTTTCAGTGCCATCATGAAAAGAAAAGAAACTATGATAATTCTATAAAAAGGAAATAAGAAAGACAGGAAACATTTCCTCAACAGCAATCAATGCTCAGATAAGCAATGTTTAACACTAGGATTAATACCAGTCAACAACTAAGAAGTAAATGATACCCTAATCAAGGACCTTACCAACTCAGACAAACAATCTAACAGTAAACACCAGCTTAATCAAGGAATTATCAAAAATACTCCCACCAACACTGATAGGGCAAGCCATTCATATATAAACAGAGAGCAAATGTCATTCCTTTCTGGCGCTGATGATGTTACCTTGTTGGGTAATGAAACGTCTGCAAGAAAACAACCAAAGATTCATACCAAAGATTCCACAACCTACATTTTAATTCAGGTGCTGCACTGGCCTTAGACAGTCTAGAGACCAAAAGTGCTTTTTAGTCAACAAAAGAGATTTTCATCACATTTCAACTTGGGCATTTCTAGCCCTATTTCAGCACTTTGACTATTACACCGTACTACCTCGTTCACGATAATATCTGACTTTTTTGACACAATACACACAACGGGAAGATAATTCTCAGGGTGATTTCCTCAAGACCATAAGCAATACCTTTATGGGAACTGACCTTTATTCTCCAATGTCAAGTCAATCACAAACTCTTACAGCCATGGAAGGGGCGAGAGGGGGAAAAAAATCTTGATCATCTTCATAACTATTCTAGTCCCTGTGTGAAATTTAAAAAAAAACAAGCAACTGGAGGCTGAAGGAGATTTGAAAAGAACTACAGACATTGAATCACATCCTTGCAGATTAAGAGAAAGGCAGACGCCTCCGTGTCTACATCTTGACGGGTATTTATAGTCCAACGAAGGATGGAGCTAATTTATGTATTACTTCCTTATAAATATCTCTGTAGTAAATGCAGGCTGGCTGGACAATCTTTCAAAAGCCTCACCAGGATGGGTGTTTCCAGCAGATCTACAACATTAAGCCAAGAGAAAAGTAGCTACCCTTGTCAGAGATATTAAAACATTAGAGAGGGTCCAGAGGTATTTTACAAGAAGAGTACTCAACTCCTCTGCTCGTCATAAAATTCCTTATACTACCAGGCTTGAAATTTTAGCCCTGGATAACCTTGAACTATGCCATCTATGTTCCCACCTGAGTTTAGTGCACAAGATAATCTGCCATAAAGTCCTACCTGTTAATGGCTACTTTTACTTCAACTGCAATAACACAAGGGCTATCAGTAGATACAAACTAAATGTAATCCGTTCTAATCTTGATTGTAGGAAAAACCATTTCAGCAATAGAGTAGTAAATGTGTAAAGCACCCTACCTGATCCTGTGGTTAATTCCTTTAAACCCCCCCCCCCATACCTTTAAGCTGTCTACCGTTGACCTTACGCATTTCTTATGACGTCTCTAAGGGGGTGTGCATAAGTGTACCAGCGGGCCTACCATCCCTGTCCTACTCTCCCGTTTATATGTACTCTTTTTATGTCTTTATGGCTATGTTTTGCTTATTTATTTGTGCCATTTTTTTCCATGTGTTTTCATACTTGTTTCCTTGTACTTGTTGACAAATTAAATAAACCAACCAACCAACCAACAAACAAATAAATAAATACCTATCAAGGAAATGTTAAATTATGCCTCTTGGATCTTCAGTTATGGCCACTATTAACTTTCCCCATGTTATATCAGGGAGTTTCAGTTTCAGTTTAATAAAATTTGTATGCTGCCCATTCCCATTGGGACTCTGGGCGGCTCACAAGCAAGATAAAAGCATTTTAAAAAGTTAAGAAAAGATACAATTATTAAAATTGATACACCATCCATTCAGTCTAAGTGGGGCTGGATATTAATCAACAGCCCCAGGCCTGCCGGAACAGCCAGATCTTGGTCGCTTTATGGAAGGCCGGAAGAGTGGTAAGGGTCCGGATCTCAACAGGTAGATTGTTCCACAGGGCCGGTGCAGCTACAAAGAAGGCCCTCCCTCGGGGGGCTGCCAGCCGGCATTGACCGGTCGACGGCACCCGGAGGAGGCCCAACCTGTGCGATCTTATTGGTCGTTGGGAGGTGAATGGCAGGAGGCGGTCTCTCAGGTAGCCAAGTCCTATACCATGTAGGGCTTTAAAAGTAATGACTAGCACCTTGAAGTGGGTCCGAAGACCAATGGGGAGCCAGTGCAGCTCGCGGAGGATAGGTGTAACATGAGTGTATCTAGGTACACCCATTATCACTCGTGCAGCTGCATTCTGGACCAACTGTAGTCTTTGAACACTCTTCAGGGGCAGCCCCATGTAGAGGTTATACTATATATCAGTAGACCTATCTTATGGCCTTTTGATATAATTTTATTTATTAAGAAATTTTATATGGCTGCTCAACTCATTCGCAGTAGCCTTACAAAAATAGAACCCCAAATACAAAATCCAACAAACCCCAAATCTCTCCAAGCAACAACTGTCAAACCAACCACCTGATGAGGTCCATATCACCCTGGGGGTGCCAGGGTGATATGGTTAAATATGGCTAAAATATGATTAATCTCTCATCAATATGATGAGAGATTAATCATATTTTAGCAAGGATGATGTTCCACATAGAGGGAGGCACAATTAACAAGGCCCTTCTTAATTCTATGAGATGAACTTCCTAGCCAGTTCTGATCGGTTCTGGAGAACCGGTAGTGGAAATTTTAACCAGTTCAGAGAACCAGCAAATACCAGCTCTGACTGGCGCCGCTCCTTCCAGGAGTCCCCACATGTCCATTTTGGCTCCCAGGTAAGTCCAAAACTGGGGGCAGGGGCGTGCACCCCATTTGGTTCCCAGAAGAAAAAGAAGAGGAAGGATTGACCAGAAACCCTGGCACTAGCCGCAGCTTCAGAGGATGCTTGGAAACAGCACAGCAATCCAGGGCTGGAAGCGGCCTTGGAGGTCATCTAGTCCAACCTCCTGCTCCAACAGGAGACCTTATATCATCTTGATTATTTTGATGCCTCTAACACAGAGGAGAAATCCCCAGAAATCCCCAGGCTTTGCCAACCTCTTCCCCCCTAGAAAAAAAAACTTAGAATAAAAACTTTATGCAGCATTAAAAAGAAAAATAGAAAAGGGGGCTGCTGTGTATTGTTTAATGGACTGCTAAATTGGCAAAATGTATGGTTAAATTGGCCATGCCCATCCAGTCACATGACATCCTGGCCACACCCACCAAGCCACACCCACAGAACCAGTAGTAAAAAAAAAATCCCACCACTGGAGGAGACCCATATCATATCCTGCCTCTCCGCTCTGGTGGGTCAAATAGATGGTCCTTCAAATAATCTGGCCCCCTAAGCCATATAGGGCCTTAAAGGTGGCAACCAGCACATTGAATCAGCTGGAGCTGTTTGAAGGGAAGATGAAGAAGAGGTGGAGCCCTTCTAGTCTTCAACTGCTCTAAAGTTGTCAGGGAAACAATGTAAATATGGAGGCATGTGAGATCTGGGGATGTTAGGGCCTCCTTGGCCGTATCCAGCTCTTTGACTGGGTGAGGTCAGTAGGACATTAGAAATCAAATGTAAATATGTGTACAGTTTGGTCCTCCACAGCAACCTCCATTTTTCATGTGGGCCCTTGGGAAAATCAATTCCCACCCCTGCTTTATACTGAAGGCAAAATTGTTGTGTTGCTAGCATAGAGCCCTCAGAAGTACTACCAGTAGACGGGTGTAAAAGGAAAAACAACCATTCCTGTTTTATGATTCACAGAAGCATGAAGTTGGAAAGTCTTCTTACCATCCTTCAGCATATTTTACAATGTATCTCAGCAAATTATACCAGGCAAAAGTTGACTCTCCTATGAGTTAAAAATAAGATATTTATTACAGCCTATCAACAATGAGATCATTCTCTGCACATACAATTATTTATCTGCACATTTTGCTTATGCATTTTGATTTTCTTCTTTTCTCCTTTCCAATGGGTGACTGCATCTATGTACGTGAAGATTTAAGTAGGTTTGTATTAAACCTCTACATTCAACTAGCTTGTGGATCCCATTTTGCTGGTGTATTCTACAGTCTTGATGCATTCATACAGATTTACGCTATGCTACACCTTCCTTCCCCAATATGGCAACACTGAAATGTTTTCCAGTATAGTCATAGTTATGCTAACCAATGACCATGTTGACCATATTTGGGTATGAGGAGAATTGTAACCCAACAGATATGGAAGATGCTTGATTATGTAGCAAATGTTCATGAGGATTTTCAGTGTCACCTTGCTATTGAAAGAATAAAAAGAGAGGCAATGCCGAGAGGTGCATTTCTGTACTGTACTAGAACAATACAGAAATGGTCTTGAAAATAGTGCTGCTGTCAGGCCTGCAGCCATATTTTCTTTTGGGTCTTTGGCCTGCCACACTTTCTATTATTCTGCTATGAATTTTCTATTGTGGGAAAATGAGAGGAGGGATTGTATGGAGTTAGATGCTATGTAGCCACAACAAAATTCTTTCTAAAAAGCCAAGGTCATCCTTTGTCTCTGCACCTCTGCACCTGACCAGAACTGGATGGGTGGAACTGCCAGCATGGCAGTGGATGATTGGACCATATGATCAACTTGTAAGTGTGGGGGCAATATCTTGAACTTTTAACTGGATGGGGAAAACCTTTCAGATTCGGGTTTTCCCAAATGTGCCAACATGGCTCTCTTAATAAATTGGAACTTTGAGCAATACTTTGCCTTGGACTCTGATTTAATTTTGGATGCTATTTGGAACCCTGACAGCTGCCTTTGATGTGAGACATCAGGGTTCAAATCCTGGCTGGTCCTTACCTTACCAAAGGCCCTCTAACACTTAATCTGCATACCTCAAAAAACTCTGAGAATGACACAGACTAACCTCTAAACTCACATTCTTGGAAAATCCAACTGAATTCAAGATTCTAGAAAATGATACCCTGGATTGAAGCCTTACCACTCCCAGTAAAAAATGTTTATGGCCTCAATCCCATTGTCACACTCACATGAGCAGCACACATTTCACAGTGTGGTATTGCACTTATACAGCGGATGGCAAGCACTGAACAAATAGATTCTAATTCCACTGCAACAAATTTTAAGAACAAGCTACAAGTCACTGAAATGGAATTTAGAATGAAAACAATATTGATTCACAGAACACCAAAAGACATAAACTTTGATGTTTTGTTCATCCTGGAAAAAATGATTCAATTTATATATGCGTAGCAAGAAAGAGAGAAAACGACAGAAATCTAGACTTACTGATAGAAGACTAGCAGAGTACATCCATGAAGACCAGATAACTGTCAAAAGACATGATGAAAAACTCTTAATTTCACAGCACATGGGCCAATGTGACCATCATTTCAACTGGGAAACTGTAAGTATCCTAAAACAAACTAAATGCACAAATACTAAGGAATTCCTGGAAGCTTGGCACTTCCTGTTGCCGAATGCTGTTACTGTTCCACCAAAGGTGGTTCCTATTTTTCTACTTGCATTTTTACATGCTTTCAAAATGCTAGGTTGGCAGAAGCTGGGACAAGTAACGGGAGTTCCCTCCATTATACGCCGCTAGGGATTTGAACCACCGAACTGCCGACCTTTCTGATTGACAAGCTCAGCATCTTAGGCATTGAGCCACTGCATCCCTTTAACATATACATATACAGTACATACAAGCATCCAAGAGAAATATAAGCAATTTTATACTTTTTATATCTAGACAGCATTGCATCAATTTTAATAGTTTTTGCTAAAACTCTGGATGGAAAAAAATGCCTTCAGGGGAATAGTAGCATATATAAAAAATGAGACCAAATAGCAAAGGTGATTTTTTTTTCTTATAAGAAATTTCCACACCAATCAGAATGACTTTTGTATTTAAATAAATGTTCCAAAAATTGGACATTACAACTGTCAAGAGAAATGACTGGGGTCATTATACCCTTTCAGTTTTGATCAATATGAGGAGCAAGTTAGCTTCAATAATGCAATTGAGATCTTCTAGTGTTCCCATCTTCCCCCCACCTGCCTGATCTACCAATCTTTCACTGATTATCTTTATATAGTATCCAGAACTAGACTGGACCACTGTCCACTGATGTCTAGTTAACGGGGTGGATGTATGTCATAGTTCAAGTAGCAATTCATTGAAAGTACTTGGCCCAACGAGTCTCAAAATAAGACCATGCTCTTACTAGATCTCCTTTGAGCATGATGGTCCCAAAGCTAGATCAAAATTCAGACTTAAAACAGATACCCTGAAATTCATATTAAGCTGTTCCTTTTTTCCATATATTTTTATTATTTTTACATTTAAAACAATGCAATACCGCAAAGTCGGAGTGACTATACATTCATATTATATACAGCTAGTCACAACTATTGACAATTAGCTTACTTAATACATTATCAATCCTTCTGTCCAATCAAAGTATATACAGTTTGTTCCAGTCTTGTCACCTTGTCTTATACCAGTCATAAAATCTATTCCAGACTTCAAAATATTCTGATTCCCCTTTATTTTTAAGTTCAAGAGTGAGCCTATCTGCTTCCGCACAGGCCAACACTTTTCTGATTATATCTAGCTCTGATGGTGTATTTTCTTTTTTTCCAATATTGTGCATAAGTTATGCGCGCCGCAGTTAGTACATGAATAATTAAATAAAGTGTATCTTTCTTAACCCCTCTGGTATTATACCTAGGAGAAAAAATTCCAGTTTAAACAAGATTTGGTCTCCCACCATTTGTTCTAACCATGATTGAATCATTTTCCAATAATTTTTTGCCTCATTGCACGTCCATCACATATGATAAAAAGTGCCTGGTGTTTTTTTACACTTCCAACAATTTGGGGCCAGATTTTTAAACATTTTGGAGAGCCGTGCTGGAGGGAGGTGCCATCTGTAGAACATCTTATAAAGGTTTTCTTTATACTCTGTAGCCATTGTTAGTTTCTGATTAAATATCCAAAGTTTTTCCCACTTAGCCAATTCCACATTGTAACTGAATTTTTTTGCCCAGGTGACCATCGTTTCTTTAACATGCTCCTCCTCTAGCTTGTATTCCAACAAAAATCTATACAACACTTTAATCAGCCTGTTTTCTGTGTGTATCAAAAGTTTATCTAATGTTGTGTAGTCTTTGGCAATACCTTCCTTCTTCCTATCCTGTGCAAACCTTGACTGTATTTGTAAATAAGTCCACCATTCTACTTGTACCCCTTGTGATGCCAATTCTAATCTAGTTTTAATCCCCCCCTGTCTGTTCAATAACTCTTTATATGTAACTGTATTTTCCATATTAATTAAATTTGAATGTATGAATGCTTCCATCGTAGATAGCCAAATGGATATTTTGGTGTAGTGGTCGTGTTTAATTTTGTTCCATATATATTAAACTTTTTATTTTCCATTTTCATAACATATAATCACATGTATACTATTACATAGCCAATATCATATTGTGTTGAATATTAATTACATCAGATCATCTTGCCATCAACTCCCGGAAAAAAAAACAAAAAAATAAAGATCAATTATTGGCTCTTCTGCTCTCCATACATCATATTTATGCCTTATCCACCACTTTATTCTGCCTCTCTCCTCCCCTTCCCTACCTCCTTTCTTCCCTCCATCATCCTTTTCTACTCTGCTTCCATTCTCCATCTCCTCTCTCCTCTTTTCACTCCTCCTTATTCTCCTCATCTTTCTCCCCTTGCCCTCTCTCCTATCCCTCTCTTCCTATCTTTCTTCTCTCCTCTGCTTCCCACTCTTCCTCTCATTCACTTGGTGTATTTCAGCTTCTGAGAAAACTCCATTCTGTGTTGATGGTATTTATACTTCCATTTCAATATACATATCTTAGTTTTAAAGAAAAAAATAAGAGAAGACAGTATACATGTACAATCATATTACTTTAAAACCTAACACCCCTCCTCAAGCCTAATACACTTCCCTCCCTCCCCCCCAGCCCCCCCTTCCCTCCCCTGACTTCCCAGAACCAATACACGGTATAAATCTTTAACAAAAACAGTCTAAAATATATTTGAAAAAAGAGTAGGAAATTAATAACATCTTTAAATTGAACTTAGCTCCTCCTTGCTAAGCTAACACTAAACAATTTATATCTTTCCTGATCTTAATCATAAGCTATCTGGAATTTCTTAGTCCCATAATTTTTTTGAGTATAATTAACCCATTTTTTCCAGTCTCGTTTATATCTCTCGTTTGAGTAGTCCTTAAGATATGCAGATATTTTAGCCATCTTGGCTAAATTTGTAACTTTCAATGTCCATTCTTGGATAGTAGGCAAATCTTCCTTCTTCCAGTATTGCGCCACCAACAATCTAGCTGCAGTTATTAAGTGCAAAATCAAGTTAATCTCTACAGCTGTACAATCAGTAATTATACCTAACAAAAATAACTGGGGGGTAAACTTTATCCTTTTTTTAAAGAACATTTTGCATAATCCACCATATTTTTATCCAAAATGCCTTAATCTTTTTGCAAGTCCACCATATATGAAAATATGTAGCGTCCGCAGAATCACATCTCCAGCATTTAGGTTGTAAATTCGGATACATAGAAGCCAACTTTTAGGATCTAAATGCCATCTATAAAACATCTTGTAAAAGTTTTCTCTCAAGTTTTGGGCTTGTGTAAATTTTACATTTCTTACCCAAATCCTTTCCTATGTATCCAGCATTATTGGTTCTTCAATATTTTGAGCCCACTTTATCTTTAACTAATTCTGTTTCGGAGTCCATCTGTATTAATACATTATATAATCTCTTTATATGCATTAGACTTTGATCTCTTTTTTGTTTAAGTAAATTATCCTTGACTTGCATAAAACCAATTTTTTGATCTATTTTCCACTTGGCCTGTAGCTGTCCATACTGGAACCATGTTTAGGTTACCTTTTCCTCTTTTAATTCATTCAAGGATTTTAGTTGTAATACACCTCTTTGTAGGGTAAGAAGCTGTCTGTAAGTAATTATATCCTGTTTTTGTACTATGTTCATATTTTCTATTGCATGTCTAGGAATTGCCCACATGGGTATCTTATCATTTAATTTGTATTGATATTTTTTTCCAGACCCGCAGTAGAGCGTTCCTTAAAATGTGATTTTTAAAATTCTTGTCCACTTTTTTGTTATATAGCAGGTAAGCATGCCACCCATATACCAAATCATGCCCCTCGATATTAAGTATTCTATCATTTATTAAATTAATCCAGTCACTAATTACAGATAAAGCTACTGTGTCATAGTGTAATTTTAAATTAGGTAATTTCAAACCTCCGCTCTCACGCACATCTTGCATTATTTTTAGTTTTACTCTCGGCTTCTTTCCTGCCCATACAAATTTATTAATACCCTGCCATTCTAGCAGGTTCACATCTTTTTTAAGTATTGGTAGCATTTGGAAAAGAAATAAAAAATTAGGTAAATATTCATTTTTACTGCTGCTATTCTTCCCAGCAAAGATAACTGTAGTTTCTCCCATTTTTTCATCTCTGTCTGTGTACTGTGCCAAAGTGGTTCATAATTATATTTGTAAAGCTTCCCATTTGAGATTGAAATATGAACTCCTAAATATTTGACCTTTTTAACTATTTTACATCCTGTCATTCCTTCTAGTTCTTCCTTTTGTTTAGTATTCATATTTGTAGCTAATATCTTTGTTTTCCCTAAATTTATTTTGAATCCTGACACTTGACCATATTGATTAATCATATTCATTAAGACCTTACTAGATTCCTGCGGTTGGGTTAATATTATAACCAAATCATCCGCAAAAGCACATACTCTATATTCTTGCTGCCTAATCTTAATTCCCTATAAGCCCTCCGAGCCCCGTATTTTATTCAACAATATTTCCAAAGTTATGATAAGCCATAATGGGGACAAGGGACAACCCTGCCTTGTACCTTTTTCAATTTGAAAATAATCTGTTAAACTTCCATTAACTATAATTTGAGCTGTTTGTTGTTGATATATTGCTTTGATTGATTGTTCCATATTAATAACAGGGATTGTCTGATATAATGTCTACTGAAATATTTATGTGCAGGTCCTTTTTCATACCAAAGGAAGGCATGCCATCCTACTTGGAGGTCATGACCTTCCAATTTGAGTAATCTTTTATTTCTCAACATTATCCATTTTCTTAGCCATGTTAGAGTGGCCGCAGTATAATAAAGTTCCCAATCTGGTACGCCAAATCCTCCTTTTTCCTTAGTGTCTTGCATAGCCTTGAGTTTTATTCTTGGTTTTCTTCCCTGCCAAATAAATTTCAAAAACAGTTGATTCAAATCCTTAAAAAAACCTTTTTCTAATTTGATGGGAATATTCTGAAATAGGAAAAAGAATTTTGGTAATACGTTCATTTTTATAACTGTGATCCTACCCATCAGGAACAGTTGTAGGTTTTTCCACCTTTCTAAGTCTTTCTTAGTTTTATTGATCAAATTAGTATAGTTATCTTCTTTGATGGTCACACACCTCGCAGATAAATGTATACCAAGATATTTGACTTTTCTGACAGTTTGGATACTCAATTTCTTCGTTAACTCCTCTTTCACTTTTGAGGTCATATTTTTAACCAAGATTTTAGTCTTAGTCATATTTATCTTTAAACAGACAATTTTCCCATACTCAGTCAATTCCTCAATAGGTTTTGTACCAGATTTATAGGATCCTCTAACACAAACACTAGATTGTCCGCAAAGGCATTTTTGATTTCTAGTCCCTTTATATATTCCTCTTTACGAACATTCCTGGCTAAAACTTCTAAGGTTAATATAAACAGCAGCGAAGATAGGGGACAGCCTTGTCTTGTACCTTTCTGGATTGCTATACTTTGCATTAATTCACCATTAATTATTACTTTGGCTTTTTGTTATGTGTATATTGCTCAAACCATATTTTATCCCCAAATTCCATGTGTTCCAATTGTTAATGCAAAAATTCCCAGTTCACGTTATCGAATGCCTTTTGGGCATCGAGAAAAAATAGTGCAACCTGTTTTTCATTATGCACTTCGTAATATTCAAGAATGTTCAGGATAATTCTCATATTGTTTTTAATTTCTCTTCTGATTTGCCAAAGGAAATAATATTTCCAGGGGAAATAAAGGATATGCTCAATGAAGACATTAAAACATCAGAGATAATTGAAGGCATACAAAGGCAAAAGAATAATAAAGCTGCAGGGCCGGATGGGCTGCCAGCGGAAATATATACAGAATTCCAGGATATGCTTGTTCCAATGCTGTTGGAAGTTTATAAAGCTGTGCTGAAAGAGGCGAAGACACCATTATCATGGACGGAGGCTAATATTGTATTATTACCTAAGGTGGACACAGACCAGATGTTTATACAAAATTACAGACCAATCTTACTGTTAAATGCAGATTACAAAATTTTTGCTCTAATAATAGCAGAACGGCTGAAAAAATTCCTTATATCATTCATCCACACAGATCAAAATGGATTCTTCCCCAGAAGAGATATAAAGCTGTTTCTAAACTAGCCTGAGCTAAATCTCATTGAATTTATTGGGACTAATCTATGGAACTGAGATACTCTTTGGAGGATTCACATCACATCACATACTTGACCTTGTTTGTGGAAAACCAGTTGCAATGTATGGCTGTGAAAGTTGGACCATAAGGAAGGCTGTGCGCCAAAGAATTGAGGTCTTTGAACTATGGTGCTGGAGAGGACTCCTGCAAATCCCTTGGACTGCAAGGAAACCCAACCGGTCAGTCCTAGAGGAGATCAACCCTGACTGCTCTTTAGAAGGCCAGATCCTGAAGATGAAACTCAAATTCTTTGGCCAAAAAAAGGACTACTTGTATAGCTTTTATGTTCTGTTTTACAGCAAAATAGCATTCAGAGATTGTCATTAACATTTTGGGGGAGGCCAAAGGAGATCAACCCTGACTGCCCCTTAGAAGACCAGATCCTGAAGATGAAACTCAAATGCTTTGGCCACCTAATGAGAAGGAAGGACTCACTGGAGAAAAGCCTAATGCTGGGAAAGACTGAGGGCAAAAGAAGAAGAGCACGACAGAGAATGGGGTGGCTGGATAAAGTCACCAAAGCAGTCGGCATGAGCTTAAATGGACTCCAGAAGATGGTAGAGGACAGGAAGGCCTGGGGGAACATTGTCCGTGGGGTCGCAATGGGTCAGACACAACTTCACAACTAACAACAACAACATGAAATTGGGCCATAAACGAAGTTTTCATATCTCAGTATATCTCAGTAAGCTTCAAACATGCATCGGTTTGGTTACGAAGTCACAAAAACGTACAATCTTTTTCATGGTAGTAGCACATTTGGCATTTCTACAAAAGAAAAAAAAGGAGGTGGAAGGAGAATTAGCTACAGTATGTTAACCACCTTAATTACTTATAAAATAATAAAGTGGGATGAAAATCAAATAAATAAATAAAGCTTCCTTGGTTTGGGTTTAATTTATTGTGTGAGTCAAGCCAACTTTTATTGGCTTTATTATAAATCACAATTTGAATCAACAGGGACAAGTATGAGGCCAGTAATGTGTCAGAATTTGGATCCTTCTAAGGTCCTAATCAGGCACTATTATTTTCTGATTATGACCACGTATTATTAAAATAAAATAGTAGAAATTCTGAGTAGAAATTAAATGTCAAGGGATTGGGCCAAAATGAGGGAAGTATTATGGCCCGAGATGCTTTCCTAATGCTCATGCAGACCATTTAATGGTTTTTTTTGCTCTTTTCATCCTTTTTCTCCAGTTCTTTCTCAGCCTGAAAAATAGAGATATTCATTGACTGCCTTCCTCCATGTGGGGCTATGCAGGGTGAATCCTTAAGGTCTCTCTAAGAGAAGGAAATCTATGCCACAAGGAGAAACAACAAAGACTGAATGAGGTTTGACATGATCTTCATAAAGCCTGCATCAATTGAGTGAGCTGGCAATATCCTCTCTAACGCGTGCGACATATCAAATATCTCTTCGGCTCCTCATCTGCAGATTGAACAATGAAATTATTACTCGATTCACATATTAATTGGAGGCTATTCATTTCTCAGGCTGTTTCAGAGTGTTCTGCCTTCCTTGATGGACATTGTCGTGATTATTTCCATTATTGCAGCACCATGGCGTTAATTTGCTTTAGGTAGATGGGAAGTGCAGACAGGCATAAATCTTTCCAATATAGCAAAGACTGTGTGGCTTCCTGGCTGTGAAAAATGGACAGCAGTGAGGCCGTCCCCTGTTTACAAATTTGCCCAGATAGTGTGTACCAGTGATGCAATCTCCCCATTTTATTTGTATGAAGTTTCTCAAGGAGATTATTAAACGACATCTTTGCAATCCTTTTTTTGTCATTGTTAGTTGTGAAGCCATGTCCAACCCATCACGACCCCATGGACAACGTTCCCCCAGGCCTTCCTGTTCTCTACCATCCTCTGGAGTCCATTGAAGCTCACGCCAACTGCTTCGGTGACTCCATCCAGCCACCTCATTCTCTGTCCTCCCTTTCTTCTTTTGCTCTCAATCGTTCCCAGCATGAGGCTCTTCTCCAGTGAGTCCTTCCTTCTCATTAGGTGGCCAAAGTATTTGAGTTTCATCTTCAGGATCTGGTCTTCTAAGGGGCAGTTAGGGTTGATCTCCTTTGGCCTCCCCCCAAATGTTAGTGACAATCTCTGAATGCTATTTTGCTGTAAAACAGAACATAAAAGCTATACAAGTAGTCCTTGACTTACAATCGTTCATTTAGTGACTGTCCAAAATTATAATGCCAGTGAAAACAGTAACTTACAACCAGTGCTTATATACTAACAACTAACATAGCATCTCAACCAGTGGTGAAATTCTTTTTTTTTTAACTACCGGTTCTGTGGGCATGGCTTGGTGTGGTGTGGTGTGGTGTGGCTTGGTGGGCATGGCAGGGGAAGGCTACTGCAAAATCTCCATTCTCACCCCACTCTGGGGCCAGGCAGAGGTAGCATTTGCCATTTCTCAAACTCAAAATTTCCGCTACCGGTTCTCCAGAACCTGCTGGATTTCACCCCTGATCCCAATGGTCATAATTTGATTGTTCTGTTTATAATGGTTGCAGCATTGGAGGAGGTGAGTGCAGGGGTGGGGGTTAAATGCATCATCAGTTCGGAATCATTGCGCAGACACAAGGGACCATCCAGCCACCTGTGAATTTCATTGCCTCTTATCTAGCATCAATTTAGCTCGATTATTAGTGGACCAGATTCTTGTATATAGATAATATGAAACTCTTTGTGCTTTAAGCTCAACCCCTGTTCCTGGTTATCTACCTGACAGATAATCCTCAACATATGAACATAATTGTGCTTGTATGTCATAACAGTTATAAAACATTGGTCATACAAGTGATCCGGTTTTATAATGTTTTTTGTGGCAGTCATTAACCAAATCACCATAATTGTTAAGTCAATCCATGGTCATTAACTGAATCAATGTTTACTATGGGCACGGTTTTGCGAAAACGGGAAGGAACTTATACCCATTTTTGGCAAAATTGTTGTAAAATACAGTCACATGATCACAGAAAGCTGAAGACAGTCATCAACAAGCTATGTTGCTGAGCCCTTGAAGTTTGTCAGATCTTTGAATCCTGGTCATATGTCTTTTTTTCCAGTTTAGTTGTAACTTCAGAATGGTTGCTAAGCAACCTGTTGCATTGTAAATACCTCTATACAATGGATTAGAGAAATGTAATAACCTGCAAGGATAATACTGTAATATAAATGGATATGAAGAATGGGAAAAAATAGACTTTGAATAACTGTACTACTAAATATGTATAAAAATATGAATAACAGTGGAACTTAAGAGGCGATTAGGGAAATATATAAATATATAGTAATCTAAACATGTGTATTAATAGTAGAATTATATGGATTGAAGAACTGGAAAGAACGTGAATAGAAATACCCTAAATGTATAAAAGATTGTGATTGATACTAAAACTGTATAAGGAGATATTGAAAAATAGAAGAATGAAGGATGGAAGGTTGATTTAACGATTGAAATATGAACAACCAAATAAATGGAAAACATGTCTTTGAATATTATAGTGATATGAAAGGGAGGGAAAGTTAAAATAGGGATTGAAAACAGTGGTGAAAAATAATTATTATATATACAATTGTCAGGCCTGCAATTATATCCCTTTTAGGATCTTTGGCCTGCCACACTTTCTCTTATTTCATTATGCTGTTTCATTACTGTAGTTGTTGGGAGAGAGTAGGATTGTGAAATGTGTTGTTGTCATTCTTTTCTAGAAGACCAAGGTCATCTTTTGTCTCCGCACCTTTGCATCTGACTGGAAGCAGCTGGATGGAGATGCCAGTGTGGAAGAAGGCGATTGGACCATGTGATGGATTTGTGGGTGTGGAGACAAGATCATGAACTTTTAACTGGGTGGAATCCCAGGAAGTTCTTTAGAATTGGGATTCCACAGCAATGTGCTAAGATGTCTGATTTATTAAATTGGAACTTTAAGGATCATTTTGCCTTGGACTCTGATTTAATTCTATGTGATACTTGGAACGCTGACATTAATATGTTAAGATATACAAAAGGACAGAAAGATGGTTCAGAAAGGAAGGGTGGTAATAAAAGACATGTATAAATAATATGAAACAATGGAAATGAAATGTAACATTTAGGAATAATAAGACTATGTTTATGTGTACTGAAATGTATGTTACACAGTTACCACACCATTCACACATTGATATTTATAAGTGTTCTGTACTGAGAACAATGAGTGGCTGCCAGAATAACTGAAGCGGAAACAGGGATAAAGGCTAACAAGTTTATTCCTTAAACAGCAACAAGCTAACAGAATAACCGGCTCCGAGACAGGCACAGCTGAGCTTCCCATCTGACAACTCCCTTTTATACTCAAAGCTGTCAGATGGCCAGCCAATCAGCTGTCAGCTTTCTCCCGCCAATACACAACATGGTGAGCATGCTCAGAACGTGACAATAAAGAATATTAAAAAAAATTGATTTAAAAAAAGAAATATAATACCCAGCACAGATAGGTTAGTGTGATGGAATGACTTGGGAGGCAGGAAGTAAAGCTGCAGACTGAACAACCATTGCATAACAAATAGCTCACAGAAAGAGGGACGATTTGGGAAGCATTTCAAAAGGAACCCTTGTTATTTTCCAGAGGGTAAAAGGAGAGTGTAGGAAGTTACCAGCCAAACCGGTGGTGGAATTTTGGCCTGGGTTGCAGAACTGGCAGTAACTCAGGCTGGCCATGCTCCCGAATTGGTTCCCCAGTCTCTGCTGCCCTTGTTGGCATGTGGTTTAGTAGTGTGTGCATGTGCACAGTTCCCTGTAAATTGTTCTCTGTAAATTGTTCGCACACAAACTGCGTATGTGTGAAGAACAATTTACATTGAACTGCGCACACGGGCACAGCACGCATCTGGTACACACAAAGCGAACTGGTAGTAAAACTTGGAGCGACCCAACTCTGGTTAGCAGCACCCACCCCTCTCCTAGAAAAATGAAACATTCTAGGAAATATTAAAAAGGCAGAATATTATACCTCCCTGGATGAGAAAAAGAAACGTGCTGTTGGAAAGCAGCCCCCGTCTTTGCTAATAGCCCAAGAAAGGCTGGGCCAGCTTATCTACAACACAAAAGACCTTTACCCTCAGGACAGGATAGGATGAGCCCTCTACCCATCTAGCAATAGAACTCACCACGTGGCACCTGGGGAGATTACATCATCCAGCAAGATTCAACCAAGCTTGGGACTCAAGAGTCTGACAACCAATCAGAATACATTTCTTACACAGGAACGGGAAGCTCCAAGGCGGGGCCCAAGAGAGGATGTAAATGTATCTATCTCTCCCACCCGTGTGCTATTTTCTTTGCCCAGGAGCAAAAAACCCATGTGGTCCTGTCCACCATTAAACCATCTTTCCAAGAAGCCTCTATGTTTCCAGTGTCTTTCTCCCCACTTGGAACTGAACCCAGATGGACATTTCTTCCAACAAGAGGAAGGGAGAAATATTTTCAGACTTGCAGGATTCTGTGTATGTACTCTTGGTTGCACTTCTTGTCTGGACTACTGTACCCCTGAAGGGCTAACACAGCTTGTTATTTAAATGAGACTAGCATGTTGTGCATAACTAGGATTTTTAACAGAGAATAGTCCTACACTTTCAGAAGTTTTTGCTCTCTTTGTTCATGGTACACTAATGAATCACTTGGTGCTTTCTGACCTTGGCTCTGTCCCTGCAGAGGTTCCATTACTCAACCGCATTCATGTTTTCTAGCTAAGTTTCCAACTACAATCAGTGCACTCAGTTCAACCTTGAGCTACAAATATTCTCACAAATGAAGGCAAAATATGTGTGACCCACGATGTAATCTGGATCGGTCACTGAGACTAGAGGTTTACTCTTCTGAGCTTTTGGGCTTGTGCTGGAGCCCATCCTCATGGAAGTTCTCTCTAATGTGTTCTTTGGATTTTTCTAGCTGTTGTATTTATGTCATGCCCCCCGTCGGAGCCCAAATCTGCAGAGGACAATGAGATGGAGCTGGAGCTGATGGAGATCAAAGGGCAGGTTCGTTGGCTTCGGAGGAATGTGGGGACGAGCAGGCTGAGGCAGCCCAGGGCCCCTCAGGATTGGAACAGCTTGTTAGCGGGGAGGAACGGGGCCGGGATGATTGAAGAGCATTCGGAGACTTCAGCTTGTCCAGAATGCAGCCGCGCGAGCGATCGTGGGTGCACCTCGGTACACCCATGTTACACCTATCCTCCGCGAGCTGCACTGGCTGCCTATTGGTCTTCGGATACGCTTCAAGGTGCTAGTCGTCACTTATAAAGCCCTTCATGGTATTGGACCTGGGTACTTGAGAGACCGCCTGATGCCAATTACCTCCAACAGACCGATCCCACAGATTAGGCCTCCTCCGAATTCCATCCACTGGCCAATGCTGATTGGCTACCACCCAGAGGAGGGCCTTCTCTGTGGCTGCTCCGGCACTCTGGAACGAGCTCCCTGTGGAGATTCGGACCCTCACCATCCTTCAGGCCTTTCGCAAAGCCCTTAAAAACCTGGCTGTTCCGATAGGCCTGGGGCTGATGAGTTCCTGTCCCTGCTCGAATGGTGTAGCTGTTGATTGTTTTTAAAATTGTGGTATTGTGTTGTCCATTGTCTTTCTTTTTTTCCTGTTTGTTTCCCCCCCACTGACTTGGTTTGTGAGCCGCCCTGAGTCCCTCTGGGAATAGGGCAGCATAGAAATACAATAAAATCGAAATCGATCAAGAGAGGGCAAGCAGTGGACATGAGGAGCAACAGAGCTCGGGCAATGAGCAAGGAGCACCCCCTCCTGATCCTTGAGCATGGAGACTGGAGAGAGGGCGGAACCAACGACTCAGAAGGAGAGCAACCTGCCCCTCTTCACAAGGCACACCTGGGGACTGAGATTTAAGGAGATGCTGTGGGGAGGGGCATTTGCCAGGAACAAACCCTGAATTGGTAGAGTTTGGTGTGTTTGGTACAGACATTTGGAGTTTGGCAGGACTGCTTGCTTCTTCTTGGCTTCGTGGATTCAGTACCTTGTTCCCTACTTTGTGGACTCATTGTTTGTTCCTTGTTTCGTTGACTTGTTCCCCTGTTCCCTTGTTGTGCTGGACAGGGCACAGCCACAGACTGCCATGTGTGTGTGTGCATGCGGGCTTTGCTTGCCAAGAACATGGGAGCATTTTGGGGGGGGGGGGAAATTTGGAGTATTAGAACTCTCAGATGGTTGTGTGGCTTGCATGCCTTGTCCCAGGTCATTACAAGTGCCTGGTTGGGTGAGGCTTCCTACTGGTTGAATTGGGGTGTTGACAGCCAGCTAGTAAGTTCTTGGCTGTTGTTTCCTTGTGTTGCCCTCATCTCCTAAATAACTGATAAGCTGATGGTAAATCAACACTCCTGTAGATTGACATGCGACCCATTTCCTAGGCTTCAATAATTTCCCTGGCCCAGCAGGCACAAAAATAGCCAGGGAATGATTGAAGCCTGAAAATGAGCCCTTTGTCATTCAACAGGAGTGCTGATTTACCACCAGCTTTTCAGGTAGTTAGCAGCTGAGGACAGCACAAGGAAACAACAGTCAATGACTTAATAGCCGGCCATCAACATCCCAATCAACCAAAGGAAGCCACACTCTGCCAGGTATCACATAAACCTGATGCATAGACTAAGTCAAAGCATACATTCTGGTAGAGAGAAGTTCCTTGAGGATGGGCTCCAGCACAAATCCAGAAGCTTGGAAGACTAAAATCTTTGGTCCTGATAAATGGCCAGATCCTGCTACAAATATTCTCTTCTTTGTGTAATACTAATGAAGCAACCAGCAAGTTGGATTTCGGAGCACGGTATAGTTTTGATCATATTTGGTCTACTGACTTCAAAGAAAACATTCTGGGACCAGCTTCTGAAATCCAAATAATTAGAAATTCAAATAAGGTTGTAGCAGACTCCAAAGTTTACAGAGAATAGAAGAATAATAGAGTTGACTATATGTCCTTGTTAGAAGATACTGCCTTTCATAGTAGTATTCTGTTGCCTCCCTCTCATTTCATCTCAAATTGTTCATTATTCAGGGGTCTCACCAAGGTTTAGAGAATATTAAATTAACTGACCTAGGGCAAAATTGCCTTGTCTTTAGGACAGAACTGATTCTGGATGCTTTCAGATCTGCAATTCTATTTTTTTTTTCCTTTAGCCATAATGTAGTTAAAAAGGAGCTTACAATTAATCCTCACATTTTATTATACAGAACAGAAAACAGAATTGATGGGCATACAAATGCACCACACTCCCACTTTTGAATCTGAACAAATTATACACTCCATTTCTTGGAAATATTTGGAAACACACACCCACGATGGGAAATGCTAGCACAGCACTTCAGAGAGTTCTCTTTCCATTGACTGGCATTTTAAAATTTAGCATTCTTCTACTCCGGGAAGAAATAGAAGGCAAAATATCAAGAGAAAAGATCAAGAAATTGGCTGCTTAGCTGTAAAAACCTCAACAAAGGAAAGTTTTATTTTGGAGGAAGTTCTATAAATTGTGATAGCTTAATGTATATTGATCAAACCTGAAACAGCTGTAGAATTAGCTAACAAATTAACACTGGCTGCATTTACATTTCTTAGAACAAGGTCTCGACCTTGCAAAAAATATTTAACTGAAAGCATTCTTTCATCTAAAAATGCACATAACATGTAGCATTCATTTTATTCGTTGTTTACCTGTTGCTTTCTCTTCAGAAAGGACAATCAAGCAGGGCAGTAGCTAAAACATTGTAAGAATATCAAATCAAACAAAAAATAGCAAAGTTAAAAACAAAAAAAACCCAAATAGATAAAGTTTTTGTGACCAGCATGCAAACCCTTGGTTAACCCAACTACACATTTTTTTTGCCTCATTTTTTTATGGTTCAGCTCCAAAGATGTAACATTTGTGGTGTCCTTGATGCTCTCAGAGCTTGGTTGTTTTCTTGCAGACGTTTCATTACCCAGCTAGGTAGCATAATCAGTGCTGGAAGGGAGTAGATGTTTTGGCAGCATTGCCAAAATCTGTTTATATACAACACTGCCTTGTCAGTGTTGGTGGGAGGAATCATGGTAGGTTTTTTTTAAAAAAAATCAGGCTGTTGTTTACTGTTTCATTTTTGTTGTTGTTTGATTTGGTATTTGGTTGAGTGAAATATTGTTTTTGAAATATTGTTTACTGTTTGATTGTTGGTCCAGTATTATTCCTGGTGTTAATCCAAGAAGAAAGCGTTATTCCCACCAATACTGATAGGGCAAACCACCTTATTTAAACAGAGAGCAAATCCCACTCTCTTTTAGCACTGGTGGTTTTACCTTGTGAAACATCTGAAACAACCAAGCTCAGAGAGCACCAAGGACCTCACAATTCAACTCAGGACTAAAATACAAGTTGCGTGGATACGACCTTGTAGATGACCGTCACTCTGTCAACGACCTAGGAATACTCATTCCAAACAATCTCAGCCCCAGAGCCCACTGTAACAGCATTGCCAAAAAAGCATTAAGAATTATAAACCTAATCTTGTGAAGCTTCTTCTTTGGTAACATTTTAATGCAAACTAGGGCAGATCAATTTTCGAATACAGATCGTCTGCCTGGAATCCACACTGTGTATCAGACATTAATATGAATGAGGGGGTCCAGAGGTACTTCATGAGAAGAGTACTCCACTCCTCTGCTCATAATAGAATTCCCTATGCCACCATGCTCGAAAATTTGGGCTCGGGCAATCTGGAACTGCGCCGCCTGCAGTATGATCTAAGCACAGTACTCAAAATTGTCTATTACAAGATCTTACCTGTCAACAACTTCTTCAGCTTCAACCTCAATAATACACGGGCAAACAATTGATACAAACTCAAGGTAAACTGCTCCAAACATGATTGCAGAAATTACGACTTCAGCAACTGAGTGGTCAACGCCTGGAATGCTCTACCTGACTCTGTTGTTACATCCTCAAACCCCCCACAGCTTCAGCCTTGAAATGTCTACCGTGGACCTCACCCCATTCCTAAGAGGTCTGTAAAGGGAGCCTGCATAAGCGCATCAGCGTGCCTATTGTCCCTGTTCTACCACCCTCATGTATTTGTACTCATTTCCCTTGTTCATGTCCATGTTCATACTTATATCTGCTATCTTGTACATGTTTGACAAACTAATAAGTACAAATATACATACAAAATGTAAATATTGTCTTCTGTTCCCTGCCCTTAATCAGCTCCTCGTTGAACTTGCTGAAGACTCTCTTTTTTTTTGGAAAAATGGAGAGAATAGCCATCAAACACAACTGCTGATGGAGCCTGGGTGTTCTGTAGTTTTAAAAGAATATCGGAAGTGTGTCCTTCAGACCCACCAAATAATCTTCTGAGAGTAGGAGGTATCTTTCAAAGGGCATCCCCCTCAAATGTTAATATCCAGGTAGGAATATTCAGATATTCAGACCCAAGTAATGTAGAACGTTAAAGGATAAAGCCATTACATCTTAAAAGCAATTGGCAATTAGTGCAAATTTGTTCAACAGGGAGATAATATAGTGCTGATATCATATCTCAGTTGGAAGGTTAGCTATTATAGTATAACCTTGATTCAAATGTTCTTCAGGAGTAGCTTCTTATACAGATCCCGTTGCAGTAATATAATTATAAGGAAAGCAAGATACAAATAGTTCTCCACTTATAGCTACAATTGGGGCTGGAATTTCCTCTGGTAAACAAGGCCGTTATTGAATGAGTCACAGATATTTTTTACCTTTATTACCGCAGTTGTTAAGTGAATCACTGCAAGTTTTTAAATGAATCATTGCAGTTCTGGCAAAAAAAAAAAACCCCACTCACTATGGTCAATGGATCTGCTTCAGGGGTGGATTTCAACTGGTTCGCGGCGGTCCCTGCGAACCAGTTGGTTGGCGAACCCGGAAGTAAGTAACTTCCGGGAACGGCGAAGGGCCCACCTGCACGCCCGCGCTCCTTACCCGGTTTTGATGAGTTCTGCGCTTCCACGCATGCGCAGGACACATACAGCGCCTGCACGATCCTCCAGGAGCAGCTGGAGCATCGCACAGACGCTAGTACGGATGCATGCGCCGCACGCGTGCATGAGGACGCCGCCGGCCCCGTTCCAACCGAACCAGTTGGAACAGGGCGAGAAACCCACCCCTGATCTGCTTAATGAACACTACAGAAGATCCGGCATGCTCACATGGTGATCTGCTTAAAGACTACCATGGCTTACAACTGTAATTCCAAGTTCAGTTATGGATATAAAATGAAACATTTATGTACTGTTACAGGCTGTATCCTAATCAAGAACTTGAAAAGTATTCTGGCATTTCATACACTTACCAACAACAACAAATAACACACCATTCTGTTTACTTCATTTCCCATAGATGCCCACTATGCTACTGCACAGTTGGTGGGATTGCCCTAATAAATGGAGCTATGCATGAGAGACTAATGTACTAAGTAAAATTCAAGACCAATTTAACCTTTATATAAAAAATAATTTGGTTTCTCAACTGCAGATTTATAGATTATGGCAAATTTATAAATTGAAAAATATTGAATGTCCCCTGGAATTATTTTGAGGTTTTCCATTCCTGCCATTGTTACCACTGCAAACTAGGACTGGGTTAGCACAAAACCTCAGTGGACGTTTTGTGCTGGGCAACATCTTTGGAATTTTCTTAATACAGGAACGAAGGTAGGTTGCAATAATAATGCTGCATTGGCTTGATTTCGTTGATGGCAATAATTGGATGTGATTTTTCAAACATTTTGTTCACCCTTCTTATTTTCCCAGTAAATCCCATTCTTTGTTTTGCAATAGAGGCAAAATGAAATCGAATTGTTTTGGGTTCCCCTGTGTGTGAAACCTGCAAAAACTCATCTACGGTAGTCACCTCAAAGCCATTATGTTCTCTTAGGGAAAAAAGCACTAATATCACACCATTCTGTTTGCTTCGTTTCCCATATATGCCCACTATGGAAAGGTTGGCATTGCATGGTTGCTGGGACTTACTTAATAAATGGACACATCTGAGCTACACTAATGTAGATTAAATAGCTTCAGATCTTCTCTTAAAGGCACAGACGGTATCGGCATTGAAATGAATAATTAGAGTGAACAATGCTCTTAATCCCAGATCTGAAGTCCCGACTAAGCATTGCAGAAGCCGTAATAATTCTGAAATGTGAAGTAATTCACATCGTGTAATAATTCAGCTCATGTGAAAAATTTAATGGTCTTGGGCTAAGCTGCGAGGAACTGAGCATAATCAATAGTAGAGAACATTTCTAGCTCAGTGTTGAACTATGGGGTCCTTGGTAGTCTCTGAGCTTGATTGTTTTCTTTCAGACTTTTCACTACCCAACTAGATAACATCATCAGTACTAGAAGGGAGAGGGGTTTGCTCTCATTTTATATACAAGTCGCTTGCCGTGTCTGTGTTGATGGGATTGTACTGGTGATTCCTTGATTAGGCTGTTGTCTTCTATTTGTTTATCTGAGTTAGTAGTTCCCTAATTGGAGTATTGTTTACAACTTGGTTGTTGGTCTAGTATTGCTCTTGCAAATGTTGTTTATCTCTATGTGCCTAAGGATGGCTGATTTGTCTGAGTGCCAGGTTTCCAGCCAGGAATTTTCTAGCATATTTGGATTTAAAGGAACTCAGCCAATAATCCTAAAAAGATTGTCTTCAAAAAGGAGGATCTATTCCAGCTTCTCAGAATCTTTCCAATGCTAAAATTGTTGAATGGACTTATAGAACTGCAGGCCAGTCCACCAAGGAGTATTCATTATGGGATGGTAGAAATCAGTACAATACAGTACAATACAATACAATACAATACAATACAATACAATACAATACAATACAATACAATACAATACAATACAATACAATACAATACAATACAATACAATACAATACCAGACTTGGAAGGGACTTTGGAGGTCTTCTAGTCCAACCTCTTGCTAGGCAGGAAACCCTATACCATTTCAGACAAATGGGTATCCAACATCTTCTTAAAGACTTCCAGTGTTGGGGCATTCACAACTTCTGGAGGCAAGCTGTTCCACTGATTAATTGTTCTAACTATCAGGAAATTTCTCCTCAGTTCTAAGTTGCTTCTCTCCATGATTCATTTTCACCCATTGCTTCTTGTTCTACCCTCAGCTGCCTTGGAGTATAGCTTGACTCCCTCTTCGTTGTGGCAACCCCTGAGATATTGGAACACTGCTATCATGTCTCCCCTAGACCTTCTTTTCATTAAACTAGACATACCCAGTTCCTGCAACTGTTCTTCATATGTTTTAGCCTCCAGTCCCCTAATCATCTTTGTTGCTCTTCTCTGCACTCTTTCTAGAGTCTCCACATCTTTTCTACATGGCCACCAAAACTGAATGCAGTATTCCAAAGTGGCCTTACCAAAGCATTATAAAGTGGTATTAACACTTCACGTGATCTGGATTCTATCCCTCTGTTTATGTAACCTAGAACTGTGTTGACGTTTTTGGCAGCTGCTGCACACTGCTGGCTCATATTTAAATGGTTGTCCACTAGGACTCAAGATTCCTCTCACAGTTACTACTATTGAGCAAGGTACCACCTATACTCTACCTGTGCATTTCATTTTTCTTGCCTAAATGTAGAATCTTACTCTTTTCACCATTGAATTTCATTTTATTAGATAGTGCCCAATATTCAAGTTTGTCAATATCTTTCTGTGTCTTAAGACTGTCTTCTGGAGTGTTGGCTATTTCTGCCAGCTTGGTGTCATCTGCAAATTTGATGAGTTCCCCATTTATTCCCTCATCCAAATCATTGATGAAGATGTTGAAGAGTACTGGGCCTAAAACAGAGCCTTGGGATACTCCACTGCATACTTCCCTCCATGTAGATGCAGCTCTATTGAGGACTACATGTTGAGTGCGGTTGGTCAGCCAGTTACTAATCCATCTGGTGATGATGCTGTCCAACCCACATTCTTCTACTTTATTTAGTAGTAGGTTATGGTCTACCTTATTAAATGTCTTACTGAAGTCCAAGTAAACTATATTGACGGCATTCCTCTGGTCCACTAATTTTGTCACTTTGCCAAAGAATGCAATAAGATTAGTCTGGCATGATCTGTTTTTGACAAACCCATGTTGGCTTTTGTCTATTACTTTGTTTACTTCTAGGTGTTCGCTAATTCGTTGCTTGATTATCTGTTCCAGAATCTTTTCTGGTATTGAGGTCAGGCTGATAGGTCTGTAGTTTCCTGGATCTATTTTTTCCCTTTTTTGAAGATGGAAACCACATCAGCTCTTTTCCAGTCCTCTGGCAGTTCCCCAGTGCTCCAGGATCTCTGAAAGATATAGTTCAGTGGTTCTGAGATCTCGTCTGCCAGTTCCTTCAGAACCCTGGGGTGTAATCCATCTGGTCCTGGTGATTTGAACTTGTGTAGGGTAGGCAGGTGCTCACTTACCATTTTCTTCCCTATTTCAACTTGTGTTCCTAATCTGATTTTTGTGGTGCTGTTTTTGATAGGTTGGATTGTTTTATCCCTTTGTGTAAAGACAGATGCAAAAAATGAGCTAAATAGTTCTGCTTTCTCCCTGTTGCTTGTCACCTTCTTGCCACATTCTCCCAGCAATGGACCAATTGTTTCCTTAACGTTTTTCTTGTTTTTAACAAGTTGGAAGAAGCTTTTTTATTATTTTTTACTTTTGTGGCAAGCCTTTCTTCATTGTGAGCCTTAGCTTTCCTTACTTCATCTTTACAGGCTCGGGCTATTTGCTGATATTCTGCCTTAGTTATGTCCCCCTCTTTCCACTTTTTATGCTTTTTTGTCTTTCAATTTGTCAGAGAGTTCTTTATGCAGCCATGCTGGTTTCTTTTGGGAGCTGTTATTTTTCTTCTTCATTGGTATTGTACTAAACTGAGCTTTTGTAATCTCATTTTTCAAAATTTCCCAAGCTTCTTGAATTGTTTTCCCCTTTGAGGATTCTCATCCATGGATTTCTTCTGAAGCTCTCTCTAAGTTTATTGAAATTAGCTCTCTTAAAATCCAAGACTCTAGTTTGACTTTGTTTTACTACTTGTGTTTGCATAATGTTGAATTCCAATATTGCATGGTCACTTACCCCCAGGGTTCCTATGGCTTCAACACCTTCTACCATTTCCTTTCTGTTAATGAGAATTAAGTCTAATAAGACCAATCCCCTTGTTCCCTTCTCTACTTTTTGGGAGACAAAGTCTCTGCTAGGTTTTTAGGAACCTGTTGGATCTTCCACTTGATGCAGAATTTGTTTACCAGTTGATGTCAGGGTAGTTAAAATCCCCAATTACTATTGTGGTGGGCTTCCTACATACCTTAGTTAGCTGACCAGCTAAAAAGTTCATCTACTTCATCTGCTTGGTTGGGTGGCCTGTAGTATAGACCTATAGCAATATCATTTCCCACCCCCAACCTTTAATATTGACCCAAATGCATTCAAGATAGTTCTCATCATTGTTGTGCTCTATTTCTGTAGAGATGTAGTTATTTCTTATATATAGCGCAACCCCACCTCCTCTTTTATTTGGTCTATTTCTTTTAAATAATTTAAATCCTTCTAGCTGTATGTTCCATTTGTGGGTTTTATCCCATCAAGTTTCTGTAATGGCAACAACTTACGTATCTGCCCTCATTTACTTGAATTTCTAATTCACCCTGTTTATTCCTCATACTCTGTGCATTGGTGTATAGACATTTGAGTCCATTTTGATTGATTCTGTGTTTACTGTCTACATATCCTGTGTTATGCCTGACTGCCCCTATTTTCTTGCCACTTGTATGGATTCGTGCACATGGTATGGCATTCACTATTAAATGCTTGGTTTTGCTTGACAGCAGGAATGATAATCTTACCCGCACAAACATCTATGTTACATGCACTGATAACCCTATGAATTTTAGATTGCTGGGGACAGAAATGTTCTGTATCAATTAATTCTCTGCCCCCACTGTTCAGTTTAAATGTTTATCCAGAAAATCTGTGAATTTAATGCCAAGTAACTCAGTCCCTTTCTTGGATGGGTGCAAACCATCTCTTTTGTACAGTTTTTCATTGGACCAGCCACAGACATCATGACTAATAAAACCAAAGCCTTCTCTTTTACACCACTCCTTTAGCCACACATTAAACTCTGCTACATGCTGGCCCTTCCCTTTTTGTTCCTTTTATACTGGTAAAACCTCTGAAAAGATAAGCCTGCAACCTACACTACTAAGTTCATACCCCAAGCTCTGGAAATCATTCTTCACAGAAAGTACATCTTTTTGGGACAGATCATTTGTGCCAAGATGTATAATAGCATCAACATCACAGTTCTTATTTGCATTCTTGACTATCTTAAGAATACGCCTCTTGTCTCTGCTGGCAATAGCACCTGGCAGACACCTGACCTCTTTTAAAACCTCCATATCCTTTCCTAAATTTACATCCCTTACGATTGAATCACCAACCAGAAGGTGACTTCTCTTTTTGCATACCTTGATCTTCTTGTGCGACTGATGTGTGATACCTGGGTCCCCATTTCGCCTTTCCGAAGAAAGTTCTTCATTTTGGACCACGATCCCCTGTTTATTTGAGTCATCATTATCACAACTACCTTAACCTGTCTCTTTAGTGTCCCCATCAAGGTCAGCAAGGGTGCTATATCTGTTATGCTGGGTCACAGCAAAAACTTTTGTGTTTATGGTTCACAGCTCTCACCCTGCCAGATCTCAGGGTTGTCCAGACTCTCTTCTCCTGTAGGATCTTTGCGGTAGAGGGGGCTGATAGGGTGGCATCTCCATAAAGTGGAATGGCTGAATTGGGCACCTAACTTCTGCTTGGAGAGTACAGATTAGAGATTCTAGATAGGTAATCTGTCTATGTAGACTAGTAATTTGTTTACAAAGGGGACAGTGTCCAAATTTGAAAAGAGTACTGCGAAAGACAGGTGCAAAACAGCTATTACATTGAACTAAGCTGGTCATTTTGAAATGAAATAAAATCACAATCTCAAGCGCACTAATCCAGAATGTATTATTGCTATTTTGGTTTATAGATATATGATTCGTGCGCCGTTAGGAGCACGGGCTACTACCTAGCCCTCTTTGTCTCTCTGACTCCCCCCCCTTGTAGAAAACAGCTCCAATCACCAGCCTCAGGAAAGTTCAAATGAAATGAATATAAAAATATAAAAATACGTGGTTTCTAACTTTTTGAACCCATCTTTCCCTGAAAGTCATTTATCTCCAAGACTCTCAAGTGTCTGAATTTTTCAAAGCAGACCCTCCCCCCCACAAAAAAGCATTAAAGAAAAGTTGCAGAAAATTGCTTGTAACCCTCAAAGTAATATCCCAAAGTGCATTATATTAGGTGAAAAATATATAGAGATGCAAAAAGAAAAAAGGCCCTGTATATATCTTGTGAAATTGCAATCAAACTGCACCCACTTGGAAAATAATGCATTCTAAGGGCATCATTTTAGCACAATGATGCACACGCAACACACAAAACAGAAATAGGGAAATGGACATGGAAAAAGGAAAAGAAACTGAAAATGCCAAATGTGTCCTTACAAGTAATCCTTGACTTATAACCAGTAAGGTTACAAGAGAACTGAAAAAAGTGATTTACAGCCAGTCCTCATAATTATGATCGTTGCAGCATCGCCACAGTCGCATGGTCAACATTTGAACATTTGGCCACCTACACGTATTTATGATTAAGATGGTTGCTTATTTGATCACTTTATGGGTCTCAACATTATCAACTATGGCAGTGATGGCTAACTTTTTTGTCGTTGTGTGTCAAAAGCATGCAGGTGTACTCGTGACAGTGCCCTCCCACACACACCCATAAAACAATGCATGCACAACCAACCCCTTGGGCCCCACCTCCCTGCACATGCACGTGTTTAAAACCTAGTTATGACATCAGTGGTGGGTTCCTACCAGTTTGGACCAGTTCAACTGAACCGGTAGTGGTTTGGGGGCCTGGGTGGCTGGAACCGGTGCCACCATTTTGTTTTTGTTTTTTTGCTTCTGCGCATGCACAGAACAATTTGTATTGCACTGTGCATGCACATGCAGCGCACATAAAGCATGCACGAAGTGCCCATGAGTGAACTGGCAGTAGTGACTGCCAGAACCCACCCCTGTTGGGGCCCCAGGGGACTAACAAGGAGTTATGGTGGAATAATGGTTAGAATGCGCATTGCAGTCTAATTCTGCTGACTGCCAGCAGTTCAATTCTGACCAGCTCAAGGTTGACTGAGTCTTCCATTCTTCCAAAGTTGGTAAAATGAGGATCCAGATTGTTGGAGGCAAAAGACAGATTCTGTAAACCGCTTAGAGAGGCCTGTAAAGCACTATGAAGGGGTATATTCAATAGCAATAGAAGGGGAATAGAGCCCCCCCACCCGAGACAATAGCAATACCAAGTGCTATTGCTATTGTTACTGTGGTGGCTGTATTGCTGTGTACATCTGCAGTCCTCTCTTAGTGTTTGTGATGTTTAAAAATACTTTTAATAATAATTGTTTTTACGTGTCAGCTGTTTTATGGTTTGTTATGTATCACACAGAGATGAAAAGCCACATAAATTGAATGTATGGGTGGATGAATGGATGCATGGATGGATGGATGAACAAAACACACATTCTGTGTGGATTACAAGTGTCACAGACAAAGATAGCACATAAATGTAAATTAGAACTAATTCCAGCTTTTGTGTCATTGGGGTCCCCCTCCCCTCCCCATGGATTCATTTCTTTTAGTTGACAGTAGTTGAGTTTCTGTCTTCTTAACGTAGTCAGCTGCATCCAAGCGTCCTCTTTTTGCTAAAGTCTGTGATGGAAGATGTATTGATGCTTGACTGCCCACATGCAGTAGCAAAATTTATATGTTTATTTCTAAGAATAACTGAAACAGGTGGATACACAGAGAAGCACCCAAATGTTCCATGAGGTCAGTGGGGGATTAAGAAGGGGAATAGAATGAAACTAAACATACAAGCACAGAGAAAATGCTTCTTTAATTATATCTTGTTTTTCTGTTCTTGTCAGGAAGAACGTGTGTTTTAAAATCTGTTTCATAAAAAAGAACCAAAGTTATAACCTTAAGCACATCTGCTGGAGTGTATCCACTGAGTTTCATTCGACACTGTGCACCCTCATGGTGCATTGATTATCTCAAGTTGAGATGATCGGAAAATTGTAAATAAAATCATAGGGTAATGCAGCGTTTCTCAACTTTGATGGTCTCCAAGAATCAGACATGACTGAGCAGAAGGAAAAAACCACAAGTAGTAGTTGGCACACAAAACATATGAAATAACTCACACTTTTGGACAACTTCTTGTACTACTAAACCTCTTCTGTTTTTTTGTCTGTCACTTCTAGTTAGCCCAGTGGTGGTGAATCTATGGCATGCAAGCCAGAGGTGGCACACAGAGCCCTCTCCCTGGGCATGTGCGCCTTCACCCAGCTCTGTTTTGGGTCTCTGCCATGCATGCATGCTTGCCTCCTGCTGGCCAACTAGTCTTTGGGTCTTGGCCATGCATGCTTGGCTACGCGCATTTATGTGATAGCTCCTTGTAGTTTGGATGGGGTGCGGCCTCATAGGATGCATGCACATGTGTGGTGGGGCACAAGCACCCATGCCTTGCAGTTTCGGCACTCAGTGCCTAAAAAGTTTGCCATCATTGAGTTAACCCAAACGGTGCATTAAATCACAACAATTTTTGAATCAACGTACCTCAAATCCAATAGGTTAAAGAATGTAATAATAATAATAATAACAACAACAACAACAACAACAACTCCGCCGTTTCCAGTCCCAAGCCCTGATGAGAAAGGAGGAGGGTTGGGGTCAGGTTGGCATCTGGTCCCATAAAAAAACCCCGCCAACCCATACAATATGGTGAAAGAAATGAATAAAATTTTATACCGCATCGGTCGTCATGCGGGTTAACAAGGGCCACAGCGGATGTTGGGGTTCCTGGACATCCGTCAACTAGTGGGCTACAAGTGGACCAGCCAACAAAACAACAAAAATATAGTGCAGATGAAAACCGTGCCATAATGGCCTGTTACTACAACTCAGAGCCAGAAAAAAGAGGCTATTAAAAGCGAATGTATGAATTATGGAAACAACAATATCCAGATTCAAATGTTAGTGAACAACGACTACCAGATCAAAGGCGATTTATTATACGGAATAAAGTGTTTAGTGAAGTTGAACATGAGGAAATTCAGGCAAATTGCAAAACCCAAAAAACAATATCACAAGCAGAAATAACTGATATTCAAGACACAACTAAAGACATTATAGTAGAACTCTCAGAAGAAGCTCTCGGGGAGGAAATAACATCACCACCACTAGAATCAGTTATCACTGAACCAACTGATGAACTAACTCAAAAACAAAAAGAATTGAAGGATAAGATCATGGAGCATTTTCTGCTTAATGAGGAAAGGCAATGTTTACCATCACTAAAAACTGTGCCTAAGAAAATTTTGGCCCCTATCATGAAAATGGTCAATGCAGTGTTTTCAACAATTGAATTGAGTGAAAGAAGAAGGAGAGTAGAGAGGGTGAGAGAGAGGAGGAGGAGAAGGAAGGGAGGGAATGGATTAAGAGAGGGAGTGATAGGGTTAGGGTTAGATAGAGGGGGAGGGGAAGTAGGTGTAGAGGGGTATGAGAGAAGGAAGAATGAAAGTTGGAGGGGAATGAAAGAGGGTGTATGGTGGGCTAAGGCGGTATATTGGGTTTGTATTGTAGGGGGCATTTTCTATAAAAGTGAGGGCTGTGTTTATTACCCAATGTTATATGCCTCGGTTGCACAGTAAACATGTGATTGTATAGAATGAAATGGAAATAAAAAAGATTTGTAAACTGAACAATTGAATCGGGATCCATCTTGGAAACGAACCAGTTAATGTACAGCGCAGCTGTAATAGTCACTAATGAACTAGGCATTAAAATCAAAGCACCTAGTCACACAACGGAAAAAGCATCAAAGCCAAAGTGAAAAATCCGATTAGAACAAAAAGTCAAAAAATTAAGGGCAGATGCTAATAACTTAAAGAACATGCATGAGCAACGGCTTAAAAACAACAAAATCATAGATCGGCTAATCAGAAGATATAGATTGGATACAAGAAACATCAATGAAGCTGTAGAGATTGTAAAACAGCAGATAACAGCAACAGCTAGAAAAATTGAAAGATATGAGGCACAAATCATCCAATATGATGACACCTGTCAGCTCTCCAAGCCAGTTGAACCGGTCCGAACTGGTAGGAACCCACCACTGGGCCCCAAGACTGATGTTATAACTAAGTTTTAAAGGACTTCTGGAAAGGCAACAGGAATTGAACCAGCCTCACCTCTCTCTCTGCTGGATGTGAATGAGCAGAATTCACCGTAAATTAATAAAAGGGGTTTTTGTCAAGACCAGGAGTTTGCTTCATGCTCTTGGAAAGCCTCAGTCAGAGCACTTATAAACTTCAGGATGCCGCTGTTTGGGTGGCCAAAATATACCATGTGTTGGAAACCTTTGCAGAAAGATGGACCGGAGACCAAACTATTAGGAGCTGTGAAATTCGTAAATAGAGCTGAATCCACAAAATGCCTGTTTCTGGTTCATTTCCCCTTAAAATTGGCCACATGTCACCCATACTTGCTGTAAAAGTTCAAATTCAATTTTAAAAAATCTTCATCCTCGTCCAACCAAATCGGAGGTTTTATAACATTAATATTTATGCTGGACCCAAATGAGAATTCTGGCAAAACATAAATATGTTTTGATTTTTGTTTTCTTCATCTGCGCCTGCATGCTAAATTTGTAGAATAAATTTACTCTGGAAAGGGGAAGAAGAAAAGCAGACAGAGTTGTTTCTAAGAGTAATTCAGCAGAAAATAAATGTGCAATGTTGAACCCACCAGGCCATCATCTGCCGAAAATCACTCTTAAATCCCAGTAGAGTCTGATAACCGAAAGACAGCATGAAATTTTAATCAGAGGGAGATTTGCCTCTTGTAGGAAGCTTATTTTCAAAGTAGAAAACCTTGATGATTTCAAAGGGAGATGTAATCCTTGGGAAAAAAAGACATAGATTGGAACCAGGAAGCAAGAATTGCTTTAAAAACTGATGGGTGGGGTGGAATAAGGCCAACTAGCTAAAGCAAAGAGAAGCGAAAGCTGCTTGAAAAAGTTCCCTCTCTTTGATACTTTAAGCCTCTGGAAATAAATTGCATTGTGGAATCTCCACTATTTCCAGGGTGCTTAAAGTGAAGGCATTTGTCCCTTCTAGAAGACTTTCCTGTAGATAAAGCTAACAGGTGAAATATAACTTTGGTTGTAAGTCATTGCAGTCATTAAGCGGGTCACCAAGTGCCCTGACAGAATTGTATGACTGTTTTTATTTTATGACTGTTTTCATGATTAAGGCAAGCACCATGGTTACAAATTGCATCCTGTGGTTGTTAAGTGAATCCAACATATCCAATGGGTGGAGGGAGTTGGTTTGTTTTCTGCTGGAAAAGGGCAATGTGTGTCTGTGTGTCGGTGTCTGTGTATCTGTATACCTGTATATATGTACAGGTATAGATACAGAGCAGGGGTGGGTTCCTGCCAGTTCTAACATCTTTTATAGAAGAGGTTCCACAAATCTACAGTTCCAGCTCCCTCCCCCCCGCCCGTCCGCACATCATCAAGATGAAAAGCAAGAGAAGGAATTCTGGGAGTTGAAGTCCACAAGACTTAAAGCTGTCAAGTTTGAACACTCCTGGGGTTTTTTTCTAAAGGGTTAGGGGTGCAAGGGTCTTGTAACTTGACAGCTTTAAGATTTGTGTGCTTCAAATGCCAGAGTTTCTGAGCCAACATTTTGGTTGCTAAGCGAGAGCGTTGTTAAGTGAGTTTCACCAGATTTTACAAGTTGGCCACGCCCACACAGTCACATGGCTGGCAAACCACTCCCACAAAGCAAGCCACACTTACAGAAGAGGTTCTAAAAGTTTTTGAAACTCACCACTGGTACAGGGATGGATGGATGGATGGATGGATGGATGGATGGATGGATGGATGGATGGATGGATGGATGGATGGTTGGTTGGTTGGTTAGATGGATAGATAGATAGATAGATAGATAGATAGATAGATAGATAGATAGATAGATAGATAGATAGATAGATAGATAGATAGATAGATGGATATTGTTAATAGACAATAGATAGTAGACATAGACAGATCAGTGGTGGGATATAACTGGTATGCGTCTGTACAGGTGTACCGGTGCCTGATGGGAGCACCAGGTACCATTCTGGTATGGTGCTCTGGAGGGCCCACCCACCTGTCCATTCTCCTTACTGGTATTTGAGCCGATTGGGGCTTCTGTGCACAGAGCATACAGCGAGCATACCGAGCAGCTGGAGCGCTGCTGGCGGTAAGTAAACATGCATGTGCTACATGTGTGCTGTGCACGTGCATGTGGGACGCCTGGTCCCGTTGCACCGTACCAGTTGCAACGGGATCCGGAACCCACCACTGACACAGATGATAGATAGATAGATAAATGATAGATAGATAGATGATAGATAGATAGATAGATAGATAGATAGATAGATAGATAGATAGATAGATAGATAGATAGATAGATAGATAGATAGATATCACAAATTGAGGTCACATGACTGCAACATGCTGCAGCTGGTTGTAAATGTGACCCAATTGTCAAGAGCCTGAAATGCAAATCAGATGACCATGAACTTTTTTTGTGGGGGGAGCACTTGTCTGCAGCCTTGATGCATTCAATAGAACCCTCTTAAGTGGGAAGTATGGGAAGATGTTTTCCTTCCACAGACTTTTTTTTTTTTAGAGAAGTCTTTTAAAACTGTGTAATCTTTATTTTATTGGTGTATTAAAGCAGTGTTTTTCAACCACTGTGCCGCGGCACACTAGTGTGCCGTGACATAGTGTAAGGTGTGCCGTGGGAAAAACACTTTATATATGGTCAATATAGGCACAGAGTTAATTTTTTTAACATTTTCTAATGGTAGTGTGCCTCGTGATTTTTTTCATGAAAAAAGTGTGCCTTTGCACAAAAAAGGTTGAAAAACACTGTAATTAAAGCATGCTTTAGAAGCTCCAGCCAAGGTTAAGCGTAGGTTGCCCGTCCCTTTGACTGAAGGAGTCTGTGCCTGTGGATCTACTCAGGTTGGCTTGATCGGAGGCGAAACCTGAGGCAGTGGCAACTGCTGCTGCAGCTCTGACAGGTCTTCAAAGTATTTTCTGTTCGCATTTGCTTGGTTGCGTTGCGACTGGCTTATTGTTTAGTTTTATTCTTAGTCCAGGCTCTGCGGAATCGCGATCCCATCCTCGTTGCCAGTTTTATGTATTTTGAGGGAAAGACGCAGGAGCCATGGAATCAGAGAGTAAGATGTTTATTGCGAGATGACAGCGATTCAAAACGTCCCTGCAACTGTCAGGGTATTTATACTCGAGCCCAAAGCAACTGTCAAATGACCAGCCAATCAGAGAGCTGGTAACAGGGAACATTTGCATATATAACAAGAAGCATATTGGGCTAATGGTAGAGTTGGAAGGGAGCTTCAAGGACTTCTACTCCAAGGGTGTCTAACTCAAGGCCCGGGGCCCGGTTCCGGCCTGTGGGTTGCTTAGATATGGCCCACAGGGTCGCCATGGAAACAGTGAAGGACCGGCCTGCAGAGCCTCTGCCAGTGAAAACAGAGTTCATGAGGGTTACATGCCGCCCTGCCGAGCTCTGTTTTCACTGACAAAGGGTTGCCAGAGGCCACCACCGGCGCCCCTGACACAAGTGACATTGAGATGGCCACATCCACACACACCCCACCCGAAGTCAAGCACAACTCTGATGCTGCTCTTAATGAAATCAAATTTGACACCCCTGTTCTGGTCCAACCTTCTGCTCAAGCAAAAGACTCTCTACCATTCTAGGCAAATGGTTGTCTTTTTAAAACCTCCAGTGATGTAACACCCACAAGTTCTGGTGGCAAACCATTCCACTGATTAATTGTCTGCGCTGCCGGGAAATTTCTCCTTAGTTTTAGATTGGCTCTCTCCTTGATAAGCTTCCATCCATTACTTCTCGTCTTGCCGTCAGGTGCTTTGTAGAGGCAAAACCTTCTGCTTTTGATTAACAAGAGGTCCTTGGGTATTGTCTGAGCCCTAAAGAAGTTGCAATTAATCTGGAGTTAAGCTGCAATAAGCAAACCCATGCAGAGGGTTGTAACGCTAGTGGATTTTCGTTTCTCTATATATGTAAATTTTGGATTGTATAGGAGTGTGTGTGTGTGTTTGTGTGCGCACGTGCATGCATGCCTGGAGATGCCCTGGTGGTTTTCAATGGCAAAGTCTTTCAGAAGTCGTTTGCCATTGCTTACTTCCTATGCAGTGGTGGGTTTCAAAAATTGTTCGAACCTACTCTGTGGGTGTGGCCTCCTTTGTGGAAGTGGCTTGCCACCCATGTGACCGGATATGAAATTATGAATAAGTACTTAGGTCTGTCCAAGTAGCTATTCAGAAACTCTGGCATTGAAGCATGCAAGTCTTAAAGCTCTCAAGTTACAAGATCCTTGCACCCATAACGCTTTAGCAGTGGTGGGTTTCAAAAAAATTTGGAACCTCTTCTGTAGGTGTGGCCTGCTTTCCGGGTCCACTGGTGGAACCTCTTCTAACTGGTTTGGTAGATTTGATGAACCGGTTCTACCGAATAGGTGCGAACTGGTAGGAACCCACCTCTGTTCCTATGGCTAAGAGAAAGTAACTGAGTTTGGTAAGTCTAGGGAAAACAAGGACAAGGGGAGACATGATAGCAATGTTCCAATATTTGAGGGGCTGCCACAAAGAAGGGGGGTGTCAACATATTCTCCAAAGCACCTGAGGGCAGGAGACGAAGCAATGGATGTAAACTCACCAAGGAGAGAAGCAACCTGGAATTAAGGAGAAAATTTTTAACAGTAAGTACGATTAACCAGTGGAACAGAAGTTACCTCCAGATGTTGTGGGTGCTTCATCACTGGAAGTTTTTAAAGAAGAGACTGGACAGCCACTTGTCTTGTCTTGGTTTCCTGTTTGAGCGGGAGGTTGGACCAGAAGATTCCCAAGGTCCTTTCCAACTCTATTCTGATTAAATGTGTTTTTAATGGTTATCTTCATTTTGTTTTAGTTTTATCTTTTGTGGGCTGGGTCAATGGAATGGAATGCATGCAGCTTTATCCACAGGGCCTTAGTTTGCACTGCCTTTTTTGAGCACTCCACCTCCCTGCACATATTTATTGATACCACTGGTGACACCTTTTAGCAATCTTCTAATTTGATCAACAGTTAAAAGTAAAACTACATTTATTCTTACAAAGACCCATATAAACTATTATATTTTCTTCAGGATGGTGGAAGTAAATATCATAAGGATACATTATTTAAGATTAAATGCCAATGCAAATCTTATTTAGAAAAGGCAGACTACCGGAAGCTTGGTTAAACGGCTCACATTTTCCTGCATCTCAAAAATATATGAAATATTTTCTGTCTGCCTTAAGTGCTCGTGGGACCCAAGTTTAGGTCTTATGAAAGCTGTATTTCATCTTCACTTCAATTTCATACATACAGGGAGGCGTACTGCTGCGGGATGCTGTCACCTCTTTTACATCGGCAGAGGAGACCCAGGAAAGAAAATAATTATGTGCTTTTGGGCCATTACACTCACAGTTGCAAAACAATCTTGTTCAGCAACTCCATCACCAAACACAAATTGACTTTCTGGCTGTTTTAGAAGATGGTTTTGTCTAGACAAGGGGTGCCATCTGGAGTAGAAGCAGAGAGGGGGGTATAGGATATCCTGCCCCTCCCCTCCTTTCCACATTTCATTTTATTCTTGGGAGTAGAAAGCAGAAAAATGAAAGGGTCCTTCGGTTTCCCAAAAACTTCTTTCTGTTCTTCAAAGGGGGCTTTCATTTTGCTTCCTAACTTGTGGGAAATTCATTGAATGATAACCCAGCCTCAAAACTCCTAGAACATGAAAGGAATAAATGAACCAAGCTGAGAATATAATGTTTTCAATTGCAAATTCTGATTATCAGAAGAGAAGAAAAACGATCGAGTAAATAAAAAAATGGCAAGGCACAACCCACCCACCCTCAATTTTATTTATTTGTTTGTTTGCATAATTTATTATTATAACAACTTAAGGCAGCAAACCTATCTAATATTCTTTCCTCATATTTTTCCCACAATAACTCTATGAGGTTGGGTTGAGCTCAGGGGTGACATTTAAATTTTTTCTCCACCAGTTCTGTGGGCGTGGCTTGGTGAGGGGAGGTCCTGTAACTGAGTGGGCATGGCCAACTTGATGTCACTCACACCCAGGGCTGGGTTTCAACCGGTTCGCACCGGTTCCTGCGATCCGGTTGGTCGCCGAACCCGGAAGTAAGTAACTTCCGGGAACGGCGAAGCCCCCCACGCGCCCGCGCGCGCCCGCACACCCGCGCCCGCTCCTTACCCAGTTTTTTTGAATTTCGCGCTTTCCACGCATGCGCAGAATGCCTGCGCGATCCTCCAGGAGCAGCTGGAGCATCGCGCAGACGCTAATACGCATGCGCGCGCCGCGTGCGTGCACGAGGATGCCGCGTGCGTGCGCGAGGACGCCGCCGGCCTCGTTCCAACCGATCCGGTTGGAACGGGGCGAGAAACCCACCCCTGCTCACACCCATATCCACTCATTCACAGGAAACCCCACCACCACCAAGCCATGCCCACAGAATCCAGCAGGAAAGAATGTGTGTTTGAGGACAAGAAGGGCTCATAGGTAATGCTGTGGCAGAGAGAAGCCGAACTTTTCTCCCTCAATTCACAGCGGAACTGCTGCTCCCTTTATGGTTCCCCCTGTCCCCCCCCCCAGGAACTACCTTAAAGGGACAGGCTGCAGCAGCTCTGCTGTGAATGGAGGAAGAAATGTTCAGATTGGGTGGGTGGGTTGAGAGGACGGAAGGGCCAAGTGAGCAGCTGGAAGAAGTGAGTGGTAACCAGGCAATCGAGTGGGCGACCAAGTGGGCATTGGGGGGGGGCAACAAAGGTGTTAAATATCCAGAATATTCTAAACTATCCTAAAGGGCCGGCAACAGTCTATGCTGCGCCCTGATTGGCTGGGACGCAGCATAGACTGTTGCTAGCCAGCTAACCTTCCCTGATTGGCCAAGGTACTGCGTCAGCAGTTGCTGAACAGTACTCGGCTCCTGATTGGTTGTAAATAGTTACAATTGCGAGTATAAATACCTTGGCGTGATCTATGCTGATTCGAATCACTGTCATCTATGTTTTAATAAAGATCTTGTTCCTCACATCCATGGCTCCTGCGTTCCTTCCCCCAATCTACAAAAAAAGGTTGATTTCTACTGGTTCAGGGAACCGATTCAAGCTCGCTACCTTATTTCTCTTGGATCTTTGGCCTGCCACACTTTCAATTATTCTTCTATGCCTTTTTCTATTGTGGGAAAATGAGAGGAGGGATTGTATGGAGTTAGATGTTATGTAGCCAAAACAAAATCCCTTCTAGAAAGCCAAGGTCATCCTTTGTCTCTGCACCTCTGCACCTGATCGGAACTGGATGGGTGAAACTGCCAGCATGGCAGTGGAAGATTGGACCATGTGATGTATTTGTGGGTGTGGGGCAAGATCTTGAACTTTCAAGTGGATGGGGAAAACCTGGAAGCTTTCCCAGATATGCCAACATGGCTCTCTTAATAAATTGGAATTTTGAGCAATACTTTGCCTTGGACTCTGATTTACTTTTGGATGCTGTTTGGAACCCTGACAGCTCCGCTGTGAATGGAGGAAGAAATGTTCAGATTGGGTGGGTGGGTTGAGCAGACAGAAGGGCCGAGTGAGCAGCTGGAAGAGGTGAGTGGTAACAAGGAACCGAGTGAGTTACCAGGTGAGCATGGGCAGGGCCAACCAGGGGTGATTTCTACCATTTCAGGGAATTGATTCAAATCATCCCTACCAGTTTGCTCAAGCCAAGCCAATCCAGTCAAATTTCAACCTTGGTTGAGCTGAGAAAGAGCGATTGGCCAAAGGCTTTCATATCTAAGGAAGAACTAGAAATCATCATTTCCTGGTGATTGACCCAAAATTACCCAGCTAACTTTCATGCATAAGGTGGATCTAGAACTCCTGTCTCCTGGTTTCCAGGGCAGCACCTTAACCATTAGATCAAACTGATGGTTGATTGATGATGATGGTGATGATGATGATGACAGTGTCTCAATTTTTTTTTTACAGGAGTTCAAAGTCTTCTGGTGATTGACCCAAAGTCATCCAGCTGGCTTTCATGACTAAGACGGTACTAGAATTCATAGTCTCCTAGTTTCTAAGGCAGCATCTTAACCACTAAACCAAACTGATGTGATGATGATGATGATGACATCTCACTTTTCTTAGACTTTCAAGCTTCTATGATACAGTATTTTCCTTATCTGCAATTCTGCCACACCTTTTCCTCAGAATATGCAACATTAGCAAAACCGGTGATACATAAGCACACTGAATGCATAGTCCTTTGCAATCAACATTTATCAAAATCCTGGTTCATTTCCTGGATCTGGAGATTCTTTAAAAATAATTTTAGAATTTAGAATTGCTTTTAATGAAGATTTATTCTTGCATACATGCATGTCACTGAAGCAAGAGGCAAGTAATACGATGCTCCTTTGTGTCCTAGGTATGTATCCATTTGAAATAAAATAATCTTTGAAATCCAATTCTCTGTAAATTTAATAATTCTATATATCTGAAGTAGGAGGAGAAACACAACTTTTTGCAAGCAGCAAAAACGTCTTCAGCCAACGATGCCCTTGGCCATTTCCCACCAACCTTTGATCTTTTGTGATTTAAATGAACCAGCAAGCCCCAGATAATTTAAAACTCATAGCTCAAAAGATATTTGGAAACATAAATCCAGAGATTTTATCTACATCTAGAGAGTTTCAAAATAAATGAAATGCTGCTGAAGGTCCTGCACATACAGACATTTATATGTAGCAGTTTACTGATAGTTGGAATCAAATTAGGAAGTTGTAGTGCTAACATTTTGAGAAATTCAAGAGTCCAGCTGCATATTTTTACACTACAGGTACAGGTAGTCCTCAACTTATGACCACAATGAAGTTCAAATGTCTGTTGTTAAGTAAGACATTTCTTAAGCGCCCTATTTTACAATCTTTTCTTGCCACAGTTATTAAGTGAATCACTGCAGTTGTTAAGTTAGTAAGTAAATGAATGTGGTTTGCCCATTGACTTTGCTTGTTGGAAGGTCGCAAAAGCGGGTCACATAACCCCAGGACACTGCAACTGTCATAAATAAGAGTCACTTGCCAAGCGTCTTATTTTTTTAGCGTGGGACCCCGGGGAATGCTGCAATGGTCGCCAGTGTGAAAACAGTCATAAGTCATTTTTTTCAGTGCTGTTGTAACTTTGAATGGTCATTAAAGGTCACTAAACAAACTGTTGTAACTTGAGGATTATCTGTAGTCATTGACTTATGACCAGTTGCTTAGAAACCATCAAGTTAGAACAAACCTCCCTAGAACAAGCCAAAATTGGTTTTATCCAAGCTGAAGATAATTTGTTTAAACAAATAAGAGATCAAAGCTTAATGCATATAAAGAGGATATATAAGGTATTAATACAGATGGATTCGGAAACAGAATTAGTTAAAGATTGTATGATAAAGTGGGCTCAAAATATTGAAGAACCAATAATGTTGGATACATGGGAAAGAATATGGGTAACAAATGTGAAATTCACACAAGCTCAAAATCTGAGAGAAAATTTTTATAAGATGTTCTATAGATGGCATTTAGATCCTAAAAAGTTGGCTTCTATGTATCCGAACTTACAGCCTAAATGTTGGAGGTGTGGTTCTCTCGATGCTACATATTTTCATATATGGTGGACCTGCCAAAAGGTTAAGGCATTCTGGATAAAAATATGGTGGATTATGCAAAAAATCTTTAAAAGAAGGATAAAGTTCACTCCTCAGTTATTCTTACTAGGTATAGGTACTGACTTTACAGTGGTAGAGACTAACTTGATTCTGCACCTAAAACGGCAGCAAGACTGTTGGTGGCGCAATACTGGAAGAAGGAAGACTTGCCTACAACTCAAGAATGGACATTGAAAGTCACAAACTTAGCCGAGATGGCTAAAATATCGGCATATCTTAAAGATCACTCAAATGAGAGATATAAACGAGACTGGAAAAAATGGATTGACTATATACAAAATAAATACGGGACCAAGAAATTCCAGTTAGCCTATGCTTAAGATCAGAAATGATTTAAATTGTTTAAAGTTAATTCAGCAAGAAGAAGCTGAGGTCAATGTAGAATGTCATTAATTTCTTTATTTCTTTTTCTCAATAGATTTTAGACTGTGTTTGTTAAAAATCCATACCGTGTACGGGTTCTGGGAAGTCGGGGGGGGGGAGGAGGAGGGGGGTTGGGGGGAGGGTGGAGGGAGGGAGGGGTATACATTAGGCTAGACAAGAATTTGGTGGTAAACTAGAATTATTTTGACATACAAAAATTGTACTTCGGTGTCTTACGGATTGAGGAATGATGAAATGTTTGTTTTAAAAGAAATAAAACTTTTGAACCGGAAAAAAAAAAAAAAAAGAACAAACCTCCCTTCAGACTGCTTGCAACCCAGATTCAATGATGGTCACTGTTCCTCTGGGGCAGTGGTGGGTTGCAATTTATTTTAATACTGGTTCACAGGGGTGCACGCTTGCACGATCACGTGATACTTCCGCGCATGCGCAGAAGAATCCAGACAAGTGAGCGGCATCTCACTACCAGTTCACCCGATCCGGGGCAAACCGTCAGCAACTCGCCTCTGCTCCGGGGTGATATGGCCAAATTTTGAGTACTCAGAAACCTGGCCCTATTTTTCAGCATTTATAGCAGCCCAAGTGACCTGGCTCAATTTTATGACTGTTTCACTGAATTGTTACTTCTAGTTTTTGACAAAACTGTGCCATATGACCGCAGCATCCGCTTAGCAACCATGCTGTTTGTTTTGTGACTATGGTGTTTGCTTAACAACCACCACAATAGAGGTGGTAAAAATTGGATCAGTTACGTGAGTAACCCATTTTCCGACCATCACAAATTATGATCATAGTGAGCAGGCTCAAATTACAGTGATATGTCAAGGACTACATGTAAGACATTTTATTAATAGGTCTAAGCATTTTTGAGCTTCAGTTCCCAACAATATGTGTGTGATTGAAAAAGTGCTAACTGTATTTTAGCTATCAGAAACTAACACGGCCCTCTTCTTACAATGTTAACAATGTGAAAAAAGTCTTATGAGAGACTTAAAAGAACTCATTAAAAAAAAAGCCAGTATGGATTTTGAAAAATCTGGGTTAGCTTCAAATATTACAAAAAGATGCCAAGCATCATGTGACTCGTCAGTTGACAGCGAAGAAGTGAACATGATATTTTTTTTCTTCCTAGAATCAAGAATAGGGAAATAGAGAAAATGTGCTAGAGATACAAAGAGGGTGCTAATACCGAATAACTGAGTTGGAGGGGACCTTAAAGGTCTTCCAGTCCAACCTCCTGCTCAGACAGGAGACACGACACCAGGGGTGTCAAACTCGATTTCATTGAGGGCCGCATCAGGGTTGTGTTTGACCTCGGAAGTCCTGGGTGACCAGGAGTGGGTGTGGTCATTGTGGTTTTGGCCAGAGTGGGCATGAGTATAGTGGCCGTTTAACACTTTTTATTTTTAAATTTATACCCCATTCTTTAATTTGTTGTTTAGTTGAGAAGTCGTATTCGACCCATCATGACCCCACATTCCTCCAGGCCTCCCTGTCCTCTACCATCTCCACGAGTCCATTTAAGCTCACACCGATTGCTTCGGTGAGTCCATCCAGCCACTTCATTCTCTGTCATTCACTTCTTCTTTTGCTCTCAGTCTTTCACGGCATTAGGTTCTTCTCCAGTGGGTCCTTCCTTCTCAGTAGGTGGCCAAAGTACTTGAGTTTCATCTTCAGGATCTGGCCTTCTAAAGAGCAGTCAGGGTTGATCTCCTCTAGGATTAACTGGTTTGATTGCCTTGCAGTCCAAGGGACTCGCAGCACCATAGTTCAAAGGCCTCGATTCTTTGGCACTCAGCCTTTCTTATGCTCCAACTTTCACAGCCATAGATTGCGACTGGGAAAACCATCGCCTTGACTACATGCAGTTTTGTTGGCAGGATGATGTCTCTGCTTTTTAGTATGCTGTCTAGATTTGCCATAGCTTTCCTCCCCAGGAGCACGTTCTTTAATAGTGAATTGCTTTTCCAGGCAGAAAAGCTCTTTATATTATTGTATTTTTATTATTTAACTAATAATAAAAACACAATAGCATAAATAACATGATAATACAAGATCTAATAGCAGAGGTAAATTTCCAGGATAGTAAATAGAAATGGCTGCCAATTATAGATTGTTGACTGTAGATTAAATGGATCTACACAGTATGTAAAATCTGACATTAAACTGTAGTATTGACATAGGTTGTTGCTTATTATCTATCCAGATCAGGCACTTACTTGAGGCTACATAATTGTCATCCGGTCCAATCCAGTCCTACTGCAACACTCTGCCAGTTGAAAATGGGCCACGCGAGGGACGCAGAGTCTGTTTTGACTGGCAGAGGCACCACAGTCTGGTCCTTTGGTATTTCTGGGCTGGCCCCCACGCCAGATTTAAGTAGCCCATGGGACAGACCCCGCTGGCAGTCCTTGAGTTTGACACCTCCGCCCTACACCTTTCCAGACAAAGGGCTGTCCAATCTGACCATGGAAATTGTCTTCGCATAATGCAAGCTCCCTTGACTAAGAAATAGAGATGAGCATCATGTCCTAGAGTCGGACATGAATTGACAGGGAAATCTTTACCTTTTTATTCACAAATTTGGGCTCTATAATGCAAACGAATGGTAGACTGGAAGAAATAACTATTTTTGAATGGCCGATGGAAGTAGAAGATAATTACAATGAAGAAACTGGATGGATGAGATCAAAGCTAAATTGGAGTAGTCAAGGAAGTGCTGTAAATTACTACTAGAGATAGATTAAAAAGCTGAGTGTTTGCCCAAACAATCAGCAGGAATTAAGTCGAACTTAATGGAACATAACTAATTATGCCAGTTAATATAATTTCCACAAGCTACAACCTGTATGTATAAAAACTCATGATATTACCAGACAGAGCTAAGGCTCACAATGAAGAAAGGCTTGCCACAAAAGTAAAAAAATAACAAAAAAAGCTACTTCCAATATGTTAAAAACAAGAAAAAGGTTAAGGAAACCATTGGTCCATTGCTGGGAGAAAGTGGCAAGAAGGTGACAAGCAACAGGGAGAAAGCAGAACTATTTAACTCATGTTTTGCATCTGTCTTTACACAAAGGGATAAAACAGTCCAACCTATCAAAAACAGCACCACAAAAATCAGATTAGGAACACAAGTTGAAATAGGGAAGAAAATGATAAGTGAGCACCTGTACACCCTAGACGAGTTCAAATCACCGGGACCAGACGGATTACACCCCAGGGTTCTGAAGGAACTGGCAGATGAGATCTCAGAACCACTGAACTATATCTTTCAGAGATCCTGGAGCACCGGGGAACTGCCGGAGGACTGGAAAAGAGCTGATGTGGTTCCCATATTCAAAAAAGGAAAAAAATAGATCCAGGAAATTATAGACCTATCAATACCAGGAAAAATTCTGGAACAGATAATCAAGCAATGAATTAGTGAACATCTAGATGTAAACAAAGTAATAGCCAAAAGCCAACATGGGTTTGTCAAAAACAAATCATGCCAGACTAATCTTATTGTATTCTTTGACAAAATGACAAAATTAGTGGACCAGAGGAATGCCGATATAGTTTACTTGGACTTCAGTAAGGCATTTAATAAGGTAGACCATAACCTACTACTAGATAAAGTAGAAGAATGTGGGTTGGACAGCATCACCACCAGATGGATTCGTAACTGGCTGACCAACCACACTCAACATGTAGTCCTCAATGGAACTGCATCTACATGGAGGGAAGTATGTAGTGGAGTACCCCAAGGCTCTGTTTTAGGCCCAGTACTCTTCAACATCTTCATCAATGATTTGGATGAGGGAATAAATGGGAAACTCATCAAATTTGCAGATGACACCAAGCTGGCAGAAATAGCCAACACTCCAGAAGACAAGCTTAAGATACAGAAGGATCTTGAACATTGGGCACTATCTAATAAAATGAAATTCAGTGAAAAGAGTAAGGTTCTACATTTAGGCAAGAAAAACGAAATGCACAGGTACAGTATAGGTGGTACCTTGTTCAATAGTAGTAACTGTGAGAGGGATCTTGGAATCCTAGTGGACAACCATTTAAATATGAGCCAGCAGTGTGCAGCAGCTGCCAAAAAAGCCAACACAGTTCTAGGCTGCATAAATAGAGGGATAGAATCAAGAACACATGAACTGTTAATACCACTTTATAAAGCCTTGGTAAGGCCACACTTGGAATACTGCATTCAGTTTTGGTCGCCATGATGTAGAAAAGATGTGGAGACTCTAGAAAGAGTGCAGAGAAGAGCAACAAAGATGATTAGGGGACTGGAGACTAAAACATGAAGAACGGTTGCATGGACTGGGTATGTCTAGTTTAACGAAAAGAAGGACTAGGGGAGACATGATAGCAGTGATCCAATATCTCAGGGGTTGCCACAAAGAAGAGGGAGTCCAACTATTCTCCAAGGCACCTGAGGGTAGAACAAGAAGCAATGGGTGGAAACTAATCAAGGAGAGAAGCAACTTAGAACTGAGGAGAAATTTCCTGACAGTTAGAACAATTAATCAGTGGAACAGCTTGCCTCCAGAAGTTGTGAATGCTCCAACACTGGAAGTTTTAAAGAAGAGATTGTACAACCATTTGTCTGAAGTGGCATAGGGTTTCCTGCCTAGGCAGGGGGTTGGACTAGAAGACCTCCAAGGTCCCTTCCAACTCTGCTATTGTAATTGTAACTTTTTTTTAGATACAGTGCTGAAGCTGTGATTGGCTTGAGTCTTCCAGCTCAGTGCATGTTCCTACAGCTTGTAAAGAGGTGCAGTGTGTATTGTAGTTCTATGTTTTTCTTACCCAGAAATGATTCCCAGCAGAAGGAGTAATGCATAAAAAATGGGTTAGCTGTGTCACTAAAGGGAAAATTTAATTATTCCAACATGCCAGATGTTGAATCTAGTTTCTCCCATGTTTCTCTGCAATGTTTCCACCATTAGAAATTTGCTGCTGTAAAATAGACGTCTACTTGAAATTCATTCATGCAATATTACTGTTCCCATATTGTTAAATACAGTCATTAAAATCAGTCTTCAGCAAGGCTAATCCTTTGGATTCAAGTCTAGAAGGGGTAGAATTTATATATTTTTTTAAAATATGCAAATCCATATTTTTGGGTAGCCCTTTCCGTTCTTTGGAGGGGTTACACACGTACTGTAGGTGCACAAATACATCTGATTTAAGTATTATTTGGCCAACGGCTGAAAAGCTTCCATCTGCTTCGTTTTCCTTCCTTTGGACATAGCCTATCAGTAGCAAAGCAGCATTTAACATCTGCCAGAGTTCTAATCAGTTCTCAGTGGATGATGCTAGCAACTAATTCCAAACCACACCGCAAACCGAGTTGGAACAAACTTCTAACCTACCAAATATTGTGGGGAAAGAAAAAGAGTATCAACCAGAGGTGGTATTCAGCCAGTCTGCACTGGTTTGGATGAATCGATAGTGGAAATTTTTAGTAGTTTAGAGCAGCAGCAAATAACACTTCTGGTTGGCCTCCCGCCCCTGTCGTTCCCTGTCTTGTATTCCCTTGTTTTTTAGCTCAGCTGATTTGTGCTGCAGAGCAGATTGCTGCACCTGAGCTGAGCTAAAAAAAAAAAACCAGCTCAGCTCACCAGCGCTGAGTGCTGCGCATGTGTGCAAAGTGTGCTCAAAGTGTGCTCTCAGTAGGAAAAGATTTAGTATTCCACCACTGGTATCAACATACCTTTTTTATATATTCCAAGAAGAGAGAAGCGGATAAAGAATGCAGCTGTTTAGGTTAATGGCTTACGAAGGGGATTGGCTATTTCCTTCTCCAATGGCCGATTCAGTGTTATGCAAAGTATCAGGTCAGTGGTCAGGTGCCCAGGGAATTGGTTCTTTTGGATCCAGAGCAGTGGTGGGTTTCAATTTTTTTTACAATCTGTTCTGTAGGTGCGGCCTGTTTTGTGGGAGTGGCTTGGTGGTCATGTGAGTGGGTGGGAGTGGCTTGGCAGTCATCTGACCAGGTGGGAGTGGCTTGGCAGTCATCTGACCAGGTGGGCGTGACTAGGTGGGTAAAGTCATGTGATTGGGTGGGCATGGCCAACTCAATGTCACTCACATGGAGGGGCATCTTGTCTGGCTTCTCCTTGCCAGCCGACACCTCACCTTGCATGTTATGGTGGGAGAGGAAGCATTTTCAAAGTCATCTTCCCCTTGATACTATCCAATAAGATGAGATTTTGCTGTCAGAAGAAGGTCGAAGCACCTGAAAGGGACCGGCAGGCTGCCACAGCTCCACTGAGAAGACTTTTCTGAGAAAGAGAAAGTGCTTCGGTCCAGCTGCACCCAAGCTGGTGGAGTGCCCGCAACTGCCCACCAGTCGCCAGGGAGACAGCCAGTGCAAGTGAGCCACGCGGTTGCTCCAATCACGCGGTCACTCCACCAGCTCGGGTGCAGCCAAACCAAAGCACTTTCTCTTCTCAGAAAAGCCTTCGCAGTGGAGCTGTGCCAGCCTGCCTGTCCCTTTCAGGTGCTTTGACCCCCGGGAGGGAGGTGGCCAGAGGGGGACATAAAGGGAGCATCAGCTCCTCTGTGAACGCTGGGAAAAAGTTCAGCTTCTCTCTGCCATTTAAGGGCTGCAGCAGGGAGAATCCCAACTTTTTTCTTCCCCCTCCATTCAGAGCGGAGCTCCTGCAGCCTCTCCACACGTTGCACAGTTATGGGGCCAGTCTGCTCTTCCCTGCAGTGTTCGGGTGGAGGGGTCCTCTATTTGGGGGGGAGGGGAGAATTTGGTTGCGAAAATGCCAAGGGGGGAGGGTCAGCCTTGGAGGGCCTGTTCCTCCATCCCCTTTTCCTCTCAGCCCTGCAAATCCAGAAATCTCCCCCGCTCCAAGCAGCAACTGAGACCGTGCAGCGGGGAGGGAGGCAGGGGAAGATAATTGGACAAGAGAAGTTGAAAGCCACGGAGGGGTCCCAATTGTGCAGCAAGAGGAGTTTCTGCAAAAGGAAGGGGGAGGGGCAGCTGCAGCTTCCCAAGACTTTTTGCTTTCAGGCAGGGATGCTGCCCGGCGGTCACTTCACTTACTGCTCGCCACTGATGCCCCTTCAGCTGGCCCGGCTGCAGCCCCGCCAGCTGGGTGGGCAAAGGAAATGGGTGGGTGGGTGGGGCCGTGGCACGACAAAACCACGGTCCACTAAAGCGCACCCGATTAAAGCGCGTCGCTGACGTCATCAGCAGCGCGACAAAAATGACCGCGGAGAAAAAAAGGGCACTTTAAAAAGCACTTTTAAAGCAAGCCGATTCACGTAAAGGTAAGGGTTAGATTTAGGGTTAGGTTTAGGGTTACGTTAAGCGTTAGGGTTAGGTTTAGGGTTAGGTTAAGGGTTAGGTTTAGGGTTAGGTTTAGAGTTAGGTTTGGGGGGGTTAGGTTTAGGTTTATGCGTTAATTTTAGCTTTACCGCTCACAGCGTGCTTTTTTCGTCATGCTGTGATGACGTCAGGTACACAGTTTCGTCGAGCGCAGGGGGAGGGAGGGAGGGAGGGAGGGAGAGAGAGAGAGGTGGCTGGGTAGGCGGATGCAGTGAGGAGGGGCAGGCCAGGAGAGGGAGCATTCCAGTGCACGGCCTCTGGAGGACCCAGTACGTAAATACATGCCGGATTTCTGGATATGGTTCTCGCGAAGCGGACCGTTACCCCCTGAAACCCACCTCTGATCCAGAGACAATAAGCTCCCCAGTAAAAAGAAGTATTTTAAGCTTCATTATTAGCTCAAGCAAAGCCTAACATAAATAGCATACATACCAAGTAAGAGGATACTCAAACTTTTTCAGTGCCACTGTAAGTTCAAATGATCACTAAATGAATGGTTATTAGTGGAAGACTACCTGGACCCTCCCTATCTTTGAGTAGAGCAGGGATGCTTGACTCCAGGTAGATGGATAGCTGGATTTCCACCCTTCCTTGTGTGTTGCAGTTCTCGGTGAGACGCTTCACTTCTACAACCTGTTGGTTGGTTTCTAGGCATGGATCTAGCAAGTTTCTCAAATGCTTCTCACCTATGTCCAAAAATTATCTGGCTAATAGATGGCATTACAGAAGATAACTGCAGGATGAAATGGGAGGTTGCAATCAACTGATAGCAAAGCAGCTTCTTTTTCAGGACCTGTTACAATGTACAGCAATAGCTATCTGGTTTCATGCCCAGCAGTCTCCAGAAGAAGCCCATGGAGCTCCATTGAGTCAAAATGAAGCAGGCAAAGAGCCTTCCCTTCAGAGGTGGGTTCCCACCAGTTCAGACCAGTTCAGCCGCAAACTAGCAGCGACCCCGGCCTGCCACGCCCCCAAACCAGTTCTTTCTGCGGCACCATAGGTTCCATCATCTTGTTTTTGGCTTCTGCGCATGCGTAGAAGCATTAATCGCTCACATAGTGTGTCCCTGAGCAAATCGGCAGTAGCAGCAGCCCGAACCTACCTCTGCTTCCATTAAAACAAAGACCAACAAAAATGATTAGGGGACTGGAGACTGAAACATATGAAGAACGGTTACAGGAAGTTTTGCTCATTCACTCTGATTTTTCCTCATTTAATTAGATTTCTTTTCTCTTTTTTTTCTAAACTTCAGTCCTCATAATTCCCAGTTATCTTTCAATCTCATCAGCTCAGTTCTGGGAGAATCCCAAAGCTGTTTCTTTTTGAAGAAGTGCAAACCGTTCTAAAAAGCTTAATGGAAATGTTTGATATACAAGTTAAGGCATTAAGGTCTCACTGGGTGACCTGGAGTTACATGAGGTTTTAGTGTCGTACAACATGAGTGAACTCCATTTACTGGGCGATACAAAAGTATGTTAAACAAAACCAGCGTAGTCAAGTAGACTTTTACACCATAAATAATACCATTTTAAGGGGTGGGGGGAGTGCAGGAAATATCACAGAAAAGTCAGAGAGGCTCCTTTATCCAACTGATGCCTCTGTTTAATGAAAATGTGTGATCAAGCAAAGTAGAATTTCCTCCTATGCTTTGGTATTATGAACGGAAAGGATCCATAACTCACGTGTGCAATACCATTAAAAGCCATCTGTGATAAACTGCCCATGATGTAAGTAAGGACTGAAAGACATAAGTAAGGACTGAAAGCATGTTGAAATAGTACTACTTTAGCTGACTTGATGAAATGCCAGTCGGATGCCAATCAGATCGAAGCAAGCTGTACATCCAAGGATGCCTCTATCATAGTGACAGGAAAATCTATTATTGGTCTACACCAGTGATGGGCAACCTTTTTGGCGTGGTGTGTCAAAAATCGGCAAAAAATCGAGCATAACTCGCGTTGTGTGTCACTTCGACAAAAACATAATTTTGCGCAATTTATAGTTTAAACTACAAAAATATATAATTGCAATATAATTGTATTGAATAAACCAAAAACAAATTATTTAACATAGCTGCTTAGTAACTTCTTTGTTCATCAGTCAATTTCGTATGTTGCCCTTGATATTATTATCAGTATCACTTACCAACGGTCCTGCTTAGCAACCAAAATGTTGGCTCAGAAACTCTGGCATTGAAGCGTGCAAGTCTTAAAGCTATCAAGTTACAAGACCCTTGCACCCCTAACCCTTTAGAAAAAAAACCCCAGGGGTCTTCAAACCTGACAGCTTTAAGCCTTGTGGACTTCAACTCTTCAACTAAAAAAGAGACTGATAAATATTAAAAAAAATAAAACCAAAAAGCAGCTACTGCAGTGGCTTAGAATTTTACTCAATTACTGTTGAGCCCATGGAAAGTTCTGCAGCCCCAGGAGCAAAGGAAGGGGGTCGGAGAGAGAGAGATTGGCTGTTTGGGGTGCTTGAAACCACCTGGCCCTCCGCAAAGGAAACCCTCATTTGCAGGATGAGCCTCGACTGGCTCTGCCCAGCGGGGTTACCCCAAGCGCCATTGGGCAGTGACGGATGCTTATCCTTTTTCCTTCGGCTGCTTCAGCTGGGACTTCAGACACCCCAAGGGAGGGACTTTATCGGGCCTCACCCTCCCCACCCTTTGAATGAAGGTGTGATATGGCTCCTCCATCCCTGCTCTTTAACCCAGCCAGAATTACAGGAGGGCTGCCCCCGTTCTGCTTCCCGGGGTGGATCTTAGCCGAGGGACACCAAGACCCCAGAATGGGTGGGGGGTGGGGGAAGAGCTTCTTGACGGAGGCCACGATCGACTTTTGGAAGTTGCGTTTTCGTAAAATAAGATTAACCTTTGGATGTGTTTGTTCCGCTCGGCCAGTGGCGTTTTCTCCCACTTAATCCCGGCGGATCCTGATATCTGAGCTGGAAAACTGCAACCCCCCGGAAATGATGACGCCCCGCTGAGTAGCTGGGACTTGCAGAAAAAGGCTGCAGAGAGAGAAGCGTTCGATCCGTAATCCGTCTGTGGGGGGCGCTGGGGACAGGCCGGGCCCCTTCTTCCCACCTCTATCCCCCCCACTCTTGAGGGACAAGCCCTTTCCCCTGTCCCAACGGTGGAATTTGAGGCTACCTCTGCTTTCCCTCTCCCTCCCTCGGTTGTGCAGCAGCGGCAGCGGCAGCTCTCAGCCTGGGCGGCAGCGTCACGCAAGCTGTGGAAGGAGGGGGAGGAGGAGGGAACCAAAGAGAGCTTTTACCGAGTCTGCGCCCCACAGCCAGGACCGTCCTGGTGCCTCAAGCCGCGTTTCTTCCTGCAAAGCCCTTCTGGCGTCAAGCGGAACTCTCGGGTTGCCCGAAGGGCTTTGCAGGAAGAAATGCGGCTTGAGGCGCAAGGACGATCCTGGCTGTGGGGCGCAGACCCGGTAAAAGCCTCTCTTTGGTTGGTTCCCTCCTCCTCCTCCTCCTCCTCCTTCCACAGTTTGTGTGACGCTGCCGCCCAGGCTGAGAGCTGCCGCTGAAACAAGTTTGGGGAGCATGTGCGTGTCACCCGAAATGGCTACGCGTGTCAGCACTGACACGCGTGTCATAGGTTCGCCATCACTGGTCTACACGCTATGGAACTCACAAGGAAGAGGGACCCTCAACAAATTCTGTCTAGAACCGGGATGGTGAACCTATGGCACGCGTGCCACAGTGGCACGTGGAGGCCCCTCTGCCGGCACATGAGCTGTTGCCCCAGCTCAGCTCCACCATGCATGCTTGTGGGTCTCCCTGGCTCAGCTTCCAATGCAGAGCATCCAACAGAGCCTTCCCCAGTCTCCAGGACTGGCGCAATTTCTCCCCAACCTCTTTATTGTTCGAGTCTGCTGCCAGTTCTGCTGTGGCCATGACATACTCTAGTTCAGATGTATACATATACATGGTGAGAAAAATGAATCTTGCGAGTCTACCAGACAGATGGCATAAGGAACAAAGAGAGAATTGGTTAGTCCTGCTATAGATACTTCAAAACCTCCTCCCAGAGGGGAGCAACAGAAACAGAAGTATGTGGGGTGTCTAACAATACTTTGAGCTCTAAATACATAGTACTTACAAGCAGTATCCTGAATAATAGGAAATAAGCTTCCTATGATTTTCTCAGCTGTCCTTATGGTCTTTCCATCTGAGGCAGTGCTGCCACCAAACCAAACAGTGATGCAGTTTGTTAAAATGGGTGGTGTGGGTCAGGAAGGGTGCATGGGGATATGATAGAGGTGCTCAAGGATCAGAGAAGCTATGTGGATAGTGGCATGGGTCAGGGATACTGAACAGTTAGTCCTTGACTTACAACACAATTGAGCCCAAACTTTCTTTTGTTGAGTGAGACATTTAAGTGACTTTTTCCCCATTGTACAACCTTTCTTGCTACAGTTGTTAAATGGGTTGCAAAAGAGATCACATGACCTTTGGACACAGCAATGGTAATAAATGTTAGGAATAGAATCTAATGGTTGGGTTGGCAATATATAAATCATGTAACAAGGCTATACCTGCTTCTTTAAATCGTACTGTAAAATGTGATTGGTTGCTGTTTCCTCAATCGGCCATAAGAGGGAGCCAGAATCACTGTTAGCTCTCTGTTTGTTAGATGCTGGGCTGATCTGATCTGAGTGTTTTGGAAGCTGGCTGTTAGAATGTTCCGTGAGCTATTGTAAGTTTTGCAATTGCTAGCAAAATTTGAATAGCAGACTGTTTGTATGATTATGGACTGTTATTTGGATTATTCCTTAACTGAAAGACATTGATGACTGTCTTATCCGTGTATGACTTGGACTGTTTGATGGACTCTGATACCTCTATTTCCACAAAAGTAAAAGCCTATTTAAACTGCAGTGTCTCTGTATGCTGGTTTGTGTGTTCTCCAACACAACTCTCACAACGCTTCTCTGAACGTACTCGCTCTCCCAACAGGGAGCTTACCTAACAATAAATATGAGCATCTGAATTTTGATCACATGAACATGGGGATGCTACAAAGGTTGTAACTGTGAAAAATGGTCACAAGTCACATTTTTCAGTGCCATTGTAACTTTGAACAGTCACTTAATAAACTATTGTAAATCGAGGATTACCTATATTGGGGTCATAGAAGACATGCTGTGCAATTCAGGGAAGACATGTGGGGAGGCGGCACAGGTCAGGGAGGGTGCATGGGAGTGCCACAAAGGAAAGCTCACAGGAGTAGCATTAGAATGGAGCACATGGGGAAGGTACAGGGAAGTGGGGGAGCAAGGGATTGCGAGAATGACTGGGAAACTTATGGAACATTCAAAATGAGCATCACATGACTGCAGCAGCAGCAGCCCAGCAACAGTGAAGCAGCTAAAATTTCCCCAAATTTCATTCCTCCAGGAGTCACGGGTTCCAGATTTTGTATGCATTCCATAAGTCAGTCCATTTGAGGCACCTTGGCTCAAAAGTTATTATAGCAATAGCAGTTAGACTTATATACCGCTTCATAGGGCTTTCAGCCCTCTCTAAGCGGTTTACAGAGTCAGCATATCGCCCCCAACAATCCGGGTCCTCATTTTACCCACCTCGGAAGGATGGAAGGCTGAGTCAACCTTGAGCCGGTGAGATTAGAACCGCCGAACTGCAGATAACAGTCAGCTGAAGTGGCCCGCAGTACTGCACCCTAACCACTGCGCCACCTCAGCTATTGCCTTGTGATGCACCACTTCACCCCGATAAAAGTTATGGGAATGAGAGTTTTAGTAGTATATAGATTGACTATATTACAGGTGTGAGTTTGGTTGACATTCCTCAAGCACAGCTAGCAAGTTGATTGCAAAAACCTCCATGCTTGTAGTTTTCTCATGAGGAGTAACTGTCTGGAGTGCAAGTGGGCGATTGCACCATTTCTCCTTTTTCCAGAGAGACTTCACTGGTCAGTGTTCATCAACTAACTGCCGATCTCTGCTTTCCAGGGGCAGCTACTTCTCCATGAGACAGAAGTCCAGCATTTCAGCCTGGGTTCAGAAATGGCATTTTCTTTTATAGCTAAGGGATTTGGTTTCCCCATTTTTTTTCATGCCACTGAGAATTACACGTTTCCAGGTGCAAGTCTGCTTCCGAATACTTATACACCAAGGTATCTTTTCACTAAAAATATACATTTGAAATATGAAAATTGCATTTTCTCATCTACAGAATTTGCCTTCATGAGATACTTGGAATAAAGTTGCACATATTAAGCGTGCATGTTATTTATATGAATTGGGGTGTACGGAGGTCTCTGAAGCCTCCGGAGGTCTAAAAAGGACCCTACGAGTAAAACGGAAGTGTCTTCGCTCGTAGGGTCGTTTTTAGTCCTCCGGAGTTTAAAGGATCGAGGCAGGAACGATGTGAGAGCCAGGACTTCAAACACAAGAACAGATTTATTGAAGAACAGGAGCTGACAGCGATTCGAAAGTATCAATTCCACGCCAAGGTATTTATACAAGCTTTGTTTAAATGGGGAACCAATGGGAGGCCGGGTAGCGTCCAGCAACTGCTGATGCAGTACCCTGGCCAATCAGGTTGGCTCGGCTGGCTAGCAACAGTCCATGCTGCGCCTCAGCCAATCAGGGCTCAGCCTAGACTGTTGCTGGCCTCCCGGTCGTAAGTGGTGGATTTTATTAATCCTCAACACGGAGGTTTCAGGGAAGCCTCCTGAAGGTCCCTGAAGCCTCCAGAGGGCTTAGACTGACCCTACAAGCAAACCAGAAGTCCATTCCCGAACTTCCAGTTTGCCCATAGAGCCAGTTTTTTTTTTTGGAGCTCTGGAGGCTTCAGGGAAGCTCCTGAAGCCTCCGGATGGCCTGGGGGGGGCTCTTTTTGCCCTCCCCAGGCTTCTATAAAGCCTCTGGAGCCTGGGAAGGGCAAAAAATGGCTTTTAAAAAGGCTGAACTCAATTGGCCAGTGCTCGCATGCGCACTGGCCGGCTGACAGGGCAACGCCTCGCGTGCCCTGACAAATGGCTCTGTGTGCCACCTGTGGCATGCGTGCCATAGGTTCGCCATCCCAGTTCTAAACTCTTGTACTGCTATTGGAGCAAGGTGGAATGTGGGAAGAGAGAGTGAGGCTGACTCTGCGCACCTCTCCCTCACTTTAATCCAATTCACGCACAAGTCTTGACATCCCATGTCAAAGTCCTATTCGAATACGATGGATGGACATCATTATTTATATGAATTACCCTAAATGGAGAGAATCAAAATGATTCTCTCCATCCTGAAGTCGCTGAAGCATTTGCTTCAGTTAAAGTGAAATTAAGAAGCTTCTAGGGTAGCTTCACCGCTTTTGGACCCCTTACATCCATTGTTGGTATTCTGCAGGTGCATCGAAACCATTTCATTCAGGTGGGAGACTGTTCTGGGAGGGGGAGGGAGAGCTTTGTTTAATTTGCCCCCAGTTGTTTTGTATCATGATTTTATTTATTCAGTAGAGCTGCGCGATTGGAACAGCATGCAAACATTTGGAAAGAATGGGGGAATATTCAGGAGATGTGATGGTAAATGGGAATGGCCTTAGTAGGCAGGGGGAAAAGTCTCAGCTAGGAGAATGGTTGGCATATATATACATACACACACACACACAAACACACACAGACACTGCCTCGAGCAATTTCAACCAAACCTGGTACATATATTACTTACTCTCTGGAGAAAAATACTATGGGGATAAGATACCCCTAACACCCCTCGAAGTGTGTGTTCTGTTAAGATACAGTCTGTTGTGTCTTAAAATGTCTTCTACTGTACTGCCTTAAAATGGCATCTACTGTACAGCGCTGTGGAGTTGCCATGGTAACGGCTTCACAGTACTCCACAAGGGGGCTCTCTCTGGTAAGGGGAAAATTTCAACATTAGAAATTGCAGCGACATTCATGGAAGGAGGCTTGGGGTAAATAAATACCCAGGCAGTGCTAGGTTATCAGCTAGTCTTACAATAAAGTGAGCTTTTATATCTGGATACACAGATAGTCCTTGACTTACAACAGTTCATTTAGTGACTATTAGAAGTTACAGTGGCACTGGAAAAAGTTTTTTCAAAGTTATGACTATTACAACATTCAAACTTAGATGCTTGACCATCGACTCATATTTATGACGGTTTCTGGAATTATGTGGCCCCATTTTACAGCCTTCTAACAAGGAAAGTTAATGTGGAAGCCAGATTCACTTAACAACTGCAATGATTCACTTAATAACTGTGGCAAGAAATGGGGCAAAACTCACTTAACAACTGTGTCGCTTAGCAATAGAACTATTCGACTCAATGGTGATCATAAGTCGAGGATTATCTGTGTAGGTAGTCCTCAATGTATGATCACAATGAACCCAAAATTTATGTTGCTAAGTGAGAAATTTGTTAAGTGAGTTCTGACCCATTTTACAGCTTTTCTTGCCACATTTGTTAAGTGAATCACTGGAGTTGTTAAATGAGTGATCCGATTGCTAAGGGAATCTGGCTTCCCCATTGACTCTACTTATCAGAAGGTTGCAAAAGGGGATCACATGACCCCAGGACCCTGCAACCGTCATAAATGTGAATCAGTTGTCAAGCATCTGGGTGTAAATCACGTGACCATGGAGATGCTATAATAGTGGTCAGGGTGAAAAATGGTCATATGTCTCTTTTTTCAGTGCTGTTCTAACTTCAAACAGTCACTAAGTGAACTGTTCTAAGTCGAGGACTCTCTGCACTTCTTGTCTAGACTACCTCGCAAGGCTGACATCGATCTTGCAAGTCTGAAAGTACTTTTCTTTCCTGTCATCTATATAGCCCAAAAGGGACATGGTGGCTCAGTGGCTAAGACGCTAGTTCGAATCCTTAGCGCTGCGTAACGGAGTGAGGTCCCTTTACTTGCCCCAGCTTCTGCCAACCAGTTCGAAAGCATGTGAAAATGCAAGTACAAAAATAGGGACCACTTTTGGTGGGAAGGAAACAGTGTTCTGTGCGCCTTCAGCGTTTAGTCTTAGCGGCCACATGACCACGGAGACGTCTTCGGACAGCACTGGCTCTTCGGCTTTGAAATGGAGATGAGCACCGCCCCCTAGATTCGGGAACCACTAGCACATATGTGCAAAGGGAACATTTACCTTTATACAGTCCAAAAAAACTAAGGAGAATCCCCTTCTGAGATTGTTTGCCACACTCTTATTCCTTCAGCTGTCTCTTATCTAACCATTCCCTTGTTTGTGGTTTTTCCCCATCTCCAAGGTCATTTTCACCACACCATTATGCTTGATTTCAAATCCTTAATGTTTCCTGGTAGTAAAGACTCAGATAACAGAGGCTTCCCCTGGATATCTGGGAAGTACCGGTGGAAGAAGACAACTGATCTCAGTTGGAATTAATAACCTGGCATTAGATAGACAATCAGATGTGGGTGGATATGTCAGCTGTCAGCTTTGCAAACTACAGCTAATTCTGACGTTTTGGGAATTACCATTACTTTGTAAAATATTCTCATGCGGCTAATAACTAGGCTAAGTACTTTCATGCAACGAACAAAAAAAAATGACATATTGACAATACGTCACTTGTTCTTATTGTTCCTCCACTTTCTTAATTAGATGTTGAATGCATTAAAATGAACACTTTATCTGCCCTGCAAGTATTTCTCATCTCATCCATCCACTGGACAAGATAATAATCACGTAAGCGCTACAAAATAAAGCATTTGTGTCCTTCAAACTATATCGCAGCTTGTTCTTTCCCTGCCCCTCAACTCCACAAGGAATCAGTAGCCAAGCCACAAATGCTGGACTACATGCAAACCCTCTATTTTCAGAGTGCACCCACAAATCACAGGCTGGTGGAAAAAGCAAAACCATTGATTTTCAGTGATGTAGTTGTTGCTTGCTTTTCTTTCTGAAAGCTGAGGGTGAAGGTGAGGATGTAGCATAAGGTGTCCTCTGAAAAACTCAAGCCAAAACTAAAACTAACCCACATCAACAGGAGGTTGGGAGTCCTGATCCATTCCTATTCATTGTCCACAGGAAGTAGCTACTGAACATTTATGAAAACAAATTTCTATGGAGATTCTCAGTCATCCAGGTCATGGCTGTCCCAAAGGTGTTTTTTTCAGGAGGCAGCTGGACTTTCTGGTTTTTCTTGAAGACAGCAAAGTCCACATTTTGGACAGAGAGGACAGCTGGTTTGAAAGAAGGGTCAAAGAGGCCATCTAAGTCAAAATTGAATAGCCCTCTCTCAACAGAGGAGGAGGTGCTGCTTCATTTAATAATCAGGAAAGAAACCACTCAACCCCATTTGTTTGAAATTAAGTTACTAATTACAAACGAATAGTAGCAAAGCTAACATGAGTCTGGTTAATTGGGTGCGAAAGCAATGAATATCATGCATAGGTCAATCCCTTCCCCTTGGCACCCCAGTCCATAGTCCAATTATAATTCACCCAACTGTCAGGTGGGAGATATCTTCAAAAAACATCATCAGGGTGGAATGCTGGACAGTTAACCTTGGCGGGAAACTCCCTTCCTCCACATGCGCATTGAGATGGTCAGGACAGCTTCTAGAATATTCCTCCAGCACATAATGATTCCCCTCCCAAATACCATGCCCCCCCTCCCCATTACAATGGCAGCCGAAGCAGCAGCAAGGCAGAGGCTGACAGATATGACATCATCTATCTCCAGTCTACAACACAGTCCTTTCAGCTGTTCCAAGAAGGATCCATACCTATTTACAACACTCGACACAGATAAACCTCCGGGTGGCCCCAATGTTTCTGTAAAAGGATGTAAATGTCCAGCTGTCTGCAAGGAGCATAAATCCTTCCATTGTCCCCCCCCTCCCAGTCAGAGCTGAAGAAGCTTCTTGGATGAGCAGCAAAATGTCTTCAAAGAAAAAAACAAAAAGTCCAGTTGCCTCTTGAAAAAGCACCTTCGGGATTTAGGAAAGCAATTTATCTTCTGAATTCATAAAAGAAATCTACTTATAGTTAGTGTTCTGCTACAAGATCCAGGCCTGCTTCTTAATCTGCCATCTCAAACAGCCATTTTATTGGGATCAATTTAATAGCCCCCATCATTATCCAAACCTTGGTCTTCTACAGGTAGTCCTCAATTTATGACTAATGGAATCTGGAACTTCCATTTAGCCACCTATATAACTAGTCTGATTTGATGGCCTTTTCTGCAGTGGTCGTTAAGCAGACACCACAGTTGTTGGCAAGTCAGTGCATTCCAATGGGCATTTTTGCCAGAAACTGGCCAAAAAACCTGGTTTCTGGCAAAAACAACAACATTGTAAACCATATCATCTGGCCATGGAACTGGCCATAAAGATGAGCAAAATGCCTAAATGCCCAAAATATAATCACATGTGAGGCATGTGTGTGTCACCTTTGAAACTCTGCATTTAGTTGTAAGTACTTGGGGGGGGGGTCTGTCTTAACTTAGAACAGTCACTAAGTGAGTGATTGTTAAGTGAGGATTACCTACGGCTTTGCCTCATTTTTACAGCTTGTTGTTTTTGTTATTCAAAGTGGATTCCATTATTTGCTTATTGTAATTAGCTGTTCTACTTTCGTGCACGTTAATATGTCTTGCTGCATGTTTTATGCTTCAAAAAGGAGGTGGTTCTGGAAATAGCCCCTTGTCAGAAATGTAATTTTACACCTCTTAAACCCTCCCACTTCCAAGACAATGGTCCCTTACAAAGACCGCAGGTAGCAAATGAGGTTTATTGATCCCAGCTGATCAAATATTTATCATATAGCAACAGGCTGAGATGCCCTGAGAATTATAATTCCGAGTTTACTTTCTTTCTGCAGATCCCTAAACACCTTTATGTGCTGTTGGCCAGGAGAAAGCTCTGCTTGTCACCAGCCATCCCAGAAATGCAATTTCCCAGATAAATGGTTAGAATTGTACAAAGAAAGTGACACACACACGCGGTCACAAATGAAGCTGCGCCGTGATTTGTATTCTCATTGACTGCCGGTGACTAAAGCTACATCCCAGGAGAGAATATCTCATCTTTTGTATTTCAATCAGAGGAACAAAAGTGAAAACACTCCAATGAGCCATTGCTGAAAGGGCTAGTAAATACACACACACCCCACCCCCCTGTGCACAGCTTTGGCGAAATAAATCCTGCTTGGTTTGCCAGCTAATGAAATACTTGCATTCCTTCTAAAGTTCCAGCTAATATGCCCAGATGATTGCTTACAAGGTATAATGTCTCATCGTTTGTACTCCAGAATAGATAAAGTGCTGGAGTCACAGACTCCAAAACTTTGTTCAGGAAAAATATTATATTTAATATATGGCTCCTATTTATTATCTGTCTCCCTTTATTGTTTCATGTTGCTCAATGAGAAGCTATTCTCTCCAGCTTCGTGGGTAGCATTTTAATGGAGGACATGTCTGAGATAATATAGGAAGAAAGCTTTCTTTGGCGAAACAAAGAAAAACATAGATGGACAACTGAGGCGTTTTGGGCCTCACAGGCTTCCTTGGAGCAAGACCTGAATTGCGTGGGATTCTTGGTGTTTTCTTATTGTTTTCTTGCAGATGTTTCATTGCCTCGTCAGATAACCTCATCACAGGTGGGTTCTGGCTCCTGCTACTATCAGGTTGCTCAGGGACGCACTGTGCATGCGCTTGATGCATGCTGTCCATGCATGATGCATGCTATCTGCGCATGCACAGTACTAAAAAATGTGCAGAAGCAAAAAGCGGTGCTAAGTTACAGAATGCATCCAAAACTGGGGACCATGATGCTCGTGGGATTGAAATTTGCCAAAGTTCTAGTCTCTTCAGTGCTGCTGTGTTGCAGTGCCACTAGGGTCAGTCACTGTCACATGATTATCATATCCAATGTTCCCTAACAGCTCCCTATAAGAAAGTCAGTGGGGAAGGCGGCAGGAAGTCAGATGTTGCTCCTGCTCTCACTGCTTTTTTTGCCACCTATGGTCTGTTTAGGAAAGGAAATATATCTTGGGAGAGGGCGGGGAATGACCCAATGAGTCATGGTTTCTAGCAATTAATACAAGTAATACTTGACTCACAACCACAATTGAGCCAAAAATTTATGTTGCTAAGCGAGACATTTGCTAAGTGAATTTTGCCCCATTTTATGATCTTTCTTGCCACAGTTGTTAAGTGAATCACTGTAGTTGTTAAATTAGTAACATGGTTATTAAGTAAATCTGGCTTCCCCATTGATGTTTGCTTGTCAGAAAGTTGGAAACCATCATAAATATCAACCAGTTGCCAAGAATTTGAGCTGGCAGGAATAGCCAACACTCCAGAAGACAGGCTTAAGATACAGAAGGATCTTGACAAACTTGAACATTGGGCACTATCTAATAAAATGAAATTCAATGGTGCAAAAAGGAAGGTTCTACATTTAGGCAAGAAAAACGAAATGCACAAGTACAGTATAGGTGGTACCTTGCTCAATAGTAGTAACTGTGAGAGGGATCTTGGAGTCCTAGTGGACAACCATTTAAATAGGAGCCTGTCTTGTGCAGCAGCTGCCAAAAAAGTGAATACAGTTTTAGGCTACATAAACATAGGGATAGAATCAAGCTAATGTGAAGTGTTAATGCCACTTTATAAGGCCTTGGTAAGGCCACACTTGGAATACTGCATTCAGTTTTGGTCGCCATGATGTAGAAAAGATGTGGAGACTCTAGAAAGAGTGCAGAGAAGAGCAACAAAGATGATTAGGGGACTGGAGACTAAAACATAAAAAGAACGGTTGCAGGACCTGGGTATGTTTAGTTTAATAGAAAGAAGGACTAGGGGAGACATGATAGCAGTCTTCCAATATCTCAGGGGTTGCCATAAAGAAGAGGGAGTCAAGCTATTCTCCAAAGCACCTGGAGGCAGGACAAGAAGCAATGAGTGGAAACTAATCAAGGAGAGAAGCAACTTAGAACTGAGGAGAAATTTCCTGTCAGGAAATTTCAATCAGTGGAAGGACTTGCCTCCAGAAGTTGCGAATGCTCCAACATCGGAGCTGCCATTTTTCTATAAATATAGGTGGGGGTGTGTATAATGTTGTCTTTGTTGCTTTAAACGGATTGGTTGGCTGTGTTGTCACATCTTGATTGGTTGATAGAATTGATGTTTGGTGAGGGTGATAGGTGATGGTGTCCTGTGTTGTTCTGGAGATGAGGTTCTTGGCTACGGAGTTGATCTGTGCAGGGTGGTGATGGAGAACCAAACGCCTAGCTGACAAAGACACCTGAAAACTGAATTACACACCCTCACAAATGTATTAATTTCCAACGGATTCCAAAGAAACATAATTACCAACCTAATACAGAAGGAGACCCCCCCGCAAGAACTAAGACACAGAACAGGACAGCGGCATCGCCCTCCTCCCTTACATCAAAGGCACCACAGATAAAATCAGCAAAATTCTCCACAAACACAATATCAAGATAGCCTTCAACACAGACCAAAAAATAGCCAGCATCTTAAGAAACCCCAAAGACAAAATCCAGCTGGAAAACCAAGGAGTCTACGAAATACCATGCAAAATCTGCCCAGCCACATACATTGGACAAACTAATAGGAGAATAAATGCACACATCGCAGAAAACAAGAACGCAGTAAGAAAAAAAGAAAAAAACTTCCTCCCTTTTCCAGTAACTTAAAGCTACAGGACATGAAATTGTTTTTGAAGGAACCAGGTTAATCTCCAAAACTGAACACTTCAACAAGAGAATAATTATGGAAGCCATCGAAATAGAGAAACACCCCCACAACATGAATAAACGTGACAATACCTCCCACCTACCAGACATCTGGAAACTAGCCCTAGTCAATAAACAAGTCCCAGCCATGAAAACCGACACCGGACCCAGAACAACACAGGACACAATCACCAATCACCCTCACCAAACATTAATTCCATCAACTAATCAAGATGTGACAACACAGCCAACCAATCCGTTTAAAGCAACAAAGCCAACATTCCACACACACATACCTATATTTATAGAAAAACGGAAGCTCCAATCACACTTTGCTTGCAAAAGCACGAAGCCAAAGGCATCAGCCTGAAGATGACGAGTGTGACCTCATCGAAACGTCACCAAGATACTCTCAATCTTACACGGGAAAAGACCCGAATACGCCAAGACCTGCATACCTGTACCCGTAAAAATCTATGAAAAGAAATTATATATATATATATATATATGTGTGTGTGTGTGTGTGTGTGTGTGTGTGTGTGTGTGTGTGTGTGTCTGTGTGTGTGTGTGTGTGTGTCTGTGTGTGTGTGTGTCTCTGTGTGTGTCTCTGTGTGTGTGTCTCTGTGTGTGTTTGTGTGTGTGTGTGTGTCTCTGTGTCTCTGTGTGTCTGTGTGTGTGTGTGTGTGTGTGTCTCTGTGTGTGTCTCTCTGTGTGTGTCTCTCTGTGTGTGTCTCTCTCTGTGTGTGTGTGTGTGTGTGTGTGTGTGTCTGTGTGTGTCTGTGTCTGTGTGTGTCTGTGTCTGTGTACACATACATACACATACACACATATACATATACCCACAACAGTATACACACACACACACTCTTTGGTGGTTAAAGCATTACCATGGACAAGGTTTATAGAAATGTTAATATTTTAGGATATGAATTTCAAAATAGAAACACTCAGCGGGGGTACAAATAATTGGCTAAAGCAAACAATATACCCATAATTGGCTAATTCATACAGCATAGTTAGATTATGGTTCAGACCAAGGCGATAGAGTTAATTCTGTAACTCATGGATGGTTAACTATGATTTAACGTGTTGTCCAAAGCATATGCTTCTCAGTAACAGTCTGCCTACTTCTAATATTTTTAAATTAGATGTAGCTATGACAAGTAATTAATCTCTATGAAAATTTTCCTTGATTTGATGTAAAAATGAGGATAAAATTAGCAAAAAAAAGTATGTTGTTGTGTGTCCTACTAAAAATGCAAAAGGAAAAATAATATTCTATCCAAAATGGCAAAAAAAATCATATTGCAAGCCCACCTACTGAATATATTATCAAGTGTCTATTAAATCAAGTTGTCTTTCTCATCTGTGTCTGTGTTACACAGCATTAATATAAACACCCATTTTACATAAATTAAAAAGGAAGAAGCTGATTCTAATCATACATGAATCAAAGCAGCCACAAATCTAAACATAAATTGAAGGAGTTGCTCCAGAATACAATTTACAACCACAATTGAGCCTTTATGTTGCTGTGAGAAATTTGTTAAGCAAGTTTTGCCCCATTTTATGAATTTCCTTGACATTTGTTAAGTGAATCCCTGCAGTTGTCAAATTAGTAACCAGTTGTTAAGTGAATCACTGCAGTTGTTAAGTGAACTTGGCTTCCCCTTTAATTTTGCTTGTCAGAAGGTCACAAAAGTGCCATTGTAGCTTCAAACGGCCACTAAATGAACTGTTGTAAATCAAAGACTATCTTGACTTACAGAGCCAAGTCTAACCACTGGTGGCGCAGTGGTTAGAATGCAGTACTGCAACTAATTCTGCTGACTGTCAGCTACCTGCAATTTGGCAGTTCGATCCTGACCAGCTCATGGTTGACTCACCCTTCTATCCTTCCGAGGTGAGTAAAATGAGGACCCAGATTGTTGGGGCAAGAGGCTGGCTCTGTAAACCACTTAGAGGCTGTAAAGCACTGTGAAGCAGTATATAAGTCTAAGTGCTTTTGCTAAATGCTATATATACCCAAAAACATAACCAGGATTCTAAATCAATGTTTCTCAACTTTGACCACCTAAAACGGGTGCTGGCTGGGGAATTCTGAGAATTGGAGTTCACCCATCTAAAGTGGTCGATATTGAGAAACACCATTCTAAATTAACTACAAGAATTTTAACTATACGATTTGGAGGTGCTCGCAGGGGGATGGGGAGGATGACGAAATTCAAGATGGTAGCCACGCCCATGCAATCAAAATCCCACTCATGTTGATGTGTGTCACAAGAGGACTTTGTTAGATGTAGAGTAGTCCTCTTCCAGACACAGAAGCTGCTCAGATGTCTTTGGCCAGTCATTTTGTCTCTTACGTTGGACTGGGCCCTAGATTTCAGCTGCCTCTTAGATTCCAGAATATAGTGCTGGGTTTTAAATCGTGGACTGAATAGGGTTATTCTGTTACTTACTGAGCTTGTATAATAGGCTGAGACTATTGGACTGGATGCGAAAGTTTTCTTGGTGTCAAGTTTTAATGTTGCAGTCCTAAGTGTGGCGCAGTGGTTAAATGCAGCACTGCAGGCTACTGCTAGATCAGCAGGTCAGCGGTTCAAATCTCACCGGCTCAGGGTTGACTCAGCCTTCCATCCTTCTGAGGTGGGTAAAATGAGGACCCAGATTGTTGGGGGCAATATGCTGACTCTCTGTAAACCGTTTAGAGAGGCCTGAAAGGCCTATGAAGCGGTATATAAGTCTACTGCTATTGCTAAGTTGCATCAACAGAGCGATAGTTTCAAGATCACGGGAAGTGATAATATGGCTTTAAGGTGTATTAGCCATGGGACTTGGTGGCTGAGTGACTAAGACGCTGAGCTTATCAATCAGAAAGGTTGGCAGTTCAGTGGTTCGAATCCCTAGTGCCACGTAATGGAATGAGCTCCTGTTACTTGTCCCAGCTTCTGCCAACCTAACAATTCGAAAGGATGTGAAAATGCAAGTAGAAAAATAGAACCTCTGGTGGGAAAGTAATAGCGTTCCGTGCACCTTCGGCATTTAGTCATGCTGACCACATGACCACGGAGATGTATCCCGACAGCGCTGGCTCTTTGGCTTTGAAATGGAGATGAAGCACCTCCCCCTAGAGTCGGGAATGACTAGCACATATGTGGGAGGGGAACCTTTACCTTTAGTGCACTAGGGAGGCGATACTTGGAATACTGTGTCACAATTCTGGTCACAATGACACAAAAATAGATATTGAGTCCCTAGAAAGAATGTAGAGAAGAGCAATAAATATGATAAGTGGTCTGGGAGTTAAAACATATGATCAACGATTGAGGCAGTTAGGTATATCTAGTCTAACAAAGAGAAGGACTAAGGGTGACATGATAGCACTCTTCCAAAACTTAAGAGTCTGTCATAGGGAAGAAGCGAATCTATTCTGCAAGCACCTGAGAACAGGATAAGAAATAACCAGTGGTGGGTTTCAAAAATTGTTTGAACCTACTCTGTGGCTGTGGCCTCCTTTGTGGGAGTGGCTTGCTGCCCATGTGACTGGATGGGAGTGGCTTGCCGCCCATGTGACCGGATATGAAGATGCCGACGACACTTGTCAGAACCACCTTAAATTACCTCACACACAGCCCTGCCATGCATAAGAATATGATGTAAACTTGGTTTTGGTTTTTTCGTTTTTTAGTCGTAAATGTGTTTTTATTTTCCATTTTCATTTTCGTACAGTCACATATATACTGTGCATAACCGGGGCCATATAACATTAAACAATAAACACAGCCATTCCTCTTGTCAACAATACCCCCCAAAATAGAAACCCAATGTACCTCTTCGACCCTCCATACACCCTATGTAAACTTGTTTTTTAAAAGGCATCTGTGGTTTGCGTTAAAACAACTTCAACACACGCAATGTTCTGATTGCACCACAAATGCAGTAGTCATCCTTACCTTTCACAGAGGCACTGAGTTTTATAAATATGAGCATGATAGTGTAGAATAATCATATCCAAGGAGCAGTGGTGGGTTTCAAAATAATTTGGAACCTCTTCTGTAGGTGTGGCCTGCTTTCCGGGTCCACTGGTGGGACCTCTTCTAACCGGTTCAGTAGATTTGACGAACCGGTTCTACCGAATAGGTGCGAACTGGTAGGAACCCACCTCTGGAAATAACAGATGGAAGATCTTTAAAGAGATATCAGACCTAGAACTAAGATATTTCCTTGCAGTGAGAACAATTAATCAGCGGTTGTGGGTGCTCCAACACTGGATGTATTCAAGAAGAGACTGGAATGGTATAGGATCAATCAAGAAGAATATTTGTAGTTCAGAATTAAAATGAGAGGCCCTTGGTGCTCTCTGAGTTTGGTTGTTTTCTTGTTGACATCTCAAAACCCAAAACTAGGTAATATCATCATTATCACCCACAACCACTGATTAATTGTTCTCAGGGCTACGTAGGAAATGTTTTCTTAGACATTTCATTATCCAAACTAGGTAATATCATCAGTGACAATGATGATGATGTAACCTAGTTCTGGGTTTTGAAATGTCTACAATAAAACAGCCAAGCTCAGAAAACACCAAGGATTTCCTAAGGTGGGCAAGGAGTTGGAGACTTCCACAGTCCCTTCCAACCCAGAGGTGGTATTCAGCCAGTTCTGACCAGCTCTGGAGAACCAGTAGCGGACATTTTGAATAGTTCGGAGAACCGGCAAACACCACCTCTGGCTGGCCCCAGAGTGGGGTGGAAATGGGGATTTTGAAGTATTCTTCCCCTGCCACGCCCACCAAGCCACACCCACCAAGCCAAGACACACCCACAGATCTGGTAGTAAAACAAATTGAATCCCACCACTACTTCCAACCTATAACTCCATGTTCTATGGACTTAATCATAGTATTAATGATATATAGATGCTGTTTTGGTTGTGATCCACCCAGTTTGATACAAGATGGGCAGCTTTATAAATGTTTTAAATAAATAAATGAAATCTTTACCAACTGGACTGTATTTATTCTATCTCTTCTTCCCTGCCCTTTGAGATCTGTGGAAGAGTAAATACGCTTGGCCAGATGGAGACAATTATCAGAACACAGTAGGTCCTGAAGCCAATTCTCATGATAAGCACTGGAAAAAAAAGATAGTAACAGAAGAAGCAGAAGAGTTTCGGGAAGAATAACTAGGGAAATACAAGAAAGGACTATACATTTTTAAATTGTTGTTCTTGCACAAAGGTGCATATGGTGCTTTAACTTCAATCCCAGATTCATCTATACATTTATAAACTGTAGCATTCCAACCCAAATTTTCTTAGTCCAGCTGGCATCGTTTAAAAGAGAAAGACAGCTAAATCGGCAATGTAGCTATGCTTTCATTTGAGTCTGTTTGGCACATTCCCATATCTAGTGATGTATACTAAAACTCTAGAAACTCATTAAGCATTAATAATTCTTCCACCTCGAACCAGTTCAATTATTCATCTGAGCACAAGAGCTAAACCTGCCAGTGAGGAAGCTCAGGATGACAATGGAAGGTGCTGGACCTAAGGATAAAACAAAACTGTTGGTGAAAAGGAGTAAAGTAAAATCAGACAGAAAATGCTGTCTTAAAAGTAAAGGTTCCCCTCGCACATCTGTGCTAGTTGTTCCTGACTCTAGGAGGTGGTGCTCATCTCTTTGCAACAAAGCCGAAGAGCCAGCGCTATCCGAAGATGTCTCCGTGGTCATGTGGCTGGCATGACTAAACGGCGAAGGCACATGAAGCACTGTTACCTGTTGTGACTCAGCAGTTCTGCTGAGAGACTTTTCGAGATACAAAATTCAGTATGCAGCTAGGGCTTGTGGGAGGCAGGTTTGGAGATAAGAGGACGGATGCTGCCACGCCCTAGTTGCTGGAGTCAACGTCGTTCCTTTGTGTGTTGCTTGTTTGGTACAACATTGCTTGATGATTAATCGTGATTTATGCCTGTTACACTTGGATAAGTGCTCTGGTGTTTCATGTAAACCTGATCTGTGAAGACTGTGGAAGAAGTGCACTGCTTGTAAGAGTGTTTTGTATTCTGTTATCTGCTGTTATCTGTTTTGCATTCTTGTCGGAGACTTATATTTATGTTATTTCTGGGCTCGAAGCCAGTTTGAACTGAAAACTGATAAAGAAAGACTTCCTTTTAAGTTGCCTGCCTGCATTTGTTAACGAGCCGTGAAGGGGGGGACAGAACAGTTACCTACCCACCAAAGGTGGTCCCTATTTTTCTACTTGCATTTTTTACGTACTTTCAAATTGCTAGGTTGGCAGAAGCTGGGACAAGTAATGGGAGCTCACTCCATTACGCGGCGCTAAGGATTTGAACTGCCGAACTGCCGACCTTGCTGATCGACAAACTCAGCATCTTAGCCACAGAGCCATCATGTCTCTTGTGGTAGCTACTGTCCTTGTGTAGTAAAAAAAAAACTGATGATAGTAATGCAACACAGTGAGTGGAACCAGCAGTCCTCCAACCACACAGCTGCTCTATCTACCAACTGTACACTATGTTACAGCTATGGAAGGACCATTACATTCCCTCACTAGAAAAGGTTTTATGGCTAGTGATGGACATTGCAAGGAAACTATTAGAATCTGACTCTTAAGATCAAGCTGGAAAAGGACAGCACTTACAGTTAATTTGCTCTGCTGCTAAGAAAGGCTCAACAGCAGTGGTGGCTTTCAAATTTTTTTGGAATCTCTTCTATAGGTGTGGCCTGCTTTGTGGGAGTGGCTTGCTGGCCATGTGATTGGGTGGGAATGGCTTGACAGTCATGTTCCTGGATGGGAGTGGCTTGGCAGTCATGTGACTGGATGGGAGTGGCCTGGCAGTCATGTGACCGGATGGGAGTGGCCAAGACGATGTCACTGAATTCTTTGCTCCAATGGATGATCTACAAAAAGATATAAAAAAGGAAATTTATTATTTTGTGTACTTACTACTTAAATAAGATTAAAATAAGAACACAAAACAATAAAAGAGCTACTTACAGAAGGAAGATGACTGTCCTTGCCAGTCTTCAATATCACTGACTCCAGTGAATGGTCTGCACAAAGAAGAGACACAGAAATGAACTCTTCAATTGCATGCACTGCATTAGGATGAAACCAACACACAAAATAATAGAAAAGGAAGATTACTGTCCTTTTGTGTGTTGAAGTCACCCACTGACTACTTGCTCCAATGAATGGCTGCACAAAGAGATACAGAAAGGAAGACTTTAATTGCTTGCACTACTATATTAAGGATGAAACAAGCACACAAAGCAATAAAACAGCTACTTACATAGGAAAGATGACTGTCCTAGCGGACAGTCTTGAATCAAACCGTCTTTGAATTGTGATTTTAAAGCTGGGAAACTGCCACTGGAGAGTTTCACACCCATGAATAGCAGAATAAAAGAGTTGGTTGGGACCTTGGAGGAGATCTAGTCCAACCCCGTACTCAAAAAGAAACTCTATACTATTTCAGTTGTCCAATCTCTTTTTTAAAAACTTTGAGTATTGCAACACCGACAACCTCTGGAGGCAAGCTATTCCACTGATAAATTGTTCTCACTGACAGGAAATTTTTCCTTTTGGTTTTCTTCTTGATGAGTTTCCATCCATTGCTTCTTGTCCTGCCTTCAAGTGTTTTGGAAAATAGGTTGACCTTCTCTTAAGGGTTTAATTCCAAATGGAAGCATTCCATTTCATACCCCAATCTTCATTCAGCAACTCATCCCATCCCCCATGGCATAGATATACCCAAGCCCCCTGTTACCTTGGAAGAGATACCTAGCTCCGATGAAGGTGAAGTCATACCTGAACCAGATGATGATCAAGTTCTGACTTTGAAGATGATACAAGACCAAAATAGTTTTCTCAGGAGGAGATGAATGATTTGGTAAGAGACTTGAATCTTCCCAAAGATGCCGCTAAGTTACTCGGATCAAGGCTGAAAAGCAGGAATTTATTGTTGCCAGGAGTGTCATCTTCATGGTTCAGACATCATGAAAAGGAGATTGTTCCTTACTTTGCCCAGGAAGGCAAGTTGGTTTATTGCACTAATGTCAAAAGTCTGATGGGTCAATTTAAAATCCAATATGATTCAGAGCAGTGACGTGCGGTGAGCTTCATGGCTGGTGAGGCAAGCACAAAAGCCTCGCCGAAGCCCCGGCGCCACGTCCACCATAGAGCAGGACTCTCACCAGCCATGAAGCTCACCGCACGTCACTGATCTATAACCACCCTTGGCAGGATCTCCTGCCCCCCTCCATCCACCCAGGACCTCCAACCATGTCCCTCCACAAGCCCCCGCCCTGCCCCCCCCCAGCGCCCCTCCCCCTGGCCCCGAACGAGTCTGGGAGCAACTACCTTGGCCTTTTTAATTATTTTAAAAATAGTTTCGTTTTCTTCCGGAGACTGGTGAGGCCTCGCCTCCCCTGCCTCTAGTGACTGCACGTCACTGATTCAGAGCAATGGCATCTTTTTATAGATTCTTCAAAAAGAAATCTCAAATTAGTTTTACTCCACAACGGTTTTTACGCTTCCATACCTGTAGGTCATTACGTACACTTGAAGGAAACCTATGAGAACTTGGAATTGGTTCTTCATAAACTTAAATATGAAGACCATGATTGGCAAGTGTGTGGGGACTTGAAGGTCTTGTGCATGCTGCTCGGGCAACAAGCTGGGTATACCAAATACCCTTGTTTTCTGTGTTATGGGACAGTCGAGACCGATAAAATCACTGGACCAAGAAGAGTTGGCAGCCGAGGGTGCTCATAGTCGGTGAAAAAAATGTCCTCTGAGAAACTTTGGTAACTTCCCATAAAGTTCTTCTACCACCTCTCCACATAAAATTGGGATTGATGAAGCAATTTGTAAAATCACTTCCAAGAGATGGAGAATGCTTGAAATACTTGGTCACCAAATTTTCATGCCTGCCGGAGGCAAATTGAAGGAAGATCTGTTCGTCAGACCAGACATTAGAAGGCTTATAGTTGATCAAGAGTTTGTCAATACCATGACGGATCCTCAAAAAGAAGGGTGGATTGCATTTAAAGAAGTCGTACAGAAATTTTTAGGCAATAACAAAGATCCTCACTACAAAAAGATCATCGGAAGAATGCTGAAAGCATTTCAAGCTTTAGGTTACCTGATAAGTTTGAAAGTGCATTTCCTCCAGTCCCACCTTGACTACTTTCCTGAAAATTTGGGAGCTGTGAGTGAAGAACAAGGTGAACGATTCCACCAAGACATTAAAGAGATGGAAAGGCGATACCAGGGAAAATGGAGCATTACAATGATGGCAGACTACTGTTGGATGCTTCAGAGAGACATTCCAGATGCTACTCACAAGCATAAATGCACCAAGAGGAGCCTCACAAGGAAGAAGAATCGAGTTTAGTGTGTGTCACTGAGCTCATTTCAGTTCAAAAGAGGATTTTCATGAAAATATTGTAATAAAACTTTAATTTTATAAGTCTATTTCCATTTATTTTGAGGTATTGCCTTATTTAACATAGTTACCTAAATTGTCAGGAAACGTGATGTCCTATGACAAAATGGAGATCATTTTCTGATTCAGCGCACCAAAAAACATAAAGATTATGTGGAATAACCAAACAGCTCTCGGGAAAAAAAAATTGCAGACCTGTGTTACTTTAACATTTGAGGCAATAAATTCTGCATTGTATAAAGAATTAGCACTTTTTATCAGTCCTATGTCTCCATGCATTTAGTTTTAATGGATAGGATTGACTTTTAACAACGAGAGAGAATTTTAAAGTGGGCTTAGCAAGATCTGGGCAGCAGAAGCTAAGGTTTAAAATAATTAATTTAAGGTGAGAATATATCCCTTGGTGAATTTCTCTTAATAGAGTGAAAATGAAATCCTGTTTTGTTATACCAACCAAAACATTATTTATCTCTTTAGCACACTCTTTCTTTTACCAAATTAAGCCTAATAGGGACTATTAAGAATTAGATGATTTCCAGCATAAGTGGAATCCCAAAAGACACAATCTTTAAATTTTCTGAAATACTTAACCATAATTTGTTTTGTTCAAAGATTAGGTCTATGTTACTCTTGAGATCAATTACAGCTTAACTGTTGTGAGAGAAAAATACTTTTCTTTTCTTCCTTTTTTTTTCTTTTTCTTTTTTTCCCCTTTGGCTTTTTTTTCTCTCTTTGAACCAGAGGTGGGATTCAGCAGATTTTAACCAGTTCTGGGGAACCTTTAGAGGAAATTTTTAAGAACTGGTAAATACCACCTTTGACTGGCCCCGCCCATCTATTCTCTGCCTCCCGAGTCCCAGATGATTGGAGAAAATGGAGATTTTACAGTAACCTTCTCCTGCCACGCCCACCAAGCCCCACCCACCAAGCCATGCCATGCCCACAGAACTGGTAGTAAAAAAAAATTTGAATCCCACCACTGCCTTGAACCAAATCCTACTTTTAAACAATGCCAATAATTCAGCACTTTATGTTTAATACATTTATTAATTGATGTTTATTGCTGTTGTGGTGAGTCATTTTAAAGGTATCAGCTCAACTTGCCTTTTCTTGTCATGCCTTATTTTTATTTATTCATATCCCAACCAATTTCATAAAGATTATACTTACTTTATTATTTTTACAAATAACCCAAGGTGGTGAACCTATCCAACATCTCTTTTTTTTCTATTTTCTCCACAACAACAACCGAGTAAGGTAGGTTGGGCTGAGAGAGAATGACTGCCCCAAAATTGCCCAGATGTCTTTCATGCCTAAGGCGGGACTACAACTCAGAGTCTCCAGGTGATTGGCTGAAAGTCACCCTGCTGGCTTCAATGCCCAAGGTAGAACTAGAACTCATGGAAATTCAATTTTCTAGCCTGGTGTCTTAACCACTAGACCAAACTAGCTCTCTATGCTAGAAACCTAGCTGGTTCTGTCACAAAAATCCAACATTTGCAGTGCATCCTACAGATAGAGATCAGATTAATCCGTAAATAAAACATTTGGAAATTGAGAACATGTTTTTATTATCCTGAAATTCTACTAGACATAACACACTATAAATATATGATTCTGTGAGGTAATGTAAAATTCCTCTTTGAAAGAGCACAGCAGGCAGAATGAATAGTCAGTGGGAAATTCAGTGACTGCAAGTTTGTAAGATGCTAACTCAAAACCAAAGAAATCACATTACAGTCAAGGATATTCTAGAAAAACAGTCAATTGTGGCTTGATTAGCAAACTATAGTAAAACAAATCATGATTTTTTCATATTTTTTATTAAAGACTAGCTGGATACCCATGCTTTGTAATGAAATAATGTGATGGGGTAATGCAGGGGAAATCTGGTTCAATCCGGTTGAATCCATTGACTCGTTGGTAGTCGGTGATTGAAACACGTAAGTGAATATAACTCCCGCCGCCTTGAGTCCGGAAGCAGTTCCATAGGTGGAAGGTATAGACATTTTGCTGAGGTACCCATGTTTAGTACTGTAAGAAGCCCCAGGCTGCTCCTTAGGGAAAAAGTAGAACATCTTACAGTTTGAACTGAGGTAATGGAATGTGAGGCACTGGCAGTCAGAACAGAGCTCTTTTCAGGTGGGAAGGGGGAGTAGAACTCCTTAGCATTAGAGGGTGTTTATTACTGTATAAGAAATACTAATGATCTGATGGTCATTTAAAAAAAACACCCTTTCTTAGTGAGCACCTAGAAGCCAAGAGGAACATATGTGCCGAATTTCAAGTTTGTAGGCTTTACAGTTCTGGAGATTTTGTGATGATGCATTAAGTGGTATTTCATGTGTCTGTGTGGGTATGTATAATATATATATATGTTTTCATAGATTTTCACGGCTAGAGGTATGCAGGTCTTGGTGTATTCGGGTCTTTTCCCATGTAAAATTGAGAGTATCTTGGCAATGTTTCGACGTGGTCCCACTCACCATCTTCAAGCTGGTGCCTTCGGCTTCGTGCTTGTGAGAGCAAAGCATGATCGGCGCTACTGTCTTTCTAAAAATATTGGTGGGGGAAAACAGCTGACTAATCTGCATATATCAACTCCATCAATTAATCAAGATGTAGCAACACAGCCAACCAACCCGCTTACAGGAACAAAGCCAACACTCCACATACCCCCACCAATATTTATTTAAAGACGGCAGCTCTGATCACGCTTTGCTCGCACAAGCACGAAGGCAAAGGGACCAACCTGAAGATGGCGAGTGGGACCTTGCCGAAACATTGCCAAGACAATCTCAATCTTAAATGAGAAAAGACCTGAATACAACAAGACCAGCATGCCTACACCCCTGAAAATCTATGAATACACACACACACACACACACACACACACATACACGTGTGAACTGAACACTTCAACAAGAGAATAATTATGGAAGCTATTGAAATAGAGAAACACCCCCACAACATGAATAAACATGATGATACCTCCTGCTTACCAGACATCTGGAAACCAGCCCTAGTCAACAAATGAGCCCCACACACCACCCAGGCCGTTACAACATGAAACAACAATAGGCACACAGCCAGCACCAATCAGCCCCAATCTACCAATCATGATACAACCGCACAACCAATCATTCCATTTACTGAAACAAAGCCAGCACTCCAGACACACACACCAAGATTTATAGAAAGACGGTAGCTCCGACCATGTTTTAAGCCCAAAACCTAGCCTGAAGATGGCAAGTGAGACCTTGGTGAAAAGAAGAAAGTAAAATAAAGAAAAAATATGTAAAGAAGTGATTTCCAATCATCAATACAACAAATAAAAATAAACTTGATAACTTTTTGCCTCCTATAAACTAATAAATAAATATCTCTTCTTTCCATAAATCATCCCTTATCAAGATACTAATCCATAAATCATCGATTTTCAATCCTGTTGTCAGCAAAAAAAAAAAAATCGTAAAAGGTTACCAGACCTGGGTGATCTTGGGCCGGTCACTGTCTCTCATCCCATCCCACCTCACAGTGTTGTTGTTGCTATGGGAAAAATAAAAAAGGAGAAGGAGTATTAGGTAAGTTTCCCAGCTAGAATTACTTATGAATTAATAAAGGTGGATAAAAATCTAATACAGGTAAGTAAGTCCTCAATTTATAACAATCCATTTAATGACTATTCAAAGTTACAACACTGAAAAAAGTGGCATGACTATTTTCCTATTTTTCCCCCAGGGTCATGTGATCAAAATTTTGGCACTTGGCAACTGACTCATGTTTTTGATGGTTGCAGTGTCCTCGGGGCACGTGATCTCCTTTTACGACCTTCTGACAAGCAAAGTCAATGGGGAAGCCATATTCACTTGACAACCATGTTACTGTTGTGGTCAGCTGGTGGCTTGCAGAGCTGGCAGCAGAATCGGACAGTGAGGCGGTTGGGGAGGAACATCGGAAGTAGAGAGGGGGCCAGGGCCATCTGGTAGTTATGTGCTGCCTCCGGAGCCTCCAGAGTCTGACATCAGTGAGGCAGAACAGTGTGAGCCAGTTCCCAGTGTACGAATGCGCAGAGCTGCCAGAAGGCAAGAACAATTAAGGGGAAAGGGGCAACTCAAGAGTAAGGCTTGGAGATGATTGGCCCCTCCCATAACACATAAAAGAGGAGCAAAGGGATGTGAGCCTTTGCAGGAAGCAATTAGTTCATATAGTCAGTTCGAAGTCTGAGAACATCTGTTTGACTCTGTGCTATGCTTGGCCTTGCAAAACTAATTGTCAATTAGGTCTCTGGCAACGTTTCAAGGGAGATAAAGGTGGGTGCTTATCAGCCTTACCCTGAAAGACTGTGGCAACTCTAGCAGACATCTGTCGGAATCTTCACAGACTGTTTGTGAAACATTACGGGCTGTGAATGACCACAATTCACATCCAGCTAAATAAAAGAGGGGTTTGGGGAGTAAGATTCTGATTTAAGCTTTCTCAGGAAGCCTAGGTCAGAACAGTTACTAACTTAACATCTGCAGTCACTTAACACCCATGGCGAGAAAGGTTGCAATGGGGCAAAGCTCACTTAACAAATACCTCGCTTAGCAACAGAAACTTGGGGATCAATTGTGATCGTAAGTCAAGAACAACCTGTAATGGTGATCACATGACTGCAGGATACTGCAACTTTTGAAAATGTGAGCTGGTTGCCCAGGTTATGATCACGTGACCATGGGGACGCCATGACAGTCCTGGGCATGTGTGTCCCAAAGCTATTTTCAGTGCAGTGTAAATTCAAATGGTCACTAAAAGAATGTTCGTAAATCAAGAACTACTTCTATTTTCTGTAAATAAATAAGCATGCATGTGCACCCATAATGCAATGTGTGCATGACTCCTGTGCTCTCCCCATCCTCCATGCATGTGTATGCAACCCCCCGCAACTCCCCCACCCTCGCATGCATGTGCGACTCCTGTATGCTCCCCTGCACATGCACAAGTGAACCTGCACATGCACATGTGACCCCATACATGCGCACATGACCTCCCAACCTCATGCGTACACATGCATCTCCCATATTCGCCCCACCCTCCGCGCTTGCACAGCAGAGACCCGAAAACCAGGTGGCCGGTGGGAGGCACACGTGCAAGCGTGGTGGAGCTAAGCTGGGGCGAAGGCTTGCATGCCCGCAATAGTATAGTAGTTAGACTTAGTAGTTAGACTTATATACCGCTTCATAGGGCTTGCAGCCCTCTCTAAGCGGTTTACAGAGTCAGCATATTGCCCCCAACAACAATCCGGGTTCTCATTTTACCCACCTCGTAAGGATGGAAGGCTGAGTCAATCCTGAGCCGGTGAGATTTGAACAACTGAGGTAGCCTGCAGTGCTGCATTTACCCACTGCGCCATCTCGGCTCCATCTCGGCAGAGAGGGCTCTGTGTGCCATTTATGGCATGCGTGCCATAGGTTTGCCATCCTGGCCCTATTCTGTCACAGTCAGATTCCTGTTCTCAGAAATCCGCATGCACACAACTGTGCACACCAAGGCTGTTCTGTTTGCAACAGTGAACAGCATGGAGACCGGAGAATAGCTGGTTCATTTCCAGAAGGAATCAAGAGCCCAACTGAGCACACGTTGCAGAAAATGGGTCCGCAAATAGTGTATCCCACAACCCTCCAAGGGAACCATTGTCGAATAGCCCTGATCTAACCAAGACAGAAAGTCTCACTCCTGCCTCTCTTCAAATTAAAAGTAACATAAAAATAAATAATCACTGCCCTTCGGGGAAACACGGTGCCCTTGTTCCCACGCGGCAATTAACTTGGTGAATAAGGAGGTTATTGTGTAATGAAAACACTAAAAAGGGTCAACTGACTCAGCCAACTAACCCCCAAGACATTACATTAGATTGAAAAACCAAGACGATGTTGTGTTAAACTGATTCCATCCAATCAAGTCATGGGAACATCTAAATCCAATATCAGCTCTCTTTAGCGGAATCTGCTGTCCTTTCTTCCTTTCAGGCACAGAAGAAAGAGGTACACAGAAATTATGTTAACTGCTTACAATCCGCATAGTGAAAGAATGGATGGGCGGGGGGGAGGGGGGGAAGGCTGATGGAGTTTGTAGAGATGGCCAAATTTAACTGCTTTAAACGAAGGAAAGCATGCATCTAGTTTTGTCTTAGCTGGGGAATTGCTCCTAGACTTTATGCTTGGGGCAGAAAATATATATATGTAATTCTTACTATGGAATTTATTGATTAGATAAACTTGTTAGAGAAATGGCTATTGTATTAAGTGTGTAAAAATATGGAGTTCAAGTTGTAATTTATTATTTTTATTCTACTGTGCTGAATAAGTTGGAAGTTAATGCTTTTTTTTCCCTTTACCTCATACTTCTATTTCCCTTTTCCATCCCCCTATTATCTTTGTTTTCATTTGTATTTTATATTAAATAATTTCAAGAATATATATATACATCTGCTCCTCTACCTCTCTGTCTTTATCCTTCTCTATCTATATCCTATCTATTCCTTCCTTTCCTCATCCCTCTTTCCTTTCTTGCCTGCCTGCCTGCCTCCTTCCTTCCTTCTTTTCTTCCTCCCTCTTCCCCCCTCTTCTTCTTTCTTCTTTCCTCTTCTTCTTTCCTTCCTTTCCTTCCTTTTCTTCTTTCCTGGTTTTTTTCCTTTTCTTCCTTCTTTTCTTCCTTCCTTTCTTCTCTCCTTTCCTTTGCCTACCTTTCCTTTCTGAAATGGCAATTCCTGTTTAACAATAAATTTAAGTCAACACCAAAACCTTCACACACAGAAAAACCCAACAACTTAAAAGCAAAAGGTATTGCAGCTTTTCATGTGGTGACACAAGAACTGATCCCCTAAGTAGCTTTTTTCTTGTTTCCAAAGAAACAGACTTGCTTGGTGAAGTCCCTCTGCCCCTCACCCGCCTCCCAGTCTCAGCAATTGCTGATCAATCACCTGCTCTCAAAGACAGCTATTAGTCAATCAGTGGAAAGGCAAGTCAGCTACTGCATGCCCAAAGCACATCAATATCCCCAAGGAACTGCTTTGATAGTTCTTTCGTTTTACAGAAGACCTTTAGCTGCTTATGACTTGGCTAATGAGCCGCCAGGAAGGAGTCTAACAAAGAATCCAGAGCTAGGATGATCTACCATGAGAGATAATTGGCAGGCACAGTCACGATTAGATTACAGACCAGAAACAAAGCAGAGGAAGGAGGGATTGTCAAATCATCAGCAGTGCAAACCCAATAGAGAACTTTGCCCTTCGGATCGTTTCTTGCCTTTCTAGATATAAAACAGCACTGCTTGGTTCAGTGTTAGGAGAAGGAGCTGCCTGGCGAGTCTCTGTAAATCCATCATAACCACTTGCACTAACTTTAATTGAGTAAAATAGTGAGGTTAATCTTCTCAAAATGAGCCACCTTAAATTTTTCATGTGGGAATTTACATTCCTGCATCCTCCCTTAATTTGAAGTATCGTATATTTCAAGGAATAAGGCAGAGGCTCACCTAATATGAGTGAAGAGAAAATGGGGAGATATGATAGCAGTGTTCTAATATTTTTTTCTTAATAAACTTTTATTGTTTTTTAACAAAAATAACATATTTATGAACAAAGTGTTGTCCAGGTTTTACATCCTCTTTAATGCAGAATCCATTTTACATCATAATTATATTTCCAATTTCAACTCTATTCTCTGCTCGTATTTTCCATCTTAAACTTATTTTCTTCTTGTTATATTTCTTCTTTTACTCTCTTCTATTTCTTGGTCTGAGTGCTCCATCTAAATTTCTATCTTATCATTGCCCTCCAAAGTTTCACTCACATTTTTTGACATCTCAAATAGTTCATTATACATCCATGATACCAATTTAAAAAATTAACAATTTTTTTCAGCATGGTTCTGTTTCCATTTCCTACCAAATTTATTCTCTTTCCATTTTTTTCAATCTTAAACTTATTTTCTTCTTAGTATCTAAAAATATCCCCAATTTCCCTTTAAGATTAAACCAGATTATCCTTTCCTCTTTCATCTATTATCCTATTTTGCTATAAACAACATACATCCTCAATTTTAGTTTTTACATAGAAAACAATTAGCTTTACAATTCTATTATTCTAATGTGTTCTAATATTTGAGGGGCTGGTACAGAGCGTGACCCGTCAAAACCACGCTCGACTAAACTGCGCCCGATTAAACCGTGTCGCTGACATTATCAACAGGGTGACAACAGCCAGCGCGGAGAAAGAAGGGCGCTTTAAATAGCGCTTTGAAAGCAAGCCGATTCAACTTAAGGTAAGGGTTAGGTTTAGGGTTAGCTTTAGGGTTAGGTTAAGGGTTAGGGTTAGGGTTAGGGTTAGATTTAGGGTTAGGTTAAGAGTTAGGGTTAGGTTTAGGGTTAGGTTAAGGATTAGGATTAGGATTAGGTTTAGGGTTAGGTTAAGGGTTAGGTTTAGGGTTAGGTTTAGGGTTAGGTTTAGGATTAGTTTAAGGGTTATGTTAAGGGTTAGGTTTAGGGTTAGGTTTAGGATTAGGTTTGGGGGGGTTGGGTTTAGGTTTAGGGGTTAATTTTAGGTTTAGGGTTTACAGCGTGCTTCTGTCTCCACGCTGTTGTCGCCCTGTTGATGACATCAGCAACGCAGTTTAGTCGGACACGGTTTAGTCGATGCGGTTTTGTGGTGGAACCGCCACAGAGAGGAGGGGGTCAAGCTATTTTTTAAAGCTCCTGAAGGCCAGACAAAGAATAATGGATGGAAACTGAACAAGGAGAGATTCAACCTGGAAATAAGGAGAAATTTTCTGACAATGAAAGCAATCAACTAATGAAACAGAAGTTGCCTTCCGAAGTTGTGGGAGCTTCATCACTGGAAGCTTTCAAGAAGAGATTGGACTGCCCTTTGGCAGAACTGGCTTAGGGTCTCCTGCTTGGGCAGGGGGTTGGACTAGAAGACCTATAAGGTCCCTTCCAACTCTGTCAATCTGTTAAATCAATTAATATTGTTCTCTCTGATTAAAAAAAGAATATTTTTGGCCCAGGATTGAAGTGAGGAATCTTTGGTGCTCTCTGAGCTTGGCTGTTTTTTTTGTAGACGTTTTATTATCCAAACTAGGTGGCATCATTAGTGCTAATTGGTGATATTACCTAATTTGGATAATGAACCATCTGCAAGAAAACAACCAAGTTCGAAGAGCACCAAGGACCCCTCATGCTTCATCCTTTTTGCAAGACCACGCAGAAGCAGTCAGGTATATCACCCATGTTGTCATGGATGCAATGATGTCAAAACGAGAGTCCATAGTGTCATATTACCATTGCAGCAGGAATGCAATTTAGTACTTTCGTCATGAGATCTCGCTCAAGGATGTGTATCCTTCTATTTCCATCATAACTCATGGCCTATTCTCTCCTCCTCAACACCCTCCGTCTTTGGACACCTTTACCTAGAAGAGTCTCTGGTGCAGAGGCAATGTAAGAACAGTAGAAAACTCCTCTAACCCTGTTTTCCCAAAAATAAGACCCAACCCCCAAAAAATGAGCCATAGCATGATTTTTCAGAATGCTCATAATATAAGCTCTACCCCAAAAATAAACCCCAGTTAAGATTATCAGCCAGATGGACCCGGTTGGTACTGTAGTTCCCTGAAAATAAGACCTAACTGAAAAATAAGCCCTAATACATTTTTTGGGAGCAAAAATTAATATCAGACCTGGTCTTGTTTTCAGGGAAACACAGGTAGTAGACCATTTGCATGGGCAGGAAAGCAAATAATTCAGGAAAAAATAGAAGGTAGATGAAGAGCTGAAGCAGTCGGGAGAGAACTCTACACAGGTACTCCACAATTATGATTAGTTGATTACTGAGTGTAAAGCAGGGGTGGGTTCTGGCAGTCACTACTGTTGCTTCACTTGTGGGCATGCTGCACATGTGCTTGATGCATGCTGCATGTACATGCACAGTACAATAAAAATTGTTCTGTGCATGCGCAGAAGCAAAAAAACAAGATGGCAGTTCCATAGGTGCTGCCTGGAGAACCAGTTTGGGGGCGTGGCAGGCCTGGGTCACTGCTGGTTCCAACGACCCAGGCCACCAAACCACTACTGGTTTGGGCGAACCGGTAGGAAGCCACCACTGGTGTAAAGTTACAATAGATGTCCCCAAAGGTACTTGCAACCCATTTCAGAAGTTCTGACAGCTGGATTCCCCCTGCAGTTATGTGATCACATCTCAGGTGCTCAGCAGCCACCACTCCTTTATGACTATTGCCAAGTCCCACAAAAATGGCTCACAACGAGCGATGGGCTTGCTTTATAATTGCACCATTTTCTTAATGGCACTGCAATAGTCATAAAAAATCGGATCAGTCCCATTTTCAATCATTCTGACTTGTAACTGTTATTGGCAAGCTCCACTGTGTCGTAGAGTATTTAGTATTTTTATGGTGTCATTTAGTGTTTACACTGGTGCAATAAAAAGATACCGACAGGACATAGCAGACCAATCATGTCATGGTCTGTGACAGGTAAGTTCCTGGTTTGCTCCAGCATGTTCTGGCTGCTGCCATCTCTGTTTCATTGCAGGGCAACATCAGGACAATAATGCTATCAGAACTGAGCTACAAAATCCCACATGTGAGGAGGGGATTCTTCCCACACTGATCTTCTAGACTTGGGGTGTAGAGAAGAGCTGCTATTGGAGAGTTAAAGGGATGGGAAGGAAAAGATAAAACTTGGTGTCAACTAGCAAAGCATCCCTGGCCTGCTCTCAAGTTGCCATAGGCAAAGGGGAATGTGACATTGATGAAGCAGCACGGCAGCCACAAACAGATACACATTCCACACTTATCTCACTCAACGCTGTATCCCAGGGTTACTTCTATCAGGGAGGGGAATGAATTCTACAACCCACAAAATTGCACACCCTGGGGAAAGGCGGGAAAGAGGGTCATACTCGAGCCATAAATTACGTGGGGTCGGAGCTGGCTTCATTTGGGTATCGTGCCGACATGTTGCTCCTAATAAATAATTGGATTTCTTTTGAAGCTTGGCTCGAGGCTCATGATTTAATTAGGGCATCCGAACCCTGACACTAAGACAATTTTAGATGGAGGCACTTCAGAAGGGCTTAAGGAGGTCTCTGTCTGTTGAAATGTTCATGTAGGCCTTGCAGGGTACAGTTCATACTGAAAAAATCAGGATAGGTGCAGGTACTCAACTTATAAAAATTTGCTTAGCAACTGTTTAAAGTTGCAAAGGCACTGAACAAAGTAACTTACAGCTGCTCCTTGCACTTACAATTGTTGCAGCATTCCCATGGTCACATGATCAGAATTTGGATGGTAATAGTGTTCAATATTTTGAACATTGGAGGTGGGTGTGGACAAATGAGACAAAACAGCTTTACTTCAAACGTTTTATTAATATCACTAGCTAACCGCAAATGCTTTAAACAAGAACGAACAGAACAGAGGTTTCTCCTCTGACAACTCCTTAAATACCCCACTGTCAGATGGCCTAGCCAATCAGTATCCAGGGTGGCTCCCTCCTCTGGCATGGAGCTGAATAAGTAACAAATAGCAAGAGCACTTAGACTTCTATACCGCTTTACAGCTCTCTCTAAGCAGTTTACAGAGTCACCCTATGGCCCCCAACAATCTGGGTCCTTATTTTACCGACCTTGGAAGAATGGGAGGCTGGCCAACCTTGAGACTGGTGGGGTTTGAACTGCCAAATTGCAGTCAGCTCGCAGTCAGCAGAAGTAGCCTGTAGTATGCACTCTGGCCACTGCATCACCAATGCTTCACAATTGGCATGTATTTACAACGGTTGCAGCATCCCAGATCACCTGAGGGCCATTTGTGATCTTCCCGCCCGACTTCTAACAAGCAATCTGGATTCACTTAAAGACTACATGATTCGCTTCACTTCTGCAGTGATTCACTTAACAGCTGTGGCACAATGTTCATAAAATTGGGCGTGACCCATTTAACAGCTCGTTCGTTTAAAAATAAACAAACCTGGTCCCAAATCTAGTTGTAAGCCAAGGACTGCCTCTATGTTTCCTTGCAAAAGTCACTGCAAATATGTGCACTTGCTTCTTTTAAAACCCATTCTAAAAAAAAAAAAAAAACTGCATGAGAATTCAAGAAGGGAGATTGATACCCTCCCTTGTCATGGAGCTACCAGAGCAAAGAGTTGTGTGACATAGAAAAACTGGAAGATAATTCTCATGAAAGTCACCCATAAGACAAAAAGGCAAATTAATTGTGCCCCAAAGAGCATCCCCATTAGAGTAAAATTTGGTTTTAATGGTGGCTACTTAAAGTCATCATAGGCTCCTAATGAATCATTTGTCCTTGCCAGAAACAGCTTATGTAATAACAGCAGCTTCCATATTTGATGTCCTTTTAATGGTCCATGAGTTTCATTTGTAATGATCCAATTAAGAGCCAGAGCTTGGGTGCCTCTAATCATCAAGTCCTAATATTGTTTCTGTAGCAGCCCATTATTATTTTACACTCTGTTACCTCACCTTCTGAACAATAGATTTCGTCCCCCACCTCCAACCCATCCAAATCAAAAGATTTAGCAGTTCATTAAGCCTCAGTTTAGGGATGAGAAATTGTGGAAGGATGAGGAGAACAAGATCTGAGACCAGCCCTAGAGGTGAGTTGCTGTTACTTTCTCTCTCTTTCTTTTTAAAAAAAGGGGGACATAGGATGTGAGTACCTTAAAGAGGATATGGCAACACCAGCCTACAACAGCATCAGAGGCCTTGTTGAGAAGAATGTTAAGGAAAACATGGAAACCCTGAGTACCCCATAAAAACAAAGACCAGGAAGTCTACTTCACCTTGTTCCTTCTTTTGAAACTAGTTTAAGAGCCAGACCTACATGGCTTTGTTGTTGTTGTTAGTTGCGAAGTCATGTCTGACCCATTGCAACTCCATGGACAACGTTCCCCCAGGCCTTCCTGTCCTCTACCATCGAGACCATTTAAGCTCATGCTGACTGCTTCAGTGACTCCATCCAGCCATCTCATTCTCTGTCATCCCCTTCTTCTTTTGCCCTCAATCTTTCATGGCATTAGGTTCTTCTCCAGTGAGTCCTTCCTTCTCATTAGGTGACCAAAATATGTGAGTTTTATCTTCAGGATCCGGCCTTCTGAAGAGCAGTCAGGGTTGATCTCCTCTAGGATTAACTGGTTTGATTGCCTTGCAATCCAAGGGACTCGCAGCACCATAGTTCAAAGGCCTCGATTCTTTGGCACTCAGCCTTTCTTATGCTCCAACTTTCACAGCCATAGATTGCGACTGGGAAAACCATCGCCTTGACTATACACACTTTTGTTGGCAGGGTGATGTCTCTGCTTTTTAGTATGCTGTTTAGATTTGCCGTAGCTTTCCTCCCCAGGAGCAAGAATCTTTTAATTTCTTGGCTTCAGTCCCCATCTGCAGTGATCTTGGAGCCCAGGAAAATAAAACCAGTCACTACCTCCATTTTCTTCCCCATCTATTTGCCAGGAATTGAGAGGGCCGGATGCTACTGCGCATCTTGGAATCAGGCTATTTGAAGGACTGCTTCTCCCCTACTACATCCACCTAGCTCATCAGGACAGGAAGAGGGGTATGTTACCGGTCCTATTGATTAGGGAGCATCATTTAGTGAGATTTTGTGAAGAAGGGCATTCTTGGTGGTGGTTCCTTCTTTATGGAACATCATTTCCCATGAGATATAATTGGCAGCCTGAAAGGGGTACAAATTCTTAACGTGTGAAATCTAATCTTTATTTCAGATTTCCATTTTACTTATTCATTTAATATATTACATTTAGAAGCCATCTAACTCCAAAATATCTCTGGGTGCCTTACAGAAAGGCCCCTCAAGCCAAGGAAAACAATCAACAGTGTTCAAAACTTTTTCTGCAGTTTACACTTATTTGTAAGGAACATCTTCATTAACCCTGACTGAGATGAAGCAGCAAAGAACTCTGGCAAGGAATATTTGCTTAATGAGGCAAGCTAAATGATTTATTTACCATCCCAATCTAGGGAGAAGACTCCTGAAAACACCATGGACAGCCAAAAAAACAGACCAATGGATCATTGAACAGTGCTCTTACTCAAGCACAAAGGACCAGAATTAAATTATCCTACTTTGGACACATTATGTGAAGGCCTAGCTTTGAAAAGGAGGATGTAAGGCCAAAAAATAAAGAAAAGAGGGCAATTCGCAGCAAGATAGATAGACTCAAGGATATCGCGCTGAAGACCTGATGATGATGGATGTCATAGAGAAAATCTATGTAATGAATGTGTTCTCTAGGAATCAAAAATTACTTGACAGCACAGAATCAATAATCAGTCTTATGAATTTGGGCCTGTACATCTCAGTATTTCAGGTAGTTCTTGACTTATAACTGGTTCTTAATGACTGAAATTACAGCTATCCAGAAAAAGGAGACCTACAATCTGGATTCAAGATTCCGATGATCAGGTCCTCTCCAAGGTCTTGTGATTAAACTTTGTGTGCTTGGCAATATAGTGAATTTACAGCCATTTACGGTGTACCACACTCATGTGACTGCATGTTAACAACAGTTTGACCAAAAATTGGCACTTACTTCTGATTTTTGATGAAATCATGCCATTGGTTTGCTTAATAATCACATTGTTTGCTTAATTACCATCACAAAAAAAGGTAATTAAATCAGGTTGGACACATGACTCACCTGTTTTATGACCATTACAACATATAAACATAATAGGCAAACTCCATTCCTGTCATAGGTCAAGGAGTACCTATACCAGGGATGAAATCCAGTAAGTTCTGATAAGTTCTGGAGAACCAGTAGCGTAAATTTTGAGTAATTCAGAGAACTGGCAAATACCACATCTGGCTGGTCCCAGAGTGGGGTGGGAATGGACATTTTGCAGTATCCTCCCCCTGCCACGCCCATCAAGCCACACCATGCCCACCAAGCCATGGCCACTGAACCGATAGTAAAATGCTGCCCCCCGCATGTGTGCGTTTCCATTTTGGCACGGTGCCAAAAAACTTTGCCAACATTGACCTATACAGTCTAAATAAGTGACGCACTATAATAAGGACAGTCCTAATATATGATGGTCATCCTGCTTCTCTGTTAGAATTAAAATGATCAACTGCTATTTTAAAAAAGAGTTTTAGCAGCTTCACAGATGCCAGAAAAGGGGGGGGTGTCAAATATTTCTCCAGGGATAGTACAGTCCATATTTAAGTACTGAAAGGCAGGTGCAAATTTAGCTTTTAATTTGATTTGGGGGGTGGGTGGGAATCTAAATACAACCTTTTCTTCAAAAACAGAAAGAATGAACAAGAAAATCCTACAATCAAGCCATAATGGCAAAATACACAGAGGAGGAAAATAGAGGCCTTTGTGTTATAAGAAATAAATTATTATTTAATTATCTAGCTACAAGAAATATGAGCCATTTTTAGCATCTACTTTAATAAACCATTCTTAATTTTAATTGCTTAATTATTATTCCTCTGCATGAACAATATTCCATGGGCTTTTTACAAGATTTCATCTATTTCAGTGTTTCTCAAGCTCTGTAGCTTTAAGATGTGTGGAAATCAAACCTCACAATTTCCATGCTGGCTGCTGAATTCTGGGGGTTGAGATCCACATGTTTTAGAGTTTTGAAGACTGAGAAACACTGATTTATATTTGAAGTAAAAACCTGCAGAAATAATCTCAAGACAAAGTCAACTAGGATATTCTCATTGAATCTAACAACATTGCCAAAATTTGGAAGGCAGGGTGGGATTTAAAATATTTTTAAATCTATTTTATGTACAGTACAGTGGTGGGTTTCCTTTTTTTAAATTACTGGTTTGCTCACGCATGTGTGCAACACTACTTTGCATGCACACTAGCATCCTGGCAGGTGGGTGGAGCCTCCCACCGTTGTCACTACTGATTCGCCCAATCCAGGAGCAACCCACCTCTGGCACAGTATTTTAAAAAATTGTATGGTCACCCATCCTTAACAACTCTTGGGTGGCTGACAACAACTAATAAGATAATTATTCACAATGCTGGATGAATTATTTCCCAGACTGAAAACAAGAACATGGTTGATAACACGTTCCTTGAAGTGTAAGATCATTGACATAGAAGAACAGAGAGGCTGTTAAATCATGTAACATAACTCAAATACAATTCAGTAAATAGGTACAAAGAGAAATAATTCTCCTGACTTATATACACCCCATCTTTGTGGGATACAAGGAAGAGAGGGATACTGCCATGCCTAGCAATGTTTCACAGAAATACCTCTTCATTTCTTCACAGTAATTGCAATATTCACCTTTTGCCCCTGGAAGCAAGAACCATCAGCCAACTTCTTTAGACAGACATCCCCCGAATAAGCTCTCTGGACAATTTCCAATCCTTGAAGTATTACAGACATACTTTTTTGCTAGAAGAGCTATCAAGCTAGGCTAATAGTTCAATCTGGAGGGTCAATCTTAAATTTTTGTATGGGGTGTTGGAATTCCTGCCCAGCATGCCATGTAATCTCTAACATCCTTTATACAAAAGGGTTGTGTAACAAAACAAGAAGAAACTGGATCCATCGTAAGGTTTTTGAATTCAGCTCAGAATCTGATAACTCCAGTGAAACTCTGAACATGATGCTACTGATAATCAGTTTTTATTTTCTGCAGAAAACAAAAAGACTCCATGGCATTTTTGTCTCCCACCTTAACAGAGCAGGTGCAGAGAGAGAGAGAGGGAGAAAAAAAACAGGCGCAAGGATCACCATCATGAAAAAAACTTTTTGTCAAACTTCTTATAGTCTTACACACCTTGCACAGATCGTCATAGTATTAGAAACATTATTTCATGTTACCCAAACATCATGATTTTTCTCAGCGCACTGAAAACAATGGACCTTAGAAGAGGAAAGAAATACATTTTCTGACATATAAGACAGAGCTCTGTTAGGGAATGCTGAACACACATTTCAAGTTATAAGCAAGGTTACTTGGCACAATCCACTTGTTACTTTACTAGGCTAATCTTGGCAATTCGCCTAGAAGTTTAATCTATGAAGTTGGCACTTTAGCTTACAATGGAGCTTCTCTCAACAGCAATTTAACAAAAGCTGAATTGGGTTACACTCTGTGTATGCTCTAATCCTTCAGGGATCATTTTACTATGGAATGGCACAAATCTTCCCACTTGGAGGACCTGATGAGGAGGTTTCAGGGAAGGGCCTCCCTGGAAAAGAGAAACCAGAAGGCCATGAGTTTTGGTCATGCCTTGCCCATGAAAACTTGACATGTATGTTCCTCTTGGCTTCTAGGTGCTCGCTAAGGAAGGATTTGTTGAAATGACCATCAGATCATTAGTATTCTTATACAGTAATTAACACACTCTGATGCTAAGGAGTTCTACTCCCCCTCCCCACCTGAAAAGAACTCTGTTCCAACTGCCAGTTGCCTCACATTCCATTACCTCAGTTCAAACTGGCATATATTCCACTCCTTCACTCAGGAGCAGTCTGGGGCTCCTTACTGTACTAAACGTGGGTATCTCACCAGGATGTCTATGCCTTCCACTTATGGAACTGCTTCCGGACTCAAGGAGTAATATTCCCTTATGTGTTTCAATCACCGACCACCACTGAGCCAATGGATTGAACCGGAGTGAACCAGATTTCTCCTGCATTGCCCGATCAGATAGTTTCATCGTGAAGCACAGGTATCCAGCTAGTATATAATAGTGGACAATTTTTCTCAACTTGAAATGCTTGTTGGAAGCAATTACATACGTGTTCTGGTTTTGAAAAGCTGAAAGACTCTTGACCCATTTTAAGAATATTACACAACCTTCATAAGCAACCCATAGCTCACAACTAAGATTTAGATTTGCCACTGGTTCCATTATACCCTCCATTATACCCTAAAGAAGTCCTGAATTGACTCCCCTTCAAGTCAATAATATATAGCATTCTTCCTATATTTGAAGATATATCCAACGTATGGATTCAAAAATGCAAAGAGCTGATTTCCATCAGAATCACCAAAGGCAACCTGATTCTATGAACTGACTGGGTGGGGAATTCTGGGAGCTGAAGTCCACCCCTCTTAAAGTTGGTAAGGTTGAGGAACACCGCTCTAGATCAGTCAATATGGAAGTCAGAAAGAGACAATCCCATTCTATCCTGTGATTGGCAGAAAATCTGTTACCACTTTTTCTCCCCAAAAAGGCAACTTTGCAAACAACAATGTAAAGAAATTGCACAATTTCACTGGATTAACTGTGAAATTGTGCAATTTCTTTACATTGTTGTTTGCAAAGTTACCTTTTTCAAATTCATCCAGCAAAGTCTTCCCCTTTGTGTACTTCTCTAAGTTGGGGAACTAGAAAGAGTACAGTACAGCAGAAAAATATCTCTGTCATATTTATGCATTATAAATGGTGATCTTTTTTCCATACTCAAACCCTGCTATCTTTGCATCTCATGTGCCACCTTGTGGCTACTGTGGAAACTTTGGGGTGAACCCACACAGAACAGAATGCCTAACATCAGTTTACCTTTTTGTGCTGTAGGAGTTGTGAGTTGCTTGTATTTGTGGGAAGCCAAACTGAACTTCAACTTTCCTTAATAGTTGCCAAACTACACATCAATGCAAGCATAAATCTAGCCTGCTTAATAAAGTAATGCTTAATACGTTTCTTTACAAATTAAGTCATCCGTGTTGAAATATCCAGCAATGTTTTCTTAACTTTTCTGAATATCTTTTACCCTAAAGTCCTTCTGTATGAATATAACTAAGCCCTGCTTACAAAGCTTTCGTGATTTTTGTTTTCCAACAAATCTACCACTCACATTTCTGTCAATTGTAGAACTTAACACTAATATCTAACATTCTTTTCTCATGACAAAAGAAGACATGTTTGTGCAAATCACTGATTTTAGCTATTTATCTTTGTTCACTTTCAAAGCAGACATTCAGAAAAATTCAGCAATGTTTTTTAAATCAGGTTCTAGCATCATATGGAAGAAAGGAGGGAGGGGAGGGAAGGAGGAAGGAAGGGAAAGAAGGAGGGAAGGAAGGAAGGAAGGAAGGAGGGAGGGAGGGAGGGAGGAAGGAAGGAAGGAAGGAAGGAAGGAAGGAAGGAAGGAAGGAAGGAAGGAAGGAAGGAAGGAAGGAAGGAAGGAAGGAAGGACCATTTTATTAAGACTCAATGGAAGACAGGGCTCCTATCCTAACTGTTCCTTCTAGAAATTTGCCGTTTGTGCCTTGCCTACTGTAGCATCCATTTTGTGGAAATGTACCTATCAAAATTCTCAATGTGCTCATCAACTCCCAAAGTTTGGGCTTCCCTCTGAAAGAATCCATGAGAAAGGTAACAGATTACAGGTAATCCTTGACTTAAATTGGGACCACAATTTCCATTGTTAGGAAGGCAAGTGCTAAATGAATCACACAGAGGGTAGGCAAATCTGGCTTTCCCTGTTGATTTTGGAAGGTAGCAAATAGAAATAACATGACCCTGGGTTGCTGCAGCTGCTGTCCGTCATAAATATATTCCAATTGCAAGAAACCACACTTTGATCATGGGAATGCTACAACAGTAAGGTGACCAGATTTTCAGATTGGTAAAGAGGGACACCATTGACCGGGGCGGGGGGAGGAGGAAGCTAGGCTGCGGCGGTTAGTGCCAGCCAGCGGCCTCGCTAGGGACGTCTGGTCACCTTAATTATACATATCCTCTCTCTCTCTATCCATCCATCCGTCTGTCTGTCTATCTGCCTGCCTATCTGTCTATCTAGTTATGGTATCTCTCTGTCTCTCTCTCTCCTTCTGTCTGTCTATCTGCCTGCCTATCTGTCTAGTTATGGTATCCCTCTCCCTCTCTCCCTCTCTCCTTCTCTCTCTCTCCGTCCGTCTATCTGCCTGCCTACCTATCTCTCTCTCTTTCTCTCTATCCATCCGTCTATCTGCCTGCCTATCTGTCTATCTAGTTATGGTATCTCTCTCTCTCTCTCTCTCTCTCTCTCTCTCTCTCTCTCTCTCTCTCTCTCTCTCTCTCTCTCCCTCTCTCCCTCTCTCCCTCTCTCCCTCTCTCCCTCTCTCCCTCTCCTTCCCTCATCTCATTATCATCTATCTCAGTGTTTCTCCACCTTGAAGACTTGAAAGTATGTGGACTTCAACTCCCAGAATTCTGGGAGTTGAAGTCCACACACTTTCAAGTCTCCAAGGTGGAGAAACACTGATCTATCTAATTAATATAATTATTTCTCCCTCTCTTTTTCACTCTCTCTCTCTCCCACGCACACACGCAAAGGCATAGGGCAGCCCACCTCACACACAGGTAACGCCGGGCAGCTTACAACATTATGATGCACACCCAAAGCGAATAGAGTCAGGTGCCTGTGATCCCAACCCTCCTTTCCTGAGGGGGGAGGGCCGTGGAACACTGCAAAACTCTTCTTGGTGGCATCACTCTATGGGGCTTTCACTTTCGCTTGTCCCCCCACCCCAACCTTTCCAAAGCCAAGCTTCATCCGATTCTAACCAATCCCAGTGCCTCTCGCATCTCTCCTTTGCAAGCGTCACCCTGTGCAGAGGGCTGGGATGAGAGCTGGAGTCCGATGCCACTGGCGATCTGGAGCTGCTGTAAGCAGGCGCAGGGCTTTGGGGGAGGGGGGATGCGCAGAACCCCCTCCCCTAATGCTTCTGGCTCTTCTAAAGAAGAGGGGGGGCTTGTGCAGAGAGGAATCTCTCCTCCCCTCCCTGCACGCACCCCACTGATGCCCGCATCAGAGCTCAGACGGGATTCAGGAGAAGGAAAGGACTTTCCTTTCGCCGGCATCAGAGCTCGGGTGAGCGAAAGCAAGTATTTTAATCAGTGGGCTGTGTGCAGGGACGAATATCTTCTCTCCTCCCTGCACGCATCCCACTGATTAAAAAGTGCTTCCTCTCGTCCGCCCAATCTCTGCTGCAGGCAAAAGGGAGCTGGGAGGAGAGGAGAGATTCCTCCCTGCACGCATCCCACTGAAAGCACTTTAATCAGTGGGGTGCGTGTTAGGAGGAATCTCTCCTCTCCTCCCTGCACACACCCCACTGATGCCCGCATCAGAGCTCAGGCAGGATTCAGGCGAAGGAAAGGACTTTTCTTTCACTGGCATCAGAGCTCGGGTGAGCGAAAGCAAGTATTTTAATCAGTGGGCTGCGCGCAGGGACGAATATCTTCTCTCCTCCCTGCACGGATCCCACTGATTAAAAAGTGCTTCCTCTCGCCCGCCGATCTCTGCTGCGGGAGAAAGGGAGCTGGGAGGAGAGGAGAGATTCCTCCCTGTACGCATCCCACTGAAAGCGCTTTAATCAGTGGGGTGCGTGTTGGGAGGAATCTCTCCTCTCCTCCTGGCACGCACCTCCCTGCCTAAAGTGCTTCCTCTCGCCTGCCCGATATCTGCTGCAGGCGAAAGAGAGCAATTTAATCAGTGGTGTGTGTGCTGGGAGGACAGGAGAGATTCCTCCCAGCATGCACCCCACTGAAAGCGTGTGGATGGGCAGGGGAGCGAGCGACAGCTGATGGGCTGGGGAGCGGGACTTTTTGAAAACTGCGCGGGGCGCAGGACAAATTCTACAAAAGCGTGCCTGTCACGCTGAAAGCGGGACGTCTGGTCACCTTATACAACAGTCATAAGTGCGAGCAGCAGTCATTAGTCACTTTTTTCAATGCAGTTGCAACTTCAAACAGACGCTAAATAAAATAGTTGTAAGTTGAGAACTAATTGGAATTTTTGTATGCATATTGTTTTGGTCTGTTTCTCTGAGAGAAGAGAATTCCACCAAAATCCAACCAAGGCAGGATCTTCTATCGCTACATGGACTAACAAACATGTTCCCTATTTTTTCCATGAGGTTCTAGTAGCAACCTGATAAGGTATTATTCTATTCTTTTTTCTTAAATGGAAGAAAAGCTCTCATTTGTAATTGTAAGGCAGAGAAATCCTGATAAGGAAGGTGAAAAGGAATTATTGCTGAGCTCTAAAAGACTGCAATGGTATCTTCTCAGTGTTCCTCAACCTTGCCAACTTTAAAATGTGTAGACTTCAACCAGCTGGGGAATTTCTGGGAGTTGAAGTCCACATCTCTTAAAAGTTGCCCAGGTTGAGAAGTGCTATTCTTTGGAAAGCGAAGGGAAGAGAGAATGAAACAAGCTACTCCATTACAATTTGTATTGGGTTCTTTCAAATGCCACAGAAGAAGGGTGCAAAACGCCTGAGACAGATTTGATTGCTCCGTGGTAGTAAAACAGCCTATTTTAGAGCCTGTCAGGTACATTATTCCCTCTCTTTTCTTCATCATCCTTCCAAAATGTACAAACACAAATCTGCACACAAACACTGTTCCTGTGCATATTCCACTTCACCTCAAGATTTGTGCATGAATTGGATTAAAGTGAGGGAGAGGTGCACAGAGTCAGCCTCACTCTCTCTTCCCAGATTCTACCTTGCTCCAATAGCAGGACAAGAGTCGAGACACTCGTAGAAAGGCTAATGGAATGCCATTGTGTGGTTTTGCTTTAAGTTTGGAATATTTTATATAAAAGGACGTAAAAAAAACCAATTATAGTCAAATGAAGGTTGAGGTATGATGATAGTAATACAGTGTTTTTCAACCTTTTTTGTGCAAAGGCACACTTTTTTCATGAAAAAAATCACGAGGCACACCACCATTAGAAAATGTTAAAAAAATTTAACTCTGTGCCTATATTGACTATATATAAAGTGTTTTTCCCACGGCACGCCTTACACTATGTCACGGCACACTAGTGTGCCGCGGCACAGTGGTTGAAAAACACTGTAGTAATATATATATAGAACCTGTGCTGTATTACATCTTAGGCAGATGTGTTAACCACTAAGCCATATCTACCTAAAATGTAATACAGCACAGGTTCTAATCCCAGCAAGGGTATGGCTAGCTGATGAGAGCTAAATAGCTTGAAATAGATCTATACTAGTCTCCTTTTATTTATTTATCAGCACAAATACAACACAAATGTAACAAAGGCAACAGTAAAAATATTGGGTTTCTGTCTGGATAGTCTCTTGTGATGAGCCGATAGACAGAGAATGGAAGCAGTTAGCTTCCTCCCATAATTGGGGCTTACCAGGGGTTGTGACACTAAATACATACACACACACACACACACACACACACACATACTTGATTTAAAATATACAATTTGATATGAATTGTAGGCGATGGCGGTGGAAGGGATGCAAGGAAGATTTGGAACCAATCGACACACTTTCTACAATTTGTAATGGAAGATGGTTTTGTGGTGGTGGGGGTTGTGTGTTTTGTCTGTTTGTGTTTATTCAAACATTTTAAAAAATTATTTGGGGAAAAAAAAGAGTCGAGACACTTGTTGATGGGATGGGCGCTGTGGTTGACCAGGGTGTCTTTTGTGTCTTGCCGTGTTCTTTAGGTACCACATCACTTGCAGAGACCGTCTTCATGAACTTTATCCTATTCTAGTAGGTTTCATCCTCTCAGTCTGCCAGAATCTGTCTTCACATGCTCGGGAAAGACAACTCCTTATCTCTCCAAAGGTCAATGACCCAACGGTTACTCTCAACCCTGGTTTGGCCAACCTGTCGAAGCTGTTGTCTGGGGTGTGGCCGCTGTGCATGCTACAGCTACTAGGAGCCACAGGTGAGAGCTGAGTGACAGGTGGGGACCAAAGAGGGATGAGCTGCCCCAAAAGCTGCCCTAAAAGGACACAACGTGCCCCTACACCAGAGGTGCTACCCCTCCCTGAACACCCCATATAACCCAAGGCGTATGTCAAGGTCCTCTTTGAACACAATGGATGGATATCATTACCGCTCCACCTATGCATTCATTTCAGTCCATTTATATAGCTCTCTATCTTGCAACGCTTGGATGCCAAGCATGAAATAAAAATTCTATTTAAAAATCACCGATAATGTTGTCCCCCAAGGTGCTTTTCCAAAAGGCAACTAGACTTTTTTTTGGGGGGGGGGGGGATCTTTTCTTTTCAAGCATTTCACTTCTCAGCCAAAAAAAATTCTTCAGTTCTTTAGTTCAGAGAACTTAAGAAGCTTCTTAGATGAGAAGTGAAACACTTTCAAACAAAAGAATAAAATCAAAGAAACTCCAGTTGTTTGTGGAAAAGTATCTGGGACAACCATGGCCTGCATAATTGAAAATCTCCATACACATTTCATCAGTAATATGAGCCGAAGTGGCGCAGTGGTTAGGGTGCCGTACTGCAGGCCACTTCAGCTGACTGTTATCTGCAGTTCGGCGGTTCTAATCTCACCGGCTCAAGGTTGACTCAGCCTTCCATCCTTCCGAGGTGGGTGAAATGAGGACCCAGACTGTGGGGGCGATATGCTGACTCTGTAAACTGCTTAGAGAGGGCTGAAAGCCCTATGAAGCGGTATATAAGTCTAACTGCTATTGCTATTGATCATAATATACAAAGTGTGGCAGAGAAATGGAAAAACTACATCTCCAATCACATCCACCTCACCCATTTTTTTGGCTTCCAGATTGGTGCAGGAGGCTTTCCAGGCCCAAAATGGAATGTGGGGGGGGGCTTCACACGGAATCCCCCATGCCCCATTTTGGTTTCTAGGTTGGTGCCGAAGGCCCTCCAGGCCCAGAATGGCGCACAGCGGGCACATATGCACCTGCGCAAACCCCAAAATGCAGTGCGAGCACACACACACAAACACACCACATGCGCCCCTGCCCTTCCCCACATGTGAGGCGGAGACCCAAAGACCAGCTGACCGTCAGGAGGCACACCCACATGCACGGTGGAGCTGGGTTGGGGCGACAGCTGTCATGCCCGCAGAGAGGGCTCTGCGTACCACCTGTGGCAGGTATGCCATAGATTCGCCATCACAGACATAGGGTCTCCTGCTCCAGCAGGGGTTTGGACTAGAAGACCTCAAAGGTTCCTTCCAACTTTATTATTCTACTCTATTATTCCATATAATGAAATGATATTTGCACAATATAGGAATGGTGGATTGATTGCTGTCAAACGAGCTGATTTGTTTCGATCCTCTGACCAAATTTTCGATGTAGAATGGAAGGCTTTTATTCAATCATGTCCCACCGAAGGAGAAGAAGGACGGAGTCTGCCCTGTAATGAAATTTCCAAAGCCATCAACTACTCCTTTAATACAGAGGGAGTGAAGGAAATATAGTCAACAGAAAATCAAAGAGTGCTTTTTAATTAACAAGGACAATTACTTCTAATTGCAAAGCTCATACATTTTTCAAAAGGGGAGATATTTTCTCCTTAATTGCCATAGGTGTGCTTCAATAGGCAATTAAAAACACATTAAAATAAGAAACCAAAGATAAGAAGCCTGTCCTGAATAGATTAAGGATGAAAATTGTAGCAGTAACTCAGTTTCCATTTTAGTAGAAATAATGTTTATATATTGTTTTTTTTTTTCTTTCCAAGCAATGCAAATAGAATGGGTATTATGCATGATTTCATAAGCCTGCTGCATATAGGTGGAGTGGAAAAATTATATTACTTCTTGATGAATAAAATATTGATACAATCAAACTACAGGGAAAATTAACCCTGTTTATTAACTTTTCAGCAGATGGCAGCAACAGCTGATCTTATGCAGCGTCAGAACTAAGCAGCGTTGCGCCTAGTTAATACAGGATGGAGCACCAATAGGAAATCTCAGGGCTGTAGAGTTGGAAATTGGGTGGCAGAGAAAATCCATCCTGAAAACAAAGAGAAGCAAAACACTTCTGTACTGTTGCCAAGAAAATAATTTGGATTAATGAATGAGATAATCTTGAAATGCACTTGCAATATCAACGTAATAAGCATACACGTATAGAATAAAATAACAGAGTTGGAAGGGACCTTGGAGGTCTTCCAGTCCAACCCCCTGCTTAGGCAGAAACCCTACACCACTTCAGACAAATGGTTATCCAACATTTTCTTTAAAACTTCCAGTGTTTATAATAGTAATACAGTAGAGATCTCAATATTAAGTACTTAGTTCGAGATCAAAACTATTATTATATAATTAATACTTTGATGCAACTTGCAATGGTTCTTTTTATGTTATGCTTAATTTTGGATGAAAAGTCAAATAAAGTTATCTTAACTCTGTAATATTCTACATTTCAATTAAAATTGTTAAAAAGTTTACTTTTCTTTTTCCATCTGCAATACTGTAAAGTTCCTAACTAACAGAATGTTCATCATTTTAATCGTACTACATAAATATTACTGCACTGAAATCTGCATTGAAATAATGCAATATATCAAAATTTGTAGTATTATAATAAAAAAGGAAGGAAAAGAATTGAGCTTTTAGTTTTTCACCCAGCATACTTTTAATCAATGCTTAGATCAGAGAAAGCACCTGTGTTACCTAGTTCAGCTAGTAAAAAATATAGTTTAATTAGAATAGAGTAACAGAGTTGGAAGGGACCTTGGAGGTCTTCTAGTCCAATCCTCTGCTCAGGCAGGAAACCTACATCACTTCAGACAAATGGTTATCCAACATCTTCTTTAAAACTTCCAGTGTTGGAGCATTCACAACTTCTGGAGGCAAATTTTTCCATTGATTAATTATTCTAACTGTCAGGAAATTTCTCCTCATTTCCAAGTTGCTTTTCTCTCCTTTATTAGTTTCCACCCATTGCTTCTTGTTCTACCCTTGGAGAATAGCTTGTAAGTAATGTTTACTTACATCACAAACATCAGCAAACATCCCCAATTACCTGGGGAAATTGGGAAAGCAGGACACTCTGTTTCTGCACCAATAAATTATTTTTTGAATGAGGAAGATGTATCCAATAAGGACTTTGTGTCACCTTTAAAAGGGCCCCTGGATTCCATTCAGCATTTGATTTCATCAAGTTTTTTCTGTTTGACACCTCAGCAACGATGCTACCCATCAGTCCTCTCATATAGATCAGACAAAAATAATGACCTGATGAGCTAATTCTACTTTATTGTAAAACTACATTAACCGGATATTGCAAGTATGAATGTGTAAACCTCCTGCTGTCTTTTTTGCAGACTGAAAAGTTAGGCAGATTCCCTTGTGGGTGTCTTTCCTTGCCCATTATCCAACTGTGTCCACTAACTAAATCCACTCTTATCTGTTCTCTAGGCAACATCCTCTCCTTACAATACCACGTCTTAATCCAACTCTGGTGCTTTGACCATTGCATTCTACAACTTCATAAGCTTTGAGGTAACTGAGATACTATACAAGTAGTCCTTAACTACAACTGAGGCAAAAATTTCCGTTGCAAAGCAAGACCGTTCTTAAGTGAGTTTTGTCCCATTTTTGTGGAAATGTTTGCCTTTCTCAATGGCTGGCAAACCACATTGAGAATGCAAATATCAACACAATAATCCTTCCTTAATTAGTGTAAAGCCTGAGTAATGCAACTCAGCACAATAATCAATAACCTGATCCTTACTTAACAAAGAAGAGACAACATCTGGCACGCTGGCACATTCCATTGCTCGCAACAATATCTGGTTGTCTATTAACTTACTCAAACATAGCTTGGATTTTTTGTCTAGCTAATCCAATCAGCATAAGTAAAGCTTGATCTATTAGCTTCTGCCAATTTCTGTCACGTAAACTGATTTTATGACAATAAGAGGAGAGCTCTCACAAGCTGTTGGGAGTGCCTTCACAACCTTCTTCCTGCCTGTGTGTCTTTTCTTCATCACCACAACACATTTTACCATCTTTCTTGCCTCAGTTGCTAAGTGAATCACTGTAGCTGGGTTAAACCCAGACAAGACCGAGTGGCTGTTGTGTTTCCCTCCCAAAAATTTGACCACCATACCATCACTCAGGCTGGGGGGACAAAATTTAAACCCCTCAGAAAGGGCCCGCAACTTGGGAGTCCTCCTGGATTCACAGCTAACTTTTGACCACCATCTCTCAGCTGTGACCAGGGGGGCATTTGCCCAGGTTCGCCTGGTGCGCCAGTTGCGGCCCTACCTGAATCGGGAGGCCCTCACAACAGTCACTCGAGCCCTTGTGATCTCTAGGCTGGAATACTGTAATGTGCTCTACATGGGGCTGCCCTTGAAGAGCATCCGAAGACTACAGCTAGTCCAGAATGCGGCCGCGCGAGTGATCGTGGGCGCACCACGGTTCGCCCACATAACACCGATCCTCCGTGAGCTGCACTGGCTACCTGTTGGTCTCCGGGTGCACTTCAAGGTCCTACTCACCACCTATAAAGCGCTCCATGGTAGTGGATCTGGCTATTTGAGAGACCGCCTTCTGCCAATTACCTCCCTGCGTCCCATCAGATCGCATAGAGTTGGCCTCCTCCGTATTCCATCCGCCAGTCAGTGCCGACTGGCGACTACTCGGAGGAGAGCCTTCTCTGTTGCGGCTCCGACACTATGGAACAATCTCCCCGTGGAGATTCGTACCCTCACCACCGTCCAGGCCTTCCGCACAGCCCTCAAGAACTGGCTAACCCGTCAGGCCTGGGGATAATCTTATTTCGCCCCTCCCGAATGCTGAGTGAATGTTGAGTTTTATTGTCTAATTTACTTTGTGCACATTTCTTTTTTCGTATTGTCCCACACTCCCCTTCCTTTTTTGATTGTAAGCCGCCCTGAGTCCCCTCAGGGAAAAGGGCGGCCTATAAATAAACAAATCTAAAAAAAAAAAAAGTGAATCTTTGATCATTAAGTGAATCTGCCTCTGCCCATTGACTTCGCTTGTCAGAACCCTGTTGCAACGGTTTTAAATGATGGCCACATGATCTTAGCTTGCTGCAACTGTCGTAAATACATGCCAGTTGTCCAGCCTCCGAATTCTGATCATGTGACCATAGGGAGGTTGCAAATGTGAAAAACAGTCATGTCACTTTTTCAGTGCTGTTGTAACAGCACAAATGGCTGTAAATCAAGGACTACCTGTGTACACAACAGTTTCCATTCAAAAACTAAATGGCTATTTATCAGAAAGCAAAAAAAAAAAGCTGCACCCCTGAAGTTACAAAAGGGATTTCGGCATAATTAAAGAGCCGTGGACATCTCATTTCACTTGGACTTTAGAAGTTCATTGATTTCTTGCTGTTGTGATTTATGGACATCCTGGTATTGCTTCATGCAGAGATTCTTACAGAATTAATAGGGAAATGAAAGAGAACTATAAGGACACTTGTCCCATGGTTGGTTAAAAAAAATGAGCCATATGATTAATTACCATTTCAGATTATCTACTCAAAATGTAACATCCCAAGAGAAAAGGGTTAAAAGATATTTTTGTGGTTTCTTTTTTTTCCCCAATCATATACTCTTGAGACCAGTGACACAGTTAACTATTCCAGGCACCAGACCAGAGGTGGGTTCCTAACAGTTCACACCTATTCGGTAGAACCGGTTCGTCAAATCTACCGGACCGGTTAGAAGAGGTTCCACCAGTGGACCCGGAAAGCAGGCCACACCTACAGAAGAGGTTCCAAAAAACCCGCCACTGCGACACAGATAGAGAGACAGACAGACAGACAGACACACACACACACAAAGAGAGAGAAAGAGAAAGAAAGGAAGAAATAAATAAATAACGAAAGAAAAAATAAAGAAAAAGAGTGAGAGAGAGTTGAAAGTTAAAAAAGAAAAAAAGGGACAGAGAGACAAAAGGAAGGAGAGAGAGAGAGAGAACACATGGCCGGCAAGCCCCTCCCACCAGGTCACATGGTTGGCAAGCCACTCCCACAAAGGAGGCCACACCCACAGAGTAGGTTCCAAAAAATTTTGAAACCCACCACTGCACCAGACTCAACATCTAGGGAGGAAAGCAAAGGAAAGTAAAAATAGCCAAGATCCAGGGTTGGGGGGCATGAAGAAACGGGGAATTGTGCCCTTTGCTTCTATTAAGATTATTTAAGATCTATACCACACTTACATTTCTTCTTATCTAAAAATGGTAGGAAACGATGACACTGATTTTGGACAACTGGGATCGAAGGGCACCTCCCAAGCGACTCAGACAAGAGGTAACAAATTGGCTTCATCCTTGAAGATGAAGCTCCAACCTTCAGTGTCAACGTGGGAGGCCAGCTTTAATTTAGTATTGAGGAGTTGGAAGGGACATCAAAGTTCTTCTCGCCCAGGGTTCCTTGGGAACTTTAAGAGATTTGGATTTCAGCTCCCAGAATGGCGAGCTTGGGAATTCTGAGAGGTGACACCCACATGTCTTAATGTTGTTGAGGCTGAGAAACATGGATCTAGTCCCCCTCTCTGTGGGCACGTGTGCCATCGCTGGCTGGTCTTCACAGCAATGGTGGGCTGCAGATCGTGTTGCAACCAGTACGGTTGCAACACGACCCAGCGTCCTCCACATGAATGTGCGCATGCGCACACATGCGCAGTGCACACATGCGTTCTACCCTCCAGCGATGCCTCCGTGAGCCTCTGCAATGCTCCAGCTGCTCGGCGGAGCATCATGCAGGCGCTGTACACATCGTGCACGTGTGCGGAAGTGCCAAAGAGTTTAAAGACAGGTAAGGATGATAGGCAGGCAGGTGGGGCCCTCTGGAGCACCATACCGGAGCGGTACCCGGTGCTCCAGGCAGGCACCAGTACCCCGGTACCGGGGCGTACCGCCTGCAACCCACCACTGCTTCACAGGAACTGTTGTGCTGAAAAACAGCCTGAAAATGCCCCCAAAAATGGCCCCAAAACAAGTTGATTTGGGGCCATTTTCATGCCATTTTTGGGCCAATTTCAGGATGTTTTTTGGGCCAAAAACATCTCCAAAAAACAGCCTGAAAAAAGCCTGAAAACAGCCTGAAAACCAACCTGAAAATGGCCCCAAAACAGCCTGAAAATGGCCCCCAAAACAGTCAAAAATGGCCAAAAAACAGGCCTTCCCCTGCAAGTCACCTGGACTTCAGGTTTCCAGTGCTCCAGGGCACATGAAGATCAGCCGGCTGGCACACATGTGGGAGCTGGAAACCTAAAGATCAGCTGACCAGCACTCATATGCATACATGGCAGCTGGTCTTTGGGTTTCTGGCACTCCAGCGCACATACATGCACACCCCCATGCATTCCAGTTTGGGCACTCAGTGCCCAAAAGGTTTGTTATCACTGATCTAGTCAACCCCTCTGTACTGTGCAGGAAAACCAAATCATCCATCCAGGAGAATGTCTATGGAGATTCTCAATCACCCAAGTCATGGTTATCTCAAAGATGCTTTTTCCAAAAGACAACTGGACTTTCTTGGTTTTTTTTCCTTTAAAAACATTTCCCTTCTCACCCAAAAAGCTTCTTCAGTTCATCCTCCCAGGAGAGAGTCCACAGTTATATACATCTTATCCAGTGGTGGGATTCAAATAATTTAACAACCGGTTCTCTGCCCTAATGACCAGCTTGGGGGGGTGGCGGGGTGGCTCGGTGGTCATGTGACTGGGTGGGCGTGGCCAACTCAATGTCACTCACATCAATGGGTGCTTCGCCTTAGCTGTGACAATGTAATAAGGGTTAATTAGAGAGGCAGTTTCTGTAAGCAGGGCAATAAAGATTAAGCTAGAAACAACACCAGAATGTTTCCTTCCTGCCTTCCTTACAGGATTAGTCCTGTAAAGTGGGGAAAAAAACAAAAGGAGATTTCTTCCAACAACCGAACTGCTTAGAAAGTTAACAACCGGTTCTCCCGAATAGGTGCGAGCTGGCTGAATCCCACCACTGATCTTATCCCCAGGAAGCCTTTTCTTATATTTAAAGGGAATCTGTGTATTAAATAAGTTGTGTTGACATTTATGAATCTGTGTTAGAGAAATAAAAATAATGGATTGACATACTGATCCTCATGTGAGAAAAGAACTATTGGATTCCATTCTTATTGTCTCACATATGCTTGTCAAATTAAGCCAAGCTTTGACATGCATCACGTAATCTAACAAAACCTCAGCATGAAAGCAAATGTTACTTGTAAAATATGATTGGAGTGTTTACGACTCCCTTGTTGCTGAGTATTGGTTCTTCCCCCTCCCCATGTCAAAGCAAATGGCAGCATTCATTTGTAAAAGCCATGATTAATTTGCATTTTATTGCCCAGCCTAAAGATTGTTCACAGACTTAGACTATTGCTTAACTGAAGAATATCAGAAGATTAATCACATGCCATATTTTTATTATGTAAAATAGTAAGGTGCCAACTGCATAAATTACTGTGTATAAACATTTTTAATAAAAGATGAATGAGCATCAGTTTTAATTTTAAAAAGGCGAGGAGAGAATTAATGCCCCACAAGTAAAATCTATGGGCAATAAACATCCATACAAACAAATGTTTTACTTGTAGCCTCTAAAATTATTCATACCCACAATCCATTTATTACCATGAATACTTTCAGATTTTCAGTTTTACTATTACTGCTCTCTGGAGAGGAGGATGCTGTACAACTTTACAGCAAGTTTGCTCATGTTTTATTACCCATATAAATCATCTTTATAACACTGGCTCGGTTTTCAGATCATCCCGCTCCTTTAATTGTAACAAGTGACCACTCTTCTATGAAGGCTTGGTGGCCACCTAAAGTTAAAAGCTGAGAAGTTTGCTTAAAACAAGCTTTGGCTCAGATCATCTGTTCTGTAAAATAAAGTGCCTTTGTGCAGATCCTAAGGGAAATCCATGTAAGGAACAGTTTATATAAAAACAAATAAGATCAGTTATAAAAATGTAGTCAGAAGAATAAAGTTTAGAGCATGCTAACAATTCTCACCTCCATTTTTAATCATGTATCTCCAAAAAGTGAGTCTGAGCAGAGGACTCCCATTGAAAGTACAATATTCCAACAAAACCAAAGCTTTTCTCTTTGAAAATACAAGAGGTATTTCACAAGAAGAGTCCTCCACTCCTCTGCTCACAGTAGAATCCCTTACGCCACCAGGCTCGAAATTTTGGGCTTGGGCAACCTGGAACTACATTGCCTATGGTCTGATCTAAGCATAGTACACAAAATTGTCTGATACTACATCAGGGGTGGGTTTCTCGCCCCGTTCCAACCAGTTCGGTTGGAACAGGGCTGGCGGCGTCCTCGTGCACGCGCGTGGTGCACACATGCGTACTAGCGTCTGTGCGATGCTCCAGCTGCTCCTGGAGGATCGCACAGGCGCTGTATGCGTCCTGTGCATGCGTGGAAGCGCAGAACTCGTCAAAACCGGGTAAGGACCGCGGGCGGGCGGCTGGGCCCTTCGCTGTTCCCGGAAGTTACTTACTTCCGGGTTCACCGACCAACCGGTTTGCAGGGACCGCCGTGAACCGGTTGAAACCCACCCCTGTATTACATCCTACCTGTCAATGACTACTTCAGCTTCAACCGCAATAATATACAGGCAAACAATCAATACAATCTCAAGGTAAACCGCTCCAAACTCAATAGCTTCAGCCTTAAAATGTCTACCGTGGATCTCACCCCATTCCTAAGAGGTCCGTAAAGGGAGCCTGCATAAGCCCACCGGCGTGCCTACCGTCCCTGTCCTCCTGTCCCCATTTATTTGTCCCCTATTTCCTTCGTTCATGTCCATGTTTATAATTATACCTGTTATCTTGTACATGTTTAACAAACTAAATAAATAAATAAAATAAGTAAAGTAAAATAAAATACAGCACAGCCCAATTCATAAGGAATACAATAACCACTCTTACTTGTATAATCAAACCTCCCAAATCATCATGCCAACAGTCAAATCTGTAATGCCTTAGGAAAAATAACCAGGTCAGTGCCATGAAAATGTGTGTGAAAATTTCAAAATGTGGGGAGGAAAATTCATTATTAAATGTGATAGCAAACGAATGAGACCTTTTACTCTCAGCTGAACTGTTACTGCTGGCATAATCAAGTGAAGTCAAAGAGATTGTGCTGCAGCTGAGAAAGATTAATGTCTCTAAACACAAAAGCCAGCAGATAACTTTTATCTAATAGATTCTAATGGATCTAATGGATTCCTCTTTGGTCCTGCAACATTAAAAAAAAAATAGATTCAAAATGTTTCAAGTGATCTTGCCTTAAAGAGCCAACTAATAAAGGAGAACTGAAGGGCATCTATTTGTGTTCTCAATATTTTGTACTTCAGGGCTTAATTTTTGGTATGAAAACTAATTAAAAAGGGGAAAAAAACCATGTGGATTTTCTCCCCTTGATCTTGTTGTGCAATTAAAGGCTTGAGAGAAAGAAAATGAACATATTATTGATCGTATTTAAAACACGTTTTCTGATAGGTACAATATGCATAGATGTTTTCAAGCCCAATTTTAAAAATCTGCTTTTGACCAGCTTCTCTTCAGTAATGTAAAATTAATGTAACTAGTAAAGGTCACATGAATATGCTGGCTGTAGACCTGTTTATTTAATAAACACAACATTTTGTAATGTTGTTTGGGATTCTTACTAGCAGCCTGATATATTCTGATGAAGCAGGATTTATTTACTGTAGACAGAATAGAATACAATCTGAGATTATTAGTAAATGCTGCACCCTAGAAATCAAGGATCCTGTTGTAATTATTACTGGCAGTAGATAAAATCTGGTAATACAGGAAGTCCTCGATTTATCACCACAATTGAGGCCAGGATTTCCATTGTTATGTGAAGCAGTTGTTCAATAGTCACATACAATTTTACAAATCTTTTTACCATGGTTATTAATCAAATCACTTGCAGTTGTTAAGCTAATAACATAGTTGTTAAGCGAATTTAGCTTTACTTGTTAGAAGACCTCAAAAGGGGATTACAAGATATCGTGATATTGAGATACTGTGATATTGCGACCATCATGAATACATACCGAATGATTGTGCGACCATGGGAATGCTGCAATGGTTCTAAGTGTGAGTAGTTATTGTAAGCAGGGAATACAGCCGGTTTGCACTGGTTTGAGTGAACCGAATGCTAATTTTGCATCTAGTTCACCAAACTTGTTGTTGCAAGGATCAGCTAGAACTTCCCAACCCACCCTGCCCCTTCAGGAGTCTTCACGTAGCCTGTTCATCATGCCAAGTAAGCATAGGGCCTGTAGGATAGCTCTGGGAGGGTGAAAAATGGGCCTACCGGAAATTCCAGAAGTCCAAAAATGGGCCTTTTCTGGCCTCCAGAGGACCTCTAGAGCCCTCCCAGAGGCTCAGAGAAAATAAAAAAATAAAATAAAATAAAAAGTAGTAAAAAATATTGAATCCCACCACTGGTTTTTTTTTCCCCTTGAGGAAAAAATGTCTTTGAAAAAGCACCTTTGAGAGACCTATTCTATGATCCATATGATCAAAACCATTGTTAGGAATATAATTCTAATGGTTGGGTTGGTAATATATAAATCATGTAACAATGATGTAACTGTTTCTTTAAATCATGCTGTAAAATGTTATCAATCGGCCATAGAGCCAAGGTGGCGCAGTGGTTAAATGCAACACTGCAGGCTACTGCTAGATCAGCAGGTCAGCGGTTCAAATCTCACCGGCTCAGGGTTGACTCAGCCTTCCATCCTTCCGAGGTGGGTAAAATGAGGACCCAGATTGTTGGGGGCAATATGCTGACTCTCTGTAAACCGCTTAGAGAGGCCTGAAAGGCCTATGAAGCGGTATATAAGTCTACTGCTATTGCTATAAGAGGGAGCCAGAATGTCTGTTAGCTCTCTCTGTTTGTTAGATGCTGGGCTGATCTGATCTGAGTGCCGTGAGCTATTGTAAGTTTTGCAACTGTTAGCAAACTTTGATTACTGGACTGATTATATGTTACTGGACTATGTTATTTGGATTATCCCTTAACTGAAAGACACTGATGACTGACTGAATTATCCATGTATGACTTGGACTGTTTGATGGACTCTGAGATCTCTATTTCCATGAAAGTAAAAGCCTATTTAAACTGCAGTGTCTCTGTATGCTGGTTTGTGTGTTTCTCCAACACAACTCTCACAACGCTTCGCTTGTGTGTTTCTCCAACACAACTCTCACAACGCTTCACTGAATGTACTCGCTCTCCCAACGGGGAGCTTACCTAACAACCATCATTTCTTCACTCTGTCTCCTGAGGTCTTTTTCACATGCCAATACACATATACAGCTAATCCATAGTAATCAATTTTGGAAACCGCTACATAATTGGAGCCATATGTTTGTCTTTCCAATACTGAATAGATGACCTTGATATATTTTTTTAGTCCCTCTATCGCACATGACAACACTTTTCTGTGTTCCTCTTCCTCAGTTGAACTCATTCACAAGCCCTCGTATCTTATTGAATTTGCTTTGGGCACCTTTGCCCTAGCTAATAACCTCTGCCAGAGATGGGAGATTGTGATTTTGAGAGGCACCCAGGAGAAATAAAAAAAATAAACTTTTCTGTAACTCCAGGGACCCACATTGGTCACTTCTCTTTCCAACCAATGGTAGATTTTAAGTTTCCTTGTTTTTAAACCTTCAACAAATCAAATCAAGGATCTATGCAGTTTTGGCCAGAGTTTCTTAACTGAGGAAACGAAATCATTCTTGACAAGGTGGCAATAACAAGGATATGAGGTTAAAATTGTATCACCTTTCGAGGTCATTTCATGTTTTATTTTCTTCCTAAGTGCTTCTTGTACTTTAAGGTGTCTCTGGACAGAAAAGTGTGTAAGACTATTTCTTAGAATGAAAATTATATTATATACATATACATCATATACATATACATATACATATACATATACATATACATATACATATACATATACATATACATATACATATACATATACATATACATATACATATACATATACATATACATATACATATACATATACATATACATATACATATACACATATACATATACATACTGTGTTTCCCCGAAAATAAGACAGGGTCTTATTTTCTTTTGACCCCTGAAAATAAGCTCTTGGATGCTTATTTTCAGGGATGCTTTATTATTTTTGAGGTGCAGGAGGCCCCTTAACCTTGGTCCAGGGCTCGCAGATCAGCTGATCCAGAGAGGGACAGAAGTTCTGTCTCTGTTTCTGGCTCACTCTTTCCCGTCCTAACATTGCTGGGCCTGTCACTCTTTTTATGGCTGCCACTAAGAGACGAGGCATGATAGCTAGAGTGTGCGGGAGCGGCCTCCGTGAGGCTGTTCCACATCTGGATGGCAGATGCATGTGGTGTGCATGGGGCATGTTTCCCACCCACCCCCCATGAAATGGGGGAGACTGGCTGCAAATGTGTTTAAATATTTTAGGGGAGGGCTTATTTTAGGACATGTGCTCAAAAGCCTGATTGAGTTTCTTATCTTTGCAGGTTTTATTTTCAGGGAAACAGAGTACATACATACATACTGTATCTGTATCTGTATCTGTGTCTCTATCTATAGCTCTATCTATATCTGAATCTCTATCTCTATCTCTATCTATCGTTATCTCTATCTCTATCTCTATCTCTATTTCTATCTCTATCTCTATCTCTATCTCTATCTCTATATCTATATCTATCTCTATATCTATATCTAAATCTATATCTATATCTATATCTATATATCTACATCTACATCTACATCTACATTTATATCTACATCATCTACATCTACATCTATATATCTATATCTATATCTATAGCTATAGCTATATCTACATCTACATCTACATCTACATCTACATCTATCTATCTCCCCCCCTCTCTCTCTCTACACACACACACACACACACACACACACACACAAGTTTTGTGATTGGTTAGGATAAAGATAAAGAGAATCAAGCATTTATGTGCATTTATTCAGATTCTATTCTTACTCTTGCCCTTTGCTGTTTTCTAGTTAAATCTCTATGCTGGAAAAGCTATACAGGGTTAAATAATTGCTATAAAAGATATTCAGTTTTTTTTTCCTCCTTACTAGAAAGCAAATATAAAACTTCTGCTGAAACTGGGAGCGGGGGGGGGACAATTGTATTTCTTGGTGGCTAACTTGGAAGGATTTTTTTTTAAAACTTTCAAAATTTGTTGACGTCTTAAAATAAAAAAATATACACAATGTGCCTGTAGCAATGACCAGTTCCCACTGCATTGCAAAGCATTGCATGCTGGACCTGAAAAAAATAAAATAAATAAGTAATCATCTGAGGTGGTATCAAAAACCTTTGTCATGACTTGCTGCTTAAATAATACATGAAGTGAATCTGAATACTCCACAGGAGTCTTTATTTCAAAGGAAATCATCCTATTTCCAGCATTCTTATTAATTCATTTGTTTTCTGTATTAAAGATGTAGTTATAAATAAGAAGTGCTATTTCTAACGTTTCCTTCCACTGCTGTCACAAAACGTACATAATTTAAACACGGGAGCTCTTCTGAACAACTCCTAACTTTCTAAATTTGCATGAATTACAATTTCTAAGTAAACTCCATAAACTAAATTATAACTTCGAAGACCAACTAATTAAGAAGCATTAGTATGATTGATTCTGGAAGGTGAAAATATTATATCTTGGTGGGGGCAGCAATTTAAATGTTGACCTGCAGAGTTTTGGCCATGTGGGTAGAAGGTGTTTGACATAGGGTGCCCCCTTCAGTAGATAACCTTCCAAATGATTAAAGAACTATTCCGTCAAAATATTTCACTGCCCTTTCTCGCAGCCCCATTCAAATTATTGCTCCTTCATCACCCTAATCTGAAGCATTTAATTGCCTCTCTACTTGGCTGCTTATTCTTCATGCACAGATGCTCCCTTATTCATAGGATGTAATTATTTCGTATTGGTGGATCATAGGGTTACCTTTTTCAGCAGTATAAATACATTGTGTGGAGCTGGCTCAGATAAAATTAACTTGTTGTAAATAAATATAAAGGAGAGTGATGTGAATTGGCTCAAATTACAAATTATATGAAAATGCATACAGAATGTATACTGTATACTTTTTAAAAAAAATCTAGAAGTTTGAGGGCTCTGCACAGCATCCTAACTGTACCCAGTACTGCCTTCTTCTGGATAGTCATTGATCCTGGAATCTTTCACTCTCCCAGCTTAAGAGTTTGTAAAGAGAGATTAGAGAGAAAGGGAAAGAGGAGAAAGAGGGGAGAGAAAGAGATGAGAAAGAGAGAGAGGAGAAACAGAGAGGGGGGAGAGAGAGGAGAGAGAGAGAAAGAAGAGAGAGAGGGGAGAAACAGAGAAAGAGACAGAGGAGAAGAATGAGGGAGAGAGAAAGAGAGGAGAGAAAGAGAGAGAGGAGAGAGAAAGAGGAGAGAGAGAGGAGACAGAGAAAGAGAGAGGGAGGGAGAAAGAGATGAGAAAGAGAGGGGAAAGAGAGAGGGGAAAGAGAGAGAGAGGAGAGCGAGGAAAGAGGGAGAGGGAGAGAAAGAGAGAGGGGAGAGAGAGAAAGAGAGAGGAGAAAGAGAGAGGGAAGAGAGGGGAGAAAGAGAAAGAGGAAAGAGAAAGAGAGATAAGAGAGAAAGAGAGAGGGGAGAAAGAGGGGATAAGAGATGAGAGAGAGGAGAAAGAGAGAGAGGAGAAAGGGAGATGAGAAAGAGAGAAGAGAAAGAGAGAAGAGAGATAGGGGAGGAAGGAAGAGAGAGAGAGAGAGATCAGATCACATACACATAGATGCATAGATATATAGATATGCCGTTAAAAGTGCCCTTATATTCCTTCAAGAAACTTGACTTAGGAGCCTGATAATGCTTGCCTTCTATCATTTGTTTTTTTGCAAACTCCACAATGGTGAACATGCAGATACAAGCATTTTTAAGAAGCTAAGATCATAAGCACTTATTGAGAAGTATTCTTTTTAGAAAGGATCAAATTGTACATACTATTTTGTATTTTTTCCCCAAGTGTGCTATTCTCATGGTATTTAAAAAAAAAAAAGCAGTGATGGCCAAGATATCAAATTGTTGAAAATGATCTCTTCATTTTCAAAGAAAATGTGTGAAATCATCTCAATGTCTATGTAAGCATTCAAGGTCTCTTTTATTCTGGAATCTGGATCCTGAAACCAACCCCCTTGTTAAAGCTCTGCCCTTGAGCTAGCACTTTTCAAACAAAATGAATGAAAATAGTGTAGTGGCTGGGAATCCTATAAAATGGATCCGATTAAGGAACCAATGGCAGATACTGAGAACTACTTTTATTGTAACCGCAATAAGATCCTGTAAGTCTGAATATGCTTTCCCCCAACCCAGGGATCGGTTGGTACTGGCATTACTGTCGGTTCTGTGCACGCTCCCAGTTCCACACCAGTAGCAAAGGTAAGTGGATTTCATGCCTTGACTGGGATGATAATAAGCAGCCTCACATTTGAGATCCGGTTGTTATTCCGGGACGGAGTGATCTATCACACGCTCCAGGTCCTACTGACTCAGCAATTTGAAAGTAGGCAACTGCTAATAAATAAATGGGTACCACTTGCCAGAAACAAAGAAGCCCCCAACTGGACATCCCTGGGGCAACGGTGATGCTATTGTTCAATCCTTTCAACCCGGAAGGGCTTCAGCACTGCCAACCTGACTGTAGTAGTAGTTATAGTAATAGTAGCAATGAACTGTAGCAATAGCAATAGCAATATCAGTTAGACTTATATACTGCTTCATAGGGCTTTCAGCCCTCTCTAAGCAGTTTACAGAGTCAGCATATTGCCCCCAACAATCTGGCTCCACATTTTAATCACCTCGGAAGGATGGAAGGCTGAGTCAACTTTGAGCCGGTGAGATTTGAACCGCCGAACTGCAGATAGCAGTCAGCTGAAGTGGCCTGCAGTACTGCACTCTAGCCATTGCGCCACCTCGGCTCTTACTGTAATTTCACTTGGTGGCCATTTATAGCAATAGCAATAGCAGTTAGACTTATATACCGCTTCATAGGGCTTTCAGCCCTCTCTAAGCGGTTTACAGAGTCAGCATATCGCCCCCACAGTCTGGGTCCTCATTTCACCCACCTCGGAAGGATGGAAGACTGAGTCAACCTTGAGCTGATGAGATTAGAACCGCTGAACTGCAGATAACAGTCAGCTGAAGTGGCCTGCAGTACTGCACCCTAACCACTGCGCCACCTCGGCTCTTCTGTTACACAGCAATAGCAATAGCAATAGCAGTTAGACTTATATACCGCTTCATAGGGCTTTCAGCCCTCTCTAAGCAGTTTACAGAGTCAGCATATTGCCCCCAACAACAATCCGGGTCCTCATTTTACCCACCTCGGAAGGATGGAAGGCTGAGTCAACCCTAAGCCGGTGAGATTTGAACAGCCGAACTGCAGAACTGCAGTCAGCTGAAGTAGCCTGCAGTGCTGCATTTAACCACTGCGCCACAGGGAGTACTTCACTTACAACCATTCATTTAGCAACCATTCATAATTGCAATGGCACTGGAAAAAGAACAGTCCCCTTGCTTAGAACCATCACAACAATTCCACAGTCACCTGATCAGAATTTGGATACTTGGCAACTAACATGCATTTATCATCGTTGCAGCATCCTGGAGTCACATGATTGCCATTCACAACCTCCCCAAAGTGCTTCCAACAAGTAAAATCAATGGATGAGCCTAGATCTGTTTAATGACCACATGATTCACTTAACTGCAGTCATCCAGTTAACAACTATAGCAAAAAAAATAGATTGTAAAATTGGGTGAAGCTAACTTAACAATCTCGTTCCAATTGTGGTGTCAATGAAGGACTACCTATATCTGAAATTTGGATTTACTTTTCACATAGTATCTTTGAATATCAAATTCTGTCTTGCTAGTCATAAAATTCAAGGACCTGTCCCAACTTGGGTTCTTAGGGAAGAAAGACTCTCAATTCCATTTATGTGAAAGGTATACTTTTACTAAAAGCCAAGTGGTTACAATACAACAAAGCCAGATCTGAAAGTTTGTGTGTGAAGTTTCTTCAGTTAATTTTCCCTTTTCTGTTCCAACACACACACACACACACACACACACACACACCTGTTATCTCCCCATTATTCAGTCGCATTTGAATAAGGCATTTTTGGTAACAGTCCAGACTGCAATGAGCTAGATGGCGAGCTGTTAAATTCCATTCTCAGGCCTCTAGCCTTGGAATGATTAGCCCATGTCTCAAGAAGACATGATGAATGTTTTCTGTTTCCCCTTCCCAACAGATTCCCCCCACCCCCAAGAAGGGGTATTCTGCCAGTTCTAACCAGTTCGCTTGAACCGGTAGCGGAAATCACGTGTAGCTCCACCCACCCTCCCCAGCTCTACGGCATCCCATTTAGGCCATTTTAGGTATGCGTGGATGGCATAGTACATGTGCAGACATGGTGCAACAGTGAAACAAGCGAGTGCGCTCACATTTGTGAACCAGTAAGGAAGGTAAGTGAATATCACCTTTGCCCTCCCCCCCCCCCAATAGTTTATGGTGGAGTGGCATCTAGCAAAGCAATGTTGAAGTTCAGGATGGCAGTTCTGACTGACAGACTCTTTCAGTTAGCCTATAAATGCTTGTCATTACTTTCACTGAGTTCTTATTATTTTTATTGTGTTGGGTAATTTCTAACTCGCCTTCAATAACAGTTTTTAAAGTGCCAAGTTGTGACACTTTCTGCATTATGTTAACACAATGCTACTAGTAAAATAATTCCGTAGAATGTTTTTTTTTTCTGTACATTTTATAAATTCTTGTCTAATTTTTACAACTGGGAAATCCCTTTTTTCCATTTCTTTCTTCTCCCCTGGCCCCGTTAAAAGAAAACATCTAAAAGAAGGCAAGAATTAGTTACAGTAGCTTTTAAAACCTGCAATCCAGAAACCATAATCTTGTTCCTGTTGTTGTTTTTATTTCTGTTGCAATCATCCCTCAAAAATCCATTTCTTTTACCGAAGAGGATCATATAGTTAGAAGGAAAGTAAGGGAAGCCTTGATCATCCTGTATTATATATGTATCTAACTGGGAAAGTGGTTTAGCTGCAATTTAGTCGAGACTCATCTAGTTGAAAACTCAAACCAATAACATTCAAGTGTTGCAACTGTAATGGAAAGAGATCAAATATCATTAGGTAGGAGGTAAAAGGCATTGTTCACCTCTGCAGTCGAGCTGAACTCAGTGGCATTATTTTCAAGCCCAAATGTCCTTGAGAACAGAAAAGCACAGATAATATTCTAGGATGCGCTATCCTTTGCAAGCCATCTCATCTTTTATGCATTATGCAGGAAACACTTTTGACCAGAGCTATTATGTACCACAAATGGACAAAAGCATGAAAATTAATTCCAGATGATGAGTCCTTGAGGACATTTGAACCTGCTTTTTTGACTGTAAAGTTATGGGTACATCTTCTTCCGTCTAGTCTTGACAATAATTTAACAGATTAACAGAGTTGGAAGGTACCTTATAGGTCATCTAGTCCAACCCCCCCCCCTGCCCAAGCAAGAGACCCTACACCATTTCTGACAAATGGCAGCCCAATCTCTTCTTGAAAGTCTCAAGTGATGAAGCTGCCACAACTTCTGAAGGCAACTTCTGTTCCATGGGTTGATTGTTCTCACTGTCAGAAAGTTCCTCCTTATTTCTTGGTTGAATTTCTCCTTGGTCAGTTTCCATCCATTATTCCTTCTCTGGCCTTCAGGTGCTTTGGAAAATAGCTTGAGCCCCTCCTCTCTGTGGCAAGCCCTCAAATATTGGAACACTGCTATTGTCAGCGTTCCAAGTATAATGCAGAATTAAATCAGGGTCCAAGGCAAAACGATCCTTAAAGTTCCAATTTAATAAGTCAGACATCTTGGCACATCTGTGGAATCCCAATTCTGGAAGTTATCTAGGATTCCTACCCAGTTGAAAGTTCATTATCTTGTCCCCACACCCACAAATCTATCACATGGTCCAATCTTCTTCTTCCACGCTGGCATCTCCACCCAGCTGGTTCCGGTCAGGTGCAGAGGTGTGGAGACAAAAGATGAGCTTGGGCTTCTAGAAAAGAATGACAACAACACATTCCACAATTCTACTCCTTTCTATTCCCCCCTCCCAACTACTACACTAATGAAATAGCATAATGAAATAAGAGAGAGTGTGGCAGGCCAAAGATCCTAAAAGGGATATAACTGCACGCCTGACAGCTATCATGTCTCCTCTAGTCCTTCTCTTCACTAGAGTAGCCATGCCCAGTTCCTGTAATCATTCTCCATATGTTTTAGTCTCCAGTCCCCTAATCATCCTGGTTGCTCTCCTCTGCACTTTTTCAGGAAACTCAATATCTTTTTTATTGTGTAGTGACCCAAACTGGATGCAGTATTCTAGGTGTGGTCTTACTAGGGCTTTATAGAGTGGTATTAGTACCTCACTTGATCTTGATTGTATCCCTCTGTTAATGCAACGTAGGATTGTATTCATGAATTCTTCATGGTCTTGAAGGAATCTTTCCCCATCAACGTTGCAAGAACTTTGAATCCAGTGGTTGAGATGGAACACCAATCTTAGGTCAATATGGTGGAAATAATAATGGAGTTCAACCAGGACTAGGTTCAAATCAGAGCTCTGTCATAGAACAGCACTGTATCACTTGGAGAAGCTATGAGGAGGTGTTTTGGGCAGTGGGTGAGAATGGAGAAGAGAATGCTACATGCTGAAATAAAGATGAGATAAAAATTGCTGTGACACCGAGTTACTTCTTTCCCTCTTTGTAGATAACAGGTAGTCAGGTTCGTTCAGCATCCGTTCAAAAATTGCAATGGTGCTGAATGTATAGTAAAAAGGTAAAGGTTCCCCTCGCACATATGTGCTAGTCGTTCCTGACTCTAAGGGACGGTGCTCATCTCTGTTTCAAAGCCGAAGAGAGAACGCTGTCCAAAGATGTCTCCATGGTCATATGGCTGGCATGACTAAACATCGAAGGCTCACAGAATGCTGTTACCTTCCCACCAAAGGTGGTCCCTATTTTTCCACTTGCATTTTTATGTGGTTTTAAATTGCCAGGTTGGCAGAAGCTGGGACAAGTAACAGGAGCTCACTCTGTTACACGGTGCTAGGCATTTGAACCGCCAAACTGCCAACCTTTTTGATCAACAAGCTCAACATCGTAGCCACTGAGCCACCATGTCCCATGAATGTATAGTACTTACAAGTTATCCTTGGGGTTCCAACTGTTGCAGTTTCCTCTGGGATCAAATCTTTGCAATTTATGGCATTCCCTGCCAGCTTTCTATGAGCAAACTCCATGTGGAAGCTAGGAGGAAGTCAGATGTTACGACCATGTGAAGTCCTCACTCAATAACTCACACTGTCCTCATGCCATGATCAAGGGGTTGAACTGTAAGATCTCCAGTGTCCCTTCCAACCCTAGTATTCTATATTCTATATCTTTAGAAGGAGTGCCTAGATAGAGGGAATTGCACTGTATCCTCATCCACTCAGAAGAAGCATCCCTTAGAATGTATGTTTCAGAAAAGAAATCCTTCATGAGGCCGACAACAGCTAATTACAATGAGCTTCCCTGAATAATGAGTTACTTTCAAAATGACTTCGGTTTCCAAGAATTTAGCCAGCAGAAACCTCTCATCAGCAATATGTTTTACCCTTTCCTGGATTTGTTTTTTTTCCCCCTTCTTCATCATCAACACATGTATAATTATTCCTCTCTGATCTTATCATATAAAAGCTATCAGAGTGGACCAGAGGTTGGTGTTAACAAGATTTTTGGAGCCTGTGAGGGGAGGATGATTTAATTGGATTTTGTTGGACTTATTTCAAACCATAAGTCTTTTATTTTAAAGAAATACATATGCTTGTACTCATTTCTGATCCATATATTGTATTTTTCGGACAACTTTTCCCCCTCAAAAAAGTGGGTAGAAATGTCTGTGCATCTTATACAGCTAATATTGCGGCAGGGTGGAGGGGGTTGGTACAACACTGATAGCAATAGCAATAGCAGTTAGACTTATATACCGCTTCATAGGGCTTTCAGCCCTCTCTAAGCGGTTTACAGAGTCAGCATATTGCCCCCAACAACAATCCAGGTCCTCATTTTACCCACCTCGGAAGGATGGAAGGCTGAGTCAACCCTGAGCCGGTGAGATTTGAACAGCCGAACTGTAGAACTGCAGTCAGCTGAAGTAGCCTGCAGTGCTGCATTTAACCACTGCGCCACCTCGGCTCTCATCAGCTATTCTACAAAGGGCTGAGGCGAATGGGCCGCAGCAGCAGCAAACGGGCCGTGGCAAACTTGCTGCTATGAACAGATTGTGGCGGTGGCGCCAACAGTCCACAGCAAACAGGCCACGGTGAATGGGCCATGGCAGTGGCAGCAAAAGGCCTGTGGTGAATGGGCTACAGTGAATGGGCTACAGCGATAGCAAATGGGCCACAGCAAATGGGCCACAGTGAATGGGCCATGGTGGCGATGGCAGCAAAAGGGATGCAGTAAATGGGTGGCGGCAGCAAACAGGCGGTGGTGAACTCTCCATGGTGAAGGGTTGCAGTGGCGACAGCGAATGGGCCACAGTGAATGGGCCACAGCAGCAGTGAAAATGGGCTGTGACAAATGGGCAGCGACGAACAGGCAGCGAATAGGCCATATGAATACCAGGTGGATGCTGGGAGGCAGAAGCAGATTTTTTTTCTTGTTTTCCTCCCCAAAAGCTAGGTGCGTCTTATAGTCCAGAGCATTTTAAACTTTGAAAAATATGGTATTTCTTTATTCCTATACTCCAATTCATGTATAAGTAGTCCTCAACTTATAATCATTCATTTAGTGACTGTTCAAAGTCACAACAGCTCTTTCAAAAGGAGCTTACCACCAGTGGGGGTATTCAGCCTGTCCACACTAGTTCAGGCAAACCAGTTGTTAAATTCTCCCCCCGGCTAGGTCAAAATGGATCTAGGCGCTGCACTGCGCTACAGTGAAGAAACAGGCAATGGAGCGGCTGGCACCAGGGAAGGAGAAAGCCACGTTCTCTCTTTCTTCTCCCTTCCCTCCTTGGCCATTTCTCCTTTGCAGCACAGCAGAAGTGCCCAGAATCCACTTTGACCTGGGGGGGGGGGGGTTGTAATTTAACAACTGGTTCACTCAGGTTGGCCATTGTGGGAGGATCATCCAGCATATGCAGCACAGCTGAAGGACAGGGATGGGCCATGCGTTCCATGACAGCCAATCTGACCCTGGGCTGTGGTTAAATTATTTGAATCCCACCACTGCTTACCACCCGTACTCACACTTACAACCAACTCATCACCCCCATAGTTATGTGATCAAAATTTGGATGCTTGGCAATCAGCATGTATGTGCATGTGTAGTATCTGGGGGTCATGTGATCATCATTTGTGATTTTCCCAGCTGGCTTCTAATCTCCTAGCTTCAAGTCAATAGGGGAAGCTGGAATCATTGTCCTCATAAATCACTTCAGAACCATGGGAAAAAATTTATTTTCAGACAAACACAAACACACAACATGTGTAACATAAAAGCCTCTTCAATTACACAGTGAGTCGATTGGTTACAAAATTTTATAGTAAACAAAGCTTATATCTTCAGATATTGCCAAGCCTCTAGCCACTAGATGACAGTGTTACCTCTTTTCCATCTGTTTCTGCCTCTCTGTAAACACCAAGTTCCTAGGGAGGGAAAAAATGTGTAAAAATTATGCTCCGTCCAAGCCTTACGAGAGAAGAAGCTTTTAATCTACAAATACAAAAAATGGAAAAAGTATAGAGGAAAAAAAGAGACCAGTCCAGTTTAAAAGTAAGAGGCATTTGTAAAAAGTCCATCCATAGAAAACAAACAAAGTTAAGATAGAAAAGATAACACAATGGTCTTAAACCAGGGTTAATTTGCGGCTTAGTTTCTTCTGTCTTCAATTTCATTTTAAATTCCAAGTCTTTTGGGTTTTCCCTTCTCTAATAATAATAATTCTCACCATTTCGACACACTCCTGTATTGCTTCTGTTTCAGAGGCTTGTCCCAACCTTCTGCAGACATCTTGGTTGCTTCTTTTGTAGCTGGCAAAAAGAGCTTTCTCCTGGATCAATCAGGGGCTTTGCGATGCCCCTGAGATCAGCAGGGCATGCTCTTCTCTATCACTGTTCCTTCAGAACAGTTTAGGTCCAAAAGGACCGTCTAGGAACAGAGATATCGACAGCAATCCTGGAGCCCCAAGATTGCATGTCGTGTCATTGCGACATCAAGAGCCACCCTCCGTCCTTTCTTCTTATAGAGCCTTAATGGCTAACCTACAGCACGTATGCCAGAGGTGGCACGCAGAGTCCTCTGTGTGGGCACCCGTATTATCGCCAGCTGCTCTTCTGGTTTCTGGTGCACACATACAGGAATCAGAGCACCTGTCAGATGTGCCTCATTCAGTATCCAAGAAAGAAAACCCCCAACTCCATTTGAGTAGAGATAAAGGTACTTTTACTGGACATGAAATGAAAACAGCTAAAGAAAAGCAAGATCTGAAGCAAAAAGGCGTGAACGTGTACATATCAAACGTTTACCCAGGAACCCCCCCCCCAGTTACCCCAACCCAATGTCCAATCTGCAACTCCCAAAGGTGTCATGTGGGGTGCCGAGGTGGCGCAGTGGTTGGGGTGCAGTACTGCAGGCCACTTCAGCTGACTGTTATCTGCAGTTCAGCGGTTCTAATCTCACTGGCTCAAGGTTGATTCAGCCTTCCATCTTTCCGAGGTGGGTGAAATGAGGACCCAGACTGTGGGGGCGATATGCTGACTCTGTAAACCGCTTAGAGAGGGCTGAAAGCCCTATGAAGCGGTATATAAGTCGAACTGCTATTGCTAACTGCTATCTTCAATTGGCCTCATTCAGTTGGTATGCAGAGATGGTTGACCTTGACCAAGCCTACACACGAGCCATCAGCATGCACAGAAGATGATGAGAACAAAACTCTCTTCATGATAACTCCTCCAGCACCTAGCAATTCCCACCCCCAAATACCACATGTCCACACCCTCCTCATTACTATGGCAGCCGATAGCAAGCAAGCAAAGTAGAGGCTGACAGCGCTGAAAAATGGCCTTAAAACAGCCCCCAAAAATGGACAAAAATTGAGAAAAAACAGGCCGGTTTTGGGCTGTTTTCAGGCCATTTTTCAGTCCGTTTTGGGGCTGCTTCCAGGCCATTTTTCAGGCCAAAAATGGTCTTGAAATGGTTCCAAAATGGCTCCAAAAACTGCTGGAAAAATGGCTTCAAAAAAGGCCAGAAAATGATCCAAAAAATAGACAAAAATGGACAAAAAAGGCCACTTGTGAGGCATTTTGGGGGGTGTTTTCAGGCCATTTTTCAACCCAAAAAACGGCAGAGTCATTTCATTGCCCTTCATTGTACCACCCACCAAGTTTCAACCAAACCTAGCACACAGGCAACCTATAAAGCTAGCTATGACCTCTGACTGCAACCAATCAGGATACACTTCCTGTGCCCCAGGAAGTTCAAAGCCCAGAGAGGGCATAAAACCCAGGGACTCTCAGCATCTCTCCCCTTCTCACCCAGGATGCATGTGATCCTGTCCACCATTAAACCATCTTTCCAAACAGCTTCCATGTTTCCAGTGTCTTTTTCCCCACTTGGAACTGAACCCAGATGGACATTTCTTCCAACAGCTTCTTCCAATAAGTGCCAAGGTAGATATTATCCGTGTTGATGCCAACGGTGGTTATTATCAAGCAAAAGCATTGACTGAGTGATAAAGTAAAATCATTCTAATTAAAGCAGATTCATTAAAAAAAATCTTGATAGTTTGTTAACTATTAATAGACTAGATTAATAATAGTTTGTTAACTATGAATAGACTAGATAGTTTGTTAACTATGAATAGACTAGATTAATAGGGCTATCAGGACTGTCAAACTCCCGGCCCACGGGCCAAATATGTCACGCGCTGGCCACAGCCACGCCCGATTTAGCAAAGGGGGGGAGTCCCGATATATCACATGATGCTGTTGTGACAACATGAGTTCGACACCCCTGGATTAGGCCCTTACACCCTTCACCCCCCAACTGCAGATACCCCTGCTTTTCTGTAAGATTTCTAGCTGAAGATACCCTGGGCCTGGTTCACAAATGAATCCAGGAAGTGAAGTAGAGAAATATCCAGAGAAGTTAAGCAGCTGAAAGATGATTCTTTCATAAATTGGGGAAACACACACACACACAAACACAACAAAACAAGCACGCAAACTCTTAAGATCACGAAGGTGCGTAATTTTATCATGTTTGTTTTCCTTCTCTACAATTACCCTTTATTATGGCATTTGACTACAGCTGGCAATAATTGTGTAGGGGAAGAGAAAAGAATGTCTGATTGGACGCAGCTGCTGCTGATTGCCGCTAATTGCCTTTCACTTTCTCTCTCCCCTGTGCTCTGCTCCTGTCTGAACCCCAAGCAGGCGGGTGCTAGATTCGAACAAAACAGCATCAACAGAGAAAAGTGGATTGACAGGGGTAGGGTTGAACTAGGCAGCAAAGCCTGCTTTGCTTAGCTTCCTGGAGAATTGCAATCATTCCCCACATTGCATTTCGCAAGCTAAAAAGGACATCAACAATTTAATTGTTATTTATTTATTTGCTTGATAAAGCAACAGAGCATTTCTCCTGCTGCTGGAGAGGAATCGAAGCAAGAACCACATTTGTCTCTTGTAAAAAAAAAAAAAATTGGAACTATCACCATGCTATGACATCTTGTTTAATAAATACAAAATCTTCAATCTGTCATTTCTAGCCCGGATCCTCCCCGAAATATTAGTAAGCAGGTCAGGTTGAACTGCAATATACAAAGAGTGTAACATTGATTCTAGTTTAGCTCCTGGAGGACATTAACTCATGACTCAGAAGTCAGATCAATCCCTTCAACTAATTGCATCCCATTTTCGTGGTTGCCCGGGTGCTATTTCATGTTATTTATAGTTTTAGGTGATTGTTTTCGTTGCGTTTTTAATTGTTAGCTGCCCAGGGGCATGCAGTGGGGATGGGCAGTCATATAAATTAATATATAAATAAATGATTCTTTTTTATAAAAAAAAATCAAGATGTGATTTTAAAAAAAATAACCGACTAATTTTACTCCTATGCCTACATATCTGGGTTGGCACTAGATACACATCTAGTGCCAACCCAGGTATGTAGGCATAGGAGTAAAATTAATTGGTTATTTTTTTTAAATTACATCTTGCGCATGGCATAGCATTGGCATGAAGGAATGATGTGTTTGGCATCATCCCAAGATCCCTGGGGCACATTGTTTTTAGGCACATGCAGTGACGCATTCCCAGTTGCCAATAAAATGCACCAATTTGAGTGCATAATGCACCCATTTTTATATATATATATTCTTTAAAATAGTGAATTTGAAGTTGCATGATTCAAAAATTGTTGTGATATAATGCACCGTTTGGGCAAAGTGGAGGCTATGAATGTACAAGCAGACAAACTGGAGAATTTTAGTAATGATTAAATACATTCGTGGTGAGTATCTGTTGTGTAGGACATTTTGAAAAGTAGGTTCAATAATTCAGCCTTTTTATTATGATTAAACCTAATTATTAGCTTATTTGAGCTATTGTCATGCTGAAAATCAACATTCTAAAATTTCTCAGCAGAAGAATTTGGTCCATCAATTATTTTTTGATGTGCATTAGATTCAGAATACAGCTGGAAGTGATCTTGGAGGTCTTCTAGCCCGGTCCCCTGCTCAAGCAGGAGACCCTATACCAGTGAGGGGAAACTTTTTGGAGATTGAATGCCCAAACTGCAACCCAAAATCCACTTATTTATCGCAATGTGCCAACACAGCAATTTAACCTGAATAATGAAGTTTAACTGAAATAATGATAAACAAGGCAAAGTTCAGCTAATTGTTCTAAGAAAAATGTGATAAATGCACTTTTATGCCTCTTCATTTTTATTTCTGCTTTTGAAATATTATGTTTAACAACAATAAAAAAGAAAAACTTTTGTAATATCATTTCTCTCTTTACCTCCCACTCTCTTTCTCTCCCTCTCTGTTTCCCACTCTATCTTTCTATCTTTCCCTCCCTCCCGCTCTTTCTCCCTATCCCGCTCTTTCTCTCCCTCCCTCTCTCTTTTTCTTTTTTCCTCCCTCTCTCTTTTCCTCCCTCCTCTCTCTTTCTCTCTCTCTCTCTCTGTCTCTTTCCCTCCCTCTCTTTCTCTTTCCCTCCTTCCCTCTCTTTCCCTCCCTCCCCCCCCCCCGCATCTCTCTCTGTCTCTGTCTCTCTCTCTTCCCTCCCCTTTCTCTTTCCCTCCAAAAACCAGCTGGCCAGCAAGGAGACAGGGCATCACAACACAAGCAGCTCTGCAGGAAAAACAACTAACATCTGGGAGGCAAGAGAGAGCTGAGGATGACGCAGATTCTCATTGTGGCTCCGCGTCATAATGGGCTCCAAGAGGAAGGGACTCCGTCTCCCACATTGTGAACCATGCTAAATTTCACTATGCTGCACAAGACACTGCGATAGAGTGGGCAGGCCACGGAGACACTGCGAAAGAGTGGGCAGGCCACGGAGACATCAACAGAAAATGTACCACCACAAAGACTGTTTTGTGCATTTTTTTTTAGTCCTGCAAACGATGGCAAGAAACACAACGGAGAAACACAATGCAGCTGTTTGGGGCAAATGCCCAGAGAGATGGCTCTGAGTGCTACCTCTGGCACGCGTGGCATAGGTTTGCCACCACTGCCCTGTCTGTCCAAAAGAGATGTTATCTGTTTGAGTGACTGGAGAGGGGAGAAAGATAAAATATTCCACCTCTTGCAATAAAATGTTTTGAATAATCCAAATGTAAGATTTTGTTTATAGAGCAGCAATCACAAAAGAAATTTGCAAAAAACTGTATCGCAGCATTATAAAGTTTATTAGAAAAGTATTAATATATACAAAGACACATACAATATTCCTATGAATTGCATAATATAAATGTTTCTTTTAAGCAGGAAAAGTTTAACACAATAGACAAAAAATAAGATTTAATACTTTTAACAAACTGTTCGTTTTTTCTTATTTTTGCCAGCTGTTTTTTTCTTTGTGGTTTCCGATTTCTGCTTTTTTTCTGTGGAAATTAAGTGCAACAATTATTTCCACTGGTATACTTGGACTCATATAAATAATCAGACAAATGGACAAGTGAGAGTCCAGTCTCTTCTTAAAAACCTCCAGTAATGCAGGATTTTCATAACAACTCTCCATGTTTGCTCTTATTATTTATGTTTTTTCCTTTTTAAAAAAAAAACAGCCCTGGATTCAACAGCTTCTTTGTCAACTTTCCCACAGTTTAATTTCCTAAACCATGTCTCTAATATAATCATATCAGTGTTTTCAAAGAGGTGCTTGGATTAGAAAGAGCAATGGATCAAGGGAAGATTTATTCCTTCCATTGTGAGAACTTTTAAAAAGCGATAGGATGGCAGCAGAAGCTAATCTGAATGAATTAAATGAAGTGCAAATATTGGTTTATAAACTCTTTAAAAGATAGTGTGCACAGCCGCACAAAATATGTTGGCAAGTTAGATCAGAAAATGTTCTGATACCATTTTTTTTCCTGCCTTTGGGTTTTTGTTATTTGAACCATATCAAGAATACGGGTTGGTTTATTATGGGGGAGGGGGGGAGCAGCAGGAATCTGTTTACAATACAGCCAATTTCAAATATTTCCAATATCTTTGAAAGAGTGAAAATCATTAGTTTTTGTGTGGAGCCCTTGGTGCTCTCTGAGCTTAGTTGTTTACCGTACCTACAGACATTTCATTACCCAACTAGATAACGTTACCAATGCTAAAAGGGAGTGGGGTTTGCTCTCTATTTATAAACAATTTGGCTTGCCTTGTCAGCATTGGTGAGCACGTTGTTTCCTTCTTGGTTATTCCTGGACTTGGCTATTGTTTACTATTTATCTGAGTTGTAGTTCCAAGACTCATACAGATTCAAATGGAGGTACAGTTAGGTATGTTTATTGGCTAAAGTTTAATTTTCAATGGCTAATTTTAATTTTCAAAGCAGCAAAGGGAGGCAAATTACAAAGATGGAAATTTTTACCTGATACATTGAAAATTCTGAGACAAGAAGAAATCATTGAAGTTCTCGGGGAAAAGATGTTGTTGTTTGTTGCGAAGTCATGTCCAACCCATCATGAGCCCTTGGACAAAGTTCCTCCAAGCCTTCCTATCCTCTACCATCCTCTGGAGTCCATTTAAGCTCACACCTACTGCTTTGGTGACTCCATCCAGCCACCTCATTCTCTGTCATCCCTTTCTTCTTTTGCCCTCAATCTTTCCCAGCATGAGGCTCTTCTCCAGGGAGTCCTTCCTTCTCATTAGGTGGCCAAAGTACTTGAGTTTCATCTTCAGGATCTGGCCTTCTAAAGAGCAGTCAGGGTTGAAGGAAAATTAAAAACAGTATACAATGGATTCTCACCCACAGTACAAATAGGCCAGAGCACGTATTACCTTAATACAGTGTTGTATCTTGATCAACTTACAAATAATACATTTCAAAAGGTCTTCACTCTACTGGGGTTAATATTTTGCTATTAGCATTTCTAGAGAGTTAGATTCTCGAACATCTCTGTCCTTCTGAAGAAAGGAATACAGTATTAAACCATAAGCCTAGGTGTGTTTTATTGTATTTTTTTTCCAAAATATTCATAATGATCTGCTAACAGTTCATTCTAGCCATTTCTTGGAGGAAGTCCACAATTATGTACACTTTCTGGCATTGTTAGGTATTTATTTGTACGTATTTGCTAATAGCAGTGTAGAATATTGCAGCTCTTTTTATTTGGCTTTGTTATATTTGAAATTGTGTATTTCTTTTGTTTGAGTCTGTGACCCAGAATAAAAAATAGTGCAGGGAAGCACAATGAGGCTACAGATCAAAGAAAACAAAGAAAACTGTCTTACTTTGATTTTTCTCAACTGATCATTTTAATTACTTCCCATCCTTTTTCAAGATCTATCCAAAGCATTGCATGAAGTAAAGTAAATCATTACAGGTGATCCTCAAGTTATGACTGATTGCTCAGGAACCATTCAAAATTATGATGGACCTCCCAAAAATATATATGAGCTGGTTTTAAAGTCCACTGTCCACCTCCCCCCACCCCAAGGTCACTTGACCACATTTTGGGCACTTGGCAGATAGTAATAGCACTTAGACTTATATACCGCTTTACAGTGTTTTACAGCCTTCTCTAAGAGATTTTACAGAGTCAGCCTATTGCTCCCAAACAATCTGGGTCCTCATTTTACCAACCTCGGAAGGATGGAAGGCTGAGTCAACCTTGAGCCTGGTGAGATTTGAACTGCCAAATTGCAGGCAGCTGGCAGGCAGCAGAATTAGCCTGCAGTACTGCACTCTAACCACTGTGCCACAGAGGCTCATAGAGCGCAGAGATAGCTCACATCTACACCCTTTGCAACATCCCACTCCATGACAGAAATTTGCCAAGTTTTTGATGAAAGCCAGCATTTACTTCTGGTTCTTGGCCAAAAAAAAAATATCTCCCATAGAGAACAATGGGTTTATTTAATGATTGCCGCCGAAAAAAGTTTGTAAAATCAAGTGGGTCACATAATGGCCTACTTTACGACCATATTATTTATAGGCATAATAGGCAGGTTCCATTATGGTCATAAGTCACGAGCGGTTCACCGACAAAAGGGCGAACGACAAAACCGTGCCCGACTAAACCGCATCGCTGACATCATCAACAGGGCGACAACAGCGCGGTGACAGAAGCACACTGTAAACCCTAAACCTAAACTTAACCCCTAACCCTAAACCTAACCCTTAACCTAACCCTTAACCTAACCCTAAACCTAACCCTTAACCTAACCCTAAACCTAACCCTTAACCTAATCCTAAACCTAACCCTAAACCTAACCCTAACCCTAACCCTAACCCTTAACCTAACCCTAAACCTAATCCTTACCTTAAGTTAAATCGGATTTCTTTCGACGCGCTATTTAAAGCGCCCTTTCTCCACACTGGCTGTTGTCGCCGCGTTGATGACGTCAGTGACGCGGTTTAGTTGGGCGCGGTTTTGTCATTCGCCCTTTTGTCGGGTCATAGTCACGAGCCATTTGTATTTTTCTCTTGTAGGTTTTATTCTCTGGTGTGTAGATGTCTTCAGCCTTTCCCTTGGTCCCCTAATAACTGGGCAGCCTGCAACACCCACCGCACAAGCGGCATGTAATGAGGCGCCATTTATAGTGGCATCGTTCCAAAAGACACACCTTTGTCGGGGCAGATGGACAAGAGTGCAATTTGCAAGGGATGTGAAATAAATTCGCAGTCATCAAAAGGAAACGTTGGCTGCCAACCAAAAATAAGTAGCAATCTAATATATTTGACAAACCGGCCTCTCAACGCTAATCATGTGCAATTGCAGGCAGATGAACAGACCTTGAGTTCTGAGTTCTGAATCCTTTATTAGAAATCATTTTGAGCCTGACAAAGAATGAGCATGTTTAAGGAGTCCAATTTCATCAGGCTGAGTAACACGGTAAACAAGGATGAAGAACTGCTGATAAACAACACAGATTTTGCAACCAGAACAAAAGTATTTGGGGGGGAGGGTTTAACTAGATGAGTCTATCTGGGTGTGAACAAAAAAACTGTCCTAGAAGTATTCTCTCATTTTGACTTCATTTCTAGCAACTTCTTTTGCTTTTTTTATTAAACAATTTTTATTCATTTTTAAACAAGGACAAACAAACATAAAAATAAAAATAAAAAACCCATCTTCCATTACAAATTATAGAAAGTGCGTCAGCTGGTTACAGAATTTCCATGTATCTCTTGCATAGTCACCACCTGCTTTTCATATTAAATCACATATTTTAAATTCACCTACATTCATGTATACCACAATTATTATATCTCAACCTTAATTTGACCATAATTGTTTTTACGTCCTTTTATATATAATATTCAAAATCTAGAACAGGATTATATGATAACATTCCATTAAATCATCCTGAAATCATCCAATTACAATACATCCTTATAACATATTCTAGATAAAGCTTTAAAACCTCCTCTCATAATCTCCATATATTGTTTATATAAAATTTCATATTATCAAACTAATATATCAACTTCTTTTGTTTTTAACAATCAGGACGGGCACACACATTTGAAAAAGCAGAAGAATGTCAGTTTTAGAAGTATGATGAAAAGTTGCTCCAGTTTTCAGCCCCAGAATGCTCCAATATAATGCATATTTTACAGAGTTGCTCCTACATTTCAACTTCGTTGACAAATAAATCCAGAAAAACAAAAGATGTGAAATCCCTCTACATGTGCAAATATAGACTTTTCAACAACTGTCACAATGGAGAATTCAGAGAGAAAAGGAAGGCAAAATACCAGTTATCTCAAGCACATATATCTGAGACCAAAGTGCCAGAAATACACATTTTTTTGCTGCAATTTTCTTGGTGAGTTTGAGCCTTGTGTTCTTTTTGGAAGTGGGAAAACTTCCAAGACAGCATTAGGCAAAGGTTCCCCTCACACATAGGGGCTAGTCTAAGGGGCAATGCTCATCTCCGTTTCAAAGCCGAAGAGCCAGCACTGTCTGAAGACGTCTCCGTGGTCATGTGGCCGGTAAGACTCAATGTCGAAGGAGCACAAAACATTGTTACCTTCCCACCAAAGATGGTTTCTATTTTTCTACTTGCATTTTTTACATACTCTTGAACTGCTAGGTTGGCAGAAGCTGGGACAAGTAATGGGAGCTCACTCCATTAAGCAGCGCTAAAGAACCACTGAACTGCTGACGTTTCTGATCGACAAGCTCAGAGTCCTATCCACTGAGTCCCTACATCCCTAAGACAGCATTAGAAGGGGGGAAATTATTGCAATATAGCATAATGTAGCACGACACATTTTATATAGCCTTGGAGCGATTCTCAATTAGCAACATAAAATTCAAACTCAGAAAATCAATAGAATAATCATAACAGCCAGGAGGTTTCTTCTAGCAGGCAACAAAATCTTTAGGTGCCCCAGGAGGCGTCTGTTGAAGAGCCATGTTTTCAAAGCAATTTGAAAATAATATAAACAGGTAGTCCTTGACTTATGACCATAATTGAGCTGGCAATTTCAGTCATAAGCCGTGACAGTCATAAAGCAGGTCACCATGTTTTGTGACAGTTGTTAAGAAAAATGCCACAGTCATTAAGCAAATCCATTATTTGTTATGGGGCAAACACCGGTTCCCGACAACGTTGTTCTAAATTATGTTCATGCGACATTTTACCCACCTCGGAAGGATGGAAGAAGGGGTGGTATTCAGCCGGTTCAGAACGGTTCAGGCAAACCGGTAGTGGAGATCACAAGTGCCCCCTTGACTCCTCCCCCCCCCCCACTCTATGCCGTCCTATTTAGCTATGTTTTTAAGGCCAGGCACATATACGGAAGGTGTGCAAAGTGAGCGTGCACGAGAGCGGCAAACCAGTGGTAAAAATAAGTAAAACTGACTGCTGGATAGAAGACTGAGTCAACCTTGATGAGATTGGAACTGCCAAATTGCAGGAAGCCAGCAGTCAGCAGAAGTAGCCTGCATTACTACATTCTGACCACTGCACCACTTCGGTTCATAGAATAGAAATCACTAGATGGGAAAAGGTTATCTCAGTATGTGGAATCGTCTTCCTTATCCCAGGAGCAAATATTCATTAATTTACTCATTGATATCCCACTGCACTCAGTAAGACTTCTAGCAGTGAAGCCAGAAATACAGTTAATTAATGTGTCCTCAGAAATAAGCCACAACGAAGAATTCAATTCAATTCAATTTATTAGATTTATAGGCCGCCCAATCCCGGAGGACTCTTGGTATAATATCAACCTGGCATAATTTTCTTAACAACAATGGCAAAATGCTTCCTCACTGCCTTCCGTTTTGCAGGGTCAAGCTTTAAAAACAGGCAATGCTTCAATTGTACTATCACAGCTGTCATCTTGATTGTTTTGGCCATATGCTGTGGACACCCCCTACTCCATACAAGTCCCACCCATGGTATGTTCTACCTACTTCCCTAGTTTCAGAACCCAGATAAGATACCCATGGGCTACCACCTGCTCAGTAACAGTGAGATCTAATCACGAAAGAAATACTCAGAATAGCAATCTGGGGTCTTAATTTCTATTTGGATAGAAGGATTGCATTCATTCATTCATTCATTGCCAGAACTGATCAATGAATTAAGAGGAAAACAATTTTACTCTGGCCTGGAACAAGCGTGGATCTAAAGAAATGCCTCTGTCCATTCCCAGTTTCTGGCGCACAGAAACTTACTTTTTTTCCCCCTGGATTTGGCTCCAAATCTTCTTAAATTAGACCCCACACTAGAAAGTTTAATTGCCGCCTTTGAATGCAACTCCTGCAAATGAGTGGCTTGAAGGGAGATAAGCCAAGCATGATACAACACAAAATTAATAGTCTGCATGAATTATAAACTAGCCTCAGGGATTGGAATGAAAATAGGATGTAGAAGGAAGGAAAAAAACTGCCTGATTTTAGTGCTTTCATATTTAAAGAAATGGAGAAGGGGAGGGAAGAAAGCAAGCCCATATGCCAAATGCAGGAGACCAAAATATTACTGGGGAATAATGGTATAGAACAGAGGTGTCAAGCTTGATTTCATTGAGCGGCGCATCAGTCTTGTGCTGTTTGGGGGGGTTAGGGGGGGCATAGCCAACTCGACGTCATTCGCATTGGAGGTGCTTCTGGCAGCCCAAGTGCTCTGTCAGCGAAAACAGGCTATGGAGCTCCATTTTCAACTGCGACAGCCTCCTGCAACCCTCTGCTAGTGAAAACAGAGCTTGGGAGGGCTGCCACAGGCCTTGTGAGCTCCGTTTTCAGCTGTGACGGCATCCTGCAACCCTCTGCTAGTGAAAATGGAGCTTGGGAGCGCTGCCACAGGCCTTGTGAGCTCCGTTTTCAGCTGCGACAGCCTCCTGCAACCCTCTGCAAATGAAAAGAGAGCTCCATTTTTGCTGGTAGAGGCACCATGAGGCAGTCCTTCACTGTTTCCAGGATGGCCCTGTAGGCCAGAACTAAGCACCCCTTGGGCTGGATGCGGCCCCTAGGCCTTGAGTTTGATACCCCTGGTATAGAAAGACGAAGTGCATCCCATCTTACATGTCATGAAGCCTCAGTCAGGGATAAAAATGCAAATCAAATCTTTTGAACAGCTTTCCTTGTATTCAAACAGTTTGTTCCTTTGGCTCCAGCCCAATCAGCAGTTCTTTTCTGGGTTCACTGTGCCTAGAAAGAGAATTGCCCTACATCAATGTTATTCAAACTGGGCAAGATTAAGATGTCAACTCCCATTGACTCTACTTGTGGGAAACCAGTCCTCCGGGATTGGGCAACCTAGAAATTTAACAAATAAATAAATAAATAGTAGGGAATGGCAAAAATAATAATTATGTGACTGTGGTTTGTAATCAATGAACCAGGAACCAAGTGACCAGATCATGATCACATGACTGTGGGGGTACTGTAATTGCATATAAAATATGATTTGATATGAATTGTAGGTGATGACTGTGGAAGGGATGCACAGAAGTTTTTGTTTATTTCTATAATTTGTAATGGAAGATGGTTTTGTGGATTCTTTTTTTTGTTTGTGTTTCGTCTGTTAGTGTTTATTCAACACTAATGTTTATTAAAAAAAAGATATCACGATTTTTTTCCTCTTTGCTAAAATGATGATTGTGGTCAGCCTGTGACACATTCATCCGTGGGCTGCGAATTTGACACCCCTGAAGTAGTCATAGCCCAAGGACTATATCAGAGGTGATTTCCTACCGGTTCGGGCTGGTTCAGCCAAGTAGGTAGTAACTCGGCCTGCCACGCCCCCGAACCGGTTCTATCGGTGGCAGCGCCATCTTGATCACTCGGAGTTACACAAAGCTGAAAAAAGTGACTTATAACTGTTCTTCACATTTAAGACTGTTTGCAACATCCTAATGGCCACGTGATCGAAATCCGGACACTTAGCAACTGACTCATAGTTATGACAGTTGCAGTGTCCCGGGGTTTTGTCATCCCTTTTTACGACCATCTGGCAAGAAAAGTCCATGGGGAAGACAGTTTCACTTTACAACCATGTCACTAACTGCAGAGATTCCTTTAACAACTGTGGTAAGAAAGGTGGTAAAATGTGACAAAATTCACTTAGCAGCTATCTCACTTAGCAACATAAACTTTGGGCTCTGTTGTGGTCATACGTTGAGGCCTGTCTGTATTGAAAAGAAATCTTTACCGCAAATCGTTTAAGAAAAAGAGACTCCTTGATCTAAATGTCTAAAGAGATCCTCAGCCATCCAGGCCATGGGTTGTCCCAAAAGGTGCTTTTTCAAGAGGTAACTGGGCTTTCTTTGTTTTTCTTTTTTTCTTTTTCTTTTTTGTTTGAAGATATTTTGCTTCTCATCCAAGAAGCTTCTTCAGATCTCAGCCGATTTTTCAAAGGAAAAAACAGAAACTCAAAATTGCTCTTGAAAAAGCACCTTTGAGAGATTCCCTGATCATTGCTGTTACAGTGATTCCAGAGATATTTCTCCAAACAGCTGTAGAAAGTTAGCATCCACCCCCTCTCCTAGAAGAATGAAATATTCTAGGAAATTCTAAAAAGGCAGAATATTATTATATTATATTATAATATTATATTATATTATATTATATTATATTATATTATATTATATTATATTATATTATATTATATTATATTATATTATATTATATTATATTATATTATATTATATTATATTATATTATATTATATTATATTATATTATATTATATTATATTATATTAATTATATTATATTATATTATATTATATTATATTATAGCAATAGCAATAGCAGTAGACTTATATACCGCTTCATAGGCCTTTCAGGCCTCTCTAAGCGGTTTACAGAGAGTCAGCATATTGCCCCCAACAATCTGGGTCCTCATTTTACCCACCTCGGAAGGATGGAAGGCTGAGTCAACCCTGAGCCGGTGAGATTTGAACCGCTGACCTGCTGATCTAGCAGTAGCTTGCAGTGCTGCATTTAACCACTGCGCCACCTTGGCTCTTATATTATATTATATTATATTATATTATATTATATTATATTATATTATATTATATTATATTATATTATATTATTATATTATATTATATTATATTATATTATATTATATTATATTATATTATATTATATTATATTATATTATATTATATTATATTATACTATATTATACTATATTATACTATATTATACTATATTATACTATATTATACTATATTATACTATATTATACTATATCATATTATACTATATCATACTATATTATATCATACTATATTATATTATACTATATTATATTATACTATATCATATCATATCATATCATATTATAAGAAACATATTTTTAGGAACAGACTCAATCTTAATACCCCCCCCATCTTTGCCAATGGCCATTGAGGCCTGAGCCAGTCTATTCTACATAACAAAGATCTAGCCCCTTCAGGCAGAGCCATTTCATTGCCCTTCATTGCACCACCCACCAAACCTAGCACACAGATAACCTACAAGACTAACTATGACCTCTGACAGCATTCAAAGTCCAGAGAGGGCATAAAACCCAGGGACTCTCAGCATCTCTCCCCCTTCCCTGCCCCCCAGGACCTCAAACCATGTAGTCGTGTCCACCATTAAACCATCTTTCCAAGCAGCCTTCAGGTTTCCAGTGTCTTTCTCCCCACTTGGAACTGAACCCAGATGGACTTTTCTTCCAACACAGCTTAAAACCTCTTCTGATGCAAAATCTGCTGCTAATTTAGGAGAGCTATCTTCGTTCCCAAGGGAAAAGTACAAATGAAAGTTCGGAGTCATGTAAACTTTCAGCTCATCTGCAGGACGACTCTTCCAATGCAAAGTTTCGCAAACGTTTCCCTGGGAGCCTTTGCAGCGTTCTGCTTTGTGCAGCTCCCCTCTTCCTCTTCCCACATGAAACATGGGTGTCTAGCACCTTTCTTTAAGCATTACCCTTGCAATTAGGCTGCCCAATTACTTACTGAATAGATTTTCCCCAGGATTGCATTGATTGGAAATAACACATTAAGTGCAGCAGAAGCTTTGATCTCCACAAGATACAAAGATAAAAATGCCAGGCTTTGCATGAGTAAAATTGCCAGTAATTATATCACCCCAGCAGGCTTAATAATTCGAGCTGATCTAAAAGCTCTAAATGAATGGATAAAATTGGTATGTTTTTTACAAAGATGGGTAAGTAACCAAACCCCTACAGGACAAAACAGATAAACTTGGAAACACACTGGAGGCAGAATGATGTCTAGCTCTTAAACTCCCCCTTCTTGAGCAGGCTGGTTGCAAAAGCCTTTAATCAAGCCTAATAACCTGGAATAATCTTTCAAATAATCACAGCAAAGGATAGGCGAGGCCTGCGCAGATTTCTGGGTTTCGAAAATTGATTTCCAGCGTCTCTGGCTTGCTTTGCCACCACTGAATTCAATTTATGGAAACGGGGCCTGTTGCATAAACATTAAGCCACAGCAGAGGCAACAGCAGGAAAATGTGAATCATACCACAAATTAAGGCCAGCGCAAGAAATGACAGCGAGATGATATATTTTTCTCAATAAGAATAAATTAAACCAGCCCAGCTGCACTTCCCCTATGCCGCTCCCAATGCCTGCAATTTCTACTCTTTCCAGTGTCAAAACTTTTACACTGAATGGAAACTCTGCGTAACAGCCCCTTAGGAGCACAATAAATAACGTAAATCATTTCTATGGAAGTCAACAGGGTTTAAACTGCTCCTGTTGTGCTGGGTCGTGTTTTCTATGTTTTATTGAGGTGTTGTGCATGATTAGTTTGTGTTTAGCAATTTGCAATCCATTTGAAATCTAATCTAAAGGGCTGCTTTGTGGTGGACGATGGGAAATAGAATCTGTCCTAGAAATCTTGTAGAGGAGGACGGAGGTGACCTTGTGGGAAACATACAATGAGCTTAGTCTGGGGAAACAGGAAGGTGAGAAAGAAACTCAAGTTTGCTTCAGCTTGAGCTTCTTAAGTATGGTTTCACCACAAATCCGCGAAGCCCTTCTGCGCGAGGACATAAGCGCGAAGACTAATTCGCGCCGTTCTAAGCGCTAAGGAAAAATGCGACCCTACTGCACTGACATAATCGCGGAGGGAAAAATTGCGCATTCCCAAGCACTTAGTACCCTAAATCTAACCCTAAACCTAACCCTAAACCTAACCCTAAACCTAACCCTAAACCTAAACCTAACCCTAAACCTAACCCTAAACCTAACCCTAACCCTAACCCTAAACCTAACCGTAACCCTAAACCTAACCCTAACCCTAAACCTAACCCTAAACCTAACCCTAAACCTAACCCTAAACCTAAACCTAACCCTAAACCTAACCCTAAACCTAAACCTAACCCTAACCCTAACCCTAACCCTAAACCTAAACCTAAACCTAAACCTAAACCTAACCGTAACCCTAAACCTAACCCTAACGCTAAACCTAACCCTAAACCTAACCCTAAACCTAACCCTAACCCTAACCCTAACCCTAACCCTAACCCTAAACCTAAACCTAACCGTAACCCTAAACCTAACCCTAACGCTAAACCTAACCCTAAACCTAACCCTAAACCTAACCCTAACCCTAACCCTAACCCTAAACCTAACCCTAAAACAAACCCTAAAACAAACCCTAAAACAAACCCCTAAACCTAATCCTAACGCTTACCTTAAATGAAGTCGGCTTTCTGCCGCGGCGCCGTTTTAAAGCGCCCTTCTGTTGCCGCGCTGTTGTCGCGGCGGTGATGACACACGGCGATGATGTCGCAGCTTTAGCGCCACGATTTTATCGCCGTGATTTTGACCAGCGCGGTTTTGTCATGCCACGCTTAAGTATAAGTGGGAAAGAATAGGAAATAGGAAATTTGTGATTGTGTTACATATAGTCCTTGTCTTACAACCATAATGGAGCCTGCCCACCATGGTCGTAAAGTGGATTGGTCACATGACTGATCCAATTTTACAACCTTTTCTGGAGCATTGCTACAGTCGTAAAATGAAAGCTGTGGTCTAAAGTGAACCAAGGTTTTGTTGTAGGCGTGGTTTTGTCTAAAACTGGAAGTAAATGCCGGGCTTTGGTAAAACCATTGTAAAACACAGTCACATGACTGCAGAATGAGGCAAACAGCCATCAATGCCAGCGGGTTGCTGAGGTCTGAAGTGCAGTCATGTGACTAGGGGAGCTTCCCTGGCAACCCTGGAAACTTCGAATCCCTGGGAACTTCGAATCCAGAACATAAGTTGCTCCCTGGTGGGTTTGTTGTAAATTTGAATAGTCACTAAGTGACTGGTTGTAAGTCAATGACTCCCTGTATTATAGCCTACTAGCTGGCATTTATTTATTGGGGTGAAATGTCTGGACCAAATGTGTTTCTAATGTTGGATTTTTCCCCGTACCAGAGGGAGCCCCCTTGTGGAGTACTGTGAAGTGGTTACCATGGCAACTACACTGTGCTATACAGTAGAATCCATTTTAAAGCACAACAGGCTATATCTTAACAGAACATCCCCCAAGTGATGTTAGGGGTGTCTTACCCCCACAGTATTTTTTTCCAGAGAGTAAATCATCTGTGTACCTATATTGGTTGAAATTGCTCGAGGTGTTCAAGAGTTATGCTGGAACATACACACCAGGGGTGGTTTTCAGCTAGTATGGACTAGTATGGGCATACCGGTTGGTGAAATTTAGCATGCCTTAGCATACTGGTTCTTCAGGAGGCCCCCAACAAGCCCACGTGGCATGCTCTGCCCTCTTCTCTCTGATAGCTGCCTCTTTTCCAATTAAGATGGTGGGAATCCATGCAGAGGGAGGAAATCACATGGATTCCCCAGTCCCTTCATTGGAAACAAGGCAGCTGTCAGAGGAGAGAGCAGCATGCGCCTGTGGGCTTGTCCAACAAGTCCTCTCCTCCTGTTCCTTCTTCGCCTGTTTGAACAAGCCACGTGGATGTGCTCCCTTGTCTTTCACAGCTGCCTCCTTTCCAATTTGGGGGGAGGGGAATCCATCTTTTTCCTCCATCTCCATGGATCACCCCCCAATTGGAAATGAGGCGGCTGTGAAAGACAAGGGAGTGCACCCCGCGTGGCTTGTTCAAGCAGCAGAAGAAGGAACAGGAGGGGAGTTCGGCTGTTTGAAAAGCCCCACTTGGAACTCCACTCCTGTTCCTTCTTCATTTCTTTGAACAAGCCATGCAGGGCATGCTCCCTTGTCTTCCACAGCCACCTTGTTTCCTATTCGGGGGGGGGGAGAAATCCATCTTTTTCCTCCATCTCCATCCATGGAGGAAATGAGGCAGCTGTGAAAGACAAGGAAGAGCGCCCCAATCACACTTTGCTTGCACAAGCACAAAGCTGAAGGCACCAGCTTGAAGATGGTGAGTGGGACCTTGTCCAAATGTCGCCAAGATACTCTCAATCTTACATGGGAAAAGACCCGAATACGCCAAGACCTGCATAGCTGTACCCGTGAAAATCTATGAAAACAAATATCTTATCTCTAAGGGGAGGAAACCTTCCTGCTGACCAGGACCTACAAGAAACTCAAAGTCTGATGAGCCACCATCTTATGTGACCTCACATTTCTATGCAACTGCCGAGACAAAAAACGTGATCCCCACATGCTTCCAACTAAAATTCCATTCTAAAACCTCAGCCACCGAAAGGATCCTGAAATGAACTGAATTAGCCCTAATCAGAAACGAACTCCACAGGAAAAGATTCCTACTAGACCAAACCAACAGGGACCTGCTCACTCTTCACCTCAAACTCAGCAACAAAATCCACCCAGCACTCTGGGTCAAATCCAAACAACTAGCCCTCTGGAGAGCCAAAACAGAAATCTCCCACAAGACAGACACACACCAACAAACTCCACAAACTAGAAAAACACCAGAAGCCCAACCCCCCTCCACAGCAACTCATGAAACAAACAGTACACAACATATCAGACAGGACCCTCACCATAGTAGAAACCAATGTCCTTTCCCAAGGATTCAACTTTGCAGTCACCCCTAAGCACCTCCCCACTGAAAACATCATATGTGGAGTTGAAGCTACCCTAACAAAAATCAACCCTGATGAAGCCAATAAAATCAGACTTGAAGTCACCAACCTCCTCTGCTCCAGCAATCCACTCAGAAGCAACTTACATAAAGAAGAACAAAAAGCACTCACCAACTTGAAGAAAGACAACAACATAATCATTTTCCCAGCAGACAAAGGTAACGCCACAGTGGTGATGAACACATCTGACTACCAAGCCAAACTATCCAACCTACTCCAACACCCTGCTTACAAATCTCTAAACACAGATCCTGCCACCTACCTGGAAAAAACCACCAAATCCAAAATAAAAGCTCTCCCATCAATGAAGAGATCCAGCAAAGAATCATCCCCAGGGAGAAATCATCCAGATGCCCCAAGCTCTATGGCCTCCCCAAGATACACAAAGAAGGAACACCACTCAGACCCATAGTCAGCTCCATAGGCTCACCTCTACAGAATCTTGCCAAATTCCTCACCAAACAACTTCAACCCTACACAGAATCCATCACCTCACATGGACAAAACTCACTCCACTTCATAGAAACAATAAAGAAACAAAACCTACTTGTGAGCTTCGATATCATATCCATCAGCCGGCCAGTGTCGACTGGCGACTACCCGGAGGAGAGCCTTCTCTGTGGCTGCTCCGACCCTCTGGAACGAACTCCCCGTGGAGATTCGTACCCTCACCACCCTCCAGGCCTTCCACATAGCCCTTAAAACCTGGCTGTTCCGACAGGCCTGGGGCTAAAGACTCGCTGCCCCACTTCGAATGGTATGATTGTTGTGGTTTTTTTTGTTTTTTGTTTTTAACTATGTATGGTTTCTATGTTTTTTGTAACTTTGTTTGTTTTTTTCCCTCCCTTTGAGTTGTGAGCCGCCCTGAGTCCCTTTCAGGGAAAAGGGCAAAATACAAATAAAATTAAAATCAAAATCAAATCAAATATCCCTCTTTACCCAGGTGCCTATTAAAGAAGCCTTGAGAGCTATCCAAAACAAATACAACCCCCCTAATCACATCCTAGATCTGGCCAACCACTGCCTAACCAACACATACTTCATCCACAATAGACAAAGATACAAACAGATAGAAGGAGCACCTGTGGGATCACCCCTCTCACCCGTCATCGCAAACCTATAAACATGGAACATTTTGAAACCAACGCCTTAGATAAATCTGAACACAAACACAAACTCTGGCTTAGATATGTAGATGACACTTTTGTAATTTGGCCACATGGGAAGGAAAAAGTGGACAGCTTCCTCACAAAACTTAACAGCCTACACCCCAAAATACAATATACTGTGGAAATAGAAGCTAACAACCAATTTCCCTTTCTGGACATCCTAATCTACAAAAAACCAATGGCTCCCTAGGACACACCATCTACCAGAAAAAAACACACACCAACCGCTACTTAAACGCACAATCCAATCACCACCCTACACAGATCAACTCTGTAGCCAAGACCCTCATCTCCAGACCAAATGCCTAGCCGACAAAGACCATCTGAAAACTGAATTACACACTCTCCCAAACGTATTAATCTCCAACGGATTCCAAAGAAAACCAATTACCAACCTAATCCAAAAGGAGACACCACCCAAGAACCGAGACATGGGACAGGACAATGGCACCACCCTCCTCCCTTACATAGCAATAGCAATAGCAGTTAGACTTATATACCGCTTCATAGGGCTTTCAGCCCTCTCTAAGCGGTTTACAGAGTCAGCATATTGCCCCCAACAACAATCCGGGTCCTCATTTTACCCACCTCGGAAGGATGGAAGGCTGAGTCAACCCTGAGCCGGTGAGATTTGAACAGCCGAACTGCAGAACTGCAGTCAGCTGAAGTAGCCTGCAGTGCTGCATTTAACCACTGCGCCACCTCGGCTCTTAAAGGCACCACAGATAAAATCAGCAAAATTCTCCACAAACACAATATCAAGACAGCCTTCGGCACTAACCAAAGCATAGCCAATATCTTAAGAAACCCAGCTAGAAAACCAAGGAGTCTACGAAATACCATGCAAAATCTGCCCAGCCACATACATTGGACAAACTAATAGGAGAATAAATACATGCATCGCAGAACACAAGAATGCAGTCAGAAAAGAAGAAAAAACTTCTTTCCTCTTCCAGCACCTTAAAGCAACAGGACATGAAATTGATTTTGAAAGAACCAAATTAATCCCCCAAACTGAACACTTCAACAAGAGAATAATTATGGAAGCCATAGAAATAGGGAAACACCCCCACAACATGAATAAACATGATGATACCTCCCGCCTACCAGACATCTGAAAACCAGCCCTAGTCAACAAACGAGTCCCAGCCACGAAAACTGACACAGGATGCAACCACCAATCACCCACACCAGACTCAAACCCAAACCCATCCCATAGACCAAATGCAACCACCATCCAGAAGCCAAACCACGGCGGCATCACCAACTGCACCCCTCTCCGACCCCCACACAAAGCAAACTGACACGCGCCATGAACACATGACCGCAAACCCGGAGCCAAACCAAAGCCCGGGATGTTACACCACAGCCATCTGCTCAGGACATTACATCACAGAACTCAGGAGGTTACAATACAAAGGCTCAGGATGTTACAACGCAGCCAATTCCCCAGGAGGTTGCAGCACAGGACTCAGGATATCACTACAATAGAGCTCAGGATGTCATCACACAGCCCATTACCCAGGTCGTTACAACACAAAAGAAAAATAGGCCCACAGCCAGTTCCTCAGCCACACAGGATGTTACGAAACAGATGACTAACCTGCAAACATCAACTCCATCAAATCAAGATGTTACAACACAGCCAACCAATCCACTTACAGCAACAAAGCCAGTACTCCACACACACACACCAATATTTATAGAAAGATGGCAGCTCTGTTCACGCTTTGCTTGAACAAGCACGAAGCCAAAGGCACCAGCCTGAAGATGGTGAGTGGGACCTCGTCGAAACGTCGCCAAGATACTCTCAATATTACACGGGAAAAGACTCGAATGCATATACATACATACATACATACATACATACATACATACATACACACACACATATATAAAATCAATTAATGGAATTCCAATGTTTCTTTTCCTAAACTGCCTTATCTCAAAGGCTGATGTTCTTGCTAAGTCCTCGACCTTCAACCTGTCCTAAAGTCCTCGATATATGACCGGCCGCAAGTCCTCGACTTACGACTGACAGCCGGCAACAGCCAAGCCACGCCTGATTGGTTAAAGCGCGGCTGGCTGAGCGCAGGCTGCCAGGAGCACTCCCATTGGTTTCCCTGCTTGACAGCTCCGTATAAATAGCTGTCAAGCAGGGCGAGGTGCTGAATTCTGCTTGTAAATAGTTCTTGCTCTGTTTGCAATAAACCGCTGTTCTAACTTACCTCAGACGCTTCACGTCTCGTCCTTTCCTCGATCCTTTACAGTTCTTCTATCTGTGGAGCAGACTCTCTAAAACAGGTGTACCTGGTGTGGTAATCCATTTAATATCTGCCATTCTGCCTTTGGCCTTATAGCTGAACCTTCCCCCCCCCCCCCCCCCCCGATGGCTGATATTCTGCTGGAACAAGAAAAATGACAAGCAAGGAAGAAAACCTGTTTATTTAGTGTTAATGGTTATGGGGGAGGGGGTTGAAGCTGTTATTGACATTGGAAAAATAAAGGCAGTCCTGAAGAATATTGCAGCAGCTCAGAAGCATAAATAGAATTAATGGCTTGTGAAATGATCATAAATTGGGGGACAGGCTAACGAGTTCCCTCTAGGCTCGTATTGTGCTTCCCAGGTGCCATTAGCTAAAAAAAAAATCACTTTCAGTGCGGAGAAAAAACTAACTAATGTAACCATAATTATAATTAACGAAGCAGTTTGTAGTACAGTATCAATAAGCTGGGTTATTAGTTGGAGCATAGATGCTGCTGAAGAGGGGATTGTTGCTCTGTAGTAAATATACATTGAGAGAGTATGGCGGCAATTTAAATTTTCCAAATAAATAAATAAATAATATACTGCAGAGAGGTAATACAGGTAGTCCTCGACTTACAACGGTTCGCTTAGTGACCATTCAAAATAACAACGGCCCTGAGAAAAAAGTGGCTTAGGACCATTTTTCACACTTAACAACCATTGCAGCATCCCTGTGGTCCCACGATCAAAATTCAGATGCTTGCCAAGTGCTTCATATTTATGATGGCTGCAGTGTCCCAGTGTCCAACAAGCAAAGTCAATGGGGAAGCCGGATTCACCTAACAAACACGTTACTAACTTAACAAATGCAGTGATTCACTTAACAACTGTGGCAAGGCAGGTCGTAAAAATGGGGCAAGCTTGCTTATCAAATGTTTCATTTAGCAACACAAATTTTGGGCTCAATTGTGTTTGTAACTCAAAAACTACCTGTACTTGCTATGTGCATCTTCCCTGTTCCTGCTGGAAGAATTATTTGTGTGCACGTGTGCCATTTCTCAGTGTGGAAAAAAAAGTGATAACTCAATAATGGTTGTCTAGCATAGGGGTAAGCAAACTGCGGCTCTGGAGCTGTATGTGGCTCTTTCATCCCTCTGCTGTGGCTCCCTGTCATTCAAAATATGTGTCACAACAGCTAATGTGCGACACCCACCAGAACGTGATTTATTGAGCTCTTTGACCCCGGAAGGCCAACCATGGATAAATCCAAGAAAAGAAAAGTTTCAGAAGAAAACAGAACATTTAATTCAACTACTTATGTTAGTTTTGTGGCTGCTCAGGAAATAGTCAGGCACGGGAAGGGTTTTGTGGCTCCCGGTGTTTTCTTTTCTGTGGGAAACGGGTCTGAATGGCTGTTTGAATGTTTAAGATTGCCGACCCCTGGCCTAACAGAATGATCAAAGGATAGCATGGAAAGTCCTTGATTTTTTTTTTACCAGAATTGGGACAGAATTTCCATTGCTAAGCAAGCTAATTGTTAAGTGAGTCACCCCCAAATTTTATGACCTTTTCTGTCATGTTCGTTAAGAAAATTGCTGCAGTTGTTAAGTGAATCAAGTCTGTCTTATCTCATTGTCAGAAACCAGTTGGGAAGGACACAAATGTTGATTACATGACCCAGAGATGCTGCAATTGAAATTTGATCATGTGACTATGGGGATGATTGTCATAAGTGTGTAACAAGATCTTCTCACAAGTCACTTTTTTCAGTGCTGTTGCAACTATAAACTTTCACTAAACAAATTGTTGTTAGCAGCCAGCAATGTTGATTCAAAACATTTTCCTGCTACAAAATGCATGCCTCGTGCCCAAAAAACACCAATGTAGAGATCAGCTAAGATATTTTTCATCTCAGGAAGAAACTGTGCAAGCAATTTATCCCCATGGGAGCAGTAAAGAGCCAAACATAATAAATTAAATAACTAGCATCTTCACAGGACACAGAATTTGTTGCATCTCGCTATCACTCATCTCACGGCCAGTCCTGGCAAACAAATATTCATAATATCAGTTTCTCCTTTCCCTTCTGAATTCAACTCAATTATCAAAAGAAACCACCTGTTTTGATCTCTTCTGTGCAAGATTCATCTCTTGCCACCATTCCTGACATCTTTCCAGAAGTCCTTAAAACATGACTAGGGCCTGAAGATCTCAAAGAAACTTTTTTTTCATTTTTTCATTTTATTAGAGTTTATAGGCCGCCCTTTTCCCTGAGGGGACTCAGGGCGGCTTACAATCACCAGGGAGGGGGTGCAAATCAAAATAAACAATATACAAACAAATAAAGTAATAAAAACACAACTTGCATTCAACATTCAACACTCGGGTGGGGCAAATTAGAGACATCCCCAGGCCTGTTGGGAGAGCCAGGTCTTGAGGGCTGCGCGGAAGGCCTGGACGGTGGTGAGGGTGCGTATCTCGACGGGGAGATCGTTCCACAGGGTCGGAGCTGCAACAGAAAAGGCTCTCCTCCGTGTAGTCGCCAGTCGACATTGACTGGCGAATGGAATTCGGAGGAGGCCCAGTCTGTGCGATCTTATCGGTCGGAGGGAGGTAATCGGCAGAAGGCAGTCTCTCAAGTACTCAGATCCACTACCATGAAGGGCTTTAAAGGTGGTCAACAGCACCCTGAAGCGCACCCGGAGATCAACAGGTAGCCAGTGCAGCTCGCGGAGGATGGGTGTTATGTGGGCGAACCTCAGTGCGCCCACTATCACTCGCGCGGCCGCATTCTGAACTAACTGCAGTCACCGGATGCACTTCAAGGGCAGCCCCATGTAGAGCACAAACAGTGATTTTCTGAGATGAATCCATTGTTTTTACAATCACCTAGACTACTCTATGCCCCATTGCACCATTCTTTGGCCGAAGAATGATGAACATTAAATTTTAAGCTGGCAAGATCTGTCTTTACCCCAGTGCTAAACAGCCCTGTGATCATATACCATATTTTTCAGATATAAGACACACCTTTTTCCCTCAAAAAAGAGGCTGAAAATTTGGGTGCGTCTTATACACCGAATACAGCACTTTTTTACCTCCTGAAACCCTGCCCACTTTGCAAAAACAACTGTGCATTGTCTTTAGGAGGCTTCCAGAGTACTCCTGGGCACTGGGGAGGGCAGAAATGAACAAAAAATTGGGCGTTTTTTGCTCGTTTTTTCCCCAGAAGCACTCTATAACCCTCCTGAAGGCTATGCATGCCCTTTTTTGACAAAAACCAGGCCTGTTTTCATGAAAAATGGGCCATTTTGGGGAGGTCTGCAGAGTGCAAAAACTTTTTTTTAAGATTTGCCTCTTCAAAATCTTGGTGCGTGTTGTATACTTCGGTGCATCTTATTGTCCTAAAAATACAGTAATTAGTCAATATTTACTTACCTAAACAGAAAAACAGAAAGACCACATGTAGATGAAAAAGCAGTAGATGAGTGAGTGATCTCCAATTTCCTGCTGGCTTCCCCATTGACTTTGCTTGTGGGAAGCTAGCAGGAAATATAAGTATAAGTATAAATATAATCTTTAGTGTCATTGTACTTAAATACAACGAAATTGGTTGGAATATCAAAAATTCCGACCTTGTGACTGTGAAGAAGCAGCCTTGCCACAACTTTGCAAATAAAATTGGTCTGAAAATCATAGAAATTTCAATTCCCCAGGTGGTTATAGATCTCAGGTTTTTTATGAATTCTTTGGAGATTTTAGGTACTTTGATTCAAAAATTATTATGGTATAATGCACCATTTGGGCAAACTTTAGATACAAATAGATAAACAGATAAGTACAATGAAAGTTTTTGTAATATCTAGATTTTCTCCACTCTTATTAGTAATAATATTGCTAATTTCTTTTAATAATAGTTTTTAACAGTTAGGTTTTTGTTATTCTTTTCATTGTAAACCACCTACAATTACTTTACTATGAGATGGGCAACTATAGGAGCCCTCAACAGGACCACAATTGAGACCCAAATTTCCATTGCTAACTAAGGTGGTTATTAAATGAGACACCCATTTTTATAACTTTTATTACCATGGTTGTTAAGTGGATCACTGCTATCAAGTAAACCCTGCTGTCATTAAGCAAATCCAGCTTCCCCATTGTCTTTGCTTATAAGAAGCAGCTGGAAAGACAACAATTGACAACCACAGGATGCTGCAATTGTTGTAAATAGATGTCAGTTACCAAGGGCCTGAATTTTGATCACATGACTATGGGGATGCTGTGATACTCATCAGTGTGAATACTGATCATGTCACTTTTTTCAGTGCTGTCGTAATTTTGAATGTCTCCCAAAAAATAGTTTCAATACACAATAATAAATAAATCTCTCAAAACAAAGGAAAAATATTAGGTAGTTTTGGATCCTAGAGAGCAGTGGTGGGATTCAAAAGAAATTACTACCAGTCCTGTGGGTGTGGCTTGGTGGGCATGGCATGGCTTGGTGAGCGTGGGAAGGGAAGTATACTGCAAAATCCCCATTTCCTCCCAATCAGATGGGACTTGGGAGGCAGAGAATAGATGGGGGCAGGGCCAGTCAGAGGTGGTATTTACTGGTTCTCCGGACTGCTCAAAAGTTTTACTACCGATTCTGTGGGCGTGGCTTGGTGGGCATGACAGGGGAAGGTTACTGCAAAATCCCCATTCCCTCCTAATCATCTGGGACTCGGGAGGCAGAGAATAGATTGGGGCAGGGCCAGTCAGAGATGGTATTTATCAGTTCTCCAAACTACTCAGAATTTTTACTACCAGTTGTGTGGGCATGGCTTGGTGGGCATGGCGTGGCTTGGTGGGTGTGGCAGGGGAAGGATACTGTAAAATCTCCATTCCCTCTCCACTCCAGGGGAAGGTTGCTTTAAAATCCCCATTCCCTCCCGATCAGCTGGGACTCAGGAGGCAGATAATAGATGGGGGCAGGGCCAGTCAGAGGTGGTATTTATCAGTTCTCCAAACTACTCAGAATTTTTACTACCAGTTGTGTGGGCATGGCTTGGTGGGCATGGCGTGGCTTGGTGGGTGTGGCAGGAGAAGGATACTGTAAAATCTCCATTCCCTCTCCACTCCAGGGGAAGGTTACTTTAAAATCCCCATTCCCTCCCGATCAGCTGGGACTCAGAAGGCAGAGAATAGATGGGGCCAGGGCCAGTCAGAGGTGGTATTTATCGGTTCTCCAAACTACTCAAAATTTCCACTACCATTTCTCCAGAACTGGTCAGAACCTGTTGAATACCATCTCTGCTATAGAGTGCATTGGACTTTTCCTAAATAAAAAATGCACAGGCCTAAGGCATGGCATGAATTCACAGCAGGCTGTGTGAAGTTTGCTGACTTCACTATTCTTTTAAAATGCTTTGTAAATTAGGTATTTTCTGAATGCTCTAACTTTTATTTCAGGCGTAAATAGAAAGCCAGTCTACATCCTGTCCAAGATACAATGGAAAGGCAATCTGGCCATAATACCTCCTTCTCCCTCTCCCCCTCAATCACCATGAAAGTTATTTCCAAAACCACGCCAAAGAGAAGGACGTTCTCGCAAAGAGTATTTCCATTTTATTGCTTTGTGCTTTTACTTAAATAAATCCAGGGCAACGTTAAGTAGATTTGCTGTCAGCCATTTGTTAGCAGCAGTCAGTCTTATTTAAAGGTGCCCTTGTACCAAGTTTCATTTCAACGCTCTATTGTTCTGGGAGGGAAGGAGAAAATCCTGATTCCAAATTTGTTGTAGGACAAGAGATCACAGGAACAAAATAAAACAGTCATCAGAATGCCATTCAGTTGCAACCCTGCCAAATGATCAAAAGATTCATATAAATATGTAGCATATATCAAAAGGAATACCATTTAGCATCTATTCATATCGTCATTTTATTTACATCGGGTATGCAACCTTAGTAAATTTCAAACTTGTGGACTTCAAATCCCAGAATTCCCCAGCCAGCCATGCTAGGTTTTGGGGAATTCTAGGGTTTGAGTTACAAGGGTCTTAAAGTTGCCAAGAATATTCCTGATTTATATGGCATTTCTATCAGCATAAAATGCCCTCCCAGAAGATGGAGTGTTTTCATTTTTTTTTAAAGATACAATTTGAATTGTCCATTTCACTTAATCTTCAGTAGGAAAGACTATCCATCCTGCTTTTCATGATCATGTTTGTTTTTTTAAAAATTATTATCTTCTATCAATCTAGTTTCTCTTTAAAACATACAAAACACTCAATTTTGTAAAAGTATGCATTTTAAAAGCAATTGTGATGGGAAGGAGTGTTTTACAAAAGGAGACTTCAGAAAAATTAGGACACATTTAGCTTAGTAATAACAAAATATACAGTGTCTTGCATCCACAGAACCTCAGAATTTGGAAGATAAACAGTGTTGGAAACCATCTCTTAATCACATCATATTGTAAATAAAGAAGAAAGTTGTAGGGAGACAGTTTTATATAGTGGTTAAGCATAAGCCTACAAACTTCGAGACTTCAGTTCTAGTACCAACTTAGGCACAAAGTCAGCTGAATGACCTTAAAAATAAATGTAAAGGTTCCCCTCGCACATATGTGCCAGTCGTTCCCGACTCTAGGGGGCAGTGCTCATCTCTGTTTCTAAGCTGAAGAGCCAGCACTGTCCAGCATGACTAAATGCTGAAGGTGCACGGAACACTGCACCTTCCCACCAAAGGTGGTTCCTATTTTTTTACTTGCATTTTTACATGCTTTCAAACTGCTAGGTTGGCAGAACCTGAGACAAGCAATGGGAACTCACTCCATTAGGCGGCACTAGGGATTCAAACTGCTGAACTGCTGACGTTTCTAATTGACAAGCTCAGTGTTTTAGCCACTGAGCCTTAATTTAGGCCAATCCCTCACTTACTCTTAGGAAGCAGACAGTAGCAAACCACTTCTGAAATTTTGCCAAGAAAACTGCAGAGACCAGCAGCAGGAGGAGGAGGAGGAGGAGGAGGAGGAGGAGGGAAGGGGAAGGGGAAGGGGAAGGGGAAGGGGAAGGGGAAGGGGAAGGAGGCCACTCCTGGGAGATTCAATGGTGTGGTTAGTAATAGGATGTCACTGAATTAGGAAGGGAGGCACACTTTTTGGACTTCTCTGTTTTAAGTGCTAAGAAGAACTTAATGCACAAATTCCATGGCTTAAGACAGGAGTCCTCGGTAATTTAAAGTTGGGTGGTCTTCAACACCCAGAGTTGAACTGAATTCTAGGAGTTGAAGTCCACATATCTTCAGGTTGCCAAGGTTAATAAACACTACCTTAAGACTTGTAGATATTTAAGACTCCCTTATAGTCCCTTCAAATCTTTCCAAATGTTCTCATTTAGCCTGGTTGGATACTTCCTAAGGGGCTATAGAATCTTTAAGCCTTGCCAAGCATTACAATCCTCTTTCAGCCCTTAAATGTCATCTTCACAAACTAAAGACAGTTCAACAACCTATCTTGGGAAGTACTGAATTGTGGAAGCCAGAGAGCAGATATGTGAGTCTATTTTTTGACCCCTCACTGGCTGATGTTGTACAACAGTATAAACTTATATTGGGAGCCAGATTTTCAGTATTTAAACAATACTGACTGTTACTAGCATATTATTCAACTGTTAAAATAAAATCAAAATAATATTGGTATTAATTCTATTGTTGAAAAACATTTGATCACATTTCCTCTGATACGCCTCAGCATTTTTTTTTAAGGCACACCTTGTGCCATATGCTACATGGGAAAAAATGCAAAATTCCACTGATAAGCCACTTAAAAATACAATTTTAGGCACAAGCAACTTATAAACATGAATGTTTATACAACTGCCAGTTTTCTGATGAGGTTTATATAGCATGATTTATTCCCCATTTGGGGAAGTATTATTTTTGGGAGAAAAATTGAGTTTTATATTATTCCTACGTTGTATTAGGTTCAGTGAAGATTGAATTACTGTCTTTATTCCTACATATATACTCTGAACATGCTGCTTATCCGAATATTTATCTAGTGTACTGTATTAATAAAATAAAAAGAACAGAGCAGATAGAAGGAAAAGTAACGTATTCCAAAGAGTAGAATTATAGAACCTAATACTTCTATCTGTGGCTCTTACAGCATATGTAGCAGTTGCACAAAACTATATTTAATATAATTGAAATGAAGTATCAATAATATTGATGAAGATTAATCCTATTAATTTATGGCATTTATTTAAAGGTAAAGATAAAAATTCCCCTCACACAAGATTTCCCCTCCTAATTCCCCTCTTGGGAGAGCCCAAGAGCTTCGGAACCCACAGGACCTGCTGAAAATCGGAGGCTCGTATTTTCGTCATAGCGGCAGCCCGGGCTACCCAGCTGTGCGAGGACGGCGGCGACGACGGCGCGCGGCGGTGAGAGCGGCGCGCGGGCGTTCGGAGCCTCCCCTACCACCTTACCATCTTCTGGAAGCCCCTGGTGCTGCTGGTGAGCCCCCTGGCCAATTACCTACTGGCCCCTGGTCCTATTAGCCTCCCAGAGCAGCGGAACAGCAGCTGCTGAAGCTGAAAAAAAAAAAAAAAAACCGTGGAGGAAAGCATGGAGGAAATGGCGGCGTCAAACAGCTGACTCACAGCATTACATCTCTACATCCTCCTTTCCAGCCAGCCTGCTGACTTCACTGGAGCTGAGTGGTTGTGACTGTGACTGTGAGTTTTGGTGACTAGCGAGCTGAGAGGGGCTAATTTTTAATTTAGTTTACTTTAAAGAAGGGGGCTGTCGGAAGCTGTCGGAGGCTGCATTGAATCCACAGATTGAAGGGCTGTGTTTGCTACTGCCCTAGACGCCCCCCCCCCCCTCGGATCTATCTCTGCTCGCTTTACTATCTGTTACCTATTTTACTATTTATCATCTGCTGCTTTATTATTTATCATCGTTGTAGCCCCCTCCGGACTTTGCTCCCTGCTCACTTAACCACTAGGAGGAGTAGGACTGTGGCCAACTGGCAGGGAGCGATAGAGGATGGCGGCTACAGGGACAAGGATTGAGCCCCGAAAATACCAGCATTTTTCCCTCCATCTGCAAGAGCGGTGCAAGTCAGCCTCGAACTCTGGTTTCCTACATCGGGGCCCTTATATACCTTTGGGAAAGAGACTTTCGAATATACAGCCCGCTAACCTCCACCAGTGGGATAAGACTATACGGTTGCCGTTTATGAACTTTGGAGCTTCATTCTCAATCTTGTGTGTCTACAGCCACCTTATATACTACGTACTTTTGACTTGGTGGCTAAGGACATTTCCCCAGGACATAAGAAGGGAGAGGAGCAGACCATCGCTTCCTCCACTGTTTCCATACTACTATATATTATAATTGCGCAATTTTAAACAGAATGTTGAGTGTATGGGAGTTGACTGGAATTGAATGAATGGCCCACTTTTAGTAATTGTTACCTCTGTATTTTATATGTTTTAAATTTCTACGTGGGAACTGTTAGTGTGGATAAATGAGAATGTTTGACTCGGAGGACCTGCTGGGGAAGGCGGGAGGTACCGGGGTGGTTGGGGGGACCATGGACATGGGAGTGGGTCGGAGCATAGCGGTCGTGACAGGGAGAGGCAGATACGGCGGGGACCTTAGGGCTGGCCATTACCGGGGAAGGAGGGTTCGCTACATTACAGAGATCCCTCCTTCCGGCCCTGGGAGTCCCACTCCAAGACCAGATGGCGCGAGTAGTCAGGACCCTGGTCTCAGGCTGTTGTCGCTAAATGCCAGGTCTGTTGTTCACAAAGCTCCCCTCGTCCGGGACTTAATTGTTGACGAGAGGGCAGACCTGGCATGTATTACTGAAACCTGGCTGGGCACAGAAGGAGGAGTCCCCCTTGTAGAGATGTGCCCAGAGGGATTTCAGGTGCTTCATCAGCCGAGAGCCCAGGGAAGGGGTGGCGGTGTGGCCATCGTAATCCGGGAGTCTCTGTTACCTCGTAGGGTCCCTGCTCTGGAGCTTGTCGGGTGTGAGTCTCTGCTGATAAAGTTGGACCTCAAGGGTCAAGTGGGTTTGCTGCTAACGTACCTGCCTCCCAACTGCGTTGCAGCATCCCTCCCCTCGCTCCTCGAGTCAGTAGCCGAGCTGGCGGTTGAGTTCCCCAGGCTTATAGTTCTGGGGGATTTCAACTTGCCATCGCTCGGTGAACGCTCTGATGGGGCGCAGGAGTTCATGGCTTCCATGACAGCCATGGGCTTGACCCAAGTAATCCGGGGCCCAACCCATGCAGCGGGTCACATGCTCGACCTCGTATTTCTCTCGGAGCAGTGGATGTGTGATCTTGGTCTGAGGGGTAATGAGATCATACCCCTGTCGTGGTCAGACCATTGCCTACTGAGGCTTGACTTCCGGAGGCCAAACCCCCACCGTAGGGAGGAGGAACCGACCAGGTGGTTCCGCCCCAGGTGACTTATGGACCCTCTGAGGTTCCAGACGGAGCTTGGGGTTATTCCTGATACTCTCGCCCACAGTTCGGCGGAGACTCTGGCTGCCGCCTGGTACTCGGCGGCGTCGGAGTCTCTCGACCGGATTGCGCCACTACGGCCCCTCCGGGTCAGTGGATCCCGGAGAGTTCCCTGGTTTACCGAGGAACTCCGGGAGAAGAAACGCCGGAGGAGACGCCTAGAGCACCAGTGGAGGTCCGATAGGTCCGAGGCAAACCGAGCACTCTTAACTACCTGCACCAAGGACTATGTCCGAGCATTAAGAACTGCAAAAAGATCACATATTTCTGCCTTGGTTGCGTCCGCCGAGTCGCGCCCAGCCGCCCTGTTTAGGATAACCCGCTCCCTCCTCAATAGGAGGGATGCGGGAGACCCCTTGCAGGGTAGGGCTGAGGATTATGCTCAATTCTTGGCGGACAAAGTAGCTCGGTTTCGATCGGACTTGGACTCCACCGCAGTAGACCCAGCTGAGACACAGGAGGATTATTTGCCACATCAGCTCTGGGTTGAGTTCCAGGAAGTTGCCTCTGGGGATGTGGACAAGGCCATTCGAGCTGTAAGTGCCTCCACTTGTATTCTGGACCCGTGTCCCTCCTGGCTGGTGGCTAACAGCAGGGAGGTGACACATGGCTGGATCCAGGCGGTTGTCACCGCCTCCCTTCGGGAGGGGCACTTCCCCGCCGTACTTAAAACGGCGGTGGTGAGACCCCTCCTGAAGAAGCCATCGTTAGATCCAGCCATCCTAAACAACTTTCGTCCTGTCTCCAACCTTCCCTTTATCGGGAAGGTTGTTGAGAAGGTGGTGGCCTTTCAGCTCCAACGGGCCTTGGAGGAAGCTAGCTATCTTGACCCCTTCCAGTCCGGCTTCAGACCTGGTTACAGCACAGAAACCGCTTTGGTCGCATTGACCGATGATCTCTGGAGGGCCAGAGATGGAGGCTATGCATCCATCCTGGTTCTCCTTGACCTCTCAGCGGCTTTCGATACCATCGACCATGGTATCCTTCTGCGACGACTGCGGGAGGTGGGAGTGGGAGGCACAGTTCTGCGGTGGTTCTCCTCCTACCTCTCGGACAGGTCGCAGTCGGTGTTGGTCGGGGGGCAGAGATCGTCCCTGAGGCCCCTAACATGTGGGGTACCTCAGGGTTCGGTCCTATCCCCCCTACTATTTAACATCTACATGAAACCGCTGGGTGAGATCATTCGGAGGCACGGGATAAAATACCACCAATATGCGGACGATACGCAATTGTATCTGTCCGCCCCGTGCCAACTCAATGAAGCGGTGGACGTGATGAACCAGGGTCTGGAGGCCGTTAAGAACTGGATGAGTGCTAACAAACTGGTACTCAACCCGGATAAGACCGAGTGGCTGTTGTGCTTCCCCCCCAATAATTTGGCTAATACACCAACGCTTAGGCTGGGGGGTCAAATTTTATACCCCTCAGATAGGGTCCGCAACTTAGGAGTCCTCCTGGATCCACAGCTGACTTTTGATCACCAGCTGTCAGCTGTGACCAGGGGGGCATTTGCCCAGGTTCGCCTGGTCCGCCAGTTGCGGCCCTACCTAGACCGGGGGGCTCTCACAACAGTCACTCGAGCCCTTGTGATCTCTAGACTGGAATACTGCAATGGGCTCTACATGGGGTTGCCCTTGAAGTGCATCCGGCGACTACAGCTAGTCCAAAATGCAGCCGCGCGAGTGATAGTGGGCGCACCGCGGTTCGCCCATGTTACATCTGTCCTCCGCGAGCTGCACTGGCTACCTGTTGGTCTCCGGGTGCGCTTCAGGATATTGATGACCACCTTTAAAGCACTCCATGGTAGTGGATCTGGGTACTTGAGAGACCGCCTTCTGCCGATTACCTCCCTAAATCGACCAATCAGATCGCACAGACTGGGCCTCCTCCGAATTCCATCTGCCAGTCACTGCCGACTGGCGACCACACAGAGGAGGGCCTTTTCTGTTGCTGCCCCGACCCTGTGGAACGAGCTCCCCATGGAGATCCGTACCCTCACCACTATCCAGACCTTCCGCGCAGCCCTCAAGATCTGGCTCTCCCAGCAGGCCTGGGGATAGGCTTCCAATTACCCGCCCGAGTGTTTGATTGCTGAATGAAAGTTGTGTTTTATTATTTTTTCTTTTGTTCACATATTGTTTTGTTTTGACCTTGCACCCCCCCTCCCCTGTGGTTGTAAGCCGCCCTGAGTCCCCTCAGGGAAAAGGGCGGCATATAAATCCCAATAAACCTAAACCTAAACCTAAACCACATACGTGCTAATCATTCCTGACTCTTGGGGGCGGTACTCATCTCTGTTTCAAAGCCGAAGAGCCAGCGCTGTCTGAAGACGTCTCCGTGGTCATGTGGCCGGCATGACTAAACGCCGAAGGTGCACAGAATGCTGCTGCCTTCCCACCAAAGGTGGTTCCTATTTTTCTACTTGCATTTTTACATGCTTTCGAACTGCTAGGTTGACAGAAGCTGGGACAAGTAACGGGAGCTCACTGCACTACATGGCGCTAGAGATTTGAACTGTCGAACTGCTGACCTTTCTGATCGACAAGCTCAGCATCCTAGTCACCACGTTTATTTAATAATATTAATAGTTTAATAATATGCATTTATTTAAGTATAAGTTAATTATGCAGTGAAAGCCAAAGAAACTGTCAAATACATCACAGAACAAAAAATCTAGAGTCCTCATTCAAGGCACAAATTATAAGGCTCAAAATATCACATAATAGACACCATGAAAACTTAGCTCTCTTGAAAAATGTCGGAAAAAGGGAAGGAAAGAGCAGCTAAGTAGAGAAACCTTGTGCGAGGTTTGCCACTAAACATATTATAAAATATGTGGGGTGATGCAACAGCAGTGGACCTTTTTTCAGGATGACAGTGATGGTGCTGACCGCAAGGATTTAGACAGTATGGTGAACTTGTGTAATAAAAAGAGTCTCATTTAAAACATAGGAAAAACAGAAGAAATCATTATCAATTTCAGAAAAGACAGCACAGCCACACACCTCTGTGTATTAAGCCCGTTCGGACCGGTTCAGGCAAACCAGTAGTAACGACCTGTGGAGGGACCTGTGGGTGGGCCTGCCCACTCGCCCCAGCGCTTTGCTGTCCTATTTAGCCACATTTTATAAGCATGTATGCACTCTGTGCATGGGAGCAAAGTGCATGCATGTCAGGCCGTGTGCATGTGAGGAAGGCACGCGTGTGAACGAAGCAAGTGCGTGCGCTCTCGCATTTTCGGTGTGCGGTGACCCGGCGGTAAAATTATGTAAAACCCACCTCTGATGTGATGGGCCCAAATGGTTATGGACTATTAACAAATTGGGCAGTATAATGAAAGTTAAACAGGAATCATGAATAATCCACAAGATTCAGTATTAGTCTATTCATACATATGTTGTTTCCAAATGAATCTGCAGTTGTCACAAAAAACAAAACAGTCCTAGACTGCATTAACAGAGGGATAAAATCAAATCATGTGAAGTGTTTGTACCACTTTACAATGCCTTCATAAGACCACACTTGGAATACTGCATCCAGTTTTGGTCGCCATAATATTTTTTAAAAAATATGTCGAGACTCAGAAAGAGTGCAGAGAAGAGCAACGAAGATGTTTAGGGGACCAGAGATGAAAACATATGAAGAAGAACAGTTGCAGGATTGGGTATGTCTAGTTTAATGAAAGAATGACTAAGGGTGACATATACCATTGTTCCAATATCTAAGGGTGCCGTCGGCCAGACAGTGTCGGCTAGCGACCCCCTGGGGGAGAGCCTTCTCTGTGGGATCGCCTTCCCTCTGGAATGAGCTGCCCCCGGAGCTTCGTATAATCCCCAACCTCCGGTCCTTCCGACGCGCCCTAAAAAGTTGGCTTTTCCAGCAAGCCAGCCTGGCCTGAACAAAACAAAACAAATTATTCATCATTGTTAATTTTAATTTGATTTTTTTTAAAAAAAAATGTTATTGTCAATTCTAATTGGGTTTGTTTGGGATATTCTATTTAATTTTTGTTTAACTTTTGTTTTATGTGTTTCTTTTAATGTTGTATGCCGCCCTGAGTCCTTGGGAGAAGGGTGGCATATAAATCTAATAAACCAAACCAAACCAAACCTAAGGGCTGTCAACCTATTCTCCAAAGCACTTGAAGGCAGAACAAAAAGCAATTGATAGATACTAAGGCAAACTACATTGCATTCACAGTGCAATGCAGAAAACCAACCTAAAACTAAAAGAGAAATTTCCTGACAATCAGGACAATTAAACAGTGGAATGGCTTGCCTTCGGACGTTCCAACATTGGGTGCTCCAACATTGGAGGTTTTTAAGAAGAAATTGGAAAGCCATTTGTCTGAAATGATATAGGGTTTCCTGACTGTGCAGTGGGTTGGACTAGAAGACCTCTAAAGTCCCTTCCAAGTCTGTTATTCTGCTTTCTAAATATTTAGATATATTCCCAACATACAGGAGTTGGCCTGTTCAGTTCAGTTGCTTAAAGTTCACTTCTTCAGTTATTCAGCTGCATCTGTTGATTCTCCTTGCCATTTCTTCCTTATCTTTACTTAGTTTACACATAACGCCGGTCAGGCCTGCAGCCATGTTCCTTTTGGATCTTTGGCCACCCACACTTCTATTCTACTATGCTGTTTCTATAGTGGGGAAATTGAAGGGGGGGATAGTACGGAGTAGAATGTTATGTAGCCAAAATAACATTCCTTTCTAGATTGCCAAGGTCATCCTTTGTCTTGGCAACTCTGCACCTGACCGGAACTGGATGGGTGGAACTGCCAGCATGGCAATGGAAGATTGGACCATGTGATGGACTTGTGGATGTGGGAGCAATATCATGACCTTTAACTGGGGGGGGGGGAACGGAAGAAGCTTCAGATTCGGGTTTTCCCCCAGATGTGCCAGCATGGCTCTCTTAATAAATTGGAACTTTGAGCAGTACGTTACCTTGGACTCCGATTTAATTTTGGATGCTATCTGGAACACTGATAGCGCCTTTGATTTGTCTCAGTCAGTGAGATATTTTGCGCTATGAATGCAATGTAGTTCACCTGAATCAGGCATTATGAAGTTCCAGAGAAAGGGAACAAAGAGGGGAACACTGTTGTTCTTAGTAATTAAGGGGCAGTATTACTTCATAAGCAATTATGAGAATTGCTTCACTCAAAAAAAAAAGGTCTGCAAAACCTTCACATTTATTCTTGGGAAAATTGATGGTAGATGTAATAAAGGGGAGAGCCAGTTTGGTCTAGTGGTTAAGATACCAGGCTTGAAAGCGGAGGACCATGAGTTGAAGTTCTGCCTTTGCCATGAAATATAGATGGGTGTCCTTGGGACAGTCTCCCTCTTGCAGACCAACCCACCTCACAGGGTTGTTATTGAAGGGAAAATAGGAAGAAGGAGGTACGTTGGATATGTTCACCACCTTAAGTTATTGGTAAAAATAATAAAGCTGGCAAAATAAATAAAATAATAAATAAAATAAATAAAATAATAAACTAAATAAACTAAATAAACTAAATAAACTAAATAAACTAAATAAACTAAATAAACAAAATAAACAAAATAAACAAAATAAACAAAATAAATAATAAACAAAATAATAAACAAAATAATAAACAAAATAAACAAAATAAACAAAATAAACAAAATAAACAAAATAAACAAAATAAACAAAATAAACAAAATAAACAAAATAAACAAAATAAACAAAATAAACAAAATAAACAAAATAAACAAAATAAACAAAATAAACAAAATAAACAAAATAAACAAAATAAACAAAATAAACAAAATAAACAAAATAAACAAAATAAACAAAATAAACAAAATAAACAAAATAATAAACAAAATAATAAACAAAATAAACAAAATAAACAAAATAAATAAAATAAATAAAATAAATAAAAAAATAAGGATGACAGTATACAAAAGGGACCTCAGTGGCTAAGACACTGAGTTTGTCAATCAGAAAGGTTGGCAGTTCAGTGGTTTGAATCCTGTAACGGAGTGAGCTCCCATTACTTGTCCCAACTTCTGCCAACGTAGCAGGTCAAAAGCATGTAAGAAATGCAAGTGGAAAAATAGGGACCACCTCTGGTGGGAAGGTAACAGCATTCTGTGTGCCTTCGGTGTTTAGTCATGCTAGCCACATGACCACAGAGACTTCAGAAAGCACTGGCTCTTCAGCTTTGAAACGGAGATGAGCATCGCCCCCTAGAGTCAGGAATGACTAGCACATATGTGTGAGGGGAACATTTACCTTTATACAACATTCGGAAAGGGAAAATCATGTACAGAAATCTAAGCTGAGAATCAAGGACTAGAATGAAGGCTTCAATTTATAGTCCATTGCTTTAAAAAAAGGAGAAGTCAGTTTTAGAGATTCACCTTAGAAATAGGAACTCTCCTAGGGATATAATCAAAAATACTCTACTCCACTCCCTGCTTTTAGTGCTTGTAATAATATTTGATGGGTATCAGATAAGCTGTAGGAAGACACCTCCTAAACCTGATTTGCAGAGAGAATCTAAATAAACCAATTGTTTACTTTGGTTTTATTCGATTTTAACAGCTGTAACAAATAGAAGTATATTTGATTTGTTACCATTGTGTACCTAGAGGTGAATTTTAAATATATATATACAGGTAAGAAAAAAAAGGTAGTAAATCATTCTAACTCCATCAACCCAAAGCTTTTGCTTTACAACTGATAGTTTTTTATTAGTAAAAAGCATTTCTACCAATACCAGATGAATAACTCAGCTGTCATTGATTCATTCCAAGCAGGCTTCACATCATTTATGCCCTCTGAAAAGAAACACCCAAAACACACTTAAGTTTTGCAAGACAAAATCTAACTTGTTTAATATTAATTTATTTCAGAAACCGAAGTAGCAAACTGGTAGAAAAGAAAAGAAAAGTTGGAAAACAGAGACCATGCATTATTCAAAGCCCAAATAAATAAAGAAGTATCTTCCCAGGGGTGGGACCCTACCAGCTTAACAACTGGTTGGCTGAGCGCTCGCTTTGTTCATGCACATGCCTGAAGAACACTGTGCACCCATACACATTTTACAGAGAAATCGCCTTCCGCATTCCACTTTCCAGAGGAAAACAGCTGAGGCGTGACAATCCACTCTGCCACACTTATCAGCTGGGCTTCAGAAAAGGGAATTTAGGTGAGTATAGCGCAGGTGCGGACAAGCTGAAAGTTGAAAGTCAGAGTGAACTGGTTCGCTCCCAGCCGATAGTCGGAGCTATTTGGGTATTCAGTTGAGATCAAGATGTGTAACACTAAAGGAGGATAACTATTATAAGGTGAGAAAACTAATAGAAATAGATTTAGAAAGATGGAAAAACCTGCAATTATCACTGATTGGAAGAATAGCGGTAGTAAAGATGAATATATTACCAAGACTGCTATACTTATTTCAAACAACACTGATAAAACTAGAGAAAAAATACTTTGAAAGTATGGATAAAATAGTGGGGCGGGGGGGAAGCAAGAATTAATATATAAATGTTGCAAGATGTAAGAGTTCAAGGTGGATTCGGATTACCAAATTGGGAATTGTATTATCAAGCAGCGGGATTAGCTTGGATGAAAGAATGGATTTTACTGAGTAATACAAGATTATTGACACTGGAAGGCCATGATTTGCAACTAGGTTGGCATGTTTTGTTTTTTTTTTTTTTTTTTTGTGGTATGGTAAAAACGAGGCACATGGTTATTTTCAAAGACATTATGTAAGGAATGGATTGTTAACAATATAGAAAAGAGTGAAAGGGAAGCACTATTTAGAAATACCAATGTGGCTTTCAATGATGGAAGCACTGACACATCCAAATATTAGCAGTATGGAAAATGTCCATACATACAAAGCTATCTTAACAGAAAGGGGGGACTAAAACAAAAACAAGAAATAGAAAAACAAGGGATTAATAGGTTTGCACAATTGCAAATGCAATCAAGATATGAAAAAGATAAAAGGGAATACGGTTTTAACTTAGGAAGTTCAGAGTTGGATAAGATACTTATGGGAACGGAAGAAAAAATAAATAGGAATAAATACTAAGAACTAAGAACTAGGTTAGAAGAAGAAGTGGTTAAAGAGACAATGGTAACCTGGGCAAGGAATTTTGGTTACACGATTGAGCTAGAAAAGTGCCAATAGCTATGAGAAAGGAATTATAAATTAACCATGTCAACAGCTTACAAAGAAAATTTATACAAAATGTTTTATAGATGGCACATGTCACCGGAAAAACTAGCAAGGATGTTTAAAGATAAATCAGCAAAATGTTGGAACTGTCAACAAGCAATAGGTTCCTATTATCATATGTGGACACGTGCAGAAGCAAGAAAATACTGGACTAAGATAAGAGTATGACTAAAGAAAATGTTACAACAAGAAATAGAATTTAGACGGAGATATTTTTACTAGGTATTATCCCAGAGAAATTTAAGAAAAAGGATAGCTATTTTATTATACATAATATATAGTTTGGTTTCTTTACCTATGAGGCCTGATATTCCCATCTTACAATTTCTTCTAAGTTTTCAAGAATGTGCCTAGCTTGGAAGCCAAGAATAGAAACGAGACGCAGTATATCATATCAGAAGCAAACAGCAAATATTGGTTTAATCAGTAACAATTATATAGTAACATAAACAATTCATAATAAAAGCAAATAGCCAATATTGATTCAGATACTCCTTCATCTGCCTTGAACTCAAATTTTGTTTTAAAACCTCACTATTCTCTGGGTTATTGCTGTTCCTCAAGGTTATCCAGCCCATTAACTAGAAAGAGTCTTTAGAAGTCATCCTATGAACAGAAGTAATGTATTAAGAAAAAAGGTTCAGGCTTCCAACTGAGGAACAGAAATGGATGGATCAGTCTTCTCTAGATCTATGTCGATTTTATAAGTCCTTGTGGCTTTTTTAAAATTCAAATCTCTAGACCAGTGGTGGGTTTCAAAAATTTTTAGAACCTATTCTGTAGGTTTGGCCTGTTTTGTGGGAGTGGCTCGGTGATCATGTGACCAGGTGGGAGTGGCTTGGCAGACGTGTGACCGGGTGGGTGTGGACAACTTGGAAAATGTGGTGAAACTCACTTAGCAACGCTCTTGCTTAGCAACCAAAATTTTGGGCTCAATTGTGGTCAAAAGTTCTCTTTCATTCATTCCTTCCTTCCTTTTGTCTCTCTCTCCCTTTTTCTTTCTTTCTTCTCTCTCTCCCACTTTCTTTTTCTTTCTTTTTTCTTTCTTTCTTTCTTTCTTTCTTCCTTTCTCTTCTTTCTCTTTTTCTTTCTTTCTCTTTCTCTTTCTATCTTTGTCTCTCTCTTTTTTCTCACTCTCCCTCCATTCCTTCCTTCCTTCCTTTCTTTGTTTATCTCTCCCACTTCCCTCCTTCCTTCTTTCCTTCCTTCCTTTCTTTCTCTCCCCCACCCTTCTGTCTCTCTCACACACACACATCCCTTCCAATTATATTTGTAGATAAATTCTATGAACTAAAACCAGTGCCCAATAAATCCTATGATCACCGGCATTCTGTGTCCTACAAGCCAATTCACAGAGCTCCCAATTCAGCCTCTTACCACTCTGGGGGGGGTAACCGAATATGGTTAGTCATCCTGTTATCTTCTGGCTGCAGTTCCCGCCTTTTTAGCACAGCAGAGAGAGGGATAATTTCGAACAGCTTTTTTTCCTTTTGCCATAGCCCGATTTCTTTGCCGCTCGGCGGATGACCTGGTAGGTGTCCGAAGATGTTGGGCATGCCACGGAAGGCACGCACATCACGAACAGAGAGAGGGTTAGGGTTAGGGTTAGGGTTAGGGTTAGGGTTAGGGTTAGGGTTAGGGTTAGGGTTAGGGTTAAGGTTAGGGTTAGGTTAAGGGTTAGGGTTAGGGTTAGGGTTAGGGTTAGGGTTAGGCTTAGGGTTAGGCTTAGGGTTAGGCTTAGGGTTAGGCTTAGGGTTAGGCTTAGGGTTAGGCTTAGGCTTAGGGTTAGGGTTAGGGTTAGGGTTAGGGTTAGGGTTAGGGTTAGGGTTAGGGTTAGGGTTAGGGTTAGGGTTAGGGTTAGGGTTAGGGTTAGGGTTAGGGTTTGGGTTAGGGTTAGGGTTAGGGTTAGGGTTAGGGTTAGGGTTAGGGTTAGGGTTAGGGTTAGGGTTAGGGTTAGGGTTAGGGTTAGGGTTAGGGTTAGGGTTAGGCTTGCCGCAATGCAAGGCACATGTGCAAGGGGGACTGGATCAGCTAGGAGGCTGGCAAAAAAGATGCCTCTTTTTCTCTGCTCGCAGAGGAAGGAGGTGGGATGCTGGCCGGCACTCTCTTCATTTACCATTCGCCACCGCGGCCCACCAGCTGCAGCCCTGCTTGGCTTGCTGGCTGGCCAGAAAAGCGGCAAGGGGGAAGCTCTAGTCATCATCCCTGTCTCCTTTCTCTGCGAGCCACGGCAGTGGAGCAACAGACTCAGAGACTTCCAGTACCAGTCCTCCAGAAGAATGGGTACGGGAAGACACGCTAAATTTCACAAAGGGGTACATACGTACCGGTGCGTACCAGCTGAAACCCATCCGTGCTCTAGATCAGTGTTTCTCAACCTTGGCAACTTGAAGATGTCCGGACTTCAACTCCCAGAATTCCCCAGCCAGCGAATGCTGGCTGGGGAATTCTGGGAGTTGAAGTCCGGACATCTTCAAGTTGCCAAGGTTGAGAAACACTGCTCTAGATGATACGTTAATTTTTGAAGAAGCCATGGAAGTTCCAGCATCACCAATAGCTGCCAAGTATTTTAAAACGGCCTCATAAAAGGGATAATTTCTAAAATGCCAAGTATTCCACTAAGGAAGTGAAGATAGCAGTTTTAGGGGGAATTGGTTTTGGATTCACAGCATGTAGCCGCGGAATTGAGTTTGGCTCTTGCTAAAATGAAACTGAATGAAAAATGCAGCACAGGGCTTGAACAGTTTTATCTCACTGAATTCTAAAATTTAGCCTTTCAGAAATTATAGCCATTTTTTTCTTGTGGATTTCAAGGCTGCCATGATACACTTGACCTTCCCTCCTTCTCCTCCTCTTCCTCCTCCCCTTCTCTTTCCCCCTTCTTTCGTTTTCTTGTTTTCTCTCTTTCTCTCTCTCTGTCTCTCCCTCCCTCCCTCCCCCCCTCTCTCTTGCAGATACCTGGTACAAAATGTTAAACGATACATTATTTTGTGTGTCCAGAGACCTGCAGCTTTCTAATTATGTATGGCAGCTTTAAGGATTCTATGAATTTGGGCTTTTCTAATCATTTTGGATGTACTGAGCTTGGAATTATATAATTCAGTTTGCAGGGATGTATCTTAGAATTGTCTAAGGGTGCGAAAGGTAACAATGGCAGCTGTGACTATATGAACAAAGAGTCATCCTTTTTATCTGCAATGCAGGCTTTCCTCCAACAGCCACAGCCACTGTAAGGCAGTCCTCAACTTACAGCCATTTCTTTAACGGCTGTTTGAAGTTGCAACGGCATTGAAAAAAGTGACTTAGGATTGTTTTTCATACTTACAGCTGTTGGAGCATCCCCTGTGGCTGTGTGATTAAAAATTCAGATGCTTGACAACCGGTTCTTATTTATGAGGGTTGCAGTGTCCCAGGGCTATGCGATCACCTTTTGCAACTTCCTGACAAGCAAAGTCAATGCGGAAGCCAGTTTCATGTTCCTAGGTTAACAACTGCCGTGATTCACTTAACAAATGTGGCAAGGTATTGAAGGAGTATATGAATCAATATGAATCAATATTGGCTATGTGCTTTTATTATGAATTGCTTATGTTACTATGTAATTGTTACTGATTAAACCAATATTTGCTGCTTGCTTCCGATATGATATACTTCTAGAAATCATTTATTAAGAATTAAGCTTTGCTTTGGGCTTCTGCTTATATTATTGTATGCTGTCAGAAATTAGTTGTTTTCTAACCAAGCAAATTGTAATACTGGATAGCATTACTACAACTCTGAAGCATAGGCCAAAAAGCCACCTGAGTGACTTTGGGCCATTCACTAGGTGATGGTGAGTTCTAGTCCCGCCGTAAACATGAAAAGCGACTGGTGAGTTCAAGTCAGTCACTTTCTCTCAGTGCATATTACAGGGTCCTTGTTGTGGAGAAAATAGAACAAAGAAGAAGTGTTAGGTAAGTTCACAGCTTTGAATTACTTATAAAGTAATAAAGACAGGATAAAAATCTAATAAACAAATAAAATGTGTTGGAGCAGAAAGATGTTATTGGAATCTTCCCAACTACCATCTCTGAGAAACTAAAAAAAAATAAAAATGATCTTCAGCATGTCAGGAAAAAAAAGCTTAGGGATTAAAGTTTAATAACCAGCCGTATTTGCTTGAGCTTCTGCCTCAGATGGAAACCCCAAGAAAAGAGGGGTGGCGCCAGGGGAGAGGTGCCATTTTGAGCCGAATTTATGAAAGCAGTGAGCCTCATTCCACCAGGTGACAAAAGGTGAATTGCCATTAAAGGGAATTACCTCGAGTTGGGTGAACGTCTGGCAGGCAGAGAATTAAAAGGATGGAGACGTGGCTGCCCGAATTACAGTACCGAGATTGCTTCGCAGGAGAAAAGGCCCAGAGGCAGAGGGGAAGGTGAAAAGGTGCCGTGTGCGAGGATTGTAAGTCAGATCTCCCATTAAGGGTCCTGAAAGATGAAAAGAAAGCTGGAAACCTTTACAAGCCACAGCAGTGATTTAAATCACAGAGAGGAGGAAGCGTGGCCATCTGAGGCGACCTTTGGAAGCCTGGCCTCATCCACAGACGCACTGCAGAGAGTTTGGAGACCCTTTTCAATTCCATTCCACTCCGTTTTTATTTACAGCCAAAGGGCCTGAAAGGATTCGGGGAGGGGGGGGGGAACCTGCCGGCATTTAGTAGTGTAAATCAAACAGCTTTCCTGCTGTAATGGAAACAACCTCATGTCGTTACACTCCTTATCTCAGAAAAAGAAGATGGATTAACCTTTTTATGGAAAACATTTCAACAAACAATTCTCCAATTACGCAAGGAAGCTTTCTTCTATCTGAACAATGAAAGTCTTTTTTTTTTTTTTTTTTGGGTGGTGGTGGTGGTGGTCAACATTGCATCTCCTTGGCCAGCTTCTTTGTCTGGTTCTGTGCATGCATCAAGACTGTTGGGGTGAGTTAGAAATGCAGTAAGTGAGCTCGTTAGTAGAGTAATACAATACAATAGCAGAGTTGGAAGGGACCTTGGAGGTCTTCTAGTCCAACCCCCTGCCTAGGCAAGAAACCCTATACCGTTTCAGACAAATGGCTATCCAACATCTTCTTAAAGACTTCCAGTGTTGGGGCGTTCACAACTTCTGGAGGCAACTTCTGTTCCACTGATTAATTGTTCTCACAGTCAGGAAATTTCTCCTCAGTTCTAAGTTGCCTCTCTCCTTGATTAGTTTCCACCCATTGCTTCTTGTTCTGCCCTCAGGTGCCTTGGAGAATAGTTTCACTTTTTCTTATTTGTAGCAGCCCCTGAGATATTGGAAGACTGCTATCATGTCTCCCCTAGTCCTTCTTTTCATTAAACTAGACATACCCAGTTCCTGCAACCATTCTTCATATGTTTTAGTCTCCAGTCCTCTAATCATCTTTGTTGCTCTTCTCTGCACTCTTTCTAGAATCTCCACATCTTTTCTACATCGTGGCAACCAAAACTGAATGCAGTATTCCAAGTGTGGCCTTACCAAGGCATTATAAAGTGGTATAAAGTGGTACCTGGAAGCAGGGTTGAGGTTTACTACCTTGATAGCAAAGCTGTGGTAAAGTATAATGCTCTTAAACTAGGAATGGACAACGAAAAACAGACCATCTCAGTAACCTCTGCAGGGAGATTACCTAAACCTAAAGACTTCCTCAGGGATGCAGTGGCTCAGTGGCTAAGACGCTGAGCTTGTCTATCAGAAAGGTCAACAGTTCGGCGGTTCGAATCCTTATCACCACGTAATGGGGTGAGCTCCCGTTACCAGTCCCAGCTTCTGCCAACCCAGCAGATTGAAAGCATGTAAAAAATGCAAGTAGAAAAATAGAAACCACCTTTGGTGGGAAGTTAACAGCGTTCCATGCGCCTTTGGTGTTTACTCATGCCAGTCACATGTACACGGAGACGTTGTTGGACAGCGCTGGGTCTTCGGCTTTGAAACGGAGATGAGCACTGCCCTCTAGAGTTGGGAACGACTAGCATCTTTTTTTTCAAAGAATTTTTTATTTTTTTATTTCTCTTACATATCATTTTAAGTATACATTCACAAAATTGTTATTTTTCTTTACATTTATCATTCTTATATGTTTATTATTTCACTTAATAAGTTATAATGTACATTTTGGGTTGCTTTATTTACCATCCTTTCCTTCTTTTGCAACACCACCTTGTTTCCCCTTTCTTTTCTCCCTCCCTCCCTTCTCTACTTTCTTCCTTCCTCCTCTCCTTCCCTTTCCTTCTTCCCTTGCCTGTCTCCTGCTCTTCCTCTTCCCCTTCCTACCCTCTCTCCTCCTCTTTCTCTCCCTTCCATCCTCCTCTCCTTACCTCTTTCTTCTTTTCCCATCTTCCTTTTGTTCTCTCCTCCTTTCTCCCTTTCTTTTTCTATTATTTTGGGTGTATATTTCAAAAGTCAGTTTATGTTTCCTTGGGATGGTATTTCCACCAACCCAAATATAATTTAGTATCATTTCTTATTCTCTTACCTTTGTTAATCTACCTTAGTTATGTTTCCCACTTTTATATCTCATTTTTGAATATGTACTTGTTAGGAATATAATCTAATGGTTGGGTTGGCGATATATAAATCTTGTAACAATGCTGTACCTGTTTCTTTAAATCGTGCTGTAAATGTGATTGGTTGCTGTTTCCCCAATCAGCCATAAGATGGAGCCAGAATCACTGTTAGATGCTGATCTGATCTGAGTGTTTGGAGGCTGGCTGTTAGAAGTGCCGTATAGTGATCAGCGTGAGCTATTGTAAGTTTTGCAACTGCTAGCAAACTTTGTGTACCGGACTGTTTGTATGATTATGGATTATGTTATTTGGATTATCCCTTAACTGAAAGACATTGATAATTTACTGTCTTAACCGTGTATGACTTGGATTGTTTGATGGACTCTGATACCTCTATTTCCACAAAAGTAAAAGCCTATTTAAACTGCAGTGTCTCTGTATGCTGGTTTCTGTGTTCTCCAACACCTCTCTCACAATGTTTCTCTGAACGCACTCGGTCTCCCAATGGGGAGCTTACCCAACAGTACTTATATATTTAATATTTTCTTTTCTATTTTCCCTTTCTTTCCCCCCCCCCATTCCATTTAATAGTGCATCGTCTGGGTACTTGATCTTCTCCCTACTTTCTTTTCTAGCTTGCTTTCTCTAGCTAATCATAAAATCTTCCCCATGTCTTGAAGTACTCCGATTCCTCTTTATCCTTTATTTTCATTGTCAACCTATTCATCTCTGCATAATCTAATATCTTTTTTATTGTTTCTTTGCTGTTGGTAGCTTATTTGACTTCCAATTTGGGGCAAATACAATTCTCACTGCTGTAGTTACATGTATAATCAAATAAGTATCCTCTTTCTTGAATTACTCTGGGATAATACCTAGTAAAAATGTCTCTGATCTGAATTATATTTCTTGTTGTAACATTTTCTTTAACCATGCTCTTATTTTAGTCTAATATTTCCTTGCTTCTGCACATGTCCACCACATAGGATAGGAGGAACCTATTACTTGTTGACATTTCCAACATTTCCCTGACTTTAAACATATTTGCTAGTTTTCCCGGTGACATGTGTCATCTATAAAACATTTTGTATAAGTTTTCTTTGTAAGCTGTTGACATGGTTAATTTATAATTCCTTGCCCATGATTGTTGCCACTTTCCCAGTTCAAACGTATGGCCAAAATTCTTTGCCCAAGTTAACATTGTAACTTTAACTACTTCTTCTAAGATAGTTCTTAATAGGCAGCTATATAATTCCTTGATTATTCTTTCTTCGGTTCCCATAAGTATCTTATCCAACTCCAAATTTCCTAGGTTAAAACCATACTCCCTTTTATCTTTTTCATATCTTGATTGTATTTGCAGTTGTGAAAACCAAACTATATCAATCCCTTGTTTTTCTAATTCTTGTTTTTGTTTTAATCCCCCTTTTCTGTTAAGATATCTTTGTTTCTAATAATATTTTCCATACTACTAATGTTTGGATGTGTCAATGTCTCCATTGTTGAAAGCTACATTGGTATTTCTGAATAATGTTTCCCTTTCACTCTTTCCCATATTGTTAATAATCCATTCCTTACATAATGTCTTTGAAAATAGCTATGTGCCCTACTTTTATGATACCACAAAAAAGCATGCCAACCCAATTGCAAATCATGACCCTCCAGTGTCAATAATCTTGTATTTCTCAATAAAATCCATTCTTTCATCCAAGCTAGTCCCGCTGCTTGATAGTACAATTCCAAGTTTAGTAATCCAAATCCACCTCGAACCCCTGCATCTTGTAACATTTTATGTTAATTCTTGCTTTTTTCCCCTGCCATATATATTTCCCCACTATTTTATTCATACTTTCAAAGAATTTTTTTCTCTAGTTTTATCGGTATTGTTTGGAATAGGTATAGCAATCTTGATAATATATTCATCTTTGCTACTGCTATTCTTCCCGTCAATGATAATTGTAGGTTTTTCCATCTTTCCAAATCTATTTGTTTTTTCAACTTATAACAGTTATCTTCCTGTAGTGAACAACTAGCTCCTTTACTTTTACCTTTAAAGACTTCCTCAGAAATGGGTGTGAGATCTCAGTTGCATGCTGCACACAATAGCTTAAAAAATGCCTGTATATTGAGGATAAAGAAGAGCATTATAATGCTTTCAAAAGTTTCTGGACTTCCAATAGCTTGTCCTTATCCACCACGCTGTTTCTTTCGTGGTCCAGAACAGAATAGAATAGAATAGAATAGAATAGAATAGAATAGAATAGAATAGAATTTTATTATTTGTATGCCGCCCTTCTCCGGGAGGACTCAGGGCGGCGAACAATTCAAGGGGGAAAAGGGGAACATAAAAAACAAAATACAAATAATAAAAGTAAACAACAGTCGCACAACCATACATGTCGAGAGGGGAGGGAACTCATCACCCCCAGGCCTGCCGGCAAAGCCAGGTTTTGACGGCTTTTCGGAAGGCCTGGAGAGAGGTGAGGGTCCGAATCCCTGCGGGGAGTTCATTCCAGAGGGCCGGAGCTGCCACAGAGAAGACCCTCCCCCGGGTAATAGCCAGGTGGCATTGGCTGGTAGATGGCACCCAGAGGAGGCCAACCCTGTGAGATCTAATGGGTCTGTGGGAGGTAATTGGCAGCAGGCGGTCTCTCAAGTACCGGCGTCCCACTTTCCATCTGTATTCAGCTAGTGCTATATAGGTAATCTTCAACATATGACCAGTCAAATAGCAACTGTTCAAAGTTAAGACATACTCCCCCAGTGGTGAAATTCATTGAAACTCATTCATTTTTTTTTTACTACTGGTTCTTTGGGCGTGGCTTGGTGGGCAGGGGAAGGATACTGCAAAATCCCCATTCTCACCCCATTCTAGGGGAAGGATACAGAGGTGGGTTGCTCCTGGTTCGACCCAGTTCGGCCGAACCGGTAGTGGCGGTGGCGGGAGACTCCGCCCACCCACCTGGTCACTTCTGCGCATGCACAGAAGCATCGCAAGCACAAGAGTGCATGCACAAGAGCAAAATGGTAGCAAAATTGGCACAAACCCACCACTGGAAGGATACTGCAAAATCTACATTCCACCCCACTCTGGGGCCAGCCAGAGGTGGTATTTGCCAGTTCTTCAAACTACTCAAAATTTCCACTAACCGGTTCTCCAAAACCGGTCAGAACTTGCTGAATTTCACCCCTGATACCTCTCCCCCCAAAAGCTACTTATAGCCCAAATTCAAGGTTCCAATAGTCATCCCTACCCCACAGTCATGTGATCACATTTTGGGCTCTCAAAAATTGGCTCACATTTCCACATGTTTGCAGCATCCCACAGTCACCTGACCATACTTTACGATTTTTTGCTGGATGCCAGCATTTATTTCCAGTTTCCAGCCAAAAAAAAAATTTTTTTTTAAAGGTTGGCTTAATGGCATTGCAAAAATGGTTGTAAAATCAAGTGGGGTTATGTGATGACCCACTTAATGACAACATGACTTATGACAATGACTGTTAAAAACTATAGAAAAACAGGGAAACAATATGGCAAAGAAAAAAGATATAAAAAGAAAAACAGAAAAGATAGAGGAAGTGAATATTTATTTATTTATTTATTTATTTATTTATTTATTTATTTATTTATTTATTTATTTATTTATTTATTTAGTTAGTTATTTATTTATTTATTTATTTATTTATTTATTTATTTATTTATTTATTTATTTATTTATTTATTTATTTATTTATTTATTTATTTATTTATTTATTAGGCTTATATAGCGCTTCATAGGGCTTTCAGCCCTCTCTAAGCAGTTTACAGATTTTTAGAAAATTGAGTCAGCAAATCGCCCCCACAGTCTGGGTCCTCATTTCACCCACCTGGGAAGGATGGAAGGCTGAGTCAACCTTGAGCCGGTGAGATTTGAACCGCTGAACTGCAGATAACAGTCAGCTGAAGTGGCCTGCAGTACTGCACCCTAACCACTGCGTCACCTCGGCTCCTATAGTATAGTATAGTGATAGAACATAGAATCGTAAGGCTGGGAGGCGCCTTGTAAGTCTTCTATCCAACACTATCCAACAAAAGATAAGAAAAAGATCCAAAAAAAAAGAAATGTTTAAAGAAGTAATTCACAATATAATTCGTGTCTTTTCTAGTTCTTAAATTGTTTGATCTAACTACCACACCATTTTTCCCCAGTCTTGAATAAGCTCACTATCCCCACAAATAAAACAGACTACGAACAACTGGGCAACTCCAAATCTCAACCAACAAATGCTCTGCCTTACACATTGGCAATGAAAATCAGAATATCAAAAAAAAAAAAGCTGGGTGGATACAACCTCATAGATGATCCTCACTAAGTCAAAGACCCAGGAATACTCATCTCAAACAATCTAAGCCTCAGAGTTCACTGTAAACAACATTGCCAAAAAAGGCATTAAGAGTTGTTAACCTAGTTTTGCATAGCTTCTTCTCTGGTAATATTGTACTGCAAAACTCGAGCATATATAATTTTTCCCAGACCAATTCTCAAATATAGCTCAATCTGCCTGGAATCCGCACTGTCTATTGGACATTAATACGATTGAGTCCAGAGGTATTTCATGAGAAGAGTATTCCACTCCTCTGCTCATAATAGAATACCTTATGCCACCAGGCTTGAAATTTTGGGCTTGAAAAACCAAGAATTACGCCGATTAAGGTCTGGCCTTAAGTGTAGTACACAAAATTGTCTGCTGCAACGTCCTACCTGTCAATGACTACTTCAGCTTCAACCGTAATAATACACGGGCAAACAATAGATACAAACTGAAGGTAAACCGCCTCCAATCTTGATTGCAGAAAATACGACTTCATCCACAGAGTGGTCAATGCCTGGAATGCTCTACCCGACTCTGTTGTTACATCTTCAAATCCCCATAGCTTTAACCTTAAACTGTCTACTGTGGACCTCAACCCTTTGCTAAGAAGTCAGTCCTTTCCTAAGAGGTCAACCCTTTCCTAAGAGGCTAGCGTCCCTACCGTCCTATTGTCCCCATTTATTCATCCGCATTTCCTTTGTTCATGTCCGTGTTTATACTTATACCTGTTATCTCGTACAAGTTTGACAAACTAAATAAATAAATCTCAACAGTGATTCTTGCACATTGGATCCCTAACTGTCATACACTTAGAAGCTTCCTGCAGAGCCGAGGTGGCGCAGTGGTTAAATGCAGCACTGCAGGCTACTTCAGCTGACTGCAGTTCTGCAGTTCGGCTGTTCAAATCTCACCGGCTCAAGGTTGACTCAGCCTTCCATCCTTCTGAGGTGGGTGAAATGAGGACCCAGATTGTTGTTGGGGGCAATATGCTGACTCTGTAAACCGCTTAGAGAGGGCTGAAAGCCCTATGAAGCGGTATATAAGTCTAACTGCTATTGCTATTGCTATTGCTATAATCCCAAGGATATTTCCCAATTACCCCTTTGGTAGTACTTACTCCCAGTTTTAGAAGGCCAGATATAGAGCAGTGTGTCTCAATGGAGAAAAATAGATAATGGAAAACGAAGAGCCATACATAGCCCTCTTTCAGCAGTGTTCTGCTGGCAGGGGAATTCTGGGAGTTGAAGTCCGATCTTCTTAAACTCTCAGACGTTGAGAAACTCTGATATATGAATATAGAAACATAAAGATATTAGGTTCTTATCCATTGTTCGTGCTTCTTTGTCTCCCTATGTTTGCTGCCTTTGGGTTCTCATTTTTTCCAGATAAAGGTAAAGGAAGAAAGTCGTTTTTAAATTTCCCCACAATTAAAAGATGGAGTGTTTCTGTAGCTGTCCCCATTTACATTCCAGGAGCGAAAAGGCACACGATCTTTGTAAGAAGGTTTTGTGATTTTCTGTCTGATGGACTTTCATTTCACACTCCTTTGTTTTAATTACATTTTAAGATTAAGTGTGGGGACTGCAGTTAGTTATAACCAGGGATATTACACTGATTAGAAGGGTCACTGAAAAAGGGACCATGGAAGGAGGAGGGGGGGGAGGCCATTTTTAAAATAATTGTTGAGAGCAGCCACAAGAGAATAGGCAGTCAACTGCAGAGTGGAAGTTAATAGGAATCTGGCTTGACTTTACTAACTAAAGTTGAGAAAAAGTTCCTCAACTCAAAAGTTTGAGCCCTTTTTTAAAATTCTTTCTTCATTTGCAGCTAAACGGAAGCTTGGTCTGTTTGGAGGCTGACCTTCAGCAACCAAACCAAGAAATGTCTGGAATTGTAACAATGCAACAATCACCTCAGTAGAAAAAAGTCATCAACAAAGCTGGAGATATGCAGAATGGGTATTATTGACCACAAATTTATGTCAGTGTTCCAAGTAAGACCCCCAACGAAAGAAGACTCCAAGGCTTCCATTTTATTAGAGATGTCATATTGGCACAACTGGGAAAACCCGAATCTGAAAGTTTCCAGGTTTTCCACACCCAAAAGAAAGTTCAAGTCCCTGCCCAGCACCCACATGTCCATCATATGATTCAATCAGGCACTATCCAACACAGGAGATGCCTCGCTGTCACATCATCGCAGCTTCAGGGCCAGATGACCTTGATTTTCTGAGAAAGAATGTTATTATGGCTAGCTATCACCCACACTCTGTATAATCCTCCCTCCCATATTCCCACAGTAGAAAATGTGGCAGGCCTGAAGTCCCAATGGTATAAGATGGCTTCCGGGTCTGACAATTTAACTCTGAAATAATGCAGGTGGCCGTCAACTTACAACTATTCATTTAATAACCATTCAAAGTTACAACAGCACTGAAAAAAAAAGTGACTTACAACCATTCCTGGCACATACGGCCATTGCAGCATCTCCACAGTCAAGTGATCAAAATTTGGGTGCTTGGCAACTGGCATGTGTTTATGACAGTGCTGTGTCCTGAGGACATGTAATTGCCATTTGTGACTTTCTCGTTTAATAACCTCCTTGCTTAACAACAGAAATCCTGGTCCCAGTTGTGGGTCATAAGTCAAGGACTACCTCTATTATTTTTCATTTACAGCACTTATACCCAAGTACAGGTATAGGTGGTACTTTGCTCAATAGTAGTAACTGTGAAAGGGATCTTAGAATCCTAGTGGACAACCATTTAAATATGAGCCAGCCGTGTGCAGCAGCTGCCAAAAAAGCCAACACAGTTCTAGGCTGCATAAACAGAGGGATAGAATCAAGACCACGTGATGTGTTAATACCACTTTATAATGCCTTGGTAAGGCCACACTTGGAATACTGCATTCAGTTTTGGTTGCCACAATGTAGAAAAGATGTGGAGACTCTGGAAAGAGTGCAGAGAAGAGCAACAAAGATGATTAGGGGACTGGAGACTAAAACATATGAAGAACTGTTGCAGGAACTGGGTATGTCTAGTTTAAGAGAAAGAAGGACTAGGGGAGACATGATAGCAATGTGCCAATATCTCAGGGATTGCTACAAAGAAGAGGGAGTCAAACTATTCTCCAAGGCACCTGAGGGTAGAACAAGAAGCAATGGGTGGAAACTAATCAAGGAGAGAAGCAACCTAGAACTGAGGAGAAATTTCCTGCCAGTTAGAACAATGAATCAGTGGAACAACTTGCCTCCAGAAGTTGTGAATGCCCCAACACTGGAAATCTTTAAGAAGATGTTGGATAGCCATTTGTCTGAAACGGTATAGGGTTTCCTGCCTAGGCGGGGGGTTGGACTAGAAGACCTCCAAGGTCCCTTCCAACTCTGCTATTGTATTACTGTATTGTACCCAGGGTGTGCCTAGGGAAGTGATCAAAAAGCTTGTGATGCATGCAAAAAAATGGGGCTCTGGGCATGTGGTTGTGGTTACCATATTCACTTTTTTTGGAGGGGGACACTTCTCCTGTGGATCAATGAACATAGATTCAAAACAAAAGGAACCACAGGGCCATATCAAGGGGGAGACACGTATTGGGGTGTGATATGGTGGCATTCCTTCCATTGCTCTTCAAATTGTGAAGAATGAGAGTGTCAAGCTTGAATTTGAATGGGGTGTGGGATTGTTTGTATCCCTGGGCATTCTGACTTGAATTCAGTTTGACACAGGTTGGGACTGAAGAGGGATGGAGTCTTCCATCAAAACATCATTCCTAACTGATGAGTCAATCACATTCCAGCATCTGACTGGCCAGAGGAGGAGGAGAGGATAGATGTCGCTGAGCAACTAGCTTCCATCTTGGTTGGGCAATGTGACGGTTTGTTTTGGAAACTTGAGAGAACTGAAACTTATATTGGGGTGAAAAGCCCGGGGACTTTAGTAGTGGCGTTTCACCATTTAGTGCCAATATGGTATATCTAAAGAAATTTGTGCTTTGAGCAAAGGAATGCCTCAGAGTTCAATTTGTGATGGATGCATTGCTTGGAACCTGACAGATTGACTTTGTGGGTATAATAATGCAAAAGGGTTTGCTCATGAAAAAAATGGGTTTACTCATGAAAAAAACAAACCGATTTCCCAGTCCCAGGCTAGAAGCAAAGTACAGCTATTATGTTGAAGAGGGGAAAAAACAACCATCAAAATGGGATGAGCTGGTCAAAGAAATTAACACACTAATTTTGTGAATCCTTCTAAGCATTCAAGTGGCCAATACAGATCGTGATTTTCATGAACAATAAAGATCAGGCCAAAGACAGATGCTTGAAAGGACAACCCAGAACTCCAAAAGTTAAAGGAAACCAAAGAATGTGGCAGGCAATTATTTAATTCCTAATTACTTTATTTTATAAATAGGCAAGAGGGTAATTTGCTTAACTTTATACTAGTTTCAGGAACGGGAAAAATAACTTTCTTGAAATGCAGCTTGCTGACCTTTTCACTGCAGCAAACATTATGTTGACCATTTCTCTTCCAATACTCAATTTCCAATCAGTCTTTCAGGCCTGCTTCCTTAGCAATGGCCTAGCTGCCATCAATTTCCAAAAGGTGAGCTTTGGGGCTGAACAGGGTAATTTTTCAAGAATGGAGAAAGGACTATTGGACATTTGTTTTGCAAATGGCGTGGAACAAGAGGAATTCATCCCACCAGTGAATTTGTGAGTTATTGACGAAGTTCAGAGTTGCCTCGCCCACTTGTCTTCTCCTGTGGGGTGGGCATCTCTTGAAGAGAGCAAAGGATACCTCGGGCATTGTCACATCACTCTGCAAATTAGATTATTTTCATTGGTTATGTGATGGAAAGCATGACGCACATGAGATCAATATAGCTTGCCCTGGACAGCAATGGAAAGTGCCCCTCTCCCTCAACCACTAATGATGTGCCAGAGGCTGTTTTTCAGCCATAAATAATCAGTAGTTCACCTCCATTGAACTCTTACAATTATTCCTTTTCTAAGTAAAATCCAAGCAGAAACTTTAAAAATGTTGCAGAAAAGAATGTAAGAAATTGGTTGGTCAAGTTTAATCAACACATTTTCTTGCAATATAAATTCTAATCAACTTCCTGAACACCCAGTTATTAGTAAGAGATCATTCTTCATCTTAGGCAAGAAATTAAATTTAGGACATAAAAGTTGTCCTTGATTTATGGCCACAATTGGAATCCGAATTTCCATTGCTAAGCAAGATGGCTGTTAAATGAGTTGCACCCAATTTTATGACCTTTTTGCCGTAGTTGTCAAGTGAATCACCACAGTTGTTAAGCCTCTCCCATTGACTGTACAGGACGGAGCTGGCTGGGAAGGTTACAAATGGCAATCATATGATCCTGGAATACTACAGCCATCGTAAATACATGCTGGTTGCCAAGGGCCCAAATTTTGATTACACAACCATGGAGATACCGCCATAATTGTAATTGTGAGGACTGATCAGAACTTTTTTCAGTGCCAGTGTAACTTCTCTCTTTGATGGAGATGGATTGTTTAGAAACATGAATATAAATAAACTTTGAATGATCACTAAAGAAATGGTTGTAAGTCATGGACTAGGGTATTTTTCAGAGTATAAGACGCAACTTTTCCCTCAAATAAGAGGCGGAAAATCTGGGTGCAACTTATACACTGAATACAACATTTTTGGCCTCCTGAAACCACACCCCTTCAACAAAATGGCCGTGCATAGCCTTTAGGAGGCTTCCAGAGTGCTCCTGGGGGCTGAGGAGGGCAAAAATGAGCAAAAAACTGCCCAATGTTTGCCCCCCAGCCTCCAGGAGCACTCTACAAGCCTCCTAAAAGCTATTCATGCCCTTTTATGGACAGAAAACAGGCCTTTTTTCACAAAAAAATAGGCCAATTTCGGGAGGTCTGCAGAGTGCAAAAACTTTTCTTTTAATTTGCCTCTTCAAAATCATGGCACATCTTATACTCTGATGCATCTTATACTCCAAAAAATCACTCTACTGAGAACACATTTCTTAGGATCCATCTGAAGGACTCTGAGTGCCCTTTGCTTCAGTTCCATAATATGGTTGCAGCTCAAAGGGGTAAACTAATTTTCTTCCTCAGAGGATGTTGGTCTAAATTTCAGCTTGAGGTTACCCCCTTCAAACCAAGTATTCGTTTAGAAAAAATACAAGTTTGCTTAATTTAGCTTAAAAATAATGGCACCTGTAGCCATTGGGATGCTAAATATAAATATAATGCAAGCATATACAAACACATTCTATCCAATCCATGATAGCTCTCATAACACTTTCTGCATCTTAAGCACCATGGCTGGTAATAAAAACAAATAGACTCACGTTAATTAAATCAATAGTCCAAGCAAATGAGTTTTTAAAGTGGAAATTTTATTAAGCCTTATTTTGTTAGAGTGGAAGTCAATTACAAGGAGGTGTGAGGTGTGGATTGCTTCCTGGCCCAAGTTATCAGAATTCTCAAGCAATTAAAGTTTTTTTAAGGTGTGAAGGCTTGGTGAGAAACTAAGCAAACCTAATTTATATATGACCAAAAAAAACCCCACCCTCATGTCTGTTTGTAACCTTCAATTGGATGAAAAATTACATCATAGGGCAATCGTTTTTGAATTAAGGTACCTCAAATGGGCTAAGTTATAGAATTTGAGGATCTATTATACCTGTGGGAATAAATTTTGGGGAAGTGGCAACTATTGTTACTTCAGAAGCACCTTCCTGCTTTAGTCATCTTATAGAGATATGGTCATCATTTTCAATGGGGAAGCTAACTTTACCATGTTTGCCAATATTCCCCTCCAGTTTCCCATAAACAAAGCTGAATATTGTTTAAGCTGAAGAACAGATTTCTCCAAACTGATGATCATTGGATTATGACAGGGGTGTCAAACTCAATTTCATTGAGGGCCATATTAGAGTTGTGTTTGAACTTGGGGGGGGGGAGGGCATGGCCAGCCGACATCACTTGTGTTAGGGGTGCCTGTGGTGGCCCAAACGTTCTACTAGCAAAAACAGCCCTTCTGAGCTCCGTTTCTGGCTGCGACAGCCTCCTGCAACTCTCTTCCAGAGAAAATGGAGCTCTGGACGAGGGTTGCAGGAGGCCGTTACAGCCAAAAGCGGAGCTCAGAAGCCTATCAGAAGATGGCAGCAGCCCTGTGGGCCTGTCCTTTGCTGTTTCCAGGGCAACCCTGCAGGCCAGATCTAAGCACCTCACGAGCTGGATCCCAAGCCTTGAGTTTGACACCCCTGGATTATGAGATTTCCAGACAGCAAAATAGAGATGATCCAGTCGATGAGATCTGGGCCTCAGGCTCAAGGAAGAATCCAAGTTTAGATATTAAACCATTTTTCTTCTTCAAAGTATTCTAATTATATGTTGTTTACTTTTATTTTTCTGATTGTTAGGGACCTAAGAACCTGGAATGTGGGCTCACTAAGGATTTAGTTGTTATGCTGGGACTTCCTAGAATTGTCAGTCGTGATCCTGCGTCAGTTTTATTCCAGGTTTTGAGGTCCCTAACAATCAGAAAAATAAAACTAAACAATATATAATTAGAATACTTTGAAGTGTTGACAATCTCATGAACGGACAGCACATCTCCGCTATTCATTAAAGCTACCCCCTCTTCTTTTTTAGAAGTCTGGGGAAAAAAGACAATGATGCCTTAAGGAGGCACTCATAATGTTTTCAGCAGTCCCAAACAAATGCAATGAATGGATAATTACAAACAAAATAATTTCCTCATAATTGCTATCTTCTTATCATTGTTCATGCTCTTGAATTATGGAAATAGAGCATGCATGCAAAGCCCACTCAGTTTAATAGCCTGAATATTTATTCTTTTGCATTGCTTTCCCTGTTTCTGGGATAAACTTCAGCATAACATCCTCTCCAATGATACTGTAGCAGTGGTTACAGCACTTTGAAGACTGCAGCAGAATTGTGTGCATATTTTATAGTGTCCAATTGCTTTTCCCCCCCAATTGCTCATGTGGGAAGAAAATTAGATTCAGAATAATTTTATTCATGCACTGCCTTTGACGTTCTTTTAACCAGGAACATGACTTGTAGGTAACCAAAACCAGAAGAAACTATGTTGCAAACAAAGATAGTACAATGTTGCAAGGATTATTTAACTTCTTTCAGCCTAACAATTAAAACTAATTAAATTGTGCAAATAATAGCAAACCGGGAAATTCCTTCTCAATATGATCTTCCCTGAGCATACAGACGTGACAGGAGTGGGTTGCTGCCAGCATTACTGCCGGTTCATGCAATTTTTCATGCGCATGTGCAGTTGCCTATAAGCGCATGTGCAGAACATTTAAAAATGGGGAGGGGAAACATTCTGCGCCAACCAGGGAACTGGTTCGGAGGTGTGGCAGGCCTGGATCACTGCCACTTCTTGAGACTCTGACTGGCAAACCACTACCAGTTCGGCCAAACCAATCCAAATCAGTAGGAACCCACCTCTGAGATGTAGCACCCCAAAATCTATCTATTCTCTGACTCCCGAGTCCCAAATGATCAGGAGGAAATGGGGATTTTGCAGTAACCTTCCCCTGGATTGGGGAAGGAATTGAGACTTTACAGTATCCTTCTCCTGCCACGCCCACCAAGCCATGCCCACAGAACCAGCAGTAAAATAATTTGAATCCCACCACTGATGTAGGTACACACCAAAGAAGATCTGTAAACTTAATCAAAGTCAGATAAGAGCATCTCTCCACCAGAATAAACACTTCAAAGAGTTCATTCACACACATCTCACAAAGGACCATTTCTCCTTTAAATACTAAGGGTCTCTACATCCCAAATTGTAGCCTCCCTTCCATTGCCGTCTTTCATGCTCTCAAATGAACTGCCTTCTCTCCACGTAGGATGTGGACTCTGTTATTTTTGCATGATTCAGCTGAGAACTGCAATTCATAATCTTCTGACAGGTTTTGTACTTCAAATCATAGATTTAGTGATGGAGGAAGGGAATTGCAAATTCTATGTCCTTCATGTTTGGGCCTGAAGTGGTCACCATTGACTGTTTGGAATTTGAATGTCCATTTGACTGGCTGCTCTTTGTAGGATTAAAATATGAAATATTGGCTAGATTGATTGATTGCAGTTCTTTAATCATTGTAGGCCACGCAGTGGCAAGTATTATGGGTTTTCTTGCATTATAACCCCACTGATTTGACAATACTGCTGTTTTGATGATATCAGTTTAAATACTTTAGTTTAAGGAATCTAATCTCCTCAAATATAACATTATTCATTTAACAGACACCATTTAATAGAGATGAATGTTATTCTTCTCAGTTGGATTTTCCTTCAAGAAAAGTGTTTTTGTTGGTGTTAGCTATGATTACTCATGTAAGGAGGTCAAGATTTTGCCCAATCTGGTAGAAGAAAGATAATTCCTGACATGCAGAATCAAAGTTTTCAGGCAAATGAAGGACAGCTCTTCCATTAGATAGAATGAAACAATGGCTTTAGACTGGGAGCAACAAGATGGCTGCCCTGTGATCTTCCATGAACTCCTACATTAGTCAATCAGATTTGGAGAAGATGTAGCTGTGCTGCCATTGTTAAAAGAAATCTACTCCATACTTTAAAACTCTACTGCTGTCTCCATGGACCAGAGAAGAGAATGTCTCTTCTGTCTTTATAATTAATATCCTCTCTGAGAAAACTGGAAGGAAATTGAAATGTCTTGGTGCATTCATTCATGTGTCATGAAGATGGCTCTGCTTTTATTAAGACATAGGCTATAAATTTAAAAACTTCATCTCTTCAGACAAAAAGAAATAACAAAGCACAAACAAGGGACTCCTGTAGGGTTTACTTTGCTGCTTTAACCCAAAGTTCTTACAACAAATCCCCAGTATAGTTGTGTTGCTGTTATAAGCTTTTCTTCCAAATCAATCTTCCATCCATCCATCCATTCTGCAAAAGCTGAGATCATAATAAAGGCCCAAATCTTAATGATAACACAGAACGCTGCATTATGTTTGTTAAACATTGGCTTCTGATCATGATTTCAGGGCTTTCTTAAAAGAGTTTTTTCTTATTCTACCAGCCATCATTTGCTGCTGTTCTCCTGCACAGCGTAAGGTTCTTAATTCACTAGAAAAAAGAATATGCAATGCAAGCACTAGGGCTGGTCTGAAGTTTTTCATTTGTTTTCTATCAGTTCTTAACCCTTTTGCTTTTAAAGTTACTATCCAGTGAGGAAATCAGTATATTTTATTGATATTCACATAGGTGGAATGCAGTGTTCTTAGACTTACTTAATTACCATGGGGTCAAGGGATGTGTCTGAACACTTTTCATTGAATAACAATTTTTCCAGCAGCTTAAGCTTCGTTTCTCCACATTTCATTCAAGCCTAAAAGAAAGGAATCATAAAACGAATTCTCTATTGGGTTTTCTCAATAGCACTGCTGCAGTCGATACTAAAGAAGATCCTGGTCCTATTTTAGAAGATTTCTCCTTCTTCCCCAGAAGAGTTTTCCTTCAGAGATTTGATAGAAACTAGAAGATTTGATAGAAACTAATTCCAGCCAGTATATAGTACAGGTAGTCCTCAACTTACAGCCATCGATGTAGTGGCCATTCAAGATTACAGGGGCGCTGAAAAAAGTGATCTACCACCAGGTCTCAACACTTATGACCATCGCGTGAAATATTCTAAAGGGAAAAGTCGTAAACCCCACTCGTGGCATTGGTCCACCTAACAACCATCGCATTCATTTGACAACTACCCACAAAAACATTGTAAAATGGCATTGCAGCCATTGTGAGCCTTAATCATGATGCGCAAATGCCACTATACTTGTAACTCAAGGACTGTCTGTACTGGTAGTCCTTGGCTTACAACGGTTAATTTAGTGACCGTTGGAAGTAACAATGGCGCTGGAAAAAAAGTGACTTATATAACCATTTTTCACAGTTACAACTGTTGCAGCAAACCCAGAGTCACAGGATCAACATTCAGATGATTAGCAACTGACTCATGTTTACGACGGTTGCTGAGCCTTGGGGTTGTGTGAACAGCTTTTGTGACTTTATAACAAGCAAAGTCAATGGGGAAATTCGCTTAACAAAATCACTTAACAACTGTGTGGCACTAGATTAACAACTGCAGTTATTCACTATGGCAAGAAATGTCATAAAGTGGGGCAAAACTCACTTAACAAATGTTTCACTTAGCCACAGAAATTTTGGGCTCAGTTGTGGTCATAGGTCAAGGACTACCTATACAGGGTAGTTATACCTGTGCCAATTTAGAGGTCAACTTTGTTGTCTCTAACCATACAACAACATTTGGGCTTCTTCAGAATTGTCCCCCATTTTAAAACAAGTTTAAAACACTTGCGGAAAATAGTGAAAGGAATTTCTCGCACAGTGTTCATCTGAGTTTAGGCTTCGTCCTTCCTGTATCCGCATTCCTCTTTTCAATCACATTAGGCCATTTGAAGATTCAATTCTGCCAAGTTAAAGAAGAGGAGAAATAACAAGCATTAAAGCCAAGCAGGTGCTTTGCTGTAGGCAATGAACTTCATTTTCTATTTAGGGAACAGCGCTGCAATTCAACTGTTTAGCTTTTTTTGCCTAAACACATTTACCAAGAAGCAAGTTCCATCATTTAGCATGGAATTTAGCTCCGTTGCCTTTACTTATGAATGCTGCCTAGGCAAAAAAAATCAATAATTGGTGTGATAAATAGAATGATGGGATGTAAAATGTGGCCGAGTTCCTGTGGTTTTAACAGACAGAAGGAAGAACCTTTTTTTTTCACACTGCAGATAATTAATCAGTGGAATTCATTAGCACAAAACCTGGTGATAGCCACTGGCTGGATAATTTTAAAGGGGAATTGAATAAATTAATGACAAGTGGCCTACTGAGAGCTATTACACTGAAGATTCAAATGTTACCTCCTAATTAATGGCTGCATACTTCCAAATACCAATTGCAAGAGATAGCTGCAGGAAAAGGGTACGTTTCTCAAGATACAAGTAATCCTCAGCCATTCATTTAGCGACTGTTAAAAGTTAGAATAGCAGTGAAAAAAAGTGACATGACCATTTTTCACACAACCATTGGCACATCTCCACAGTCAAAATTCTTGATCAAAATTCAGGTGATTGGCAACTGGCATGTATTCATGATGGTTGCAGTGTCCCAGGTCACGTGATCACATTCTGCAACCTCCTGACAAGCAAAGTGAATGGGGGAGTCAATCCACATATTAACCATGTTACTAATTTAATAACTGCAGTGATTCACTTAAATGTAGCAGAAAAGTCATAAAATGGGGCAAAATTCACCTAACGAATTTCTCATTTTGCAACGTAAATTCTAGACTCAATTGTGGTCATAAGTTGAGGACCACCTGTATGTTACCTAGGTTTGGTAAAGAAATGTCTGCAATAACGTGACCAAGCTCAGAAAGCTTTGGTTTTTATTGTGTTCTATTAGATCTATTAAAGGGCTCAGGGACTAAGACGCTGAGCTTGTTGATCAGAAAGGTCCGCAGTTCAGTGGTTCGAATCCCTAGCGCTGCATAACAGAGTGAGCTCCTGTTACTTGTCCCAGCTTCTGCCAATCTAGCAGCATCGAAAGTAGAAAAATAGGAACCACCTTTGGTGGGAAAGTAACAGAGTTCCGTGCACCTTCGGCGTTTAGTCATGCCGGCCCCATGAATGGATACTTCTTCAGCTTTGTAATGCACTGCCCCCTAGAGTCAGGAATGACTAGCATATATGTGCAAGGGGGACATTTATCTTTACCTTTATTAGATCAGAAGGGAAAGAATAAGTCAGTTTGGGATTTAAATCAGCATTGAAATAAAGATCAAACTGTTACTAGGACCTAAGTCCTTTAGCTTAGAACAGCTCAGGTTTATTACAGCCAAGAAATTTTGGGGCTAAATTGTGTTGTAAGATTCCAGCAGTTTTCCCAGAGCCACTGAGATGCCAAAAGAGTGGTGACTCGAGACTAGGCTTGCAAAAAGTATCAGCTTTTATTTATGACTATAGCAAAAGCTGGGTGACAAAACTATATCCAAATCATACAAACCAATGCATATAAGGAATAGCCACACCCTGCAAGAGGGGCTCAGAGTATTATATACATTTTAGGCAGATAGAAACAAAGTTTATCCGATCAGAGACAAAGATTCGTTACCAACGTGATCTTTAAAGTGTTCTTTTGTTCAAGTTCCTCTCTCTGTCTACCTTATCTATGGAGGATTCCTATAGCCTTGTGTAGGGGGGGGCGACTCCTCCCCTTTGCCAATTTGTTTTTCGGCACAATGCTTTAATAGCAATAGCAATAGCAATAGCAGTAGACTTATATACCGCTTCATAGGCCTTTCAGGCCTCTCTAAGCGGTTTACAGAGAGTCAGCATATTGCCCCCAACAATCTGGGTCCTCATTTTACCCACCTCGGAAGGATGGAAGGCTGAGTCAACCCTGAGCCGGTGAGATTTGAACTGCTGACCTGCTGATCTAGCAGTAGCCTGCAGTGCTGCATTTAACCACTGCGCCACCTTGGCTCTTTAAGGATTTGTGAGCCAGGAAAACTTCCTCCCTTTGGTTCCTTTATCGATGCAGCCCGTGTAACAGTTTCTTCTATGTTTTCAAGAATGTCCCTAGCTTTGAAGCCAAGAATAGAAGCGAGACGCAGCAGTGAGATAACATTTGCAGTCCAGTATTAAGGTTACAATTTGCTAGGCTAGAAAACAACTAATTTCTGATAGTATACAGTAATATAAGCAGGAGCAAATATTGATTCATATTGATTCATATACACCTTCAGTGTCATTACTGGGTATGATATAGTGTGCACCTGGTTAGTTGTGGAGAAAACAGCAAGCAATAAATCACACGGCAAGTTTGTGTCTCTTCGCTCCTAGCACAACAATCTTGGGAGGACAAACTGTGTTTGTATTTAAGGAAAGGCTACACCACTGAACTTTAATTAGTGGTGAAATATAATCCAAGCTAAATCAAGCAGGGCTTCTGTTTATTCTTGTAGAATTCGACTCAATATCTCTCAAACTCCCATTGTGCCTGTAATTCCTAGTTAGCGTTTAATTGTATCTATTTAATTTTAATGACCAAAGGCCCCCTCACTGAATGACAGTTATGACTCCTGTTGCTAAGGAGCAGACGGAAAACTAAGGCAGTTTACACTTCGGTTGAGCAAACTTGCACGTGGGTTTCCCCTGCAGTGAAAAATACACACACCCGAAGGAAGCACATAGACTGGGGTTATTTGATCAGTCTGTGTTGCTCAGCTGTGAAGATTGACTGAGGGCATGTAGGATCCCAGAGATCCGTATAAAATCCGCAATAGAGTTGAGCTACTGCAGAATTTTCTGCTGGGTGAAAAGAAAGGAAAATGGAGAGAGGATGTTGTGGTTGTTGTTGATCAGTCTGACTCGTCACAACCCCATGGAACATAGTGTAGGAAGTTAGAACCCAATCCTCTCCTAAAAAATGAAATGTTTTAGGAAATATTAAAAAGGCAGAATATTTCCCCCCAAAAGAGAAACTCAGAGAGGCAGAAACTCTGCCCCACCCCGACTTTTGTCAACGGGTCATTAAGGCCTGAGCCAGAGGAACATGTTTTTAGGCAGGAAACAGACTCATTCTTAACAGCTCCTCCCACCTTTGTCAATGGGCCACTAAGGCCTGGGCCAGCCGATTCTACATAATGAAGATCTACCCCATCTCATTGCCCTTCATTGGACCACCCACAAAGTTTAAACTAAACCTAGCACAGAACCTACAAAGCTAGCTATGACCTCTGATCTCTAGGCTGGAATACTGCAATGTGCTCTACATGGGGCTGCCCTTGAAGAGCATCCAGTGACTTCAGCTAGTCCAGAATGCGGCCGCGCGAGTGATCGTGGGCGCACCACGGTTCGCCCACATAACACCGATCCTCCGTGAGCTGCGCTGGCTACCTGTTGATCTTCGGGTGCGCTTCAAGGTGCTACTTACCATTCATAAAGCCCTCCATGGTAGTGGATCTGACTATTTGAGAGACCGCCTTCTGCCAATTACCTCCCTGCGTCCCATCAGATCGCATAGAGTAGGCCTCCTCCGAATCCCATCCGCCAGTCAGTGCCGACTGGCGACTACGCGGAGGAGAGCCTTCTCAGTTGCAGCTCCGACGCTTTGGAACGATCTCCCCGTGGAGATTCGCACCCTCACCACCGTCCAGACCTTCCGCACAGCCCTCAAAATCTGGCTATCCCGTCAGGCCTGGGGATGACCTTAACCTCGCCCCACCTGAATGCTGAATGAATGTTGTGTTTTACTGGTTTTTTTTTTTTTTATTCACATTTTTCTTTTTTCTCGTGTTCTGTCTTGCACTCCCTCCCTATTAAGTGTAAGCTGCCCTGAGTCCCCTCAGGGAAAAGGGCGGCCTATAAATGTCAATAAACATCTAAACATCTAAACAGCAACCAATCAGGATACTCTTCCTGTGCCCCAGGAAGTTCAAAGTCCAGAAGAGGGCATAAAATCCTGGGAATCTCAGTATCTCTTGTCTTTTTCTGCTCAGGAACTCAAGCCATGTGATTCTGCTCAGGAACTCAAGCCAGGTGATCCTGTCCACCATTAAAACCGTCTTTTCAAGCAGCCTCCATGTTTCCAGTATTTTTTTCCCCACTTGGAACTGAACCCAGATGGACAGTTCTTCCAACAATTGTCTGCCAAGCTTCCCTCTCTTCCTCTTTTTCCCAGAGTTTGCTCAAATTCATGTCCATTGTGTTGATAAAGTAAACTAACTATCTCATCCTCTGCCATCCCCTTCTCCTTTGCCTTCAATCTTTCCCACATCAGAGTTTTTTCTAGTGAGTCCTCTCTTCTTTTTTGGTGTTTTTTAGCTTTAGCTTCAGATCCTCAAGGACAGCACAGCAAAACTATTATTTCCGAAGAAGAAAACATAGCTCGTGGTCAAACTTTGGAATTCCTTGGGGAACTTTAAGCTGGGTTGATTACTTGTAGATGTTTCATTACCCAACTAAGTAGCATCATCAGTGCTAATGAGTGTGGGGTTTGTTCCCTGTTTATATACTGTAGCTTGTCTTGCCAGCGTTGCTAGAGGTACGGTTTTACTTGGTGGGCCCTTGCTTAGGGTATTGTTTTCTGCTTAATTTTTTGCTGGTATTTATCCCTGCTTCTCTGGATGTTGGAGGGAATGCAATTCTTGATTCCTTCTTAGTCTCTTTTGAATAATATATAAATATGGTTTGTTTCTATGTGTGTGTTGATGGTTAATTTGTCTGAATGCCAAGCTTCCAGAAATTCTGTAGCATTTTTGGATTTGGTTTAGTCAAAGATGCTCACAGTCTGTCCATGTGTGGTGGGATTAAGGAGTTTTCGTTGTGTATTTTGATTTCTGTTTGTTGTTTATGGACACACTCTGCAAGTCTCCCTGTCTGTCCTACATACTGGCTGTTAGTGTTACAGTCCATACATTTTATATTGTAGATTGTTGGAAGAAATGTCCACCTGGGTTCAGTTCCAAGTGGGGTAAAAGACACTAGAAACATGGAGGCTGCTTGGAAAGATGGTTTAATGGTGGACAGGACCCCATGCCTTGGAGCTCCTGGGTGAAAAGAGAAGAGATGCTGAGAGTCTCTGGGTTTTATGCCCTCTCTGGGCTTTGAACTTCCTGGGGCACAGGAAGAGTATCCTGATTGGTTAGTTAGAGGTCATAGCTAGCTTTATAGGTTGTTTGTGTGCTAAGTTTGGTTGACACTTGGTGAGTGGTGTAATGAAGGGCAATGAAATGGCTCTGCCTAAAAGGTCTAGATATTTCTTATGTAGAATAGACTGGCTGAGGCCTTAATGGCCCATTGACAAAGGTGGGGGTTGTATGAGTTTCTGCCTCTCTGAGTTTCTACTTCTCTTTTTAGGGGAAATATTTTGCCCTTTTAATATTTCCTAAAATATCTCATTTTTCGAGGAGAGGGATGGGCACTAACATCTTACAAGATGATGCCTGGTTTTTTCCTTCTTTGGCTATATATATATATACTTAAAGTCACAACCCCTGGTATGCCCAAGTGTGGGAGGAAGGTCACACTTCCACTCTCTGTCATTAGGCTCGTCACAAGAGTCCATCCAGACAGAAACCCAATATTTTTACTGTTGCCTTTGTTATATTTGCCCTGCCTGGGAGGCAACAGAGCACAGGTTCGAATCCCAGTAAGGATATGGCTAGCTGATGAGAGCTAAATAGCTTGAAATAGATCTATACTAGTCTTCCTTTATTTATTTATCAGCACAAATAAAAAAAAACACAATATATATATATATATATATATATATATATATATATATATATATATATATATATATATATATATATATATATATATATATATATATATATATATATATATATATATATATATATATATATATTGGCTTATTTCAGATGTTTTTAAGGGTTTTAGATGGTTTGTGTGCTCTGGTGATGATGCTGATTGTTTATGCAATGTATTAAATATATGTTAATATTACCCATTTGAAGGCTTGTGTTGGTTGCACTATAGTGTGCTGACTGCAGTTTTCAATAAAGTTGCATGGATACATACGTCTTTTGTTAGAAGATGCTGTATAGGAAGTCTGTTTCACTTTTCTGGCATTCCAGGTTGTTGCAGGGTGATTGTCTCAATAATGTTATTACACAGCTCTTCTTGTGGGAGGTTGGGTTGTTACTTTGATAATGGAGCACTCGGTTGTGTGGGTGGTTGTTTTTTTTTTTAATAGACTTGCATTTCTAATTTACTGTCATTTTGTCTGCTCATGAAGGTATCTAAGATATCTGTTTCCCTCTTTCCTTTGTGAATTTCATCCCTTTGAAGACACTGATGATTGTTTCACGTGTCTTCTTTAATTATTCCTTTTTTATTATGACAAAGACAAACACTTTTCGTTGTATGTGTGGGAGTACTATAGTTTCTAGATATTGCATTATACTAGTCTCTGCTATGAAACCTGATAATGTGATTCCATGGCTGATCCTCTGATTTGTTGTTATATCTGTACATCAAACTGAAAATAGGTAGTGAGGAAGAGGTGGATGAGGTCCATGATTTTGGCTGTTTCAATCTTTGTGTATTTGGCTAGGTGTGCTATTTGGGGTGGGGAGTGTTATTGCATAGTCAGGGCCGGATTTAGATGAAAAGAGGCCCTAGGCTATTCCACTTATGAGGCCCTTTCACCTCCCATTTTTAAGTTTGTAAATTGCATGAGAGACAATAAAATACATCATTACTGTGATATATATCAATATATATCAATATATATAACTGGCCTCCCAATGGAGGCCAGCAAGGCCAGCCGCTTCCCCTGCTGCGCTCAGCTGCCCGGCTCGGCCCCCTCGCCTCACCTGCCTGACCGCTGGTGGGCTCCGCGTCGACGGGGCGGCTACTGGGAACACCCGCGCCTCTCGCCCGACCGCAGGTGCCGGGAACGATCTTAACCAATACATTTTTATGTTTGTTTATTAGTCATATGCATAGAATTTCTCCTTATTTTCGGTTCAGTGTTTTAGTGTTCACTGTTTTTAGAATAGTGTAATTTTAATTTTGCTAACAATTTGAATGATCTTGAGGCCCTAGGCTGAAGCCTAGTTAGCCTATAGGAAAATCTGGCCCTGTGCATAGTACTGCTGCCATGGATTATTTCACTAGATCTGGATTTATGGCCATGAAGAATGACATCAAATGGAGCTATAATTTCATCTTCTTTTCTTTTTGGGTCATTGATTTCTGGAGGCACTGAAGCGGGAAAGAGTATTGATTCCTCTCTATGAAACATCCAAACTTAAGTTGTAAGTTGGAGTTCCTAAAATTGGATGAAGAGGCATGTTGGGGTTGTGTATTTTGGGGCCTACATAGAAACATTTATGGATGGATCCATTACTTTTCATCCACCACTGTTCTTATGATTTGCTCTTTCTTGGGTCATTGAACATTCTCATGAGCTGCTTATCCAACTTCTGAATTTGGTTGGTATTCACCGGGATGTACGTTTCTCTAACCTCCACTAATCCTTTGGTTTATTATACTGTGTGTATCAGAGTTGGTCTAAATAACCATCAAATACAGAATAGCATGAAAGAACCAAATTAGTTATTCCAAAATTTCTAAATTGGGCCTTTGAAGACTGAAATTCATTGCTGAATATTATATGAATTAAACCAGGTGATCTGTTTTATCCAGTGCACCATGGATCAGTTAACTACGAATAAATATATCTTAAAAATAAGGCCATTTGAAGCAATTGTAGAGATAGAAATACCATTCATTGAACACTGATGGTATGTTTCTTCCATAATAATGACTTTTTTACATTTTAGAAAATAAGTTCAGACTTAACATAGGTCGACCAACAATGATATTTTTATGTTCAGTGGCTTGAAGGAACTGCAACCAGGATGCAGATATTCAATAAAATAAAGAAAGTCCCTTTCTTAAAAATAATAAATGGCTTTCTCCTTACATTACTGGCTTCCTTCCTCTTGCCTCTTTAGTAATGGGTAATAATTTTGGATAAATCTGTTTCCTCTGAACTTCTCTTTATTCCTTGTCCATCAAGGAACATCAATCAACTTGGCCCATTAGACAAGTTCTTATATCTTTGCTTTGTCCCATTCTTCTTTTTTCTTTCTTCTCTAAGAAAGTCCCACCATCTGTCTTCCAAACCGTTAATCAAAAGAGGTATGCATAGCCTTCCTTTTGAATTATTCATATACTTTCTTATGTACAGAATTTAGATTCTGAAGGGACTAAGTAGTGGGGAGCTCAGAGAACAAATGGGAATGAAATAAAACAAGAAAACAATGCTAAATGATGCACTCCAGTTATGAAAAAAAAATCAAAAGATTCAAGAACAATAAATGTTTATCAATAATATATTCTTTCAAGTTGATCTTGATTTCTGGTGACTAGTCCCTTTCTTCCTTCCTTCCTTCCTTCCTTCCTTCCTTCCTTCCTTCCTTCCTTCCTTCCTTCCTTCCGTTGGTCTGGTCTGGTCTTTAGGTAGATTTTTCTGTCCAAGCATTGATTAGGTCAAAACTTCCTTAGCTTTTCTGAGTTCAGCCAAGGTCAGCTAAATGCTAACCTTAGTTTGATTTATCAATAATAAAAATGCATATTAATTTCTTGCAAATTTAATTGTTTTACAAATGTCACTTTCCTCCACCACCCCAACCCAAATTCCTGTATAATTATAGTTTGCTGAAAGTATTGTTCCATTCCTCCTTTTATAAAAAATATGTAAGATTCTTGGAAACAGAAAAAATTACTAGAAGTTGTAAAGTTATAGCACATATGCCCCCCCAAAAAATGACTTCCTGGTGAATGCAAAAACATTCTTTACGTGTATTCAAGAGATATCCACAAAGTATAGTTTTAAAAAAAAGTGAGATGATTGAACCTTCATGTTTTAAGGTCAAATATGGTCTCATAAGGTCAAAAAAGTCAAAATGAGCCACAGCTGGCACAATGTGATCAAAGCCCTCTCTTTTTTATGGACAATAGTCAAATCTTCGATCATATTTTACTAATTGCCATCTTGACTTTTTCAGCATATCTTATGGATACTACTAAGATACTACTTTTTTCAGAAGATTAACTTGAGATACACACACACACACCAGTGGTGGGTTCAGGGCAGTATGGCCCAGTTCAGGTGTACCAGTGGGAGCTGGGATCAGCGGCCACCTTACCGGAATGGTGTTTCGGTGGGCCCACCCGTCCGCCTGCATTCCTTACCTCTTTTTGAGGGATATGGGCCAATTGTACATGTGCACAGTGCACGGTGCCTACACGACCTCACTGAGCAGCTGGGGTGTCGCAGGGTGGTGGCATGTGCATGCATGCACAGCGCATGTGCCCAAGGTGGACGTCCGGCCCCATCACAGCATAACAGTTGCGACAGGATCCGGAACCCACCACTGATACATATACACATGTATGTTTTTATGGAGAAAAAGCATATGGTATGGAAACATAGATTTAATAATAATAATAATAATAATAATAATAATAATAATAATAACAACTCCGCCATTGCCGGTCCCAAGCCCGGATGAGAAAGGAGGAAGGTTGGGAACAGGTTGGCATCTGGTCCCGTAAAAAAACCCCTGCCAACCCATACAATATGGTGAAAAAAACGAATAAGAATTCCATACCGCATCGGTCGTCGCGCGGGTTAACAAGGGCCGCGGCGGATGTTGGGGTCCCTGGACATCCGTCGACAAGTGGGCTACAAGTGGACCAGCCAACAAAACGACAAAAATATAGTGCAGATGAAAACCGTGCCATAATGGCCTGTTACTACAACTCAGAGCCAGAAAAAAGAGGATATTTAAAGCGAATGTATGAATTATGGAAACAACAATATCCAGATTCAAATGTTAGTGAACAACGACTAGCAGATCAAAGGCGATTTATTATACGGAATAAAGTGTTTAGTGAAGTTGAACATGAGGAAATTCAGGCAAATTGCAAAACCCAAAAAACAATATCACAAGCGGAAATAACTGATATTCAAGACACAACTAAAGACACTATAGTAGAACTCCCAGAAGAAGCTCTCAGGGAGGAAATAACATCACCACCACTAGAACCAGTTATCACTGAACCAACTGATGAACTAACTCAAAAACAAAAAGAATTGAAGGATAAGATCATGGAGCATTTTCTGCTTAATGAGGAAAGGCAACGTTTACCATCACTAAAAACTGTGCCTAAGAAAATTTTGGCCCCTATCATGAAAATGGTTAATGCAGTGTTTTCAACAATTGAACCGGGATCCATCTTGGAAACAAACCAGTTAATGTACAGCGCAGCTGTAATAGTCACTAATGAACTAGGCATTAAAATTAAAGTACCTAGTCACACAACAGAAAAAGCATCAAAGCCAAAGTGGAAAATCCGTCTAGAACAAAAAATCAAAAAATTAAGGGCAGATGCTAGTAACTTAAAGAACATGCATGAGCAACGGCTTAAAAACAACAAAATCATAGATCGGCTAATCAGAAGATATAGATTGGATACAAGAAACATCAATGAAGCTGTAGAGATTGTAAAACAGCAGATAACAGCAACAGCTAGAAAAATTGAAAGATATGAGGCACGAATCATCCAATATAAACAAAATCAGCAATTTCGATCAGACCAACGGTGTTTTTATCAAAGTCTTAATGTGAATGGTGACACCAAAAGTGAAAAACCAGAAAAGCAGGCCACAGTTGAATTCTGGAAAGAATTGTGGGAAAATGCAAAGGACTACAACAAGGAAGCAAAGTGGATACATGACTTTGAGAAAAGCATTGGCAACAAACAAATGCAAGTATTAGAAATAACAACTGAGATGATCAAAAATCGAGTTAAAAAGGTAAAGAATTGGACATCACCTGGAAAGGACCAATTACATGGTTTCTGGCTCAAATATCTGACCAGTTTACATGCAATATTGGCCAGGCAACTGAATGAAATTTTACAAAAGGGCCAAATTGATGAATGGTTGACAACTGGAAAAACATACTTGATTCAGAAAGATCCAACTAAAGGAACAACACCTGAAAACTATAGACCAATAACATGCTTACCAACAACCTTCAAATTACTCACAGGCATTATTGCAGATAACATGATGGATTATTTGGAAACAAACAACATCTTGCCAGTAGAGCAAAAAGGCAACAAAAGAAGGAGCAGGGGCACAAAAGATCAGCTTCTAATTGATAAAATGATATTAGAAAATTGTAAGAACAGAAAAACGAACTTGAATATGGTCTGGATTGATTACAAAAAGGCATTTGACTCACTGCCACATAGTTGGATCATAAAATGCTTAGAAACAACTGGCATTAGCAAAAATATTACATCCTTTACTGAAAAGGCAATGAAACAATGGAGAACTGAGTTGGCAGTAGGGAATGAGAGCTACGGAATGGTTAATATCAAGCGAGGAATTTTCCAGGGTGATTCACTTTCACCTCTTCTCTTCATCATCGCAATGATCCCACTATCAGTAATCTTTAAAAAAATGAAATTAGGCTACCAAACAGCCAAAAAAGCTGAAAAAATTTCGCATTTACTATATATGGATGATTTGAAACTCTATGGAAAGTCAGAAATAGAAATCCAATCATTGACAAATACAGTCCGAGTATTCAGCACCGATATTTCAATGCAGTTTGGCATGGAAAAATGCGCCACTGTATCCATAAAAAGGGGCAAAATCACTGCATCTGAGGGAATTGAAATGCCCAATGGCCAACTAATTAAATGCAAAGAAAATGAAGCCTACAAATACTTAGGCATTCTGCAGTTGGATAACATCAAGCATGGAGAAGTAAAAACTATTGTCAGGCGAGAGTACACCAACAGAGTTAGGAAAATTTTGAAATCTAAATTGAATGGTGGAAATACAATCAAGGCCATAAATACCTGGGCAATACCAGTTATAAGATACACAGCTGGCATAGTTAACTGGACACAAGCTGATTTGGACCTTTTGGACCGAAAAACCAGGAAACTAATGACAATGCACTACAGTTTACACCCACGTGGTGATACTGATAGACTATATCTGCCCCGAAAATCAGGTGGCAGAGGATTATTACAAGTGAAGCAAACAGTTGAAGAAGAAAAACATGCACTGGCTGATTATTTAAAAGAAAGTCAAGAACATCTATTAATCGAAGTAAAGAACAAAAATCTACTGAAGGCCCAACAGACAAAACAAGAATACAGAAAAGATGTGATAAAATCAAGAATGGAGAGTTGGCAGAACAAAGCACTGCATGGTCAATTTCTGGAAAAAATAAAAGATAAAGTGGACAGTGAACAAACTTGGTTATGGTTAAAAACAGGTACATTAAAGAAAGAAACAGAGTCACTAATCCTGGCTGCGCAAGAACAAGCTATCCGCACAAATGCCATTAAGGCCAAAATCGAAAAATCCTCTGATGATGCCAAATGCAGACTTTGCAAAGAAGCTGATGAAACTGTTGATCACATACTCAGCTGCTGTAAAAAAATTGCGCAGACTGATTATAAATTGCGGCACAATTCAGTAGCACAAATGATCCATTGGAATTTGTGCAAAAATTATAATATTAAAACAGCAACAAACTGGTGGGAACATCAGCCTGAAAAAGTCACCGAAAATCAGATGGTCAAGATCTTGTGGGATTTCCGTATACAAACTGACAAAATACTGGCGCATAATACACCAGACATCACACTGGTTGAGAAAAATAAGGTCACAATCATAGACATCGCAATACCAGGTGATAGCAGGGTCGCCGAGAAGGAACATGAAAAAATCGCAAGATACCAGGACTTAAAAATCGAAATTCAACGACTATGGCACAAACCAGCAGTGGTAATTCCAGTGGTAATTGGCACACTGGGTGCTATTCCAAAAGCACTGGAATTACATTTAAAACAGTTAAAAATTGACAAAATCACCATCAGTCAAATGCAAAAAGCTGCACTGCTTGGATCTGCACGCATATTACGAAAATACGTTACGACGTCCTAGGCCCCTGGGTGGGGCCCGACTAGTAACCAATGCCAAATCCGGTGAAACAACTGGCCGCTGTGATACAATTGCATAATAATAATAATAATAATAATAATAATAATAATAATAATAATAATAATAATAATAATAATAATAATAATTTACAGTGAACAAACTTGGTTATGGTTAACAACAGGTACATTAAAGAAAGAAACAGAGTCACTAATCCTGGCTGCGCAAGAACAAGCTATCCGCACAAATGCCATTAAGGCCAAAATCGAAAAATCCTCTGATGATGCCAAATGCAGACTTTGCAAAGAAGCTGATGAAACTGTTGATCACATACTCAGCTGCTGTAAAAAAATCACGCAGACTGATTATAAATTGCGGCACAATTCAGTAGCACAAATGATCCATTGGAATTTGTGTAAAAATTATAATATTAAAACAGCAACAAACTGGTGGGAACATCAGCCTGAAAAAGTCACCGAAAATCAGATGGTCAAGATCTTGTGGGATTTCTGTATACAAACCAACAAAATACTGGCACATAATACACCAGACATCACACTGGTTGAGAAAAATAAGGTCACAATCATAGACATCGCAATACCAGGTGATAGCAGGGTCGCTGAGAAGGAACATGAAAAAATCGCAAGATACCAGGACTTAAAAATCGAAATTCAACAACTATGGCACAAACCAGCAGTGGTAATTCCAGTGGTAATTGGCACACTGGATGCTATTCCAAAAGCACTGGAATTACATTTAAAACAGTTAAAAATTGACAAAATCACCATCAGTCAAATGCAAAAAGCTGCACTGCTTGGATCTGCACGCATATTACGAAAATACGTTATGACGTCCTAGGCCCCTGGGTGGGGCCCGACTAGTAACCAATGCCAAATCTGGCGAAACAACTGGCCGCTGTGATACAATTGTATAATAATAATAATAATATGGGCATACAATGATAAAATCCATAGACAATAGAAGAGGAATAAACCCTGGTTAGAATTGTATAGTATTATGAACCTGTTCTTTCTCTTTTCTCCTGGAAAAACACTTAGATGAGAGATAATTCTTTCCTCTCTTCCTTGTTTTGTTTTCTGTTGTTTTATCTGTGATTGTAGGTTGCAAGATGCAAAGCAGTTTCTGAAATCTAAATTTCAATCTTGTTTGCAAAGACACAAAAATATACGACATAATTAGGATGGCATAAAATTCTGATTTGAGAATTCAGCTCAAAAATAATTTGATCAAATCCCCACGTTGAATTGACTTTCTGGCTCTTACAAGCAATGTTAAATCGTTGGATTGAATTGGATCAACTTTCTGAGCCAAGTCAACCCCATTTGGCAATGTAATTCCAAGTGTCAAATTGAATCAATTTTGTTTTCCCAAATAAATCACCCTCTGAACCAAATCAGCTTGAATATTGAAAGACATTTCAATGAGAGCTGATTCAGGCCCTCCTAAAATTTCTTTAGCAAGGATTGGAGACCTTGGCCCAAAAAAGATATCATCAAGGTTAAGAAATGCTGGAACGTGGTCTGCATCATAATAAGTAGGTGAAGCTCTTCATTTAAAAGACTGTAAAGCTGTCTTTCCTGAAATTATAGGGGCACCAAGCAATACACATGATAAAAATAAAAAGAGGAAGAGCAGAATGTTAAAAGTTTTATGCAGCAGAGAAGTGTGCTGTGATGAGCTTGCAACTTTTAAATTCCTAGGATAAAGTCCCAGGATTGTAGGAGATTATCACTACAGAAAAGAAAAGATTCCTAGAAGGGAGTCCCAGCTTTGGAATTCTCCTGTTTGGTTGTAAACCTCCACAGTCCTTGTATTAATGGCAGGGAGCATCCTTTTTGATGGGGAGATACTGGAACAGCTGACTCTGAACAGCTACCATTTCCCACAAGGTGCACAAATATTATACCTCTGCATTTTGCTTTGTATTGTTGGAAGAAATGTCCTTCTAGGTTCAATTCCAAGTGGGGAGAAAGACACTGGAAACATGGTGGATCTTTGGAAAGATGATTTTAATAGTGGACAGGATCACATGCCTTGAAGATATTGGGTGAAGAAGAAAAAAGGGAAGAGATTCTGAGAGTGCCTGAGTTTTACACCTCCTCTGGGCTTTTGAATTTGAGCTTGTATTCTGGTTGGTTGTCAGACTCCCATGCGGCCATGCAGGGGCAACTCTCTCCTAAATCCCAGGCTTGGTTGAGCCTTGCTGGGTGATGTAATCTTCCCAGGTGCCATGTGGTGAGATGGGAAGAGGGCTAATCCCACCTTTGTTGGATCTCGGTTGAGGGCATTTGCCTATGAATAGACCTAGCTATCTCTTTATCTCTTAAGTGCAGACATCTGCTGTAGGCTATTGAGGAGGATGGGGTGAGGGTTATTAAGAGTGAGCCTGTTTCCTGCCTAAAAACATGTTTCTCCATTTCTCATCCAGGGGAAATATAATATTCTGCCTTTTCAATATTTCCTAGAATATTTCATTTTTCTAGAAGAGGGGTGGGTGCTGACTTCCTACAGCATTAGATTGAAACACAGCCAGCTTTAACCTTTCAGACTAATAGGAAGGCTTTACTTAATCATCTCAGATTCTGCTTCTACTGCTACATGTAGAGGTAGTCCTTGATTTATGACCATTTGCTCAGCAACCACTTGGGTTAATGGCATTGAACAAAGGGAGTTAAGATCTGCCAAAGTTAAAAATGTGCCCCCATGGCCACACAATAAAAATCCAGTCGCTTAGCAGCCCACCTCCATTTACGACACCAGGAGAAGAGATTGTGTAACAATTTGTCCAAAATGCTATAGAGCCATGATGGTGACCCTGTGGCACACAGAACCCTCTCTAAAGGCCTGTGAGTCGTCACCCCAGCTTAGCTCCACCACGCATATGTGCACGCCACCCACTGGCAAGCTGGTTTTCAGGTCTCTGCCACGCATGCATGGGAGGAGGGGCACATGCAGGAGACGTGCATGCATGCACAAGGGGGGCACGGGCATGGGGAGAGTTGGGGGATGCTGTGCACAGACACACCACAAGCCCCATTTTTAGTCCCAGGTGGTGCCTGTAGGGAGGGTTGCTAGGCTCAAAATGGGGAAGGGGGGGTCATGTGCATGCACAGGGGATGGGGCCAATGGGGGTGGTGTCAAGCGCATTGCATTATGGTTGCGGGCATGCGTGTGTTCTTTCGGCACACAATGACGAAAAGGTTAGCCATCACTGTTATAGGGTCTCCTGCTTGATCAGGGAGTTGGATTAAAAGACCTCCAAGGTCCCATCTAAGTCTGTTATTTCGCACTTCCCTGCCCACCTATCTCCTTCCCCAATTTCAGCTGCCCACCCAGCCCAGCACTGCATGAGAAGCAGCCCACTCCTCTACGCTGTCTTTCTCCGGTTGCTGACAGGTCTATCCAATCTATGTGAGGTGGATACTCTTCTTACCAAAGCTACCTTGCTCCACTTTCCAAATATGGTCCATTCTCATGACCCTTCAGAAACCTCCTGTCTGCAAATAGTGTGAAGAAGAAGTCTTCCAAAGGACCACAAGAATGGGCTCCATTTTACTTGCCAACCAAGATTCTGCTCCCAACTCTGGTCTTAAGTCGAAGAACTATCTCTACGTATAGATATATTTGAGCCTTAGAGTTACTGCGGACTCCTAGCAATTATCTGGATGAGTCCCAGATGTGGGTTGCTCCTGGTTCGGCCCGGATTGGGCGAACTGCTAGTAGCGGCGGCGGGAGGCTCCGCCCACCTGTCTGGACACGTGAGCGTGGCTGAAATGGTAGTAAAAAAATTGGCAACCCACCACTAATGAGTCCCTGTGGATTTCTTGAAAATTTTCAAAAGAGGTTTCCATTGCCTCTTTCCTAGGGCTGAGAGAGGGGACTGGCCTGAAGTCACCCGGTTGGCTTCATGTTTAAGGCAAGGTTAGAACTCATAGTGTCCCAGTTCCTAGCTAATGTCTTAACCACTACACAAAATAGGCTCTCTACTACTTGTACTACTACTTAATTTACTACTATTTGTAGATTAATTGCAATTTGGAAAATAATCTTATTTAAAGTAAGAGTGCATAAAATAACAAGAGTATGCCTGGTAGTCTTCAGGTTCCAAATAAGTTTCTTTTTTTATTATTGCTGCCAGTTCTTATTTTCTTTCAACTGGTTTAAGGTATATCTTCTTTTTTTCACATTTGTACATTTTATCAACTGTCTTCAGGTATATTACAATAGTGGTTTGGAATGATGATTATTTTTTTTAACTGTGATTGCGATGGTTAATTGTGAAATGCTAAGAGCTCACTTTTAATGGGATTTAACCCATTTAATAGAAATGTTTTAAATAAATCAATTCAGGAGATCATTTTGTCTCAGCTCAACCAAATTCACAGGTAGCTGCTGGTATAAAATGAATGGAAATTCCCATGGAATCTCCTGGAGAAAAGGTAAAATATAAATCTAGCAAATATTAATATTTTATCTATTCTGTTAAGCAGTTCCTGCTCTTTATACTTTGCACTTCTTTGTTCTCAAGTTCATTTTTTTTTCTTTTTTAAATTGAACGTTTCTGGAAATTACCAAGGAGAAGTTCAACACCTTGTATACATTTTTTTTAAAAACCCCAAAAATTAATAACATATTTATCCCTATTTTGGCAAACCTAGTTGAGCCTTCCTGCCTTCTGCAAAACAAAGTTTGTGCAGTTTCAAATACCTCCTGTCTACAACATTAGTTTAACTCAGTATTTCTCAATTTCAGCAACTTTAAGATGCATGGAATTCTGGGAGTTGAAGTCCACCCATCTTAATGTTGCCAAAACTGAGAAACAGTTCATCTTTCCTTAAGCTTTCAGAACAGACACAGAGATGTTGCATTACAAGTAGTCCTCATCTTACAATGGCAGTTGGGACTGGGATTGTCTCTGCTAAGCAATGAGGTCATAAACTATGACTTCGGTGTCAAGGTTCCAACGGATGCCCTAATTAAATCATGAGCCTCGAGCCAAGCTTCAAAAGAAATCCAGTTACTTATTAGGAGCAATATGTCGGAACATACCCAAGTGAAGCCAACTATGACCCCACGTAATTTACGTCCCAATTATGACCCTGTTTTCCCACTCTCTCCAGGGTGTGTCATAAATCACATTCTCCAACGGAGCACTTTCGCGAGCTGTAGAGATCACGCCACTCCTGCTGTTGCACGTAACCTGGGAGACAGCCTTGAGAAAGATATGCCTGGAATGTGCTTCTGTTTGTGGCTGCCATGCTGCTTCATCAGTTTCCCATCTCCCTTGCCCATGGCAACTCGAAAGCAGGCCAGGGATGCTTTGTGTGTTGACAATCACATGATCACATTGCCTAAAGGCAGCAATCCTGGGATTACGATTGTAATTGTATGTTAAGTGGGAACAAGTTTGAGCAGAAGAAACATGAAGGTTGAAATCAGCTCTTTTAAAGTCTAAGACATTGGTTTGATTATTGCTTGTGTCTGTATTATGTTGAATTCCAATATGACATGGTCTTCCAAAGTTCTGGCAACTTCAATCCACTCTATTATTTCTTCTCTGTTAATAAGATTGGGTCCAGTACAACTGTCCCTCTAGTTCCTTCTTCTACCTTTTGGATGACAAACTTGTCAGCTAGGTTTAGATATCAGGTGCAGCTGGGACAATGGAGGGAGATCAGCTGGGTATGGAAACTGGGGAGGGAGCAGGCCACATATCAGTGGAAGTGTTGTGGGTGGGAGTGACATACCAGAGTGGGCAACTTGCAACTTCCCTGCCAGCTACATCACTGATTTTGCTTGTGAAAAGCCAGCAGGGAGATCCCCGTGGCAATCACATTATTGCCATTCTCTGCAGTGTTGTAATTGTGAGCCAGACACCCAAGTGCCCAGATTGCAATCACGTGGCAGTGGAAATGGCGTGACTTCTGGCTCTCCAAGGAATGTCCATTCTTCGAGCACTGCCATAATTTTGAACAATCGCTGAATGAATGGAGTCTTACCAGTGTGTCCTGCCCCTTTGAATGAGGTTTTGCGTGAGTTCCATCCCACTCGCTCCTTTGGAAGAAGGTGGCATTTCCTCTGGTTTTACACAGTGTCTATCCTATGTGGTACTTCAGTTACATAGACCATCAGGAGGCAGGCACTTCATGACCAGGTATGTTCTATTCAGGGCTCATCAGACAGCACAAAATGTCCAGCTGACTCTGCACAGTAATGAAGGGTCCTTGATGCTCTCTGAGCTTGTTTGTTTTGTTGCAGACATTTCATTATCAATGAAACTTAATTTGGTTAAGGAAAGATCTGCAAGATAATACCCAAATTTAGTTTGGGTAATGAAACACCTGCAAGAAAACAAGCGAGCCCAGAGAGCACCAAGGACCCCTCCTTACAAATATTCTCCTTTATTGACTGTGTCATAATCCTCCCAAGAATGGCTAATAGTAAATGAAGCTGTACTGGATGGCATTTCCAGGGAAAGAGCTGGAACTGGCCGACATTACATTTGTACATTGCATTATATTTGTAGGAGAATAATGTGTTTCTAAGTCTAACCAGTTTCTTGCCTTGTAGTATAAATAGTTATTTATTTAGTGGTGAGATTCAATTTTTTTACTACCAGTTCTGTGGGCAGGATTTGATGGGCATGGTGTGGCTTGGTGGGTGTGGCTTGGTGGGCATGACAGGGAAGGGATACTTCAAAATCTCCATTCCCATCCCACTCTGGGGTCAGCCAGTTCTGGCATTTGCCAGTTCTCCAAACTACTCAAAATTTCCACTACTGATTATCCAGAACCTGCTGGATTTCACCCCAATTTACTACATATGGAGTTGGATCCAAACAACCTAATGGAAATTTGAAATCAGCAGGTATGTATATGTATATGCAATAATACAATAGCAGAGTTGGAAGGGACCTTGGAGGTCTTCTAGTCCAACCCCCTGCCTAGGCAGGAAACCCTATACCATTTCAGACAAATGGCTATCCAACATCTTCTTAAAGACTTCCAGTGTTGGGGCGTTCACAACTTCTGGAGGCAAGCTGTTCCACTGATTAATTGTTCTAACTGTCAGGAAATTTCTCCTCAGTTCTAAGTTGCTTCTCTCCTTGATTAGTTTCCACCCATTGCTTCTTTTTCTACCCTCAGGTGCCTTGGAGAATAGTTTGACTCCCTCTTCTTTGTGGCAACCCCTGAGATATTGGAACACTGCTATCATGTCTCCCCTAGTCCTTCTTTTCATTAAACTAGACACACCCAGTTCCTGCATCCGTTCTTCATATGTTTTAGTCTCCAATCCCCTAATCATCTTTGTTGCTCTTCTCTGCACTCTTTCTAGAGTCTCCACATCTTTTCTACATCGTGGTGACCAAAACTGAATGCAGTATTCCTGCACACTGCTGGCTCCTATTTAAATGGTTGTCCACTAGGACTCCAAGATCCTCTCACAGTTACTACTGTTGAGCAAGGCACCACCTATACTGTGCATTTTGTTTTTCTTGCCTAAATGTAGAAACTTACTCTTCACCATTGAATTTCATTTTATTAGATAGTGCCCAATGTTCAAGTTTGTCAAGATCTTTCTGTGTCTTAAGACTGTCTTTTGGAGTGTTGGCTATTTCTGCCAGCTTGGTGTCATCTGCAAATCTGATGAGTTCCCCATTTATTCCCTCATCCAAATCATTGATGAAGATGTTGAAGAGTACTGGGCCTAAAACAGAGCCTTGGGGTACTCCACTGCATACTTCCCTCCATGTAGATGCAGTTCCATTGAGGACTACATGTTGAGTGCGGTTGGTCAGTCAGTTACAAATCCATCTGGTAGTGATGCTGTCTAACCCACATTCTTCTACTTTATCTAGTAGTAGGTTATGGTCTACCTTATCAAATGCCTTACTGAAGTCCAAGTAAATTATATCAACGGCATTCCTCTGGTCCACTAATTTTGTCACTTTGTCAAAAAAATGCAATAAAATTAGTCTGGCATGATCTGTTTTTGACAAACCCATGTTGGCTTTTGGCTATTACTTTGTTTACTTCTAGGTGTTCGCTAATTCGTTGCTTGATTATCTTTTCCAGAATCTTTCCTGGTATTGAGGTCAGGCTAATAGGTCTATAGTTTCCTGGATCTATTTTTTTCCTTTTTCGAAGATGGGAACCACATCAGCTCTTTTCCAGTCCTCTGGCAGTTCCCCAGTGCTCCAGGATCTCTGAAAGATATAGTTCAGTGGTTCTGAGATCTTGTCTGCCAGTTCCTTCAGAACCCTGGGGTGTAATCCATCCGGTCCTGGCGATTTGAACTCGTGTAGGGTAGACAGGTGCTCACTTACCATTTTCTTCCCTATTTCAATTTGTGTTCCTAATCTGATTTTTGTAGTGCTGTTTTTGATAGGCTGGACTGTTTTATCCCTTTGTGTAAAGACAGATGCAAAAAATGAGTTAAATAGTTCTGCTTTCTCCCTGTTGCTTGTCACCTTCTTGCCACTTTCTCCCAGCAGTAGACCAATTGTTTCCTTAACTTTTTTCTTGCTTTTAACATGTTGGAAGACATGTTTTTTGTTATTTTTTACTTTTGTGGCAAGCCTTTCTTCATTGTGGCCTTAGCTTTCCTCACTTCATCTTTACATGCTCGGGCTATTTGCTGATATTCTGCCTTAGTTATGTTCCCCCAATTCCACTTTTTATACTTATCTTTTTTGTCTTTCAATTTGTCAGAAATGCATACTTTATGCAGTCATGCTGGTTTCTTTTGGGAGCTGTTCTTTTTCTTCCTCATTGGTGTTGTGCTAGACTGGGCTTTTGTAATCTCATTTTTCAAAATTTCCCAAGCTTCTTGAGTTGTTTTCCCCTTGAGGATTCTCATCCATGGAATTTTTCCCAAGCTCTCTCTAAGTTTATTGAAATTAGCTCTCTTAAAGTCCAAGACTCTAGTTTGACTTTGTTCTACTACTTGTGTTTGCATAATGTTGAATTCCAATATTGCATGGTCACTTGCCCCCAGGGTTCCTGTGGCTTCAACACCTTCTATCATTTTCTCTCTGTTAGTGAGAATTAAGTCCAATATGGCTGATCCCCTTGTTCCCTTCTCTACTTTTTGGGAAACAAAGTTGTCTGCTAGGTTTGTTAGTAACCTGTTGGATCTTCCACGTGGTGCAGAGTTTGTTTCCCAGTTGATGTCAGGGTAGTTAGAATTCCCCATTACTATTGTGGTGTGCTTCCTACATACCTTAGTTAGCTGACTAGCAAAAAGTTCATCTACTTCCTCTGCTTGGTTGGGTGGCCTGTAGTATTGACCTATGGCAATGTCATTTCCCCCCCCAAAACTTTTAATATTGACCCAAATGCATTCAAGATAGTTCTCATTATTGTTGTGCTCTATATGTTTATGAGAGAGGGGGGGTAGAGAGAGGAGAGAGAGAGAGAGAGTATGTAATACAATATACAAGATAAATATTAATTTAAAGTAAAACTATGATAAAATCACCAAAATATGATGTCACACAATCATAATAGAATAGATGTCCGTGAAAGAATAAGAGGCTTCAAAGATAATGCTAAATAAAATGATATTTTGTACTGCCTAGATCCAATCCCTTTAAGATAAAAACAGGGGATGATCCCACTCATGCAATGCACCAAATTCCTTAAAACAACCTGTAATGTACAACTCTATATGGCTGTGAATTAAAATTCCAGACCATGCCAGAAAACCTATGGCATCCAGTCACTTTCAAGGAGTACTGGCTATGATGATGGATTCATTAAGCAATATATTTGGTTCAGCAAACAGTAATCTTGACTTACGCTCAGGAGTTTGAGCCAACAATCAATGTTCTTTTTCATGTATTTATTTCTAAGAGTATGATTGATGAACCTGAAGGGGAAGTGAGTTGAATCCCTGTATTTCTTGTACAGTGCAGCCATTACAGTGTGTCAAAAGTCCTATTTTCCAAATATATAACACCTCTCAACTTCACGACTTTCTGACATTCCATAAAACGACACTTCATTAAGAATCAACGGAGAACCATCCATCCAGAACTGGTTTTTTTATTGATATGGTTTGAGCAGAGAAATATCAGGGTCACTCATCACTTCCCACATAAGGAAGATACAATGAAATCTTTATTGAGAGAGTCTAACGGGCAAGAATACATTCAATTTTGTCAGAGATAACATAACCAGCAAAATATATCACCCAATCTTTCCAGCAGTTACTCTGAGCAAACAGGGATGTCAGCAGATTACAAATCTTAAAATGACTTCCATGTCAAAGTAACTGAGACTCACATTTTTTCCGCATCTTTGTCACACAGAAAAATGAGGACCTTAAAAATGTGTGTCCTGCATCACACAGATTTCATCATGCAATGCAAGCTAAAGTTAAGTTTTATCACTCAGTAAGAAAAAGAAGAAGAAGAAAATATCTTGTCAGTCTCCCTTCATATCAATTTGTTAAATCATGGCTGAGTCCTGGACAATTAAGTCATTTTATTTTTCTGGCACTCAGTTTATCATATCTTTTTATTATTGTTGTACATGATTTTTTTAGAACAAAGAATACAATGGACTGGTTCATCCATTTTATGAACCCAGCACATAACTATGGTAAACTGAACTGAATTGGAATTCACAGGATAGTATAACATAAATCCGTGATGGAGAACCTATGGCATGTGTGCCACAGGTGATGCATGGAGCCATATCTGAGGGCATGCGAGGCATTGCCCTATGTCAGGTCCAGTGCACATGCCTGCTGGTCAGCTGATTTTTGGCCTTCTGGAGGGTGTGGGGAAGCCGTTTTCTACCTCCCCAGGCTTTAGGAAAGCCTCCTGAAGCCTGTGGATGGCAAAAAATGGGCCCAACGGGAATGAACGAAGTTTGGAAATGAACTTCTGGTAGGCCCGTTGGGCCGCTTCCATCCTCCCCGGGCTTCAGGAAAGGCTCTAGAGCCTAGGAAGGGTGAAAAACGGACCTACCGGGCCCATTGGAAGTCAGAAAATGGGCTGTTTCTGGCCTTCAGAGTGCCTCCAGGGCGGGATGGAGGAGGCCATTTTTGCCATGCGCACACGCATGAGCCAGCGGAGGGTCATGAGTGGATGTGCAGGTGGGCACAATGCGAGGAGGCATTTAATTATGAGTGTGTGCACACACGCACATGCAATAGCGCACATATTTTTTGGCACCTGAGGGGAAAAAGGTTTGTCATCACTGAGCTATATAGTATGCAAGTCACAAGGGGATGAGGTAACCTAACAGTTTAAATCAAAACAAACAAACCACATTATATTATATCAGAGGTGATATTCAGCAGGTTCTGACCAGTTCTGGAAAACCAGTAGCGGACATTTTGATTAGTTCAGAAAACCGGTAAATACCGCCTCTGACTAGCCCCTCCCCCATCTATTCTCTGCCTCCCGAATCCCAGCTGAGGGAGGGAATGTGGATTTTGCAGTATCCTTCCCCTGCCACGCCCACCAAGCCAAGCCCACAGAACTAGTAGTAAAAAAAAATGAATCCCATCACTGTATTATATGATATGATTTAAGCCAGTATTTTTCTTCTATGTAAGTACTCTGGATTTTATTTTATTTTTTATTTTTTTGCCAGCATATCTAAATAACAGGAAACTGTGTTATACTGGAGGGATTCAGGATTTAAGCCAAGACAAAATCTATCCCAAAGATGCTTTTTCAGGAGGCAACTGGACTTTCTTGTTTTTTCTTCTGAAGACGTTTCGCTTCTCATCCAAAAAGCTTCTTCAGCTCTGACAGGATAGTGGAGAACGGAAGGATTTATATATTCCTTGCAGACAGCTGGTAATTTGCATCCTTTTAGCGGATCGTTAAAGCACTTGGTGAGTCCAGCTCCCTATTACAGTAGGAGACTGTATATCATTTCAGACAGATGTTTGTCAAATCTCTTCTTAAAAGCCTCCAGTGGAGGTAAAATCATTCCATTTATTAATTGTTCTCATTGTCAGGAAATTTCTCCCTAGTTCTAGCTTGGTTCTGTCTTTGATTATTTTCCATCCATTGCTTCACGTCCTGCCTTCAGGTGCTTTGGAGAATAGCTTGACCTCCTCCTATTTGTGGTAGCCCCTTAAATATAGGGACATTGCTTTCCTCCTTTTAATTAAACTACTAGACATACACAATTTCTGCAACCGTTCTTCATATGTTTTAGCCTCCAGCTCCCTAATCATCTTTGCTGTTCTTCTCTGCACTTTTTTTAGTATCTCAGCATCATTGTTATATTGTGGTGACCAGAACTGGATGTAATATTCCAAGGCATCAATAATTTTATGATCCCGCTTCTTCAGAGACGTTTTCCCTTCCATTGAGTGCCACGGCAAATATCATGGCTTACGGAGTTTTGATCTTTGTAGTTATAGCGCATCATGGCATTTAAACGTCTTTTCTTTTTTTTCCAATACTTTTATGAATGTACTTATTTCCAAACAATGCAAAAACCCATTACAGAAATACATTTTTTTAAAAAATAAAAAGAGGGGGGAAAGAGTAAAATTCCTCCCTAAAAAAACAGAAAACAGTGAGAAGAACAAACTCCTCCAGCCAATTAAGCATATTTAACATTAGCAACCTATCACTGTCTTTTAAAATGCTATCAAATACATCTTCATTCCATACCTCACCACATTTTATATAATTCATCCCTGTATCTTCAGCTCTCTGTATTAATCAGCAAATTCACGGTTCCTCTACTAAGTTTGTGGTAAATAGTATCTCTTGACTGTTGTTTATAGTTGATAAAAATGTAAAGGTTTCCCCATGTTCAATTCTGTTTCTAAGCTGAGGGAACCAGCATTATGTGAAAGTGTTTCCCCACCAAGGTAGTATCTATTTATCTAGTCACATTTGCATTCTTTTGAACAGTGATGTGCAGTCAGGGGAGGCACAGCCTCACCACTCCAATCATGAAAAGAAAAAAATGTAAAAGGAAAAAGCTGAGCTTGTTGCTGCCTCACTGTGGATGACTTTGCTTAACTTTTAAAAAAGCCTCTAAAAAGCTCCCTCTACTATGAGGCAGGAGAACAGTGTGCCTCATCTAGTCTGACTTTAGGTGTTTTATGATTATTCGAGCAGAGTTAAGCAAGGGTTAAAAGCCTAAAAATTCCTGACGTAGGTGAGGCACGCCGTTCTCCTGCCTCATAGTAGAGGATGCTCATTCTTCCTGTGGCTCAACGGCATCGCAGCTACCCCTCTTCCCTTTTTCTTCCCTTCTCACTTGCAATACAATGACAATAAAGAGGAAGCGCAGAAATGTACCTTCATCTCTTCATTGATTTCCCTTTTTACAGGATGAGCCAGCTTCCTGCTTCTTTTATTTTCTTGAGGTGTCACTGCTTTCTCCATTTCTGCCATTTTTTATTTTATTTTATTTTGTTTGGTGTGCGTGCTTGTATGTGTGGCGCACATGGGTGTGTGTATGTATCTACTTTGGTGGAGATGAAATGGCTGCTGGTATTATTTGGGAAAAAGCTTTCGGGGGAAGGTTGTGGAGAGGAAGGGAGGGAGGACAGGGGTGGCTTTTAGCGCTGATTTGTTTCCCTCTCTTTTCTCTCTCATTCTCTCCCTTCAGCTCTCTTTCATTCCTCTCCCCCTTCTCTCTCTAATTTGTTTCCCCTCTCTTTTTCCTCTCTCCCATTCTCTCCTCCCAGCTCTCTTTCATTTCTCACTATCTCTCTCTCTTTCTCCCCTTTTCTCTTTCATCTCTTTCTTGCGCGTGCAAGCAAAATACCCCAGGATCACAGTGGTGGGGACAGCTGCGCTGTGGAGAAGAGCCACGCAGTGCCGAAGACTCCTCAGCGCTAGACTCAGGTCAGCGTGAACTGTGGTCCCCTTCATGTTGGCTCAGGAAGGAGGGGAATGGGACCGCGGCTCGCGCTGATCTGAGTCTAACGTATTATATTGTCAAACTCAAAAGATTTTTGATACTTAATTGTCTATATATATATATATATATATATATATATATATATATATATATATATATATATATATATATATATATATATATATATATATATATATATATATATATATATATATATATATATATGTGTGTTATATTTGTGCTGATAAATAAATAAAGGGAGACTAGTATAGATCTATTTCAAGCTATTTAGCTCTCATCAGCTAGCCATACCCATGCTGGGAATCGAACCTGTGCTCTATCTGTCTGGATGGTCTCTTGTGACGAGCCGAAGGCAGAGAATGGAAGTGTGACCTTCCTCCAGGGGTTGTGACTTTAAATATATATATACATATATGTATGTATGTATGTATGTATGTATGTATATGTATATGTATCCTCCCCACACTCGGAGGGACTATCATCCCTTGTGGAAAACACAACAAGGAACTCCTCGGCTCCTTGCTCCCCCCAAAAAAATCTCTTGTGTTGTTGTTGTTGGGCACTGGTAATCACCACATATGGTCCCTGGCAATACACTCTTGCCCGCCACCCCTTCGAAATGCGCAAGGACGGGACAAAACGGCATGGATCCTTTTATTAAAAACCCCTGTATTACAAAGGCATTTTAATAAAAAATTGTGATGACGTCAGTGCCTCACCAGCCATAAACCTCACCGCAAGTCACTGCTTTTGAACTGCTAGTTAGGCAGCAACTGAGGCAAGACCAGAAGCTCAACCCGTCACACACTGCTTGGGTCTCAAACTATCAACCTTCAGTTCAACATGGCATTGTCTTAACCACTAGGCCACAGTGACCCTAAAAAGCAGGAGCTAATCACCATTTTCACATCCATTGTCAATTCTAAGGCTGGCATTGTCATTCTCCTTTATATTTAACTAGTTGATAACCCGGCATTGCCAGGGAAATTATTTATAGGGGGAAAATGTTCATAGCAAATTTCTAGTGTTGGATTTTCCCCCTTACCAGAGGGAGCCCCCTTGTGGAGTACTGTGAAGCCATTACCATGGCAACCATGGTGCTCTACAGTAGAAGCCATTTTGTGGTGGTACAGTAGAAGCCATTTTAAGGCCAAAGAGGCTGTATCTTAACAGAACACACACACCAAGGGGTGTTAGGGGTGTCTTACCCCCCACAGTATTTGTTTCCAGAGAGTAAGTTATCTTTGTACCAAGTTTGGTTGAAATTGCTTGACGTGTTCCAGAGTTATGTTGGAACACACACACACACAGAGAGCCGTTTTTTAATATATAGATTTTAACCCCATTTTTTAAACCTTGGTGCTTAATTATTATTTTTTACTAAAGCTTTCAGATCATTTGTATTTTCAGCAGAGTAGTTAAAGATGTAGTAAATAGAGTTTTTGCTACTAATCACCCAGTCTAAGAGTTGCAGCAAATTGTCTGATATTTGAAGCTTGGAGGCTGAAGACTTTGCCCCCAAATATATCTGCATTTACTGTTGTATTTTTCTGGTAACAAAATATCCTCCCCAGAGAAGTTCACTTAGTGCCAACTTTACTTGATTTCAGTAAACAAAATATAATTTATTGCTGTACTAGTAGTTTTGCATGCAAATGATGCGGTTTGGCTCAACATCTAAACGATTAAATAGATTGCAGAGTACAGCAAGGAATATGGATCTGAAAATTAATGCTTCATTAAGAGTACGGTAGTTGTGTTTGACAGGAAAATGGAAGGAACAATAGCTAATAAGCTACATTCAAAGGATGAAAAACTAAAGCCAACTGATAGATTTATTATATACTTGAATAGAATGGTAACAAACAATGGAGAAATGAATGGAGAAATATTAAGATGTACAAATGCTGGTTTAAAAAAAAAAGTAATGGGCCATAGCTTTTGTAACCTATGACAATGCTGAAAAAAAGTGACTTACATCCAGTCCTCAAACTTATGATTGTGCAGGGACCACACGGCCATATTATCAATATCCCAGTGGCTTGGCAACAAGCATGTATTTATCACAATTGCAGCATACTGGGGTTGTTTGATTGCCATTTGCAACCTTTCCAACAATAAAAGAAACCGGAGGTCAGTGTGATTGGTTTTACCTTAACTTAATATTTTATCTCAATATATTGTATTGGCCACATATTTTATATGCATGCATATTTGTGTTTGTATGTATGATGTAAACCCGCTATCCTGGGTCCAACGTTTGGGAAGCCAGGCTCTGCCTGTCACAAGCCACGACAAAGGGTGAGTGATGGAGGAGGAACACGTCCTTAAAAAACCTTGGTCCAGCTGGCACAGCTGGTAGCACCTCCTAAGGGTCCAGGGTTATAGGAGAATACAGTCAATGGTTTTGAAGGCGGAAGAGGGCTCTACACCCCAATGGCAGATAAAGCAGCAGAACCATCTTCTAGGAGAAGGGAAATTCTGATTACAAACCTCCACTGCCTTGGGGCTATAACCAGACTTAAGGAGTCAACCTTGAGGCAAAATCCGGAGCCGGAGTCCCGGAAGCAGTTTGTGATTGTGGACAACCACATTCTGGTAACTCCTGCGATGCTGCTGGAACCAATCATACCAGCTCTGCCGTTCCATTGAATTATTTCAGCGACGTAGAGAGGGGTGGATCTGCTGCTTGGATAACACTCTATCCTCCATATTAATCTACCTAGGTCTCGTGCTCTCTGGAGAGGACACTCCGGCTTTGCAAACAGCCAGAGCATGATACCCTGTTTCCCCAAAAATAAGGGCTTTTGAGCGCATGCTCTAAAACAAGCCCCCCCCCCCAAAAAAAATACTGCAACACAGCAGCAGTCGTGAGATGACCACACTCGCTGGTACCTGCACCTCAAAGATAATAAGACCTCTCCAAAAATAAGGACAAGTGATTATTTGGGGGGGGCTCAAAAGAAAATAAGACCCTGTCTTATTTTGGGGGAAACACAGTATCATAGTCTTTTGAGACTGAAGGATGCCAGTGCATGTATGATGTGCTTATTATTGCTGTATATCAATAATTGCATGACCTCTGGAAATGCCATACTTTAAATAAAATAATGACCATAGTGGCTCATTAACTATCACAATTCATTTGACAATCATAGCAAAAAGAGTTTGGAAAATCAGGTGCAGCCACTGACCTAAACAATGATGTCATTGTTTAACAACAAATTTGTCAGTCCCTGCTGTGATCATAATTTGAGAGCTACCTTTAGTTTCATCATCAATAGATTAGGTATAATTTAATTGGAAATGATATCTCTGTTGCAATCAAACCTTGAAATGAACAGACACAGACTCAGAGTTTATCCGTGATATTCAGTGAAGCTTTTACACAATGAAAGAGCGCCCTCTAGCTCCCTTTGAGGTATATTCTATTAAATAACCATCCATCCTAAACAGTCGCCAAATAATGTTGCAGAAAGCTAGCAGACCTCAAAGCTTGCTGCAATTTGAGATGTAATTCCTTAAGGCTAATGTCTCTGAGCCTATGTAACAGGAAAAGCTTTGAAATTAGTAATCTGATGGCCTTGTTTCTTTTCCTGCTAGACTTCTTTTAGCAGCTTTAATAAATATTAAAAAAAATAAAAAATAACTTAAATGTATGAATTTAAAATACACACATGTAAGCTGGACATGTGTATGCGGACAGATTTGGAATTGTACACTTCATCTATTTTTTCACCTTGCATGGGCAATTGTACTTTCATTCACATCTAATTCTTCTTGCAATTGAATTCTATGACAATGCATAGAACAGTGTTTCTCAACCTTGGCAACTTGAAGATGTCTGGACTTCAACTCCCAGAATTCCCCAGCCAGCATTCGCTGGCTGTGGAATTCTGGGAGTTGAAGTCCAGACATCTTCAAGTTGCCAAGGTTGAGAAACACTGGCATAGAATATAGAATCATAGAGCTGGAAGGGAACTTGGAGGTCTTCCAGTCCTTATACCATCCTGGGCAAATGGCAGCCCAATCTTTTCTTGAAAACTCCCAATGATGGAGCATCCACAACTCCAAGAGGCAAGCATCTCCTATTTATTGATTGATTGTTCTGACTGACACACTTTTGTCTTAAAGACTCCATCTGGATATGAGCCCTAGACCATCAACGATTTAATTTCAGCCACAGTATTTTATTTATAAACATTCCATATCCCCACAGCAGTATTTGTATTTGAGGGAAATCTATTTACAGCAGCCGAAGGTTGGATGTGGCTTATAACAGTGTAGCCCTTCCGTAGGAACCATGAAAATCATCACTTGAAATGGGTTGCCACTAGCATCAGTTTTATCTGGATATGGCAGGGTTCCAACCGATGCCCTAATGAAAGCAGGAGCCTCAAGCAAAGTTTCAAGAAAAATCCAGTTTATTAGGAGCAACATGTCGGCATGGACCTAGTGAAGCCAGTTCAGTTCACACCTTGCCTCTTGACCAAAGGTGAGTTCCTACTGGTTCATCCTGGTTCGGCCGAACCGGTAGTGGTATGACGGCGTGGGTCGTTGGAACTGGCAGAGACTCAGGCTTGCCACGCCCCCCAAACCAGTTTTTCCATCAGCACTATCGGCGACGCCATCTTGTTTTTAAGTTCTGTGCATGCGCAGAACAAGTTTAATTCAACTGCGCATGCATGTGCAGCATGCATGCATGCACAGCACACAGCGAGCGCACACACGAGCAAAGCACACACACACAAGCAAACTGGCAGTAAATCCAGCCGGAACCCACTCTTGTTCTTGACCTTGTTTCTTCCCCTAGGTGTGCCATCAGTCACATTCTGCAGGTTATAGAAGTCATTCCCTCTGGCCATACTGGTTTCTGTGGAGATGGCCTTGACTTTGGCCAGCCAGGATGTGTGTTGTTTTGACTGAGGTGCAAATTCCTCGGTGCAGCTGCAAGGGCTTGATTCCCCATCCCCTTGTCTATGGCAACTTGGGAGCAGGTTAGGGGAGCTTTGCAAATTGACACACTAAGTGAATGAAGTAAGGAATGACATTCCTGTTATTTGCATGAAGATATCGTGAAACACACAAGAGATCTTCCCAAGACACCAGGAGTGGGTTCCTGCCAGTTCTAACCTCTTCTATAGAAGAGGTTCCACAAATCTACAGTGCAGTTTGGAACTGGTTCCAGCTCCCTCCCTCCCCCCGCCTGTCCACATATCATTAAGATGAAGAGCGAAAGGAGGAATTCTGGGAGTTGAAGTTCACAAGTCTTAAAGCTGTCAAGTTTGAACACCCCTGGGGATTTTTTTCTAAAGGGTTAGGGGTGCAAAGGTCTTGTAACTTGACAGCTTTAAGACATGTGCGCTTCAAATGCCAGAGTTCCTGAGCCAACATTTTGGTTGCTAAGCAAGAGCGTTGTTAAGTGAGTTTCACCACATTTTAAAAGTTGGCCGCGCCCACCCAGTCACATGACTGGCAAGTCACTCCCACCGGTCACATGGCCGGCAAGCCACTCCCACAAAGCAGGCCACACCCACAGAAGAGGTTATAAAAAATTTGAAACCCACCACTACAAGACACCATACACATTCGTCTATAGTGGTACTTGGAGATTGAAGATTTGCTTTGCCTTTTGAAATTAAGGAAAAACTTTTTTTAAAAACCCTCCAACTGCTATTTTAATTTGTAATTCAGTTTAGAAAATATTTTTCTGGAGAAGCACAAAAGCCTATCAAAAGGCACAGGATGTATTTCTGGGTAGACTACTTTGTTGATGTGAACACAGGCAGGAATCTAATTTCTAACAATTCACTCGGTGCTTTGAACAATGGGCCTGCGCCTTTGGCTCAAAAGGCCAGCTGAAGTCTTCATCGCTATCAAAAACAGATCTTGAAAATGTTGTATATCTCATTGCTATGGCAAGGTAGAGATTGATGTCACAGCCATTTCATCCCTCAGTGTTTCAGTTAAACGGCATTCTTATCAGATTTTAAGTGTTGTGCAGGAATAAAAGCATTTTTGAGTGTCTTATCCTTTCTGCTAGAGAAGATAAAGGTTTTACTTTCATATTAGGCTTCCTAATAGTTTCATCAGCTCCAACTAACTGGTTTTCTATGAAGGCCAAAAGGCAGCTATTAATACAAAGAACCTTCCACTATCGTACTTACCCTCCCTAGGAAGTAATGTATGGATCCAATAAGAAAGTTAATTGGTTTCCTGTGACTTTGGAAGCATCAACGCAACACAGGAAATTTCCCAATTTCTCTCCCTAATTAAAATTTCTGAGCAGGCTTATCATGGAAATGGCTCTCTGGGTTTTTAGGAGTGTTCTCAATCATTCTGCTGAAATACACCAGGATGCTCCATCTCTAATTCCACTACTTGCTGGGGGAGGTGGGGGAGGTTAAGGATCTCATTTCGCACTTCGGCAAACAGCTGACACAAACTCTGGACTAGATAAATGTGAGGATAGTTGGTTTGGGGCATTCCTTAAGAAACAATGGAAAAGGTAGTCCTCCGTAATTAGACATAGAGGGCTTACCGTATTTCTGGGGCTAGCAGGCCTCCCTGAAGCCTCCTGGGACCAAAACCAGCTGCACCCCCATGTCCCATTTTTGGGCTAGCAGGCTCCCTGAAGTTTCCTGGGACCAAAATCAGGGTGCAGGGTTGCACTCCGTATCCCCACGTCTACGCGTGCATGCAAATCTCCTGCATGAATGGCAGAGACCTGGAAATCAGCTGGCTGGTGGGAGCGCATGCACATGCACAGTGGAGCTGGCCGATGGCTCACATGCCCGCCGAGAGAGGACTCCGCCTGCCACCTGTGGCATGCATGCCATAGGTTCACCATCACAGTTTTAAAAGCTGCAGTGGTTGCTAGCTGGCTATCAGATATGATTAGAGCGTGACCCGTCAAAACTGTGTTCCACAAAAGCGCGGTCGACGAAATCGCGTATGTGACGTCATCACAACGCGACGAAAAAGATCGAAAAATTGAAATAAAAATTAAATTACAGCAAGCCAATTCACATAAAGGTAAGCGTTAGGTTAAGGGTTAGGGTTAGGGTTAGGTTAAGGGTTAGGGTTAGGGTTAGAGCATTAGCGTTACGTTTAGCGTTAGGTTAAGGGTTAGCGTTAGGTTTTTCGTTAGGTTAAGGGTTAGGTTTAGGGTTAGGTTTAGGGTTAGGTTAAGGGTTAGGTTTAGGGTTAGGTTTAGGGTTAGGTTTGGGGGGGTTAGGGTAAGGTTTTCGCTTTATTTTTACATTTTTCGATCTTTTTCGTCGCGCTGTGATGACGTCACATACGCGCTTTCGTCGACCGCGATTTTGTCGTCCGCGGTTTTGTGGTGGAACCGATTAGAGATGCTGATTGTCTCCCTTAAAACCTTACTTGGCTCTGGACTTGGTTATCTAAGCGACCATCTTTTACCATTTTCATCTGCCTGCCAATCAGATTGAAGAGGCTCAACATCAACCAAATCTTGTCTACACGAGAATACCATCTCTCACTAGAAGAGGGGCATGTTTTAGTCTATTCTTACATTCTGGAAACTCCTTCCTGGGAAGAACCCATGGACAAGAAGATTGAAAACTTGAGCCTTGCAAACTCACAAGGCAGTCATTCTGTGATTGAAGATTTGAATCATACAGAGGCATGTTTGGGTCCATTTTGGCTTTCTGTATAATTTTGATACTGCACTTGGTTTATTTTATGGGGCGGTTTATTCCGATATTACCCACAATAGTAAGTTCAACAACTCGCACCTTGAATCACCAATTGCAACAATTTAGTAATGATCAGATGCAAGTAATAAGGAGCATTCATTAGATTCAAAGCACAGAAGAGCTTATTGATATGATCTATACTGTACACAAGAATCTAGTTACCGAGTGCTAAATTGGTGCTAGATAAAGATGAATGGAATTAACAGGGAGTCGGATTTGGGTCTGTTGTGACAAAGCAATGATTCCAAACTGATGACGCATATAACTCCGCCTTCCATCTCTGCTTGCTTTTCTCCTACAGTAATCAATGCAGTTCTTGCAGCAGTTACACAGCATATTCCAGCAGCCCAATGGGTATATGGGCCACCACATATTTTTTTTGTAGCAGCTGAAGTTTTCACCCTGGTTTTCAGAGAAGCAAATTCTACAAACCAACAAGAGTGGACAACAAGAATCTGATCCTTAATCCTCCAAGGAAAGATTGAAAGCAAACCATGTTCTCCCGAACTGGATAGAACTGGCTGAATTGCACCACTGGAATATATTTGAGGCTTCAATGCTGGCTTCCTGAAGAAGGTGATCAGTCCGGTCATGTGTCTAACCCACCATAGTCATGTTATACCACAAACGTGGCAAACCCTTTCCACTGATTATTCCTTTCCCCTTTTCAGTATTAAACTGACAACAGGACACACAGTTTATGAATTGTAATTTTAGTATGGTTAGAGTGGATCTTATCATGGATTTTACTTGTTATTTATTATTTTATACTGGAATTTTTATTATTATTATTAATAAATATTTTTATTAGTAAAAGAAAAATACAACAACCAATATCTGGTAAAAAACAGTACAACATTCACTGTTTCGCTTTACATTTGACTGTGTTTCAAGACGTTCCCATAATATCAAAATCCTTATAGACATCAGAGGTTAGATATCTTCAACCCTCCCTCCCTCTTTCCTTCCCTTGTTTCTTCTTTCCCACTCCCCTTCCTTCCCTCCCTCCTTCTCTCCTTCCCTCCTTTCTTTTCCTATCCTACCTTTCCTTCCCTCTCTCTTTCCTCTCTTCTTCCCCCCCTCCTTCTCTCATATCTTCCCTCCCTCCTTTCCTCCTTCCCTCCTTCCTTTCTCTTCTCTTAAGTTCCCTCCTTTCTTCCCTCCTTCCCTCCTTCCTATCTAATTTAATTGTATTTTTGAATTTTTAATTCTATATTTACTGAGTGTTTTGATTTATTCTGATCTCTGGTCTAGGACTTTAATAAATAGCTTACAGACAGACATACATACATACATACAGACAGACAGACAGACAGACAGACAGACAATCTTATTAGTAATATCCTTTAAAGATTTTTTGTATCAATTACCAACATTCCCAGCCAGCATGCTAAGGAATTTTAGGAATAGAAGTCCCATTATATTGGAAAGGTGCCAGGTTATGGAAGCTGCTTTAAAGTGAGAAAGTGAGAACCATGGAAAACTTTAATATCATCTTCATTGTCGCATATGTAGTGTAGGTGGACATCTTATTCAGTTGTGATGGCCACCAAGCCAAGCAGCTTTGAAAGAGGAATAATTTTCTTGGGTTGTGTATCAAGAAGTAGCTTGGAAGTGCATAGTTCAGGACTAGTGATGTGACCGCCACCATTAATCCTGGCTCATCAGGGCAAAAGCAGCATAATTACACAAGAGGAAGAAGAGGAATCACTGAAGAACTTCATTGTGCAATGTAATTATACCTGCCTTTAATCTTTTAATTGCCACCAACATTTGATGTATTGTAGGCAAGACCATAGCATGGGTTGATGGAAGAGGGTGAGGGAGAGCTTGTTTTCCATAAGAGAATAAAAGGAGAAAAGTCACATTTCCTGGCAAAAACAGCTGAGAGGCCAAGTAGACATGGCGCAAAATAGGTCCATGGCAGTGATGGGTCCAGCTAGTATGCCCCGGTACGGGTGTACTGGTGGCAGCTGGGAGCAGTAGCCACCGTACCAGAACAATGTTTTGGTGGGCCCACCCGCCCGCCCACATTCCTTACCTGTTTTTAAGCCAATCGGGCCATTTGCGCATGCACACATAGCATAAGGTATGTGCGCGTCCTCCATCAAGAGCTGGAGCATGGCAGGGCATTGGGTGCTCATGCATGCACAGCGCATGTGCCTGAGGTGGACGCCCGGCCCTGTCGCAGCATACCGGTTGCGACAAGATCCGGAACCCACTACTGGTCCATGGGGCATTTTTTAATCAGGTTCCAGAAGTTGCTCTAGAACAGGGGTACCAACTTCGATTTCATTGAGAACTGTATCAGGGTTGTGTTTGATCTTGTACGGAGTGATGGGCGCCATAGTGGGCGTTTGACACATAGACTCAAAATGCCCTTTTTTTTCCCTTCTTTCTTTTCACAGTTCTTAACTATAAGCATTTTTGTATCTCTTCTACCAGATTTTACTGGCAAGCATTTATTATTTATACTTCATACTCCACTAAACTGTTTACTTTTAAATTTATACCCCGTTGTTTAATAGTAAATTGCTTTTCCAGGCAGAAAAGCCGTTTATACTATTGAATTTATATTATTCAACTACTAATAAAAATACAATAGCATAAATAACATGATAATACAAGCTAATACAGCAGAGGTAAATTTCCAAGATAGTAAATAGAAATGGCTGTCAATTATAGATTGTTGATTGTATATTAAATGGATCTACAGTATATAAAATCTGGCATTAAGCTATAGTATTAACCAGTGGTGGGATTCAGCCAGTTCGCACCTATTCGGGAGAACAGGTTCTTAACTTTCTAAGAGGTTCAGAGAACCGGTTGTTGGAAGAAATCTTCTGGTTTTTTTTTTGCTTTACAGGGCTAATCCTGTAAGGAAGGCAGGAAGAAAACATTATAGCTTAATCTTTATTGCTCTGCTTACAGAAACTGCCCCTCCAGTTAACCCTTATTACATTGTAATAGCTAAGGCAAAGTGCCCATCGACCTGAGTAATGTTGAATTGGCCATGCCCACACGGTCACATGACCACTAAGTCCCGCTTACCCACCTGGTCATTAGGACAGAGAACCGGTTGTTAAATTATTTGAATCCCACCACTGGTATTAACATAGGATGTTGCACAGATCAGGCATTTACTTGAGGCCACATAATTGTAATCCAATCCAATCCAGTACTCCTGCAGCACTCCCAAAGACCCATTAGATCGCACAGGGCCGGCCTCCTCCGGGTTCCATCCACCAGCCAATGCCATCTGGCTACGACCCGGGGGAGGGCCTTCTCTGTTGCAGCTCCGGCCCTTTGGAACGAACTCCCTGCGGAGATTCGGACCCTCACCTCTCTCCTGGCCTTCCGAAAAGCCGTTAAAACCTGGCTGTGTCGGCAGGCCTGGGGTTGATGAGCTCCCTTCCCCTCTCGACAGGTGTGGTTGTTGGTTATTTTAAATGCCTGTTTTGTATTTGTATGTTCCCTTTCCCGTTTGAGTTGTTCGTCGCCCTGAGTCCCTATAGGGAATAAGGCGGCATATAAATAAAATAAAACTTCAAACTTCAAACTCTGCTGGCTGAAAACAGGCCATGCACAGCAATGGTAGGTTTCTATTATTTTTATTACTGGTTTGCTCATGAACATACACAGAAGCATCCAGGCGGATAGGTGGAGCCTCCCACCGCTACTACAACCGATTCACCCAATCTGAACTGAACTGCGAGCAACCCACCTCTGGTGCAGAGGCCTCATGGGGCCCTGGTGTGGCCCGTTTTTGGCAAGCAGAGTGCTTCTAGAGGCCAAGGAGGCCGAAAACTGGCTGGGGGGGGGCATATATGGGGAAGGCGTGGTTTGTTTTGGCCAGCAGAGGCACTGCAGACCAGTCCTTTGATATTTCCAGCCCCGCAGGTCAGATTTAGGCCGGATCTGGCCCACGGGCCTTGAGTTTGACACCCTTGCTCTAGAACGTACAACATTGTCAATGGAGTTACTGCAAGAAACAGTTCAAAGCAGCCATGTCTATTGACAAAATGACATGGGAAATTAAAGATGGGAGGAAGGTGCTTTGAAGCACTTTTGTTAAGAGCAAATCCGGAGTGCTACAGAGTATATGAAATGTGTGGGCTTTTCCCACAGGAATAATTATAATTGCTGGGGGAAGCAGATAATGGTCAGGACCAAGCAGATCCATTCCCTACGCAGTCCTTCACTTCGACTGCTACAACTTACAAGTGGTTCATTTAGTGACCATTCCAAGTTACAATGCAGCTGTCAGGCCTGCAATTATATTCCTTTTAGAATTTTGGCCTGCCACACTTTCTCTTATTTCATTATGCTGTTTCTTTAGTATAGTCGATAGGAGGAAGAAATAGAAAGAGAAGGATTGTGGAATGTATTGTTTTCATTCTTTACTAGAAGCCAAGGTCATCCTTTGTCTCCACACTTTCACACCTGACCGGAAGCAGCAGGGTGGAGACGCCAGTGTGGAAGAAGAAGATTGGACCATGTGATGGATTGTGGGGATTGTGGGGACAAGATCATGAACTTTTAACTTTTAACTGGGTGAAATTCTGATGTCATTTCCAGTATTGGGATTAACACAGATGTGCCTAAGATGTCTGTCTTATTAAATTGGAACAAAAAGGATCGTTTTGCCTTGGACTCTGATTTAATTCTGCATGATACTTGGAACGCTGACAGCAGCTATTTACAATGCACATTCCAAGTCCCAACAGTTGTCCCTCCTCCAATGGTTGAAGAATTAAATTAAAGAGCTTGGAAACCAGGCTGCATTTATGGCCTTTTGAAGAATTCCACAATTATGGGATTGTGCTTACAACAGTTTGTGGGAAACTAGCATTTCTTCCAGTATTTGGCAAAACTGCACCCATAGCAAACCATTAGTTTACTTAACAACCGGGACGGTCTCTTAATGAACATGGTGGCCACTTAACAACTGCCACATTCACTTGATGACTGCCACAAAAAAGGTAATAAACTCAGGTTGGTCATGAGCCTGACCCACTTTATGACTGTCGTGACATATACCTGTGAAGGGCAGGTTCCAGTGGTGGGATTCAGCCGATTCACACCTATTCGGGAGAACTGGTTGTTAGTTTCTAAGAAGTTCGGAGAACCAGTTGTTGGAAGAAATCTCCTTTGGTTTTTCTCCAACTACAGGGCTAACCCTGTAAGAAAGGCAGGAAGGAAACATTCTGGTGTTGTTTCTAGCCTAATCTTTATTGCCCTGCTTACAGAAACTGCCTCTCCGCTTAACCCTTACGACATTGTAGCAGCGAAGGCGAAGCACCCATCAACATCAGCGATGTTGAGTTGGTCTCTCCCACCCGGTCACATGACCACTGAGCCCCGCCTACCCAGCTGGTCCTTAGGGCAGAGAACCAGTTGTTAAATTATTTGAATCCCACCACTGGCAGGTTCCATTACAGTCAAAAGTCAAGGACTCCCTATGTATAGATTGAGAACAACAACAAGGCACCCGTTCTGTCTGCTCAGCTTCCACTGGAAGATCTAGAGTTGTCTGAGAAGTACGGGTAGTCCTCAACTTACATCCATTTTAGTAATCCTTTGAAGTTACGACGGAACTGAAAAAAGTGACTTATGGCCATTTTGCACACTTGCAACCATTGCAGCATCTCCATGGTCACGTCATCAAAATTTGGATGCTTGGCTGAGAGCATGGACTGTATTTAAGCATGTATTTATGACAGTTGCACCTTCCCCGGGGTGATATGATAGCCTTTTGTGACCTTCTGACAAGCAACTATCTTGTTTAGCAACAGAAATATTGGGCTCAATTATGGATGTAAGTCGAGGACTGCCTACCTCATGGTTGTAAGGTGAAGACTACTATCGTATCTATAGGACTAGCTATTGTCCCCCGAAAAATATTTAGAGTAGAGTAAAGTAGAATAGAATAGAACAGAATAGTTGGAAGGAACCTTGGAAGTCTTCTAGTCCGACCCCCTGCCTAGGCAGGAAACCCTACACCACTTCAGACAAATGGCTGTCCAACGTCTTCTTAAACACTTCCAGTGTTGGGGCATTCACAACTTCTGGAGGCAACCTCAAAAAGTTAAGATAGTCTGGAGAAATCCTACGGGCAAAGGATCTGGTTATCTATGGGGTTATCTATCTAATGTTACTTCTGCTGATCTTTCCAATTTGGCAGAACAAGCATATTCCAGGTCTCTTCCATTTGATAATGGCATTTGGGAAGCGGACCTCACAGTTAAGGTGACCAGACGTCCCGCTTTCAGCCTGACAGGCACGCTTTTGTACAATTTGTCCCGCGCCCCGCACAGTTTTCAAAAAGTCCCGCTCCCCAGCCCATCAGCTGTCGCTCGCTCCCCCGTCCATCCTCACGCTTTCAGTGGGGTGCATGCTGGGAGGAATCTCTCCTGTCCTCCCAGCACGCACACCACTGATTAAACTGCTCTCTTTCGCCCGCAGCAGAGATTGGGCGGGCGAGAGGAAGCGCTTTAGGGAGGGAGGTGCATGCCAGGAGGAGAGGAGAGATTCTTCCCAGCACGCACCCCACTGATTAAAGCACTTTCAGTGGGGTGCGTGCTGGGAGGAATCTCTCCTATCCTCCCAGCTCCCTTTCGCCCGCAGCAGAGATCAGGCGGACGAGAGGAAGCACTTTTTAATCAGTGGGATGCGTGCAGGGAGGAGAGGAGATATTCGTCCCTGCATGCAGTCCACTGATTAAAATACTTGCTTTCGCTCGCCCGAGCTCTGATGCCGGCGAAAGAAAAGTCCTTTCCTTCACCTGAATCCCGCCCGAGCTCTGATGCGGGCATCAGTGGGGTGCGTGCAGGGGGGAGAGGAGAGATCCCTTTCTGCACAAGCCCCCCCCTCTTCTTTAGAAGAGCCGGAAGCATTAGGGGAGGGGGCTTTGCGCATCCCCCCTCCCCCAAAGCCTACTTACAGCAGCTCCAGATCGCCAGTGGCATCGGACTCCAGCTCTCATCCCAGCCCTCTGCACAGGGTGACGCTTGCAAAGGAGAGATGCGAGAGGCGCTGGGATTGGTTAGAATCGGATGAAGCTTGGCTTTGGAAAGGTTGGGGGGGGGGGACAAGCGAAAGTGAAAGCCCCATAGAGTGACACCACCAAGAAGAGTTTGCAGTGTTCCACGGCCCTCCCCCCTCGGGAAAGGAGGGTTGGGATCACAGGCACCTGACTCTATTCGCTTTGGGTGTGCATCATAATGTTGTAAGCCGCCCGGCATTACCTGTGTGTGAGATGGGCTGCCCTATGCCTTTGCGTGTGTGCGTGGGAGAGAGAGAGAGTGAAAAAGAGAGGGAGAAATAATTATATTAATTAGATAGATCAGTGTTTCTCCACCTTGGAGACTTGAAAGTGTGTGGACTTCAACTCCCAGAATTCTGGGAGTCCACATACTTTCAAGTCTTCAAGATGGAGAAACACTGAGATAGATGATAATGAGATGAGGGAGGGAGAGGGAGAGAGAGAGATATATATACACCATAACTATATTGACAGATAGGCAGGCAGATAGACGGATGGATAGAGAGAAAGAGAGAGAGATAGGTAGGCAGGCAGATAGACGGACGGAGAGAGAGAGAGGGAGAGAGGGAGAGGGATACCATAACTAGATAGACAGATAGGCAGGCAGATAGACAGACAGAAGGAGAGAGAGAGACAGAGAGATACCATAACTAAATAGACAGATAAGCAGGCAGATAGACAGACAGACGGATGGATGGATAGAGAGAGAGAGGATATGTATAATTAAGGTGACCAGACCTCCCTAGCGAGGCCGCGGGCTGGCACTAACCGCCGCGGCCTAGCTTCCCCCCACCCCTCCCGGTCAATGGTGTCCCTCTTTACCAATCTGGAAATCTGGTCACCTTACTCACAGTGCCTGCCTCCTGGATCAACTGTCTCCCCGTCAGGGCCCTGAACAGCACCAGAAGAGCTGAGATGGCACAGTGGTTAAATGCAGCACTGCAGGCTACTTCAGCTGACTGCAGTTCAGCAGTTTGGCTGTTCAAATCCCACCAGGCTCAAGGTTGACTCAGCCTTCCATCCATCCGAGGTGGGTAAAATGAGGACCCGGATTGTTGTTGGGGGCAATATGCTGACTCTGTAAACCGCTTAGAGAGAGCTGAAAGCCCTATGAAGCAGTATATAAGCCTAACTATTGCTATTGCTATTGCAGAATCTGGGCCTGTTTTCACTGTTGCTTCCTTCGTGAAGTCATTTTTTAGATTGGATGCTTTGCTTTTACTGGACATTTGTGGGTTTTTTTTAAAATTTGGATTGTTTTTACCACTGATTCTCTTATACACCCCCCAAAAAAAATTATTAAGAAGTTGGGTGGTCTTACAAATTTATTTTTTAAAAATCCTTGATAGAGGTATGTTTGGAATTTGGATGCAGGATGCAAACCACCACTCTACACGTTTTGCTTCTTCTAAACTAAAATCAATTTTTCTCTTCCCCTTCCTTCTGCTTCTTCATCATGTTTTTTTGGAGACTCAGTTACATCGTGCTATATTGCATTATTTTATTTTGCTAAATGCATTATTAGCCTCTTAAAGTCACTGGGTTGAGGTGAATGGCCTTAAAATTGTTTCAATGCATTTCTTTCATTTATCTAAAAACATAAAAACAACACTCATTCCACTAATGGTTTTATTATTAATACCGTTACACTTTGTAATAACTTACTAGGGAAGGGAGCAAATGTTCGTCACAAACGCACGTCAGATTGGAGAGCAAACAACTGCAGGAATTTATCATTAATGTCACACAAGTGGCACAAATACTATAATTTACGTTCTTTTCTTCATTCTTTTACAGAAATATCTTCTATATATAGCACCAACTGTTCACAAATACAGGCTGTTACTTGCAGGCTGCTACGTCAGGGACCACTAAAAGATTTCACTGTGTGATTAATTATTTCATTGAACTGCAGTCCTGTGACTGCAGAAGGATAGTATCAACGTTACATGGTGTGAGTACTGCTTTATACTGTTTTGGTAAGATCATACTTGGAATAACGTGTCCAGTTTTGGTTACCACAAGACACAGAAAGACGTTGAGGCTTTAAAAATTGCATAGAAAAGCACAACAAAGACGATTAGGGGACTGGAGGCAAAAACGTATGAAGAACAGCGGCAGGAATGGGTTATGTCTAGTTTAATGAAGAGAAGGACTAGCTAGATGAGGCATGGTAAAAGTAAATGTAAAGGTTTTCCTCGGACATATGTGCTAGTCGTTCCTGACTCTAGGGGGCGGTGCTCATCTCCGTTTCAAAGCCAAAGAGCTAGCACTGTCCGAAGACGTCTCCGTCTCCGTCGGCATGACTAAACAGCGAAGTCACACAGAACACTGTTACCTTCCAACCAAAGGTGCTCCCTATTTTTCTATTTGCATTTTTGTATGATTTCAAGCTGCTAGGTTGGCAGCAGCTGGGACAAGTAACGGGAGCTCACTCCGTTACATGGCACTGGGGATTTCAACTGCCAAACTGCCAACTTTGAGCAAAGCCACTGAGCCACCATGTCCCTAGAGAGACATGATAGTAGTCTTTCAATCTCTGAGGGTTGTCACATCAAAGATGAGGTCAACTTATTCTCCAAAGCAAAAAAAGCACACCAAAAATGGGGGGTTGCGCTGGTCGTGCGCGCATGTGTGCTGGGGTCATGCGCATAGCATTATGGGTGTGGCATGCCTGCACACAACCCCCCCTGCATTCTCCCCACTTTTGGCACGCGAGCCACAAAAAGTCGCCATCACTGATATAGGGTCTCTTGCTTGCAGACTGCTCAACTCAAACTATCCCGGGGTGGACTTAAAAATGTTGTCAGCACTCCTTCATTGGATAATCAGGAAAGAAAACCACAAGACTCCATTGATAGAAATCAAGTGTACTTTTACTAATTATTAATGAACAGAAGGGTAGCAAAGCGAAGATTGATTATTTAGGCGCGAAAGCAAATGATATATATAGAATAACCCATTCCCCACCCCTTGGCATCCCAGTCACAGTCCAATCATAATTCTCCCAAATGTCAGGTGCGAGATAACTTCGAAAGGCATCACCAAGATGGAATGTCGGTGCCGTTGGCCTTGGCGGGAAACCTCCTCCGCATGCGCAGTAAGACAGGCAGCAGAAACTCCAGAATCTTCCTCCAGCACAATTAATAGTCCCCTCCCAAATACCATGCCCCCCCTCCCCATTTCAATGGCAGCCTATGCAGCAGCAAAGCAGAGGCTGACAAATGTTTAGCAAGCGGTTCTCGGCCTGGTTGCAGAGTGGGCGTGGCTATGGTGGGAGTGGCCTAGACAGCCACCTGCACCACAGCGGGGGGGGGGGGGCTTTTGCCCTCTCCGGGCTTCGGGGGCTTTGCTCAAGCCTCTGGGAGGGTGAAAATGGTGTCCCAGAGTCTGGAGGCTCTCTGGAGGCCAGTTCCTGAACTTCCTGTAGGCCCGTTTTTCTCCCTCCTCAAGCCCCCATGTACACCATTTACCTGCATCCAAAACAGGCTGCATGGGGACTCCTGGGAGGGGTGGAATGGGATGGGCAGGGCCAGCCAGGAGTGGGATTTGGGGGGTTCTCCGAATTGCACAGAATATTAGCTACAGGTTCCCACTCCTGGAATGACGTGGCCTTAAACAAAACAGGCCTTTCACAAGAGTCGGTAGCTTTGTTTCGCACTCTCTGGTGTTATGCAACGCTTTCCAGTTGACAATTAAATTGCAGATTATTTATTCCTGTTTCCGCTGCTCTCCAGGGCGATTCTGAGCCAGCTTTTCGCTTTAGTGCCTTCAGACACTCGTTTGGCACCCCTGCGCTCATTTTCCCAGACAAGGGAGAACAGCGTGATCATAAAGAATGAATTATTTACAGTGGGATCAGCACTTCCCATCACGTCAAAGCTTTGCTAATTGAGTCCAATTGAAAATTTGATGGTGAGACATATGCACCACATTTTTCAAATTTATCACAAAGAACCCCAAGAGTCGTTAAACATTTACCAGCGAGGCAGCCTTGGGGGGATAGGCTAGTATATGGGAAGCCAACCAGATATTTCTTTAAAATGTCAAATAGGGGTGAACAAACAAAAGTTATTACGTGCACAGTTTTGGCTGACTCATCCAGTCCTTCCCCGTTGCTGATTATTGCACAAGCTTTAGCCTAGAACTGGATAAGATCAAAATCCCTCCGTTGCTGTTTCTTTGACTCCAAATAATACACAGCTTATCTTCACTGCCCTCAGTTCATTTTCGTCCAGCGATGGGATCTCACAGTAATAAATAATTGCAATTGCTTTTCAATGCTATGCTCAGCTTTAATTGTACAATTCAAGCAACCTTATATTTATTAACGTTTCAGAAATTATATGCAATACTGATATAATCTTTTTATATATATCTCTAAATGTTTAACTTACCTAAACTATTGCAGTGTTAGCAATTTTTAGTTTATAAAGTACTAAAATCCTTAAGTCCTTGACCTTCACTGGGGAGAACAGCAGTGCTGTTAGGCCTCCTCCGAGTTCCATCTGCCAGTCAGTGCCGACTGGCAACTACACGGAGGAGAGCCTTTTCAGTAGTAGCTCCGACCCTTTGGAACGATCTCCCCCGTGGAGATTCGTACCCTCACCACCGTCCAGACCTTCCGCACAGCCCTTAAGACCTGGCTAGCCCGTCAGGCCTGGGGACAAAGATAACTGTCCCCACCCGAATGATGAATGAATGTTGCTTACTATTTTACTTCTATGTATTGTTTGTGTCTATTGTCTGTATACCACCACCACCCCTCATTTTATGTAAGCCGCCCTGAGTCCCCTCAGGGAAAAGGGCGGCCTATAAGTATTAATAAATACTCAAAAATACTCAAATACACATCACACAGCAACTGTTTTTGGATCAAGTTTTCTGTAGGAGATGACCAGGATGAGCCAAAACCATCATCAGTCTTGCGTTGTCCACAAGAGGTTTAAGTTAGAGGTGGGTTCCTACCGGTTCGGCCCAGTTCGGCTGAGTAGGTAGTAACTCGGTCAGCCACACCTCCAAACTGGTTCTATCGCAGAGGTGAGTTCCTACCAGTTCGCACCTATTTGGTAGAACCGGTTCGTCAAATCTACCGAACCAGTTAGAAGAGGTTCCACCAGTGGACCCGGAAAGCAGGCCACACCTACAGAAGAGGTTCCAAAAATTTTTGAAACCCACCACTGGTCCTTGGAGATGATTATTCTACACTATCATGCTCATATTTATAAAACTCAGGGCCTCTGTGAAAGGTAAGGATGACTACTCCGTTTGTGGGGCAATCAGAACATTGCATGTGTTCAAGTTGTTTTAACACAAACCAAAGATGCCTTTTAAAAACCAAGCTTACATCATATTCTTATGCATGCCAGTGCTGTGCGTGAGGTAAGTTAAGGTGGTTCTGACAAGTGTCGTCGGCATCTTCATATCCGGTCACATGGGCGGCAAGCCACTCCCATCCGGTCACATGGGCGGGAAGCCACTCCCACAAAGGAGGCCACACCCACAGAGTAGGTTCGAACAATTTTTGAAACCCACCACTGTTCTATCGGCAGCGCCATCTTGTTGTTTGCTTCTGTGCATGTGCAGGAGCTTTTTCTTCCTACTACGCATGTGCGCGTAGCACGCCCAAAGCGCATCCCCGAGGAACCGGCAGTAGAAGAAGCTGGAACCCACCCCTGGTTTAAGTCCATCCCACCTTGAATTCCTTTGACACTCATCTGCTCCCCATTTCTGTTGACCATTCGTAGTTCAGATACTTGTAGAGAGCTGAAGCTTGAAATATATCTTTATACTTATCTGAACTGCCTGGATCTTTCCCTGGTGCATGACCAGGGGTGGGTTACGGCAGTCACTACTGCCAGTTTGCTTGTGCGCCGTGTCCGTCCCTGCGCAGTGCAATTAAAATTGTTCTGCGCATGTGCAGAAGCAAAAAACAAGAACCAACACATATAGCGCCACCCGGAGAACCAGTTAAGGGGCATGGCAGGCGTGAGTCACTGCTGGTTCCAGTGACCCAGGCCGCCAAACCACTACCGGTTCGGCTGAACCAGGCTGAATCGGAACCTACCACCATGCATGACCTGATCTCAAATGCGCTAATTTACAGAATGCATCCTAAATCCAGGGCCTCTCACTTGTATAGGACTGAAACTTGGAAAAGCTGTACGTTTCAGCTCAAGGACGGAGTGAGGTGTGCAGGGGTACAGGGTAAACCATAGGCAGGACATGCAAGGGGCACTGAATATGGTGGGCAAAATGTGTAAGGGAGCAACAGTGTACACAAGAAGTGGGTGCAGGTATGGGAGCATGTGAGGGTGCCCAAGAGCCACCAAGTAGGTTGGGGAGGATACAAGGAAGGGAGGGAGGGGCACCATGTAATTTGCAGAGATGCACAAGGGTGTGAATGCATGAGAGGTGCCAAGGGGGTTCGTGAGCGGTGGGGGAACCACAGAGGTGCAAGACATGACATGCCATAGGGAAGGCGTATAAGAATGTGATTATGCAAGAAACACTGACAGCTTAGGAAGGAGTGTACAAGGTAGTAGTAGCAGTTAGACTTATATAGGGCTTCATAGGGCTTTCGGCCCTCTCTAAGCGGTTTACAGAGTCAGCATATCGTCCCCACAGTCTGGGTCCTCATTTCACCCACCTCGGAAGGATGGAAGGCTGAGTCAACCTTGAGCCGGTGAGATTAGAACTGCCGAACTGCAGATAACAGTCAGCTGAAGTGGCCTGCAGTACTGCACCCTAACCACTGTGCCACCTCGGGTGCAAATAGAGGCAGCCCTTGACTTACAACAGTTGATTTAGTGACTGTTCAAAGTTACAACAGCATTGAAAAAAGCGCCATGACCGTTTTTCACGCTTACGGCCGTGGTCACGTGGTTTACATGTAGATGTTTGACAATTACCTCGCATTCAGCGTCCCAGTCATGCGAATCCCTCTTGTGACCTCCTGACAGGGTTGTCAATTTGAGAACTGCACTGGTTCACTTAAATATGGCGAGAAAAGTTGTAAAATGGAGCAATACTCAACAAATTTCTTACCTAGCAACATAAATTTTGGCCTCAGTTTGTGGTTGTAAGTTGAGGATTACTTGAATAGTACACGAGAGGCACCGCACAGGTCAATAGGATGTGTGGGAGTGCATGAGAGGTGCTATGTAGATCTGGAAGGATGCCCAAGGGTGGATAAGAAGCACATCACGGGTCACAAGAAGAGTTGCATAATTTGGCAAGGTTGCATGAATACAGCACAGGTTTGGGAAGGTGAGGAGGGTGCACAAAGGTACAAGGGGTTTACATGGGTTCGGGCGATCCTCCAGCTAATATTCTGCCCAGTTCGGCAAACCCCAAATGCCACTCCTGGCTGGCCACACTCACCCACCCACCCCTCCCAGGAGTCTCCACGCGGCCCGGTCATCATGCCAGGTAAGTGCAGGGACCGCACAGAAGCATGCGGGGTGGTGGTGGAAATGGGCCTACCAGAAGTTCCGGAAGTCCAGAAATGGACCTGTTTCCAGCCTCTGAGTCGGCCTCCAGAGCCTGGGGGAAGCGGTTTTTGCCCTCCCAGAGGCTTGAGGAAAGTCTCCGGAGCCCCCCACCCCGCCATGGTGCAGGAGGCCAACTAGGCCACACTGTTGCTGCAATTTTTGAAGCCCACCCTGGTCAAGGAGTGCAGGGATGCCCAAGTGTTAGGTAAGGAAACATCTCTGTAACTATGATCCAATGGGGCTTACATAAATACCACTGTATCCAAATCATATCTGTATTTTATAATGAAAGAGTCACATCTTATAATGAAATAATTCTGGGGACAGGGGGAAGTCTCAGAATTGACTAAAAGGGTTGGTAAGTAACTGTAGGCAACAAGTCCAAATATTCAGTGGAGTTTAGTATACCATATTTTTCGGAGTATAAGACGCACCAAGGTTTTGAAGAGGCAATTTTAAAAAAAAAACGTTTTTGTACTCTGCAAACCTCCCAAAAACGGCGCGTTTTTCTTTCAAAAAAAGGGGCATGAATAGCCCTAAGGAGGCTTGTAGGGTGTTCTGGGGGGGCAAAAATGAGGAAAAACAGCCCATTTTTTGCTCATTTCTGCCCTCCCCAGCCCCCAGGAGCTCTCTGAAAACCTCCTAAAGGCTATGCACGGCCATTTGGGTGAAGGGGGCGGGGTTTCAGGAGGCAAAAGAACGCTGTATTCAGTGTATAAGACGCACCCAGATTTTCAGCCTCTTTTTTGAGGGAAAGGGGTGCGTCTTATACTCTGAAAAATACGGTAATTCAGCATTTTGGTATCCAGGTATTTTGTCCAACCAGATTCAATGAAAGCATGGATGTGTCAAACTACCCTGATTGCAAGAAATTGCAAATATATGTAATGATTGTCCTCTTTCAGCCTGATTTTTAAAAAAAATGGATTCCACTACAGAATCCAGGGACAAACGATTCTGTCTGGTTTGAATTGCCCAAGACCAGAAATTGGCATAATGTTTTAGCAGTAATTGCTAAGCAGAGAGAAGGAACTGGGTCACTGAACCTGCTGTTTGTACAAATGTAGTGAACGAATGCTAGCAAATGTTCACTCACAGAAGGTGTGGGCAAAGCACAGTCCCCTTTTGCAACAGCCACACTATCTCTGTAATACACTGCCAAAATTCATTGGCAAAATGCTGCTTTCTAGCAATAATTTTAGTTGCTAATTTTTAAAAAAAGTTAACATTGGGTTGACTCTTGACTCAACTACATTAGGGTCTTCCTGAAATGAATAAAAAAATCACAATGGTTATGGCTGGCATTAAAGCAACTGTATCTTCTACAGGAATATACTGAGAAATTAGCCCCATTCTATAGCAAAATGGGGACTATTTTAAACAGAAAAAAAGGCCTCAAACAAGATAAAATATAACAAGTGCAGCTGTCCGTGAACACATTAACAGGTTTTATTTCACCAAGAGGAATCAATTCCCATTTTTAAAACAATAACCCCCCAAAAATCAAATAAATAGCAATAATAAATCTTACAAATTAATTCCAGAAACAGAGCATGTTCATCCCAATATAAACATTGCCATTTTAAAAACACACACGACATCCTCAAAGAATGCCCTTAGGGTTGTGTACTACTGGCAAGGAAGACTTGTTTCATTATTTATTATATTTATATGCTGCTCATCTCGATCTCAAATAATGCTGGGTGGCTTGTGACATGGTATTAAGGGCCTTACCTAGACACTCAGATCACTTCCACAAATTCTGTGGGTGTGATACTTGTAACTCTTATGCAGAAAAACCAACCACAAACATAATCGTGAGCATAAAACTTTCAAAACCTTCATATATTGCAAATGCAGGGTGTTTTCTTTTTTTTTCCAATGAAACAAGACCGCAATTTTTCAATGCCTGAGCTTTCCCCTTGCCAAACTCACCATAACAGTGTTTATCCACCTTGGCAACTTTAAGCTGGGTGGACTTCAACAGAATTCTGGGAGTCGAAATCCAATTAGCTTACACACTGCTCTGTAAGGTTAAAACCAATGTGAGAGTCAGGAGGAATAACATGATATTTTGGGTACTTATCTGAATCTCTGTTCATATAGGTTGGTGATGGCGAACCTTTTCGGCACTGAGTGCCCAAACTGGAACACCTCCCTCTCCCTCCCTCTCTCTCTCTCTCCCTCCCTCCTTTTCCCTCCCTCTCTCTCTGCGTGTGCATGTGTGCATGTATGCACACACGTGTGCGTGCCAGAGCCCTGGAAGCTGCAAGACCAGCTGGCCAGTGCACATGTGCATGCCAGAAGAGCAGCTGGTGATGGCTCACATGCCCACAGAGAGGGCTTTGCGTGCCACCTTTGGCACGTGTGCCATTGGTTCGCCATCACGGATATAGGTTATTGTTTCTCAACCTTTTAAGATGCCTGGACCACAACTCCCAGAATTCTCCAGCCAACCTGGGGTTGTTGTAGTCCACACATCTTAAAAATGCTAAGGTTGAGAGAAACTGACCCAAACAGTTCCTGCTTTCACCCTTTCTAGCAAAGCGAATGTTGTGTACTAAGAAGCTAACTTGCAGAAAGGAATTAATTTAAAAGTTGAGTCATTGAGCTCCAGACGGTCCATTGTTTTGAACTCCCTGATTCTAACGCACAGACTAGGCAAGGGAGCAGCTGCACCACACTGAGGTTTGCTATATGCACCAAGTCTCTCTCCTCCTTGTCAGCGGAGGTTTTGCCATCAGGCCCCAGAGCAGGCGATGCTGTGCCGTGAATCTTTATGACATAATTCCAAAAACTGGATTGTGACGGCAAATGCCAGGACCGTATTCCTCGTAGGCTTTCTTGGTGTGACACACGTCGAAGAACTCTGGCTGAGAGGGAGAAAAATATGAAGGGTAGATCAGAAACCGCTGCGTGCGAAAAAGTACGATTATGAAAATGAGCCAGTCCAGAACAAAAATGGATGCTACATGATCACTTTGATACTGCATTTATCTCCCTTGGAAATAGCAGGAATTCACTACACGGGGCAAAGATCGATTGGAAGTTTATTTTGAAAGAAAGAGACATATATTCTCAAGGTATTTTTTGCCACGAGCCCTTTTGGATTAGAAACAGAAATATAAAGAAAGCAATATAGAAAAGATTTATTCCATTTCTAGCACACATTATGCTACTATGCAAAGCGATCACGTGGATGAAAACTTGCCAAAGTCTGCTGTTGCACCATGATTTGTCAGAATAGAATAGAATAGAATAGAATAGAATAGAATAGAATAGAATAGAATTCCCACAACACCATCTTATGCCTTGAGTTGTCAAACCACCTGGTAGAGCTGTATTACTATTATCCCTCCTCTTTCCTATTACCTATTTCTTTAGCATCTTTAGCATCTAGTCCCCTCAGGGAAAAGGGCGGCCTATAAATCCTAATAAAATACTAAAAAAATACTAAAATACTAATACAGTGTTTCTCAACCTTGGCAACTTGAAGATGTCTGGACTTCAACTCCCAGAATTCCCCAGCCAGCATTCGCTGGCTGGGGAATTCTGGGAGTTGAATTCCAGACATCTTCAAGTTGCCAAGGTTGAGAAACACTGATCTAATAACTATGACTTCCTTGTTTCTTATCTTATGTTTTATATTGACTGCTTTTATTAGTATCCTGTTATGATTTATGTTGATTATTCAGTATGCTATGACTATCACTGTGTTGTATCTTATGATTTATGGTGATTGTATTTTTATGATCAGGATCATGATTTATCACTTGTTGCTTATTCGCTGTGTGTACATTGTACCCTGAGAGATTATCCTTGCATGTCCAACCATACTTGGCCAATAAAGAATTCTACTCTATTTGTCAAAAATCCCATCTGAACTTACTGTTTTTCCTTCCTTTCATTATCACCAGAAGGAGCAGTTCTGAACCTGAATTGGCTTGGGACTGTTCTAAATCAGACACTAAAAAGGCACCTTTTTGACTTTTCGTGAACTGAGCACAGAAAGTGTACCACAAGAGCAATTCAGTACACTGAGGGGTTAGTCAAGGCTCAAGGCAGGAGAAGGAAGCAGAGACGGTGGAGAAAGGAGATCAATATACGTATCCCAAGATAATGTTGCGGTATCCAGTCTGGGTTGGTCAACGGGACTAGAGATTTACCCTTCCAAGTCTTCAGACTCACGCTGGAGCGCATCATCAGGGACCTTCTCTCTACCAGAATGCACGCTTTGGGCTATTCCCGTGATGGCAAACTTATAGCACATGTTTCACAGGTGGCACACAGATCCCCCTCTGCGGGCAAGCAAGCCGTCACCCCGCTTCAGCTCCACTGCGCATGCGCGCACGCCTCCCACCAGCCAGTAAATTTTCAGGTTTGGCCATGCATGTGCGGGGGGGGGGCGCTTGTGGGAGACGTGTGTGCATACATGGGAGGGGGAGCAACGGGGTATTTGGCACAGGCCCCCCACAGCCCGTTATTGATCCCAGGAGGCTGCAGGGAGGCCTACCAAACTCAAAATGGGGCACGGGGGGGGTGCAGAGTGGGCCCCCTACAGCCTGTTTTTTTCCCAGGAGGCTGCAGGGAGGCAGCCAAAATGGGGTGTGACGGGGTTGCACTCACATGTGTAGGGGGGGCAGGGTACAGGGGGTTGCGCGCAAATTGCATTTTGGGTGCGGGTGATTGTGTATGCTGTCGCTCACAACAACAAAAATGTTAGCCATCACTGAGCTATTTTGTGCTTCCTATTTATGTGGTGCTGGGCTTTGAAAGAAAAAGTTCCCAACTGCAAACATCTTCAGATGTTTCGGACTACTTCTTATTAAATGCAGATCATGTTAGTTTGCAACCTGCAGAAAGTCCTCCACTTATGACCAAAATTGAACCTGGAATTATGGTCATAAGATTGCGGATGTTAAGTCAAGGCATCACTTGATCAGATTCAAAGTTATGGCTTTTCTTTTAAGTTAAAGCTGCAGTCATTAAGTAAATGTCCATGATTGCTAAGCAAATCTGTTTTCCCAACAGGCATTTTTTTGCTGAAAATTGGAAGCAAACACTAGAAACTGGCCAAAAAGAAAAAAGGGCAAAAATCACAGTTATATGACAGTGAGACAATGCAAAAGGCTGTAAAGATGAGCAGGTTGCCAAGTGCCCAAAATGTAATCATGTGATGTGATCATTGCAACTCTGAAAATGAGTCGGAGGTAGCTCTGGGGAGGTCCACTGAATAGTAATTAAGCAACCTGTTATAAGTCGAGGATTACCTGTAGGGTCTTTGGAATTAGACAAATTTAATATTTGTCTAAATCATATGAGGAACAGTTGCAGGAACTGGGTATGTCTAGTTTAATGAAAAGAAGGACTAGGGGAGACATGATAGCAGTGTTCCAATATCTCAGGGGTTGCCACAAAGAAGAGGGAGTCAAACTATTCTCCAAGGCACCTGAGGGTAGAACAAGAAGCAATGGGTTGAAACTAATCAAGGAGAGAAGCAACTTAGAACTGAGGAAGAATTTCCTGACAGTTAGAACAATTAATCAGTGGAACAACTTGCCTTTAGAAGTTCTGAATGTTCCAACACTGCAAGTTTTTAAGATGATGTTGGATAGCCATTTGTCTGAAGTGGTGTAGGGTTTCCTGCTTAGGCAGGGGGTTGGACTAGAAGACCTCCAAGGTCCCTGTTATTCTATTCTGTTCTATTCTGTTCCATTCCATTCCAATCAGATATCCTTAGAAGACATTAGCCTCTTTTTTTAACTGAGAAATGTAAAAAAAAAAGCGGGGGGTGTTGGATTTTGCCTAACAAAATTTGCCTTCTCCACATTGATCTTATTAATGCAAAATGTAATCCCAACCAGCAATGGGAAAACAATGAGTTCATTTGCTGGTGGGAACAATAAAAGAGAAGCCAGTTTCTGTGCCTAGGAATCGAACAGATGATGTGCGGATTTTCCTGGACCAGCTGATTTAATAAAAGACATACCGTTGACGCAAGCATGGATCCGCCAAACCAGACGGCATAACGCTGCATGTGATGACTGATTACTTGAACTTCCACAGGTTTGGGCTGCAAAACACAAACAAAAGCAGAATATTATCAGAACACAACACAGGCTGAGTTAACCAGGCCTACCAGTTGGAACAGCACGCTGTGTTTAATGAGTTATTATGGGAGAAGAAATTCTGAATAACCATCTGTGCGGAATTAATGAAGCTGGCTCAGACTCCAGCAATGCAAATCTCCATGGCTCACTACCCAAGATTTGAGCTCTCCATTCCTAACGCAAGAAATTGTACCATTCTGCTAGAAAGAATGTAATTATGCTTGCCGGATTCAAGCACCCACCCAAATATTGTGGGTTCCACTATTTTTTCCCCACACTATGGCTAGAATCACAGCTTGGACATCTATGGTCCAGTAACAGAGAAAATATTGGTCTGTCTGTCTGTCTGTCTTTCTTTCTTTCTTTTTCTTTCTTTCTTTTCTTTTCTTTCTTTCTCTTTCATTCTTTCTTTCTTTCCCTTCCTGTCTTGACTCCTGGCAACTAGCTGGATAAAGTCCCTCCAGTTTTCTTGGCAAGATTTTCAGAAGTGATTTACCATTGCCTTGTCCCTAGGGCTGAGAAAGACTGACTGGCCCTAGGATACCAATTGGCTTTGGGCCTAAGGCAGAATCACAACTTATAGCCTCCCGGTTTTTAGCCTTAACTGCTACACCAAACTAACTCTCATTCATCCTCTACTCCACTCATATTAACCAGAATGAAATCCTTTGAGCCTTTTGCAGACAGACCTCTGACACCAAACACCTCATTTTTGTTACAAGGAAGCATAACTCTGGGCTGAAAATGTTCTAACATTTTCTGGATGTTGGCCATTTCTTTAAACCTGGAGAATTGGCCATAAATAATATAATGTTGTTCTTTGTGAATCATCTCAAAGCAGGATACTGGCCCCCCAAAAATGCAATTAGTATGCTTGTAAAAATATCATCTGATTTACAGGCCTTGCTAATCAGTTCAGGGTCCTCCCTTTGTTTGTTCGGGCATTTAATGGGAAATTAAAATGTACCTTTAATTGACCTCCACTAAGTTCTTCGCTGATTTTTAGCCGAGCGTCTACTACTCGTTTCAAGTCTCTCTGTAAGCGACGACCAAAATCTCTGAACATCGTAGATCCTCCGGAAAGCACCACATTCTACATGACAAAGAGATATTTGGGGGGCTTTAGATAATAAAAACCAACCTTTTTTTAAAAACAGATCTATGGATCTTCTCTCTAGGCTGTTCCTTGAGGAATAAGGTAAAGGTAAAATTTCCTCCGCACATGCGTGCTAGTCGTTCCCAACTCTAGGGGGCGTTTCTCATCTCCGTTTCTAAGCCGAAGAGCCAGCACTGTCTGAAGATGTCTCCGTGGTCATGTGGCCAGCATGAGTAAAGGCCAAAGGCACATGGAATGCTGTTACCTTCCCACCAAAGGTGGTTCCTATTTTTCTGCTTGCATTTTTACATGCTTTCGAACTGCTAGGTTGGCAGAAGCTGGGACAAGTAACTGGAGCTCCATTACACGGCACTAGGGATTCGAACCGCCAAACTGCTGACCTTCTGATTGACAAGCTCAGTGTCTGAGCCACCGCGTCCCCATCCTTGAGGAATAGCAGGACACAAATGTGATAGGTCAGGTACAGCCCTACAGGTAATTCTCAACTTACGACCATTAGTGGAATTATGTTCGCCAGTAGTTGGAATCATTAAGTGGGTCGCTATATGATCAGGGATGACTTTTTTTGTCGTGGTTGTTAAGCAAATGACAGGGTCTTTAAGTGAATCCATTTTTCCCCAAGGGCAGTTTTTACTGAAAACTAAAAGAAACATCGGAAACCAGGAAAAAATAATAATAATTGAAAATTAGCCATGTGACCACAGACCATAGCAAACAGCTGTAAAAATGAGTCGGTCGCCCCAAGCCTCCAAAATGTGATCACGTGATCACACGAGGGGGCGGGATGTATATGCGGCCATTGTAATTTCAAAACCAGGTCTTAAGTGTCTTGGGAGGGGGGTGCCTTTAGTAGCTACAAATGATCACCAAGTGTCTACTAGTAAGTAAAGGACTAGTATTAAATGACATGATAGATCCACTGAGGATTATTCTGCAGGAAGATCGAATAAATCAATGGCCACCTCTGCACAATCAAGTGCAATCAAATGTTTTACAAGCTTGGCACTTATATATAAGGTGCCTTTTTTATAATATTATAATATTTATAATATTTATAAAAGGTGCCTTTTTTTTTGACACACCCGCCCCATCTATTTTCACATTGAGCGTCTGGACTTTTGACTTGCTTGGGCCTCATTGAGTGAAGAGGAATTTTCTTGGGCCGCATATAAAGTATATATAGTTTACTGTACATAAATTGCATAATAATGTTAAATTATGTGATTTATATACAGTAACTATATTTTAACTATAGTTTACAGTTATTATATTTTACTATACTATTCTATATACCGGGGGTAGTCAACCTTTTTATACCTACCGCCCACTTTTGTATCTCTGTTAGTAGTAAAATTTTCTAACCGCCCACCGGTTTCACAGTAATGGTGATTTATAAAGTAGGGAAGTAACTTTACTTTATAAAATTTATAAAGCAGAGTTATAGCAAACCCCTACCGTCCACCATGAAAGCTGGAACACCCACTAGTGGGCGGTAGGGACCAGGCTGACTACCACTGCTATATACTATAAATATATAGTTACTATACAGTAACTACATTTTACTATAAATACATAACATTATTATGTGATTTATATACAGTAAGTGTATTATATTTGGATTTTAATTTTAATAAACTTATATGCCACTCAATCCCGAAGGACTCCAGGCGGCTTACATAAAAGACAATTTAAAAAGTACTAAAAAGTTTAAAAAATAAAAAGAACAAAGCAAGTTAAAACACAACACACTCAACCGTAGTGGGGCTGGACTCATTCAAGAGGTCAACAGCCCCAGGCCTGCTGGAAAAGCCAGGTCTTAATAGACTTTTTGAAGGCCGCGAGAGTGGGGAGGGTCCGGATCTCCGGGGGTAGATCGTTCCACAGGGCCGGAGCAGCCACAGAGAAGGCTCTCCCCCGAGGGGCCGCCAAATGACATTGTCTAGTTGACGGTACCCGGAGAAGGCCCACCCTGTGAGATCTTATTGGTCGCTGGGAGGTATGTGGCAGAAGACGGTCCCGTAGATATCCAGGCCATAAACCATGTAGGGCATTAAAGGTAAAGGTAAAGGTATACTTTATATACAGCCCAAGACCATTCCTCTTCGGTATATATATCTTGAGCTATATTACCAGCTGTCTGTGGGCTACGCACTGCACAAAGCCTGATTTAAAACATTTTTATCGAATTATAATCTAAGATTATAAGCAAAGGCAATGAATACATATAAATGCCAACCATTAGGAGACGAAGTTAATTCCTGTAAATCTCATCAAATACGGCCTTCTTACTGCAGCTGATCAACAGTTGCCCATTCCTAAAGGCTCTCAAAATTATTTTGATCACGTTTTTTCAACTATGTGTGAGGTAACTCTTCCAGTATTCAGGATGTAGCTTAACAATAAGCATCTCCTTTACAAAATGAATTGAAGCAAAACTGAAAGAAAACAGCAGCCAAGTTGGAGAAGGAATGAATTAATTAATGCATGGACCACTGTTTCTCAACCTTGGCTACTTTAAGATGGATGGACTTCAACACCCAGAATTCCCCAGCCAGCTTGTGGGAGTTGAACCCAACACATCTTAAACTTGTCAAGTTTAGAAACAACACAGGATTAAAACTCGTAGCGTCACATTGCCGTCGCATGACGTATCATGACATTTTTCCTCTTCACGGAACTGGGGTGGGTGTGGCCTATGGGTGACGCATCCGGCCCTTGGGCTGCCAGTTTGACCCCCTGGTCTAAACCAACACACTGTAAAAGCTTAAATGAAAATTAATGAGATATTTCAGAACAAATACCAAATTTTCCTTATTGAGAAGATCATAGTCATCTTACCTCACCTGATAATTTACTTTAGTCTATAGAGGAGTATACAGTTTTATTACGTTTAATAGACTTAAGGCCCAATCTTTTTCCCTCACATGGGTACTAATTAAATGGATGTGGATTTTGAGAAAATGGTTGCTTTCGTTCAAATGGCTAGCAACACTAATGAGAATTAAAAATAAAGGAAAAGGTTCCCCTTGCACATATGTTGGAGTCGTTCCCAACTCTAGGGGGCGGTGCTCATCTCTGTTTTAAAGTCGAAGAGCCAACGCTGTCCGAAGACGTCTCCATGGTCATGTGGCCAGCATGACTAAACACCGAAAGCACAATGCTGTTACCTTCCCACCAAGGTGGTTCATATATTTCTACTTGCATTTTTACATGCTTTCAAACTGCTTGGTTGGCAGAAGCTGGGCCAAGTAACGGGAGCTCATTCTGTTATGCGGCACTAGGGATTCGAACCGCCGAACTGCCAACTTTTCTGATCAACAGGCTCAGCGTCTTAGCCACTGAGCAACCGTGTCCCTATGAGAATTAGCTTTTATTAATTCCTTCATCTCAGCCACAGCAATACAGCAGTCCTCTGATCATGAACATAAGACCATGACCGAAAACACATTACTTACAACTGGTCCTCATATTTACGACTTTCGCAACATCCCCACAGTCACATGAACAAATTCGAGTGCTTGTCCATTGGCATGTACTATATGTATGAATGTTGCAGCATCCAAGGGTTACGTGATCACCATTTGTGACTTTCCAAGCCAGCTTCCAACAAGCAAAAGTCCATGGAGGAAGCCGTATTCATTTAACAACTGGGTGGTTCATTTCACCCTGGGGTGGTTCACTTAACAACCATGACAAAAAGATCACAAAATTGGGCATGACTCACTTAACAGCAGTAATTCTGGTTCCAGTTGTGGTCATAAGTCAAGGAATGTAAAAAATGTCTGCTAGCTAAGAGCAAATGAATCTGGAATCGTTGGTAAGATCTACCTAAACACTGGAGAAGAGAATCAGGGAATTTACTACAGCACATACAGTATAAATCCAGTTGATGATGGATTATGGGAAGCTGATGAATTTTGAAGCAGAAGATGGTCTCCATAATTTCTACATTTAACTGCAGCACCCAGGGTAAAATGATTTTAATAATAATGTACTATAAAGCTGAAGGTCAGAAGACTAAGTGAAACTTTTGGTTGATCCATCCATTATTCATGGAGAAAAGTTTAGCAGTTAATAACAAAAGAGTAATAAGGTAGGTGCGAATGTTACCTAGAAATGCTTGTATGGTGAATGTACAACAGAACTAATTAATCCACACATGTTATAGGCAGAGGTGAGTTGCCGCCAGTTCAGTCCGGATCAGCTGAATCGGTAGTAGCGGTGGCAGGAGGCTCCACCCATACACCCGGACACTTCTGTGCATGCGCAAAAACTCCCAAAACACTAATAACAAATTAGGCAACTCACCACTGGTTATAACTAGAAAGCAGTACCAATTTAAGGTATACAAAAAAAAAATTTCATTTAGAATTCCTCCTATAAAGCTGTTTCAAGACAAGTTCTACTGCGAAACGGTATTGCTTCATTCATGAAATCAAGAAGGGGTCTTCTTCAGTGGACAGTTTCCAGTTTCCCCTTTTCATTCTTGATGATAATTAAACGTCAAGATACACAATAGAAAAACTGGAGACTGTCCAAAGAGGATGACCCCAGATCACTATTAACAAGGTCCTTGCTACTCTCTGAGAGCTTGGTTGTTTTCTTGCAGACGTTTCATTGCCCAACTAGGTAACATAATCAATGCAAGTACAGGAGCAAATCCCACACTCACTAGCACTGATGAGGTTAGTAAATTGACTTAGACTTATAATGAAACATCTGTAAGAAAACAACCAGAGCACCAAGGATGCCAAAGTTAAATCCAGAACTACAAATATTCTCTTCTCTTGGTAACACTATAAAGTCTTCAGAGTGATTTATAGCCCTGCTTCCAATGTCATCTAAGGATTTTCAACAGAGAGCGATGAATGAGAATCAGCAGAGCTGAACTCTCTTTAGTTAAGGAATATTTCACTCAATAATCTACTGTTTTCGTTGTTTTTCATTAGCTACCTAATGAAATTTTACAAATAATGATTTTACTAATCTGAGAACAATTTATTTTTATTGTGATTTTATTTATCTCGTTTTTATTTATTTTCCTGCAACAAGGTTATATTCCTAATATAAACAGTTTTGTTTCATCTACAATTATCTGGCCAAACTTTTAAACTTTCTTCTTTTCCTGAACTTTATGAGGGTTTTTTTTTATAGCCACATGAGGGGGCTCCAAGATAAGGAACAACTATTTGGGGGTTTTCCATTTTGGAAATTAAATTTAAATTAAGATAGGCAGACAGAGTTTGGGTTTTAGTATAAACAACAATATTTTAAAAAAACTTTTTAAGAACTAGGCTGTAGCCTTCTTTTAAGGGCTTTCATTATATCTTTTTTCTTACACTATTATCTGGAATTTATATATTGTAAGGGACGTCGTGGCTCAGTGGCTAAGATGCTGATCTTGTCAATCAGAAAGGTCAGCAGTTCGGCAGATTGAATCCCTACCGCCACATAACGGAGTGAGCTCCCGTTACTTGTCCCAGCTTCTACCAACGTAGCAATCGAAGGCACATAAAAATGCAAGTAGAAAAATAGGAACCACCTTTGGTGGGAAGGTAACAGTGTTCCGTGTGCCTTTGGTGTTTAGTCATGCCAGCCACATGACCACAGAGATGTCTTTGGACAGCACTGGCTCTTCGGCTTTGAAACAGAGATGAGCACCGCCCCCTAGAGTTGGGAACGACTAGCACATATGCGCAAGAGGAACCTTTACCTTTAATCTATATCCTTTTTTAAACTTTGTTATGTTACGCTTAACTGGGAGCCAAAACTGAAAAGGCTCTTCTTTTGGGCCTCGCCAGTCGAAGATATGTGGCCAATGGGATCCAAAATAGCCCATTTCCGCTGGAATGAGTGAGGCGGTTAATACTACTGAGGTAAATTCCTCAGATACTCTCTCTGAACCCATGCCATAAAGGCCTTTGAAAATTACAGCTTTGTTTCTTGGGCAGAATCACTTCCTCCTTTTCCCCAAGATTATCCATGCATTCCATTAGAAAAAGGTTTTCTCTCCCCAGGACAGGAAAGAGACATCATAAAAAAACATATCGGAACTTTGTTGAACAGGATATAATACTAGAACCTTGAAGACTGCCTAAGATTTTTTTTCTCTCCTCTTTATACTAAAGAGAATCAAGACAGGGCAATCAAGTGTTTTCCTCACCCTTTCCTGTCTACCTGGGCTAAGTAAATATTCACATAGAAGTCATGGATTGCCTTCTTCAAGACAACCTCTGTCCCCAGACAGCTTCTGTACACACCACCGATGATGCAAATAGAATACTTGAGCCATTAGAAGAAAAGATTGAAGACAAGGAACACAGAGAAGACAGACAGAACTACGCTCTCTTCATAAATGGACTTGATAATTAACATCATGTATCAAATTAAAAAGTTCTCAGCTGATCCTAATGGTTGAGCAGCCCATTTAAAAGGAAACAAATGAAGCTAATAAAAATTTAAAAATACAGTTATTACATGTCTTTAAGAGAGAGAGGTGAACATAGAGAATGTTAACCCGTTGGGATGTAAGTGATCAAGCGAAAGAGAAACACAATTCAATATAAGTAAGTGTAAAATGATCCACAATGGAGCTAATTATTCTAGGTAAAGGTAAAAGTTCCCCTTGCACATATATGCTAGTCGTTCCTGACTCTAGGGGGCGGTGCTCATAAACTCCGTTTCAAAGCCAAAGAGCCAGCGCTGTCCAAAGATGTCTCTGTGGTCATGTGGCCGGTACAACTCCACGCCAAAAGTACATGGAATGTTGTGTTACCTTCCCATCAAACGTGGTTCCTTTTAAATTACCATGCCAGTGAGATGAGCAGGCTCCAAATTTAATATAATAAGCAAATAAAAAGTAAATGTGTGATTTTTCCTACTTTTCCAAGGACTGATGAGCTGTAAAAGCATGAGAAAAGCTGAATCCATAGCTGGATACCTAACAATCTTCAGAAATGTTCAGTGTTCGAATAACACTGAAAATAAAACCAGCTTTGCCAAAAGTATGTTTTCAAGATCATAATCACAGTTTCTGTTTATCCCTCTATCTACAAGATACTGATCAAACCAGCAGGAAGACACACAAGGTGGGAGACTCCAAATTTCACTTGAATGTCATTTAATCATCCTTTCTCCCCGTGTACCTTATACAAAGGACGCCGAACATCAATGGGACAGTTCTGTATAACATCATCCACCACATTCGAAATAGAGTCCACAAAATCTGGATTGGCAAACTAAAAATAAATAAGAGAGGCAGATAATCGATTAATGCAGATATAGGAGGTCCTGTGATTATGACAATTAGTTTAAGCTTATTAAACAGCTGAAGTTATTAACATCTATAAAAAGTGTACAGGTAATTCTCGAATTACAGCCATTGGTTTAATGACCATTTAAAGTTACACCGCAGCTGAAAAAAAGTGACTTATGACTGGTACTTGCACTTATGACCGTGACAGCAACCCCCTAGTCATGTGATCATAATTCTGGTTTTTGGCAATGGACATGTATCTACAATGGCTGCAGCATCCTGGTGTCGTATGATTTTTCTTTGGGACCTTCCAAGGGAGCCTCTGACAAGGAATGTGACTTGGGGGGGGGGGATTTCCTTTATAACTGTGTGATTCATTTAAGAACCATGGCAAAAAGGTCATAAAATAAGGCGCAACTCATTTAACAACCACATCACACAGTGGCAGATACTCCAGACCCAATTTTGGTCATAAGTCTGCACTTAAATTCCTCCCTTGGGATGTGGAAAGATCCGTTGTGGGTGAGCAAGGGAAGGAGGTGACATACAACCAGCAGTAACAACAAGGAACTGTCAAAAGATGTGGGGGGCATCTTCTGGATTCCACACCGCAGGGCAGGGAAGCATAATTTACTTCTCCCCTTCTCTGCTGGGTTAGAAAATTGACAAGTTCATCCACTTTCTGATCTGGTTTATAAAGACTGACATCATCTGAGCTCCTGATAAACAAAGCCAGCTGAGTTTGTCAATAACAGCTCTTACATTTTAACAAAATAACAGAGTTGGAAGGGACCTTTGAGGTCTTCTAGTCCAACCCCCTGTTCAAGCAGGAAACCCTATACCATTTCAGGCAGATGTTTGTGCAGCAGAGGTGGGTTCCTACTGGTTTGGGCCGGTTCAGCCAAACCGGTAGTTGTTTGCTGGCCTGGGTCGCTGGAACCAGCATTGACCCAGGCCTGCCACACCTCCGAACCGGTTCTCCAGTTGGCGCAGAATGCCTTTTTGTCCCCCTTTTTTAATGTTCTGTGCATGCACAGATCTACTTTCAGGCAACTGCGCATGCGCATGGAGCAAAATTATGGGCGCACCGAACCAGCAGTAATGCCGGCAGCAATCCACTTCCGTCGTGCAGCCTCCTCTTAAAAAGAGTTTCTCACGGACAAGATGACCAACCATTCTGGTTTTCTTGGATCATCTCAGTTTCTGCTTGTTATCGTAGCATTTCCATCTACTTTTGTCCTGGATTTTTCATTTCTTAATGAAGTGGAATGGTCAATAATTGTTGTTTACTGGCAAAGCAAGGCCAGTAGTTTGTGAATGCAAACTCAGCCCCAGGCACCCCACTACTATTCTTCCCTTGCAAGGTTGCTGGGCAGATGCCCCCTTCTTCCACCACAGCAGCTGACTTATATGCCATGTCTGTTTTTCCCGTGATCTAGTTTTCTGCTTTTCCCAGCGCAACAGGCTTGGTTTGGGCGATAAATGGTATGGTCATACTACTCGTGGATCTTAACTGTAGCCATTAGTTCTGCTTTTCCAAGAAGAGGGGGCCAAAAGATATGAACACCCTTCTGTCAAGAACAATCATCATGTCAAAAAACAAAAGAATTAATTTGATGCAGTTCTACAGTACCTAAAGCAGCATTTTTCAATTTTGGGAACTTTAGAATGTGTGGACTTCAACTCCCAGAATTCCCCAGCTAGCCTCCCTTCAATTCTAGGAGTTGAAGTCCATACATCTTAAAGTTATTAAGGTTGAGAATGACTAACCTACATCAAAGATATACATTTTCTAACACTATTAGAAAATAATTTGGCCACAAGATGGTGCCTTACTCTCATAAGTGTCATTGCCTTCTTTCCTTCCTGCCTGCCTCATTCCTGCCTTCCTGCTTTCTTACCACCACCCTTACAACAACTACTACTACTACTATTTATTACTGTGGTACAGCAATATTGTCTCTTACCTCTGGATGAAAGAAGACCTCTGGCCCAAGGAATCTTTCATAACCAACGTCTATCGTAAATGTGTTTCTATTGATGGCATTGATTCCTGTGTATTGCTTAATCCATTTGTGGGGGTCAACATCATACTTTGCAAATTCTTTTACTATGTCAGGACAAATATAACAGTACTTTTCCTGTCAATAGTGAAAAAAAAAAAAAGAAGAAGGAAAATGTTTGTTTCACTGGATGAAAGAAGGTGAGATTAAAAATTTCTTTAGGAGTGATTTTGCATTACAGCTGCTACAGGAGCTGGTTTGGAGATCCCACATTGTACAATGTTGTGAAAAACTGTTTATTATCAGGATCTGAAAGCCATGAGTGGTGGTGGTGGAGGTGGAGGAGGAGGAGGAGGAGGAGGAGGGGGAGGGGGAGGAGGAGGGGGAGGAGGAGGGGAGGGGGAGGAGGGGGAGGAACTGGTGAGCAATGTTGATTTAATAGGGTTGGGCAATATTTTGCATTTCAAGGCAGCCCCTTCAAATTGCTGTTGTTGTTTTCCTAAAAATCAAATGGCTATTGTGTCATGCAGGATCTGCTGAATAGGCAAAATAAGAAATAAAGCACTTTTTAAGTCCAAAACATCAACATAACATTTGGAAGGGGATCAGGAAAATTCTTCCCTCGTTCATTGAACTATAAAGATGGCGTACAGCTCAATCAGACTTGCAAGATTCTGTTATTACATCCAATCTCAATAAAAATAATTTTATTCCCTGTGGAGTTGATTTCCCAGTCAAGTCCATCTAGTGAGGCTGACACGTTCATTTCCCAATGTGCTGGGAGTTGACATCCAACCATTTTAAAAGTTTATTATTATTATTATATATACTTTATTCATAAAAGATGAATCTCAGCCAACTGAACATTCAAAAATGCATTACAAATACCAGTGACCGTTGCTAATGGTTGATACAGTTATTATTATTATTATTTCCCCTTTACTATTTTTATAAATAATTCAAGGTGGCAAAGATACCTAATCAGTGGTGAAATTCAATTTTTTTTACTACTGGTTCTGCCGGCATAGCTTGATGAGTGTGGCTTAGTGGGCGTGGCAGGGGAAGGATACTACAAAATCTCCATTCCCATCCCACTCTGGGGCCAGCCAGAGGTGGCATTTGCCGGTTCTCCGAACTACTCAAAATTTCCGCTACCAGTTCTGCTGGATTTCACACTGTACCTAATACTCTTTCCTTCTCTTATATTTCCCACAACAACCCTGTGAAGTGAGTTGGGCTGAGAGACTGACTGGCCCAAAGTAACTCAGTCAGCTTTCCATGGCTAAGGCAGGATGAGAACTCAGAGTCTTTGGTGATTGGCCCAAAGATACCCAACCAGTTTTCATGCCTAAGGTTGAATTAGAACTCACACTCTCCTGGTGATTGGCTCAAAGATACCCAGCTAGTTTTCCCGCCTAGGCCAGGACTCAAAGTCTCCAGGTTTTTAGCCTTAACTACTAGAAACGCTAAGCCAGGGATGTCAAATTGACAGCTCGCGGGCCGGATGCATCACACACAGGCCATGCCCACCCCTGCTCTGCAAAGGCAAAGAACGTCACAATCAATACAACAGGCGACATCATGTGACATGATCAAGTTTGATACCCATGCACTAAGCACTTCCTTGTCTCCAAAGGTGGCCTTCACGAAGGATCCCAGTTCCTAAGCAGGCTACTAGAAGGATTTTGGAAGTGTTTGGAATTAAGTGTTGGAGCACTTCCTGTGAAAAGCAATCTGTTTTGAGACTAGAGCAACCTATTCTGGGATTAAGGTATTCTGCGATAGAACATTTTACAACTCCCTTGTACCATCCTCTTAAAATGAATGCGCTATCCAGAGACCACGGGAAGCACCCTTTACATTACCGATTCCCCCAAAATCTGTTCTGCAGAATTTAGTGAAATAGAAAAGTATTTACCTTTATAGCTTTTGCTGTCTCCAGGGATTGCTCCGGAGGAATTCCCATCTCCCTTTCCCTTAGGAGTTGCTGAATAAAATACGTGATGTCTCTTCCTGCAACGGGGATGTGCTTGATGCAGCTGCCAATCACGTAACCTTCTGCCTTCCAAAGGGGGGGAAAAGTTACTTAGCTTTAGACTTCCAACAGTAACCAGTTCAGAATTTGGGGCTGAATGCATTCTGCTTTTCAATCAATTATGGTAGTCCTTGGCTTGCAACCACAGTTGGGACCAGAATTTCCACTATTAAGCAAGCATTGACTAACAATTCCCTTGTTGTTAAGTGAATTGCACTTCATTTTATGTCATTTTTGTCATGGTTTGTCAAGTGAATCACTGCAGTTGCTAAGTGATTCTAAATTACCACATTGACTTTGTTTGTTGGAAGTTAGCTGGGGGTTCCACCACAAAAGCGCGTAGGACAAAATCGCGCTCGACAAAAGCGCGCTGTGACGTCATCACAGCGCGACGAAAAAGATCGAAAAATGTAAAAATAAAGCGAAAACCTTACCCTAAGCCCCCCAAACCTAACCCTAAACCTAACCCTAAACCTAACCCTTAACCTAACCCTAAACCTAACCCTAAACCTAACCGTTAAAGTAACGAAAAACCTAACGCTAACCCTTATCCTAACCCTAACGCTAACGCTAACGCTCTAAAGCTAACCCTAACCCTTAACCTAACCCTAACCCTAACCTTTATGTGAATCGGCTTGCTTTAATTTAATTTTTATTAATTTTTATTTGAATTTTTCGATCTTTTTCGTCGCGCTGTGATGACGTCAAAGGCGCGATTTTGTCGATCACGCTTTTGCCATCCGCGCTTTTGACGGGTCACGTTAGCTGGGAAGGTTGCAAATGGTGATCATGTGAGCTAAGGACACAGCAACCATTGAAAATACAGGCCCATTGCCAAGCGCCCAAATTTTAATCAGTTGACCATGGGGATGCTATAACAGTTATAAGGACGAGCACTGGTTGTAAGTCAGGTTTTTTTCAGCACTCTTGTAGCTTCAAATGGTCCCTGAGTGAGTAAATCAAGGATTATCTGTATTACCTAACAGAGTTTCAGATTTTAGCTTTTCAAAGTGCATCCTCTACCTGCAAAATGAGCTAGCTATGGAAACACAATAACTGAACTTATGATATAATTAGACATAATGGGTCTAAAAAACCCCTGTTCCTCAATAGATGACCATAAGGGAGCCTACTTGGTAAGGCCATATGTTGTGGCAGTGCAAATCAGGTTGGTTATGTGACCAGCCCGATTTTGCAAACTTTTTTGCAGCAGGGGTTAAGCAAGCATGGCAGCCATTAAATGAACAGCATGACCATTAAGCGAACTCAAAGTTGGTTATGGAATGGCCAACTATCATAAAAGAGGGTCACATGGGCAATGCAAACAGCCATAAATATGGCCGTTTTGCTCAACACCCAAGGCACAGTCATGTGACAGGAGGAGTGGCCATTGAAACTTTGGAAACGGATCATAATATCCCCTAGAGCAGGGGTCGGCAAACGTAAACATTCAAAGAGCCATTTGGAACCGTTTCCCACAGAAAAGAAAACACCGGGAGCCATAAAGGTCCTTACCGGAAGCCCCCTGTTCAATTCTGGAGCTGACCGGAAGTTCAGTTCCCCACCACCACCACCATTGAGTCCCCTTCTAGCACAGCGTACTTTTTCCTCTACCTGTCATAACCGAAAGCCCTATCAATTGTGGAGACAACTGGAAAACCCTCCCCTTGCCATAGAGTCTTCTCCTGGCGCACTGTGCTTCTCTTCTCCCCCCCCCCCCCCGAAGCTCCTCTCAAAATTGTTGCGCCGACCGGTGACAGAGCCGCAGCAGAGGGAGGAAAGAGCCACATGCAGCTCCAGAGCCGCAGTTTGTGACCCCTGCCCTAGAGAGGTTCATTGTAACATGAAACCTATCAAGGATGGGCTTCAAAAGGTTTAGCAAGGGGTTCTCTGCCCGGTTGCTGGGTGGGTATGACCATGTGGGTGTGGCCTGGTCAGCCTCCTGCAACTAGGGGGGGGAGCATTTTGCCCTCCCTGGGCTCCAGAGCCTTTTTTCGAGCCTCTGGGAGGACAAAAACAGCCTCTTCAGGCTATAGAGGCCCTCTGGAGGCAGGAAACCAGCCCGTTTCTGACCTTCTCGAACTTCTGGTAGGTCCGTTCTTCCCTCCCCTCCCCCCCGAGCCTTCATGCACACCCTGCACTTAGCTGTATCCAAAATGGGCGGCGTGGGGATTCCCGTGGCACGACATAACCGCGAACGTCAAAAGCGTGCCGACAACACCGTGGCGCTAAAACCGCGATGTCAAAAGTGCGCCGACAACAGCGCGCCGACAACAGCGCGCCAACAGAAGTGCGATTTAACAAGGTAAGGTTTAGGGTTAGGTTTAGGTTTAGGGTTAGGTTTAGGGTAGGTTTAGCGTTAGGTTTAGGGTTAGGTTTAGGGTTATTTTTAGGGTTATGTTACAGCGCGCTGTTGTCAGCGCGCTGTTGTCGCGTGGTTTTGACGGTGCGGTTTTGTCACCGCGCTTTAGTCACACGCGCTTTAGTCTACCGCGGTTTTGTGGTGGAATCGGGGATTCCTGGGAAGGGAAGGAGCCAGCCAGGAGTGTGATTTGGGAGTTCTCCGAACTGCACAGAATCTTAGCTAGAAGTTCTCCCAAACCCCTGCGAACTCCCATCAGCCCACCCCGAAACTTACCAATTTTTTATGTGTCCAATGGATTATGGCAAGAGTGACCTCAGTGTGTGAAGCTCATGGCAACAGTCCATTGTACTGTTGCAGCTGCAATCTTGACATTTTTTTATCTTACCCTATGAATATCCTTTGGTTTTGAAGACTATGTGGGGACTTTTGCCCTCTTTTTTTTCAAATAGCAATGCCAAAGACATACTACGCCACCACATTCTGCAATCCGAAAAGCAAATGGAAAATATTGCAGTGAAAATAATCTCTGGAGATATTTTTGTGGAATACGGATGACTGCATACAAAATCCCCTCTCCCTTGGCATAAGACCTTGAAATACTGCTCATTATATTCTCCATTTCCAACTTGGTCCAAATCCACCATATTGGCACTAGGGAGTGGGTAGGCATCTAAGATTAAGTCTTTGCCACAGAGATCGATTATATCCACCTGGCCCATCAGAGCAGGAAAGCAAGACATTGATCAAGGTCCCATCTATCAAGGAAGTCTATCTGGTGGGACCTAGAAAAAGGGCCTTCTCTGTGGTGGCTCCCTTTTCTTGGAACATCATTCCCCCAGAGATAAGATTGGCCCCCACCTGATTATTTTGATACAAGTCCTTGAAGGCATAGTTTTGTCAGTGGGCTTTAAAAGCTGATCAAGTATTTTATCTGAATCTGTTGTTGACACCTCTAGATGATAAAGGTAAAGGTTCCCCTCACACATATTTGCTAGTCGTTCCCGACTCTAGGGAGGCGGTGCTCATCTTCGTTTCAAAGCCGAAGAGCCAGCGCTGTCTGAAGAGGTCTCTGTGGTCATGTGGTCAGCATGACTGGACGCCAAAGGCACACAAAACGCTGTTACCTTCCCTCCAAAGGTGGCTCCTATTTTTCTACTTGCATTTTTTACGTGCTTTCAAACTGCTAGGTTGGCAGAAGCTGGGACAAGTAATGGGCGCTGCCTCCGTTAGGGGGCGCTATGGATTCAAACCGCCGAACTGCCAACCTTTGTGATTGACAAGCTCAGCGTCTTAGCCACTGAGCCACCACGTCCCTTGCCTTCTAGATGGAGGAGGGTGTTAAAATTATTAACAGTGGATTTTTATTGCTGTATGCCACCCGTAATCACAATGTGTGAGTTGAGGGCTATATAGATTTGTTTAATAAATAAATAGCTTTCTCAGGAAAAATTGGTCAAATTCATTCAAAAGTTTTAGAGCCACAGAGGTCTTTTTAAATGTCTGTCAGCATTTTAAGTACTCTGTAGGCTGATTTTTCTTTTCCTGTTTATCTAAACAGGTTTAATTGGGTGATTCCTAATTCAGTAACCCTTTTTTTTCCCTCTCAAATATTATTGCATTTTTTTTAAAAAAATTAAGTAGAGGCTGATTCTGGAGAGGTGAAAGGTACATACAAAACTCTGGACCTTTTTTAACAAGTAAATTAAAGAATAAAAGCAGTTAAAAAATACCCAACTAGCATTTCAGGGATGGCTTGCAGCCAAAAATGTTTTTTATTAAATTTATATTATGGAAGTCACTTTTTTAAAGAAATATTGATTTAAATACTGAATAGATATGAAACTGTGACATGTTTTGGATAGCTGAAAAATAAACTTTTGCCTGTTTTTAAAGAGCAAGCAAAATGTTCCAGGTTGGGCAAATTGAAGAGAAGTACAGAAAGTCCTCAACTTATAACAATTTGTTTATTGAACATTCAAAGTTACAACAGCACTGAGAGAGTGACTTATGACTCTTTTTCACACTTATGACCATTGCTGCATCCCCATGGTCACATGACCAAAATTTGGATGCTTGGCAACTGACTCATATTTATGACAGTTGCAGTATTCCCAGGGTCATGTGATCCCTTTTGTGACTTTTTGAAAAGGAAAGTTAATTGAGATTCACTTAACAACCGTGGTACTCTTAAAAACTGCAGTGATTCACTTAATAACCACGGCAACAGCGGTTGTAAAACAGAGCCAAATTCACTTAACAAATGCCTTGCTTAGCAACAAATGGCTAAAAAAAAGATGCATCGTTTGCAAAGCTCACATAACTGCTCGAGAAGTGAGTCTCGGTCATTTTTTAGTACATGTGCAAAATAGTTCCTTGAATAACTCAGTTTTACATATTGACTCCTGTGTGTTGCAAACAGTCCTCTGAAATGCAGTAATCAGTAATTAGTATAGTGCAGCTGAAGATATTTGATTTTGTTATAAATGTCTATTTCCTATTTTGAAGAGAGAATGCTGATGCAGGAGGGTGTGTTTGTGTCAAAAAAAAAAAAAAAGTAAAGGGGGCACACAACCGTGCAGTTTTTTGACACTCCTGCAAACCCCCCTGGCGGAGAGTGTCCAGATCATAAATTCTATGATTTCAGATACGATGCAGAAGGTTCTGGAAGCAGATGTGTTTGCTTTAAAGATACATCCACAGATACAGAAGTAGTATTCAGCTGGTTCAGACCGGTTCGGGCGAACCGGTAGCTCACTGATTCTGATGGCCACATCCGCCCTATCCTGTTTGTTATTTCCTGCTTTCTAGCTCATCACAATCGTGCAGCATAGCTGATTCCCCCCCCACCCCCACCTTTTCGCTGTTCTACTTACCATTGCTGACTTGGAAAGTAAGCAGCTGAGCTTCTAAATGCTCCATTTTCAGTGCTGCACGCAAGCGCACGTGCGCACGCAATGCACACACTTAGCAAACCGGTTGTTAAACCACTGCACAGATCAGTGTTGTCTTCACATTCCTATGTCTTCCCAAGTACATCTTCCAAAGCAATTGCACTGCTTTAACACATTTCTATGACTTACTTTCTGGTGCAATCAGCAGGACCCCAAAACAACAACAACAAAAATAACATGGGGGCTTCCTTAACTTATGACCACAACTGAAAGTGGAATTTCTATCATAAATCATTGCAGTCTTGTCAGTTTGGACCAGTGGTGGGTTTCAATTTATTTTAGAACCTCTTCTGTAGGTGTGGCCTGGTTTGTGGGAGTGGCTGGCTGACCATGTGACTGAGTGGGAGTGGCTTGCTGGCCATGTGACCAGGTGGCAGTGGCTTGCCAGCCATGTGACTGGGTGGGCGTGGCCAACTTGTAAAATGTGGTGAAACTCACTTAACAACACTCTTGCTTAGCAACCCAAATGTTGGCTCAGAAATTCTGGAATTTGAAGCATGCAAGTCTTAAAGCTATCAAGTTACAAGACCCTTGCACCCCTAACCCTTTAGAAAAAAAAACCCCAGGGGTGTTCAAACTTGACAGCTTTAAGACTTGTGGACTTCAATTCCCAGAATACCTCCTCCAGTCATGTTGGCTCAGGAACTCTGGCATTGAAGTGTGCAAGTCTTAAAGCTGTCAAGTTACAAGACCCTTACACCCCTAACCCTTTAGAAAAAAAACTCCAGGGGTGTTCAAACTTGACAGCTTTAATACTTGTGGCCTTCAACACCCAGAATTCCTCCTCTCGCACTTCATCTTGATGATGTGTGGACGGGTGGGGGGAGGGATCTGGAACCGTTTCTAAACGGCACTGTAGATTTGTGGAACCTCTTCTATAGAAGAGGTTAGTACTAGCAGGAACCCACCCCTGGTTTGGACCCAAATTTACAACAATTTATGCAGCAAACATTAAGTACATTCATTGCAGTTGTTAAACAAATCACGTTAACCGAATCCAGCTTTCCCAATGGGCTATTTTTTTTTTTGCCAAAAATCAACATAAAAGATTGCAAATTGTGATTGTGTGACTGTAGTATGACACTGTAATCACTCATAAATGAGAGCTGCCAAATACCCAAATTGGGATCCCATAAGCAATCATGTGACTGTCAAAGTGTTGCACAGTTGTAAATGAGAGAACAGTACAATCATTTTTTTCAAGGCCATTTGTAATTTTGAGCCATCATTACGTGAATGCTTAGTCAAGGGTTACTTGTATATCGTACTTACCACTGGAATGACATGAGTCACCCCATCACCGCTGTCGATCACTGTGCCAGTTAAGGTACGGTTCCCAACTTGTCGTGAAGTCCAGGATGCAGCTAAGGCTAACACGGCCTGTGAAAGTTAATTTGAAAAACAGTAATATAGAATTTCTTACCAATTTCCCAAATAGTTGGTAAATTCCCAGCCCAAGTGAGACTCTATACATAAAATAAATTAAAAAATAAAAGACTAAATATCAGTTTTCCTCTTTTTTTTTAGAAAAAAAAAAACCAAAGAAAAGAAAATGTAAAAGACATTTTAATAAAAATAAAAATAATTAAAAACAAAAACAAAAGCACTTTCTACATCTTCTGCACCCATAGGGCAGAATGGACTTCCTAAACTAACATTTCCTAGACCAATTTGGAGAGCTGTGGACTTCAATTCCCAGAATTCTTGGTGTTTAAATCCACGGTCTTGCTAAGATTGAGAAACACTGCCATAGAATAATGCTTTCCACTTCTACAGATGTTATCTCTGGTCCCCATGCTAGTTAGTCTACAAACCAATATAATGATGAGATTATGGTAGGTTCCTGGAGTAGGGTATGGATAGGAAAGAAACAGGGCTGTCTTAAAGGCTAAAATTATGCAATGATGCAAAATGGAAAAAATTGGAAAATAGTTAAATAAAATAATCTTTGCTACAGAGATGAAATATAGAGTGAGATCACAGCAAAAGCCTTTCTTCCTTTCTTCCTTCCTTCCTTCCTTCCTTCCTTCCTTCCTTCCTTCCTTCCTTCCTCCCTCCCTCCCTCCCTCCCTTCCTTGAAACAAATTGACTTTGTAAGAATGACACAACTTCCTCTTTCTATTTATATACAATCAGGTCTTCAGCAGTAACTCTTAACATTTCTACATTAGCCAAATGAAAATACTTTCCCTACATCAATCACACAGACATTTGCTGAGAGGGTTAAAAAAAAAAGTAAGATGGGACCTACAGCTGCATGATTCAAACTCTGTTCTTTTTTTAACAGGTGTTGCAACTGCCATCTTCATCTTTTGGACACCCTACTTAATCATATCAACTTCTCTTCCAGAATTTACTGGGAGGGGGAGAGAGGGAGAGAACTAAATACACTGTTTCCAATGCCAAAAGCAGCATTGTTCCAGGAAGAATTTATTTGATTTTACCTGCACAGCAATATAAAGTCCAGGTATGTTAAATGATTCAAACATGATCTCTGCAAGATATTCTCGGTTTTCAGGGGTGTTCAACGGCGGTTCAGTCTATTTTCAAAAGACAGAGTTAAACAAAAAAGATATCAATCATATATTTTATCAAGGTTAATAGACAGCATTTGTGTTTATTGTAATTCTCTTTTCTGACAGCTAAAGGTTTGACAGGGGCTATCAAATCAAGAATACAGCTAGTGAACTGATGGCTAAATTATTTTTAATACATTGACAACAATTAAACTGGTATTAAATATTTACTGTCTCCTTGTTTTCTTTAGTGCTTAACATAATATTCTACCCTATTTATTCTCCCACTTTGGCTCTCCAGACTCTAAGAAACATGTTATTTATAGAGATTCTTAGGATAATATTTTTTTAAAAAGGGACACTGTGTGTGTATCCTTTGGATAAAATCAGGATTGTGCATCTATTTGTCAAATAAATCCTGCTCCAAGTTCCAACCATTTGTGAGAGAGCCTTCTCGGTGGCTGCTCCGACCCTCTGGAACGAAATCCCCGTGGAGATTCGTACCCTCACCACCCTCCAGACCTTCCGCATAGCCCTTAAAAGCTGGCTGTTCCAACAGGCCTGGGGCTAACGACTTGTAACCCCACTCGAATGGTGTGACTGTTGTGTTTTTAACGGTGTATGACTCTATGTTTGTAACTTGTCTGTCTTCCCCTTCCCCTTCAACTGTGAGCCGCCCTGAGTCCCCTCAGGGAAAAGGGCGGCATACAAATAAAGTATAAATGAAAAATGAAATGAAAGTGATGTGGACTTTCCCAAGTCACTTTTTTTCTATTAAGCATGTATGGTGTCTGTCTGTCTGTCTGTGTGTGTGTGTGTGTGTTTTCTGACCTAGGCTTCCCAAGATCATGAAGCAGACTCCTCTTCCCGATAAAACCTCTTTTATTTAGGTTGAAAGGAATTCCTCTCCTGCAAAGTCCCGGAAAACAGTCTTTCATGAGATTCCACAACTACAGACCTTATCAGCCTTGGAGTGTTGCAGGCCGATATCTTCCAAAGGCCATGCTATAGCAGCAATTACTTGGCAAGAAGTCAAGAACAGCTCTTCACCCTAATGAATTGAACTAATTGTCTCCTGCAAACTCCCCTTTCGCTCCTCTTTGTTCCTATGGGAGGGGCCATTCTCCGTCCACCTGTGCCTTTACTCCCGAGTCAGCCCTTGTTCCTTAGCTGTTCCCTTGTCCTGGCAGCTCTGCGCATGCGCACATCAGGAACAGACTCCAGCTGTCCTTCCGCCCCACTGATATCTGACTCCAAAGGCAGCTGATGACTGTCAGACAACTCTGGCCCCCTCTCTGCCTCTGACAAAGAGCCCTCATCAGAGCCTTCCCCAGACTCCAGGACTGGCCCATGTTCCTCTCCAACCTCCTCACTGTCCGAATCTGCCACCAACTCTGCTGGCCACTAGCAGGCCATAACAGTATGTATTTATATTATTAATGTCAAAATGTATTACCAACAATACTTAAGCGTGATGTATGGTATCATTTGCCTGTTGGTCTTACCATTAAAAAATAGTGATCTTCTGGTTCAGCCCGGAGATACTTAAAAATAATGTGTTCCATGAACCTTTCCATCAGATCCCAGTCTTCCACCATGCCATGCCGGATAGGCCACTGAAGTGAAGGAGAAAGGAACCACAGCATCATTCCATGAATGAATGTGTCATCTTTACCTTGAAGAAACAAAGGTCTGTTCTATCATTAAGATTCAGCAGGATCTTGATAGTTTTGAATATTGGGCGCTATCTAACAAAATGAAATTCAATGATGCAAAAAGTAAGGTTCTACATTTAGGCAAGAAAAACGAAATGCACAGGTACAGCATAGGTGGTACCTTGCTCAATAGTAGTAACTGTGAGAAGAATCTTGAGTCCTAGTGGACAACCATTTAAATATGAGCCAGCCGTGTGCAGCAGCTGCCAAAAAAGCCAACACAGTTCCAGGGTGCATCAACAGAGGGATAAAATCAAGATCCTGTGAAATGTTGATACTACTTTATAATGCCTTGGTGAGCCACACTTGGAATACTGCATCCCATTTTGGTCACCGTGATGTAAAAAAGATGTGGAGACTCTAGAAAGAGTGCAGAGAAGAGCAATAAGATGGTTAGGGGACTGGAGACTAAAACATATGAAGAACGGTTGCAGGAACTGGGTATGTCTAGTTTGATTAAAAGAAGGACTAGGGGTGACATGATAGCAGTCTTCCAACATCTCAGGAGTTGCCACAAAGAAGAGGGAGTCAAGCTATTCTCCAAAGCACCAGAGGGTAGAACAAGAATCAATGGGTGGAAACTAATCCAGGAGAGAAGCAACTTAGAACTAAGGAGGAATTTCCTGGCAGTGAGAACAATAAATCAGTGGAAGAACTTGCCTCCAGAAGTTGTGAATGCTCCAACACTGGAAGTTTTAAAGAAGAGATTGGACAACCATTTGTCTGACGTGGTGCAGGGTTTCCTGTCTAAGCAGAGGGTTGGACTAGAAGACCTCCAAGGTCCCTTCCAACTCTGCAATTCTATATTCTAAGGACAGGTGCCTACGTACAAGTTAGATAGGGAGCCATCTGCTCAGACAAAAGGCACCAGATCAAACCAAATAAGATATAGGGGCCTCTCAAGAAATTGTCAAGGTGACCCTTTGGAGTATGGATGACTTACGACCACAAGTGAACCCAAAAATTCTGTTGCTAAGTGTGTCTGCTTCATTTTATGACTAGTTTGATGAAAAGAAGGACTAGGGGAGACATGACAGCAGTGTTCCAATATCTCAGGGGTTGCCACAAAGAAGAGGGAGTCAAACTATTCTCCAAGGCACCTGAGAGTAGAACAAGAAGCAATGGGTGGAAACTAATCAAGGAGAGAAGCAACCTAGAACTGAGGAGAAATTTCCTGACAGAACAATTAATCTCCATTTTAAGTCCCATTTTACGGCCTTTTTGCCCATTACTGCAGTTCTTAATGAATCGTGTGGTCCTTAAGCGAATCCTGCTTCTCCCATTGGCTTTGCTTATCAGAAGCCATCTGGGAAAGTTATAAATGGTGGTCACATGACCCTGGAACAGTGCAACCATCATAAGTAAGTTCCAATTACTAAGCGCTCGAATTTTGATCACATGACCATGAGGATGCTGCAATGGTCATAAGCGTCAAAAAAGGTGATTGGTCCATTTTTTCAGCGCTCTGGTAACTTCCAATAGTTTTGTAAATTTCTAACTCAACTGTCTGCCAAATTTGTTCTTACTTTGGTTTCCTCAAAGGTCTCTCCTGCTGGATCTTCCTTTCAATAAATGCATCTTTTTGTAAGCTTTAGAGCAGAGGTCTTCAAACTTGACAACTTTAAGACTTGTGGATTTCAACTCCCAGAATTCTCCAGCCAGCTATGCTGGCTGGAGTATTCTGGGAGTTGAAGTCCACAAGTCTTAAAGCTGCCAAGTTTGAAGACCTCTGCTTTAGAGAAAGCAAGAGATAACAAAATGCACTATTCTCAAAGGTGCTATTTTAAAAGGAACCTGGAATTTGTTTTTGTTTTTTCCCCTTTGAGGAAAATGTTTCACTTCTCACCCAAGACGCTTGTTCAGTTCTTCAGTTCTGTCAGAAACCTCTTGGATGAGAAGCAAAATGGCTTCATCAAGGAAAAAATTGTTGCCTTTTGAAAAAGCAAAAAAGCACCTTTGAGGCAATTATGACCTAGATGGCTGATAGTCAGCACAGATACAAAAATACAGTAGCAAAGTAGAAGGGCCTACATTAGACTTCAGAAGAGGAGAACGAAGGAAAAGGTTCAGGGAATTGGGATCAACTAGATGTAATAATTCTTACTCGGAAGGAAAAATTGACTTCAAAATTGGTTGGGACTTCAACTCCCTGATGACCAGGCTGAGTGGGAATTCTAGAGTTGTTTAGTTAAGTTTAAAGCAGCGGGTTTTCACCTGAGATTTTAGCAGTCTATGAACTCACATGGAAAATAAATAATAACTTTATTTTCAACACCCTCCAACTTTCCATCCAATAATGAAACTAGATAACAAAGTCAACTGACAGCCTATGGACTCCAAAAAGGTTTGACTATATTTAATGCTGCATTATTTTATCGGCGGCAAGACTGGTTTTTGCACAGAAATGGAAAAATAAGGAGATTCCCTAGGAACAAGAAATAATAAATAAGATACTGACGTGTGCAGAGATGGACAGAATGAGACGGAATATCACGAAATCTGGGACAAATGGTACGGATGGTTAGAAATGAGGGAAAAAGGCCGAGACAGAAAAACATATAGACAAGTTAAGAATTGGAAAATACGGGTATTAAGAATGTGTGATATGTAGAAATTGGATATGTATTTGTATGATTAGTAATTATATAAAAGAAAGGATGAACAGACAGGTAATCTGACTGACTACATACACCTATGGAATGGATATAAATGTAATTGCTGTATGATCTAATCACTATATGGAAATGTTTAGGCCAGAAATGTCGTACTATGTCCAATGTTTTTAATGTTTATCTAATAAAAAACTTTTTTAAAAAACAAAAAAGTTTGTTAACATCGATATTACTCTCTAAAATGAGCTGAATTATTCTTCAATATTTGGATAATTGTATTTGAGCATCAATGCTTTCCTCTCTAATGTAATCTATATCTATATATTTTATGGCAAGCCTTGAAATACACTTTTCTGAGAAGCAATACGTAGCTTTCAACAGTCTAAAAGGGTTCTGTGGCATAGAAAGATTAAGGACCCAGAATGTGCCAAAGACTTTAGGGGTAAAAGGAACATATGCAGAGGAAGACCGAAACAATCAACATAGAGGGCACTTCAATATGATTTGGAGGGCTTACTTGCAGGTACTACCTTACAACTGTAATTAAGCCTGCGATTCAGTCCTAAGTCTGACAATCGTTAAGCCGTGACCCGTCAAAACCGCGGTCCACAAAAGCGCGCTCGCCAAAAGCGCGCATTTGACGTCATCACAGCACGACGAAAAAAATTAAAAATTGAAATAAAAATAAAATTAAAGCAAGCCGATTCACATAAAGGTAAGGGTTAGGTTAAGGGTTAGGGTTAGGGTTAGGTTAAGGGTTAGGGTTAGGTTTAGAGCGTTAGGGTTACGTTTAGCGTTAGGTTAAGGGTTAGGGTTAGGTTTAGCATTAGGTTAAGGGTTAGGTTTAGGGTTAGATTTAGGGTTAGGTTAAGGGTTAGGTTTAGGGTTAGGTTTGGGGGGGTTAGGGTAAGGTTTTCGCTTTATTTTTACATTTATCAATCACAGCGCGATGTTTTCGTCGCGCTGTGATGATGTCACATACGCGCTTTCGTCGAGCGTGATTTTGTCGTCCGCGGTTTTGTGGTGGAACCTCGTTAAGCAGGTCATCATGTGACCAGACCCAATTTTACAATCCTTTTTACAGTGGGTCATTAAGAGAGTAACAGAGGTTGTAAAAAAAACACTGCAGTCGTTAAGTGAACCCATTTTTTGCTATGATTTTTATTTTTTTTTAACTGGCAAAAGTGTCATAAATTGAGGTCATGAGACTATGTAACTCTGCAATCAGCCCTAAGTGCAGGCAGGCTGATAAGTATCCAAAAAATGCAGTTACATGATCCTGGGAAGGGGATTGTACATTGGCACTTCAAATCCAGGTTGCAAGTACCCTTTTTTCAGGCAAGTCAAATGGTCACTGACTGGTTATAAGTCGTGGACTTCCTGCAAAAAGGAACAGGGCTACAATCACGTGCGGGACGTCTGCCATATTGATTTATTTGAATCCTTTCTGTGGATGAAAAGAAACCGCCTGCTGATCCAATCCTTTGAGAGCTCAATATATGAGAAAAGCAGACAGAAGTGGCGTGGAGGGGTGTGTGGAGTTAAGCCAGTGGTGAAATTTAATTTTTTTACCCATCAGTAGTGTGGGGCGTGGGGGGGATGTCATGTGACTGGGTGGGCGTGGCCATTTCCCTCCCACACACACACACACACACTTTTTAAAGCACTTTTTTCCTGCCAGTTTGGATGAATAGGCAGGGAAAAAATGCTTTAAAAAGGGGAGGGGAAGCTTCCAATGATCACGTGGATCAACTGTGAGCTGCGTGATTTTTGGAAGCTCTATTCTTTGCCTTTTTAAAGCATTTTTTCCCTGCCTATTCGCCCGAACTGGCAGGAAAAAAAATGCTTTAAAAAGCGGAGGGAAAGCTTCCCACGATTGGGAAGGCCCAAACCTGAGCTGTGCAATCCTTGGAAGATTTTTTTTTTAACTATCGGTTCGCAGAACCAACGACAATCATCCTTACCGGTTCAGCCAAAGCGGGAGGATTTCACCCTTGAATTAGCTTAGAGCAGTGTTTCTCAACCTTGGCGACTTTAAGTCCTGTGGACTTCAACTCCCAGAAACACTGGCTTAGAGCCATTACATTCCCGGAAACAGTCTTAAGTCCAACCCTTCTTGAATTCTGTGGACTCTTAACTGCTGACAATTTAGTACTGAACTTTAATTGGCGAGATTCTTGTGTATAGTTTTGAGCAATACATCTTCCGAAGCGAAAGTCGATGTATGGTCCCGATTCTTTGTGCCCGACACTCCCATTATTCGCTCCAACTTTACCTTTGTAGCATAGGTGGGTTTGACGAGAGCTTCATCTCCAATGAAAAAGTCTAGATCATCCACGCCTTGGACCAGTCTCCTCTGCGCCTGGTCACCTACTTTGGCCGATTCTCTTATTGCAATGCCTAAATGTGAAAGAGTTGGAAAGCAAATACACGTTTGGTGCGCTCGCTTTGGGAGAACAATTACTGCATTTTTCGGAGTATAAGACGCACCTTTTTCCCTCAAAAAAGAGGCTGAAAATCTGGGTGCGTCTTATACACCGAATGCAGCATTTTTGGCCTCCTGAAACCCCGCCCCCTTCACCAAATTGCTGTGCAGAGTCTGTAGGAAGCTTTCAGAGTGCTTCTGGGGACTGGGAAGGGCAGAAATGAGTGAAAAACAGGCCGTTTTTTGCTCAATTTCCCCCCCTCTCCTAGCCCCCAGGAGCATTCTAAGCCTCCTAAAGGCTATGCATGCAATTTTTTTGACAGAAAACGGGCCGTTTGCTCTTGGGGGGGGGGGTCACCCCAGGAGCACTCTACAAGCCTCCTAAAGGCTATTCATGCCTTTTAAAAAAAAAGGCCGTTTTCGCGAAAAACGGGGCCGTTTTTGGGAGGACTGCAGAATGCAAAAACTTTTTTTTTTTTAATTTGCCTCTTCAAAACCTTGGTGCATCTTATACTCCAGCGCATCTTATACTCTGATAAATACGGTAAATATTTGCCGTTAGAGAGGTGCTTAGTCCCACATGCAGATGGCATCTTCAATTCAGAATACAAGCTGCTCAAAGGGTACCCCAAGTGAAAAGCTGTATCCATGGTGTCAGAAGGAAGTCACTTGTTCGTCAAGGCAGATCTGTGGCAGCGCACATAATAGAGATAGGAAGGAAAGAGGATTTGCCATAGCAACCGGAAAGTGGCTTAATGAGGGCCAGTCTTGGCAAGGAGACCTTTGTCTCTCCATCTACATACTAGCCAAGGACACTAATGTAGTAAATACTACTTCACAGAAGAAAGAGCCCACACATCCCACCCTCAACCCCCAAGAAAAACTCACTAAACAGTAGAGAAGCCAAATGCCTGTCTCTCTCCACTGAGGAGCACGTATTATGAAAACACCCTCTACTTACATGATGGGATAATAAATTGTGGTTCAGTATTTCCAGCGTAGCCCAGTTTTGTGTACCTAGAATAAGAAGAAAGCAGATAATTAGAGACTCAGCGTGGTTTAGCCACGTCAGGTTTAGCTAAATTGGCTTGCAAATAAATGCATCATGTTCGGCCAGCTTTTTCTGAATCAAATAAAGGTTTATTGTGACCAAGGATTTCACGCAGGTAAATGCATCATGTTTTGTAAAGCACAAATACATCTCTTCATCCAAATTGCTGGGTTTCTATGCCTGCCCTGGAGAAAGGCAGCATAAACAGTAGAAGACTTAGAACAAATGCAAATGTATACAATAATCCATTTTCAAAATTAGTCTGCCACAGTGATGGCCATAAAGAAATCTTATTTCGCCATCACCATTGCTGAAACCTTGAAAGCAGGGGTATCCAACCTGGGAAAATTTTAAGGTATGTGGACTTCAACTCCCAGAAGTTCCCAGCCAGCATGGAAATTGAAGCTTAAAGCTTCCAAGGTTGGACACCTATGCTTTAAAGTGTGTTTGTAAGAAATTTGGTAATGATAAATGGAATGTCATCATTCCAGTGTCTGGAAGTATGGTTCCAGAATACTAATCAGCATCTTCTGAGGATGGATTTCAGTTCAGTTCAGAGGTAAGCAATCTCTTGGCCTTCCCCCCCATAGAAATTTGAAAACTCCTTTATTCCTGGCCTCAGTAATTCTGCGTAAGAAATGATACTAAATTATATTTGGGTTTGCAAAAATACCATCCTAAGAAAACAAACTGAGATTTGAAAGAGACACCTATAACAACAGAAAAGGAAAGGGAGAGAGGAGGAGAAAATGAGAGGAAATGGGGGGGGGGAGAAGAAAGCGGTAAGGAGAGGAGGGTGGAAGGGAATGAAGGAGAAGGAGAAGGGGAAGAGGAAGAGTAGGAGTAAGGGAGAGGTAAGGGGAAAAGAAAGGGGAAGGAGAGGAAGAAGGAAGGAGATAGAAAAGGGAGGGAGGGAGAAAAGAAAGGGAAAATAATGTGGTGTTACAACTGGCAGAAGGGATGGTAAACAAAGCAACCCAAACTGTATATTATAACCTATTAAACAACAAATGTATAAGAATGACAAATGTAAAGAAGAATAACAATTATGTGAATGTATACTTAAAATGGTATGTAAGAGAATAGAAATTTTTTTTAAAATGGCAAAAAAAGTAGGTCTTCATATAAATGATGATTGATGTGGTGATTAAGGTACTGGCCTAGAAATCAGGAGACTTGAGTTCTAGTCCTTGCTTGGACATGAAAGTTGGTTGGGTAACTTTGCACAGTCCCTCCCCCAGCCCAGCTCACTTCACAGGCTGGTCCTTGTGCGGAACATAAGAGAAGGGGTGCTGGATATTTTTGCAACCTTAAGTTAGTGATAATGTAATAAAAATCAGATAAAAATCCAAAACTGTAGATCAAAACATGCTAGAATGTTGTAATAGACCCTAAGAATAACCTGGAAACTAAACTGCTTCAACGACTGAAGTTGAAGGGAAGCATGAGTTAAAAAAAAAAGAAAAGAAACACATATGATGCATTCCATGTGTTTTACTGATTATCAACTTTTCTAGGCCTTGCTTTAATGCTGAGCAATCAGCTTTCCACACACTTATTGATCGTACCATCCTCTAAGCTCAGGGCTAAAGATCACAACTGCATGTCCAGTTTTTCCATTGCTTATATTTGCAGAGATTTCTCATGGTCAGTGAGCTCCAAAACGATAGGACTTCGAGAAAGCCCAAACAGTAATTATTAGGTAATATTTAATTCTAGATGATGATGGTGGTGGTGTTATCTACGTAGTGGTGTCCGACCCTTGGTGAATATATATATATATGTATGTATGTATCCACTACTCCTGGAAACACCAAACCTGAAGTAGTCAGCAGCAGCCTGAAGATGACGAATGTGACTTCGTCGAAACGTCGCCAAGACATCTCCAATTCTACGCGGGAGAAAACCCGAACAACTAGAGACCTACATACATACGTACGTACGTACATACATACATACATACATACATACATACATACATACATACATACATACATACATACATATATATATATATATATATATATATATATATATATGTTTTCTGAGGTTTTCGCGGGTGTTACTATGTAGGTCTCTAGTTGTTCGGGTTTTCTCCCGCGTAGAATTGGATATGTCTTTGCGACGTTTCGACGAAGTCACATTCGTCATCTTCAGGCTGCTGCTGACTACTTCAGGTTTGGTGTTTCCAGGAAAACTCCTGGAAACACCAAACCTGAAGTAGTCAGCAGCAGCCTGAAGATGACGAATGTGACTTCGTCGAAACGTCGCAAAGACATATCCAATTCTACGCGGGAGAAAACCCGAACAACTAGAGACCTACATATATATATATATATATATATATATATATATATATATATATATATATATATATATATATATATATATATATATATATATATATATATATATATATATTTATATCTTATATCTTATATCTTATATCTTATATCTTATATCTTATATCTTATATCTTATATATTATATATTATATATTATATATTATATATTATATATTATATATTATATATTATATATTATATATATTATATATATTTATATAATACTCCTTATCAGCCAGGCCAAGGTGAAAGGTATATATTTAAAGTCAGAGTCGAGCTCTGTAGCTCAATGGTTAACACATCTGCCTAAGAGGCAATAGAGCACAGGTTCGATTCCCAGCAAGGGGATGGCTAGCTGATGAGAGCTAAATAGCTTGAAATAGATCTATACTAGTCTCCCTTTATTTATTTATCAGCACAAATATAACAAATGTAACAAAAAGGCAACAGTAAAAAATATTGGGTTTCTGTCTGAATGGTCTCTTGTGACGAGCCGAAGGACAGAGAGTGGAAGTGTGACCTTCCTCCCATGGGTTGTGACTTTATATATATATATATATATATATATATATATATATATATATATATATATATATATATATATATATATATATATATATATATATATATATATATATATATATATATATATATATATATATATATATATATATATATATATATATATATATATATACATACATACATACATACATACATACATACATACATACATACATACATACATATATATATATATATATATATATCACAACCCCTAGTATGCCCCAATTATGGGAGGAAGCTAACTGCTTCCATTATCTGTCAATCGGCTCGTCACAAGAGAGTCCATCATGACAGAAACCCAATATTTTTACTGTTGCCTTTGTTATATTTGTGTTATATTTGTGCTGATTTGTGCCCTTTATTTATTTATCAGCACAAATATAACACAAATATTTTTTGTTGTTTCCTTTCAAGTACAGTCACAAGTATAGCAATAGCAATAGCAATAGGAGTTAGACTTATATACCGCTTCATAGGGCTTTCAGCCCTCTCTAAGCGGTTTACAGAGTCAGCATATCGCCCCCACAGTCTGGGTCCTCATTTCACCCACCTCGGAAGGATGGAAGGCTGAGTCAACTTTGAGCCGGTGAGATTTCAACCGCTGAACTGCAGATAACAGTCAGCTGAAGTAGCCTGCAGTACTGCACCCTAACCACTGCACCACCTCGGCGCAGTGTATACATTCTTATAAATACTCCTCTCCTTCCTCTTTTCTTCTTCCCCTCTCTCTCCCCCACTCCTCTCTTCTTCTCCTTCTTACCCTCTTCTACTCTTGCTTCCCCTCCCTTACTTCCTCTGCCTTGCCCTTTCTTCCTTTCCCTCCTCATCCTCCCTCCTTTCTATTGTTGCCCTTGCTTGTTACTTTCTCTGATGGGCTTTCGGGGTGGCATTCCAGGCATCCCGACTTAATATTTACTTAAAAATAATTTTCTGTTTAATGTTTTACTTCCCAATAATGAATACACTTGTACCATTTTTTAACCTTTATACTTGTATTTTCCTATGACCCTGAATTGCGAATTGCCCTGTTTCTTTGAGTTGTTCTACGTTCTGGCTGGTGTCAGATTTGATGGTATCTAGCCATTGTGAGCTGGAGGTGGCGCAATGGTTAGAGTGCAGCACTGCAGGCTACTTCAGCTGACTGCAATTCAGCAGTTCGGCTGTTCAAATCTCACCAGCTCAAGGTTGACTCAGCCTTCCATCCTTCCGAGGTGGGTAAAATGAGGACCCGGATTGTTGGGGGCAATATGCTGACTCTGTAAACCGCTTAGAGAGGGCTGAAAGCCCTATGAAGCGGTATACAAGTCTAACTGCTATTGCTATTGCTATTGTGTTCCTGGTCCTTCTTTTATCTTATGATTAATAATTGCTATATACTGATTTTAACAGATTAATGCTTTGGCTTCATTCAAAGCTATGGAAGTAATTAGTCTTGAGTCACTTAAGAACTGTGGACTTAACAAGATGGGTCCTCTCCCATGCTTTTGAGAACTGGCATGCCTGGGAGGTTCTTAAGAAGATCATATGTTAAGAGGGAAATAGAGGAGAGTGGTAAGGGAAGAAGAGAAGGATAGGAGAGAGGGCAAGGGGGGGAAGAGGAGGAGAGAAAGGAGGAGTGAAAAGGGGAGAGAGGAGAAGGAGGGAGGAAGGGGAAATAGAGAAAGGAAAGATGACAGAGGGAAGAAAGGAGGTAGCGAGGGGGAGGAGAGAGGGAGAAGAAAGTGATGGATAAGGTACAAATATGGTGTATGGAGAGCAGAAAAGCCAATAATTGTTTTTGGGAGCTGATGGTAAGATGAATTGATGTAAACATTTAATAATACAATATGATATTGGCTATGTAATAGTATACATGTGATTATATGTTATGAAAATGAAAAAATAAAAGAAAAATTTAAAAAGAAAATCATATGAAACAGCCCTCCATCTTTCCATCTATGTCTAGTTTAGGTCGAAGTTCTCAATCGCAGAACTGTAGTTCTTTTCTCAAAAATAATCAACGCTATTTAGTTATGCTTTGATTTACTAGTACTCTGGTTTTTTTTTTTTCCCATTTTGAGTCCCAGCAGAGAATTTGCCCTTGCAACTGAACAGGATGTACTGTATAGGATTCAGTCTTCCCCACGAGGTAGTATTAATCCAGGCTTACAATTAAATAAACATGGTTAAAATAAATAATAATAATAATTCAGGCTGGCAAAACCAGGACATCAATTCGTAAGCCTTCACACAAATACTTGTTCTTCAATAGGCAATGAAAGAGATAGCGGAGCAGGTGTCTGGCTCAGGAAAGCAAACAGGGCTAGAAATCTCTGGGGCATCTCATCTGTTGACTAGACTGTGAAGTCAAAGAAAAAAGCAACAACAGAAACATTTCCATATTGTTGTTAGGAAATCCGCATGAATGGTTGCAGCCATAAGGCGATCAGAATTAAAACTCAACTGAAAAAGGGGACTTCACTTATAAGAAAAGTGCCAGTTTGGTTAGGGTTGAAATCAAGATACTGTGAGTTCTGGTCCCACTTTTGGCATGAAAGCTGGTTGGGTGACTTTGGGCCAATTACCAGGAGACGGTGAGTTCAAGTCCTGCCTTAGACATGAAAACCAACTGGGTGATTTTGAGTTAGTCCCTTTCCCTGAGATCCAAGCCACTTCACAACGTTGTTGTAGTGGGGGAAAATGGGAAAAGGAAAGAGTATAAAGTAAATTCACTTCCTAGAGTTACTTATGAAGTAATAAAGATGACGTTAAAATCAAATTAAGAAATTAAGTAAGTAAAAATATTATGACTCTCACATTTCCCCATCAAAATGGTAGATCTTAAATCACTCTATTATACAATAATAATAGATAAATATTATTAATAATATTATTAGGTGGCGCAGTTGTTAAATGCAGCACTGCAGGCTACTGCTAGATCAGCAGTTCAGCGGTTCAAATCCCACCGGCTCAGGGTTGACTCAGCCTTCCATCCTTCCGAGGTGGGTAAAATGAGGACCCAGATTGTTGGGGGCAATATGCTGACTCTCTGTAAACCGCTTAGAGAGGCCTGAAAGCCCTATGAAGCGGTATATAAGTCTACTGCTATTGCTATTGCTATTAATATTAATAATAAAGGGACATGGTTGCAATCAGAAAGGTAGGCAGTTTGGCGGTTCAAATCCCTAACGCCGCATAAGGGAGTGAGCTCCCGTTACTTGTCCCAGCTTCTGCCAACCTAGCAGTTCGAAAGCATGTAAAAATGCAAGTAGAAAAATAGGGACCACCTTTGGTGGGAAGGTAACAGCGTTCCTTGCTCCTTCGGCATTTAGTCATGGCAGCCACATGACCATGGAGACATCTTCGGACAGCGCTGGCTCTTCAGCTTTGAAACGGAGATGAGCACCGCCCCCCTAGAGTCAGGAATGACTAGGATATATGTGCAAGGGGAACCTTTACTTTTACCTTTTATTATGCAATCCTCACCAACCTATTACCTTGCAAATGTTTATAGTTTACAACGCAGATTCACAGCCTCACCATTTGTCTTAACCAAGGGAAGCATGCCAAAAATAGAAGAGAATGCCTAAAAATGGACTTTTTCGAGCCTGGTGCAAATCTTTCTTTAAATCTCTCTCCTCAGGTTCTACTCTACACATCTTGGTTACGGCTGCTTTGCCTGCAATGTTGAGAGATGTTTTGGCACGTGAAATGAAATCAATCTCTAATGTGTCACTACCTCTCTAGAATTAATGTCATTATCTGACATGGTATACAGGGCTTTGATCCTGCGCTCGAAATAATTTCTGAGAGGCTGTATCGATTTACAGGACAATCCTCAGCAGGTTTCTCAGAAGTCTAGCAAGTTCATAGAGACCTTCTTCTGAAATAGAGATGTATATTTAGCAGTATTGATTCAATTGCAAACTCTACACCAAAAGTGAAAAAGCCTGGAAGATGATCAGATTGCTCATGTAACTGTAATTAAATATGGGATTTTAAAATCAGGCCTTAGTTAATATATGCAATGCCACCTTAGACAGACAGAATAACATCAGAGGAATGCCCTCTAGGAAGTTTTAAATAGATCACTATGCCTCCTGACTTTAGGGTGAATGTGTAAGCTGATCTGTAGAACTGCAGGAAAGGATTGGTAGAAACTAACAGGAGAATTGAAACGGCTAGCAGCTAGCGTTGTGTTATGTAGCTATTAATAAGTCTACCTAAAATGCAGTAAGAAGAGAGCCAGTTTGGTCTAATGCTGTGATGGTGAACTTACGGCACGCGCACCACAGGCGGCAAGCGGAGCCCTCTCTGAGCGCACGCGAGCTGTCGCCCCCAGCTCAGCTTTACTGCATATGTGCACATGCTTCCCGCCAGCGAGCTGATTTTCAGGTCTCTGCTGCGTCTGTGTGGGGGCAGGGCACATGAGGGCAACATGTGCGCCTGTGCAGGGGGGAGTGCACATGCACATGGAGCGGGGGGGTGCAGTGCACACACTGCTGCGGTCCATTTTTGGTCCTATGAGGCTTCAGGGAGGCCTGCTAGGCCCAAAACGGGGCGCAGGGGGAGGTCACATATGCATGCACAGGGGTGTGCGGGGGGTGGTCGTGCATGCAATGCATTATGGGTATGGAAATGTACGTGTGCGCTATCGTGTGCGTGCTCACACTTTCAGCACGCAACAAAAAGATTAACCATCACTGGTCTAGTTGTTAAACCATCAGGCCTGAAACCAGGAGTCTTAAGAATTCTAGTCCTCCTGGGTGATTTCACCAGGTGACTGTGAGTTTTAGTACCACCTTAGATATGAAAGCCAGCTGGGTGACTTTGAGCCAATTATCAGGAAATGGTGAGTTTTAATACTGCCGTAGGCATGAAAGCTGACTGGGTGACTTTAGGCCAATTCTCAGGAGACTGGGAGTTTTAGTTCCACTTTAGTCACAAAAACCGGATGGCTTTCAACCAGCCTACCTTACAGGGTTGCTGTTGTGGGGGGAAATAGAAGGAGTATTAAGTATGTCAATGGCTTGAGTTATTTATAAAAAAATAAAGGCAGGGTAAAAAAAAAATTAAAATGAAAAAAAAATCAAAATAAAACTATACCTGTCATGCTATGGAGTTTAGGAGGAAGACAAGCACTTAATGAACAAAGGATCTATCAATTACCAAAACAATTTTGGATTGCATAATACAGACACACAAGATTTATTAGCATCGTTTAACATCCCTACAACACATCAGGGACACAGAATGACGCAACCATTGTTATTTGGTTAACTGATTATTAGATACAGCCTTTATCTATTTCACTAAAGGACCCAGTGGCTCAGTGGCTAACACGCCGAGCTTGTCAATCAGAAAGGTCGGCAGTTTGGCAGTTCGAATCCCTAGCGCCGCATAATGGAGGGAGCTCCTGTTACTTTTCCCAGCTTCTGCCAACCTAGCAGTTCAAAAAAAAAAAAAACGTAAGAATGCAAGTAGAAAAATAGGAACCACCTTTGGTGGGAAGGTAACAGCATTCCATGCGCCTTCGGTGTTTGGTCATGCTGGCCGCATGACCATGGAGACGTCTTCGGACAGCACTGGCTCTTCAGCTTTGAAAAGGAGATGAGCACCGCCCCCAAGAGTCAGGAACGACTAGCACAGATGTGCGAAGTGAACCTTTACCTGTACTTTATTTCATTTCCATATTAACAAAGATCGTTCATATACAAGGTTATATATCTGATTGGCTTGTAGGGAGTCCTCCATTTACAACTACAAATGAGCTGAAAATTTCCATTACTAAGCAAACCGGTTGTTAAGTGAGTTGTGCCCCATTTTATGAAGTTTTGCCATAGTTTCGAGCAAATCACCACAGTTGTTTAAGTGAATCAGGCAGTCATAAAGGAAATCTGTGTTCCTCAACTGAAGTTGCTTATCAGAAGTTCTCTAGGACGGTTGCAAATGACAGCCCCGGGATCCTAGGACTTGCAACCGTTACAAATTCATGCAGGTTGTGAAGCACACACATTTTGATTGTGGGACTGCTGCAACGGTCATAAGTGTGAGAACTGGTCATGAGTCATTCAAAATTATTCAGTGACTCTGAATGGTCTCTAAAGGAATGGTACACAGCCATCCTTATGTCCGTGACTCTTAATTTGGTTTTTATGACTTCCCTTGTTTTCTTGCAGACGTTTCATTACCCTAACTAGGTAACATCATCAGTGCTAGTAAGGAGTGTTGTTTGACGTCAAGTAAAGGTAATTAAGAAAATATTGAGTTGTGCAGAAATGAATAGATTAACATTGGCAATTAAAGGGAAGGAAGAATCGGAGTATTATAATATATCAGGGAGGTTCTATTACTGGATAGAAAATGAATATAGACAAAAAGAGATACAAAATTAAATAAATTGGGAAGGAAAACAGATTTATAGGGGAGAAGTTGAATTGAAATGTAATTGAAATGAAAAGGTAAATGGAAAGTTTAAAAATATATTTAAAATGATAGTAAATGTTAAATATGATGACACAAACATTGTACTCAGATGACACGCTGTTTGATTAATGGTGTAAGATTTGTTCAATAAAGATAAAACTTTGATCTAAAAAAAAAGAAGTCAAGTAAAGTGATTTACCACTGGTTCTCACACTTATAGTGATTTGCTTAACAATCATGACAAAAAGGTCCTAAATTCAGAAACGACTTAACAATTTACTTAGCAATAGAAATTCTGATCCCGATTACAGCTGTAAGTTGAGGACAGCCAATTTGGTCCAGTGGTTAAGGCACCCAGGCTAGAAAGAGGAGTGTGTGTCTGTGTGTGAGTGTTCCATCATAACTCTGGAACGCATGGGCTGCTGAAATAAAAAGGAATGAATTATATCTATAATGTCAAATCACAGTACTTTTGACAGCGATTGTGTGCATTTTGGATTCGTGTGTGTGTGTGTGTGTGTGTGTTCCAGCATTACTTTGACCTGACACTATAGATATAATTCATTCTTTTTCCTGTCTAATACAGGATTAGCATAAATAAATGCCAGGGACATACCAGGTTATCAGCTAGTGGAGTTATAAAATAAAAGCTGATTTTTTTTTTAACACTTCCAAGAAAGTGTGGCAGAAAGCTGAGAAACAAGAGAGAAGTCCATTGTGTATATTTAGAGACAATAACAAAACTGGCAAAGGATGGGAGAAACAGAGCAAGAAATTAAGATGCGTAGCTGTTTTTTTCTATAATTTCTATAATCAAGGATGGATGGCTGATGCTACCCTGGGCAGACTTCTGATAGTTTGAAATTTGTTTGCTTTTTTTAGAAGAGGAAGGCACGCAGCTATTTGCCTCTTGGGGTCTTTGCAAGGAGGTGTAAAGGAGAGGCAATTATTGGGTCTCAGGCTGGAAGGCAGGGAGAAGTGACTCAAGAGGGGTGCAATCCTCACTAATCTCTGGGGCCTACAGCTAATTATTCCTAAAGTTTTTTAAAAAAACAACACAAGTGAGACTGCTGGGGAGGGGGTGGATCCAGCACTAGGGGAATGCAAAAGTACCAGAAAAAGGTTCTCCTTAGAGGAGGCATGAAAAGACAGGAATGTGAGGGCAGAGAATAGAATAACAGAATTGGAGGTCTTCTAGTCCAACCCTCTGCTTAGGCAGGAAACCCTACACCACTTCAGACAAATGGTTATCCAGCATCTTCTTAAAATTTTCTAGTGTTAGGGCATTCAGAACTTCTAAAGGCAAGTTGTTCCACTGATTAATTGTTCTAACTGTCAGGAAATTGCTTCTCAGTTCTAGGTGCTTCTCTCCTTGATTAGTTTCCACCCATTGCTTCTTGTCCTGCCCTCAGGTGCTTTGGATAATAATTTGACTCCCTCTTCTTTGTGGCAACCCTTGAGATATTGGAACACTGCTATCATGTCTCCCCTAGTCCTTCTTTTCATTAAACTAGACATACCCAGTTCCTGCAACCGTTCTTTGTATGCTTTACTCTCAAGTCCCCTAATCATCTTTGTTGCTCTTCTCTGCACTCTTTCTAGAGTCTCCACATCTTTTCTACATCAGGTTCAATTGTGGCCAAAACTGGATGCAGTATTCCAAGTGTGGCCTTACCAAGGCATTATAAAGTGGTATTAACACTTCATGTGATCCTGATTCTATCCCTCTGTTTATGTAGTCTAGAACTGTGTTGGCTTTTTTGGCAGCTGCTGCACAGGCTGGCTCCTATTTAAATAGTTGTCCGCTAGGACTCCAAGATCCTTTTCACAGTTACTACTATTGAGCAAGTTACCACCTATACTGTACCTGTGCATTTCATTTTTCTTGCCTAAATGTAGAACCTTAATATTTGCACCATGGAATTGTTAGAAGCAGGAGGGAGCCCCACAACTAGTTTAGGGTTGAAAGGGAAAGCCAGCTCAGTAGAAGCAAAGCACGCACTGCAGACCTCCGTGTAAAGAGGGGGCTGCTCCATTTGGCACAACGCCCCCCACCCCTCTTAGCACAGCGACAGGATGAGACGGTGATGGTGGTGGCATAGTTTGGGTCCAGAGAAGAGCTGGGAGCAGCAGAAAGGGCGTCCCTCCCTGCCTTTAGATCAAGGAGAGAGCCGCCACGTCTCTCCTTCAAGCAGCAGCGCAGAGCCAAGGCGCTAGTACTGGCGGAGGAAAAAGGGGGCGGAGATGGTGTGTAGCAGGGAGAGGGCCGAACCGGCACCTGCTCCGATGCTGAGATGGGAGGAGACGCTGAGACTCGCCCGACCCTACCAGGGCAGCCCTGCCTAGCCAAGCCGCTAGTTCTGCGCGAGGAGGAGGAGGAGGAGACGCAGCCCGCGGCTTCATCGGCTTTGCCCTCGATTCCGCAGTGCTCACTCACCCGGTGCCGCTGTCTACGACGCAGGGCGGCAGGCGGCTCGCCATGCTCGGCGCTGGGATCTGGCAGGAGGGGAAGCCAGTTCCCGAACCGATTCCCGGGGATCCCCGCCGCCGCAGCTACGAGCAACCGGGCAGCGCCGCGCGCTTGCGCCCAACCCCGGTGCCCACGTGTGCGGCGTGCCAAGGCTGCCCCGGCGGCCATCTTGGGAGGTGGCACCGCTGGGTGGTGGTTACCCAGCCGCTTCCCAGGGTGAGGAAGCCCGAGTTGGGGGGGGGAGAAACAGCTGGGCGCCTCTGAAAGCCCTTGGCGGCTCGTCTTACAGCTTGCCAAAAAGGACTCGACTCCTGCTGATTTCAAGATTGTCAAATATATCTTATAATATTGCCCTAACCTTAGCAATGTGCTGTATAGAATAGAATAGAACAGACTAGAACAGAACAGAAGAATAGAACACAACAGAAGAATGGAATGGAAGAGAAGAATAAAATAGAGCAGAAGAATGGAATGGAAGAGAAAAATAGAATAAAACAACAGAATAGAAGAACTGAATAGAACAGAAAAATGGAATGGAAGAGAAGAATGGAATGGAAGAGAAGAGTAGAATAGAAGAATGGAGTGGAAAAGAAGAACAGAAGAATAGAATAGAACAGAAGAATGGAGTGGAAAAGAAGAACAGAAGAATAGAATAGAACAGAAGAATGGAGTGGAAGAGAAGAATAGAACAGAATAGAAAAGAACAGAAGAATGGAATGAAAGAGAAGAGAATTCTTCATTGGCCAAGTGTGAGGAATTTGTCTCTGGTGCAGATGCTCTCAGTGTACATAAAAAAAAGAAAAAAATACATTCATCAAGAATCCTTGGTGCATTTTATTATTGGAAAAGGTCAGTTTGGTGTGCCGTTAAAGGCATCAGGCAGAAACCAGGAGACTCTAAATTCACCATGTTGTCAAGTGAGTCACTTTCTCTTTGTCCTAGGCAAAAGACAAGGGGAAACAATCCCCCAAAAATTGTGGCCAAAAAATCGCAGGGACTTATTTCTGAGGTTACCAAAAAGGAACTTAATGGCTTATTGTTGTTGCATTGCTTTTATATATTGTTTAGCATTTCCTTGAGTGAAGTGTTTAATAAATTAATATTGAAAAAATGAAATCGCAATGCAAGCTGTTAAATGCAGTTAATCCTCAACTTACAACCACAGTTGAGCCCAAAATTTCTGTCCTTAAATGAGGTATTCGTTAAATGAGTTTTGCCCCATTTTTATGACCTTTCCTCCCACAAGTGTTAAGTGAACCATATGGGTCATAAATATGAATCAGTTTTGTCAAGCATCTCAATTTTCATCACATGGTCAGTGGTTCAAATTGCGAAGGTCATAACTGAAAAACGGTCATAAGTCACATTTTTCAATGCCATTGTAATTTTGAACAGTCACTAAATGAACTGTTGTAAGTTGAGGACTACCTATATTGTAGTTCAGATTCCAGATTCCAAAATACTTTCAGAACCACATTAGGAATTTAATGTCATGGGTCAGTGATGGCTAACCTTTTCCCGACCGAGTACCCAAAGCGCATGGCCAAACTTCCAAAATGCAATGCACATGCAGCTTTCCCCTCGCATATGCCGCCCTGCATGTGTCCCGCTCCTGTGCATGCGTGCATGCCCCCACCCTTCCGCATCCCCTTCCCCCCGGTGCATGCGAGCACGCTCTTCCCCCCACACACACACTGGCCCTGCCTCCTGCACATACATGGCATAGACCCAAAGACTAGCTGACTGGTGGGAGGTGCGTGCGCATGCGCAGCAGAACTGAACTGGGGCCAACTCTGGCACGCATGCCATAGGTTTGCCATCATGGTCATAGGTGTTCTCTTTGGAAGTGGAAAATCAGCATAGAAATCTGGAGGCCTGCTAAGTTGGAAATGAATCACTTTGCTGAGAGGTGGGAGTTTCCCACACAGAGATGAACATGTCATAGAAATGGAATTTCATTGGATCTAGTCTTCCCATATTGCAAAAGACGGGGAATACCAAAGAGTGGCTATATAAGAAGATTTGTGGAGAAAATACTATATAGATGCAGAGCTAAGATGAAATACTGAAATGAGACCCAGTTTTTCTTTTGAAACAGCCCTTACTGGTAAAACAAAGAACAGCTAATCCAGTACCCCAACCTTGCTTTTATCTGCTCCATACTTTGCAGGCTGAGCTTTTTAAGATACAGGAAAACAGCTGGATCATATACATATCATTGAAATTATATCTTGGCAATGACAAAAGGCCAGATTGTTGTGGAAAAGGCAGGGCCCTTTTCTGAGGGGTGAATGAAGTCTAGATCCCATCACACACTTTGTGACTTCAGTCATGCAATAATTTGTGGCCATTTTGGATCCACCCAATTCTTATTTTCATAATATTGGGGCTAAGATCTGAATTTGAGAAGAGCTCTGTGTGTGTGTGTGTGTGTGTGTGTATGTGTGTGTGATAGATCTTTGTGTCAATATGTCAAAACCTCCCAACCGATCCCTCTGAAAATGAGTAATATCTCTGTTGATTTATGCCTCCATTTGATAAATGTTAAAACGCAGAGAAGATGAGAGAGAAATATGTGGTCCACTGAAGAAGTTTACAGAAAGAATATTTACCACAGTCAGCATCTGTAAATATTATGATTAAAATTGAAAAAACAGGCCAGAGGAAATGGGAAATTACGTGTTTCCATGTTGCCTCGGAGAAAACTGGAAGGGCACACTCACGACGTCACTAACAACAGAGGTTTTAAGTAGTTCTGCTCCATCGTTTGCAGAATATTGGACTTCTCTGGATGAAATGAAACCGATTCCTCCTTTATCAAACAGATATGATGTCATCTTAGGGAAGCCACAGGCCTGTGCTCATCTTTTTCTATAAGTCCAGGTTAAGGATTAGGTTTAGGTTTAGGGGGGTTAGGTTTAGCGTGACCCGTCAAAACCGCATTCCACAAAAGCGCGGTCGACGAAATCGCGTATGTGACGTCATCACAGCGCGACGAAAAAGATTGAAAAATTGAAATAAAAATTAAATTACAGCAAGCCGATTCACATAAAGGTAAGGGTTAGGGTTAGGGTTAGGTTAAGGGTTAGGGTTAGGGTTAGAGCGTTAGGGTTACGTTTAGCGTTAGGTTAAGGGTTAGTGTTAGGTTTTTCGTTAGGTTAAGGGTTAGGTTTAGGGTTAGGTTAAGGGTTAGGTTTAGGGTTAGGTTTGGGGGGGTTAGGGTAAGGTTTTCGCTTTATTTTTCCATTTTTCGATCTTTTTCGTCGCGCTGTGATGACGTCACATACGCGCTTTCGTCGACCGCGCTTTTGTCTACCGCGGTTTTGTGGTGGAACCTAGGTTTAGGTTTAGTGGTTAATTTTAGGTTTAGCGTTTACAGCGTGCTTCTGTCTCCGCGCTGTTGTCGCCCTGTGATGACGTCAGCTACGCGGTTTCGTCGAGCGCGCTTTAGTCGAACGCGGTTTTGTGGTGGAACCATAGATAGTTAGTCCTCAGTTCACAACCATTTATTTTATGACCCTTTGAGATTACCATAGGGCTGAAAAAGTCCAGTCCTCACACTTAACGACTTGTCTTTGCACTTAAGGCAATTGCCACCACCCCCGTTGTCATACGATTCCAATTTGACTTTTATTGCAATGGCTGCTAAGGCGGTTATCGCTATCATTAAGCAAATGACCTCAGGATACAGCCACTGGTTGTCAATGAAAGCCAGTTGTCAATTACCAACTGGCTTGCATTTGCAACTGGTCACAGTGTCCTTAATGAAAGCTGGGGTTCCCTTAACGGCCATGGCAATAATAGTCATAAAAAGGGTATGAATGCAATTTATAACAACTTACAATGGAAATTCTGGTATCACTTGTCATAAGTCAAGGACTACCTATATGCCCTACTTCTTCGCTTTCAGCTTAACTACCGAGAAATCTGCCAAATGGATAAACTGGGCCACAAGTTGAATAAACAAAGATGATCTTTAAAAAGAACATTTGCCATAATTAATATAGCGGCTAAATATGATTTGTTGTAAGAAGGCAAGCAGAACTAGAGTAACTGATTACACAAGTCAATTTATCTTCTCAGACCTGTCCTTTAAAGCAAGCTAGGTTCAGAGAGTCCTCGACTTACAACCTTTCATTTAGTGACCAAAGTTATAACAATATTAAAAAAGTGATTTACAACTGGTATTTACATCTGTTACATCCCATGGCCACATGATCATAATTCCTATGCTTCACAACCCACATGTGTTTTATTTACGAAGGTTGCATGCGGGGTCATGTGATCAACATTTGTGACCTTCCCAGCTGACTTTCAACAAGCAAAGCCAATGGGGGAAGGGCGATTCGCTTAGCGACTGCATGATTCAATTAACAACTGCAGTGATTTGCGTAACAATTTTAAAAAGATCTAAAATTGGACGCAACTTAACTTGATTAGTCTTGTTGAGTAATGGAATTGTGGTCCCAATTGTTGTCATAAGTCAAGGACTATCCATAGAGGGATGTTTGATTCCTGGACATATCCTTGTAGTTTTCTTGGCTGTAATTTATGTAGAACTTTTCAAAATAGAAAGTTAGTATTTGATCCCAGCAATTCATATGCTACAATCAGGAATGTGTGCAGCGTGTGGATAAAAAAACGCGCATGAAAACCAGACAGAACTTTGATTAAACCATTGCAACTTCCATCTTCACTTTTTGACCAGGTCCTGCTGAAATCTTTGGCCACGATGTCTCTCTGTTTCTCACCCTCCCTCCCTTGTTTTGCATTAATATTCATAAGGCTTAAATAATTGATTGCAAAAAGAATTCTGGAGTAGCATTCGTTTTACATCAAGCACAAAACCATTTGCAAATGGACTCAGGCCACAGTCCAAAACAACCATCAAAAAGTCTGTTGAATATTGGAGAGAACATTTTACCATGTGATACGTGGTAAATTATAAGTAAGGCAAAGGTTTCCCTCGCACATAAGTGCTAGTCATTCCCAACTCCAGGGGGCGGTGCTTATTTCCGTTTCAAAGCCAAAGAGCCAGCGCTATCCGAAGCCGACTCTCTGGTCGTGTGGCTGGCATGAGTAAACGCTGAAGGCGCACGGAATGCTGTTACCTTCCCACCAAAGGTAGTTCCTATTTTGCTACTTGCATTTTAACATGCTTTTGAACTGCTAGGTTGGCAGAAGCTGGGACAAGTAATGGGAGCTCACTCTGTTACGCGTCGCTGGAGATTCAAACCGCCGAACTGCCGACCTTTCTGATCGACAAGCTCAGCGTTATAAGTAGAAAGACAATATTTTTAACTGGAAATCAAAACATTCTTCTTCTGTACATATCTGTTTGATTCAATACAAGAAGTGCTTGAATGATTATCACAAATGGGCCCAAAATTTCTGTTGCTAAGTAAGGCACTTGTTAACTGAGTTTTTCCCCATTTTACAATCTTTCTGGCTACAATTGTTAAGCGAATCACTGCAGTTGTTAAATGTGAAAGTGAAATGTGCAGTCATTAAGAAAATCTGGCTTCTGCCATTGACTTTATTCATTGGAAGCTAGCTGGGAAGGTTTACCAATAGTGGTCACATGACGCCAGAACACTGCAACCCACATAAAACCCTTGCCAGTGGTCAAGCGTCCAAATTTTCAGCAGGTAGCCATTGGAAAGTTGCAGCAGTTGTAAGTGTGAGAACCAGTCTTAAACCGCTTTTTCCAGTGCTCTTGTAACTTCAAAATGTTCACTAAACTAATACTTGTAAGTTGAGGATTACGTATAATGTGAGTTTGGGTCATCCATATTTGAGAGTGGAAAGTCTGAACCTAAACCCACCAAATTTGCAGATGACACTAAACTGGCAGGAATAGCCAGCACCCCTGAAGACAAGCTCAGGATCCAAAAAGATATTGACAAACTTTAACAATGGGCCCTATGATCTAACAAAATGAATGTTAATGTAGAGAAAAGCAAAGTTTTACCTTTAGGCAGGAAAAAATGAAAGATATAAGTACAGATTTGGGAGACTTGGCTCAAAAACAGTAACTGTGATAGGGACCTTGAAATCCTAGTGGATGATCACTTGAATATGAGCTAGCAGTGTGCAGCAGCAGCCAAAAAATCTAACGCAATCCTGGGTTGTATAAATAGAGGCATAAAATCAATATCACGTGAAGAATTAGTACAGCTTTATAAAACGCTAGTAAGGATTTACTTACTTATTTACTTAATTTACCCTAGTAAGTAAGTATTCCACACCCGTAATACTGGGGGGGTGGGGGTGTCAGACTAGATCACATGATTGCATTTCGGGTGCTTAGCCACCAGCCTGCATTTGGCATGGTTGTATAGTGACTCATTTAACAACCAGCACGACATACAACAGTAATTCCAGGCATAATTCAAGGACCACCTGCGTTCCTATGATTTATTCATATTGTTTACTCAATTAGTTCAATTTTCCAGATTGTAATGGCGCACCAAGTCATAAACCAGCTAATCAGTTGGCTTAAAAGTGGTGTTTGTGATCCAAACTATGTTGTCTAAATACAGCCGGTGTCAACTTCAAAGTGTGGTTTAATGTCAAGTTTCAACTGGCGAAGAGGTCGATGGATCGAAACTGTCCTCTGCTACCAACTGGGTTTATGACTTTTGTAACGGGGAAAGGCCCCACGTACTTCTGACCCAGTGGAAAGGTTATCTTATGTCTGAAGCAGATGATGGCATTTTCTAATGGCAGAAAATGAAGAGGAACTAAAGAGCCTCTCGGTGTGGGTGAAGAAGGAGAGTGCAAAAGTTGGCTTGAAACTCAACATTAAGAAAACTAAGATCTTGGCATCCGGCCTGGCAAATTCCTGGCAAATAGATGGGGAGGAAATGGAGGTAGTGACAGATTTTATTTCCCTGGGCTCCAAGATAACTGCAGATGGGGACTGAAGCCAAGAAATTAAAAGACGCTTGCTCCTGGGGAGGAAAGTTATGGCAAATCTAGACAGCATGCTAAAAAGCAGAGACATCACCCTGCCAACCAAAGTGCATGTAGTCAAGGCGATGGTTTTCCCACTTGCAATGGATGGCTGTGGAAGTTGGACCATAAGGAAGGCTGAGCGCCGAAGAATGGAGGCCTTTGAACTATGGTGCAGGAGAAGACTCCTGCATTGAGTCCCTTGGACTGCAAGGAGATCCAACCGGTCAGTCCTAGAGGAGATCAACCCTGACTGCTCTTTAGAAGGCCAGATCCTGAAGAGGAAACTCAAATACTTTGGCCACCTAATGAGAAGGAAGGACTCCCTGGAGAAGAGCCTCATGCTGGGAATGATTGAGAGCGGGGAAAAAAGGGATGACAGAGAATGAAGTGACTGGATGGAGTCACTTAAGCACTAGAACATGAGTTTCAATGGACTCCAGAGGATGGTAGAGGACAAGAAGGCCTGGAGGAACATTATCCATGGGGGTTGCGATGGGTCAGACACAACTTCGCAACTAACAACAACAACAATGTCTGAAGTGCAGTGTGTTAAAGCTCAGAACATGAAGGCATCTAACCAGATGGTAAGGATACTCCAGGCCTCCAGGTCAAGATGGCGCTTGCCATCATGCGGATCAGATGTTGCAACCCAACGAAAACTAGGCCAGTAGCGGGGTTTCCTCTCCCCACCTCAGCTTTTAAGCATATAACACCTCGGTATTTTCTGGGTTGTTGTTGGGTTGTTTTTTTTATCGAGAGCAACTCGGGTGAATCAGTTTGCCGAAGCAGCATATTTCTCAAGCACTGTAGTTGGTAGCACTTGTTACAAAAACACATATTTGGCAGGAGAGGCCCTGAGAGGCCGAGACAAAAGACTCTTTGACCTGGCGCAATTGATTTTCCGTCCCATACAGCAGATAATAAATGTGAGGCTGGCTCTATTTTGACAGAGGGAAAGGTATTGATCTGGCGCACATCTTCTTTTTTAACTACCACAGTCCACTAAGAGCTTGTTTTCGAAGACAGAGAAGTGCTGAAACTAACTAACATCACCTTTTGTTTCTTCCCTTGCAATACTCTAAGTATTGAATGAATTTTGGATCACAGAATACGGGTAATCCTCAAATTGGGCAGCCACAACTGAGCCGCAACTTTCGACTGCTAATCAAGGCAGTTATTTAAGTGAGCTTTCCCCTATTTTATGATCTTTTTGTCCTAATGGTTAAGCGAATCCTTGTGGTTGTTAAGTGAATTATGTGGTGATTAAGTGAATTTGGCTTCCCCCCCATTGAGCTTACTTATTGGAAGTTGGCTCGGAAAGTTACCAACGGAGAAAGCAGGACACCAATGTCGCCGTAACCATCCTAAATATATTCCAGTTGCCAAGGGCTAAAATCCTTGATCGTGTGGCCATAGGGATGCCACAATGATTCTAAGGGTAAAAAAGGGTCGTAATCTACTTTTTTTTCCCCAGTGCTGTTGTAACTGTCACTAAACAAACAGTTTATGTCTGTTGGAAGGGTTCAGTTTCCAAATGGGGAAAAAGACACTGGGAACATGGAGGCTGCTTGGAATGATGGTTTTAATGGTGGACAGGATCACATGGCTTGAGCTCCTGAACAGAAAAGGGGGAATCACATGCTTGCAGATGTTGGGTGAAGAAGAGAAAGAAAAAAGAAAGGGCTTGTTGAGAGTTCCTGAGTTTTTTATACGCTCTATTCGGCCCCACCTCTCTGTTTCCTGTTCCTGTATAAGAAACGTATTCTGATTGGTTGTGAGACTCCCGGGGGTGGGGGTGGGGGTCTTAGCTAACTTTGTAGGTTGTGTGTCTTTTGAGTCCCAAGCTTGGTTGAGTTCCCAGATGCCATGTGGTGAGTTTCTGTTGCAGGCTAATCCTACTTTTGTTACGTAGAAAAGGCTGGCCCATTGACAAAGGTGAGGGCTATTAAGTGTGAGTCTGTTTCCTGCCTCAAAACACGTTTCTCCATTTTTGATCCAGGGGAATATAATATTCTGCCTTTTCGATATTTCCCAGGATATTTTATTTTTCTAGGAGAGGGGTGGGTTTTAACTTCCTACAAGTCAAATTTTACCTGCACATTTTAATGCCTATTAGCCATAGCCAGGCTAAAGCATTCTGCTTTAAGTGATACCATGCCAGCTTTACAGGGTAGAGCAGACAAGAAACATGTCCAGATGTGCTAGATAGTTGTAATTTATTGTGAAGCTAAATGAATAGAACCTTGCAAGTTTTAAAGTACTTCTGTCCACTTTACAGCTCCCAAGCTAAGAAAGGTTTATTCTGAGTCTCTTGATCAGCCTTCTATGGAGTACTACCTCTGAATTATTCTGAAGAACTGCAATGCTATATATAGGGTTCTACTGATTATTGACATACTGTATGTACTGTACAGTACAGATAGAAAGAGAGAGGGAGGGAGAAAAGAAAGAAAAAGAAGGAAGGAAAGAAAGAGAAAAAAAGGAAAGGAAGGAAGAAGGAAAGAAAAAGGAAAGAAAGAAAGCAGAAAAAGAAAACAGGAAGGGAGAGAAAAAAGGAAGGAAAGAAATAAAGAGAAACAAGAAAGAAGGAAAGAGAAAGAAGGAAGGAAAGAAAAAGAAAGGAAGAAGGAAAAAAAGCAGAAAAAAGAAAGAAAAAGAAAGGAAAGAAAGAAGGAAAGGAAAGAAAGAGAAAGAAAGAGACAGAAAGAAAGAAAAAGAAAGAAAGAAAGAAAGAAAGAAAGAAAGAAAGAAAGAAAGAAAGAAAGAAAGAAAATGTTTATTGTAGCATCACAAGGCAAACATCACAAAACCTTTTGGATTTGCAGCCCATCTTCAGAGGTATCTGGAGAAGGTTTCAAAATGACATCCACAATTGTGCAATCAAAGCACTATCTTTTTATGCACATAATGCATGTTTAAAAAGACAGAGCTTTGACCTCATAGTTATAACCATTATTTCGACTTTTTTAACAGCCTTGCTGATGTCAGACACAAATATATAAATTATAGGGTTGGTCGTATTGACATGTATCTCAATGCACGTTTCATCATTGACCCCTTCCTTGCCCTTCAGCCCTGTAGCTGCTTCTGCTGACAATTGATCTGTTGTCATATCTTTGTCTTTTATTGCCTCTGCCTGATATATGAACCACTCAGTTTTCAAACAAAGGGTTTTGGTTAAGATTTTTAACCTGACAGTTGCGTCTGGGTTTACACAAATAAGAAGGGTTACTTAATGGATCACTGCACCAGGCAAACCCAGACATGTGATTAGATGCTGTTGCAAAGGGTCAGGCAAACACCGAAAATAAAGCCTAATTGGGAAATCATGCTTAATTAAACCTAGGAGTCAGCTTCACATATAAATACAGCTCGTTGCTGGCTCCTAAAATACATGGTTGCTTCTGACTCTGAAAGCAGAAATGTGACACGAGATAAATTATCAGCTCTTGGCACAATTGCAGTGATCTTTTTCAAATTTTGCAAAGCATGGTGGTATATTACATTATGGTGATGGTGGTATAGATTGGCAGTATTTTAGAACAGCGATCACCAGCCAGTGGTCCCTGGACCACTGGTGGTCTGCAAGAAAGTTCTGGTGGTCCCCAGAAAAATTATTTGCATTTTTATATTGCACTAAATACTATTAACTTTTTGAAAAATTCATATTAGTGGTCTGCAGGATTTAAAATTATGAATTTAGTTGTCCCTGAGGTCCGAAAGGTTGATGACCCCTGTTTTAGAATAGATTAGAATAGAATAGAATTATTTATTGGCCAAGTGTGATTGGACACACAAGGAATTTGTCTTTGGGGCAATATGCTCTCAGTGTACATAAAAAGGCAAAGATACATTCATCAAGAATCATAAGGTGCAGCACTTAATGATAGGCATAGGGCACAAATAAGCAATCAGGAAACAATCCATATCAATATAAATTGTAAGGATGCAAGCAACAGTTACAGTTCTACAGCCATAGGTGGGAGGAGATGGGTGATAGGAAGGATTAGAGAGGACTAATATGGACCACTGAAATTTAGAGTTTGCAGGGAAGGGATGGAAAAGTCAGGATGTCAGCTGTGACTGCATGTTCAAGGCCCCGCCCCTTTTCTACAGGTGTTGTAGGCCTATACTAGAAAGTTTACTGGTAACCACTACAGCTGGCCCAACAGAGATATTGCATGAGCACAACTGGATACATCCTCAATACTTCCTGTTGGAAGAAATGTCCTGAAATGGGTTCAGTTCGAGGTGGGGGGAAAAACAACACTGGAAACATGGAAGCTGCTTGGAAAGACGGTTTTAATGGTGGACAGGACCATGGGATTTTAGGTCCTGGGGGAAAAGGTGATCACATGCTTCCAGATTTTGAGTGAAGAAGAATGAGAGAAAGAAGGGCTGGATGTTCCTGGCTTTATACTCTCTGTTTGGCCCCACCTCTCTGTTTCCTGTTCCTGTGTAAGAAATGTATTCTGATTGGTTCATGCAAGGGCAACTCTCTAGGCTGTGTTTTGAGTCCCAAGTTTGATTGAGTTTCCAGATGCCGTGTGGTGAGTTTATGTGGAAGGCTGATCCTAACTTTATTATGTAAAGTAGACTAGCTCAGGCTTTAATGGCTCATTGAGAAAAGGGGAGGCAGAAAACTGCAGGGAGCTACTCTGTCTTAAAAAAAACATGTTTCTCCCTTTTCACAACCAGAGAAATATAATATTCTGCCTTCTTAATATTTCCCAGGATATTTCAGTTTTCTAGCAGTGGGGTGGGTTTTAACTTCCTGCAATCCACACTCTGGATTTCAGAGGAGCCGAAACTTTTGAGTGGTGAGAGAAGCTCACATTCAGCACATTGTAATACAAGTAGTCCTCAACTTGCAAACACAATTTAGACCAGAAGATCCATCGCAGTGGTACTTCAGTACTCATCATTGTTCTGGGAGACATGATGAGTACCTAAAACGATGAGTACCAAACAAAATTTTTCCATAAGGATTACTGTAGTGAGTCACAGGGCAGCTGATATTGACACGTTCTAGCTTATGCATTGAGCACCAAACAAATGATGAGTAGCGAACAGGGGTGGGTTTCAACTGGTTCGCGGCGGTCCCTGCGAACCGGTTGGTCGGCAAACCCGGAAGTAACTAACTTCCGGGAACGGCGCACCTGCCCGCCCGCGCTCCTTACCCGGTTTTGACGAGTTCTGCGCTTCCATGCATGCGCAGGACGCATACAGCACCTGCGCGATCCTCCAGGAGCAGCTGGAGCATCGCACAGACGCTAGTACGCATGTGTGCACCGCGCGTGTGCACGAGGACGCCGCCGGCCCCGTCCCAACCGAACCGGTTGGAACGGGGCGAGAAACCCACCCCTGGTAGCGAACAACATTTTTCATGTCAAAATGTGTTGAGTATCAAATTTGATGAGCTTCAAAGCAGTTGAGTACCAAGGTACAACTGTAAGGCAGGTGTTAAATGAGTTGAGCCTACTTTTATGACCTTTTTAGCTCTGTTAAGTGAATCATATAGTAGCTAAGTGAATCTGGCTTGCCCCATTGGCTTTGCTTATTGGGAGCTGACTAGGAAATTAGCGAATGGTGATCAAGTGATTCCCAGGACACCACTATTGTCACAATTACATTTGCCAAGTGCCTGAATTTGATCATGTGGCTGTAGGAACACTGCAACTGTTGTAAGTGCGAGGAGTGGTTATAAGACACTTTTTTCAGCATAGTTGTAACTTTGAATGGTGGCTAAACTAATAGTTGTAAGTGGAGTCACATGTGAATTGACTAAAATGTAAGTGACCACGACAGAGTATTTCCAGGAATGAACAAAATTGGTACATGCTGGTTGGGGAAATCTAGCTGTAGGAGTTAAAAGTTTGCACATCTTAAAGTTGTTAGGTTTGAAACACATTGATCAAAAGATCCATTGGCCACATTTGTAGCGCCAAAATCCTATGACAATCCTATCGTTACTGAGAAACCTGTGGTTCAATGGAGTTGATGATGTCTTCAAAGGCAGATTTAAAAAAAGGATATGTAAGAAGGAGTGCATCCGCCTTGGGGAAGTAAGATTGGTTTACAAGACCTTCAACTCCTACCCTCAAAATGACACTATAAAGCACTGCACATCAGAACAACTAGCCACAAGGACAGTTTTCCCCCCAATGCCATCACTAACTAATTCTCACAACACTGTCAAACTATTTACTATTTACAGTATTACTATTATTCTTCTCATCCTTATTACCAATCTCCTCCTACTTATAATTATAACCTTGTTGCTTGCATCTCTACGATTTATATTGTTTTATTTGTTTCCTAATATGATTAGATTGCTTATTTAATAACCTATGACTATCACTAAGTGTTGTGTCTTATGATTCTAGATGAATGTATTTTTTTTCTTTTATGTACACTGAGAGCATATGCACCAAAGACAAATTCCATGTGTGTCCATTTACATTTGGCAATAAAGAATTCTATAAAGAATTATAAAATGTGGAATTATGTTGTGAGTGACTAATTTGCAGGTAATTTAGTATGCAGTACAGCACCTATCATTTAGTGCAATATTCTTCTGCTTTACCTCTCGATCTCGTCTGCCAAACGCAGACAGCCATGAGGGGGGCAGCAGAGATACACAACCCTTAGTAATAGCTCTTGGCTGCCGCCTAACAAAACTTGCAGCAAGAGAGATGAGGATGAAAAAATCTCCACCCAACATAAAGCTTCTATGAAGCGCACGGGGGCGCTCGAGGGCCGGAGTGCGCATTGCGCGTGCGCAGGGCAGAGTGTCGCGGTCCGAGAGGCGAAGCGGCGTTGGGAAGCCAAGCGCGCCTGCTCGGGTGGCAGGATGGCGCATGCGCGCTGGAGGCGTTGAGCTCGTCTGGTCAGCGACCGCTTCGTTAAGGGCGTTTTTCGCTCGGTCTGAGCGATGACCAGCGGGGTATCGAAATCGGAGTCGGGTGCCCAGGTGAGGCAGGTTCGGCTGAGGCAGGGAAGGAGACTCCAGACTGTTTCCTGATGGAGGAGTGTCCATCAGATGAGCTGGTATACTGCTGCAGTTTATGGAGGCTCCATTGTGATTCTACTGTAAAAGATTCAACTCCTTTCGCCCTTCCTTTCTTCCTTATCTCAAGCGTTCCCTTTAGTTCTTGTTGCATGGACCTGTTGCCTGAAACAATTAATTTGCTTTAAATCAGCTTTCCAGCCAGAAAGTTACTTTTAGTTTCAATCTGGGTAATTGGGGATTATGGGAAATGAAGTCATTGGAGTGTTTCTCAACCCCAGCAACTTCAAGCTGGGTGCTGGCTGGGGAATTCTGGGAGTTGGAAGTCCACACAACTTGCTAAGGTTGAGAAATTATGCTTTTAAAAGTACAGGATGCAAAGTGCACGGAAACTACACAAACACAACTACTTTGGAGTTGCAAAAAATGTGTGGACAAATAATAAAGGCAGCTGTGGAAAAGAAAACAGGGCAGTTTTGGGACAAAGTTCGTGTCCTCTTCTCAAACAATCCAAAGAACAGAAGAAAGGGGGACATAAGCTGTGGATAAAACCTTGCTAATTTCATCCAGGTTGGGATCTAAAGCCTTTTTACCATGTGTGATAGCAATATGTCAATTGATTTCACTCTGCAACAGATTGATGGCAGCCCTTCAGATAGCAGGCCGGCTCTAGAGCTTCAAGAAATCAGACTGTGGAAGTCTGTCATTTGGCTGTGTCCCTCGGTTGTTGTTGTTTTTTTAATTTCATTTTTCTGCTTTGCAGCTCACAAAGTTTTTATTAAGTTTTGGTTTATTTTTCCCCCCCACAACTGTTGGAAAACAGCTGAAAAACTTATTTTATCTGCCATGAATATGACATTCCAATTTCAGCTCTTAGGTTGGCCCTTGAGGTTCTAATAGTTCTTAAAATGGTCGACAAGATCTCTGTTAGGTTGCTTATTATCTTAATTTAATCCAACACTCAAGAGCCCCTTTTGAAATATAAAGTGACCTTAATGGAAAGCAAGAAATGATGTTGCTTAAAAACTCCTTGCAGCAAAAGTGAGATTAAAGGGTCCTAAATAGGTAGGAAGGTAGAATTTTTATCCCGCAATTTATTCAGCCGGTAGGGTTTTTAAAAATCTGTTTGGAGTGTGATCAAAAGTACAACCTTTTATGAAGATTAATATTTAATATCATTGCTTGAAAGTGTGGTGACAGTGGTTGGCTTTGGCATGGCTTCTTTCTTTTTATTTCTTTCTGTTAAGCTGGCTCTCCAGTGCACACAGCATGACGCTAAGCCACTGCACTTACTTTCCCTTAAAAATCAGAGAGTAAACACGAATGCGAAACACAGGTGCATTAGTGTTTAAATTATTATAATAATTTGCTTCGGCAGTTAAGGACCTGCTGTTTTTTCCCTGTCAAAAGTATCCAAACCCTTGTAGGGCAATTATCTAACCCATAATAAATAGTGAGTGGAGTTCTACAATTTAGTCAGCAATAAACAGTAAGAATGACTTGCCTAGTAGTTAGAAGAGCAGAAACTGAGCAATCTTAAAAAAAATCTTTTTACTAAGGCGAATTATTTATCAGTCATTTGGTTGCAGCTGCTTGTTAACTTTGGAAGTGGGAAGATTAACAAAAGCTGTCTTGGTTAGTGCTTTATAGAATACCACAAGGAAACCACAGAGCCCTGTTCTAGATTGGGGAGTTTTTAAAAAGATCTTGGAAAAAAGACAATGATGAACCCATGTCTACATTACCAAAAATATTTTATGGATATGCAGTAAGCAAAAGCTACGCTCAGTTCAAGGGCATTTTTTTTTTTTTTTTGGCTAGTCTTTCAGAGCCTCTGAATCTTACTTGTAACTAACCACCTGAATCTTTTAACTGGAGATATATGTAATAGAGGTAGTCCTTGACTTACAACATTTCATTTAGTGGCCGTTCAACGGCACTGAAAAAAAAGTGAATATTGGCTATTTTTCACAGTTACAACCTTTGCAGCATCCCCATGGTCATGTGATCAAAATTTATGGCATGGCTACTGGTTCATTTTATGGCCATTGCCATGTCCCAAGGTCATGGGGTGACTTTTGTCACCCTTCCAACAAGCAAAGTCAATGGGGAAGCCAGGTTCATTTAACAACCCCGTGGCACGACAAAACAACACTCGACTAAAGCGCGCCCGATTAAACCGCATCGCTGACATCATCAACAGGCCGACAACAGTGAGCGCGGAGAAAGAAGGGCGCTTTAAATAGCGTTTTGAAAGCAAGCTGATTCAAGTTAAGGTAAGGGTTAGGGTTAGGTTAAGGGTTAGGATTAGGGTTAGGGTTAGGGTTAGGTTTAGGTTTAGGGGTTAATTTTAGGTTTAGCGTTTACAGCATGCTTCTGTCTCCACGCTGTTGTCGCCCTGTGATGACGTCAGCTACGGAGTTTCGTCGAGCGCCCTTTAGTCGAACGCGGTTTTGTGGTGGAACCAACAACCCGGGTTATTAACTTACCAGCTGCAATGGTTCACTTAACAACCAAGGCAAGAAGGATTGCAAAATGGGCCAACACCCACTTAACAAATGTCTCATTTAACAACAGAAATTTTGGGCTCCATTGTGGTCGTAAGTCGAGGACTACCTGTAATGTAAATGGGCAGAGAATGCATTATGAATGAAGACAAAATATACATGTGCCAAGATAACGTTTGCAGAATCCAATCTGAGTGGGTCACCGGGGCCAGAGTTTTTAGTCTTCTGAGTTTGTGGACTTGTGCTGTAGCCCATCCATCCTCAGGGAGCGAATGGCATTTCTTGTTAAATGCCATTCTCTCCAGAATGTGCATTCTTTCACTGATTAATTCCCTCTCTACAGCCTGTCCAATGTTTTTGGAGACCAAAGTTGAGAAAACTGACATGTTTTTCAAACTATAAGATGCACCAGAGTACAAGACGCACCAAGATTTTGAAGAGGCAATTTAAAAAAAAATTTTTTTTGCCCTCTCTGGCCCAAAAATTGAGTGTTTTTGCCCTCTCTGGCCCCCAGGAGCAGAGGCCTCCCAAACCCTCTGACCTGTTTTTTGCAAAAGAACTAGGCGTGCAGAGGGTTTGGGAGGCCTGTAGAACACTCCTGGGGGCTGGAGAGGGCAAAAATACTCAATTTTTGTGAAAAACACGCCTGTTTTTGCCCTTCCCAGCCCCCAGGAGTGCTCTACAGGTCTCCCAAACCCTCTAAACGCCTCAAGTTTTGCAAAAAAATGGGGCTGTTTTTCCCTCCCTAGCATTTTGGAGGCCTCCCAAATCTTCTGCGCATCCATTTTTATGAAAAATGGGATGTGCAGGGTGGGGTTTTAGGAGGCCAAAAATGCTGCATTCAGTGTGTAAGATGCACCCAGTTTTTCACCCTCTTTTTAAGGGGAGAAAGATGCGTCTTACACTCCGAAAAATATGGTATTTGTTAGCTGAATTTTGTCTACCATAAGGTTCGATATTTTCGTTTTGTCAAAATTCTTTCTGTGGAAATTGAAAGCGGAAAGCTGCAATAAAAAATAATTGCACCGTTGCTCTAAAGTACAAAAGGTTTTCATTACTGATCCTCCCATAGAGAAGCGAGCAGCAAGAGCTGGAACTTAATTATTTGATATTTGCTTTTTAAAAAGTCATTACTAAAAGGAATTAAACTTCGGCCAAAAAGAAACCCAGCAGACAAGATGATGGGTCAAAAATATTACACAGATGTGTGACAACGTTTCACATGATGCCGTTGGGAACATGTCCATTTCTGTCTTTTTGAATCTCGGGAGTTTTGAAATATTAAAACAAGGCATCCCATTAAATTGAGAGACGTATCCACCTAACACAAAAATCCATATTGCATTAGGCTCTCTTGAGTGTGTTTTCCAGGAATTTCTTGTTAAATGCCATGAACCTTGCAGTCCAAACTAAATGGGCCATTCTGTCTCCAATGCCATGGTGTTAGAAAAATGGAACACTTAAAAATCATTTGACCTTCGGCTGCATGAGCGACTGTATGCCAAATGCCTAAATATTTCCTTCATTTGAAAATGTTGGGTATCTTGCAAATTTTGCAGCTTCCAGAAAGAGTTGGAGGACTGGTTATCGTATACAGCAAGCTATTATTTGAGCTTGGGGGTTGCAATAATTTGGGTCTAATGGTTAATGTAAAATAATACAATTTTATCTTAAAATATTGATTTGGGTGGGGGAGGACAAGTTTTCAAGTATTTTGAGTTCTCCAGGACTTTATCCTCAGAACGAGAGTTACAAATAAAAACCAAGTATGTCCAAGGGAAAAAAAGAAAACAGGCCATGAATTCTGCTATTCAAATTCAGACTAGTCTGCATTTTTCACCTTAATATGTATTTGAAGACCCTGAAAGACCACAAGATTAGTAGCAGTTTGAAAATCCTAAAATGTTTTTCTTTTAGATTGAGATTTGTTTTATTTATATGCCGCCCTATTCCGGGAGGGACTCATGGCGGCGAACAACTCAAAGGGGGAAAGGGAACACAGAGTACAATACAACTAGTTAAAATAGCCAAGAATCACACAGCCACACAGGTCGAGAGGGGAAGGGAACTCATCAACCCCAGGCCTGCTGGCACAGCCAGGTTTTGACGGCTTTTCGGATGGCCTGGAGAGAGGTGAGGGTCCGAATCTCTGCGGGGAGTTCATTCCAAAGGGCCGGAGCTGCCACAGAGAAGGCCCTCCCCCGGGTGGTAGCCAGGTGGCATTGGCTGGTAGACGGAACCCGGAGGAGGCCGACCCTGTGTGATCTAACGGGTCTTTGGGAGGTAATTGGCAGCAGGTGGTCTCTCAAGTACCCAGATCGAATACCATGAAGGGCTTTATAAGTGACGACTAGCACCTTGAAGCGTATCCGGAGACCAATAGGCAGCCAGTGCAGCTCGCGGAGGATAGGTGTAACGTGGGTGTACCGAAGTGCACCCACAATCGCTCGCGCGGCTGCACGATTAAGCTCTTTTGGCTCTGATGAAAGTGAACACTGAAATTCAGATAAAATTGGAAGGACATTTCAGTGGTACCTTGGTGCTCAACTGCTTTGAAACTCATCAAATTTAATATTCAATGCATTTTGATATGAAAATTTTGTCCCAGGACTCATTATTTGTTTCGTACTCAATGCACAAGCTAGAACCTTCCAGGGTCGGCTGCCTTGTGACTCATTACATTACTTTTTTATGGGAAAAATTTATTTGGTATTCATCATTTTTTGATACTCATCGCACCTCACGGAACCAATTAATGAGGACTAGCGAAGTACCACCGTATTTTAAATCCCTGCATTTCTAGGAAAAGACAACTCACTTGGGAAATGCCCCTGCCCAGCGAACAATTTGTAGTTTACAAGTGCAGCTTACAAGTGTAGTTTACAAGTGAAGTTGATGGTTCCACTATTTTAGAAGATTTGTTTATTCTGCAGATTGTGCTCTTTTCTGGTCCAAGGGAAACTGGCAGCCCTGCGTGCCTCTATCGTTTGTGGAATTAGTTGCCTTGATCGTGAGATATTTATGATATCTAATGACTTGTCTTTTTTCCCCCCGAAGTTGATTGCACGTCTTGAGGGTCGAAGTTCTCTCAAAACTCTTGAACCGTTCCTGTTTGCTGAAGAAGGATATCCCGTTTATGGTTTGAAAATATTTTTTTTTCCCCCTGGCAAATATGCTACTTTGAAATACAGGTAGTCCTCAACTTACGACCACAATTGAGCCCAAAATTTCTGTTGCTAAGTGAGGCAATTGTCAAGTGAGTTTTACGGCCTCTCTTGCTACAGTTGTTAAGTGAATCACTGGACTTGCTAAGTTGCTAAATGAAGTTGGCTTCCCCATTGAGTTTGCTTGTCAGCAAGTTGCAAAAGGGGATTGCGTGACCCCGGGACACTGCAAGGGCCATAAATATGAGTCAGTTGTCAAGTGTCTGAATTTTGATTACGTGATCAAGGGGATGCTAGAGTGGTTGTAAGTGTGGGAAACGGACATAAGTCACTTTTTTCTGTGCATTGTAACTTCAAACAGTCACTAAATGAACTGTTGAAAGTTGAGGACTGCCTGTGCTACAGATCTCTCCTCTTCCCAAAAACACAACCTCTAACTTTAAAAATTTACACATTTTGGAAATTTGAAGAAACTCACTATGGTTATAGGTTTGGTTTGGTTTGGTTTGGTTTGGTTTGGTTTATTAGATTTATATGCCGCCCTTCTCCCAAGGACTCAGGGCGGCGTACAACATTAAAAGGGTTCACCCACAAAACCACGCTCGACTAAACCGCACCCGACTAAACCACGTCACTGACGTCATCAACAGGGCGACAACAGCGCAGAGACAGAAGCACGCTGTAAACCCTAAACCTAAAATTAACCCCTAAACCTAACCCCTCTAAACGTAACCCTTAACCTAACCCTAAACCTAATCCTAACCCTTAACCTAACCCTAACCCTTAACCTAACCCTAAACCTAATCCTAACCCTTAACCTAACCTTAAAGCTAACCCTTACCTTAAGTTGAATCGGCTTGCTTTCAAAGCGCTATTTAAAGCACCCTTCTTTCTCCGGGCTGGCTGTTGTCGCCCTGTTGATGACGTCAGCGACGCGGTTTAATCGGGCGCGGTTTAGTCGAGCGCGGTTTTGACGGGTCACGCATTAAAAGAAACACATAATACAAAAGTTTAAAAAAATTAAATAGAATATCCCAAGAGTAACCATTAATCTGTTTTATTGTATTCTGTTATGTCAGCTGATAGTTTCCAGTAATTTTTAAAATGATCAATTTTATCTGTCCATTTTCAATAAGAACACTGGAGATTAGATAACGATCAGGGAAGCTCTTTGCTCTAGAAAATACAAATGTACTAGTTTGCTCCTCCAATAAGGGTTTTATCTCCTTGTTTATAGTGCCACTTACACCTAATTCCTATAAAACCAGGAAAGGCAAACCAATTATGCTGGATTGGAATTGTCTAATAATCAGGAGATTCCAAGTGTTTTTACTTGGGATTCAGTGGTGGGATACGACTGGTACGCCCCGGCATACCGGTGCCTGCTGGGAGCACCAGGTACCGTTCCAGTATGGTGCTCCGGAGGGCCCGCTAGCCCTCCTTACCTGTATTTGAGCCTATCGGGGCTTACGCATACGTACACGGAGCATATGGCTCCTGTGCGATGCTCCGCCGAGCAGCTGGAGCGTCGCGGGCAGTAAGTACGCATGTGTGCGTGCGTGTGGTGGACGCCCAGCCCCGTTGCACCGTACCGGTTGCAGCGGGATCTGGAACCCACCACTGTTGGGATTATATGTGAAGTGCGAGGATTCAAAGGGGAAAAAATAATAATAATTTGGAAAAGGACAGAGGTATTGTAGGTGACCACATTTCTCTTCTCCGCTTCCACAGGAGACGTCGTCGAATTCCACGGTGCGGAAGGGACAGGAAAAACAGAAATGCTCTATCATCTCATTGCTCGCTGCATTCTTCCAAAATCAAGAGGTGGTTTGGAAGTTAGCGTGCTTTTCATTGATACGGACTTCCATTTCGATATGCTGCGTTTAATCACTCTCCTGGAATACAGGTTGTCGTGTCGAGGCACCGAAGCCACCATGAAGCGCTACCTGGAGAGGTTCCTCCTTATTAATTGCCACAGCAGTTCCCAGCTGCTGATTAGCCTTTACTCTCTGGAAGGCATGTTTCTCTCCCACCCTTCCCTTTCCCTCTTGATCGTAGACAGCATGTCGGCATTTTATTGGATAGACCGAGCCAACGGAGGAGAAAACCTGAGTCTGCAGGAAGCGAACCTAAAAAGATGCGTGCAGGTTCTGCAAAAGCTTATAAGGGAGCATCACTTGGTACTGTTTGCCACTACTCAGTCGCTTATGCAGAAGTCACCAAACTTTGGGGAAAGCTCAGAAAAAACTGAGTGTGATGCAGGTTCAGATTACCGCCCTTTTCTTTGTAAACCGTGGCGACAGCTCGTCACCCACCGGATCTTCTTCTCCAGGCATCCCCATCCAGACGGCACCCAAGGATTTTTAATGACTTCGTGTCACCTTCAGAACAACTGCGTGGCGAAACGTCCGTTCTGCATTACGGAACAAGGGATCCAGTTTTAAAAGCCCAAGGTTCATTTTAAAGGCACCTATTGTTGTTTCTAAACAGTTTTTACGTTTCTGTACTAACATTATCTAAAATTTAATTTTAGAAAGCGCGCCGATCAGCTTTTGGGCTAATATTCAGGTGTATATGGGCGAATTGATGAGGCTTATTAAAAAAAAAAAGTTAAGTTCTGGAATCTAATAAAAGTGGTTGCTTCTTATTTTCAAGCACAGAAACAGAAGCTTCCCCTGAGCTGAACATTGAGATTGGCTTGATTTTTTCTCTCTCTCTTAAAAAAGATACGTTCTGAACTAACTGCAGTCGCCGGATGCACCTCAAGGGCAGCCCCATGTAGAATACTGCAATGTGCTCTACATGGGGCTGCCCTTGAGGTGCATCCGGCGACTGCAGTTAGTTCAGAATGCGGCCGCGCGAGTGATAGTGGGCGCACCGCGGTTCGCCCACATAACACCCATCCTCCGCGAGCTGCACTGGCTACCTGTTGATCTCCGGGTGCGCTTCAGGGTGTTGTTGACCACCTTTAAAGCCCTTCATGGTAGTGGATCTGAGTACTTGAGAGACCGCCTTCTGCCGATTACCTCCCTCCGACCGATAAGATCGCACAGACTGGGCCTCCTCCGAATCCCATCCGCCAGTCAATGCCGACTGGCGATTACACGGAGGAGAGCCTTTTCTGTTGCAGCTCCGACCCTGTGGAACGACCTCCCCGTCGAGATACGCACCCTCACCACCGTCCAGGCCTTCCGCACAGCCCTCAAGACCTGGCTATCCCAACAGGCCTGGGGATAAGCTCCTAATTTGCCCCACCCGAGTGTTGAGTGTTGAATGCAAGTTGTGTTTTTATTATTTTACTTTGTTCACATACTGTTTATTTTTTAATTGCACCCCCTTCCTAATGATTGTAAGCCGCCCTGAGTCCCCTCAGGGAAAAGGGCGGCCTATAAATCCTAATAAACAAACAAACAAACAAACAAACGTCTGTTGACTCCATGCATGGCATGCAACTGGATTTAATAGGAAGAATACTATTTTTCCCCCAATCCACTGAATAGTTTGCTTTTATCTGTTTTTTCCAGATTTCCTGGGAATTGTTCTCATTTATTTCAAGGCTCTTCATTCCACCCAGGGTTGTGAAGACTTGGGGTCAACCAGGGAAGTAGCTTTGGGAAACTCTCATTGGCCTTTTATTCAAATTGTAGCTTGAAATAGTTTGCCAGTAGCAGAACAAACAAGTTCTTGGAAGGAACTTTAGATAGATAGATAGATAGATAGATAGATAGATAGATAGATAGATAGATAGATAGATAGATAGATAGATAGATAGATAGATAGATAGATAGATAGATAGATAGATAGATAGATAGATAGATAGATGATAGATAGATAGATAGATAGATAGATAGATAGATAGATAGATAGATAGATAGATAGATAGACAGACAGACAGACAGACAGACGATGATAGATAGATAGACAGACAGACAGACAGACGATAATAGACAGACAGATGATAATAGATAGACAGACAGACAGACAATAATAGATAGAAAGAAAGATAGATGATAGATAATAGATAGATACATGATAGATAGATAGACAGACAGACAGATAGATTATCTATCCATCCATCCATCTATCCATCCATTAAACAGTGTGTTATCTGGGTACATATATTTTGTGCAATTATTCTTTACAAAAGCAATTTCAGATTACAGTCATATTTACTATTCTTAATACTAATATATACCATACCTAATATTATAACAATCCTCTTCTTAACTTATTTACTGTATATACTCGAGTATAAGCCTAGTTTTTCAGCCCACTTTTTGGGCTGAAAAAAGCCGCCTCGGCTTATACTCGAGTCAGTGAAAAATTTGCCCGAAATGGAGGAGAAAAAGGGGCGGGGCCATGCCGCTGGGTGACGCTCGTGAATGGCCCGGTGCCCCTGTGAGTTTCCCCTCCTTCTGTGTCAGTTTGCCGCGCAGCGCGTACCGCACCATCCCCCTCCTCACGTTCTAATGTAATGCAGGGCTGTCTTACGATTCCCCTTCCTCCCCCTCCTGCCGCTCTGCAACGATGTCCCACCTCCTCCTTGTTATGGCAAGCAGCCACATAGCGATGTCCCACCTCCTCTGGTACAGTGATCCAATGATAGGAATCACTGTGCCGTGTGTCATAGGAGGCGGGACATCGCTCCCGCGGCTGCACGGGACATCATCATCACAGCGGGACATCAGCATCATGAGGTGGGTGAAGTATTTCATTGAATACACCGCTAGTTTACTGTTTTTCTTTGAAATAAATATTCAAAAACATTATTGGTATCTATTTTTATTTTTGAAATTTACCGGTAGCTGCTGCATTTCCCACCCTAGGCTTATACTCGAGTCAATAACTTTTCCAGTTTTTTGTGGTAAAATTAGGTGCCTCGGCTTATATTCGGGTCGGCCTATACTCGAGTATATACGGTAACTTTGTTAAAACCTTTTCTCTATTTCATTCTTCTCCTTTTTTCCACTTTTCATATTTATTCTCTAATCATTGATTATATAGATAATAATTGATAATAACCTATGTATATATAGATTATTACATAGTATAATAATCAGATTGTTCCTTCTCTTTAATTTCAAGTGTTCACCTATTCATTTCTGCACATTCTAATATTTTCCAAATCACATTCTCATCCATAGGGATACCTTCATTTTTCCAATTTTCTGCAAATACAATCCTAACTGCAGTTATTACATGAATTATCAAATATACATTTTCTTTACTATAAGTTTCTGGTTAAATGCCCAGAAGTTCTTAGAAGGAACTTTATGTGTCTGAAAGCCCAGTATTTTATTCAGCGTGCCATAGATCAAAAGTTTGAGAAAACAAGATAGGTTCCAATAAATAAAAAAATGGTCTACAGCTCTGAGCAGTAGCAAAAGCAATATTGCGTCTGTGCAGGGCATGTTAATTTTATTGCCCTTTGATTATTTCAGTGCTTTGCAAAATACATTTTATTATTGACAAATTCAAGATATATGCAAGGCTAAAAAGAAATTCTTAAAACTACACTATAGGTGAAATCCATATATTTCTCAATTTTTCACTAATGCATAATTATCACACTTGCCACTTTTGAATAAAGTCCCTTCTATCAGAGGTGGGTTGCTGCTGGCGTTACTGCAGTTTGCTTTACACACGCACTGAGCGTTACTTGCACATGCACAGTTGCCGGTTAATTGTTCTGCTAATGCGCATAACATTATAAAATGAGTTTAAAAAAAACATGCTGGCAACAGCATGGGCGACTGGGGAATCAGTTCAGGGGCGTGGCCAGCCGGCCATCCCTACTGGTTCAGTGACCCAATCCCAATGCCCACTATTAGTTTGCCCGAACCGGTGCAAACTGGTAGCATCCCACCTCTGCCTTCTATATGCCATGTTACAATCTAAACAATAATCCTGGAAAATGATCCACATCGCAGATGGAGGAACAATTTGCCAACCTGCCTGAAGAGGAAATTATAGTATTACTGACATGTCTGAATGCATACTTCATCTATTTCTTCTCCTGGGCTTCCCCAATACATATACGTAAGTCTGTACAGATAGACAGTGGGTGGGTGGGTGGGTGGATGGATGGATGGATGGATGGATGGATGGATGGATGGATGGATGGATGGATGGATGGATGGGCCATCAAGTCATTTGGTTCCTAGGCACCATATACAGATGATATATGGTTATTATAACGCTTCAAATCAAAGAAGAGAATTTAAAGAAGGTGGATATTTTTCAGTATCTGGCATCCCATCTCCAAGACAATGGCAACATCAGTGGCAAAGAGTGAGCAAAGATGAATACAGCCTGGATGCGTTGGCGAGAATTCTCTGGTGCGTTATGTGACAGACGAATGCCAACCCATCTTAAATCTTAAGATTTACAAGATAACCATCCACTCTATTGCACTGCATGGTGCTGAATGCTGGGCAGCAACAACAGGGACCGAAATATCCATGCCATGGAAATGTGAATGCTCTGTTGGATGTTGGGCGTCTCCTTTCTTGACCACATCACAGAAGACACCGTTCGACAACATTTTGGTGTGGCACCAATTGCAGAGAAGATGAGGGAAGGCCGGCTCCGCTGGTATGGACATGTCCTGAGAGCAGCACCTTCATGTGTGGCCAAGACTGCCTACCAAGTAGAAGTCAATGGACGGTGACCTTGCGGGCATCTAAAACAGAGATGGCAAGACGCCATCAACAAAGATACACAAGCCACGGGCCCTGGAGACACGGATGACCATGCAAAGTGGCGTTCAATGGTCCGAAAAGTGCATCTGCTCCTGCAGGAATATGCTAGGAGGAAGAAGAACCGTATACAGGTAGTCCTCAATTTACGACCACAATCAGGACTGGAATTTCCATCGTAAGTCATTGCAGTCAAAGGTTGAGTAGGAATCATTTCTACAGCAGTCGTTAAGCAAATCACAGGGTCATGAAGGAAATCCAGCTTCCCCAATGGGTATTAGATCTGCAAACAAGATTACAAACTGTAATCACATGACCTCAGGTTGCTGCAACCAGTTGTAAATGCAAGCAGGTTGTCCATTGACTGAATTGTGATCTTGTGCAAGTGTGAATATAGGTTGCAAGTCATTTTTTCCAAAGTTGTCATAACTTTGAAGCATTGTTCAACAAATTGTTGTAAGTCAAAGACCACCTGTAGATACATTTTCTCCATGGTAATCTATCCCTAGCCTATTCTTTCAGGTTTCCCAATAGGGCCACTCATTGCCACCATAACTGAATCCATTCACCTTGTTCCTGGTCATTCTCTTTCCTCTGTACCAGTGGTGACTAACTTTTTCCGGACCAAGTGCCCAAAGCATGCGCACACGCATGAATGCACACACGTACGCCTGAACCCCCATAATGCAATGTGTGTGCTGCCCCTGTGCATGTGCTCCACCCCTATGCATGCACACGCCCCCATGCAATGCCCCGCCCCTGTGCATGCACAGCAGAAGCACAAAGATCAGCTGGCCAGCAGGAGGCATACAGCAGAACTGAACGGGGGCAACAGCTCACGTGCCCACAGAGGGCGCTGCGTGCCGCCTCTGGTATGTGTGCCATAGGTTCACCATCACGGTTCTACATGTGGGTGGCATGACTAAATGTCAAAGGTGCTGTTACCTTCCCACCAAAGGTAAGTTCCTATTTTTCTACTTGCATTTTTATGTGCTTTCGAACTGCTAGGTTGGCAGAAGTTGGGACAAGTAATGGGAGCTCACTCCATTACGCAGTGCTAGGGATTCGAAACACTGAACTGCCAACCTTTCTGATCAACAAGCTCAGCATCCTAGCCACTGAGCCACCGTGTCTCCTGCATAGACCCAATGCTAACTATTTCTTGATTGTTGCTTTATTACTGAGGGTTGACAAGGCAAAGCTACTCATCTCTTTAATACCTTCATTGTCCATTCTAAAGCTGATTGTTCTACTTGAGGTCATTCTCGGTCTTCTTTATTTAATTTTGGTCTCATTTCTTTCACTGTGCCTAAAGATTAATGTATTTATTGATGGCAGGAAGCCATGAAGGTTCATCAGCCTTTTGACCTTTTGAAGGCCTGATATGAGAAAGGGGCTACTAGGTAAGTCAGAAAAGGTCTAGAGTAGGTGATTCTGTTTACAAAATATCAGAATGGTGCAGTCAAGCTTTCCAGGATACTCATCATTCACTCCCATAATACACTTCCCCCCACCCCCAATTCCAGGTGTGTGTTTGCAAACAGTGGCTGTGCACCAGAGGTAGCATTCAGCAGATTCTGACCAGTTCTGGAGAACTGGTAGTGTAAATTTTGAGTAGTTCGGAGAACCGGTAAATACCACCTCTGGCCTACCCCCATCTATTCTCTGCCTCCTGAGTCCCAGCTGATCGGGAGGAAATGAGGATTTTACAGTATCCTTCCCCTGGAGTGAGGAGGGAATGGAGATTTTACAGTATCCTTCCTCTGGAGGGGGGAGGAAATGGGGATTTTACAGTATCCTTTCCCTGGAGTAGGGAGGGAATGGAGAGTTTACAATATCCTCCTGGAGTGGGAGGGAATGGAGATTTTACAGTATCCTTCCCCTGGAGTGAAAAGGAAATGGGGATTTTGCAATATTCTTCCCCTGGAGTGAGGAGGGAATGGAGATTTTACAGTATCCTTCCCCTGGAGTGGGGAGGAAATGGAGATTTTACAGTATCCTTCTGGAGTGAGAAGGAAATGGGGATTTTGCAATATCCTTCCCCTGGAGTGAGGAGGGAATGGACATTTTACTGTATCCTTCCTCTAGAGTGGGAAGGAATGGGGATTTTACAGTATCCTTCCCCTGCCACACCCACCAAGCCACACCATGCCCACCAAGCCATGCCCACAGAATCGGCAGTAAAAAAATTTGAATCCCACAACTGCTGTGCACCATTTGTATTTACTAAGGAAGCCTGAGCAGCTTATGTGGAATCCAAGAGTTGACAGGAATAAATCCGAAAAGGGCACTGGATAAAATTCATAAATACAGGATGGGTGAGTGAGTAGATAGATGGGAGGGAGGAGTTCAGGATGCTAATTCTTACGGATGATTTGTGTGCTAGTTGAAGTGGGGCACCTCAATTGTGGTTGACCATTTTCTGAAAGGGGTTTTAAATGAGCACTGATAAAAACAAACACTACATATGCGAAAGTCCATTTATAACCCAAAACAAACCTGTCCTCTCATTCTATTGTTTTTGTCATCTTTTTTGTTTTACATCATTGTTACTCGGTGCTCCAGTAAATTCATCGGCCAAGTATGAAAATAAATGCACAAAGGCTATTCCCGCTATTAGTTCTCTTGTTCTGGTCTTTTCTTCAAAATGCTTTTTGAAAAGCTCCGTGGCCCCTTTTGCAGGTCAAGGTTTCTGCTTGGGCATGTATGAGATGCCTTGGGTTGCGTTTTCTGTTGCTTTTGCGTCTGTAGTAAATTACCTGTTACCTTGGATTTAAATTGCCCATTCAACAGAACTGACAGACGGGGCTATTGCAAAATGGATAGGTGGGTGGAACTTCATTATTTCAGATTTAGTTATAGCAAATGTTTACAGCCAGGGCATTGCTAATTACAATAAGAAAAGCTACTGAGCAGACCTTAAAATGAATGAGTAAGTTTGCCTATGGATGTTCTGATTCAGACTAAGAAAGTGAAGGGGGATGGGGGGGGGGCTCCAGAAAAATGTCTTTCTGTTTTTTCTTTGCTCACTTCCTTAATAAACTTTTTAAAATACCTGCATTTTGCCCATTAGCCATGGCCAAAATGCATTAGTTATCTGAGCCTAATGTCTTGGTCTTGCAATATAGAATAGAATATAGAATAGAATTCTTTATTGGCCAAGTATAATTGGACACACAAGGAATTTGTCTTTGGTGCATATGTTCTTGGTATACATAAAAAGACAAGATACATTCATCAAGAATCATAAGTACAACTCTTAATGATAGTCATAGGGTACAAACAAGCAATCAGCAAACAATCAGTATCTAGAGAGCGTAAATTTGTTCTAGTAGTGAATGCTCCAGACTAGAAACTATGAGGGTGTGAGTTCAGGTCCCACCTTAGCCATGAAAGCCAACTAGGTGACTTTGGGCCAATATATCCAGGGGATATGAGTTCTAGTACTGCCTTAGCCATGAAAACTGGCTGGGGACTTTGGGCCAATCACTCTCATCCCAACCCACCGCACAGGGTTTTCATTGTGAGGAAAATAGAAGGCGGCGTATTAGACGTTCGCTGTCTTTTATTTTCTTTCGACCCCCCAAAATAAGCGCTTGGCCTTATTTTCAGGGAAGCCTTATTATTTTTGAGGTGCAGGAGGCATTCCAGAGTGGTCACCTCATGACTGCTGCTGTCTTGCAATATTTTCCCGGGGAGGGCTTATATAGCGCATGCGCTCAGAAGCCCGATTGGGTTTATTAACGAGGGAGGTCTTATTAACACATGTTGCCTTCAACAACACATGTTGCCTTCAACATGCCTTCACATGTTGTGGGGGGTTCATCACTGGAGGCTTTCAAGGGGAGACTGCCATTTGTCAGAAATGGTATAGGGCAGTGTTTCTCAACCTTGGCAACTTGAAGATGTCTGGACTTCAAGTCCCAGAATTCCCCAGCCAGCAAATGCTGGCTGGGGAATTCTGGGACTTGAAGTCCAGACATCTTCAAGTTGCCAAGGTTGAGAAACACTTGTATAGGGTCTCCTGCTTGAGTGGAGGGTTGGACTAGATGACCTAAAAGGTCCCTTCCAACTCCGTTAATCTGTTAGGTCTGTTAAATGTAAAATAATAAAGGCAGGCAAAATAAGGGCAGGATTAAAAGCATCCAATAAATAGGTTTCTCCTGTAGTTCTGGATTAGAGACTGTTCAAGCCACTTTTGGGACTTCGGTTGTGAAAGAAACCCAGCCATCCACCCACCCCACCTCGCATCACCATCTTTGGCTATTGGGGCAGGTCATGAGCAGGGGTGGGCTTCAAAAATTTCAGCAACGGGTTCTCTGCCCGGTTGCTGGGTGGGCGTGGCCATGGTGGGTGTGGCCTAGTCGGCCTCCTGCACCACAGCAGGGGGGCCTTTTCGCCTTCCCCGGACTCGAAGGCTTTCCTCGAGCCTCTGGGAGGGCGAAAACTGCTTCCCCCCGGGCTCTGGAGGCCTTCTGGAAATTCCAGGAGGCCTGTTACTTCCCCTCCCCCCGAGCCGAGCCTCCACTCAGGCCCTGCAGTTACCTCACATCCAAAACAGGCCGCGTGGAGACTCAGGGGAGGGGAGGGGTGATGGGACAGGCCAGCCAGGGGTGGAATTTGGAGCTTCTCCGAACCGGCCATAACGTTAGCTACAGGTTCTCCCGAACCCAGGCGAACCTGTAGCAGCCCAACCCTGGTCATGAGTAGACAAAGCACTTTGGACAGACAGCCTCCTTGCTCACCAGGGAATCCAACTTGGCTTTCTATGGAATGGCACTCAAGATCCTGGCAAGGCTCATTTCTCCACTGAGAATCTTCCTTTCCTCCGAAGCTGTTTTTGCCTCCTTTTGGTCTCTTTCCTTGGCCATTGGTGCGCAGAGGCAAAATTTGCTTTTCTGGATTGAGGCCCGGTGTTCGAGCTGGAAGCGAAGGGTCCAGTTTAATGAAAAGAAGGACCAGGGAAGACATGATAGCAGTGTTCCAATATCTCACAGGTTGCCACAAAGAAGAGGGAGTCAAACTGTTCTCCAAGGCACCTGAGGGTAGAAGAAGAAGCAATGGGTGGAAACTAATCAAGAAGAGAAACAACTTAGAACTGAGGAGAAATTTCCTGACAGTTAGAACAATTAATCAGTGGAACAGCTTGTCTTCAGAAGTTGTGAACGCCCCAACACTGGAAGTCTTTAAGAAGATGTTGGATAGCCATTTGTCTGGAACGGTATAGGGTTTCCTCCTAGGCAGGGGGTTGGACTAGAAGACCTCCAAGGTCCCCTCCAACTCTGCTATTGTATAAAGTTGCATGGGGAGGGAGGGAGAGAGAGAGAGAGAGACTGCCCTGCCTGTTCCTGTGTATTCCTAAAGCAGATCTTGATGCAGCTGTGACTCCCGGGGCCACCTCTGGAAAGAAAGGGCAGCTTATTACCCATCTTCTCCAATCCCTGTCGGGACCTCCACATCCTGGAGCCAGGATTAGAGGCTGCACAAAGCTCTTTGATGGCTCTCAGTGGGCTTCGTTGTGCTGCATCCAGCTGCATTCGCATGCTGCTTCTCCCCCCCTGTTCTCTCTTCAATATTTTTTCCAGTTGACTTAATGATTACAGTTCATGGACCAAGGCTGAAGGCAAAGCACCAATAGATGGCCTGGGCATTATGCTGTGCCGGGAAAAAAGGCGGAAGCGCTCTTGCCATGCAATGACATCACCTGGAGCTCGATTGGCCAGCTTTGGGTTAGAAAATAGGGGTTGGCCTGGGGCCTCGGGGATTTTGCCGCGGCTTCCATGATACAGAACAGAGACGGGGCCTGTCTCTTGCCAGCTTGCGCTGCTGCCAATGTCCTGGCAGAGCCTGAGACGTTGAGAAAAACAGAACAGTCCTTTGGCTTGTGCTGAGAGGCGATGAGAGAGTCAGAATACAAAGTCCTTTCACAGTCCCAGCTTGGACCCAAAGTGGGAACAAGCAAATGAAAAACACTCCAATAAACAGCTCTCTGCACATTTGGATCCCAAGGAGCTCATAAACAAGTTGGATTCTCCTCCCGAGGAGGATGAACGCAAGCAAAGAGAGCTTGTGGGACAAGGGATTAAGCGCCAGGCAAGCCTTGCAAGAGGTTTTATTTAACGATGCGCTAACTAACCAACTATTCAGCTGATTTGTTTGTAGAATTGCCACACACAGCAATGCGATTCGCCAGCTTTTGGCAAGGAGTACATGGGAACAGAGGGAATGCAAGAGTTATCAGGGACACACACTTCAAACCACAGTTCACTCATTAAATTAACGCTAAATTCATGACCACAAATATGGAAAAGAGAACGTGGGCCTACATTTAAACAAACTAGGGTTACCTTGCATTGGCATGAAAGGAGTTCTGCTAAAGCTGAGAGTTTCTCAGGGCTTCATTAGGCTGCAAAAGTCTGATGACCACTAGGAGGGAAACAAATCTGGAAAGCAAATAATTCAGTGGACCTCTAGGGCAGGGGTCACCAACTGGTGGTCTGTGGACCATTGGTGGTCTGCAGAAAAGAAAATTTTGGTGAGCCGCAGAAAAATTATTTGCATTTTTTATATCACACTAAATCAGGAGTCCTCAAACTGCGGCCCCTGGGACGGATCCATGCAATGAACGCTTGTGTTGCTGCAGAGAGTCTCCCCCTTCGGGGTCTTTTTGTGCAGGTCGGAGGGGGGCAGAAATTCCAACTTGGGGTCTGTTTCAGCCTCCTGGTGCGGGGTTTTGGGTCAGAGGTGGGTTCCTACCAGTTCGCACATATTCGGTAGAACCGGTTCGTCAAATCTACCGAACCGGTTAGAAGAGGTTCCACCAGTTGACCCGGGAAGCAGGCCACACCTACAGAAGAGGTTCCAAATTTTTTTGAAACCCACCACTGGTCCTTGGATATGATTATTCTACACTATCACGCTCATATTTATAAAACTCAGGGCCTCTGTGAAAGGTAAGGATGACTACTGCGTTTGTGATGCAATCAGAACGTTGCGTGTGTTGAAGTTGTTTTAACGCAAACCAAAGATGCCTTTTAAAAAACAAGTTTACATCCTATTCTTATGCATGCCAGTGCTGCGTGTGAGGTAATTTAAGGTGGTTCTGACAAGTGTCGTCAGCATCTTCATATCCGGTCACATGGGCGGCAAGCCACTCCCATCCGGTCACATGGGCGGCAAGCCACTCCCAAAAAGGAGACCACACCCACAGAGTAGGTTCGAACAATTTTTGAAACCCACCACTGTTTTGGGTGAAGGCTGGAGGGAAGTGCTGCTGGTGACAAAAAGTTGGAGGGCCTTGTTCCAGTGGGACTGCATCATGGCCTGGAACTGGGTGACCATCACAGCCCACTGAACCTCCAGGTGCCGGTACCTGGCCTTGCACTCCCGCAGGTTTTTCCTCTTCTTGGAAAGCCTATTCTTGTAGTCCTCAGTGAGGTGCTTCGGCTGAGCCTCCTCCTTGGTCAGATCCAATTTGAACTGAGCCAGCTGTTTTGCCCACTCTCATGGTGGCTACATAGCTCCAACAACTGCTTCCTATTGGGGCTCTAAGGAGCCCGGGTGGGTAGGCAAGGTGAGGCAGGCAGGCAGGGTGGCTGGGAGGGGAGGGGCGAGTAAAGGCCGGCAAGGCACCCCTAGATTTGAGTGACATCAAGTTGGCCACGCCCACCCAATCACATGACCACCTAGCCACACCCAGCTAGCCAGTCATTAGGCAGATCATATTAGTGGATCCCGGAATTTAAAATTACAAATTTAGTGGTCCTTGAGGTCCAAAAGGTTAGGGACCCCTGCTCTAGGGCCTATCTGTCGTCGTACATCCAGTAGCCTTGCTAGCAACAACTCCAACTACTGGCGAATCTTCAACTTCATCAGCAGAGAAATGTCTCACTGATTGGGAATTCTGGAGCAGGAAAGGCGTGGGTGTAAAAGAATCTAAGCTGACCTTGAAGAAAGTATGACCAAACTCTCTTTAAAGAGGGACTTGGGCAAGAGATTGATTGCGGAAGTCTGGGAGTTGATGTCCACCCAACCTAAAATAGCCAAGGTTGAGAAACACAGGATTATACAATCCAGAGTTTGAGGGAAGAAGAAGAAAGAAACTCAATTTAACTCTCTCTTGATTTTGTTTACTGTAAGATGGGACAGGAAGAAAATTGTAGAAATAGGATTTCAAGGTTCTGTTATTTTGCCCTATAACAATAAAACAGGAGGCCTTGAAGGGTCTGTTTCTTGGTCAGTCTTATTTCAAAGAATTGTTCCCAGACTGGGAAGGCCAGCACAAGCTAGGAACATCTCTTTGCAATTTCCTAGTCCAACTCTCCACATATTTTTATTTAATAAAAATATTTATGTTTATTTAGAAATTTTATAGTGCTGCCTACTTGTATATGGCGACACAAGGGATATATTTTGCAGAGAAATTATAATAATTTTTACAAGTGCACCTAAAGTCATGATTTTTAACGGCTAATACTCAGTTATATTTTTCCTGTGATTCAGAAAATCAAAAGAATTTGAGATATTGCATATACGTAAAGCTAGACAGTATAATTATAAGTAATGCACAAGACTTCCATAGCTCTCCTCGTGTGTCATCAATGGGGGTGGGTGGGTGAGGTATGCCCATTTCCAAGACTAAGATCAATACTGACTGGGGAATTCTAAGAGTTATCCACACATCATAAGGCTACTGAAGTTGAGAAACATGACAGTATCTCTCTATATAAAAATGTGTGTGTGTGTGTGTGTGTGTGTGTGTGTGTGTGTGTGTGTGTGTGTGTTTTCCAGCATAAATCTGGAATGCCCCAAACAATTTCAACAAAACTTGGAACATGGATGATTTACCCTCTGGGAGAAAAATATTGTGGGGGTAAGATACTCCTAAAACCCCTTGGGGGGTGTGTGTTCTGTTAAAATACAGCCTGTTGTGCCTTAAAATGGCTTCTACTGTGCAGCTCCACTGTAAGAACTTCACAGTACTCCACAAGGGGGCTCCTTCTGTTAAGGGGGGAAATCCAACAGTAGAAATTACATTTTGTTTCCCCCTATAAATAAATACCTGAGCAATGCCAGGTTATTGGCTAGTTATATAATAATAGAATCTTGAAAGCCCATCTATATTTCATTCTGTGGCCTACCGTACAATGAAAATCAAGACAGGGTTATTGTGAGATTTTTTTTCCTTACTCTTGTTTCAGGTTCCGGCTATATAATTGCTTCTTTACCTCCATCCCTAATGATTCTGTCATCTCTAGATTTCTTTATAATTCTTTCCTTTTCTTGCAGTCCGCAGACTCAGAAAAAATACAAGATGGCGGCCAGAAACCATGCACCCAAGACCTGTCCCAATATGTATTAGATCTCGGATGAATGTTAAAAAAAAATAAAAGGGGAGTATAAGTTTGATTATGCAGTGATCATTGTGGGTTCACCAACAAAACCGCGAAGCCCTTATCCGCGCCGACATAAGCGCGGAGGGCAAATCCGCGCCGTCCAAAGCGCTAAGGAAAAAGGCGACTCTAGCACGATGACATAACCGCGGAGGGCAAATCCGCGCCTTCCGAAGCACTCAGCACCCTAAACCTAACCCTAACCCTAACCTAACCCTAACCCTAAACCTAAACCTAAACCTAAACCTAACCCTAAACCAAACCCCTAAACCTAATCCTAACCCTTACCTTAATTTAAATCGGCTTTCTGTCGCTGTGCTGTTTTAAAGTGCCCTTCTGTCGCCGCAGTGATGATGTCGCGGTGATGACGTCGCGGTTTTAGCGACGCGGTTTTGTCGCCGCTATTTTGACGAGCGCTGTTTTGTCGGGCCACGATCATTATGATCATTTCGAACTTTTAAAAACCCCACTTCATAACTTCTGTTTTTTAGCAAGGAAAAATGCAACCAATAGACTCAATTCTAAGTTTCTTCATGGAAGAATAGAGACATAAGTTGTACTCTAATTTTTGTTGTTGTTGTTATAGTTAGGGTTGGTTGGGTGTATGTTTCTTTTTTGTTTCATTTTGTTTGTTTGTTTGATTCTGTAGGAAGTTAGCAACTACTCCTCTCCTAGGAAAATGAAATATTTTATCCTTTTTTTTATTCTCTTACATACAATTGTAAGTATATATTCACATAATTGCTATTCTTCTTTATATTTGTCATTCTTATACATTTGTTATTCCATTTAATAGATTATAATATTCATTTTGGGTTGCTTTATTTACCATCCCTTCCGCCTGTTGTAACACCACCTTATTTTCCCTTTCTTTTCTCCCTCCCTCCCTTCTCTAATTTCTTCCTTCCTCCACTCCTTCCCCTTCCTTCTTCCCTTCCTTCTCCCCTACTTCTACTCTTCCCCTTCCCCTTCCTACCCTCTCACCACCTCTTTCTCTCTCTTCCACCCTCCTCTCCTTGCCTCTTTCCCCCCATTTCCTCTCATTCTCTCCTCCTCTCTCCCTTTCTCTTTCAAATCTCAATTTATGTTTTCTTGGGATGGTGAAATGAAATATTTTAGGAAATATTAAAAGGGCAGAATATTTCCCCTAAAAGGGAGGCAAGAGCTCATCCACCCACTCCACCTTTGGCAATGGGCCGTTAAGCCCTGGGGCCCTCTATTCTACATAACAAAGATCTGCCTCCTTCCGGCAGAGCCATAATAGGAATCCCAAAACCCCTTCTTTCCATCATCACCCAGCAAGGCTCAACCAAGCTTGGTACTCAAAAACACAACCTACAAAGTTACCCCTGCATGCCCCCATGGGAGTCTGACAACCAATCAGGACACAAGCTCAAATTCAAAGCCCAACAGAGGGCATAAAACCCAGGCGCTCTTAGCATCTCTGCCAGGACCTCAAGCCACGTGGTCCTGTCCACCATTAAAACCATCTTTCCAACAGCCTCCTTGTTTCCAGTGTCTTTCCCCCCACTTGGAACTGAAGCCAGATGGACATTTCTTCCAACAATTGTTTTATACTTTATTTTCTATAATAAAACAATATATTTTTAAAAAATAAATAAATAATAGCGGTATAAGGCTGAAGAGCTTCCTAGTTGAATTGAGGAAGAGGAGGAAGAGGAAACAAATAAGAGCAGGCTATTTCTAGAACTCGTTCTGCCTCCTCCTATTGCATTTCCCCAATGGAAAGCGAAGGTAGCTTGAAAATGACATGATTTCTTTTTAAAAAAGAACAACAACAACAACATTCAATCTATAAACAGGTTTATTTGTAAGTGCTCCCTGCAGAGGGAACAGTGCACGCAACATATGTTATTGCTATGCTGGAGAGAGAGAGAGAGAAAGGTTTAGAGGAAGAGGCGAAGGGGAGGTAGGAACCACTTTAATGGACTCATTATAGCTTTCCTCTGGCAGGGCACTTAATTAATTAAATAACGAGATGTGAATGGCACCCTCTGGACAGGTGCATTAGAGCTTCCAGATGTGTGGTGTGAGCTCATCTGGGACATAAAAGGGTCACCACAAAGTCATCACTTACTCTAGGATGAATTGGCACAGGATGGCTCCTGTTGCTCGTCCCACATTTGTGCCAGGAGCTGATAATAATTAGTTCTTTTAAAAGCTCGAGTTCCTTGATTTGCTATAAAATATTTACAACAAGCATATGTAAAGCATCAGGGAGAGAGAGGGAGAGACAGACAGAGAGAGAGCGGGGGAGGGGGAGAAATGGAGAAACTTTGAAAGGATGGCTTTAAATATGGAATGATGAAAGTTACCAATTACCAAGCCAGTTAAGTAGAGGCACAGTTTGAAGGAAACTAGATGACTTCGGATTTTTTTTTTAAAAAAAAATCTTTTAAATTTTTAATAGTGAAATATTTAAAAAAATATCCTACATCACCGAAAAGATAGTGATCATACAGTAAAGAAAGAAAACCTAGATTTATTATAGATATGAAAGCAACATGGCAAAAACTTAACAGGCGAAAATCCATTTTATAACTATAAATAACAGTATAATTTAATCCTTAAGCTTAACATTAAAACTCTGCATTTGGGCAATATGTTGGGTTATCCTCTCATTTTTAGAGACTTTCCAAAAAGAGATAAGGAGCTCATAATCTGGATTTGTAATGAGAGAATAGATTTGTTTTTAGTTCTATAGAAGTATATTCACTGCTGTGCCAAATAGAGGTAAAACTCTTGATGAGATGAAATATTTAATGTCTTAGAAATATAGTTTAAAATTACACTGAGATCCTTCTCAAAATTGTATTGATATATGGAGTAATTTGAAATCAAAACAAGACTCTAGCAAAACAAGACTAAATCATATGAGGTTTTTTTTAAGCTTCAAAGTTCTTACAAGGCCAACATTAAAAAAAAATCTAGCGTCTGTACCGTTTCAAACGTTCTTTGAGGAGCCAAGCAGACGTAAAATAATATTTTCTGATGAATTAATTTCATTTTTAAGTCACAAGTAGCGTACATTTTTTGTAATCTTTGGACCTACCAAATCTCCAAAAATAGATATTGTAGGTATCAGGTAATGTAGACAGCTACAGAAATGACCTGGGAGAAATTATGCAACTATACACAAATCAAAAAAACCTAGGAAGCCCAGGAAATGAGAAAAATATCCTCATACCAGTGGTGGGTTGCAGGCGGTACATCCCGGTACGAGTGTACTGGATCCTGCCCGGAGGACCGAGTACCAGTTCTTTATAAATGTTATCCACCAGTGGATCTACATTATAATCTACATTATTTCCATTTTTGTCAAGAAACAATATTGGATAATATTATCATTTTAAATTGTATGGCATGGAATCAGTGGTGGGATTCACCCAGTTCACACCTATTCGGGAGAACCGGTTCTTAACTTTCTAAGAGGTTCAGAGAACCCGTTGTTGGAAGAAATCTTCTTCTGTTTTTTTTCGCTTTACAAAGCTAATCCCGTAAGGAAGGCAGGAAGGAAACATTCTGGTGGTGTTTCTAGCTTAACTTTTATTGCCCTGCTTACAGAAACTGCCTCTCCAGTTAACCCTTATTACATTGTAACAGCTAAGGCAAAGCGCCCATCGACCTGAGCAATAGCAATAGCAATAGCAGTTAGACTTATATACCGCTTCATAGGGCTTTCAGCCCTCTCTAAGCGGTTTACAGAGTCAGCATATTGCCCCCAACAACCTGGTCCTCATTTTACCCACCTCGGAAGGATGAAAGGCTGAGTCAACCTTGAGCCGGTGAGATTTGAACAGCCGAACTGCAGAACTGCAGTCAGCTGAAGTAGCCTGCAGTGCTGCATTTAACCACTGCGCCACCTCGGCTCATCAGTAATGTTGAGTTGGCCACATCCATACGGTCACATCATCACTAAGCCCCACCTACCCACCTGGTTATTAGGATAGAGAACCGGTTGTTAAATTATGGAATTGTCCATGGCAAGTTGTCCCACAGGAGTTAACCAAGACAGGATAGTCATAGCAAGGTGATTGCAGCAAGATGGCCACGGCAAATTTGCCTCAAGAAGATTGTCGTGGTGAACTGGCCATGGAGAGTTGTCCCTTTCTGTGGTGTAGTGGTGGCATCAGGTCACACACACACACACAAAGCAGAGATGAGAACAAATAAGTGGATGGAATAAATCTGATTGGATTGAAAAAGGCTTATGCTAGAATTCAGTTGCAATAGAATATTATTATATTCGCATTTTAATCATTTCCTTTTTCAGCCACTTTCCAAGTTAAAATTGGAGGTGGCTGTTATTTGTAGATGATATATCCTAAGCTAACTAGAGCTATCCATAAAGTGTATTCAAAAAATATCAACTGGTGGCCATAATAGAGTAAATTTCTGCCAAGCCATCTACATCCGTGTTTCCAGGGGTGAAATGCTAACAGTTTGGGCTGGTTCACCAGAACTGGTAGTTTTAAAAAGTTGCTTTAAAAAAAGGTTTTTTTAAAAAAAAAAATTGCGACAATCAGCTGTGCCATGTGATTTATATTTGCTAGAAAGCAGGAAACAGCTAATCTAAATCATATGGCACAGCTGTTCTCCCTCCTCTCCCCTCCCCCTCCCCGCTGTTCTACTTACCTTTGCAGACTCGGGAAAGGCTTCTTAGCACCTGCAGCAAACTGGTAGCAGACTTCAGAGCATTTCACCCCTGTGTGTCTCTCTACTTTGGCAGCTTTAGGATGAGCAAACTTCAACTCTCAGAATTCCCTAACCAGCAAGGAAATATTGATATATGTGGTCCCTAAGAATCAGCAATAAGCAGAGGGCATGGCACCAATCAAGCAATGAAATAAAGAAAACCAGACAGAGCTTCAGTCTCACAATTGTGACCACTGTCTGGAGATTTTTTAAAACCTACCTTGTGTGTTTTTCTGATAACATAGGATGGGGAAATTGGTATGGCAAAGGAAGACTCGGTTGCGAAGGAAACGGCAAACTTTATTCCTGTTCACCAGCCTTTCTTTGTTTAATTGTAGCAGCAAATAGGACGTAGCTCTCCAGCGATGCAACGAGTGAATGTTGCTCCGTTGAATAATTAATAGTGGTTAAAATACTATTAAAAGTTAAACAGTCATGGCAGATCTTCTGTACGGTGCGTGGACTCAGCAAGCCATTCCCAGCCCCCCTCCCCATTTGTTGGAGAATGGGGGACGACGACCCACAAGTACTCAAATTCACATGCTTGATCACTTTGACTCAACCAAACCAACTACAGCCCTCCATTATAAATTAAAAAGTGGGAGGGCATAATTTTGATCACGCATGAACTGGAACATGGAATCACCGGACAAGAAAGATTTTGCTTCCTGAACACATATATACTTTTGATCACGAAAATAACCTGAAATGTAACTACTATACTATAACATACTATAAAATTTGCATTGCAGATGAGGAGAGTACATCTTTCTCCTTTTTTTTTTTTTACAGAGGCTGTATTGAGAGTGTTTTAACAAACTTAATCCCTGTTTGGTTTGGAGACAGTAGTACCTCAGATAGAAAGTCCATACAGAGAGTGGTGAGGACAGAAGATTTTAGGAAGCTTGCTTCCCGTTATTCTGCATGCTGTTTATAAGGACTATATGCTTAGTGCCACACACACTCTTCATGGTCTGTTTCTGTTACTCCCCTCTGGGCGGAGGTTGGGAGAGTGTTTCTAGCAGGATTACTAAATCCTGCAACAGATTCTGTTCCCTATACCATCCATCTGGTAAACTCGCAAAATTCATTGTTCTCTCCAGGTACATGAATACAACCAAACTAGACTATGTTGTTTTGCTGTGTCATAATATATGTGGGCATGTGCATAATTTTGTATTTATTTATTTATTTATTTTGTCATCTTTATGTAGTGTATATTGGGGGTGGTGAGCCTCTGAGAGCTGTATACAACGAAATATCATTTTAATGCATGCCAATTAAAAGTGACAATAAAGTTATTCTAAATCTATGTCTAAGTCTAAAAAAATAGCAACTAAGATGATTTAACAGATTTCTTTGCACAGGTTGACAACCTTGATTTCTGTGCTGACATTGACAGCTTGTTCACAACTTTGGTCTGTGAGCAAGACTGACTAGAATGACATCTCATCATTAACATTCATCAGTGTTAAGCCTCAAGATTGCCCTGTTACATAATGCCAATGTACATCCTTCGGTACCTGTTGGCTATGCTATACACATGAAAGAGACATAAGAATATATGGAAAATGTTAAGTCACATCTAGTGCACCAATTACAACTGGAATATCTGTGGAGAGCTAAAAGTAATGGCTCTGTTGCTTGGAATGTAGATTGGATATACCACTACTCTTGTTACAGATTCAAATGGGATAGTCATGCAAGAGAGTCGCATTACATTAAAAAGAAATAGCCACTGAGAAAGAATTCGGTACCATGAGAAAAAAAGCTTGGCACATCAACCATCTGTTGACCTAATAAAGATATTTTAGTTTCTGCTTCACACGAGACTCAGATTGATGAAAACTTTCCTGAAAGCAAGAAGGACGGTGAAGGTTTTTGTTAAATAACAAAGAAGGATGCTTAAAGACAGATATTTCCAAGAATAAATTATGCCAAGATTAAGTAGAGCATTTCTGCTGATCCACAAATCAGATATGTCAACAGTGAGAAGATCTGTTAGTGGGGTCAGAGAAAATTTCCTGGAAAGCATTCAAGGATGCGGTTGAGAATTTTCTTGACAACTATGGAGCATCAAACCACATTCAGCTGGTTGACAAACTTCTTTACACACACACAACCATGAAGTTCAACATGTCACTGAAGGTTCATTTTCTGCATTTAATTTTGGACTTCCCTCTTTAAAATCTAGGGTGCAGTCGGAAATGATATTGCCACAATGAAAACAAATGATAACACGGCAACTGGAATCCATCAATGCTGGCTGACTATATTGTTGGACATTGCGGCACAATGCATCAGACATTGAGTGCAAATAAAAATCAGCAGCAAAACACTTTTAGCCCTGTTAAAGTCAACATAAGAGTGTCAGAAACATTATGCAACCAAAAACACTATCGTCATTAAAAGTTAATTTCATGTTTCTCAAGATTCCTACCTGATATAGTCGTTGTGAAACTTTATTTGTGTTCAGTTTGAAGGGGTTTATCATAATCCCCATAGAGGTGTGGTGGCTCAGTGGCTAAAATGCTGATCTTGTCGATCAGAAGGTCGGCAGTTCAGCAGTTCAAATCCCTAGCGCCGTGAAACTGAGAGAGCTCCCGTTACTTGCCCCAGCCTCTGCCAAGCTAGCAGTTCCAAAGCACATTAAAAATGCAAGTAGAAAAATAGGAACCACCTTTGGTGGGAAGGTAACAGCGTTCTTTGCCCCTTTGGCGGTTAGTCATGCCGGCCACATAACCACGGAGACGTCTTTGAACAGTGCTGGTTCTTCAGCTTAGAAATGGAGATGAGCACCATCTCCCTAGAATCAGAAACGACTAGCACATATGTGCGGGGGAACCTTTACCTTTATCATAATCACCAAGGGTTTTTCAGGAAGCAAAACCTTTTGGAGAAAGAAGTGTTGTCCACTGTTACCGCACAGCACTCGTATCTCGGACATGTGTTGGCTTCGGAGGAGCATGTGCCTTCAATAATACGGTCACAATTTGACCTTGCAGGAGAAATCCTATTTAAAGGAACAGCCCTTGCTGAAGAGATATGGCATCTCGTTCCTCACAAGTATTCTGTATTGATTCTTCAGGATCCACAACTCTACAAGTATCTAATGTCCAATTGTAATTAGACCTCATGGCATCACCCTATGATTAGTAATGGAAGAAAAGCAGAACTCAATGGAACATGGTGTCCTTGTTGGGAATGCAAATGTTAAAAGTCCCAATGGACCGAAAAGCTCGTTCTTAAGAGAGCTACATGCTCCAGTGAGATTCTGTCCGACTGATTATCACCAATTTCTCCATCCATAGAGGTTACATGCTGGGTTTGCTGCAAAGGTTTTTCAAATCAGATCTATCACAGTGGTTAGAATGCAGTATTGCAGGCTAATTCTGCTGACTGCCAAGAGTTCGATCCTGACCTGATCAAAGCTGACTCAGCTTCCCATTCTTCCGAGGGCAGTAACATGAGGACTCAGATTGTTATATACTGAATGTGTAAACTACTTAGAGGGGGGCTGTAAAGCACTAGGAAGCAATACATACGTCTAAGTGTTATTGCTATCTGGTCAGATTTTCAAGCTATCTGGGATAAATTCAAAGTTATCTGTACCCAGCTTATCTCAGCCTTTGAATGAATCGGTTGCTGATCTTGTATGACTTCATTGGTTGTGAGTAGAGTGTAGAGACAGAACTAAGGATGTACTTTGTGTCCCATCTTCGTTGATCACTCTGCTTGGTCTAGTGACTTCCTTTTGCTTTTTTTCCTCAAGAACCTGTGTAGTTTGCTCTCTTCACTATTCCATTTAGATGCCAGAAGTTGCTCATTTTGGATTTGGATTTGGATTTATTGCATTTATATGCCGCCCTATTCCCGGAGGGCCTCAGGGCGGCTCACAAATCAGGGGAATACAGACAAGGGGAAAAACAACAAACAAGCAACTACAAAAGAATTTAAAAAACAATTAACAACCATACAGTTCGAGCGGGGACGGGAACTCATCAACCCCAGGCCTGTCGGGACAGCCAGGTTTTAAGGGTTTTGCAGAAGGCCTGAAGGGTGGTGAGGGTCCGAATCTCCACGGGGAGCTCGTTCCAGAGGGCCGGAGCAGCCACAGAGAAGGCCCTCCTCCGGGTGGTAGCCAATCAGCATTGGCCGGTAGATGGGATTCGGAGGAGGCCTACTCTGTGGGATCTAATAGGTCTGGTGGAGGTAATTGGCAGCAGGCGGTCTCTCAAGTACCCAGGTCCAATACCATGAAGGGCTTTATAAGTGACGACTAGCACCTTGAAGCATATCCAGAGACCAATGGGCAGCCAGTGCAGCTCGCGGAGGATAGGTGTAACGTGGGTGTACCGGGGTGCACTCACAATCGCTCGCGCGGCTGCATTCTGGACAAGCTGAAGTGTCTCCGAATGCTCTTCAGGGGCTGCCTTCTCCTTTTTACTATAAATACGGCTTCACTAATCACTGTTCAAGTTAGATATCAAACCAGAACTAATTGTGCACAAATTCTTTCCCTCCAAAACTTCTAAGCTATCTTTGGGGTTTTCTAGATAGAATAGAATAGAATAGAATAGAATAGAATAGAATAGAATAGAATAGAATAGAATAGAATAGAATAGAATAGAATAGAATAGAATAGAATAGAATAGAATAGAATTCTTTATTGGCCAAGTGTAATTGGACACACAAGGAATTTGTCTTTGGTGCATAAGCTCTCGGTATCCATAAAAAGACAAGATACATCCATCAAGAATCATAAGGTAAAATGCTTAATGATAGTCATAGAGTACAAATAAGCAATCAGGAAACAATATCAATACAAATCAGAAGGATACAAGCATCAAAGTTACAGTCATGCAGTCATAAATTGGAGGAGATGGGTTATAGGAACGATGAGAAGACTAATAGTAATAGTAATGCAGTTTTAATGAATAGTTTGACAGTGTTGAGGGAATTGTTTAGCAGAGTGATGGTGTTCGGGGAAAAACTGTTCTTGGGTCTAATTGTCTTGGTGTGCAGTGCTCTATAGCATCATTTTGAGGGTAGGAATTGAAACAATTTATGTCCAGGATGCGAGGGGTCTGTAAATATTTTCTCAGCCCTCTTTTTGACTCGTGCAGTGTCGAGGTCCTCAATGGAAGGCAGGTTGGTAGTAATTGTTTTTTCTGGGGTTCTAATTATCCTCAGAAGTCTGTGTCTGTCTTGTTGGGTTGCAGAACCAAATTAGACAGTTGTAGAGGTGCAGATGACAGACTCAATAATTCCTCTGTAGAACTGTATCAGCAGCTCCTTGGACAGTTTGAGCTTCCTGAGTTGGTGCAGAAAGAACATTCTTTGTTGTGCTTTTTTGATGACGTTTTTGATGTTAGGTGTCTGTTCTGTCCTGTGATTCTAATGAATATGCAGCCACAAGCTTGGCTGTCTGCCATAACTAATGATGGAGATAAAGCCACCTCTTGGCTAGGAGCCTAGAACGCTATCTTCAAGAAACCAAGATTAGACTTACAGAATGCTAGTAAAGTAGACTGTTGTTTCCAGCAAAGATTCCCCTCCCGTCGCTCCACCTATAAGCTCTTTGGGAGGGGCCACAACAGTAGCCACTTGTCCCTATTTCCTTCTATGACGTCTTCTCCACAGCTGCTCCCTTCTCTTCTCACTCTACGCACAGGCATATCAGGGACAACCTCCCTCTGTTCTCCTCACTGCTCCCTGACTCAGATGCCACCTGGTGGCCAACAGGCCTCTCTAGTCTCTACTCTGACTCCAAACACCCTCCAGAGTCTTCTTCATCCTCCAGAACAGTCCCATAATGGTCATCGCTGCCAGAGTCCACCAACAGCTCAGCCAGCCACTACTGGGCCACAACAGGTGTCCATTTTAGGTCTTGAGATATGATAGAACCTAGAAATTTGAAGGTCTCTATTGTTGACACGGCATTGTCTAGTATTGTAAGAGGTGGTAGTATGGGAGGGTTTCTCCTAAAGTCTACCACCATTTCTATGGTTTTGAATGTGTTCGGTTCCAGTTTCTTCCAGTCTAATTGTACAGGTATCTGGTGTGATTTTGTCTAGCTTCACCTGCTGCTTCCTGTCTGATAGGAAGCTTGTGATCCATTTACAATCGAACTTCAGCTCCCATATCTCCTAGCCAGTGTGGCAATGGTTATGGGGCCCTTGGCCCCATAACCAGTTCATCTAGAAGGCTCCAATTGGAGAGCCAGTTCATCTAGAAGGCTCCAAATTGGGGAGCCAGTTCATCTAGAAGGCTCCAAATTGGGGAAAGTTCATCTAGAAGGCTCCAAATTGGGGAAAGCTAATTTAACATGACTTGGTGATAAATCTACCAAAAGTTTTACACTAGTAACAGTTGATTAGGACAGTGTTTCTCAACCTTGGGTCTTTTTAAGATTGGAATTCTGGCAGCTGAAGACCACATACATCTTAAAATAGGTTGAGAAACACTGCTCTAATCAACTGTAATTAGGGGGGAAAAAACTTTACGTTTGAAGGATTTTACTCCTAATCTTCCATTCCCACCCTACCCCCCAGCCTCATTTTATTTCCACTGGATTCTGCTAAACGTCCAGTTTTTGCTTTCAGCTCTTATCAGACCCACACAGAAGGCAGCTTGACTTCATTAGTTTATAGTCTTGGAACAATCTGAGACCTAATCAAAACAAAACCCTCAGCCTTTCACCAAGTTTCTTACACACTTGCTCCTAATCTGTCTATCGCATCCAAATGATAATCTGTGCCCCCAAAACTTTGATTTCTGCTACTCGCCACCATCCCTGTCTTTGAACTCAAGATAAGCTAGGTTGTTTGAAATCCTCAGGAAAGCAAACCTTTCCCTCTTTTACTATATTCTATTTCCAAATGCTTAAAAAGGAAAAATTAAGGTGGGAAGAAAAAAAGGCCCACCTGATCCTTCTGAGAGATTATAGTGAAAAGCATGCACCATCTCTCCCCGTGTTTTCTGGCTGTGCACTAGCATGGAAGAGATTAGCATGAAAGTTGAAGATTTTGGAACAAGACCAGTCATTATATCTCAGCAACGCAAGAGATTACAGCTATGAATCCTTTTGCTGATCTTGGGAAAGGCCAGGGCTCAAAAGACTGTGCTGTGCTTGAGATGCTTGGAAAATAATTTGGACTGTGGCAACAAACCAAGTTCTTTTCATTAAAAGTCTTGACAACTGTGAACTGGCCCTTCATCATGCACTAGTCTTATAAAGACACCAGGAATGACTGTAAATGTGTCCCTTGTAGCATATTATAGAGAACATTACAGGAAGGCTCTTCCAATGCCAGCTTTTTCTTAGCTTAATGAATTTCTTTCAGGGTCTCTGAACACTGTACTGAGACCACCAGTAAATTTCCTTCTAATCTTTCTTGGATAATCTTTACAAGGATTGGACGGAATTCAGAATTCTTTCCCTTCTTAAAGAAGATAGGCCCAGAAAAGAATTATATATATATATATATTTTTTGCAGGGAGAATTAAGTCCTGTTTGGCCTCTGATAATCAAGATAAACGTGGTTTAATAAAAACTGGGCACTGTCTTCATCACTATTGTCGGCAGAGAAAATTTGCTTTTTGGCCATTCAAGAGAGCAAAGAAATACATTTTATCTCAGGGAGGTATGCGCTCATAAATAGAGCTGTACAAAAGAAGACTTGCGCGCAGTGTTTCAGGGATATTTATTTGCCTATTCTGCATCAATTGGCAACCTCTTCAGGGATTCTCCACATTAATAGGCAAAATGAAGATAAAACCAACCCAGATGAAGATGTGACAGTGTCCTTAGTTGCTGCTCTCCTGATTTTTAGTACTACTAAAAACAGCTGTTTCATTATATATAATATAATATTCATATAAAGTCCACTCTAACAGGATCCTCGGAGTGACTTGTTTTAAGAGGGCTACGCGATCATAGGGCTGGAGAAGAACTTTGAGGTCTTCTAGTCCAACCCCCTTCTCAAGGCAGGAGACCCTATGCTTGTGATGGTGAACCTATGGCACACGGGCCACAGGTGACATGCAGAGCCCTCTCTGCGGGCATGTCAGCTGTCATATCAGCTTAGCTGCACTGTGCATGCGCGTGTGCCTCCCACTGGCCAGCTTGTCTTCTGGTCTTTGTTGCGCATGTGTGAGGGTGTGCGCATGCAGTAGACGCGTGTGTGCATGCGTGGCGGGTGGGGCGCATGTGCAGGGGGCGCTCGCATTGCATTTTGGGGCCTTGCACAGTGCCCCTGTGCCCTCTTTTGGGTTCCAGGCTGGTGCAAGGGCACCCCATGCCCCATTTTGGGCCTGGAAATAGCAATAGCAATAGCAGTAGACTTATATACCGCTTCATAGGCCTTTCAGGCCTCTCTAAGCGGTTTACAGAGAGTCAGCATATTGCCCCCAACAATCTGGGTCCTCATTTTACCCACCTCGGAAGGATGGAAGGCTGAGTCAACCCTGAGCCGGTGAGATTTGAACCGCTGACCTGCTGATCTAGCAGTAGCCTGCAGTGCTGCATTTAACCACTGCGCCACCTTGGCTCTAGTGCAAGGAAAGCTTCCTGCACCAACCTAGAAGCCAAAAATAGGTTGACAGTGCACAGGGGGTGTGCGCAGGGGGCAGCGTGAAGGGGGTGGGTGGCATGGGGAGGGTCGCACATTCCTGCGTGGGGTTGCATGCACATGCACGGGGGTGGGGTGCCCACAGGGGGTTGCATGCACATGCACAGGGTGTGTGTGCAGGGGTGGTGTCACACACGCATTGCATTATGCACACACACGCTTTCAGCATGCAACGACAAAAAGGTTAGCCATCACTCCCTATGCCATCTCAGTCCCAATAGTTGTTCAGTCTGTCTTTTTAAAATCTCCAGCAATGGAGCACCCACAACTCCTGGACATAAACTATTCCATTTATTAATTGTTCTCACTGTCAGATAATTCATCCTTACTTCTAGGTTGGATCTCTCTTTTACAAGCTTCCAAATATGGTAATTACTTCTTGTCCTGGCCTCTGGCGCTCTGGAGAATTCGTCAATAGGTCCTCTTCTCTGTGACAGCCCCATATTTACTGGAAGACTGCTTTCATGCCCTCCTGTTTTCCTTCTCTTTGGTAAGCTGGACGTACCGTATTTTTCGGACTATAAGGCGCACTGGTGTATATGACACACCAAGATTTCGAAGAAGTCAGTAAGAAAAAAACGTTTTTGTCCTCCCTGGCCCCCAGGAGTACAGGCTTCAGCAGGGCTGGGCAAAGGTAAAAACTGGCCGTTTTTCACCAAAACGGGGGCATTTTCCCTTCCCCCAGCACTCCTGAAGACTATAGAGTGCTTCTGGGGGGGGGAGGCAGAAACATGGCCATTTTGGTGAAAATTGGCCCATTTTTCATCCATTTTCCACAAAAATGTGATGTGGGGGCAGAGCTTCGGGAGGCCAAAAATGGCTTTATTCAGTGTATAAGACACACCAACATTTCCACGCTCTTTTAGGGGGGGGGAGGTGCATCTTATACGCCAAAAAATACGGTACCTACATCCCTCAACTGTTCATCATATAATTTAGCCTCCAGACCCCTCGTAATTTTCGTTGCTCTTTTGTGCCCACTTTCTAGGGCTTCAGCATCTTTTATGAGTTGTAGTGATTGAAACTAAACAAAATGACAAAATATTACAAATCTGGCTTCCTTGGTGCGATATAATGGGGCATTATCATTTATTGTGGGTCTTGATGCTATCCTTCTCTTGATGCAGCCTGGGAGTGCATGGACTTTTTTTTAGCAACTATAGTTCACTGCTGGCTCATACTTTAGTGATGGTCCACTAGGACAGGGGTCTCCAACCTTGGCAACTTTAAGCCTGGGGGAATTCAACTCCCAGAACTCCCCAGCCAGCTTTGCTTTGAATTCTGGGAGTTGAAGTCCCCCAGGCCTAAAATTGGTTGGGGAATTCTGGGAGTTAAAATCCCCCAGGCTTAAAGTTGGGTGGGGAATTCTGGGAGTTGAAGTCCCCCAGGCTTAAAGGTGGCTGGGGAATTCTGGGAGTTGAAGTCCCCCAGGCTTAAAGTTGGCTGGGGAATTCTGGGAGTTGAAGTCCCCCAGGCTTAAAGTTGCCAAGGTTGGAGACCCCTGCACTAGGCATCTAGATCCCTCTAACAACCCCTCTAGAAGAATGGCTCTAAATAAGGGAAGGAATGCTGCCTTCTGCTTGCAGTTGTGGTACCCATGGCTGGTTTTGAAAGAGATCCAATGTCTTGTTTTGTGACGCCAATGTGCTTTGCGCACTTAGATCCAATTCTGTGTTGACTTTTGAAAGGGGAAAAAAAAGGGCCTAAGGAAAATATATTTCGCACTAGGGATTCAACCAGGCTCCCTGCCATCATCTCATCATCCATTTATGGATACTTTCCCCCTACTTAGCAGAGTCTTTTGCTCTAGAAGGAAAAGCACATCAACATCCACGATAAAGAAGCAAGAGACATGCTTGAGATTGCTTTCATCTGCCTATTGCTTTGACCTTTCATCAACTTGAATTAGGTCAGGATTTGTACTTTGGGAACACAAAACAATACACAACTCCCAGCTCTCACCCTGAATATACCACAAGAACCACTATCTGTAGCCCAGCCCTACGATTAAAATGGCTTCAATTCTGACTTATTAAACAGTTCCGAGTAGCCATCCAAGAGAGCTAAAAAATAGATTGTCAAGGCCAAATAGATATCCATGAAATGGAGAAAGGTTTTGAAGAAATGAAGAATGGTTGCAAGAATTGGGTATGTCTAACCTAACAAAGAGAAGGATCGTGGGTGACATAACAGCAGTCTTCCAATATCTAAGGGGTAGACACAGAGAAGAGGGAGTCGACCAGTGGTGGGATTCAAATTTTTTTTTACTACCGGTTCTGTGGGCATGGTGTGGTGGGCGTGACATGGCTTGTTGGTCACGGCATGGTGAGTATGGCAGGGGAAGGATGCTGTAAAATCTCCATTCCCTCCCCACTCCAGGGGAAGGTTACTGCAAAATCCCAATTTCCTCCCAATCAATTGGGACTCGGGAGGCAGAGAATAGATGGGGGCGGGGCCAGCCATAGGTACTATTTGCCGGTTCTCTGAACTACTTGAGATTTCCGCTACCGGTTCTCCAGAACTGGTCAGAACCTGTTGAATCCCACCTCTGGAGTCGACCTATTCTCCAAAGCAGTTGCAGGCAGAACAAGAAGCAACAGATGGAAACTTTTGAAGCAGAGATCCAACATAGAAATAAGGAGAAATTTCCTTATTAACCAGTAGAAAGGCTGGTATTCAGAAGTTATGGGTCTTCCATCATTGGAGGTTTTTGTTTAAGTCCTCGGGGCTATGACGACGCGCAAAGACTTGCAGGCTGCCGGATGCTCCTGATTGGCTGAGACACGAGGCTTCCTATTGGTCCGCTGTCTGACAGCTACTCTATAAAGAGCTTTTTGCATGGCAAATGTTGTTTTTGCCACTTCGGGAGTTGCCTTGCACTTTTCCTTGTTAAAAGTTAGTAATAAAGATTGCTATTCTTTACAACAGGGGCAGGGGTGGGTTTCAACCGGTTCGCGGCGGTCCCTGCGAACCGGTTGGTCGCCGAACCCGGAAGTAAGTAACTTCCGGGAACGGCGAAGGGCGCGCCCGCCCGCCCGCGGTCCTTACCCGGTTTTGATGAGTTCTGCGCTTCCACGCATGCGCAGGACGCATACAGTGCCTGCGCGATCGTCCAGGAGCAGCTGGAGCGTCGCGCAGACGCTAGTACACATGCGTGCACCGTGCATGTGCACGAGGACGCCACTGGCCCCGTTCCAACCGAACCGGTTGGAACGGGGCGAGAAACCCACCCCTGAAGAGGGGTATCCAAACTTGGGAACTTTAAGACTCGTGGATTTCAACTCCCAGAATTCCCCCACAAGTCTTAAAGTTCCCAGGTTTGGACACCCCTGCTTTACAACCTGCCTTGTGTAGTTCTCCATACAGAGCAGTTTTCAGGAGATTGAACAGCCGTTAGTCTGAAATACTGTATGCTGTCCTGCCTGAGCAGGAGGACGGACTAGGATACCTCCCAAGTCCCTTCTAACTCGATTACCCTGTTTAATTCTACAGGGGGGGAAAAGTATGATTGTTGATTTCCAAATGTTGTCTTTTAAAATACTTGCTCTTTATCTCTTTGCAGTTCAGCACCATAAACCAATGGGTTGGCGCTACAAGGAAGTAGATTCTGGTTAGATAACAAGGAGGAACTTTGTAGTGGCAAGAGCTGTTGAACAATGAAATGGGTTGCTTCAGTGGAGGTTTTGAAACAGAGGGCAAACAGTCAACTCTCTGAAATTCTTTAGCAGATCCTGTGCCAAGCAGAGACTCCGTGACCCCCACAAGGCAGACCTAGAAAATAGTGACACTTTTCATCATCCTAGGTCTTTGCTAAAACCGGTCTGGCATATTCCCAAAATCTGATTTGAACAAGTAGGCTTCCCTTTCACAGGCTTGCGATAGAACATGTGCCTTTGCTATAAACAAGCATTCCCTGTCTATTATGCACATCACATAACAGAAAAACGACCAGGAACAAGTTTCCATCTACCAAGATCTACCGTATTTTTCAGAGTATAAGACGCACCGGAGTACAAAACGCACCAAGATTTTGAAGAGGCAAATTAAAAAAAATGGTTTTTGCACTCTGCAAACCTCTCAAAAACAACCCGTTTTTTGTCAAAAAAAAGGGATATGCATAGCCTTTAGGAGGCTTCCAGAGTGCTCCTTGGGTCTGGGGGGGGATTCATGGCCCATTTTTTGCTCATTTTTGCCCTCCCCAGCCCCCAGGAGCACTCTGGAAGCCTCTTAAAGGCTATGCATGGCCATTTTTGCAAAGGGGGCAGGATTTCTGGAGGCCAAAAATGCTGTATTCAGGGTATAAAATGCACCCAGATTTTTACCCTCTTTTTTGAGGGAAAAAGGTGTGTCTTATACTCCGAAAATTATGGTAGCTTTTTTTTTTAAGGAGCATGGATTGGTTACACTGATCCTAATAACTGCCAAGTTCTTTCATTGTAAGGAGTTACTCCTGTCATCAGCACTTAAAAGCATAACATTCAGCAGACAAAATTCCAGCTATAGATGGGGACTATATTCTTCCATTCCAATAGGAGTTGTGCCTATTCTTTATTTATTAAAGAATATTTAATTTTGCACATAATTACCGCAGCGAGAATAGGACTCGCAAAGTATTGGAAAAGGGGTACCATACTGACAGACCGTTTTATAATCCAAAAGATCTTTGATTGCGCAGAGATGGATAAACTCACATTGGAGTTAAGGGACAAGGAAGACTCAGAATATTACACAGTTTGGGAAAACTGGTATCAATGGATAAATAATAGGAACGTGAAATGTATAGGTTAGAAACATAGGTGTATAGATATAGGAATAATTAGGAATGTATAAAAATGTATTTGAATAACAAATGGTTATGCTAGTACTGTCAACAAGGATTGTAATTTATACAAAATTATTTTTAAAGGTATTTGTATTTTAATGTTTCAAGTTTTCAACAGAGTTTCTGGAGAAGACTCTAATGCTAGGAAAGGTAGAAGGAAAGAGAAAGGAGGTGATCGGATTCAGTCACGGTGGCAATAGAGGCACCATTGAAGACCAGGTTCAAGCTAGGTTGTCATGGAGATCATCTATCTCTGTGGTCTCCAGGAGTCAAAAAAAGAATTCGATAACACTTAATCAACATCATCATCCAAATCCAGCCTGCGTGGTCAAGTCAAACCGAGCTGGTTGGATTGATTCCAGGGCTTGATGATACAAGTCAGAAAGAAACTTGAACCAATTCAGAACTAAACTCTGACAATTCTAGCAGTTGCGATTGTTGCAAAGGTAGGAACTGTGTTTTGCAAAACAGTTTTCAGAGTTTTATATATCAGGGTTGGGTAAAGGAGGCAGGTCAATGACTAATATGTTTATTTCCTAATCTCTAGCCTCCTTGGTGTAGATAAGGAATCTGTTGCTTGTAAATGTTATCAAATGCTAACCTAGAAAGTGGGGGGGGGCGGTAAACACTTCCCTTTAAAAAAACAAACAGAATGTGAGAGGAAGGAGGTGGCTGGATGGAGTCTCTGAAGCAGTAGGCGTGAGCTTAAAGGGACTCCATTGGATGGTAGAGGACAGGAAGGCCTGGAGGATCATTGTCCATGGGGTCACGATGGGTCAGACATGACTTTGCAGCTAACAACAACAATAAATGAAAGGAAAGGAATATTTTAAGATTTGCAAAATTCTATTAGTGTAACCTTAGAATAAAGATAGAACTAGGATTCTTGGTTGTGTTTCTTGTCTGGACTATTCAAAAGGTTAACGCAAACTGAGTTATTTACCAAAACTTTAAAACAAGTCTTTTTAGCTCTACAAGGCAGATCGCAGGTCAAGACTAGTTTTAATGTAACAAGATATACTAACCAAATTTTGCAAATCTGGATGTGTTTCTCCTTATCTTTGCATAAATTAGGAAGGCTCTTGTCTGACACTTTCTTGACCAAGGCTCAAGAGCCGTTTATCTGACTATTGCCTTGGTATGGCTTCTTCCTTCTCTCCTTCAAAGGCATTACATATCCCTCTCTAGGTCTGAACTGTGGTTGGTTCAGATCATTGTACAAAAACTTTTTCTTCACACAAACCTTTTTTTAAAAAGTGTGTATGTGTGTGTTCAGCTAGATAAATATGGATGGATGCAGGGGTGGTTGGAAGATTAAGAAGAAATAAGGTAGATATTAGATAGATAATAGACAGACAGACAAATTAGATGATAAATGAAGAGATAGAAATGAATAGATGATAACAGATGAAAAGATAGATAGATAGATAGATAGATAGATAGATAGATAGATAGATAGATAGATAGATAATTAGTAATTAGTAATTTAATAGATTTGTATGCCGCCCAATCCCGTAGGACTCTGGGCGGCTTACAAGACAAGATAAAAAATTAAAAGTTAAAAACAGAAAGATACAATTAAAAAATACAATTTTAAAACAACACATGCATAAAATCCGTCTAGGTGGGGCTGGACCTTGTTCAACAGCCCAGATAGATAGATAGATAGGTAGGTAGGTAGGTAGGTAGGTAGGTAGGTAGGTAGGTAGGTAGATAGATAGATAGATAGATAGATAGATAGATAGATAGATAGATAGATAGATAGATAGATAGATAGATAGATATAATTTATTGCCTGCCTACCTACCTAGCTATTTACTTACCTATCTACCTCATAATATTTATCTATTCTTTGATCTATCCTATACTACTCCTTCATGGATTACTGCCTTGTTGTGTCGAAGGGGCTCGCGTAGCTCAATGAAGCGATGAGCTATGCTGTGCAGTACCACCCAAGATGGTCAGGTCGTAGCAGAGAGCTCTAACAAAACATGAACCACTGGCAACCCACTCCAGTATCTTTTCCACAATGGATCGGACACGGCTTTGCAACTAACAACAACAACAATAAAAGAATAGATAAAAATAGGTAGCTGAATTGATAGGTAGGTAGGTAGGTAGGTAGGTAGGTAGGTAGGTAGGTAGGTAGGTAGGTAGGTAGGCAGGCAGGCAGGCAGGCAGGCAGGCAGGCAGGCTCTTTTCCAAGAAAGATGGATACATTAATGCACAACCAACCAAGTCCAAGTTATCATTGCAAATGCAGCATCACTAATGGTAGCCTTATTATGAGTTGCAAATTTCTCCACTTGGTTTATATAAAGAGAACTGTTGAAACTGCTATAGTCCATTGAGCAACGGGAATCCAGAATGTTCTCTCTTGAGCTTAATACTCATGCAGCCAACTCATAACATTGGCCCTTGACAGAATATTCTTGGAGGACCTCTGCAAATCAATTTCACTGAATGGAATTACACATGAGATTCTTCAGTGAAGTCATTCCCTTGATACATCTATCCCCTTTCCCCTTTCTGTTCTCAACAAGCTTTCAGCCACAAAGGCTACGACAACAGAAATAGTTCTACAATGGGCTCTACACCAGCCTTCACAGACCTGAAGCCTCCCACAAATGCTAAGGTATGACTTCCAGTATCTTCCCCACCCACCAAGGAAGCTTTCGTTCAAAAATCCCTGTACAGTTGTAGTAGAACACAAGCTTCTTTTGAGCCACAAAAGAATCTGAATTTTCTGCTTCAGTTCTTTATTCCTGCAATAATTACTCTGATCTTGCCTCCCCTCCCACCAAGGGTCTCTGAGCGTCATACAATAATGAAAACTTAAGAGAGAATTGAAAGAAAGAAAAAATAAGCAACAAATCCCAAAGCAACCATTGCCTGCCGAAGAATAGGGACCTGGCATAGAATCAATTGCTAAAAGCTTTCTGGAACAACCTGAGCTTGGGTTCCCGCCCCCCCTCCCCCCATCACCAAGAGAATAGGTGGAGAATTATTCCACAGAAAGGTGGCTATGAAAAAGCCACGTGGCAGAGATTGCTGGCAGAGATCTGTTAAGGATGGGTCTCTCTCTCCGTGGGATTTCAAGCCTTGGGTGGGTAGACAGCATTAGGAAGAAAAGAGACTCGCAGGCGAAACGCTTTGTTTGATTTGCAATCAACTTTGTTTGTTTTGTTTTGGGGTTGTGATGGCGAACCTATGGCACGCAGTGGGCATGCAAGCCATGACCCCAGTTCAGCTCTGCCACATATGCACACGCACCTCTCACCAGTCAGCTGATCATTGGGTCTCTGCTGTGCATGCCCATGCATGCATGTGTGGCCTCCGTGCAGGGAGGTCATGCAGGGCGTGGCACGACAAAACCGCACTCGACTAAAGCGCGCCCGATTAAACCGCGTCACTGACGTCATCAGCAGGGCAACAACAGCGAGCGCGGAGAAAGAAGGGCGCTTTAAATAGCGCTTTGAAAGCAAGCCGATTCAAGTTAAGGTAAGGGTTAGGTTTAGGGTTAGGTTTAGGGTTAGGTTTAGGGTTAGGTTAAGGGTTAGGGTTAGGGTTAGGGTTAGGGTTAGGGTTAGGTTAAGGGTTAGGGTTAGGTTTAGGGTTAGGTTTAGGATTAGGTTTAGGGGGTTAGGTTTAGGTTTAGGGGTTAATTTTAGGTTTAGCGTTTACAGCGTGCTTTTTTCTCCGCGCTGTTGTCGCGCTGTGATGATGTCAGCTACGCGGTTTCGTCGAGCGCCCTTTAGTCAAACGTGGTTTTGTGGTGGAACCGTGCAGGGAGGTCACACATGCATGCATGAGGCGTGTGGGGGAGCATGCATGCGCAGGGGTGAGGTGCATGCAGCAGGGCCATGCACACATGTGCAGGGGGGGTACGGCGGGCGCATTGCATTTGGGGGTTTGGGCACTCGACCCGGAAAAGGTTAGCCATCACGTTTAGGGAGATATTGAAAAGGCGAGATGTAAGTCCAACTAATGCTATATTTCCCAAGAGGAAGACAACTTTTCACTCCAAATAATTGTGAATTGAGGCTGGGGGCACTCATCCTGTGATGAAGAATGTTTGTGGAAGAGGAGATTCAGTCTGGGTCGGTTCAACCTTTTTCGAATGCCAAACATCTGGGTTGACTCTTGCCAATTCGAGCAGCCAAGATTGGAGCTCCCAAATAGGAGATGACCAGGGTGAGAATGAGGGCTGGATCAAACGCACCATGAGTTTGGAATCTCTACACTCCTGTAAGACCCCTATATCCAGCCTCCCTGGAGTCTGTTGACTTTGTCAGGGATGACTTGATAGAAGTGTTCCAATATTTGATGGGCTGCCACAAAGGAGATAATTTCAATCTATTCTCCAAAGCACCTGAAGGCAGGATAAGAAGCAATGGATGGAAACTAATCAAGGAGAAAGTTGATTAGTTAAGGACAAATTTCCTAACAGTGAGAACAATTAATCAGTACAACAACGTGCCTCCAGAAGTTGTGGATGCTCCAACACTGGAGGTTTTCAAGAAGATACTTGATTGCCACTTGCCTGGAATGGCATAGGATCTCCTGGTTGAGCAGCGGGTTGGACTAGAAGACCTCCAAGGTCCCTTCCAACTCTGTTATTCTACAGTTCTGCTGAGAACAGGATGGCAGAAGAACATGGTATTCTGCAAGGAAGATACTACCCGAAGTAAGCAAATGAGTAGAACGGCAAATGGAGGGAGGCTTCCGTCTTTGCTTCAGAGTAGAGCATATGCCTATATGTATTAATTTATTACAGGTAGTCCTTGACTTACAACAGTTCATTTAGTGACACTTCAAACTTACAATGGCAATAAACGTGACTTATGACAGTTTTTATACTTACGATCATTGCCGCATCCCCATGGTCACGTGAGGAAAATTCAGACACTTGGCAACTGACTCACATTACGACATTTGTATTGTCACGGGACAATACAAATGTGATCTCCTTTTGTGACCTTCTGATAAGCAAAGTCAATGGGCAGACAGATTCGCTTAACAATTGTGTCGCTAACTTAACAACTGCAGTGATTCACTTAACAAATATGGAAAGAAAGGTCGTTAAATGGGGCAAAATTAACTTAAAATGTCTTGCTTAGCAACATAAATTTTGGACAGAATTGTGATCATCACACACACACGTTGTGTGCATGTATGTGTATGGATATATATTTATTTTCTTTTGAGAGCTAGCATCATAATTTCATTTCTAACGTGTGCTAATGTGTTCCCAGAAAAAAGTGATGATAAGGGTTATCTCTTGCCTTATCTAGAGCAAGTCTGGACTATGATTAAGTTGGAAATATAAATTCTAGTTCCGCCTTAGGCACAAAAGCCAACTCTATGACTTTGGGCCACGACCAGGAGACTGTGAGTTCTAGTCCTGCCTTAGGCATGAAACTCAGTATTAGATATATTTGCTACTTCAAGTTGCAAACCTTGAGTTGAGTTTACAAAAAATAATAAAGGTGGGGATAAAAATAAAATAAAAATAGAACAGGAAGAGATCAGCAGAACAGGATGGAACAGAACGGAACAGAACAGAACTCCAGCCCCAACTTCACTTGTGCAACTTTCTTCTCCTGCATCCAACTGCTCAGGGCACCAAATTTGGATTGTGCACGTCCAGTGGTGGGATTCAATTTTTTTTACTACCAGTTCTGTGGGTGTGGCTTGGTGGGCATGGCAAGGGGAGGATACTATAAAATCTCCATTCCCTCTTGGCACTCGGGAGGCAAAGAATAGATGGGGGTGGGGGCAGTCAGAGGTGGTAGTTACCAGTTCTCCAAACTATTCAAAATTTCTGCTACTGGTTCTCCAGAACTGGTCAGAATACCAGAACTGAATACCACCTCGGTGCACGTCCTTCTAATATGAAGTTTTTCTGATGTCTTTCAAGGTGACATTATACATAATCTATCATTTCAGGCTTGATATATGCTGGTTTTAACCTGGATTTTACTCCATATAATCAAATATGTAATATATGTATATTCTCATTTTCGTTTCAATTCTATATATTCTCATCCTCTTATCTTAAGTCATATGAAAAACTGATTTCAGAAAGCCACTAGCTGTCAGGAGCTGTAACTCTCTGCTGCCATCTAAAGGTCATCTGGATCTCAGCAGTTCAGATCGAGTTCTCCCTGCTGCAGCATTCATTTCAATACAATACAATACAATACTATACAATACAATATCAGAGTTGGAAGGGACCTTGGAGGTCTTCTAGTCCAATCCCCTGCCTAGGCAGGAAACCTTATACTGTTTCAGACAAATGGCTATCCAACATCTTCTTAAAGACTTCCAGTGTTGGGGCATTCACAACTTCTGGAAGCAAATTGTTCCACTGACTAATTGTTCTAACTGTCAGGAAATTTCTCCTCAGTTCTAAGTTGCCTCTCTCCTTCATTAGTTTCTACCCATTGCTTCTTGTTCTACCCTCAGTTGCTTTGGATAATAGTTTGACTTCCTCTTCTTGGTGGCAACCCCTGAGATATTGGAACACTGCTAGCTATCATGTCTTCCCTAGTCCTTCTTTTCATTAAACTAGACATACCCAGGTCCTGCAACTGTGCTTCATATGTTTTAGTCTCCAGTCCCCTAATCATCTTTGTTGCTCTTCTCTGCACTCTTTCTAGAGTCTCAACATCTTTTCTACATCATAGCGACCAAAACTGAATGCAGTATTCCAAGTGTGGCCTTACCAAGGCCTTATAAAGTGGTATTAACATTTCACATGATCTTTGATTCTATCCCTCTGTTGATGTAGCCTAGAACTGTGTTGGCTTTTTTGGCAGCTGCTGCACACGGCTGGCTCCTATTTAAATGGTTGTCCACTAGGACTCCAAGATCCCTTTCACAGTTACTACTATTGAGCAAGGTACCACCTATACTGTACTTGTGCATTTCGTTTTTCTTGCCTATAACCATGATGGCGAACCTATGGGATGCTGAGCCATTTGTCCAGGCACACGAGGCATTGCCCTGTAAGCTGGCCAACGCGCATGTACTTTGGCCTTCTTTTGAGGCCATTTTTCAGCCTCCAGAGGCTTCAGGAGCTTCCCTGAAGCCTCAGGAGCACGAAAAACCGACCTACAGGCAAACCAGAAGTTTGGGAATGGACTTCCGGGTTGCTTGTAGGGCTAGCTTTAGTCCTCCAGAGTGTTCAGGAGACTTCAGGAGACTTCCCTGAAGGCTCCGGAGGGCAAAAAATGGCCTTCCAAGCAAACCTGAAGTTACTTCCGGGTTGCTCGTAGAGTCGGTTTTTGCCCTCCTGAGCCTTCGGGGAAGCCTCCAGAAGGCCCCTAAAGGCTCTGGAGGACGAAAAACAGCCCTACAGACAAAACGGAAGTCACTTCCGGTTTGCTTGTAGGGTCTTTTTTGCCCTCCGGAGCCTTCAAGGAAGCTGCTTGAAGGCCCCTGTAGGCTCTGGATGGCTAAAACCGGCCCTACGAGCAAACCGGAAGTCCGTTCCCGAACTTCCGGTTTGCCCATAGGGCTGATTTTTCACATTCCGGAGGGGGGGGCTGTTTTCACCTTCCCCAGGCTCCTATAAAGCCTCTGAAGCCTGGGGAGGGCGAAAAAAGAACACCAAAATTGGGGGGGGGAGCGCTGGTCATGCGGGCATGCGTGCTGGGGTTGTGCGCATAGCATTATGGGTGTGGCACGCCCATGCACCACCACCCCTGTGCTCCCCCGCTTTTGGCACGCGAGCCACAAAAGGTTCGCCATCACTGCCCTATAACATAACAGGTTAAAAACAAGAGACGGAATGCAGCCATCTGGCATTCAGAACAGGGAGCGAGTGACATATTATACGGCTAGAACTCAAAAAGACAACTGCAAAACAAATTGCTGCTATATCTGAGTAAACCCTGAGTCGTGAAATTTTAAACATCGTGGAAAGGAGGAGGAGGAGGAGGAGGAGGAGGAGTTGGAGAAAACAAAATCCATTATTGTTTGGTCGCCCAATGGCATTGATCAAACCATGGAGGTGGAATAAATCTGTATGAATTTCTTGAAGAATATAATTTTCTCAGGAAAGTTTGTTCCAGATTGTGTTTAAGCTATATTGCAATTGACCATGATGTGGTAGAGTTGATGGTCCGACACATCATCAAAGTGCATCAGACTGGAGGACTTTAAGTCAGTGGTAGGATTCAACCGGTGTAACAACATGTTCGTTTCGCGCACATATGGCATTTGAAATCAGCACTAAATCTTAACCTTTTCCTGCAAACCGGGTGAGTAAAACAGCTGAGACGCAACAATCCACTTGCCCTGCCAATCAGCTGGGCTTCAAAAAAAGGAAATATGGGGCGGAATAGAGCAGGGGCGAGTAGGTGGGGCCAACTGATCGCCGGAACTACCGGTTCACCCGAACCAGTCCGAAACGGCTGAATCCCACTCCTGTTTTAAGTGTCCTGAGTAAGTGGGGAGGAGCTGTCTAACAGTAGCAGGGAAGGATAGTTCTGGATAGAGAGAACAGAATGGAATATTTATTGACATTTTGTTGCCTGTTTTTTTTTTTTTTGCAAGCATAACATTTGAGGTTTTCCTTTATTATTTATTTAAACTTTTCCATATGCACTACACACAAGCACTGGAGTTATTGTTTTAATTATAGGTTTTTTTTTAAAGGCACTACAGAAATGTTTTTACTGGTTGCAAATTTGACAAAAATGTACCAAAACAAAAACAAAAAACAAAAAAACCCAGCTGTTTGCACTAGCGGATGCGTAGGGCAGCTTATATGTGTGGGTAGCTTGTTTGTGTGGCGTCTGAGCAAATGTTCAATTGAAAGTGTACACAAATTGTGCAGGTAGTCCTCAACTTAGGAACCATAATTGAGCCCAAAATTTACGCTGCTAAGTGAGAAATTTGTTAAGTGAGTTTTCCCCATTTTATGTTTCTCACCACATTTGTTAAGCGAATCACTGCGTGACCTGACGAAAGCGCGCACGACAAAAGCATGCCGACAAAACCGCGTCGCTAAAACCGCGACCTCATCAACGCGCCAACAACAGCACGCTGACAACAGCGTGTCGACAGAAGGGCGATTTAAGTTAAGGTAAGGGTTAGGTTTAGGGTTAGCGTTACGTTTAGGGTTAGCGTTATGTTTAGGGTTAGGGTTAGCGTTAAGTTTAGGGTTAGCATTAAGTTTAGGGTTAGCGTTACATTTAGGGTTAGCGTTACGTTTAGGGTTAGCGTTAGGTTTAGGGTTAGCGTTACCTTTAGGGTTAGGGTTAGCGTTAGGTTTAGGGTACGGGTTAGGGTTAGATTTACAACACGCTTCTGTCAGCGCGCTGTTGTCGGCGTGATTCAGAGCTCATTTGTCGGCGTGATTTAGAACTCGTGGTTTTGTCACCACAGTTTAGTCGGGCGCGCTTTTGTCGGTCGCCCTTTTGTTGGTGAACCAATCACTGTACTTCTTGAATTAGAAACGCGGTTGTTAAGTGAATCTGACTTTGCTTACCAGAAGTTCTCTAAAGATGGCTTTGGGACACTGCAACCAATAGCAGTAGACTTATATACCGCTTCATAGGCCTTTCAGGCCTCTCTAAGCGGTTTACAGAGAGTCAGCATATTGCCCCCAACAATCTGGGTCCTCATTTTACCCACCTCGGAAGGATGGAAGGCTGAGTCAACCCTGAGCCGGTGAGATTTGAACAGCCGAACTGCTGATCTAGCAGTAGCCTGCAGTGCTGCATTTAACCACTGCGCCACCTTGGCCCGTCATAAATGTGAGTGAGTCATCAAGTATCTGAATGTAAATCACCTAACCACGGGGATACTGCAATGGACATAAGTATGAAACATGGCCATAACTCACTTTTTCAGTGCTGTTGTAACTGAACTGTTGTAAGTCTGAGGAGTGTTAATCTGATTTCAGCCACTACAGGTAGTCCTCAACTTATGACAAGCAGGATCATAATTTTCAATGCTAAGCAAGGCACTTGCTAAGTGAGTCAGTTTTACAATCTTTTTGCCATGGTTTAGTGACTCACTGAAGCTGTTAAATAAATCACAAAGTCGTTAAGTGAATCTAGCTTCTATTTACGTAGTTTGCTTGTCTGAAGCCAGCTGGGAAAGCAGCAGATAGCCACCCTGTGATGCTGTAGCTGTAAATCTATATCCTGTTTTCGAGAGCTGGAATTTTGGTCACATGTCTGTGAGAATGGTGCAACAGTCATAAGTGCAAGGACAGTTTAAGTTGCTTTTTTCCAGTGCTGTTATAACTTCAAATGATTGCTAAACTTAATAGTTGTAAATCGAGAACTACCTGCGTGGTTAAGAATGGTGCTTGGAATGCCTGCAGAGGGAGAAAGGATTTAACAGATTAACAGAGTTGGGAAGGACCTTGTGGGTCATCTAGTCCAACCCCAGCCCAAGCAGGAGACCCTACACCATTTCTGACAGAGGGCAGTCCAGTCTCCTCTTGAAGGCTTTCAGTGATGAAGCTCCCACAACTTCTGAAGGCAACTTCTGTTCAACCTCTCCTTGATTAGTTTCCATCCATTATTCCTTTTCTGGCCTTCGGGTGCCTTGGAGAATAGCTTGACTCACTCTTCTTCGCGGCAGCCCCTAAGACTGCTAAGATTGGAAGACTGCTATCATGTCTCCCCTGGTCTTTCTTTTCATTAAACTAGTTCCTGCAACCCGTTTTAGCCTCCAGTCCCCCTAATAATCTTTGTTGCTCTTCTCTGCACTTTCTCTAGAGCAGTGTTTCTCAACCTTGGTGACTTTAAGTCCTGTGGACTTCAATTCCCAGAATTCCCCAGCCAGCTATGCTATAGCAGCCAGCTATGCTATAGCAGCCAGCTATGCTGGCTGGGGAATTCTGGGAGTTGAAGTCCACAGGACTTAAAGTTACCAAGGTTGAGAAACACTGCTAGTCTCTCAACCTCTTTTTTTATAGTGCGTTGACCAAAACTGGATCCGATTCGATCACACAGGTTAGGTTTCCTCCGGATTCCGTCTGCCAGCCAATGTCGGCTGGCGACTCCCCGGGGGAGAGCCTTCTCTGTTGCAGCGCCAGCCCTCTGGAACGATCTCCCCGTGGAGATCCGGACCCTTACTACCCTCCCGGCCTTCCGCAAAGCTGTTAAGTCCTGGCTGCTCCAGCAGGCCGGGGGGGGGGGGGGGCTCTCGTAATATTCAGGGCCCCCCCCGGAGACTGTGACTGTTGTATATTTTAATGTTGTTTGTGTATTATTCCCCTCCCTTGTTTTATTGTAAGCCGCCCGGAGTCCTTCGGGAGTGGGCGACATACAAATCAATAAAACTATAACTATAACTAACTATGCAGTACTCTAGGTGTGGTCTTACTAAGGTTTTATAGAGTGATATTAGCACATCACTTGATCTTGAAGCTCATGGATTTCACAAAACGATGGCCTCACTATGCCTTGCCTTCTTTAAGTCAAAGAGTTTTTATACTCGCTCACACGCACCCTGCAACAGTCCCTCTGCTCTTAACTGCCGTTTCGTGGTAGAAAACTGGGCTTCAAAGCCTTCACACTCCCTCCCCGGCGGGAATCGCACCAGTCTGGTTGCAACATTACTTTAGCCCGAGATCCCTCCGCACACATCGCAAAGTAGCGCCTTAGCCATTCTTTCTCTAGCCCAAGAACAGAGAGGCGGAGGGAAGGCACTTCTAAGGGAGGGAGGGGGAGGGAGGGGGAGGGGGAGGGAGGGAGGAAGAGAGCGCCCGAATGACTCCTCCGAGTCTCAGCCTCATAGGGAAGGACCGACCGCTGGCCAGCAGCACCCAAAAGGTCAGGCGCGGCAGCCGATATTGCTCGGTGCCAGGTGGGCATGGCATTCCACGCGCGAGCGCCCTTGCCCGCGTCGACTTGGAAGCCCGCATCCCCCATACATACGGCAGGAGCCCACGAACGGGAGTCTCGCTCTTTGGTAGTCCCCCACGAGCGGCGAAAGTGGCCGGCTGGGCGTCTTCCCTACTAGACCAAGGTGGGGAACCCACCGGTTGGTGCTGTCGCCCGTCCTTCTCTACCAACTTCTCTCCCTCCGGAAAAAAAAAAAAAAAGCACCCCGGCAAACCTCACGCGCTGTGATCTGGGTGGGTGGTGGTAGGCCAGATGTTTTAAGAATAAGTCTAGACACGCGCCAGGGGTGGAGAAGAGTTGCGAGGGGAGGGGTAGGGAAAACGCTAGACAAGGATCGCTTGGGGAAGGCATAAGAGATGCAGGGGAGCTGTCTCCACGCCCGCGCGTGGGTCTGACCCCAGGGCCAGTTGGTAGAGAGCGGGACCTCCTCCCGAACTCGAGGAGATGACGTTCACCTACTTGGAAAGAAAGTGGCGTTGACAGGTTGGTCGCCGGGCCGAGCCGGCTGCCCACGCCTGATCCCTCTCGCTGAGTTCGCCCAGGAGCGGGCCGCGCCCTAGTCCGTTCCTGGCCTCGGGAGTTCTGCGCTGCCCGACCAGCCTCCGCCTCGAGCGCTTTCCAACTCCGAGGGATGATGCTCTGTCGCTGGTCCTCGGCCGGTGGATCGTTTCCCCTCCCCCCCCAAAAAAGCGAAAGCACAAAAGTTCTCGCCCCTCTCCTCGCTCAGGCCGTGGGAACCGTAGGCCTCGATAGGAATCTGGCGGGGATTTAGCAAAGGGAAACTGTCCCACCTGAAAGCCAGACATTTTGGCTGGAGAGCCTGCTCATGGCCAGTTTTAACTTCTACATTTACAGTTTAGGCTTCCATTATAGCAGAAGTGAACTTATTTTAACCTATTTAAAACATTTATAACAGCCATTCATCATTCAATCAACTCTGGGCATGTCTGAAAAGTGTTTTTTAGAGAGCAGAGAAAATATTTTGGGGGGGGGGGGAGAAGGAGGTAAATTTGGTGAAGATGAAGGTAAACCAAATTATTCCAACTGAGTTATTAGTGGGGAATGGTATGTGATGCTGGGGCACCCACTTGCGTGCTGTATCTTGCACACAGGCACCATTGACCGTAGGTAAAAACAACCATTGGGAAAACAAATGACTGTAGCTCTCAAGATGGGTTTATAATAGTCGGGTTCACTCCACTGTCATTTTAAACTTCCAAGCAAATATGTAATTACAGACTTGTACTTAATACTGAAGCTTATAACAAAGAGTGAGGAAATTCTAGGCTGAAAGAGATTCAAGATGAACCCTAAATCTGTTTCCATCTCTTTTGGAGCAATGGCAGCTAGCTCTGGTATAGGGTTATACTGGTTTGCCTCATGTAGTAAGCCAAACCTAAATATGGTGAAGTATCATTGTGTCATCTACATGATCGATAAAGGCAGGGTTAGGAAACCATGCTAATGCATGGTTTGACCAATGTGGTTTGTTGGCTAAGCCGCAAGTGGCTGTATTACACAATACAGACCTTAGTGGACAAACATACTGGCTGCATTAAAAAGATAGGCTTAGCCGACTCAAGAACTGTGGCTTAGAGTTCAGACTAAAATAGGAACATATATTGTGTCTATTGGCTTTAAAGGGGGTTATTTAAGCCTAAAGTACAAGCGAGTGTGCAAGAGCTGTTGTGTAACGCTTGCTCCTCAGGTCTCTGTGAAAACTCCCTGCCATTAACAGATAATCCTGTAATATTGAGCAATACCACAAAAACTGCCTTGTAGGCCAAGCAAGGATTTTTATTTTGGTGAAAAATGTATCAACTTCCAGAAGAGAATTTATGTAGCTCGGGGTTGAACTGTAGAGCCTTTGGTACTTATCAGCATTAGTGAATGTGGTGTTTGCGCCCTCTTTTTTGCGGCAATTTGCCCTGTCGGTGTTGGTGGAACTGTGGTTTTCTTGACTGTTTGTCTGGTGTTAATCCCTGCTTATCTGGGTGCTGGAGGAAGGGAGGGGGTGAATGAATAAATGCACGTATACATTCATGAATGATTTAAATAGCCCAGCCTTGAGATATTATTGTTTATCATAGCATGCTGATGATTCCAGGCCCTCAACCAATGGATGGCCTCCATTCAGCAGTTTCATGTAGATTTTAAACACAAGGAGAATCCTGAGGCATCCCAAAACAATCCCCCTCCCCCTATACACACACTGCACTAACTGGAATCGATCATAGAGAAAGCTGGTGTACCACCTTGATACAGAACCTCCCACTCCCACTCCTTGTATCCAATCTAGAAGGATACCCTGTTTATCTGTATCGAAATCACTAAGAAGATGAAAGGACGGATACACTTCTCCGATCCAGCCCCTTACATCAGCAAGTGTGACCAATGCTGTGTCCATACGGTACCTTGGCTCAAAACCTCATTGGCCTCACTGAAATGGATCGAAGTAATATCTTTGTTCCGGGATTGTCTGGAGCGGTTGCTTGATCGCTTCTCAAACAACCTTCCCTTAAAAGGAAAAGTTGGAGACTGGTCAAAAATAGTCCAGGATCATTGGCTCCATCTATGGCTTCTTAAAGAGTGGGCATGCATGCCACTACATTCTCTTTCAAAGCCAGAAAAAAAATCCTGTGTCAAGGAAGCTGATACCAGGACATGGACCCCAACCCCACAGATCAACCTAGGAGGAGCCTGAATGGCCAAGCTCACATTCAGAAGGGACCTGCTCCCTCCTTTAGGAATCCCAGTTCAAACCAGCGGTAAAATCCTCCCAGTTCGGCCGAACTGGTAGGGATGATTGTTGTTAGCTCTGCAAACTAGTAGTAAATAAAAAAAGAGGATCACGTGAGCCGTGCCATCGTCTCGTCGGAAGCTTTCCCTCTGCTTTTTAAAGCATTTTTTTTCCTGCCGGTTTGGGCAAATAGGCAGGGGAAAAAATGCTTTAAAAAGCGGAGGGGGGGAAGCTTCCGACAATTGCGTGCCTCACAGCTGATCCTCGTGATCATTGGAAGCGTTTTCTCCACTTTTTAAAGCATTTTTTCCTACCAGTTCTGGCAAATAGGCAGGAAAAAATGCTTTAAAAATTGGGGTGGGGGGAAACGTCCGAAGATCAAATAGTCCAGGCAGGAAAAAAATGTTTTAAAAAGTGAAAAAAAAAGTTGGCCAACCCCACCCAGTCACATGACCCACCAAGCCACGCCCAGTGTTTTTTAAAAAAAATAGATTTCACCACTGGTTCAAACCCACTCTTGTGTTTATGCAGAACCATGTCCCCCGGGGCCCTCAACTTTCTCAACTAGAGTGGATTTGAATGAATTCACCAAATATTCCTCACAATGGCTCTGCAGATGTTCCTGTGGCTTGTCCCTCCCCAGCAAAGGGGAGTGAGTCATCTTAAGCAGAACTAAACTGTTGGTTACTGGAATTTGCAATAAGGAAGGAAAATAATGTCATTTTGCCACTTTTCGCAATGTAATTCCGAATATGGGTTTAATTAAGTTTGATTATTCTTCAACAGTGATCAAGGGTCTCTTTTGCCACTTCTTTTTCTGAAGCACCTCAAAAAACCAAAAATGGATCCAGGATTAGCACATAGAAAAAGGCCATATAGGTCCCTATCACTATTCAGCACAGGCTGCCATTAAAGTCTCAGGTGAATTGTGCTCCTGGTTCTTTGGGAAAACTAGAGAGAGCAAGCCTATAACCCTGATGGCAAACATATGGCATGCATGCCATAGGTAGCACATCTGGGCACACGAGCTGTTGCCCTAGCTCAGCTCCTGGGTCTGTGTCATGCAAGTGGGAGACACACATACATGCGCGGAGTGTGTGGGTGGTCATGCACGCTTGTGGGGGGGGGTGCCCCATTTTTGGTGCCAGGAGGCTGCAGGAAGGCCTGCTAGGCCCTAAATGGGGCGTGGGGGTTGCGCGCATGCGCAGGGGGGTGGGGGGAGCACACGGGGTCACATGTAAATGCGTGGGGGTGGGGAGAATGCTCCATTTTGGTCCTAGGAGGCTGCAGGGAGGCCTGCTAGGTCCAAAATGGGGCACGAGGGGGGTCATATACATGCGCAGGGGGTGGGAGGAGCATGGGGAGTCACATGCACATGTACAGTGTTTGGGGCACACCAGGGAGGTCGTGCATGCATTGGATTATGACTGTTGCACGTGTGTGTACACTTGGCACATGAGGACAAAAAGGTTAGCCATCACTGCCCTATAAGGTAGGGTCACATCAGCAAGGCAAAGGGCAATCAGAGAGTCATCTGCAATAGCAATAGCAATAGTTAGGCTTATATACTGCTTCATAGGGCTTTCAGCCCTCTCTAAGCGGTTTACAGAGTCAGCATATTGCCCCCAACAACAGTCTGGGTCCTCATTTTACCCACCTCGGAAGGATGGAAGGCTGAGTCAACCTTGAGCCTGGTGGGATTTGAACAACCAAACTGCTGAACTGCAGTGCTGCATTTAACCACTGCGCCACCTCGGCTCATCTGACCCTGGCAATGGACTCATATTAAGGTCTTCCACTATTAAGTCATGTTGCAATTACCCCAAGACAAGAATTGCATCCACTGTAATGCTTTGGGCCCTTCAAGACTTGAACAGGCCCATAACTGCTTGCTGTTTTCTACAGCCCACCCTCAACCAGATGATCAGAGTCATACAACTGACAGCAAATCTCTCCCCTCCCTCCCTCCCTCCCCAATTTCCCAGGTTCCAGCTGGTGCCAAACCTGGGACTCAAGTGGGAAACTCAGCCCACCCAGGTCTTGGTAATACAAGGGAGATTGGCCACTTCATCCATGATTGAATTGTGAATGAAGACAGATCTTAAAAGTGCTTATAGTCAAGGCGGTTTTCCCAGTTGCAATGGATGGCTATGAAGGTTGGACTATAAGGAAGGCTTGAGCGCCAAAGAATGGAGGCCTTTGAACTCTGGTGCTGGAGAAGACTCCTGCGAGTCCCTTGGACTGCAACTGTCAATGGTCTAATAAATGAAATTTGAGTCTGAAAGAGAAGGTGGGGGCATCACAGAAGGATATCGCTGTCTCAAACCCCCCTCTCCCTCCTTCCCTCCCTCGTTTGGGGGATAATATGTGAAGGCGATCAAACCGATCAGTCTTAGAGGAGATCAACCCTGCTTGCTCTTTATAACGCCAGATCCTGAAGAGGAAACTCAAGTACTTTGGCCACCTAATGAGGAGGAAGGACTCACTGGAGAAGAGCCTCGTGCTGGGAAAGATGGAGGGCAAAAGAAGAAAGGGAGGACAGAGAATGAGGTGGCTGGGTGGACTCACTGAAGCAATAGGCATGAGCTTAAATGGATTCCAGAGGATGATAGAGGACAGGAAGGCCTGGAGGAACGTTGTCCATGGGCTCACAATGGGTCAGACATGACTTTGCAACTAACAACAACAAATAATCCAACATTCAGGACCAACATACAGAGTTGTTGGATTTCATAAAATGCTGATGCTATGATACTCAATTAAGGAGCCAATTTAATATATAAAGTGATTAGTGAGGACTGAATGTCAAAACTGTTCTTAAATAATGCCTCTGAGCCATCATACTCACATCTGTCACAATTTCAATCTTCCTGCTTCCTATTTCTTGCCCTCCTAATTTCATACATTCCTAACAACTACTAGCACCACCTCTCACGCTACACACCAACTCAGCCATTGTTAATCTAGCACAGGAGCATCAGTACACCTATCTGGTCATTTCTGCCCTCATGTACTCAACAGCCTGTATGGGTCTTTAGCAAATTCTACTATCCTATAGGAGAAAAAAATGTCTGTAGCTCAGCGTTTGAACTATTCTTGATACGCTTTGAGCTTGGTGGTTTTCCTGCAGTTGTTTTGTTACTATAATGTTATATAGCTGTTAAAGGGATGCAGTAGCTCAGTGGCTAAGACGCTGAGCTTGTTGATCAGAAAAGTCGGCAGTTTGGCAGTTCAAATCCCTAGCACCATGTAACGGAGTGTGCTCCCATTATTTGCCCCAGGTTCTGCCAACCTAGCAGTTTGAAAGCACGTAAAAATGCAAGTAGAAAAATAGGGACCACCTTTGGTGGGAAGGTAACAGCGTTCTGTGCACCTTTGGCATTGAGTCATGCCACATGACCACGGAGATGTCCACGGACAGCACTGGCTCCTCAGTTTTTGAAACGGAAATGAGCACCGTCCCCTAGAGTCATAAATAACTAGCACATATGTATGAGGGGAACCTTTACCTTTATATAGATGTTACATTATCATTGTAAAGGACAATGGAGTTTCCTGGTTGTTAATACATAATCTGTCTCAGCAGTCTTAGTTAGATTGTAGTTTCTTCCTCGATGGTTCCTTTATTAGGCTGTTTTCTTTTTCCCCCTGTTTTTCTTGTGCGGTTTCCTGCTTATTTGGTGTTGGCTGCTGGAAGGTGGGCTAACAATAGTTTATATAAATTAATACTAATTTATTAAATGTATATGCTACTTCACTCCCAGCAATTCTGGGTGGTTTTACAGTGGTTAAAATATGCAGAAATCAATTCAGAAATAAAACACACACACACACACACACATACACAAACACACACACACACACACAAGAGAGAGAGAGAGAGAGAGAGAGAGAGAGAGAGAGAACAAAGAACAATTGAAAAACAAACAAACAAAAGAACCTTGGAGAGGAAGAAAAAAGAAGAAAAGGGTGTCGCAGTCATCTTTGCAAAAGATCTAGGCAAATAGGTTGGGATGTGTTGTAGATTGTTTGCCTCTTTCGTAGCTTCTGCTTGTGTCTTTTAAATTGTATATCAGTTTATCTCTATGTATATCTGTGTGATTATTGACAACTGATTTCTCAGAATGCCAAGCTGCTATTGCGCATCCTGTGGAAGCACAGTCTCCCCTTCTTTCTCCAGGGATAAAGATCACCATCCCAAGTAGATATGAAGTTGCAGGGAACCTAGGGATCCAGGCCATCTCCAGGTCTGAGGGAAATGCCCAGCCTTTACTTTGGGCAGCTGGTGAGGGTCACATGGAAAACTCAGGAGATGGGCAGCTGGACCTCAACTGGAGCCAAGACCTGGTAGCCACCAGCCATTTTATGTCCAGCCAGCAGGTAAGCTGAACTCCATCAAACCGCAGGGGTCCCTTCAGCCCAGCATTGGCTTCTGCCATAATTCTCCATCATTGCTCACATAAATATCCAGGGTCATTACAGCTTTAAGACCTCCCAGGGCTCTAGGCATGTCAGAAGGTGTGCTGGCAAGTGCCCTGATGGTTATTCCCAACCACACATATTGACCTAAGAGTTATCGCAACTGTCAATCACCGCAAACAATAAGGGACGCAAAATAAACAAAATCCAAACAGACTTCGATCCCTCCATAACTAAAGTCCACTTTCAGATACCATTTTCTGCTGGTGCTGCTGGTACACATTACAGAGCCAAGGTGGCGCAGTGGTTAAATGCAGCACTGCAGGCTACTGCTAGATCAGCAGGTCAGCGGTTCAAATCTCACCGGCTCAGGGTTGACTCAGCCTTCCATCCTTCCGAGGTGGGTAAAATGAGGACCCAGATTGTTGGGGGCAATATGCTGACTCTCTGTAAACCGCTTAGAGAGGCCTGAAAGGCCTATGAAGCGGTATATAAGTCTACTGCTATTGCTACAAGAATGTGAACAATATTTTTCACACTGACCAGCAACTATTCATAAGTAGTGGCAAAGATAAATTATTGTAAGAACTATCCAAATGCCAAACACATATATTCCAGATTTTGCAGCTATTAAATTCTGCATGCCCATTGGCCTAATTCATTTCCTAGCTCCAAATTTCATGCAGTTTTTTTCAGTGTTTTGCAAAATATGTGGGAATGGAATAAAATAAAATAAAATAAATAATGGATGCCAGTTTCTCTGTGCTGCCCTTCCAAATACTGATATTTTCAATAACTTTACCCCTCAGTTGTAGCCTTAGAGACAATATCCCTTGTGAACATATTTTTGAAAATAAGCCTTTTTACCAAAGAGATAAATGTAGTTGTTTTAAATGCACATTCAGGAGATTGTATAGTTTGTCTATGACTTGTTCAAAGGCCTGAGAGTTATAGTAATTTTGTTGTTATTCTTAACAAGTTATATAACTCTAGTACAGTAGGCAGAGTTAATTAAGAGATAATAATGTTCAATCCAAATGTTTTCTGGTAAAAGAGAGAAATATTCAAAAAGGTTGGGAAGGATGATGATCAGAAGCAAAGTAAGCTTCCTGTGTAATATGTCAAATGAATATTCCATGATGCCAGAAATGTGCAATGAGGTTCCTTCTAGTTGTATGGAAGGAAAAATATCAGAAAATTAAACTTCTGAATTTGGCAGGAAGCAGGGAAATGGAGGGGAGGGGCAGGAAACATACTTTTTGAGCATTTATTTATGTATGAAAATGTAAATAGTCCATCATCATCATCATCATCATCATCATCATCATCATCATCATCATCACCACCATCACCTAAAATCTTGATTTTGGGATACGAATCTGCATGCCCTTCCTCAAAAAATATCTCTGCCAGTACAGTTTGGGCTGTATTCTGTACTTGGCTGGACAAGTTAAATCCCATGTAATGAGGCTTAACCCCCGCACTGAGCCTCAGAGAATCTGGGCAGGGGGCCAACCAGCTAGGCCCGTCTCCCTGGGGAGCGGGGAGTAGGATTAGCACAAGAACCACCACCCCCTTTCGCCATCCCTCCCCCAACCCCCGGAGCAGTGGCAGGATCAGCAGCTGTTGCAGCCAAAATTGCTGGAAACCAACCCTCTCCTTAGGCGCTCTCCCTCCCTCCTTTTCTCTCACACACTCCGTGCCAATTTCAGTTCCCTGAGGCTTCGGTTACGCTGGCTCGGGTCTCTGGTCGGGAGCCAAGTGCCTCCAGTCAGCGCCAGAGGAAACGCTCGGGTATCGGCAACGCCCTCTGCGCGCACAGGTAACACACGCCCACGTTGGCCACCTTTGCGGCGCGCCTTGGACGCTCCCCCCGCCTACATCTCTCTCCCACGTCCGCCTGGTCGGCCTGCGCCCTTCCTTCTTTCCAGTCCGGCCTCCGCTGACCTCACTGTGGGAACAATCGGGCGGATGAAGATCCGCCTGTTCCCGGGCGGCCAGTTTCTGAAGACAACCCGAAGGCTGGGGAGGCGTCGAGGAGGTGAAAATTACGGCTGTTGTCACGAAAGCCACGTGTGCATATCCCTGCTCGGCGTTTTGCCGGTGATTCTCCAGGCGAGCTAAGTCTGGAGAGGCTGGTCTAAGCCAACCAGCGCTGTCAGTTGGCCCCATCCCGAGGAGTGGGAGTCGGTCCCGTTGAATTTCACGGACCGATTCGTCTGAATCCAGCCAAGAAGTGAGTCCGCCTCCGTTCAGGCTGGAAAAGAGAGGGAAGCAGCCTTTCCCAGTCTGATGCTGTCCAAAATATTGGACCAGCTCTTTTCATTTCTAGCCAAGTACAGTCCCAACAGCCAACATCTCCGAGAGACATCAAGAGAGGGATGTCTGGTGAATAGTAGAGAACTGCAGTACCTTTCCATTATAGCAATCCTAATTTGACTCAACATTTACATTAAAATTGCATTTCTATTTTATGACTCCACTTCCCAGTTCTTTTATGAACAGGTGGAACAGGGTTCAAATAAATCTACCCAAGACTTGTGGGTTGCTGTAGGACTAAAGAACTAAGCCAATGTTTTCCAACTCCCAGAATTCCCCTGCCAGTAGGCAAATCATTATAATAAATCATATACAGTTGGCACATAGGCTGAAGTTAATACTAAATGCAAACATTGATACATGTCCTTAACTCCCTTGTTTTTAACCTCTTCCCAAGCAAAGACTTGTGTCATTAAATATATCGTGAGATTGTTATCCATCCATCTCCAAGAAAGTGTTCAAATGAAATGTGTTTATCAAGATACTAAAACAGAAGCAGCTGAAATGCATTATAATTTAGGTTTTTTATTTACGTACCATCCACTCTTCTAATGGTTTTCTGTGTGTCATAAAGTACAGTATCATTAACATGTGTTACTACTACTAATAGATGGAATAGATGGAAAACAGAAAAGCTAACACAGTGGTCTTGAAAGGCTTCAGACAATAAAACTTCTTGAGGAAAAGAGGACTTGCTTCATTGCCTGAGCAATATAACCCATTGTCTTATAAGTCTATAATATATAATAACATCGAAGTCATGAATTTGAGATGGGCAGTCCTATAAATTGAAATATGAAATTTAAATAAATAAGGGCTCAACCACAGGGAAAGCTGGAAAAGTTGTCAAATGCACTGGTAGGAATTAATGCTTTATGTTCAGGATAGGCTATGTAACACTTTGAATTCAGAAAACAAAGGTGGATGGCCCCAAATTGTAGTTTCTTGTGTTAAGCAGTGCACTATAGTCAAGAGTGCACTTCTCAGCCATGGGAGGGGGGGGGGAATGTTGATTCACAACAGATAAATAAGTTCAGAATAGCTCAAATTATTGAGAGGATAAGTGGTAACAAAAAAAAAGTTGCATTAAAAAGTTGCATTAAAAAGAGGTGCCTACTGTCCCTGTCCCTTGTATTCGTATTCGTATCATGTATTCATAATCATGTCTATACTTAACATCTGTTATCTAATTCATGCTTGACGAAATAAAATAAAATAAACTATCTTGCACTCGCGGTTTGCTCCCAAACCAGCTTCGAAAAGGGCGCCTCGGTTGCGGAAAAGAGGTGGGCACGCCTGACGCTTTGGCACCCAACACCTGCAGGCGCCTCTCAGGGGCTGCGGGCGGCGGTTTGTTTAGCACAGCTGGCAACTCGCGCGCGCGCGCGCACACACACACACACATACAAACAGAGGCGGACGCGCGCGCCGCTCTCCGGAGCCTTCCTGGGCTCCCCGAACTCCGATCCACCCATCCTCCGGTCTTCCAGGTTTCCCGCCCAACCGTCGCCAGCAGAGCCCGTGAGGTCAGCGACGGCGGCGCGTCGAATGAGCTGTCTGGGCTGAGAAAAAGGGGTGGCCGGTGGGCGGGTGGCTCAGGCAGGCGCAGTGTGGGGCCCCGCTGAGGGAAGAAGGCGGGGAGGGGCGGGGGGAGGGGCAGGAGGGAGAGAGAGGGCGGCAGGCAGATCGAGCGCCGCCAACGTCTTCCCCTCCCCCTCCCCTTGAGACGTCGAAGAGGAAATATCCTCACGTCTCCCCGCCCCCCTTCAACTCTTGTTTCTGTGGAGGGGGGGGGCAAAGCGAAGTGTGTGTGTATTGGAGGGGGGCGCCGCCTCTGAAGGCGACGCGAAGCCCTTCCTTGCGGCGTCCGCGACGTCGAAGGTGGCTGCCCGGCAACCGCCACCTCAGGCGGGGAGGGGGAGGGGGGGCGGCAGCCCGTCAGTCAGTCAGCCGGGCCGTCAAGTCACGTGCAACACCCTCTGAGGCAGAGCCGACGCTACCTCCCTCCCCCTCCCCCAACCCCCTCCAACTTCCTGGCTCGCGGCCGGGCCTGAGGGGACCGAGAGAAGGGAGAAGCGGCCCCAGGCCCTCCCCCCCCTCCCGTGTGACACCATAGACGCACATGTATGCCACACGCGGGCGCGCGCGCTCTCTCAGACACATACACACACAGAGGGAGAGAAACCTAAAGCCCCGCGCGCGCGCGCGCCTGTCCGCCCTGCTTTCTCGCTCCTCCGTCTTCCCTCAGCAGCAGCTGGAGGAGCTGTCAAAACTTCCATCTCCACCCGCCCGTCCGCCGCCGCCGCCTCCACTTCCCGCGAGGGCGGGGGGAAAAGGGGGAGGAAGGGCGCCCGGCCAACGTTACAAGGAAGCGGCGGAACTCCACAGCCTGAGCGCAGCTCTCGGAGGCCGCGTCGCCCGCCCGCGAGCGAGCGCGCCCCAGAGGAGAAGGCGTCGGCCGTGTGCCCCCCCCGTTCCGTTCCCCTCCCCTCCGTCCTCCGAGCCTCTCCGAGGGGGTCTAATTGCGGTGTGGCTGAGGCGGGCCCTCCTCTCCTCCTCCCCATGCGGCTACCTGCGCGCTGGTCCGCGGCGGCTGAGGCCAGCGATGCGAGGCGGAGGTAGAGGAGGAGGCGCAGGAGGCGGTCGTGGTGGTGGCCGAGGAGGACCCGCAGGAGAAGGGGAGCCGCAGCAGCCTCCGCCGCTGCTGCTGCCGTGGCCGTTGGAGCAGGAGGAGCGTCGCCCTCGTCCTGCCGCCGCACTCTCGCCGTCCCCGCTCGCCGCCCTCCATGCTTCTCCCCCGTCCGGCTGACCAGGATGTCAACCGAGCAGCAGAGCCTGACGCCGCCGCCGCTCCGAGAGCCGGGGGTTTCCCCCACGGCCGCGGCCGCCGCGACAGACAAAAGACCGAGGGGCCGGCCTCGTAAAGATGGCGCTTCCCCTTTCCAGAGAGTCAGGAAGAAGTAAGTTCCGTGCGGGCGTCGCTGCGAGTCGGAGGAAGCCCGGAGGAGCGGTGTCAGCCCCGCCGGGGCGTCCGCCCTCCGCTCGGTACTCCGGTTTGCCGTGTCGCCAGCCCCCCTGCTTTCCTGCCGTTTCTTCCTCACCTGTGCCCTTTTGCCCTGCCCCGCTCCCCCCTTCTTTTGTTTTTGTCCTTTCCGTTCCCCAGTCCCAGCGCCCTGTTGGGAATGGTCCTCACCTTTCCCTCCTCTCCCCTTCTCCTTCTCCCCCCTTTGTCACTGTCCTCCCCACCTTCATTTCAACTTCCATTCCCCTTTCTCTCCCCCTCTTCTTTGGCACTGAGAAGAGCTTCCCTGACCTTTTTTTTTTCCTCCTATCACTTTCTTTTTCTTCGTTTGTCACCCGCCTCTATTTTAATCTTTCTTTAATTACTTCTAGCTTCACTCGCCCACACATCCCTATTTTTAAAATTCCCAATAATCTCTCTTTAAAAAATAAAATAAACTTATTTTGGAGTTATTCTCCCAGAAGGGGATTACTTCCCTTCCACCCTTTCTGTGGTGTACATTGCAAATCCACCAACCTTAGGCATGTAATTGTGTAATGGGAAGCTCCTCCCCAGGAGCTGTCAAAAGGCACAGCGAGGGGTATACACAACTAGCGGAGAATGGCTGGTGGAAAGCCTGGGTTGTTTTGGCTTTGTTTCTGGATTCTGCCATATTTTTCTACTTGAATCCCAAGAGTTAATGTGCTGAAATCAAACTTGTGTCTCATTCTTGCAACACTAGTTGATGTAAATGTGGAGCATCCTGTACTTTGTATTTGGCAGTGGATCAGGTGGTTTGGGTTTGCCAGGAAATAGAGAATACAAATATATTTTGTATAAAGGTTCATGACTGCTGTAATATTGCTCTCTATATTACGTTAATTCGGGCTCACATAATTCACGGATTAAGATGCTTTCCTGTTCATTTTAGAAGAGTGTAATTTACCACCACCCTCTACACAATCCCATAAGAGCAACGATTTTCTTCGGACAACTAGCAAACTTTGGAAAATAACTAGTTCACATTTTTATCCCAAACAAAAATCAGTGTGCTGTGCTTGCTTTCAAAAGTTCAGAAATGGAAAAGCTACATAGGAAACCTTATAAACCATTTTTGTATTTCCCTACATAATGTTGCCTTTTATATTGCTGTTTAATAATCTATTCGGTTCATGTGATACTGAGTAAAACAAGCTTTTATCCTCAAGCAAAATTCAGACCTACGTATTTTTCATGCAAAAAAGCGTCTACATAGTGACAGTGTCTTTTTACACCTTCCCTGATTCCAGCATATTACAAAATGTTTAGAAGACACTGTATATTTGGTCAAGGAAGGCATTTAGTCTGTCAATTGATTTTCAAAACACCACAGTACCACTCAGTTTTTCCCTGTCTGGTGTTCTTCACAGTCATTATGGCTAAAAGTTCTGAATACCATGGTTCCAGCAAAAATGGAGAACAGACTGGATACATTTTTCTATAGTTGGGTATTTGACCTGAAAAGTTTCTAATATCTCATCTGCTAGGTGGTAAAACAATGATGCAAGAGAGAAGTTGTATCCTTCTATGACTGTGAAATGGCTTGCATGTATATAGCATGCATAGAAAAACCTATGGAAATTGCTGTATAAGACAATTCATTCAGCAGATTTGTATTTTTAAAGTAGTGCTTTAAATTAAAATGTGTATAAAATTTCATAATGCATTCAAGTTGATTACATTACCATTATAATTGCATATTCATAGTTTTAATTTCTTATTAAGTATTTTGCTAAAATGCTTTTCTTTTTTGGATTAGATTGTATATGAAGTTAGTTGTAACATGCATTTCTCTCTTTGCACTGCTAATTAGTTTCATGTAGCATATTGATCTTTTTCCTTAAGAGCTAATATTTTTAGATGGTGGCCATAGGTTGTTTCAAGAATTCATACAACAGCAACAATTGGAAAAATTAGTGATAATTTAAATTCAGAACAGATTCACAGTAATCATTACATTGATAGTGTCTTTTGGAAATAACACGTTGTTTTTCCCTCTGTTTCTACCAGGTTTGCAAAGTAGATCCAGATAAAGTACTTTTGCTAGTACATCTTATGCATTTCTACTTGCTATTTGAACTATTGCTTAATTTCTCTGATTGCTTGCCACTCCCTTTCTTAATACAGCTATTTTATTTAGTTTGACATGTGGGTTACACATTTTATTGAATGATACCATCAGTGACCTTTTCATCATAAAATACATCTTCCTGTGGAACAGAAAGTGTATTTTTAAAAGTATTTTTCCTTTTGCAGCAAACTTCTGGAATACATCTGGGAATGGGAACTATAAAGGCTATGGATCACAGAAATGTATTTAACTATTCCTTATGTGGCTAACATTTACATTCCTACACCAAAGCAAGACTTGTTAAATCTTACCTAGTATGTTTTCAGTATCTCAAGTATGGTGGCACATATGTAATGCATCAACTAAGTCCTATTGTAATCAGTAAAATTCAGAGATGGTATTCAGCAGGTTCTGACCAGATCTGGAGAATCGGTTTCCTGAAATTTTGAGTAGTCTGGAGAACCGATAAATACCACCTCTGACTGGCCCCGTCCCCATCTATTTGCTGCCTTCCGAGTCCCAGCTGATTGGGAAGGAATGGGATTTTGCAGTAATCTTCCCCTGGAATGGGGAGGGAATGGAGATTTTATCCTTTCCCTGCCACACCCACCAAGCCATTCCCACCAAGCCACGTCACACCCACCAAGCCACGCCCACAGAACCAGTAGTAACAAAATTTTAAAAAATATTTTTATTGTTTTTACATTTAAAATAGTGCAGCACAGCAAAGCCGTTACGACCATACAATCACATTATATACAGATAATCTCGTCCATTAGCTGTCAGCCCATTTAATACATTATCTATCCTTCTATCTAATCACATTATTTACAATTTGTTCCAATCTTGACACCTGTCTTATATCAATAATAAAATATATTCCAAATTTCATAATATTCAGATTCCCCTTTATTTTTTAATTCGAGGGTGAGCCTATCTGCTTTCTCATAGGCCAACATTTTCCTAATTATGTCTAACACTAATGGGATATTTTCTTTTTTCCAATACTGCGAATAGGTTATTCACACTGCAGTTAATACATGTATAATTAGATAGAGCACATCTTTCTTATACTCTTCCGGTATTATGCCCAGGAGAAAATTTTCTGGTTTGAACAAAATTTGATCTCCCACTATTTGTTCCAGACATGATTGTATCATTTTCCAATATCTTTTTGCCTCGTTGCATGTCCACCAAGTACAGAAAAAGGTGCCTGGCGTTTTTTGCACTTCCAACAATTTGGGGCCAAATTTTTAAACATTTTGGAGAGCTGTGCTGGGGGAAGACGCCTTCTGTACATCTTGTACAGATTTTCCTTATAAGCCTGGCCATTGTTAGTTTCCAATTAAGTATCCAAAGTCCCATTTAGTCAATTCCACATTGTAACCAAAAATGTTCGCTCAGGCGACCATAGTTTCTTTAACATTTTCTTCCTCAAGTTTATATTCCAGCAGATATCTGTACAACGCTTCGATCAACTTATCTTCTGTCTCTATCAGGAGCTTATCTAATATTGTGTATTCTTTGGCAATGCCTTCCTTTTTCCTATCCTGATTGTATCTGGAGATAAGACCACCACTCTAGATGTACCCCTTGTGATGAAATGTATTTAACTATTCCTTATGTGGCTAACATTTACATTCCTTCACCAAAACAAGACTTGTTAAATCTTACCTAGTATGTTTTCAGTATCTCAAGTATGATGGCATATATGTAATGCATCATTGCTTAAAACTAAGTCCTATTGTAATCAGTAAGATTCAGAGGTGGTATTCAGCAGGTTCTGATCAGTTCTGGAGAACTGGTTACGGAAATTTTGAGTAGTCCAGAGAATTGATAAATACCACCTCTGACTGGTCCCACTCCTATCTATTCGCTGCCTCCCGAGTCCCAGCTGATTGGGAAGGAATGGGGATTTTGCAGTAACCTTCCCTGGAGTTGAGAGGGAATGGAGATTTTACAGTATCCTTCCCCTGCCATTCCCACCAAGCCATGTCACGCCCACCAAGCCACTCTCACAGAACCGGTAGTAAAAAAATTTGAATCCAATCACTGGTAAGATTACCTCCAAGATTTCCATAGCCAGTTTTGTAAAATATTTCAGTTGGTAGATGGATGAATGGATGTTATGCTGCTATTTGTCTTTTTAAAAATGCATTTCAAGAGGTTTACAGCATTTATCTAAACCAAAAAGGTAATAATTGGCTTTTAAAACAAATTTTATGCCTGTTTATCCTTGACCATCAAACTTTTATCTGAATTGTGTTATATGGACACAAATCTGTCACATATATTGTGTGGTTGGATATTCGTCAGTTTTCAATAAGATACTTGCAAGCCACTATACACTTTATTATCTTTTTCAACCCTAATATACATTAAAAGATATTGTAGAAGCTGTAGAAAATGGTTTGCTAATTCTAATTACTTAATGGCTTACACTTACAGATCAAAACCAATGCCTTTGGTTGCATTGTAAAATCCAGTGTACATGAAGAATACAGGTCTTTGAAGATGTGTGATGTACAATTAAATGCTAACTCTAGCTTTCTCATATTCTATATTGTTAAATAGTTTGGTTTTCTGTCATGAAAATTAGTTCACAGTTCATACCAAATAGATTTACTGTATAAGTAAATTTACAGTTTTCTACTTTTGATATGATAAAATAATGAATGATACATGGCAGGCTGGGTCTGACATGAATTGCAGCCCTCTTTAAAGATGAAAGAGTCAGAAATAGCTGCTGATTGCTGCCATTATCTCCAGGTCTGGTGATCCCAGGACTATTTCTTTATTAGTGCCTGAGTGATCAGGGGACATGGAATCCAATTTGTTAATTTCTTGTTATGGCTTATGAAAGCCATAGGAGATAAATAAACAACTTTGGTAATCCTGGCCATCCTTTAGGATGTAAAGGGTATTAAATATATGCACCCATTATTTTCTAATTTCCAATTTCATATTTTAGGGATAATTATAAATTTATATAAAATCTTATTATTTCTATATCCATACCAGTATGTTTTGAAACTATGCTTGTGGTATTAAATTTTATATAAAACAATATTTTAAAGTTCACATTCTTAAATTGTTGTCATTCTGAATACCACTTGTTTAGAATCTATCTGGAAAAAAGTCATTCTTTTAAAAAGGACTTTCTAATTTTATGTGATACACTATGAATTAAGAATTAAGTTAGAATTAAGGTAACTTATTTTGATATACTGGAAAATATATTGCATGTGGTAATTTTAATGTCATAAACCTGAAATAATAACATGCTACTAATGGAAAGCTCTCCAAGAAAAGGATACTTGAAAATTAGGGGAGTTAATACTTGTTTACTTTTGTTGTGTGATTTTAAAAGACATAGAAAACAACAGATTACTTAAGATTTTTTTGCTAGTCTGCACAAAATATAGCAATCAATCCCATTGAATAATATTTTGTGACTAAACCAACAGTAATAAATATATCCACCCCTTTTTAATCTCCTATGATTAGTTTTAAATGAATTTTGGTGTATATTTTCCTCCACTGATGTTCCTAAGGCCTATTTATGTATTTTATACCAGCTACTAGTATTTCAGAAAATTTAAGGCCATCAAGCTTTTGGAAATGATTATTCAATTCTGGGTTCACTTCCTATTCAGTCCTTAGCCAGAGCTTGGCCAGGTTTATCACTGTAATGATTAGAAATATATTAATATATATTTAGGCATTCCCCTAGAATCTATAATCTTTGGTTGTATATCATCTTAGTTTCCTCATTTCAATAGAAATTCAGAATCCCTCCATTATATTTGCTTTTCCACAAATATAATCAACAGGCTAGTTTGTATATTTGTATTTGAAAATGAATGCAAGCCTGCTTATGATGATGCTTTTCATAGTCATCTAATTATGAAGTGAATATAAATGTGGGTCTGCCCTCCCTGGAATTATCTGCCCATCTATTGTTAGATAAGGTGAGCACACCACAGTTTCCTTCCCTTAAATCTTGTTACCTGATGTGTGCCTTCTCAGTGGATACTCCAAGGCTACTCTTTTAGCCGTCTGGATGGTCAGGACCATGAAGATCTGGCTCTTCTCCCAAGTTTTGGGCTATGATGGAGATTGAGATGGGGGCTTGTTTGATCTGGTGCCAGGGGGAAAGGGTACATTCGTATTTATTTATCTGCTTTTAAGGATTATTATGAGCCACTAAGAATCATTATATGTGGCCATGTGGTAAGTCTTCTATCTGCCTACAGTTTCAGTTGTGGAAAGGCTGTATACCTGTAAATGTAAATTCACTGAGAGATCCCGAAAGAGATAATAAACCACATAAGCAATATTTGATGCTTTCATTAGCAGTTATATTGTATCCCACCAATATCTTAATGTTTCATAAAATTAAAGAATGTCCCAAATGATGATATGGATGATATGGCTACAGATAGTAAAATGAGTATGAAACTGTAGGTTCTTTTGTTAGCATTACATATTAGGTCCTTATAGAGAATGCTCAGTAGATTTTGTCTATGCATTAGAATGCTTTAAATCTTGGAAAAATAGCTATCTTTACTAGCATCTATGGCACAGAAAGAGTTGTTGATATTGGGATTAAAATGTCTTTATTTGTAGTTTTACTTTTTATTTTTATATATGTAATTTATTATTTAAATATGTAGTTTTATTTATTTTTGTTTTCCAATTACATTTTGGTTTTTTAAAATACTGTGGCCATTCAGTTTAGTTTATTTTACTTTATTGTCATTGCACCTCATACAGTGAAATTAAATGCCATCTTCAGTGTACATTATAGTAAAAAGTTAAAAAAAAAACACCACATCCTTCACCTACAATTGAATCGAAAACCCCTGATAATATTGCATTAATATTGCACTATGCAGTAGAATTCAATATAGTTATTGTTCTGGGATAAAAGCTGTTTTCCAGCCTATTTGTCCTTTTTTTATTATCCTGTACTGGATGCCAGATGGTAATAGTTCAAAAAAAGGGTGCCCAGGATGAGCTGGATCTTTAACAATACTTTGAACTTTCTTAAGGCAGAGGGAGTTATAAACCTCTTCCAAGGAGTGGAGAGGGCAACCAATGATCCTCTGGGCAATGATGTTAATCCTCCGGAGCGCTGTCCTATCTGCCACTGTGCAAGTGGCAAACCATACACACAGATGCAGTAAGTTAAAATATTCTCTATGGTGCAGCAGTAGAAGGTCACCAGCAGTTTTTCATTCAGTTGTTGTTTCCTGAGAAGTCTCAGGTTGTATAATCTCTGCTGGGCCCTTTTGACCAGTGCTGCAATGTGAGCGACCCAGGTCAGGTCCTCTTTTATGATAACCCAGAACTTTTTATGATACCTAAAAACTTAAAACTAGCCACTTGCTCCACTTGGTCTCCATTGATAACCAAGGGCTGGATATTTGATCTATTCCTTCCATTATCCACTATAAGCCTCTTGGTCTTATTGCTATTAAGGACCAAGTTATTGTCTCCTCACCACAAAAGCAACCAATCCACCTCATCTCATAGGCAAACTTGTCAGAAGAAAACCCAAAATCATTAGTTTAGACACTTATGTTTAAACATTTTTTTTAATTTTATGTATGTGTGCATTTATTTATCTATCCATCCTTTGTTTATTCCACAAAGAATAGTTTCAAAAACTTTGAAATAAGTAATATACTTAAATAATCCTCTCATTAATATTTTTTAAAACTATCCTCTTCCTCTGGCTTCCTTCTGGCCTGTAATGAGCTGGATGTATTCTTTTTGCAAATTAAAATAATTGTATATTGCCACCAAACACCAAGAACAGAAGTGGTATTCAACCAGTTTGGACCGGTTCACCTGAACCGGTAGTTTTGGAAATCGCAGATAACCCTGCCCACTTGCCTTGGCTCTGTGCCGTCCTATTTAGGCACTTTTTTTAGCCAAAGTGCATGGGCGGAAGGCTGAGTGTATTCACGGACGGGGTCACATTTGCCAGCTGGTAGGGAAGGTAAGTGACCAAGAAGTATACTACAGTAGCTTTCAATAGATAAAGATAATTCTAATAAATATAAAAAACTAATTTTAGAATTAACAACAATCAGAATTGGCAGTAATTTTTTTTTTTAAAAACCCAGGTAGCTATCCTTCTGGATTGATCCTTGGGAATATTATTTTATAGTTGTTCTAGTTCTTTCTGCCAAGGAAGGCAGAAGGGGTGTGTATGTGCCTGGAGGCTACTATATAATTCCTAAGCTATTGACCTATGTATTCCACAGGTTACCATCTTCTCCCCTATGATGTTGAACGTTTATTATAAATTCTTCAATGAGGAACTCTAGGTACTTTCTGACCTTGCTTATTTTGTTGCAGACATTTCATTCCCATTTAGGTAACATCATCAGTGCTAATGCTAAGTCCGAAGTATTAGAGTCATGATATGGCCTATGTTTAAAAAAAAGCCTTAACTTTCAAGTAATAATATGCAAAGTATCATCTGTCACATTATGCCAATGTGTAACAGAGAAAGGTACTTTTTAAAAAGCTAGAACTATGTCTAGCTTGGGAATACAGCTAAAAATATTGGAGAACCCAAAGGCCAAGTGCTACATGAATGTGGAAGTTTTCATTCATCAGTAAGACGTCCTCTACATTGTACGTGGGCTTCAAAAACAGCCTTCCGGTAGTCTATATATATATTTGTGGATAAAGAGTTGATCCCATCCTATCATGCTTTATGATAGAATAGAATAGAATAATAGAGTTGGAAGGGACTTTGGAGGCCTTCTAGTCCGATCCCCTGCTTAGGCAGGAAAACCTACACCACTTCAGACTAATAGTTATCAAACAGCTTCTTAAAAACTTCCACAGTTGGAGCATTCACAACTTTTGGAGACAAGTTGTTCCACTGATTAATTGTTCTAACTGTTAGGAAATTTCTCTTCAGTTCTAAGTTGCTTCTCTACTTGATTAGTTTCCACCCATTGCTTCTTGTTCTACTCTCAGGTGCTTTGGAGAATAGTTTGACTCCCTTTTCTTTGTGGCAACCCCTGAGATATTGGAACACTGCTATCATGTCTCCCCTAGTCCTTCTTTTAATCAAACTAGACATATCCAGTTCCTGCAACTCTTCTTCATGTATTTTAGCCTCCAATCCCCTAATCATCTTTGTTTCTCTTCTCTGCACTCTCTCCAGAGTCTCCACATTTTTTAAATTGTGGCAACCAAAACTGAATGCAGTATTCCAAGTGTGGCCTTACCAAGGCATTATAAAGTGGTATTCTCATGATCTTGATTCTATCCCTCTGTTTATGCAGCTTAGAACCTTGTTGGATTTTTGGCAGCTGCTGCACACGGCTGACTCATATTTAAATGGTTGCCCACTAGGATTCCAAGATCCCGCTCACAGTTACTACTATTGAGCAAGGTACCACCTATACTGTACCTGTGCACTTCATTTTTCTTGCTTAAATGTAGAACCTTACTCTTTTCACCATTGAATTTCACTTTATTAGATAGCGCCCAATGTTCAAGTTTGTCAAGATCCTTCTATATCTTAAGCCTGTCTTCTGGAGTGTTGGCTATTCCTGCCAGCTTAATGTCATCTGCAAATTTGATGAGTTCCCCATTTATTCCCTCATCGAAATCATTGATGAAGATGTTGAAGAGTACTGGGCCTAAAACAGAGCCTTGGGGTACTCCACTGCATACTTCCCTCCATGTAGATGCAGCTCCATTGAGGACTACACTTTTGAGTGTGGTTGGTCAGCCAGTTATGAATCCATCTGGTGGTGATGCTGTCTAACCCACATTCTTCTATTTTATCTAGTAGTAGGTTATGGTCTACCTTATTAAATGCCTTACTGAAGTCCAAGTAAACTATATCCACAGCATTCCTCTGGCCCACTAATTTTATAGCAATAGCAATAGCAATAGCAGTGGACTTATATACCGCTTCATAGGCCTTTCAGGCCTCTCTAAGCGGTTTACAGAGAGTCAGCATATTGCCCCCAACAATCTGGGTCCTCATTTTACCCACCTCGGAAGGATGGAAGGCTGAGTCAACCCTGAGCCGGTGAGATTTGAACCGCTGACCTGCTGATCTAGCAGTAGCCTGCAGTGCTGCATTTAACCACTGCGCCACCTTGGCTCCTTAATTTTGTCACTTTGTCAAAGAATGCAATAAGATTAGTCTGGCATGATCTATTTTTGACAAACCCATGTTGGCTTTTAGTTATTACTTTGTTGTCCTACATTAGTGGATCAACTAGCCAAGTCCTACAGCTGGTCATCGTTTCTTTATGAAAATAAGCAATCGTGATGTGGGTTGAGATTCTCAATCATCCAAATCATAATTATCTCAAAAAAAAATTTTTTTCAAAATGCAACTGTTTTTTTCCTTGAGGAAGAAGAAGAAGAAAACATTTCACTTCTCATCCCAGAAGCTTCCATCAGTTGTGATGGTGAGGAAATAGAAAGATAGCAGAGGTGGGTTATCTTACTGGCTCGGACCAGTTCGACCGAGTAGGTAGTAACTTGGCTGTTTACGCCCCTGAACCTGTTCTATCGGCGGCACCATCTTATTTTTTGCTTCTGCGCATGTGCAGAAGCAATTTTTTTCACTATTGCGCCTATGGGCATGTGCGCCTGAAAGTGCGTCCCTAAGCAAACAGAAGCCGGAACCCACCCCTGAAAGATAGGTACTGTCAGTTGAGACTAGATGGTGGAGGGACGGAACGATAGGTTCTATCTCCCCACTATCCAGTCTCAACTGTCAGTACCTGTCCTTCCATCCCACCACCACCACAACTGATGAAGATTCTTGGATGAGAAGTGAAACATTTTCTTCTTCCTCCTCCTTGAGGAAGAAACAGCCCAGTTGTCTTTTGAAAAAACACCTTTGAGACAAGCTATCATGAATATTTTGATGGTAAACTTGCTTCTTTAATATAGAATTATATAATAATATCTAGCTCCCCTCCCAGGTAAGATGTTTTAAGTAATGGAACTTTATAGAATTGAAACATATTTGTAGGAGTGTGAAAACCTTTAATCTTTTTTCTGCCCTTATTGTTGCATAGATCATATTTTTGTTGCTGTGATGAATCCTGTTCTGAAAAATGGAAATAGCATCATTAATATCCTGTGCCATTCAGTACTTTCAAAAAGCACTGATCCTGGTTGAAACTTAAACTGTGACTTGTGACAGTTTCTTTCTTCCAATCTTCCAGTCTCTGCATTTCTCAATAGATGTTTACAGAATGTCCTGCCGGAAAACAATTATCTGGCCTTGCTGCATGGAATTTGGGGTTCTACAGGCTTCATTTTGTCAATTTAAAAAAATGTTTATATAGAACTGAGTGAGATCATTCACAAAATTAGAATGAAGCATTGTCGGTTTACTGAAAACTTCCAAATTTCCTTTTTACTGGGTTTCATTGTAGGGAAATCAATATGGAAATTTAGCAGTAACCTGGATGACAGCCAACAAACTCAACTTAGGCAGCATGGAGATTCTGTTGGTTGGTGAGTCATTTGATTAACGAAGTAGTAGAGATACCCTCCTTCAAGGATCAGATTTGTAGCTGGGTGTGCTGCTTCATCAGGAAATACTGTAGCCTGAGGCTTTTTTTCTGTCACAAAATATCTTTTCTCAGTTCATGTTAGTTATGCCAGTCATGAAGCCTTCTATTGGTGTCTGTGTGTGTTTGGGTAATTTAATCTTAGTATGTTTTTTGAACCCAGTTATTCTTTGAAAAATCTGTAAACATTAGCTCCCGATAATTTTTATTAATGGGTATGCTGCCTGGATAATTCTGGGAGTTCAAATCAACATAGTGGGAGGGTACATAGATTAAGAAGCTTGGTTTCTCATTTAGTATCACATGTAAATCCAGATAAGTAGTTTGATCAGTAAATCATGGTTAAGTTAATTTATTAATCCAGCCTAAAGGTTATTTAATTTTTATGTTGCCCATCTCACTGTACAGCAATGGTTCCCAACCTTTTTTTGGCCATGCCCCATCTAAGCATATCTAAAATCCTGATTGTCCCCATAACATATAATTCTTACTTTACTCAAAAAGTGAACTCTGCTCATACAGAGGAAGCCTAAAAGGCCATTAACCTGGTTTAAACAAGGTTCAAATTGCCCCCATTAAAAATCAAATTGTGAGGTTTGGGCCCCACATTGGGAACCAGTGCTGTAGAATGATACTGGATAGCTTACAAGATTGTTGTAGTAGATAATAACTTTGAAGGGTTTTTAGATATTTCAGTAACTATAAAATACAGTAGCCAAATAGCTACGGAAATAAAAATATGGAATGTGGAATACAAGTTTTTAAATTTTAAACTGTGTTTACACTATTGATACTTATTTATAAAACTCTAAATAGATTGATAACTGCCAATTTGATTGACTGTATATTAATTTATAGAATAAATGCTTAACCCATGGTTGATTAATTATAGTTTATTGAAAAGCTCACAACTGACTGGGCTTGCACAAGACAATGTCAAATCATGGGTTGGAGATAATAGCTAACAATGGCAGACTACACTAAACCAGACTCAAATAAGCCACATTAGGCTTAGAATGCCGGGGGGGGGGGCGTAGCATTATTTTTATTATCTGGCTTGCCTGTGAACTCCTCCAGGAGCAGTTGAAGGAAGAAAATTCCAAGTTATGGTTCCCCAACTTTTGGTATTCTCTAAAGTAATCTTATTATTAATTATAGTAGGTCTGATTTTATGTTTTATTCCATCTGGTTGAATCTGCTTCTATAAATTACGGGTGTCTCTATGCCTCCTGTAATATGATGTAGTCATGTAATAAATGGAATAATTTAACATAGTGTAGTGTGGGAAATGCAAACACAGTTGCTTGTGAGGGCAGTTGCAGTGTGATGAAGTTACACAACTTGGAGGATGTTATTTTTATTGCTGAGGAGCTGTAAGTGGCATATATGGGAAAGGTTTTAATAAAGAAAATACTTGTATTAATTAAAATTAAAATGTAAATGTATGCATTTTGCTATATGCGTTTTCAATGATGTAAAAATTATTTGAAAGCTTCTCTTAAAGAAAAGCTACCTGCAATGTGATATGCTCCTTTTGGGATCTATGTATTGGCACAATAAAGCCTCAGCAAGTTATTGAATACAGATAGCACTGATTTTCTAACACAATTGAGCCCAAGATTTTTTTTTGGTAAGAAAGATATTTAAGTGAGTTTTGTCTCAGTTTGTCACCTTTCATGTGAGAGTTATTAAGTGAATCACTACAATTGTTAGTAAAAAAAATTGTAAAGTGAATCTGGCTTCCCCATTGACTTTTCTCGTCAGAAGGTTGCAAAAGGTGATCACATGACCATTAGGATGCGGCAATGGTTGTTAGTGTGAAAACAATCATAAATCACTTTTTTCAGTGCCATTGTAACTTTGAACTGTCACCAAACGAATGGTTGTACCATAAATCAAGGACTACCTGTACCCAGTCAGCTTGTTTATTAATTTTTAAAATTATAGAATTAATGTAGAATGTGATTTATTATTGGAAATAATACAATTTATCCATAGTTATGTCATAAACAGACCTGAAATGTATCAGGTGCTGCATGAGTTGATAGGGATTATAGGAGGGATTCTAAAATGTTATAGTACCGGAATTCCTGAAATAATGAATTTGTGTGAACTTCTTCTCATTATTAAAATGAATGATTTAATTGGGGTTAGAGTTGGAAATACCTATATCACTTTTAATAATTCCATGTTAGTACTTAAATATTAATCTGTATCTCACGTTTTGTGATATTCAACTGCTCATTGAGCATGCTGCACAGACAAAAGTGAGAAGCAAAAGCTGAAGCAAGTTGGATGCATTGCTACTCTGCCAGTGTGTCAGATTATGTTTTTTTTAAAATTATGACCCCTGACTTTGTTGCTTGTGCTGCCTAGAGTTCCCCAACCTACACTTCGAGAACATTTGAATTATGATATTGTGACACATATAATATTATTTCCAATCTTGGGCAACACAAATAGTGGTCAACAAAGTCATTATTTTCTTAACCTTTATCTCCAAGTTCTTGATCTTTATGGGGTTGGTTATTACTTCATCTTACATGGTGTTCTTTTTCCAAAGTCTTTGAATGGGTTCCAAATAAGAATTTAAAGATAAAACATGTAACCTTAAAATCAAGAAAGCCATGATGTGGCAACAAAATTTTCAGTAGTGATTACACAAGTGAACCTAGGTATCCTCACAACTACTTAGGTTGCTGTCTGCTGCTGCATGCTGAACTAGCTGAAGCTTCCAGAATGATCTTCAACAGCAGCCCAGTGGAACCCCAGCCTTTTCAGCCAGTCCAGAAAAAATACCACGGTCAATGGCTTTAAGGCCATTCAGAGATCTAGTAGGACCAGGAGCTCATCCATCTCCTGAAAAAAGATTATCAGAGTAACCAACGTAATTTAAGTTCCATGACCATGCTTGAATCCTGACTGAAGAATCCAGATAATTCCTTTTGCCAATGTACCATATGACTGGATCCTTGAAATGGAATATTGGGATACTGGGCAAAATGTTTTCAAAATAGTGTAAAACTAGGAGAACAGTAGACATCTTTGTGCACTCAGATAAAAGATTAGCATCCTCTCCATTAAACTACTTAGGGCCTCTCTATTGCCTTTTATCTTCTTTCTATTTTTATGAATTCCAGGTAGTCTTCCATTTATAAGCACATTGAGGTCAGATGCAGCCATGTGATTAGACCCAATTTTACAATTTTTTACAGCAGTTATTAACTGAATCACATGGTTCTCATCATATCTCATGGTTGTTAAGTGGATCATGTGGTCATAAGTTCAAATTCATTCTTTTAAATAGATCCCCCCCCCGAACCCGCAAATGTTGGTCTCAAAATTGTAAATTATGGTCATGTGACTGCAGGAAACTGGAACCAGTTGTAAATGTGAGTTGGTTGCCAAGTATCCATAATACAGTAATGTGATCATGTGGGTAAGCGTGTGACATTTTTGATGGCTGGTAGTGCTTTACTAGCCACAAAGCACCCTTTCTGAGGCACTGTAACTGCAAATTGTTGTTAAACAGCTAGTTGCAAGTTGAGTACGATCTGTAATTGAAAATGAGAAACGGTACAGATATGCAGTTTACAAGATGCTCTAACCTTTTCTCTGTACAAATCTGCCTGTTCTGAATCTTGTTTTTAGGTTGCTGCAAGGACTTAACATACAGCTCCTTCAAGTGCCATTGATGATTTCCCAGATCCAAACTTTTTCTAGGTTTATGCAGGAACCAGGGGAGCATGGATTGAACCTACTGGCGGTGAAGATCCTGCCCAAGAGCGGCCTATCCACTTCAGAATTACCAATTCTAAACCGCCAGCTGTCAGACTGGGTGCCATAATCTGGAAAATTCCCCAAGTGTCTTCTAGACCATTCTTTCCACCCACAACCAGCAGGCATTGTGGCAGATGATACTAATAACCCCGACAGCCTTGTGGAGTTCCCTGTTAGCAGTCAATTACAATTGGACTAGGCAGTGATCAGACCACAGCAAAGGCTAGCAGTAATGTCCCCATATTCTAGGCACAAGCTACTTACATAGTCCAGCATATATCTGCCTTCATATATCAGCCAGAGATTACCTGAGGCAAGCCATTCTATACCTATGGAGATCATGAATTCTCTCATCTTCTCCAGCTGAGTTTGTAGTAGTGGAAGATCAAACCTGAAATAATTCAAGGAGCTCAAGAAGCAAGCCGCATGGTCAGTGAGGCAACCAATCCATCCAGCCTGTCTCTTCAGTCCATGTAACATTCAGGCAGTTGCATTTTTTGTAGCTTGGCATCTGAGTGTCTCCAGGGCTGCATACTCTGATTAGAATTGGCCACAATGTCTCAAGAGAAAATACTAGTTTCCCCCCTTCGGACAGTAAATAGAATCAAGGGCAGGAGATGCTGCTTTTTAATAGCAGCACCAATTCTCTAGAACTATCTGCCAGAAGAGATTAGACTGGGCCTTTCTCAGATGATAAAGAATAATTTTTAATGTGGTCCATGACCAGCCTATAAAACACCTTATAAATACATAAAACTGAAATTTACTGACTAATTAAACAAATCAATCAAATAAAATCTCTGCATATCATATCTATAACATGACATAAATTGGTCATACTTTTTTGGAATCATTTGAATCTGAAAGCAAATATTTTAAGTAAAACTAGTTGGAGTTCCCCAGGATATGTAATTAGGTATGGAGTTAACAGTTTAGAGCAAGTACTGTATAAAAATGCAATTTGAATATTTTCAGTTGTTTATATCGCATAAGCTGCTGCTGAAAGTTGTTTTAGACTGTGATATGATACTAATTTTTCCTAAATAGGGTTTCTGATCACGAATAAGTTGTTTTTAAAAAGATCAACATTCGTCCCTATTTCCCTGTTCAGGATTGCCATTGAAATTGCTGCAGGACCCCCAAAATGGGATAATATATGTAAGAAATACATCCTTGCCTCATCCAACTAGGAAAGATTTTGGAAATATTTGTTGGGTTTTCTGTTGTTTCATAATTAACATTGTGATCTCCCCTTTTATGGTAGTCAGAGTTAATTTTTACAGCAATAGTGTGAAATTACAGTTACCAGCTATGTCACTACCTATACAGAGATTGGATCAACTAGATTGGAAGCTGTATACAGCTGTGTTAGTTTATGGTAACAAGAATCAGATCAAGTCTGGAACCATCTTTTCAGATTAACCGTTTTCATTAAAATCTCAAAGCTTTCACAATTACAACCTTTACAATCTCAACCTTGTTCTTTACTACACTACTATAATATGAAGAGCTCTATTCAGTATACAAGCAAGACTAATATTACCAAGAGTAATATCCGGTTGTGTTTGCTCTGAATCCTTGTCAGTTTCTCATCTTAAAAGTAAAAATATATGAATGTCCAAAAATGTTTTCAACTTGCTCAGGGAAATCTTGTTTTAAAGTCTGAAGCTTATACTGTGTTCTATAGACATCACTGTGGGCAGGAGTGGGTTGCTCCCAGCATTACTGCCAATTTGGTGCGCGCAAAAAGTTTGCGTACACCAGACGCATGCTACGCGTCTGTGCGCATTTGCACAGAACTCGAAATCAAGATGGTGGCTCCGAAGGAAAACTGGTTCGGGGGCATGGTAGGGCTGGGTCGCTGCCAGTTCCAGCGACCCTGGTCGCCAAACCACTACCGGTTTGGCCGAACCGGTCCGAACCAGTAGGAGCGCACCTCTGACTGTGGGATTTAGAAGTTGTTGGCTATACCAATTCCATTTTTTAATCTCTGACGTTTTCTTTTTAATTTTTTCTTCCCCTTATTTCTTTTTGAAAATCATTCTGCTTTGTCTTACTAGTCTCCTTGCATCTAGTTTTGTAGTCCTAGACCTAAAATTCATTTAGAGTCAATGCTAGAATTGACAATGCTAGAATTAAATGAACTTTAAATGATATTTGAGACATTGACACAATTTTGAAATATTAATAGCAGAATATTTTAACAATTTTTAATTTTATTCATTATTTTTTAGTATTCTTCTTTCAGACTCCTGCTTTTTAACGTAAACATGTTTGATTTATTCAGATCTACTGGTTCTTTGGATTGTTGTTCTAGTAATAACTTTTAAAATTGAGTTCGATGACAGTTGTACAAGTGTAATAAAACAACACCAGATTGTGACCTTCATGTCATGAGCCAAATTAGAATATGGTACCAGTGCACGATATGGGATGGTGTCAATTACTCAGCAGTTGCTCATCTTTTTTTCTCTTTAAACATGTTTTGGCATAGTGTCACATTGAACAAACAGTGTAAATATAAGTAGCAGTGACAGTATGAAAATTGTCACACAAACTTTGTATATAGGCAGTACAGAAAATTTTACCTGCTATTTCTGTGGGATTGGCATGTCTAACACATATTTCAGTCTGAATATATTCATTTTTGTTACACAATTCCCACCTATTTTATTTGCATTATTTGTTCCTGCAATGTATATACTGTTCAATTCCTAAAAAGAAACTTATTTCAAAATGACTATGTAAATGGTTGTATCGAATTGGGTGGGAGAAAATATGAGACATATAGTTGTATTTATATTAAGTCGTGGATGTGGGGAGGAGAACCAATTAAGATTTTTGGGTGATAATGTAGCTTCACATTTAAGAAGAAAAAAACAGGGAAGAGTTTTCTAATTTGGAAGATAGTTCAAGATAGCATATGAGAAATATTTTTTTTCCAAATAGGAATGACTTTTGTAGCACGGGAAAAGAAAAGCTCCCAGTTTAGTTTGTGGCCTAAGGGGGGAAATTGGTTAGTTTTTAAAGATGTTTGGGTGAGGACTGTTATTTTTAGAGGACAAACTCAGAGAAAGTAAAATAAGTTACATAATGCTTCCTTTGTTTCTGTTCAGCTGCACGTTGTTTTGGCCAAAGCTAGTGAAGGGGATGGAAAAGCAACAAAAAAACAAGTGAATGGTACCAATGTGTGGAGTATATGGTTGAATGGAAACTGTTTAGTTTAAAACTCTGTGCAGCTTTATGTTGAAATAACCTATGCTGTACATAAGGGATGCCAGATGTTGAAAATGTTTTATTTTCTTAGAGGGGTAGTTGCCCAGGAAAGGAAAATAAATTCCTTCTTGCCTCCCTGCACGATAATTTACAAAAACACACCTTTACAGAACAATTTGCCGTCGGAATGCATTGGAACCGAGGAGACGTTTCCTTCCCAAGGGTGAGATGATTAGCAGACTTTCCGTCGTTGCAGCCAGAGGCGCATCCAGGACGTCCCATCCTCTTTTTGATGCCTTCCTACGTTTCTCTTCCGCTATAGCTGAGGCAGCCTTCGTGGAAATGATTGGCTAATGTAAGGCCAGGCGGCTTCTCCGCAGGCTTTCAACCGGCCGGTAAAGAGTTAAGGCAGAGGCCGAAAATGTCTTTGAGACTGACTGGCTGGCTGTTCCGGCTCCTTGAAGGAATCCAGTCCATGCTTTTGCATTGCTCGGAAGAGTCGGATCTACTTTCCCCATTCTCTCCTCCCCCCCACTCTCTCTCTCATCTCTCCCCCCTTTTCTCCTCCTCTTCCTCCTCCCCCTCTTCCTCCTCATCCGACAGCTTTAGTCAGTGGTGGTGGGGGGGCGCCGTAAGAGTCAAAGTTCGGAGGCGGTCCGGGGGCTTGCCGACCGCTTCCCCGGTCAGCCCCGGTTTTAGCGAGACAGAGCAGCGCCGGCAGAGGAGCTGCTAGCGAAGTAGCCGGAGAAGTGGAGTGCTGCTTGATTTGGAAGAGTAATATGGCTGATCTGATGGAGTACGGAGTAATTTGTTTTTCTCCGTACGACGCCGAGCTTGGATTCTAACATGTAAAATAACTTCTGTCGGATTGTTAGCTTTGGGCACGGGTGCCAGCCTCTTTGTTCTTCCAGAGCGTTTTGGTGAGAGGATCCAGGCTGTGCATAATGTTAGGCAGACAGAATTGAACGTCGGTGAGTATCCTGTCGTTAACTTCTTTGTATTGGAGGGCTGAATATGACAGGAGCCTCGGGCTCTGTATGGCAGGCCGTGTCACAGTGCCCTGGATACCGTGGTAGTTTTTAAATGAAAGAATTCCAGTAGGATCCACCCTGTCCTGGAAAGTTACCTGGAGGATTAGATCAAACCTTCGATATTGCCAAGCTGTTACACGTTGTCTTTGCTGATCGTGGGAATAGTGACAACTGTATCCGTTCAGCATTCTTTAGTGAATTCCTTCAAGTGAAAAGAAAAAATGTCAAGAAAGTCAGTTGTCCGCATATCTGGAATACTGAAAAAAGTTTTTTATGTGGTTCATCAATCTTGCCTGATAGGGGTCGAAGCCATTTTAAAATTATGACAAGCTTTCTTTAGGAATAGGTCATCCCTGAAAAAATTGGTTATGCAACTTTTGTTTCTGTGTACTTTATAGTCAGGAAAAGGAAAATTCCATCCAACTGTGTAATACAAATTCGGTTACTTTAGCATATGTGCTCAGCTAATTTCTCCAGTAACTTTATTACACTGTTCATTGCAAGTCCTTTAAAAGATAACACATATTTTGATAAACATGTTGACATGTCAGTATAGCTTAAGCCTATTAATTTTGTTTGATTTTTGATATTTTTGAATATTTTTTAGATATTTTTGAATTTCTCCAATATGATTCTCCCCACTTGAATTATATTGAAACAGGTGGATCTCTGTGACTGTTGCAAGGCAAAATATTTTATTACTGCGGTACAGTTTGGAAAAAGGTGAAAAAAAATATGTGCCTAAATGAAAATGTTTATTAGATTTTGCACTTGTCTAAGTAAATATTCATTATATTATTTTAATGCAAAATAAGATGGATTATAATAATAAAAAGTGGGCTACAATACTTTTTAAATGGATATAGATACTATTCAATCAGCAGTGGTTATTACAGCTGTATTGATGTCCTGCTAAAGTGTGTTATATAATAGTTTCCTAATGGTGCTGAAACACTTGCTACATAACTTTAATACAGCAGCTCAAGATGATTTAGTTTTCTTTAAAATTTTGGTATCACAGCTCAGTGATTTTTTAAAGTATAATCTATGCAAAATATTTAGTATCGGGTGATATTTTCTGTTTTCAGCTTGGCACATAGAAACTTCCTGTGTTTATATTTGCCAACTTCCTGTAGAAAAAAAGTGCAGTATTAGTGGTTCTGTTTACACAGTCATTTTTACGAAGAATAAAAAAATTGTAACTAACGAACTAGATACAGTTTATTATTGATTGTTTTTTATATTATAATTCTACACTTTATTTTCAGAACTCAGTACCATGCTATTCAGCAGAATTTATTTCCAGATTATAGAACAGGAATTGAAGAAATGACATTATCTTGACATCTAGTCAGTTTATTCTTTAAAGTATGAGTTTCAAATACTGTTTTTTCCTTTAGACTTACTGGTGTTGCTTTTATTTTGGTTTTATACTGTGTAACAGTGGAAATGTAGTAGTTTATGAGTTTACAAAAAAACTTTAATCTTTAACCATTACAGAAAGTCAATATGGCATCATTCTTTTGTAGTTTAAATTGTAGGTACTATTAGCTAGATTTTCTTTCTAAGTGACTAATTCATTGCTATTTAATTTTCTTTAAGAAAAAAAAGTATATGACATTACCTTGGCATTGTATCACATTTTCTTTTGGATTTACTGTACACTTATTGTAAGGTAAAAGTTCCCTTCGCACATATGTGCTAATCATTCTCAACTCTAGGGGGCGTGCTCATCTCCGTTTTAAAGCCGAAGATATCTCCATGGTCATGTGACTGGCATGACTAAATGCCAAAGGCACACGAATCACTATTACCTTCCCACCAAAGGTGGTTCCTATTTTTCTACTTGCATTTTTACATGCTTTTGAACTGCTAGGTTGGCAGAAGCTGGGACAAGTAACGGGAGCTCACTTCATTATGCCGCGCTAGGGATTCGAACTGCTGAACTGCTGACCTTTCTGATCGACAAGCTCAGAGTCTTAGCCACTGAACCACCAGGTCCCTTGAGACTTATTGTAAATATAGCTACCGTATTTTTGGAGTATAAGACACACCTTTTTTCCTCAAAAGAGAGGCTGAAAATCTGGGTGGGTCTTATACATCGAATACAGCATTTTTTGCCTCCCGAAGCTCCGTCCCCTTCACCAAAATGGCCATGCACAGCCTTATGAAGGCTTTCAGAGAGCTCCTGGGGACTGGGGAGGGCAGAAATGAGCAAAAAATGGGCCGTTTTTTTGCCCCCCCAGCAGCATTCTATAACCCTTCATAAGGCTATGCATGCAATTTTTTTTTTTACAAAAAACAGGCCTGTTTTTGTGAAAAATGGGCTGTTTTTCGGAGGTTTGCAGAGTGCAAAAACTTTTTTTTTCCCTTTCGGAAAGCTCTTTAACTGATTGAAGAGAATTACATTGATTAACTGCTGTGCCAGCAGAAACAAAGTCTTAAGGTTTGTCAGCAATTTCCTTCTCCAGCACATGGATAAATACACCTGGAAACATCTACCTACCTATCTCTCTCTCCCTACCTACCTACTATATTTCTCTCTCTCTCTATCCCTCTATCTACCTACCTACCTATCTACTCACTCTTTCTCCCTACCTATCTACTGTATTTCTCTCTCTTTCTTTCTATTTTTCTCTCTCTATCCCTCTACCTACTTACCTCCCTTCACACACACTCCCTCTACCTACCTACTGTAATTCTCTCTCTTTCTGTCCCTCTATCTACCTATCTATCTACTCACTCTTTCTCCCTACCTATCTACTATATTTCTATTTCTTTCTATTTCTCTCTCTCTCTCTATCCCTCTACCTACTTACCTCCCTTCACACACACACTCTCTCCCTACCTATCTACTGTATTTCTCCCTCTCTCTCTCCCTACCTACCTACTATATTTCTCTCTATCCCTCTGTATTTCTCTATATTTCTCTACCTACCATCCTACCTACACTCTCTCTCCCTATCTATCTACTATATTTCTCTCTCTTTCATTTCTCTCTATCCCTCTACCTACCTACATACCTACACATACTCTCTATCTCCCTACCTGTCTACTGTATTTCTCTCTCTATATATCCCTCTATCTACCTATGTACGTACCTACTCCCTCCCTCTCTACCTATGTAGTGTATTTCTCTCTATTTCTCTCTCTCTATCCCTCTACACACACTCTCTCCCTACGTACCTACTGTATGTCTCTTTTTTTTTCCTCCCTCTATCTACCTACCTACTTTTTTAAAAATTTGCCTCTTCAAAACCTTGGTGCGTCTTATACTCCGAAAAATACGGTATTTACAGATATTTTGTCACACAATTATGTATTCAATAAGGTAAAGAGAAAACGTTGGAGTTTGGAAGATGTTAGGTAATTAAGGGCAAGATTTTAAGAATAATATGCTATAGTAATACTATTTGATAGAAGTAAAATCTTCCTAAGATTTTTTTTAATTTAATATTTAATTAATATTTAAGAAAGGTACTTTGTGAATATAGGTTCAGTGGGTGAATAGCCAATCACAAGCAAATGGGCTTATTTTATTCTAATAAGTTGCATTGTTCTGGTCTACAGAAAAAACATAGAACTTACACATTATACTAAGTAATATTCATTTAGTTTTGGCTTAGACTTTTGTGGGAACACATTAATATAACTAATGTGTTCCCACAAAAGTCTAAATCAAAACTAAATGATATATACACTGAATATCAATTTATATATCAAACCCACCCCTGTTGGAAAATTAGTTATTGCTTGTTCATATTTTAGTGCTCATTCTTCTCCTATATTACTGGTTTGCAGAATGAAAAATGTTACCATCGATGCCAGTTTGACATTTTATGTTCTGGATTTTTTCCAAACAGCTGCAACCATTCTCTACTCAGAGGAACTTGCAGTTAAAAGAAAAAATTGTGAAAGTAAAATGACTATAAAATTCAAAATAGACATTACATTTATAGCACCTGCTACCTACAGAATGGCACAGAATGCTTTTTATGAAAACATTCATTAATAGAGATTTGCAGATTATTTTTGAGATATCAACTATACCTAGGGCAATATGAAAATGACAGTTGACTGGAAACATTTGACAAGCAGACAGCCCTGAGTTTGGAAAATTGTCAGAAGAGATTGTTCTTCTCTAATATAAAGCTTGACAGCAGAATTAGAGAAATTGTAATAAAAATCTTGGCACTGCTTAGGTGAAATTTCACTAGTGAGGTTTAAAATTGCAGGTGTTTCATAAATCACGTGTGAGCTAACAGGATTTGTGGTGCACTGACAAAATAGTTGTGATTCAATTAAATATCTATGCTATGAAATCAGGCATTCTTATTGTTCAAAAAAGTCAAAACTGTTAGACAAAGTTTTAAGTGGGCAGGCATTTGTTAACCATTACTGGATTTTTATGAAGAAAATCTTCCATAAGATCTTCATAGAAGAAAGAAAGGAAGGATCTGTAAAAGCCTATGATGAAAATGTTAATAGAAATAAAATACCTAGCTTGTTATTTCCAGGTATGTATCAATTGCAGACATTGCTGTAAAAACATCTGCTTAATTGTTAACTATTATAAAGAAAGATATATTTTGAAAGTTTAATATTGCAGTTTGATTTTTCATTCTAGAAACTGCCCTTTTGATTAGGTGATATGTAAATTGGTCTTTTGCCTGTTAAGACAGATAATTTGGACTGCCTGCCTAGTTACTTTGCAATTGCAGAGAACAATCTCTGTTGTTTTTATAGATTAGTATTATAAAGTGCCCTTGGAAATTGGCAGTCTAAAAATCATTGCACAAATAAATAAATGTATCATTGTTTAAAGTAAATAAACGTGGAATCATTTAGTTACCAGAGATTTCATATGACTTTGGATCTTCTTTGAGGAATAGAAACAAAAATAATGAAGTTTCATTGTAAGAATGTTTGTCTCAATTAAAAATAGTAGTTTCATAAGACACATTAGGAAGTTGAGGGAATCAAGAAATGACATTGTGTACAGTAAAACCATAGCTATGACTAATTGTTTTTTCTACACGTACAAATGCAAGGAAGAGTAGCATAGTTTGATGAAAGCATGCCTTTTGAATGTCAAAGGTATTGCTAATTTTTTCAGGATGTGAAATGCTTAGAACTCCAAAAGGTGTTTCAAAGCTCATGAGAGTGCAAACATACTACCTGTTGGCAACACCATAAAACAGCGATGCAATCGTGAGAAAATCATAGCTGCTTGAAGATGTATCAGCAGGTGCTATTTTTGTGTTCCTCCTACACTCTGAAGTAGGCATTCAAACTTTTGGCTTGGCTAGGCTGCATTGAGTAAGAGGAATTGTCCTGAGCCACATATAAAATATATAATATAGTGTGTATAAATGCACACACACACACACAAACAAAATAATGTTAAAAGTTTTATAATCTTGTGGAGCTACATTATTAGTTATCCAGGGCCATGGACTGGATATACCTACTTTAAAGTACATCTGTAAGCCATGATATATCTCAGGTTGGAGATATTACATAAATATAATTGCTTTTCAAGACTATGAAGAGACCAGCTAACTCTCTTGGGAGGGTAGAAGGAGAATGCTTAGCGAGTAAAATTAATTCTGAGAGACTTAAACTATAGTAGACTAGGTATTGAATAATAGGGTTTAAGTGTCTGAAGGGTGTAAACTCTGGTGTAAAATCTAACAGTGACCTTTGTGATAAATCTAACTTCCAGTTAGGATAGTCAAGTATATACAAAAGATATTTGTGCTTGGTTCTTTCTGTGTATTGTATTCTGTATATACAATATACAATATTGTATATGCTTCTGCATTCATGTCGGAAGCAACTACCAAGGCACTTCCGGGCTGAAGGATTAGCTGCTGACATCACTGTTGCCTAGGGGACACCCGAGGGAGCTCCTTTCATGTCCTGTTGTTGTATATTTGTATATGATCAAATATATCACAATGTAGGCAATATTGGTTACTTGGTCAAATAGTTTAACTGAGTGTACAACAGTTTCTTTCGATTCTACATGTATCTTTAGTCATTTAAAGCAGAGAAAAAATGAGCACGAGATGGGCTGGATGGAGAGAGAGTGAGTGTGAGTAAGCCACATGGTTTACAAATCAAAATGGCCATACAAGACTGCATGTCAAAATGCAAATAAACCCATGTGTCTTTACACGTTGCACTGTTTTATGTCCATGTGTTCTAGTTATTGATTATTTGTTGCATTGGAATGTACTGTATATGGTAATGTGGCCCAAGAACGACTATATCTTCCTCTATGAAGAAATTTCTTTTAAATGTATGTGTGATATTTATTTTCTCACATTGTTAGTTTTTCCCCCAAATTCACTCCATGTCAGTTGTTTCTAACCAATACTTTTCCTGAATTTTACTTTTATTTTAATCTATTGTCGTAGATGATCTTGTAGACCTCTTCTCTCTCCATGATCTCATATTAATCAAACTCTTCTCTACATTGTATATGGGCCTCCAGAAAAAAAACCAGAATTTTAGAGCTCATGTTTTTGTGAAATGCTTAATTTAACACCCTATGGAGTTTTCTTGTTAGCTGTGCTTTTAAGGAATCTATTTCAGTGGTATTGTGGGGCGGAATCTGTTGGATGAAGATAGAAGCTTATAAAGATCCCAGATACTTCTTTTTTAAACTGACTTGAAATGTCTTTGTACTAGAAAAAATTTAAAGACTAAGTAGGGATCTCCCAATGGAAAATTCTGTATTTTCTAAACACAGACTTGATTAACATATTAGTTAATCATATTCAGCACAGAGATATTATTTGGGAATAAGTAGGGTCTACACAGGTAGTCCCCAACATGCAACAGTTTGTTTAGTGAGTGTTTGAAATTACGACACTGAAAAAGGTGACTTTCCCGTGTTTTTCACACTTATAACCATTTGCAGCATCCCCATGGTCATGTGATTAAAAATTCAGATGTAAGCAATTGGCTTCTATTTATAATTGTTGCAGAGTCCCAGGGTCATGTGATCATCTTTTGCAACTTTCTGACAAGCAAAGTCAATGTGTCAACTTGTAAAGCATTGCCATGACTATTATCAGGTTGGCACTGGAGGGAGGATTCCATGCATACCTTCGGCTAGAGTCAGATCTCATATTTCTACAACCTTGTTGGTGAATGTGATTTATGACCCAGACAGAGGGGAGGGGACACAGGGTTAAAGTTCAAATGCAATTAAGCAGAGGTCAGTTTCGGCTCCGCAGAAGAACATGCCAGAATGTTGATCCTAATAAATGAATGGATTTCTTTTGAACTTTGTCTCGAGGCTCATAAATTAATTAGGTCATCTTCTGGGAACTTCATACAATGGGGAAGCCAGATTCAGTTAATTGCTGTCTTACTAATTTAACTGCAGTGATCCCCTTAACAATTGTGGCAAGAAAGGTCGTAAAATGGGGCAAAACTCACTTAACAACTATCTCAGCAACAGAAATTCTGGGCTAAAATTGTCATAAGTCAAGGACTATGGTGAATGTCTTCAAGATAGTAAATGAAAAATTCTTCAGGAGAAAATAATTCTGAGACTGGAGAATATGTTTTATTAACTTGTATTGTTCTGTCATAATATGTTGTCTCAAATGGTAAAAGAAATAAAACCCGATAAAATCTTGCAGAACTTTTTTAAAAATAAGGTAACAATTTCAAATTGGAAATAATTTGAAAGGAAGTATGCAAACCCATATGTATATAAAGACTGGAACATTGTTCGATATCTCATGTCAGCAACTCTTCCAGTATCTATAATAGTCAACTTAAGTGAGCAAGGATACATTTGAATAGACATATTCTCAGTTTTTTCAGAGAGATCCAAAGATAATTTCATACTGGCACATAATCTTCATTTGGACAAACCGTATATTATACTAATTTAACATGTTACAATTCCTAGGTTAAATAGCCAATGAAGTGTAACTTTGAAAGACTCCAAAACTTTAATGGTTTTTAGACTACACAAGTAATAGCAATAGCAATAGCAATAGCAGTAGACTTATATACCGCTTCATAGGCCTTTCAGGCCTCTCTAAGCGGTTTACAGAGAGTCAGCATATTGCCCCCAACAATCTGGGTCCTCATTTTACCCACCTCGGAAGGATGGAAGGCTGAGTCAACCCTGAGCCGGTGAGATTTGAACCGCTGACCTGCTGATCTAGCAGTAGCCTGCAGTGCTGCATTTAACCACTGCGCCACCTTGGCTCTTAAAGTATTTGTAATAATAAATTCATTAGCTTTTTAGTTTATATAAATGATTGTAATGAGTACTGTTACACAGTATAAATCAGCATTAGAGTTTCCGGCATTATCTAGTTCCATTTATGTTTATCAAAACAGTTATTATCCTTTTTTGTTTGTTTGTCCCACAGTTAATTCAAAATTTGTCATAACTGAACCTATACCAGATTCTCCATTCCCTTACTATAACTAAAAGACTGATTGCAAAAATAAATGTATGGCCCCATTTACTCAATAGATTGAAGAGTTGATTACACATGCTGTTCATGAGTGGGTAGACTTTGTATGGATAACTATAATGAAATACAATACAATACACTATAATACAATACAATACAATACAATACAAAACAAATAATACAAATACAATACAGAGTTGGAAGGGACCTTGGAGGTCTTCCAGTCCAATCCCCTGTCTAGGCAGGAAACCCTATACCATTTCAGACAAATGGCTATCCAACATCCTCTTAAAGACTTCCAGTGTTGGGGCATTCACAACTTCTGGAGGCAAGCTGTTCCACTGATTAATTGTTCTAACTGTCAGGAAATTTCTCCTCAGTTCTAAGTTACTTCTCTCCTTGATTAGTTTCCACCCATGGCTTCTTGTTCTACCCTCAGGTGCCTTGGAAAATAGTTTGACTCCCTCTTCTTTGTGGCAACCCCTGAGATATTGGAACACGGCTATCATTTCTCCCCTAGTCCTTCTTTCTCTTAAACTAGACATACCCAGTTCCTGCAACCGTTCTTCATATGTTTTGGTCTCCAGTCCCCTAATCATCTTTGTTGATCTTCTCTGCACTCTTTCCAGAGTCTCCACATCTTTTCTACATCGTCGCGACCAAAACTGAATGCAGTATTCCAAGTGTGGCCTTACCAAGACATTATAAAGTGGTATTAACACTTCACATGATCTTTGATTCTATCCCTCTGTTGATGCAGCCTAGAACTGTTATTGGCTTTTTTGGCAGCTGCTGCACACTGCTGGCTCCTATTTAAATGGTTGTCCACTAGGACTCCAAGATCCCTTTCACAGTTACTACTGTTGAGCAAGGTACCACCTATACTGTACCTATGCATTTCGTTGTCAATAAAAGATTGATTTACACAAAATGCAATAGGTTTGAGTATTAGGGTATATTTACATAAATTTTCATTACATAATTCCATATAGGTTTGCAACTGTTTATTATAACAACATATTATACTTTATATTTCTTTTATATTTCTGTTTTTTTACTTGTTTAGAGCACATTATGTATTTTTCTTATCAATGTATTTATGTGTTTTCATTTTTTATTTCAAGAACAATAAATATTATTAAAAAAATATTTGAACTCAAACCACACTAAAAGGAATAAGTTAACTTCCACTGGAGTAGTTCGTTAAAATCTTAGCTTGTGTTTAAAAAAAACCTGAAAATCAGTTCTTGAGAGGTAACCTCTTCACTCTAATGTGTACTTCAGTTTGCTTTCAAAACTGTGTGAATTAGCTCTCAGTAATTATGTTTCCAGAAAGATAGAATTCTCATTTTAAAATTTGAAGTGAGAAAAAAAAAGGAAAACAGAGTTAAGTGAATGATTTATAAGTATGCCAATTGAATAGTGTATCCAGGTGTTGTTAACCAAATAGGTAATTCCTACTACCCATGGAGAATTTAGAAATCATAGATTTTTGTATATTGAATTTATAAATAAAAATGTAGATATCCTTAATCAAACAATACCTTTCAGTGGGAACCAAAATGAGAAGAAGTTGAAGTTATCTTGAAATGATACAAGGTTAAAAAATCTGGGTGTTCCCCCACTCTCCTACTTTTCTTACAGAATTCTTCTGGGTCTACATATTTTTGGGTTTCCCTGTATGTGATGTATGTTTAGTGTCCTCCCATATATTTGACTTATATTCAAGTATGATGGCATGTAATTAATTGCGACTATGTAGGCCCCTTCAAGTCCTTTACGGTTGATTGGAGATATATTTTGGATCACTGTGTAGCTGAAATACAGTATCTTTAAAATGTATCTGTTTAAAATGTGAAACGAATTTTTAGAATAGCTTCAAGGGTTGCTTAGTTTTCTCCCTAAATATGTCTTTGACACAAACAGAACAAAATAAAACCAATTACATACCCCTGCTTGCCAAGGAATTGAATGTTGCTGTGTTAGTGTGTAGAAATTGCTGTTCTCAATAAGGTGGAGATAGCATCCATGCATGGGTTGACAGCGTCCGTGCTCTGATTGGACTGAGTCTGATTACTAATTAATTAATATCCTATATAACTTGCCCTTGTGAGTGGCTCCCCCCAGCTTTCGACTCAGTCCACTCTGGGACGGTCGTGTGATCCGTTACTCTCTCTAGTTTTTTGCTGAGTTGCAGTTAATTCGACATATCTGATTTTCCTCCTGAAGCTCTAATTCAATCACCTTACTTGAATTGGCTGTGAGTACGTTCTCAAACCGACCTCAGAGGGCCCCAGATGTCATAGGCCACAGGGCTGCTGCCCACAGGCCCACGCGCTCTCTTTTGATCTTGGTGAGGGATATCCCTTTCACCCCCAGTGTTCAAACCATGCGATCGAGAGCCAGTGAGAGGCACTGAACATTTGACAGCTGTTGTGCAATTCTGACGGCAGGGTCTGTTCTGCCTTGCTGCAGGGTTGAGAAGTCAGACAGCAATTTGAGTGCAATTGCAGGCCTCGGTGGCACTGGGAGAGCCCCGCAGCGCAGTGGCTTGGAGGCACTGAGCACCGGTCAAACAAGCACTGACCGCCCAATCAGCTTCCGTCCACCTTAAAGAGATGGAGCACACCACGGCCACAGAAAACTCCCCAGGAGGGCTGCTAACAGCCCGTCTAAGGCCGCTAATTACCAGAGATGTGGGCGTCTTACCAGCAAACACAGCATCTGTCTGCGAGGCCCAGGACTACCAGATAAAAGGCACCAACACTATTTTGGGAGTGGGCAGAGCTGGGAGAAACGGAGTCATGGATGCCATTTTCTCCCCCGCATGCTTCTGACAGGCAACATGGCCAATGGCAGCGTGCCTGAGCTCTCCTCAGAGGCCGGGAAGGGCACAATGGAGACTGGCCCAGGCCTACTTACGTTAGTGCAGGCTCCCCTTTCCCCTCCCAGACCAGCTACATCCCAGAGGTCCACGGGGACAAAGGCCAACAATAACAGCTCCAAAGCAACCAGTAAGAGCTCAAAGGCCAAGAATGCCTCAAAGTCGGCCATTAAGACCAAACACCTGGAGAAGCCAGGGTGTTCACAGCACTGCCCTGATAAGGGTACAGCAGTGTCTGCTCGACCTAGACCACTGCCTCCACTGCAGCTAGAGATGAGCCAGGGCCCATTTAGCCTGATGTTACCTATTAACACATCTGGGCTTTGGGGCAACACTGGGCCACACTCGTGAAGCAGGAGTGCGGAGGCCATCTTCACCCTGACTGCGGCCAGCCTTCGCCCAGAGGGACAGTTGACCCCCATGCCTGCCATGTATCCTTCACCCGCCATGTCCACCATGGCATCTGGATTCCAAGACATTATAGCAGAAGCCATCAAGCAGGGTATTGTGGCAGAAAAGAAATCGGGAGCACCGGCAGGGGCCCCTGGGGTCCTGGGTGGGGGCGCTTCCAGAGATAGTTGAACACCTTCCCCCGGCTAAGAGCTACATGAAAAAGAACTAATTTTTTCTGAACTACATCAAATTTATATCATACTCTCCTCACTGGATGAGAGTTATGATGTTTTTGTATCTTCTCTTGAAGTCCTAACCTGAAATGAACGAACATTGACTGATATTACTGCACGACTGTTGGAAGAGTCAAGAAGAAGGATGGAGAGGGAACAACAGAGAGAGAAACCACAAGCAGTTACATCCGGTGGATTCTGTACAGCAGCCCATAAATCTTTCCTACACAGGAGTAGACTGCATTTCATAGACCAGGAAACATAGTTTGTTCCATCCAACCAGGTTATCATCAATAGGCTTGTTGATGGGTCACTCGCCATCTGTTCCAGGATATTAACAATCACTAACTAAACAGCTGTTTGTATGCGGTATTGCGTATCAACACCAACTCTCTTTTAGCTATGTCTGATATAACCTGGGCCCATAAGCTCCCCGTTGGGAGAGCGAGTGCGTTCAGAGAAACGTTGTGAGAGCTGTGTTGGAGAACACACAGACCAGCATACAGAGACACTGCAGTTTAAATAGGCTTTTACTTTCGTGGAAATAGAGGTATCAGAGTCCATCAAACAGTCCAAGTCATACACGGATAAGACAGTCAGTCATCAATGTCTTTCAGTTAAGGAATAATCCAAATAACATAGTCCAATATCATATAATCATTTCAGAACTCAAAGTTTGCTAGCAGTTGCAAAACTTGCAATAGCTCAGGGCACTTTCTAACAGCCAGTTTCCAGATCAGCCCAGCATCTAACAGACAGGCATTGTGTATTATTGATCTGACACTGAATGACCAACAATTAGTTCATATTCGTGGAGAAAATTCTGCTGCAAGATGCTGGGAGAATTTGAAGAGGATTTATGTACGTGACATTATAGGTGCACACATAAATCTTACACGCAAACTGTTTAGGGCACGTCTTCTGAAAGGTGGAGATATGTTAGCTCATTTAAAGGGGTTTTCCAGGAGCTATATGAAAAAGAACTATTTTTTTCTGAGCTACATCAAGTTTATATCATACTCTCCTCACTAGATGAGAGTTATGATGTTTTTGTATCTTCTCTTGAAGTTCTAACCCGAAATGAACTAACATTGACTGACATTACTGCATGACTGTTGGAAGAGTCAAGAAGAACGATGGAGAGGGAACAACTGAGAGAAACCACCACAACATGAGGAGTCACATTTTACTGCAGTGATTCAGTTAACATATGTGACAAGTAAAGTCGTAAAATGGAGCAAAACTCATTTAAAAAAAATTCTGACTTAGCCACATACATTTTGGGCTCGATTGTCATAAATAGAGGACCTTATTACATTATATTCCTGCAACTTTCAATGTCTTTTAAATTAAGATAATCCCTCTGCTTCTTTATGGCTTCCAAATTCACTCCTTTGCAAAACGTAATATTATTGAAATCATTCTAAAGTTAGTTTATTGGCACCATAACAATGATTCCAAAAATATTAAAAGTGCCATCCTATGTGGTAGAAGCAGGTATAGTTTCTTAGGATGTTAGAGCAAAATTTCTTCCTTTTATATTCTAGATAAAGTTAATTCTATTTCCCATAGTTTGGCCCCTTTAGTATTAAGAAATCATTTTTTAAACTAACTAACAATTGCTGGGCTTCTCTATTGAAAGTCTGGCCTTACTAGGTTTTGATAATGCTAGAACTTCCCTTAAGCAGTGAATTTAGTATGTAGATCTCCAAACAAGCATAGATAAGGGGTCACTCCCCAATATTTATCACTTGCTTCCAAAAGAAATCTTTTCAGTTTCTTATTTATCGCTACTAACAATTTTGAAATTTTGTAAGTCCTTCACTAAATCCAGGTTGGATACTTTTCCCTTAGGAATTTTTTGGGGGATTTTTTAGGGGTACTGCTATGCATTTTTGATGCTTTAATAGAAACTCTAAGACATGTGCTATTATACTCTATTATGTATAAAAAGATTCTAGACAATTAAGTAGTTTTGTCTTGAAATTTCAAGGTAGGTAACATGATTTCTCTTTAATGTTATTTATTTCAGACAATGACTCAAAAATAACCTCTCAAATTGCCCTGTTTTGGACTACAGTTTGCATTATATGTTGCCCCATTATTTAAGTTTAGAACTCTTATAATAGCATTTTGAATGTATTTTAATGTTGTTATTTTTAATTAGTTTAGATTTACTCTTATTGTTTTTCTGTTATGCATATATTCAGTATAGAATAATGTCATACTTCTTCGATATTTCGTTTGGACCTGGCAATTATGGCTGTAATAAATTTGATTTGCTTTGATATAAATAATCTTAATAATCTGCTCCTTAATTGCAATATTTAAGTTCTGGCTGAGTTTTTCCCTTTCAGTATTGCTATTCAGGTTATAGCAGGAGTGAGTTATAGCAGGAGTGAGATTTACTTTAACTGAAGGATATGTTGTAATTTCCATTTATTTACGTACATCCTGTATCAATTGATTCTTATACTATGAAGATTAAATGACAGGCAAAAAAGAACGTTAGGAGTTTGCAGTTAATAGATAATGGATTAAATCTGGCCTCCTCCAAGGCCTTTACTATAATCACATTTTTCCCCTGTCTATTAATCCTTCTCTTTTTCATTCATTCTTTAAATGTGTCAATCATCTCACAGAAAGTGACTCTGGGTGGGTGTACAATAATAAAATATATTATAAAGTCACTAAAACACTTAAATAAATAAACATAAATAAAAACATGTACATGAGAGGATTGAAACTAGAATGTTATACATGGTGCAACCAATGTGTGAGCTTCCTGTTGCCAAACCTGATGAAAAAAAATCCATTTTGAGAGCTTACTGAAAGTCAAAACCAGCAAGCTAGATGTACACCTCAAAGCAAACTGGTAACTAGTGAAGCTCCAAGAGCAGAGGTGTGACACTCCTGAGCCCCCCATAGTTGGCCGTAAGTAAAAGACTACCTATAGTTGATTCAAGAGGCAGGGTCTAAATTACTGTAAATTACTTCTTAATAATTTATTTAGTTTTCAATAATATAATTTTAAATTGGTTTTAATAAAAGTAGCTTTTATTAAAAAAAACATTAAACCAACCTAAAAAATCCTACATATTTCATATGGTCTGAAACCCTGAAGTGGAAAGGAGAAATAGAAAAGTCATTACATGTACAAAATGCAAGCTCTCTAAAGAAGGGGGATAGAAAACCAAAATGAATGCAACAGATATCTTTTTCTTGTCAAGAAGTCTAAGCCAAAACTAAATGAATCTGATGATATCAGATGAAAGTTTTCAAGTAGTTTGCTCTTATTTCGAATAAATTACTTAGGCTAATAGTCAAAGCCCAAGATTAAAATAGAACTTACTGGTTCTTTTTGTTCCTAAGCAGCATTGTAAATTGTGACTTATTCCAAGTACCTAGTAAAGAAACTGAAATAAAATAAGCCCCAACTTCTTTTGACTATTTAACAAGAAGCTTTTAGGATGAAACTAGCATCTTGATTGTCTACTGTTGTTTACTGTAGTTTAACAAAAATTGGTCAGCAGCAGTACCTGGGAATAGGAACTTTATTCCATAATGGAAACAGGATACAGAATAGGTATTGGAGGATCTTCTTGTGTTTAAAATTGTAAAAGGACTGTATAATTACAGTACATCTCACAGGGTTTCTGAAAAATCCTTTGTAATTAGCAGCCATACACCATAATATAACAATTCTTCAGAGGATTGGGAATTTTTTTTCATTAGATCAATGGTGGGTTGCAGGCGGTACGCCCTGGTACGGGTGTACCAGCGCTGGGCCGAAGCACCAGGCCCGCCTGCCCACACTCCTTACCTGTCTTTAAACTCTTAGGCGCTTTCACACACACACGCGGCACTTACAGCGCCTGTGTAACGCTATGCCAAGCAGCTGGAATGTCGCAGAGGTGTTGCTGGAGGGTAAGATGCATGTGCACACTGTGTGTGTGCACACTGCGCGTGTCCATGTGGATGACGCCAGGCCCGTTCCAACCATACCGGTTGGAAAGGGATCTGGAACCCATCACTGTATTAGATATAAATGTACTCTCAGACACTAAAAGTGGGGGAAAGTCAATTGAACTGTTTTCATGTAGTGCTTATTAAAAGAAGTGGATCAGTATTAAAATATGATCAGCAGCTATTTTAAAATCCTTGTAGCTACCTTTTAGTGGAATAAAAAAGGATAAGAAATACAGTATTTTAATATTTAATACAAATATTAAATATAAATTGTTAAATATTTCTATTAAGTCTATTTTATATTTGAAACATTGATTTCAGAAAAGTTCTCTGAGCTTAACTCAAGGATATGTCAACGGAGTCAAACATAGAAAGTAGACTGGCTCTGCTACCAGATATGTGTAAAAGCTGCATTGGACATAAAGGGATTTCACATTTATTATGTGGGTGGAATGATGTCACTTGGTTTGATTATGCCCCTTTCAAACTGCTGTGATAATTACCTGCTTGTTACCAGAAGTGGTGAACCCGTTTTCAGTACTTGTTTGCTTTTGCTGTCATGCCCTAATTGCTATATAATTTTGCCCCTGCCAATTATAACCATTATGTAAAATTTTACAGCGAGGAAGTAGAAAAATAGGGGGGGGGGATCAGTGTGGTCTTCATAATTTTGACTGAATATTTTCATATTATCTCTGAGGTACAGGACTTGGTTGTAACTTTTGGGCAGTATCTTCTTCCTTCTCATATGCATACAAATTTCTTTACTTCACTTTTCTCTGAATCAAGATTGATTTTTAAGTTTACAGGAAAAATTAAGTTCAGTCTATTGATTTGATTCTTAAAATAGCAATATTTACCTGAGCTTGAATAATGTTCACAACAATAATAGCCTAATATTCTCTTATGATTTCATTATCTTTCATGATTGCAAAAAACTTGCAATTGATCTGGAACTACCTACTGGTATTGCACAAGTTTCTCTACTGCTTAAAAGAAGAAAAACATATTTACATTAGAACCTGTGCTCAGACCGTGAAGCAAGCATCACATCTACCTTGGTAAATTGTACTGAACGCAGTGGATCTTACTTCGAAGTCCTCAAGACTCTCTTATAAGAGTGCTGCATAATTTTTTTTTCAAAAACATACAAATGTTAGCTGCAGATTATGTAATAAAAATTTTTCTCTGAACAAAGCTAGTAAGATAGAGGAGAAAAAAAATTACATATAAAAGGTCACATCAGAACCATAAAGCATGTGCAAATAGACCGTGATAGTTTAATTTTGTTCTCAATAAATTGATAGAAGCCTTATGAAACATATTTCAATATGCTGGTATAAAACTGTACAATATTTATATACTGTACTGCATAAGCTTTAAATATTTGTGTTATTTTCTCCCCAAATAGCATTTTACATGTCATGTAGATTTAGTATTATGGATTCTTAGAAGAGACTGAAAACAAATAGTCACTTTAATAGCATCATTTTCTAAATCTAAAAGCCTATAGACGATAGAGAAATCCAAACTCTTATTCATTTGTAATTTTAAATGCAACAAAAGGGAACATTCATTAAATATTTTCCTAGAGAAATAAAATTAATTAAACTTTACTTAAAATTAAAAGCAAATTAAATTCAAATTAAGTTTTTTTTCATTCCTATCCTCTGGAGTATGTTTCATATATGATACTGCAGTCATATTGGGAGCACTAAAGTGCTTCTGGGCTGAAAGAATTAGCTGATAACATCATTATTGCCCAAGGGATGCCCAGTTGAGGGCTCCTTTCATATCATCTCAAACTGCCCACTGAAGTGGTACCCATCTATCTACTTGCAGTCACGTGCTTTTGATTTGCTGGTTCAAAAGGAGCTGGAGCAAGTGACGGGAGCTTATCCCCTCCCATGGCAAGAACCAGTAATCAGCCCAGCATCCCAACCACGTGAGTCACTGCGCTCCACTAACAATACATGATACAAACTAAATAAAAAGTTGTGAAATTTAAAAAGAAGGGAACTATAGTGAGAAATGTGCATTTGCACTTTGATATTAAGATGATACCAATTCACTAAAACGTTTTTTTGCCATGTTTACTGGACCTCTCAGAATATTTTTAAAAGGTTGGCTGTTAAATACATTATGTCAAAGGAACTTACTTGGCTTAAATAATAGAATGCATATCTGTGTGTCTTTTCTGTATTTGCCCTTTTGATTTTGAAGTTTTCCCCACCACTTTTCTTACAGTCTCCAGTATTTTTTTATTTTATTTGTTAATCAAATTTATATACAGTAGCTGCACCTCTCTGAGAAGTGACTGGGTGTTGTGCTATTGCTGGATTAAACTTGGTATTGTTAATAATTGACCCAAAGACTTTATATTCTATTCATCAAGTACAATTGTTACAGTCTTATTTTGAAGTTTAAAATATGGCCAAGATCCAAAGATAATGCTTAGTTTAGATCACAGTTTTGTTTGGAATGGAGAGATCTGTAAAAAAAATCTACTCATTACTGTTTAAAGGAGGGGGGATCCCTCTTTAGGATCAAGATTCTTTTAGTAAAGTACAGGTAGACTTCCATTTACAATAGTTCATTTAGTAACTGTTCATAGCCACACTGAAAAAGGTGACTTAGGGTTGTTTTTCATACTTACGACCATTGTAGCATCCCCATGGTCATGTAATAAAATTTCAGACACTTGGCAAGTGACTCATATTTATGAATGTTGCAATGTCCTGGGGTCATGTGATCCCATTTTGAGACCTTTTAACAAGCAAAGTCAATGAAGAAGTAACCATAACAACCATATTACTAACATAACAACTGCATCACTTAATATCTATGGCAGGAAAGATTGCAAAATGGAGCAAAATCCACTTGACAACGGTCTCACTTAGCAACAGAAATTTTGGGCTTGGTTATGGTTGTATGTCGAGAATGACCTGTAGTTTATTTGCCTCTGATGTTACATTAGGAGCAGATAGAAAATGCACATCTTGATATTTCTCCGTATTGTACATTTCACCCATTAATATTGTAAGACTTAATGTTTCATGTTCAAGAAAGAAAATTTAGTACTGTAACAAGCAAAATAATTTCCTTGCTAATTTGGAGCCTTTTTCCTAATGTCATGAATTGTGTTTTTCTTTCCTCTCAGGCCTCGAAATAGAGGAAAACCTACGGTGGAGGATGAAGACAGCATGGATGGATTGGAGGCAACAGAAACGGAAAACACTGTGGAAGTTGGTAAGGCAAATAGACTAGGATTGAAATAGATAGATTTAGCAAGTGTCTAAACTGAATTTACACATTGGAATAGGCTAAAATAATAGTAGGGCCATAGCATTTTAGTTTTAGTCCCAAAAGGGAACTTTAGAGCAGGGGTCCCCAACCTTTTGGCCTCAGGGACCACTTAATTCATAATTTTAAATCCCACGGACCACTAATATGATCTGCCTAATGACTGGCTGGGTGGGCATGGCCAACTTGATGTCACTCATGTTGAGGGGAGCCTCGCTGGCCTCTACTTGTCCCTCCCTCTGACTCTTTGCCACAGCAGTGCTTCCCTCCAGCCTTTGCCCAAAGCCCACACTTGGAGGCTGAAGCAGATCCAAGTTGGAATTTCTGTCCCCCCTCCGACCCCACAAAAAGACACCGAAGGGGGAGATTCTCTGCAGCAACACAAATGTTCATGGCACGTAGTTCATTGCTCCTTCTGAACCAGACCCCTGATTTAGTGCAATATAAAAAAATGCTAATAATTTTTCTGCAGACCACCAAAATTTTCTCATGGACCACCAGTGGTCTGGGGACCACCAGTTAGTGACCGCTGCTTTAGAGTATGCTGGGCCAGAAACATTAAATCTGTTGGCAATTCTTAAAGCAGCCATATGATAGCATGGGGTAACTGCACTTTGAAGTACAATTTTGGAATTGAATAGAGCTGGAATTGGGAGTGCTTGTAAGTGCTGCCAATCCTATTAAACAACTTTGGTTCAGTGTGTTGTGTGTGAACCTAGCAATTCTATTCCAAAGGTGCTTTTTCCAAAAGGCAACAATTTTTTTTGGTTTTACCCTTTGAAACCTTTCGCTTCTCATCTGAAAAGCTTCTTCAGTCCAAACTGACTAGTGGGGAATAAAATGGTTTATATTCTCTGCAATCATCCGGTTGTTAGCACTCTGAGAATCATTGAGGCCACTTGAGGGTTTTTCTGCAACTTCAGAGTTGTCTGAATCCGAGTATCTTCCCCTTCTGTTGTGGGAGGGGTGTTCAATTTTGACATAAATGGCCTCAACGATTCCTCTTTCAAACCAGTCTTCCTCTGTTCAGAATGTAAATTTCTTCAAAAGAGTGACAGTTGTCTTTCAAATGCAGATGGTTCCTGAATCCTGTCCTGATGAGTTTGTTCGCTTATGTTGTGCCATGCATTTGTAACTCTTTTTGTTGTATGAATTAGGACATGGTGTCAAACTATAGTTCATTTATTTGACTATAGGCAATCCTCGAGATAAGACCTTAATGGTGCCTGCCTATTACAGTCACATGTCACAACAGCTGTTAAGTGAAACAGCCTCACGTAATGACCCCATTCCTTGTTTTCTCTGATGCAAACATAAAATGAATGAGAGAATCATTCAATAGAGCGCAGGGTGCCTCGGAGGGGTAGGCCCGGAATGCCTGCTCAGGCCTCCAAGGGTACCTGCGCCACCTGAGGCACCCTGTGCTCCACTTCTTGACAGGGTCTCCACAGACCTTCAGCTTTCTTCCCATCCAGCATGTAAGAGAAGATCAAGTCAGTTGGAATTTGCAAACTCTGCCCCCCTTGACCTCGCCTCGCTTGCTACATGAGAAGGAAACTGAGGCTTGCAAGCGCCAGCTGACTCATGCCTGCTACAGCTGCCTGATCTCCAATGGGTGGATAAGTAACTGCAGGGACCCAGCAGGATTGAATATCCTTGTAAAAGCAAACAACTGTGGGGATGTCGTAGTCATCATAACTTTGAAATGGGGTTGCAAGTAGTTTTGGGGGAATCCGATATAACTTTGAATGGTCTGCTAAGTGACCTGTCCTAAGTCAAGGACTACCTGCATTGAATGTTATACAAAAATACCATACTTTTCAAAGTATAAGACACACTTTATTCCCCCCTAAAAGAGGGTGAAAATGTTGATGCATCTTATACACTAAATATGGCCATTTATGGTCTCCCAAAAATCCGCCTCACATGTCCCATTTTTGTGAAAATGGCCCCATTTCACAAAAATGGGGCACACAGAGGGTTTGGGAGGCCTGCAGAGTGCTCCTGGGGGCTGGGAGGGCACAAACGGGGTCCATGGGGGGTTTGGGAGGTCAAAAACAACCTCAGTTTTTGCTAAAATGGGGCTGGCAGAAGATTTGGGAGGACTGCAAAGTGCTTCTGGAGGCTGAGGAGGGGAAAAACGGGATGCGTGGGGGGGGGGGGGGTTGGGAGGCCAAAAACAGGCCCAGGTTTTGCTAAAATGGGGCATGCAGAGAGTTTGGGAGGCCTACAGAGTGCTTCTAAGGGCTGGGAAGGGCAAGAATGATTTTTTTTCTTGTATCCCTCTTCAAAATCTTGGTGCATCTTATACTCAGGTGCATCTTATAGTCCAAGAATATGGCACTCATTTGTATTGCGTGAACTCCTTTGTGTGAGAGATTTCTATTCCCTTGATCTCAAACAAGTAATGTCTGCATGCTTTATTTATGTTATTTATGTTATGTTCCTTTAATGGCTCACTCTGACATATTTGCAAGACACTTCAAAGATAACATTTATTTCTGATATGATCTGGACTTCACTTTAATGTGCCTCCAAATACAAATAAATATAAAAACAATAGCAGAGTTGGAAGGGACCTTGGAGGTCTTCTAGTCCAACCCCCTGCCTAGGCAGGAAACCCTATACCATTTCAGACAAATGGCTATCCAACATCCTCTTAAAGACTTCCAGTGTTGGGGCATTCACAACTTCTGGAGGCAAGCTGTTCCACTGATTAATTGTTCTAACTGTCAGGAAATTTCTTCTCAGTTCTAAGTTACTTCTCTCCTTGATTAGTTTCCACCCATGGCTTCTTGTTCTACCCTCAGGTGCCTTGGAAAATAGTTTGACTTCCTCTTCTTTGTGGCAACCCCTGAGATATTGGAACACTGCTATCATGTCTCCCCTAGTCCTTATTTTCATTAAACTAGACATACCCAGTTCCTGCAACCGTTCTTCATGTGTTTTAGCCTCCAGTCCCCTAATCATCTTTGTTGCTCTTCTCTGCACTCTTTCCAAATCTTTTTTACATCGTGGCAACCAAAACTGAATGCAGTATTCCAAGTGTGGCCTTACCAAGGCATTATAAAATGGTATTAACATTTCATGTGATCTTGATTCTATCCCTCAGTTTATGTAGCCTAGAACTGTGTTGGCTTTTTTGGCAGCTGCTGCACTCTGCTGGCTCATATTTAAATGGTTATCCACTAGGATTCCAAGATCCCTCTCACGGTTACTACTTTTGAGCAAGGTACCACCTATACTGTACCTGTGCATTTCGTTTTTCTTGCCTAAATTTAGAACCTTACTCTTTTCACAATTGAATTTCATTTTGTTAGAGATCACCCAATATTCAAGTTTGTCAAGATCCTTCTGTATCTTAAGCTGTCTTCTGGAGTGTTGGTTATCCCTGCCAGCTTGGTGTCATCTGCAAATTTGATGAGTTATCCATTTATTCCCTCATCTAAATCATTGATGAAGATGTTGAAGAGTACTGAGCCTAAAACAGAGCCTTGGGGTACTCCACTGCATACTTCCCTCCATGTAGATGCAGTTCCATTGAGGACTACATGTTGAGTGTGGTTGGTCAGCCAGTTTCGAATGCATCTGGTGGTGATGCTGTCTAACCCACATTCTTCTACTTTATCTAGTAGTAGGTTATGGTCTACCTTATCAAATGCCTTAGTGAAGTCCAAGTAAACTATATTGACGGCATTTCTCTGGTCCACTAAATTTGTCACTTCGTCAAAGAACGCAATAAGATTAGTCTGGCATGATCTGTTTTTGACAAACCCATGTTGGCTTTTGGCTATTACTTTGTTTACTTCTAGGTGTTCGCTAATTTGTTGCTTGGTTATCTTTTCCAGAATCTTTCCTGGTATTGAGGTCAGGCTGATAGGTCTATAGTTTCCTGGATCTATTTTTTTCCTTTTTTGAAGATGGGAACCACATCAGCTCTTTTCCAGTCCTCTGGCAGTTCCCCGGTGCTCCAGGATCTCTGAAACATATAGTTCAGTGGTTCTGAGATCTCGTCTGCCAGTTCCTTCAGAACCCTGGGGTGTAATCTGTCCGGTTCTGGTGATTTGAACTTGTGTAGGGTAGACAGGTGCTCACTTACCATTTTCTTCCCTATTTCAATTTGTGTTCCTAATCTGATTTTTGTGGTGCTGTTTTTGATAGGTTGGACTGTTTTATCCCTTTGTGTAAAGATAGATGCAAACAATGAGTTAAATAGTTCTGCTTTCTCCCTGTTGCTTGTCACCTTCTTGCCACATTCTCCCAGCAATGGACCAATTGTTTCCTTAACGTTTTTCTTGTTTTTAACATACTGGAAGAAGCTTTTTTTGTTATTTTTTTACTTTTGTGGCAAGCCTTTCTTCATTGTGAGCCTTAGCTTTCCTTACTTCATCTTTACAGGCTCCGGCTATTTGCTGATATTCTGCCTTAGTTATGCCCCCCTCTTTCCACTTTTTATACTTATCTTTTTTGTCTTTCAATTTGTCAGAGTGTTCTTTTTTTATTAAAAGTTTTTTCTATTTTTATTTTTCAAAACAGACACAACACAAAAAATCCTTTCTTTACATACTGTAGAAAGTGTATCCGTTGGCTACAAAAAATTTTTATGCATTTCTTTCACAGTCACCCATGATTCATATTAATTCTAGTATTTTAAATCAAATATATTTGTACATATTAGCATCATCCTACCCCCATTCTTGTTTGACTATAATTGTTTAAACTTCCATCATAAAACATACCAAAACTCAAGACATAACCACATACTGGCATCTCATTTGCTATTTCTAGTATCACAATAAAACTATTCCTTATGGCCTATTCTAGCTAAACATCAATAACATTTAGTAGCAAAAGGTTTCTAATCTTCCTTTCCAAATCACTGTTTACAATTTACATCCAATTTCCCCATGTTGTACCCATACCTATATATACATTGTTATCATTATCTCTCCTTTATTTGACTATATCCATTATCATAATTTAGTTCTTTTTTATCTTTATATGTAACCAAACCATTTCTCATCTTCCTTTCATAGGTACCATTCAATATTCATATCCAATTATTACTTGTTATTACTACATATGTATACATTATTATCATTTTCAATTGTTTATTTAAGCATATCTATTGTCACTAAATTTCACTAAGTCCAACTAGTTTTAGATTAAACACTTTCATCTATCAGCCTGTATCTTTTCAGTAGCGAAACAGTCTCATGTCTTCTGCCATTTGTGGCATCAGTCCTTTAATCGTCTCCTTAATCAAGTTTGTATGGACTCTTCTTTGCAACTCCTTGTTTATTGATTCTGTCATGTAATTTAGATGGCCTTCTTCTTTTTCCTTAATCAGCTTGTCTTTAATTGTCAGTGTTGTTATCGATGGTGTTACTAATAAAATTTCTCCCTTTAAATCCATAAGTTCTTTTATTTTTTCTTCTTCTGTGTCTTGCCATCTAGGATAGGGTTCCCATCGATCTAGTTCCCCTTTCCATATTCAATTTTTTCCATTTCCAGACAGAAACCATTCGCCATAGATGTCAGCAGATTTGATTTCTTTGTAGTCATTTTTCTCTTTATTGCTTGGGACTCTACCCTCTATTTTTCCCATTTGGTAAGCATCTCCATCCTTTTCATCATATTTTTCTGCTAGGTGCTCTAATTTTTCAAACATTTTCTCAAATATATTTGATAATTTCTGTATTGCAAGCATTATCTCTTGCAAGCTGACAGTTTCTCTCTGTTGTTGGAAATAAGCCACTGTTTCCAACTGTTTCCAGCTGTTAAAACACTGCTGCTCTGACTTGGAAGATTTTTACAAGGTTACACCTAGGTTCACCATGAGATCTCTGGATAAGGATATACTTCAAAGAAACATTTTATAAACAAATGGTGCTTTACTTTTTATCACTTTCTATAAACAAACTGTGAGACTTTAAAGTTCCATACCAGAATAATCAGTAGTGAAAGTAAAAGTATTTTGTTTTCAGTACTCTAGTTTCCAGTCTTCGAGTAGCAGTTATCTCTCCCTTTGTTGTTACAATTGTTGCAATTCTCTTTGTTCTTTTTGTATCTTTTTGTATCTTTTAATATTCCAAGTTTTTAAAGAAGTCAAATTCTTACATGAAATAGAGAAGAAAAAGTAAAAGACACATGTAGTGATGAATAAGGATAAGTTTAGTCCATAGGTTGTGAAAGTAATAGTAAAAGTTTTAGAAGAAAACTTGATCCATTCATTTCAAACAGTTTGCATAAATTCAATCCATGAAAATAACGTTTAAAAATTAAGATAACACACTGACCAAAACCATCCAAAGCTTGATTCTGCCGCTTATTTCTTTTATTCTTCGATTTAAATTAGTTTTAAGTCTTTTATAGGCAGGCTCTTTTAAAACGGATAAAAATTCCTCACCAGCTGTAAACACTTTCTCTTCTGTTTCCTTCCGTTTTGGAGCCATCCCTACTTCATCAACCTGGGGGCTGAGCTTTTAACGCCAATTGAGAGACCTTCTCCTGCATCAGTCAGGGACTTTGCGATGTCCCTATGATCAACAGAATGCAGTCTTCCTGTTCACCGTCTCTACGGGACAGTTTAGGTCCGATTAGACCACCCAGCGAAAAAAATATTGGCGATCGCGGAGCATCGAGATCGGATGACCATTTCGTAACGATGTAGGCTCCTCCTCGTCAGAGAATTCTTTATGCAGCCATACTGGTTTCTTTTGGGAGCTGTTATTTTTCTTCTTCATTGGTATTGTGCTAGCCTGGTTTTTGTAATCTCATTTTTTTAAATTTCCCAAGCTTCTTGAGTTGTTTTCCTCTTGAGGATTTTCATCCATGGAATTCTTCCCAAGCTCTCTCTAAGTTTATCAAAATTAGCTCTCTTAAAGTCCAAGACTCTAGTTTAACTTTGTTCTACTACTTGTGTTTGCATAATGTTGAATTTCAATTGTGCATGGTCACTTGCCCCAGGGTTCCTATGGCTTCAACACCTTCTATCATTTCTTCTCTGTTAGTGAGAATTAAGTCCAATATGGCAGATACCCTTGTTCCCTTCTCTATTTTTTGGGAAACAAGGTTGTCTGCTAGGTTCGTTAGGAACCTGTTGGATCTTCCACTTGGTGCAGAATTTGTTTCCCAGTTGATGTCAAGGTAGTTCTCCCATTACTATTGTGGTGTGCTTTCTGCATACCTTAGTTAGCTGACTAGCAAAAAGTTCATCTACTTCCTCTGCTTGGTTGGGTGGCCTGTAGTATAGACCTATGGCAATGTCATTTCCCGCCCAACCTTTAATATTGACCCAAATACATTCAAGATAGTTCTCATCATTGTTGTGCTCTATTTCTGTAGAGATGTAGTCCATTTCTTTTAAATAATTTAAATCCTAGCTGTATGTTCCATTTGTGGGTTTCATCCCACCAAGTTTCTGTAATGGCAACAATATTGTATCTGCTCTCATTTACTTGAATTTCTAATTCACCCTGTTTATTCCTCATACTCTGTGCATTGGTGTATAGACATTTGAGTCCATTTTGATTGATCCTGTGTTTACTGTCTACATAACCTGTGTTATGCCTGACTGCCCCTATTTTCTTGCCACTTGTATGATTCATGCACATGGTATGGCATTCACTATTAAATGCTTGGTTTTGCTTGACAGCAGGAGTGATAATCTTATCTGCACAAACATCTATGTTACATGCACTGATAACCGTATGAGTTTTAGATTGCTGGGGACAGAAATGTTCTGTATCAATTAATTCTCTGCCCCCGCTGTTCAGTTTAAATGTTTATCCAGAAAATCTGTGAATTTAATGCCAAATAACTCAGTCCCTTTCTTGGATGGGTGCAAACCATCTCTTTTGTACAGTTTTTCATTGGACCAGCCACAGACATCATGACTAATAAAACCAAAGCCTTCCCTTTTATGCCACTCCTTTAGCCACACATTAAACTCTGCTACACGCTGGCCCTTCCCTTTTTGTTCCTTTTATACTGGTAAAACCTCTGAAAAGATAAGCCTATAACCTACACTACTAAGTTCATACCCCCAAACTCTGGAAATCATTCTTCACAGAAAGTACATCTTTTTGGGACAGATCATTTGTGCCAAGATGTATAATAGCATCAACTTCATAATCCTTACTTACATTCTTGACTATCTTAAGAATACGCCTCTTGTCTCTGCTGGCAATAGCACCTGGCAGACACCTGACCTCTTTTAAAACCTCCATATCCTTTCCTAAATTTACATCCCTTACGATTGAATCACCAACCAGAAGGTGACTTCTCTTTTTGCATACCTTGATCTTCTTGTGCGACTGATGTGTGATACCTGGGTCCCCATTTCGCCTTTCCGAAGAAAGTTCTTAATTTTGGACCACAATCCCCTGCTTATTTGAGTCATCATTATCACAACTACCTTAACCTGTCTCTTTAATGTCCCCATCAAGGTCAGCAAGGGTGCTATATCTGTTATGCTGGGTCACAGCAAAAGCTTTGTGTTTATGGTTCACAGCTCTCACCCTGCCAGATCCCAGGGTTGTCTCTTCTCCTGTAGGATCTTTGCGGTAGAGGGGGCTGATAGGGTGGCATCTCTATAAAATGGAATGGCTGAATTGGGCACCTAACTTCTGCTTGGAGAGTACAGATTAGAGATTCTAGATAGGTAATCTGTCTATGTAGACTAGTAATTTGTTTACAAATGGGACAGTGTCCAAATTTGAAAAGAGTATTGCGAAAGACGTGCAAAACAGCTATTACATTGAACTAAGCTGGTCATTTTGAAATGAAATAAAATCACAATCTCAAGCGCCTCCATTATGACCTTTTGCTTAAGGATAATTCCCTTGGACAGTGTTAATCAACCACCTACTATATCTAGAATAATATCTATCTGGTATTAGTTTCTTCTAATTTTTTTCCCCATGAGGAAAAAAAACAACAGGCTACACTCTCTTTTGAAATAGCGATTAAGCTGTTTTTGGTCAAAGCTAACCATTATCAGCTAGTAGTTAGTATCAAACAACATTCTGTCTGTCCATAATTTATATGTTATTAACAAAGCTCAACATATTCTTGAGTTAAACTTATTTTTAGATTTATTTTGAGAAAAAGATGAGTTTTACAAAGTAATGGAAGACAAGAAATACAATCCTGTATGTAGTTCTCTTGGTAGCCTTTGTAATATTAACCTTGGATTGATAGTCTGATTTGGCTTTGGAGGTATATTGTAATAAATTCCTGTGTTTTTGCTCTTATTTGGATGATTGATTCCCAAAAGGGATGCTTTGGGATTATTGTTCTGCCCTGTAGCAATTAAGATATCTTCAAAACAGTTGTGTTTTAACTTCCATATTATTTAGTATGTATCTGAAATTGTATAAAATTTATCCAGGAATGAGAAACAGGGAATCACGAGAAATAGGAGATACCCCAGTTTCTTCCATGCATTTTGGAACACTTGAGCATTTTGACTCTCTGCCTAGGATTTCCGATAAATAGAATGAGCTGGAACCTAATTCAAAGAAAATAAAAATGTTACTTACGGCAGTGTTTTTCAACCACTGTGCCGCGGCACACTAGTGTGCCGTGACATAGTATAAGGTGTGCCGTGGGAAAAACACTTTATATATAGTAAATATAGGCACAGAGTTAATTTTTTTTAACATTTTCTAATGGTGGTGTGCCTCGTGATTTTTTTCATGAAAAAAGTGTGCCTTTGCACAAAAAAGGTTGAAAAACACTGACTTACGTATGGTTCATCTGCCCAGTTTTTGTGATTTTCACAGTTAAGTGGTGATCAATGGCTTTGGATGAAACTTGGTTCAAGAGCCAGGTTCAGAGGTGGGTTTCTGCCAGTTCTCCCTGGATTGGGCGAACTAGTAGTGGTGGCAGGAGGCTCCGCCCACCCGCTCAGACACTTCTGCATATATGCAGAAGCTTCTGCGCATGCGCAGAAGCGTTGCATGAGCATGTGCCCATGAGTGAAGTGGTAGTAAAATAAGTTGAAGCCCACTACTGACCGAGTTGATAATTTTGGTATACTATAGGAGCCAGGAAGCTTAGATTTCTATGAATGCCTTTTATCAGATGTGATTTATGAACAAAATAGGCTTCTTCTGTGGCAGGGATAACTTTGTGTTAGTTACCCAATACTTTGGTTGCTCTGGGTACGTTGTTGAATTGAATTATTAGGCCTCGGAAAACGAACTGAAACTAATGGAGTGAGTTTATTAACCGGCATTGGTAGATATTATCGCATTATGACAATTCTCTCAACCGCAGTACCTGCTAACTTGCTAACCTGAAGTTTTGTTACTTATTCTGTTCTGAGATTGCATAAGATAAACCAAGATAAATCAGTCAAGTGAGCTGGCAGGGTCAGGGAAGATGTCCTTTGCCAGACAGGGCTGCAGGAAACAGGATCTTGCTGATTAAATTCTTTCTTGTTAGGCAGCCAGTTAGGATGATGGATAAAATGTTGTGGTGCATTGCCTAAGCACTCCTGGAATGCTAGCAGCAGCCTCATCATCTGTATTTATTTTCAATTTTGTTTAGCAACTTTTTTTTAACCTTTTAGTGCTTAAATTGCAGATTTCTGTGCATGGCATCCTGGGTGATTACTTGGTCACTCAAGAGAATATGAGTTTTGGTATCTTAAGGAGCTCAGCACTTTTCTACAGCTATAACTTTTGCATTGATTTGTTTTTTTGGTGTTTTTGAGTCAGAGTTGACTTCTGGTGACACAAATCCCTACAGTTTTCTTGGCAAGATTCTAGAAATGTTTAACCATTGATTTAGACTGACCCTAGGTCATCAAACTAGATTCATACCTAAAGTGGAACTAGAACTTGCATTCTCCTGGTTTCTAGGCCAGTGTCTTAAGCACTCATAGTTACAAGGTAGAAAGGAGATCTGGATTTTCAGATCTGGGTAGCTAGGAGGACACTTTAATAATAAGGGGCCTCTTACTTGTATAGCAAAGGAAATCAGCTTTGCTGGAAATAAATAGCAAAATAAACATTTTTCCAGGGAACTAAGGATATATTCCCAGTGGTGCAGTGGAAATAGCGTGTTTAAATGCTCCAAGGTAATTTTTCATATGTCTGGTTCAGGGGTGGGCTCCGGCAGGCACTACTGCCGGTTTGCTCATGGGCGCGCTTTGCGCCTGTATGCCAGATGCGCACTGTAACCTCATGCAAGTCCAATTAAAATTAAAATTGTATGCATGCGTAGAACTGAAAACCAAGATGGCGGAGACAGCGGTGACCAGGGAACCAGTTTGGGGGCATGGCAGGCTGCCGGTTTGGGCGACCCAGGCCGCATGCCAGTACTGGTTCAGCCGCCACCACTAGTCTGGCTTCAGAAAAATTTATCCAACAAATGTGACACGAAAATTTCAGAATAAAAGTAACTGCTACATATTTGCAGTCTTAAACTTTTCTCAGCCAAATGCAAGGCACAACTTTTATATTTATAATGTAGTCAAATTCTGTGCAGCACATATAAAATACAACAGGAATTTATACTTAGTTTAGTGTTATTTGAGGGAGAAATGTGTTATATTTGTATTTCTACCTTAATAATTACTGTATTATTTATATTTGAAGGTGGGGCCTCCAAACCTGGCAACTTTAAGACTTGTAGACTTCAACTCCCAAAATTCACCAGCCACAAGTCTTAAAGTTGCCAAGTTTAGAGATCTCTATTTTAAAGTTAACAAGATACTATTTCAACATGATTAAATCCTTTCCAAAAATTAGGGTTACAGCTAATGCCAAGATTATTCGAATTATATTCATGCACAGCTCTTAATTCTATTGATTTTACCTTTAGTGTTATAGTATAACAATGTATAATTTTTAAACTTGCCCACTGCCATCAGTGCCACAGGTAGTCCTCAATTTAACAATTGATTGTTTAATGACAGAAGTTAGAGTGGACACACACACACCCCAAAAAACTATTGCAATCCAATTTTGAAGTTACATTGGCTATAACCCATCTCCTTTTGTAGTCACATTTTGGATGCTTGATAACTGGTTCAACTTTACTGCTGTTTGTGATGCCCTACGACTATGCTTTTTGACATTTTTGGGGTTTTGTTTCCAGAATTTACCTTCAAGTTCTGCCCAAAAAATACTGATTGTGTAAAATTGATTCCCTTAATGACTGCTGTGCTTGCTTAGCAACTACTGCAAAAAAGTCATAAAATTAAGTCCAATCACATGCTCAGCTGCTTACCAACTGCAAATTATGACCATAATTCCAGGCTCAGTTATAGCCATAAGTCTATTTCTGATTGAAACTGTAGGGCATGTGCTTCTGTTTTGTTGTTTCTATAATGAAATTTATCACCTATATCGAAGTCCTCTTCTAAAGAGATTTGCTGGCAGACCAGACAAATTTTGCATTTCATTTCTTTCAGATCATAATGCTAACATTAACCTTTATAGTTACCATTTTTCAGAGTTTGTATCATTAGATAGCAGATAGTGAAACATGAGAATTATTATTCGGTCTAACCATGAACAAAAGATCCAATTTAGCAATCCTATCTAAAATTTTATGTGAGAGTTATTTTATAATACTGTATTTTATAACTGACAATATTATTTTATACTTTTGCAAAGTACTTTTGTAATTGATTGATTTAATCTTTAGTATTTAAACTTTAAATCCTGTAGTACTTGTATTTTATTGCCTTATTTTATTCTTACCTAATTTAATAAGATTTTTATTATTTTTCCATCTGACTTCTGTAAAAGCTAATATGAAGCTATAATAAAAATGTTCTATTCTAGACTCATACATAGTGTTTAAGTATAGTTTTAGTTTTAATTTACAGGTGTTTTCTAGTAAACATAAAAAATTAACATTTATATATACAAAATTATGCATCAATTTTGTATTATCAATTTTACATTTTATGGTTGTCAAAGACCAAGTTGGGTGGACTAAACAAGTGATATTATGTTTCATGTTTCACAATACTGTGGCTCGGGGTCCAATGTCACTTGTAGTGAACATGTCAAGTGAATCTCAGTCTTCCTGTTACATTGACTTGAATGTAGCTGTATTTGAGGCTGTTTCTATTCCTACTATCATTGATACTATTGGATCAGCCTCCATATGGTGGCTGTTATTTAGCTTTCTTCATTCCCAAGAACAATAGCCAGATTAATGGAAAAATTGATCTGTCTCCACCATTCTGCTGCATTAAGAATTCTAGCAGGAAATATCTTTCTTTCACTATAGCTGAATATTGTTTTTATTATTTTTAATAATAGTTTTGAATACTGTGATAGCTATTGTTGTGTAAGTGCAATGCATACCTTAATTTCATAGTACCTTGAGCTTTACCTGGAGCTAAGGAGGGATACAATTTTTAAAGAATGTATTACAGCCCACTCCAATCAATGTAAGCCCAAACAATTAAATCAAACAGAGAACTGTGACTGATCCCACATTAAAGCAACAAGGTCCTGGTTTCCTGGGGCAGGACTGATGATCTGTGACAGCCGAGATCAAGCTAGCCCAGTCCTTAATATTTCAAAAGCTTTTGAGATGGAGTTCCAGAATATTTTTTCCTGATTTTATTAGGCCATCTTTATTTCTTGTTTTTTCTTGTTTTATGTTTAAGTAATATTCTTTTACTATTTTATGGCAGCTATACTGTTAATGTTTTACTTGGCTTTTAATAATGTGTGTGTGTGTGTGTGTGTGTGTGTGTGTATTGTGTGACTATATACTAGTCTCCCTTTATTTATTTATTAGCAGAAATGCAACATATATAAGCTCCTGATACTGTTTAGATTGTGATGGGTAGATAAGTAATAATTCATTCTTAAATCTGTTCATTTTCTCTAAATATTGTTTGGGATACTCATTCATTCTAATTTTATATCACATAATAAATTCACAATATCTAGTAATAATCTGCTTTGTAAAGTTTAAAAAATAAGTATTCTCTCTCTCTTTCTCCCCCTCCCTCCTCTTTATATCTTGAGAGGTGTTTTTTATTTTTACATTTTATTTCTCACATTTCAGTTTGGATATTGACATGCCGTTTCAGTAAACTTTACTTTATACTTCAGTTATACCCGGGTCCTTTTCTAAAATAAATTCGTTATTACTAGTTTTCTACAGTCTGTGATGGATTTAAATTTAACTCTCCTCCTAGCCCGGTAGAAGTAGATTTTTCATATGTCCATCACCCCATAACAATTTTTGTGTCCTGCTAAAAATCTTACGCCACCAATGAAGCAGATCTAGTTAATAGGATGAGATTGACAAGAGTTAGAAAGGGTTAAAGCCAATGAAGTTCTATGGAAATTGGAAAGCAATTTAAACTGTCACACACCTTCTATAGCATTTATCAATGAGTAGTAGAGCTGCTGTGAAGACAGTCACAACTCTGCCTCTGCCTGTTCAATTGTACAGACTAAATCTACATCCACCACATTGTTTTTTTACATTCCTGCAAGCGGGAATAATAATAATTAAATTTTGAGACCTTGCTCATGATCATTCATGACTTGGTCATTGCCTATCTGTATTATTGCAATGCTCTCATCACGGGGCTACCCTTAAGGATTCAGAAACTTCAGCTGGGTCCAGAATGCAGCATCATACATATTAATGGGGAAGTCTCTAGGTTTGCACATGTAAGGTCCTTGTTGTCTGAGCTACAGTAGCTTTTAGCTTCTTTCTGGTGCAATTCAACTTGCTGATCATTACCTTTAATGCTCTGAATGGCACAGGGCCTAGTTAGCTGTGGGACCATCTTTCCCTAAGGACTCCCTTCCTACCAGGTGAAATAGGATGGGGATGGTCCTACTTGCTTTCCCCTCAATATTTAATAGAAGCTAAGAAACCTACCCTTTCTATGGCAGTCCCTACTCTATGGAGCACTCTACAGTTTGGCAAGCCTTCCATAAAGATTGCAGATCTCATCCCCCCCCCCCAAGTGCTTGGAAAAGATTGGATAATTTACACATTAGAAGTTTGGTTTGGTGCCAGGTCTTTGTTGATTTTAACATTTTAACGTTTTAATATGTTTAGTTTTATAATTTTAATATAAATTTATAGATTGTTTTGATTTTGGAGCCATCCAGAATTGGTTGGAAAGTCGGCAGTTTTATAAATGTTTTAAATAAGCAAACGAGCAAACAGACAAATAAATAACATTTTGTGGTATAACTTTGCTCATGATTTGAAAATGGGAAAAAACAGCTTAGAACAGAATGGCTTGTTTTGTTTAAACACTTTAAAATGAAATCTATAATCAACTTACACTCTCCTTGCTAAGCAGATACCAGGGAACAATTTACAGAGGAGGATGCCCAAAGTGAAGTGGACGATGACAAGAAGGCAACCCCAGATCTCCAGTGCTCAGTCTCTGTGGACTCTGCCAACACCAATTGTTCGATTGGGGTTGAAGCAAAAAGCAGGTTAGCGAGGCAGATTTAGAATGAGTGAGAGGATGGCTGAGACTTTTATATGTCACCTGCTACTTTTTTTTAGATTTTTGATTTATCTATAAGTGGTTTAATTGTTTTTATTCTGTTCATTCCTAACCAAGAGAGAGGTAGATTCATGCTTATAACTTTTCTCTAAATTTATAATGGTTCTAATAGTATTTTGGATGATATGGAAATCAGAAATCAGTCACTTTATTGACTAAATTTTATAACAGATTTATTCTGCCTTTCTTTTTAAAAGAAAAAGCACTGAAAATAGCTGTGAACCAGTTTGGATTTGTTTTTCTGCTTCACAAGAATATCTTAGCAAATTTATTTCTTCATTTATATCCAGCCTTTGGCAGCGAACATACCTTATAACCCTTCCTCGTCCTGTTTTCCTTATAAAAACCCTATAAAATGGTTTGGGCTAAGATTTAGAAAGTGACTGGCCTAAGATCCCCAACTGGCTTTCATATCTAAGGCAGTACTAGAACTCAGTCTCCTGGTTTTAGGCTGGTGTCTTAACCACTTGAACAAGCTGAGTCCAAACCAATTGTAAATTAAGATTACACACTAAATTTAGAATTTAAATGCCCAACCTGTGTGATCAACAGATTTTTGGGGGTAAGCTGAAAATAATAATTAGGTGGGAGGGTGTCATTTGTGTGTGTTTCTTTAGTTTTTTTACAGTGGAGTTTTTCTTCATTTCAACTTAAACTGGTAAGAAACAATGCTGTCAGTTTTTAAGCAAACCTAGAAGAAAAATCCCTATCCTAGGACAACATACCAGTAGTTTTGCTCAAGCTTTAGGTTGGCTTCTCTGAGACCTTCCAGAGAATGCTGCCAAATTATGATTTTAATTTAACAGAAAAAAATAGATTGTAACATTTAAGCAATTAATTTTAAATTAATATTATCCTTTAAATGTAATTATGATTAAATTTAGGGTTTCATCATGGCTATGATAACTTTTGCAGTGCAGTTCTTGATGTGCTACCCAGCTGAAAAGAGTTGCACCCTATAGTATAGGCAATCCAGGAATGCTTAGCATTGGATTTTTTAAAATTCATCTCGGATAAGTTTGTGAAAATATTTACAGGTGAAGTTAGATATAATTTAAATATTAATACTTTATTTGCATTTTTAAATACCATTTGAACTTTCTCTTTTGCCTTTCTGGTCTTTTTTATTTTTGGTCTGCTTGTTGTAGCAGTGAACAGGTCTGCGCTTTTTGTTACTGTGGGGAACGCAGCTCATTAGGACAAGGCGAGCTTAAACAATTCAGTCCAACTCCAGGGTTTATTGCTCCATGGAACAACCAGCCCTTAAATATCAATGAAACTGTTGACAGCAACGATACCATTGATGAGAGTATTCCAAGGCAGAACCCAGTCCTCCACAAAGCAAGAGGACAAAAAAAGTAAGCATTTCTATCTGTTACAAAATAAAACTATTTTATCTAATATTTTCTCCCAAAGCATAAATAATATTTTGAAGCAGCATGCGGTTTTGGTCTGCTTATCTGTTTGTTTAATAAAACAAATGTTAGATGTTAGCAAGGCATACATCCAAAGTTTTCTAAGTGGCAGCTGAAAATCAAAAGCAGAAGTTTCTTACAGAATATAGGAATACATTGGTTGACAGAAAGTGTAAAACAACAGAGTAGAAATGAACACACAAACACACCCACAAACCTGGAGCAAGAGTGGTTAGAAATGAGAGTGATAAGCCAAAGTGAAGCCGGATTTAGACCCAGAGGCTGTGATACTGCAGAATGAATCTTCAAATAAAATTGAGAAACATTCCTAGCACCGGACCATTTTGGGGTTATTCTTCTATAATCCTGGAAGGAGAAGCACAGCTGACACTGCAACTTTCTTTTTAATCCCATTTTGTTTTCTTCATTTTTGCATTTACTTAATATGATCTATGCCTCAGCAGCATTCTGTTGTAGCTGTTTTTTGAGTTTGAATGATGCACTTATGCATTAAAAAAATACTTAAAAAGAACTGATTAATCAAAGTTTTTGTAGTTTATGGGAAAGTGCAAAATTAATTTACTTGGAACAGCTAACCATCTCTGTCCCCAAGGAGGGTGATGCAATCATACTTCTAGTGCTATCCTGGCTAGTCTCCAAATTTAGCTACTAAAGGGGATTGTTCTTTGGAGTTTCCTTATTGGTGTGATTTCTGGGCTGGTGCCAGTCAGATAAAAGCATTGAAGTAAGAAATAAAACAAAAACTATGCAAAATAAGTATTTTGACTGATTTAAAATGGATCATTTAAAGGAGAGTCTAGATTACAATATTTTAACATATTGAAAATACTGTAACTTTTTATTTGAATATCTGTAATTTGTTTTCCCTTTTTTGATTCATTTTAAATATAGAAACTTTTAAAGTAAAAAAGCTAATAGAATAAATGTATTGAATATGCGTTCAGTTACATGTCAACAAATAAGTAACAGGTATTTGAAGAATCTCAAATGTTTTGAATGTAGAGGTGAAATTTACAATGATTTGAAATTTAATTAGGCATATTCCTGATCAGTATTAACAGTTTGTCACTCTTATGATGTTGCAGATTAAGGTACATTTTTGTTTTATATATATATGTAATTTGTGCTGAAGTATTTTCTAAAATTGAAATGCAAATTATTTATATCTAAATCACATGAAATGAGTCAATAATTAATTTTAGTGAAATAATATTTGCTATAGAAAATAATGGAGATTACCTTGACAGAACTAGAGAAGAACTATTATATATTAGAAGGATGGGAGATAAAACTCTATCTCACAAAGGTAAACAGGTATTTCTTAACTATATGGTGAAATTACAACAGAACTGAAAAAGTGACTTATAACTGTTTTTCACACTTAACAATAATTACAACTCATATTTATGATGATTGCAGTGTCCCAGGGTCATGTGATCATCTTTTGTTATTTTCTGATAAGCAAAATTCTGGAGGCAAGGTGCACCACCGAATAATTGTCCTGACAGAACAATTAATCAGTGGAAAAATTTGCCTCCAAAAGTTGTAAAAGCTCCAACACTGGAAGAGATTGGACAATCTCTTCAGATTCACTTAAATAACCATGTTGCTAATTTAACAATGGGATGATTCACTTAGCTATGGCAAGAAAAGTTGTAAAATGGGGCAAAATTCACTTAAAAATTGTCTTGCTTAGCAAAATAAATTTTCAGCTCAATTGTGGTCTACCTGTAGTTCTAATCTTCCTGTAGAATTGACTTCTTTTTTTGTGGGGAGGTCTGGTGTATTTATTGGGGTTGGCATCAATCTTGCAAATCCAATCTTGCAAATCCAATCCAAACTCCTTCCTCCTTATATCCCAATGAATCAGGAAAAACCTACCTGGATCATTTCTGAAAATTATCTTCTTAGAACTTAAGGAATGTTTCAGCCCTCTCTCCTTGTATATGGTGCTTGCATATTTCCTCAAGGTTATTGCCTTTATTCTCCACATCAGTAGTTAAAAGTCTTCATAAATTTATTATTAAATCATTATTATTAAACATTTTTTGCTTATGCAGTTGTTTCACAGAGATGACTCTATCTAGAAATGTTTATACAACTTTTGATAATCCAATTTAAACAACTTTGAATCTCATTTAAAATAGTGGTCTCTGATGTGTATTTGGGTTCTGGGTTTTCTCTTAAATTGGAATTCTTAACTTTATGTGGGCTTAGCTTTCTGCCACTATATAAGCAAAGCATTTTTAAGTATAGGGAATGTTTTTTTTTATTTCTCAACCACCTAACTCCCTCGGAAAGGGTCTCTGATCAACGTACAATACAGTCAATAAAATAAACTATTTAAATCAGAAAAATTTAGGATTAAAAATATATATATAATTGATTCAAATGAATAATCTGGCAAAGGTGGCTAACAACATGTTAAAGTAACAAAAACAGCCTTGGCAAAGAATAAAAAACCAAAAATGTCACCAAGGATAAACCCAACAAAATAATTGATGAGCTGGCAAAAGGCCATTTGACTTCAGGCCTTTTGCCAGCTCATCAACTGGAACACATGAAGGTCTTCAGTGAAAGACCTTTTATGAAAGGCCAGGATTGGGGCCAATATGATCTACAATAGTAGAGCCTTTTGGAAGGTGGGCTCTATGAAACAGATATGGATTTTAAAATCCCTGAAGCTATAGCTCGATTAGCATGGAAAAGTTGGGCATTTTCTTTTCCAAAAATGAAATAATTTGACAAATACAAAATATCTGGTATCTTCAAAGCCGGATATGTCTGAAAGATAGTCACTCTTTTTACTTCTTCTTTGCAAGCTAGTACAAATAAACTTGTGGAACAGGAGGAAAATCTGCAACCAAGACAATGGTCAGATAAATGTAACCTGAATCCAGGACATAACTATAACCCGAGAAAACATCTCAGACTTGACCCTTCCTAGTTCTCACAAATATAAAGGGAAGGAGGGAGAAAGAATATTTAGACTGGCAAGATTATATTATTGGAACCTTATACAAGTAGTTCTTGATTTAGAGCTGGTCACTTAGTGACCATTCAAGGTTATGCAGACCTCCACAAAATATTTATGATCCAATTTTGAAATTTCCACATCACTCTTCCTCTCCTGCAGTCATTTTGGGCACCTAGAAATTGACCCACATTTATGGCTGTTTGTAGTTTCCTGGAGTAACACGATCATAATTTACAGTGGTTTTGCTGCAAACTGGTCTTTACTTCTGATTTTAAAAAAATGGTGAACAATGAGTTTGCTTAGCAAGCACACTATTCACTTAATAACTGCTGCAAAAATGTTATAAAACTGGTCCAGTTACATAGTGGTCCACTTTATGATCATCATGGCTTATAATTCTAATAGCCAGGCTCAATTACAGTAATGTCGAGGACTATCTGTAATAAAACAAGTACCAACATTCTATACCATTGGCCATCATGTCCTTTTACGCCAACTGAGAGAGCTGGGGGTGGATGAAACAGTTTCGTGCTGGTTCATGTCTTCCTCCAATTCCGGTCCCAAGCGATGTTGATAGGGCACCAGTTCTTGGTCCCTGCTTTGTGGGATGCCAAGTCTTGGTATTTTCTCTGTTCCTTTTTAACATCTACATGAAACTACTGGGTGAGATCATCTGTCACCATGGGATGAGGAATCACAAGTACTCTAATGATACCCAGTTATATCTACATCCCAAGGGAAGGGAATTATGCTGTGGGCATTCTTTTGCAGTCCTTGTAGACTGTGGAGGCCTGGATGGAGAACAACAGACATCAATTGAACCTTAGTAAGATAGAATGAATGTAGGTGAGCCCCTCTGTATCCCGAAGTTTATCATCTCTGCTCTACACTACCCCAGAAAGACCCAGTTCGTAAGACCTGGGGGCCTCTTGGACTTACAGTTCCTGTTCAAAGAACGGCTGGCAGACATGCCTAGATGGGCCTTTGCTCAACTTCATATTGTGTGCCAATTACACTCTTTTATGGATATGATGATTCTCAGTTCAGTCACTCATGCCGTGGTCATCTCTCATCTTGCAACACGCTCTACATCCGTGATGGCAAATCTATGGCACGCATGCCAGAGGTGGCACACAGAGCCCTCTCTGTGGACATGTGCCGTTCGCCAGCTGCTCTTCTGGTTTCTGGTGCGAGCTGGTCTTTGCAGGCACCAGAGTGTTGGAAAACGGCCAAAAACCTGGCTGTTTTAAGGCCATTTTTCAGGCTGTTTTTTTGGGCTTGAAAATGGCCTGAAAACCGGCCTGAAAATGGTCCCCAAAAACGGGCCTGAAAATGGTCCCAAAAAATGGGCCTGAAAACGGTCCCAAAAATGCCCAAAAAACAGGGATGTGCACTCCAGCCAACTGGTCTTCATGTTTGTAGTGCTCCAGCGCACACGTGTGCACACACGTGCATGCACACATGTTCCCGTTTCAGCACTCGGTGCCGAAAAGGTCCCCCATCACTGCTCTACATGGAGCTACCCTTGAAAATTATCTGGAAGCTTCAGCTGGTGCAGAATGTGATTGTACAAGCTATACAGATAGTCCTCGACTTATGACCACAAGTGAGCCCAAAATTTCTGTTGTTAAATGAGTTTTGCCCCATTTTATGACCTTTTTTGCCACAATTGTTAAGTAACTCTGTCTTCCCCTTTGACTTTGTTTGTCAAAAGGTTACAAAAGTGATCATGCTGACTCCAGAACACTGCAATCGTCCCAAATATGAGTCAGACCCAATTATCTGAATTTTGATCACGTGTCCATGGGGCTCCTGCAATGGTGATAAGTCACATTTTTTCAGTGGTCTTGTGACTTCAAACAGTCACTAAATGAACTGTTATAAGTCAAGGACTACCCATATTGGGTGCCAGAAAATGGGCGCATATAACACCTTTTCTTGTAAGAATTGCATTGGGTACCAATGCTCCTGAGATAGGGCCAGATTACATAATGGAGTGATCTTCGCCCCCTTATATTGGCTGGTCCCACCTTGTCAGTCATGAAGATATGTTGCAGATTCCTTCAGAAAGCTACTTTTAAATTCTAAATTTTCAGCTTTTATATGCTGTTTTTATATTTTAGCATGTTACTGCATATCACCCAGAATCCCTTTCCGAGAGAAAAGAGAGGTTCAAAAACGTGATAAATAAATACTTCCATAACTTTGGTTTCCTAGTCTGGTCTACCTCAAAGAGTTGACAAGAACATGTTGAAAGAAAATGTCCCTTTCATTCTCTGTCAGTTTGTCATGCTGGTTTAACATTGAGAAGGCAAGCCATATAAAAAAAAACTGATTTCCCTTCAAGGCAGTTGCCCTTGAAGTTAGTTTGTGACCTAGGAGGATTTAATCGGTACCACTTCTCTGCCCAAATATGGGTTGGGGTCACGCTTTTTAGTTCTGGGGCTCTAAATTGTCTCTTATTCTATGTAAAATTGATTTCCACTAAGTGAAGTTATCATTTCATGCTGCCTGCTGTGCAGCAGAAATATAATTTAGTGTACCAAGGCATAGGAAAATACAGCGTTTATTTCTTTTCTGTCTCTTTATTCCATGCTGTTGCCCTTTTTCTTCCAGTCAAACCATCCTTTTAACAGGTACACAGAGGAGACTGTTTGTTCAGAATAAAGTTCAGCTCATTTATGAAGGACCAAGTAAATTACAAAAATTATAGCTCTCCCATGAATAAACCAATGCTGCATTTTTGGGGAGAAAAAAAACCAAGTTGGTATTTTACAATAAAGGAACATGTTAATTAGCAGTGCAATCATGCTTTAACCAAATGAATTGTTTAAATCATATATTATTTCTTTGTTGTCTAAAACATTTTACTGTTATATTAATGTGTAAAACACTTACTGTATGTGTCATCTTTAATTTTATAAATATTTCTTGTGCCCTATGCAGAGAACAGAATATAACAGCCTGTACCTGTATAAACATTGAAGCTACTCCTGATGATCAGGTAGTCAAAGTCTGGGATGAACTTAGAATGGTTGGCTTACCAGATGACATTGATGTCCAAGCCTTATTTGAACCAACAGGTATTCTTCACATATTCTTCACATATTCTTAACTGGACAACATTTAACTCATTCAAAACATTTTTATCTATTTCTGCCTTTTTTTGGGTAGGAGAGCAATTTCATTCTCTTTTAAAAGAAAATAATTATAATAATAGTATTTTGCTATAATTGTAGCCATATGATGTTTTAAGGATTGAATATGAGTACATGTTGCAATATCCAATTTATGATCCTAATGAAGCTTGTGAAATACAGGTAGTCCTTGACTTACAACTGTTTGTTTAATAAACATTCAAAGTTACAGCGGTACTGGAAAAAAAATGTGATATACAAGCAATCCTTGCACTTGGCAACTGTCATAATATCCCCATGGTCAGAATTCGGGCACTTGGCAATTGGGGTGTATTTACAAAGTTTGCAATATCCCATGGTCATGTGATCACAATTGGCAATCTTCCCAGCTGGTTTCTGACAAGCGGAGTCAGTGGGGGAAATCCAGATCCACTTAACAACTGAGCATTCTCTTAGCAACTGCAGCAATTTGCTTAACAACCGTGGCAAAAAAGATCATATAATCAGGTATGACTTTCTTAAGAACCACTGTGCTTACTGGTGGAAATTCTGGTCCCAGTTGTGGTCATAAGCTGAGGACCAACTATATTTAGGTAAAAGTTTCCATTTAAAATTTTAAACTGCCCCATTTAATCCATTGTAATGTTTCATTTGTGTTACAGTTTTTCTGGTATGTATGTATGTATGTATGTATGTATGTATGTATGTATGTATGTATGTATGTAAATATGTATGTATGTATGTAAATATTTTATCATTGGTCCAAGTTGGACTGGTCTAGGCTTTAAAAGGATCTTTTTAATCCTGCTACCTGTTTTAATAGAGCATGGTGGGCTGGAAGTCCAGAACTTTTAACGGGCATAAATTGAACTGAGTTTTGATCCCCAAGATTAACACAACCGATAAATGTTTACATGTTGAAATGTGAAGTTTATATCTAATGCCTTTAACAACAACTTCTTAGATTCAATATTAAATAGTGCAACATTTCACACTAATTAGGCAGAAGGAGCTTTGTTGTACCATAACTAGGGCCTTCTACTACATTATCCAGAAACATCTTCATGTCACATGATAGTAACACATATGTGTATGAATTCTTATGGATTTGCTGAGATCTCAGTTTACAGAAATTCTCATAAGACCCTAATATTAGATTCCAAATTTCATAGGATCAAGTTATGCTATTTGTCTTTTTGTTATACATTGGTGCTTTTTTCTAATCCCTTTGAAGCTGAAAGTTAGATATTACTTGGCAAAAAGGGGCCAAACTAATTGATTAATTTGCTAACATCATGTGTTAGGCTATTGTTGGGCTCATCACCGCTGTGCGGAATGGTCACTGGAAGTTTGCCAGACAGAAGAGCAGCTGCCAGCGAACGTGGACAAAGCTGTTGTCTCAGGGAGCACAAAAGTGAGTTTGAAAATAACTAAGGTTATATATTTTCTAGAAATATAGTAAAATCTAAATTCTGTGTCATAAATGCTGAAAACGTTATGGAATCCAGAGATGGCATTTGCAGGTTACTTCAAAATACATATGAAATATGTTTTTCAGTTATTTCTATGATGAAATCAATAAAAACAAAGTGGGAGGCGGTACATTTCACTGGCAAAATGTCAGCCTCCAGATAACTAAGTAATCAGTTTTTATCCCACTTCCCAGACTTGCAAACAAGGAGGATTTTTTTTTAAACAAGACCTTTAAGTGGTTTCTATATTTAAATTTACTGTAAAGATTTTGGCCCAGTAATCAATCAATTTTAAATACATTGATTTTAGGTATATGTGAACACAGTTGCAATAAATAGATTTATGTATTCTTTTAAATGTATAAATTACATTTAATACATATACATGATATTCTGGTAAGATAACATAAAGACTTTACTAAGGTTGGAGAAATTGGAGGGGATGAAATATCTTTTAAGAATAAATTTAAATGGTATACATGGTAACTTTATATTGGTAGTAATGAGAGGGACATTTTGTGAGTTCAGAACATAGAAAACACTATTTCCATAATATGCTTTTTAATCGACTTCAGGATTTTTTGCTTGGGGGGGATGTCTTTTGTTTTTTAATGCAATTATGGGATGCTGACTTAGTTTTCTGATATGGTTAGTGCCTCTTTTATAAATTATGTAAAAATGTAGCAAGGATTAGATGTGCCATGGAAGTGTTGAACATGCAGTATAAAATTTGGAAACGTTAAATGCTATTTAATGTTTATATTTTAAGGTAGGAAGAGAATTCGTGTCATATCACCTAATAGCAACATTTATTCTCTATTTGAGTTGCTTTTCTAGGCTATGGTTGGATTTTAGAGTGTTATTTTACATCTTTCTAAGAATTTAGATCCCTCCCCCGAATTATAAACCCCTCTGCATATTAATAGATATTCCATCCCATGAAAATGAAAATATGTTTTGCTGAATCCCCTTATTTGCATGTGAATAATAATCATTTGGATAAAACAGTAATGTTTTTCATATTTCATTCATATTTAATGGTAGCAAAAGAACTCTAGTTTATAGATAAGTAAGTAGTGGTATACATTATGCTTTCAGTATGTTTTCTTTAAGGAAAACATAATTTAACAAATATGGTCATGCCAGAACCAAAACACCTTTCCTATTTTGCATCCAACTACAGGCAGGCCTCGACTTAACAACCTTTTATTTAGCAATAATTTAAAGTTATTGGAAGGCACCAAAAAAAGTACTTTACAACCCGTCCTTGTGTTTATAATTTCACAGCATCCCTATGGCCATGTGATCAAAATTTGGGTGCTTGGCAACCAGCATGTATTTACGATGGTTACAGCATCCTGGATTCAATTGCAACCTTTCTAGATGGCTTCCAACATAGTCAGTGAAAGAAGCCTGATTCGCCTAATAATCACAATTCACTTACCAACTGCACTGATTTAGTTAATAACTGTGGCAAAAAAAGTCATAAAATTGTGTAGAAGCCATTTAACTGTCTTACTTAGCAATAGAAATTCTGGTCCCAATTGTTGTTGTAAGTCGAGGATTACCTATACACATCTGTTTAAAGAAAGCATACCCCCCTCTTTTTTTAAAGTCAGCTGCCCCACTGATGTTTTTAAAAGTTTAATTATACTAATGGTTATTGTTATCTATAAAATTTAAAATCTGTTTAAAATGTATCTAGTTTTCTTTGTCAGTGAATTGGCTAAATGTAACATCTGTAACCAGACTTTGGCATGGCAATCCTGCTGTTGCAAGTTCTTAAGGTTGCTACACTCGTTAGCAGTAAGCTATTGGGATCATTGGACAAAGCCCTTCTCTGTAGTGGCCCCCCTTTTGCGGGATACAGTTATACCCCTCCCCTGACATACTTATTCTTGCATTGTTGTACACTTCTGGGCTTACATATTGGAACAAATTGTATGTAAGATAAAGAGATAATCCATACTGTTCACATTCTTACCCCTTAATATTTTTTCCAGGAATAGATAATTATTTTTATTTTAACAAGGATATGCTCTCTTCAAGTAATAAGATTTAAAGATAATTTGTTCTTTAAAAATTAAATGGTGTTTACAAGTATAATGTATATGCTTTATTTCATAGGGTATTCAGGGAGGGGGGAGGGAAGGAAGGAAGGTCAATGGAAAATGGAAGTATGGTCATTGAGTTGAAAGTGTACGAAAGGTTTTTCTCCCAAACTGTTTTACATATTTATTTAAGGAAGTCATAATCTAACTGTAAAGGGCTTCACTCAGACCCCATTGGGACTACAGTGTCCGGTTATGGAGACCTTACTTAAACAAAAACATGGATAAGATTGAATGAGTTCAGAGACAGGCAATAGAAATCTTGGTGTAAGCTCTAAGAGACAAAACCTTCTCAGGAGAGATTGGAGAAACTTAATATGTACAGCCTGGAGGATAGAAGGAAAAGTGGGGACATGATTGAAACCTTCAACTATATTAAGAGTATGAATAAGGTTCTAGAAGTATTTTCAATATTAAGCAAAAATCAAGAACATGGAGACATAACCTCAACTGACAGATGGGAAGTTCAAAAGTAATGTTAAAAAATATTATTTCAGAGAAAGAGTAGTGCAGAGGTCCCCAATCCCCAGGCTGTGGCCTAGTAAAAGAAAAAATTGTATAATCAATTTATGGGACCTGCAACATTCCTGGCCTCCCCACTCTGGTGGGTCTGGTAGATGTGACCAGCAAGAGACTGTCCTTCAGATAACTTGGTCCCAAGCCAGGAAGGACTTTAAAGGTGACAATCAGAATCTTGAATTGCACCTGGAAGCAAATCAGCAACCAATGCAGCTCCTGCAGGAGAGGTGATACATGTGCACACTGACATCTGCACAAAATCATGCACAAACTGGAGCTTCCAAATGCTCTTCCTGGGCAGCCCCACCTGATCTTAGAGCAGGAATCACGAGTCCAGGAGAACCCCTAGATTATGCACATGTTTGGGGTAGTGCCACCCCATCTAAGACCAAAGGTGGCAATTCTCCCTGGGCCAAAGAACCTCAAACCCAGAGTCACTTGGTTTCATTTCAATCCGTTGCTTCACATCCAGCCCCTAACAGCCTGCAGGCATTGCAAGAGGGAAGACATGTATCGCTTAACTCACCACGGACTGAGACATACAATTGAGTATCATATTCTCTGTTAATATTCTGTATTAATATTAATGAATTATGTGTCTAAAACATACGTTTTCATAAATTTGGATTTTTAGTAGCTTATGTTCAGGTTTTCCAGCTGTACTAAACACAATAACAGCTTAAGCAGATTCTTAAAAAACTCTAATAGAGTTGAGAATGCTTCTTCTAAATACTGCAGTTCCAGGGAAGGTAGCACATAAGGGTTGTTTCCTCCCCCCCCCCCCGTTTTTCCCTTCTTCTGGAAATAAAGCTACCTGCAATTGCTTTTTTCTTGCCAAAGTACAGAGAACCAGGCGTTCTTTACTTTCTCATAATGTTCTTTCTTGGGTACTGCATCTCTGCCAATTTTAGTAGCTCAATAGATGGAACAAAACCCCACTTCTGATGTTTCAGAAATTCTGAGATCCTAAACATACAAGTTTTCTCTTTCACATGAAAAAAATATTAATCAACAAATAAAAACAGCTCCAAAATAAAAGCAGTGGCTAACCTCTCCTGCAACTATTGATAATTGAATTACAAGTTGAAATAACTAAGAACTGATGTATTTATTTCCCTGGAGGGAAAATTAAAAGAATTTGCGCTTGGCTTCATATGAGGGAACTTTCTGTTCATTATGTCAAATGCACAAGAACTTTATTTGAATAACCATTATACTCTTTGAGATTAGTTTTATTCTGAATAATTGAACTGCTGTAGATTAACTGAAAGCTTGCTTTAGTTGCAGTGAAGTCTGCCTTTAGGGTTTGCCAAATTATATTGCTATGAATGTCCTGGGATCTTCCATGTCTTAATATCCTTATTTTTACATTATTGTCCATGCATTCTGTCAGATTGCCTTTGAAGAAAGTCTTCAACAAGTGAAGAATGCCTCTATTTATGCTCTAAGTATTCATCATTGCACTCAAGATAAACCTCGCCTTTATTATCCCTACCTTAATTAAAAAGACAAAAATATTCCACAAAGAATTTGTCCTACACCGAAACACAGAACTATTCTAAGTTAAGCCTCCTTGAAATTCAACAGTAGCATTTCATCTTTTTTCAAGTGTTGAGTTGGCAGCGACATAACCCATAGACTAGTTGCCCAAGTTGCTGGAGATTTTTTAAGTTGTCCTCCATCTCCTCCTTGTGAAGGAAAGCACGGTAGGGGGCTAAGAACTTCATTCTTTGGTTTCCCCTCTTCATGCATTTCACTCTTGCCCTTTAACAGAACAAAGCCATCATGTGGAGGCGATGTCTCCTTTCTCCCCCAAAAGAGAAGAAAAAGGGTCAAACAGGTTAAAATGTGCAACACTTTCACATGTGGCTGTTCCTCATCCTGGGACCATGGAAGGCATGAGCAGCGATTATCCCTGTCTTGATAGAAAGGGACCTTGATATAGGTTGGAGGGAGTAGACAAATGGACAGGTACAGGGATTGGAAAGAGCTCTCTTTGGGGCTACCTTTGGAACTAAGGATATAGGAAGTGTGAGATGCAACACCTTTTCATAGAATCACATCAAAGGATGGATTGTTGTTGTTGTTAGTTGCAAAGTCGTGTCTAACTCACTGCAATCCCATGGACAACACTCCTTCAGGCCTTCCTGTCATTGGTCCATTGGTGTCCATTTAAGCTCACGCCGACTGCTTCAGTGACTCCATCCAGCCACCTTATTCTCTGTCGTCCCCTTCTTCTTTTGCCCTCCATCTTTCCCAGCATTAGGCTTTTCTCCAGTGAGTCCTTCCTTCTCATTAGGTGGCCAAAGCATTTGAGTTTCATCTTCAGGAACTGGCCTTCTAAAGAGCAGTCAGGGTTGATCTCCTCTAAAACCCCATGGACAGTACCAAAAAGATGGATATGGAAAAGCAGTTCTGCACTTGTGCTATTTTTGCTATTTTTACAATTGTAGCAAAAGATTGGAAATTTGATTGGAGGCAGGAGGTTGAGGAAGAATTCATATATCTTTCTTGGAAACTGAAGCTTCCCTTTAATATGCTGTCTGACCTCAGTAGACAATATGTAATTCTAAAGGTGCTGCATCTTTCATTCTTGTTCAGGCTTTTTGAGGCTGTTTGGGAGGTACAGTTCAGGAATATCTGGAAGTCCACAGATAATTAATTAAAATATAATCATTAAAAGTTAATAACTGTTATCTTGCTGGATGAAAAGTCTTCATTGTTATAGCCCTTGGTCTAATGAAAAATGATCTTCATGTCAACGTGAGCTTGCAATTGTCACTTTAGCAGCAATTCAACTGCAGGTAGTCCTAACAACTTCTTGTTCAGTGACCAGTTCAAATTACAGTGGCACTGAGCAAATGGTACTTATGACTGATCCTCAAAATTCTAGCCAGCACAGCACAGCTATAGTCACATAATCACATTCCAGATACTTAGCTATGGACTTACATTTACAATAGTTGTTGCCATTTATGTTCTTTCCTTCTGGCTTTTCACAAGGAAACCAATGGAAAATCCAGAGGGAAAGTCACAAGTCTCTAACCTCCCCACCCACCAGCTGCCTCTTACCTACCCACTGGCCTGCTTGTGAACTGCCTGGGACATGCCATTTCCTTCTGCCTTGTTCACTGACTTCGCTTGTTGGAAGCTGCAGGGAAGTTGCAAGGAGCTCTGTGCCTAATGACCTACAATCTCCATTTGATGATGGCAAGAGAGGGTACCTTGATTGCCTTTGCTAAGCAATACTCCTGTTAGCTGAAGACTACCTATATTATGTTTTTAAATTAGAATTGAATCATTTTAATATGGCTTTTCCTTAGAGTTTTTCAGAGTGCTCTGCCTTTTTGAGGTAGATACTGTGCTCATGCCAGCCACAATCCAATTTGAAAGAGTTTGGAAAATGACTTAAAGTACTGTTGTTTTCAATTTAGTGTTAAAATGTCAATAATCATTTTTTTTTCTTCCAGAACAAATTTGCAAATTACATCTAAGGTTGGGAGGTTTTTTTATTTTTGGATATTTCAGCTACCCAATGCTAGGAATTTAGCAGATGTTTTTCCCATTCAAAAATACTTGTTAAAACATTATGTGTGTATTTTAAACATGACTTGTTAATAAAGAAAATTAATACTTCATCTAGTTATTTAGTTTTTAGTACATTTCTATGACAATAAATAACGTTTACCTTGTAAATAACTTGGTCTGTAAGAATTCCAATATATACCAATATATATAAGCTATCTGTTTTGCCTTATAGTCTTTACAGTTCCTTTATGATGGAATCAAAATTGAGCACTGTTTTTATATTGGGGACCCAGTTAAGAAGGCATGGAATATATATGCATTAGATTGAATAATACATGAAATTAATTACCAGAATCTAGCTGGTTGTGTTCCTTCAGAAATTACATGATAAATAGTATTTCTGCTGTCAAGCTTATTCAGATTTTCACTTACTTTTTAATAAGTTACCCAGGCAATGAATGATGAAATATTTTACATGACAAATTTATCATTGCAATCTTTGGAACATTTTTATTATTCCATATATTTGCTAGCTTGTTTTAGAGGTACCAGCAATAGGGAATGCTTTCATTGCAAAGCTTTCTTGTTGTATATACCGAGAAATATGTTCCTTTTTAGCAACCCTCTTTTTCCCCTCTACTGAAATGCTGCCCCTTGGTTTCCCATAAAAGCATCAAAAGAAAATCCTGTTAGAAATATTCCATATCAATGCACTCTTGGCAGTGAAGCAGGGTAGCAAAGAAAGGCTTGTAAGAACTTCCGTTGGTTCTTCAGTGATGTGGAAAAAGACCCTTTCTTGAACTCTACATTTGTATGTCTGTTCTAGAATGGAAGAAGAGAGGCTGTCCCTACAAAGAACTTTCAAAGAGGGTTTTGATGCTGAGTAAAATAAAATAAGATAAAAAATTGAATACTTCGCTTTGAGCCTAAATGCTCAAAGAAAAGAAAGAATGGTGAAGTTGGCAAAAATGCACAAAAATATAGATGCAAAAACCTACAAGCCTGTTAAAGGTTCATAGAATAATCTGTATTCCAGGTGAATTCCACTGTAATCTTTTATATACTATCAAAGCTGTTTTGTGAATTCCTAGAATTAATATATTATGATAGAACTTTTACATATTTATTTTCATTAATTGATAAGGAAACATTTAAATACAGACTTGGATTTAGATGAGAACACAAATGTAACAGAATTGATAAAGCCGGGTTTCCCTTCTTTAGACCTCTGAAAAAACTCCTGCTCCTCTCCAAACTCTCTGAAGAGAAAGGCTTATCTGATTAATATATTGATTTCTATTAGAATTTTTAATGAAGTGGACCTAATATATCTTGACTTTGCCTAAGCAGTTTGTAGAGCACTCTATGATATTTTGATGTGAATACCCAAGTATGACCCCTTCTGGTTTGAAAATATATTCAGAGAGCACTTACCAGTAGTTTCATATTAAACTGGAAAGACATTGCAGAGGGATGCCTTGTACCTCAATCCTGAGCCTGAGCAGATTCATGAAGTTTCAAATTGGATGCTTATAAATTTGCAGAAAACTCAGTGAGTTAGCTAATATTCTATCAGAAACAAAGCTAAAAACATTCTTGTTGAATTAGAGAAGCCCGTTAAAAATAATTAAATGAGGCTTAGCAGAGAAATGCAGATTTATTCTCTATTTTACACACACACACACACACACAAACACACACACAAACACACACACACACACACACACGATGGAGGATTCTTGGCTCAGTAATGGGTATCAAGATACTGAGATGGGACACATATAAATTATTATAAAATTATTCCATTTTAATGCTTAGTTTTATTGATTAAATTGTACTGCCCACAGCCCCTCTCTGAGTCAGATGGATGGGGGAAAAGTGTGTGAAAAACAAACAAACAAACCAAGGAAAAGTGGATCTTGGAATTATAGTAAATCACAACCTAAATATAAGTCAAAACTGCGAAGCGAATGTTAAATCTGCATTTTTCAAATTCATCAATAAAAGGATACTTTTCAAATAACGGAAAGAGGACATTTTATTTTATTCTGTGTTACTGAAACATGATATATTAGGTGTCAAATTCAAGGCATTTCAATTTAAGAAGAATTAAGAGGAACTAAGAACTGGTGCAAAGAAGAGCAGCAATAAGGTTGACAGTGGAATTGGAAACAAAATCTTACCTGGAAAGACTGAAAATGCTAGGTGGGATTTCCCTCGAAACAATTCAGCTAATGGTAGTTAGGCTATGATTGGACCTCGTTAGAGCTTGAAAGATTGTCACTCAGAAAATGATAATAAGGTATCTTCTTTATAATTTTAAACTACAACCACAAAATAATGACCTTAAGTTATAAGAATGCAGATTCCAGATGAATGCTAGAAACATTTCCTAACAATAAGAGTGATTAGTGACAGTGGAACCAATTACAGAAGAAATTGGTGAGCTTCTCTTCTCTGGATATATTCATGCAAGAAGATGAACTAAAACAGTTGTGTCACATCCATCACCACAGCAACCAATCACATCTTTCTTGCTTTCCTTTAAAAGAAGCTCGGGTAGCTGCAGTGCTATATTTGTTGTTTAGGTGAGACTTTGTGGGCAGTTTAGACATGGACTTACTAAAGGTAGGTCATTTTAAATAATTGATTTCATATAAATACATGTCTTGCTTCATTTAGAAAATTGTAAATTATGAATTAAAATGTGCCCAGGTAATTTTAATGGTAAGAGGTGCAATTTGGATATTTTAAAAACAAATATTTAAAGAATGTCAAGGATGTATCTATTTTGCCTCCTGATATTAGGCAGTGAATGACATATATTACAATTTGTTTTATTAATTTGCAAATATGAATCAACAGCTGTGGAAAGTTATAAGCTATAAAATTGGCTATGCAAGAAAGTGCACTGTACACTGAAGTAAATATTGAGGGAAACTAATTTTCTTTAATTACTTATAGTTACAAATAGTTATTAATATAAATACAACAATAATGGGTAAAATAGCTTGAAGAAGGAAGTTTACTTGAATGCTTGCAAACAATTGAAAATAAAATGAAATTCTAATTCCACTACTTTATACACATAGTATTATAGCAAATTGTTTAATAATATGCAAAGGGAATAGAAGTAACCTTAGTTTCAATACTGTTTCTAAGTAATAAGCTTATTTCAGTGTTATAATTGTAAAGGAACTTCTGTAATAAATGGCTTGGCAGAAGTTTTTTTAACATATTTCTTTATGGAATCCTTGTTCTGAAAAATAACTTTTCAAGAAATTGAAAAAACAACAGGTGAAAGGTACAGCAGGGTTTGAATGGTTGAATTGTAAATAGATTAGGCAATGGCAATAAACTTTTCCCCATTGTTTTCTGTCCAAAATCCATTAGAACATCTTATATTTCCATTTTGCCTAAAATAAATTAGATTACCTCTAGTGAAGGAACTATAATTAGTTAAGTGTAATTGAGTTGGATTCAACTCTTGTGACTATATGAAAAAATTTCATGATACTTAATAATACTTCTTCAAAATTCTGTTCGGTAATCTTGTTGATTCTGTTCATCCATCCAATATTTTTCCTTTCTCCTTCCCTCAAGTTTATCAAAAATGAGAAATTTTCTAATCCATCAATTATTCTTATTATCTGTCTAAAATATATTTTTTGGTTACTCAGTGGAGATCAACTTGTTATTGTTATATGGTTGAGGTTGGGCTACAATTTAATATTCAGAGTAATAATCTGCAAAGTCATAATTCAAAGTAATTTTTTCTTCTTCTTTTTCAGTGTCTACTTTTAAAAACTGCACATTACCATTAGAGCATTGCTTTAATTATTTTTATCTTTGTTGTGATTGAAATATGCTTATCCTTTATGATCTTGTCTACATTTGTTATTGCCTTCCTCCCGAGGATTACTCTTCTTTATCATCCATTTTTATTTATTAAACCTAAGAAAACAAAATTGCTTACGACTGTCACTTCCTCACCATCAACTGTTAAGTTCACTGACATGCTGGCTGACATTATCTCTGCCTTCTTAATATTTAACTATAACCATTATTTTTCATTTCCCATTTTAATTTACAAATTAAAATGTTCTTCTGAGTTGCCTTAATCTTCTGATAATAAAGTGGTGTTTGCATATCTCAAATTGTTAATATTTCAGCCTCCAAAGCTTCATCACTTTGAGTCCTGCTGTTAAGCAAATGGTATTTCCTGAAGAAGTAAAATGCATTTAAGGACAATGTGCATCCCTATTTCACACCTTTCCTCTTTTGAATGAAGTTGTTTCTCCAAATGACTTCTTTCAGTAGCTTTTGGTTCTTTGCAAAAGTTCCTCAGATGAATAATCAGTATTCTGGTATATTCATTAGCCGTTTATGCGTTAAACATTCAGGTATAATCTTCACTGCCAAGTGAAGCAAAGTCATGAGGTAGTAGTCAGCAAAGCAAAGGTAAACCCATTTCTTTTATTTTGCTATCTGAATTTGTGTTTCTAATCTTTTCTCAAACCTGGCTATTCATTTGGCACTTTTCTCTTCAGGTAGAACTCTGTTTTTCTTTTATATGTGACCCTAAATAAAATATGGAAGAATTAGTACAGTGGTTCTGTCATTTACCAATTCACTTGTGTTGGTGTTCTTCCATATATACACCATTTTTATATCTCTAGGCTATACAATCTTACTCCATACAATATTCTTCTTTTATAACTTATTTCAGCAGCACCTGTCATATCAGTCAGTTCCTGAATATATTCTCTCTCTCTCAAGATGTTTCTTGTCATTCTACAATTCAGTTTGCAAAAGATTTATGTACAATATTTCATAAGCTTCTAGGATCAATGCAGGTTTTGCAAAATTAAGGAATAGATGTCTTTGTATACTTTATCAGAAGAAGACGACAAGTAATCAGATGAAGGAAATAACCAGGCTGAGGCCGAGGGAGGGCACATCAATTTGAAATCCCTTGGTGCCCGCAGGTCCAGCCTACTTACAGTCAGTCTTCCTCCGAATTCCAGAAATCCAGGCAGAGACTTAGCAATCATTTTTCTAATGTCCTCTCCATGTTCTTTTGGAATTTCTCTAAATCTTAACCAAATTATTTCCCCCCAAGTTCCAATAATAACAAATTGTCAAACTCCTTCTATCTTTTCCCATTTATAATTTCTGTTTTACTTTCCAAAACTGTAATTTGTTGTAAGTATGCAGTCTCTTGCCCTACAGATTTTCCAAACTTTCCAAACTACTTTTAAAATATTTTTTTCACCTCTGAAAATCCTTCTTCCATGTCTTAATTGTTGCATTCATCTTTTTATCAGATTATTCAAACCATTTCCGCAATAAATCTGATAAAATACCCTTATCAATAAGTTATTCTAGTGAACTCCTGGGTCCTTCTCCCAGTTTGGTAATTTTTCTTGTGGTTGCCATGGTGAGGATGTGAAAAAATGTCAGTTACTATGTGAGAATAAAAGGCACGGTTCTTTTAGTTCCAGTTGGCTCTCTTTGGTCACAATCAGACTGCCTAACTCATATTATTGCAGCCTCATTTTGTAAAATCCATAATGATTGTCCTTATACATAAACCAGTCACCTTCCCACAGAGTCTGGTCTGTTAGTTTAATTACATTTACTATTTTCAAAGACACTTTCATCAAAGAAAAAAATTATTTCTACTTTTTAAGAAAAAAACCAGTCCTTTTCCACCTGATATTTATAATAATATGATATGATATGTAATATCTATAACATAATAAAGACATGTCAGAGAGTCATTACATGAAAAGCAAAAAGAACAAAATGCTTGAGAGGCAGATGAAATTGAGATGGAAGCCAAGGTCTGCATTTCAGCATAAGATGGTCAAAATCCCATTTTCTTTATTTTATTTGGATCTGCATTAACATTGGCAGCTCATTTATTTTATCTGCTACAAAAATGTCAAACTTCTTGAGTTCTGCATGCTAATTCAATCTATTTTGTTCACATTTTTAATTGGACAATTCAGAGATGTAATAATGCGATCTCTCTTCATCATAGGCCCTAGGATTAAAATGCTGACTACTGTTATAGGTATTGTATATGGAATTTGGCATTCTATGTCTAAAATAATTAAGAAACATAGCCTTTAGAGGCAACCTATTGTGCTCCTCTCAGTCTTTCCCATGAACATAAACATAGGTGCTTTAATTTGAATATTATATCAAATACCTTTTATATGGGATTTATTTCCTCCCAGTATTCAAAGGTTTCTTTTTGATCTTTCAAAACCTAGGAAAAACAGCTGCTTAACAATGAATTACTAACTAATGCTTCTCTTTGTTGGTTTTTAAATTGAACTGAGAGTTATAGTGTCAAAGGTTCCCTTCATTTGATATTCAGGATTTGCATTATGTATATCCTGATGAGATGTATATGTCTTCTTGAAGGTTTTTCCCAAATGTCCCACAAAATTCACTAAATTAGCTCCCACACATAGAATATCTTCTATAAAAAAGATTTCCTGGCATGAATATTTTATCTTTTTCAGTACCAAGAAAACACCATTCTTTTCTTAGGCATTAAGTTTCTTCTAGTTTTAATTTTGAGAATTAAGAACCATAAAGTAAGTCTGACAGATATTACATATTTTGCTTTAATACTATATGTTTTATTCTTTTAATTTTTATGATTCATCTTGTAAATTGCTATTGGGAGGATTGAAAGCATAATGCATCAATTATTAAAAATATAAAAATTAAATGTCACATTATTTACACATTGTTACATAATTGTCTATGTGAAAGGTTAATACCATGAAACCAGGAACTTTTAATAAAAATTAGCATTTGATAAAATGAACTGAATTTTATAAGAACATAAAAAGACATTTGTTGGATATTCCAATACTCTGAGAATCATCTACAGTAGTTCCCTATTAAAATCATTTCAATTGATGGCTATCATCACACTTCCAGACACCAAATTTCAGAGATTTTCTATCCATTAAGAAAAAAAAAAAAAACATTGTACTTAATTTTCTTAATCACTGAAATTGGCAGAACAGGGACTTTCTGGTTGATTTCTATCCCTCACCTCACCCGATTCTAAGTTGTTATATTTGTTTTGAATGTGGAGCTTCAGATTGATTTTTTTCTCCCTTCCAGTTCAACAAACAAGTTTTCAAGTAGAACCCATTCCCCACCAGCACTATATGCTTGCTTGCTTCAAGTGTTTGTGTTTGAACTTGATTTTGCCACAGTTTAGTTTTGTTATAATAATAGAACACTTTAGATCGCTGATCTGTTCCATTGTACTAAATATCTCCAATATATCCACTGGTTTAATAATACATTAATATGGTGTAATTGTATTTCATCATGTTGAAAGAGTGGCCCTGCTTATCTTTTTGTTCCAGAGCTCAATGAAAAATATGTGTTATGAACATTAAAACCTGAAACGCTATTAGATTGTCTATTTTCATTTGATTATGCCCATGTTATTGTTCTCTGCCGAGGGTTTGCTTCATCCTTATTTTCATTTTGACAGCTATCAACGTTATAAATTAGATGTCTATTTAAAAACTTCTATTAGCTATGATCTACCTACCTACCTACCCACCCTACCCCCTCTCTGAATCTTATGCTGTTTACAGTTTTACAGTTGCATAGGAAAATATTATACTGTTAAATGATGTGCACGTAACAGAAAATGTTTTTTTATAAAAACTTCTCAACTTATGACTCCAATTGAGCCCACAAGTCATGGCGGTTGTTAAATGGGTCATTACATGACCAACCTAATTTTATGACAATTTTTTTTGCAGCAGTCTTTAAGTGAATGCAGTGATTGAAAAGTGAATGCTGCAGTTGTTAAATGAACACCGCAGTTCTGAAATGAATCTATTGTTTGCAATGGGCTTTTTTTGCCCATTAAACATCAATTTCTGGCAAAACACATCAAAAATCATGTTCATATGACTATAGGGCACTGCAAATGTCCATAAATGTGGACCAGTTGCTGAGCACCAAAATGCCACCACATGACCATGGTGTGGGGGGAGTAGTTGCCAGAATTTCAAATCTGGGTCATAAGTACTTTATTTTCGGACTGTTGTAACTTTGAATACTTGTTAAGTGACCATTCATTAAATGAGGACTACCTAAAGAGTTGTTGTTTTTTTAATTTAAAAACCAGATATTCACAGAATAGTTAATGCATGGAACATTCTTAATGCAGTTTATTCTTTTATACATCAGAAAACTGAAATATATAGAAGCAAACTAAATTACACATCATAATGTTTTAAATATATTTAATATGCTGAAAGTGTATTGGAGGAGCATTTATATTAAAGGGCCTTAAAGAAATCTCAAAATTTCTTTTGAACCATTAGTGAATATCACATGGTATCGGTAGCAAAAAGTGATAAATAACAAGAAGTGTAAATTTATCCCTATTAATGGGTAAAAATCTTGGAAGAAAATAATCCTTTGATAGATTTAACAACATAATTGAGCAGTGTTCTCTGTATAAAGCATTTAAAAATTGGTCATGTATGATTTCTACCATTGAATAATCTGTATTACAAGAGAAAGAACTATTAGATTGGAAAGTAAAATTAACTTAATGCAAAATTAAGAAACAGATGGTAAAACATTAATATAGCTTGCTTTATTTCTGGATTAAAGATAATATAAGGCAAACTATAACAACATTTACTTAATTTAGGTAATTGTTACAACTTCTGTTCATATAATGTTCTTCAGGATTTTTATAAAACATTTTGCCAAATAGTAGCATAAGATTAATCTTATTGATTGTTCAAAGCACAGAGATCTATTGAAACATTTAAATTTCTATATTGTCAAATAAAGGAAATCAATAGAACTAAAAGACAGTGGAAAGTGGTTATGGAGAAAGAAAGGAAACATTTTTTTTCTTCTGTACTCATTTAGTAAGTGCTTGTGAAATAATATACTGTAAAAAATGTAAAACATATTCGACAAATGTAATCAAATTGAGCAATCCAAAAGGAAAAAACAGGTTATTCTAGTACAGCTTTTGTTGGTGTAGAAAATAAGCTGCTACTTTTTCATGAGCTATTAATTTTCTACTAAATGAGTTCTATATAAACAGCAATAAAAGTTTATGATACATCTGGGGAATCTTATTTAAAGGTAGAATCTTAAAGTTGTCTTCGGAAAATTGGGAAAGCGGCACAAATGAACAATTCAGTAGAAAGAAAACAAAAGTTTTCTTGTAGTTCGGCGGGAGGGGCTACAACAGAGTTTAGTCACAGGCTGATTGATCGAGAGACTGAGGGATTTTTCTTAAGTATCCTCCTTTCCCTCTCGGCTCCCAGTTTCCCTCAGTCTTTGGTCCAAACATTAGCTGTGGCTCCAGCGAGGTATGATTAAAATATTGATTTGATTAATTGGATATCCTAAATTTGATTAAAATAGACTGTGGCCAAAAGAGTGTTTCAGTCTCATGGAGAAAGAGCGGGGGGCTTGCCTCCTACCCTGCGGCCAGTCAGTAAACTGCCGCTCCTTCTGAGTTCAGCAGCAGCAGTTTCTCAAGTTACAGTCTATGCAACTCAAGCACAGCCTCTAGCAACTTAAGATTTTACTGCTCGGCCGATCTTCTTTCAGCGCTGCCACTGGAGCTTCGCGTGGCTTCAAAGAGCTGCCGTGGCCTGATTTACTATCGGAGGCTGCGCCTGTTTAAATTAGCTGAACAGCGTGGCACGGCCCATGGAGGCTGGAGGACTGCGAATCCGGGCGCAGGAGTCTCAAGGACTCGGCTCGTTGTGAGGCTAATCCCTCAGAGCCAATTTTCAGAGCCCTACGATCGCCCGTTTCACCACCTATAAGGCGTGGCGGCCATTTTTGGTGCAATCTCGTGGGCGGCGGCTATTTGCCGCAATACCAGCAGTGGCCTGTTTCGGGGCTGCGGATCGGGGCCCGCAGGCGACAGGATTCGCTCAGTGTCTGCAGCGTGGCCATGGATTGAGGCCAGCAGACAATCGCAGTCCATCCGATAGACACGTGAGTGAGGCATGGACTCCACAGTTCCAGAACCACAGACCCAAGGAGATCTAGCGAAGGAGAGCCAGGGCAGACTTAGGTCCAGGGCAGCAGCCTCCAGGCCTACAGCCGATCAGTGCCCTTCCAGAGCAGCCGCTAGAGATGAATCAAGAAGACAAAAAGCCCTGGAAAAACAGGTGGCTAGGGCAGAAAGGCTGGTGCAGGCAACTAGGCCTGAATCCCCCAGCAGATCTAGATCTCTGATTGGGCCTCATTCTCAAACCTCTGGATCACCCCCTAGGGGCTTCAGTCCTTCCTCTCCCTCTATTTCCCCTGCACGGCCACGCAGGAGGGTGGCTTCTCCTTCTCCCTCCATCTCACCTAGAACCTATAGAGAAAGGGTGGAGGACCCGGGAGAAGGAGTATCTCGGGACTCCCTACTGACAGCCCAACTGGCCCCCCAAGGGCCTCCATCACGGGGCCCTTCTGAGGAGGATTTAGAGGATTTAGAACAGTTGCCTGATAGCATCAAGAGACTCATCTCTGCAGCTATATCTAGGGGTATTTCCTCGGGCCTAGCCCAGAGGGACAGTTCTTCCCAAGGGGTGCCCAGACCACCGGCAGTTTCCAGGCGGAGGTCCCCCTCTTCTTCCAGAGGACATGATAATCCTAGGCCTTCTTCCCCTTTAGTGGTCAGTGAGAGTTCCATCTTGGGGGAGGTCACACGCCCAGACTTGGAGTTTTCAGAGGATGAGGATTCTGCTACCCCAGAGGCCCCAGCATTTCTGGGGCTTTTTCCTCCCCCCGCTTTCAAACCTATGTTACACAAGGCCAAAAAGACTACTTAGATTGGCACGGGAGCTCCACCAGTCTCCCAGCACAGGGATCCCAACTTGGCCATGCTTATAAATCCCAACACGAATAAAGAGAAGGTCCTACCCCCTCCCCTTTTCCTGGAAGTGGTACAGAATCAGTGGTCGAGATCTTCCTTGCCCAATCCTGGAAGCAATGATAAGCATTATTACAATATGGAGCAGGCATTTTCCCAGGCTCTGCAACTTCCCACAGTAGATGCCCCGGTCGCTCTTTTGGCTAATGCATCCACAGTAGTCTTGGGTGACGTGGCCGACAAGCTGAAGCCAGAGGACAAGCGTGCAGAGCTTACCCTTCGCAAGAACTTCAACGCTTCTGCCTCAGATATTAAGGTGGCCGCGGCAGCATCCTATTTCAACTGCATAATGGTCATGTGGCTCCGGCAACTACAGGACCGCATCCCGATGCAAGATGAGCCTCTTCACCAAGACCTCACTAAGATCATTTCAGCTACCCAGTTCTCAGCGGACGCCATCCTGGATTCCATTAAATTTGCGTCCAGAGCTCTATCCACTTCTGTGACAGCGAGGAGACTCCTGTGGCTCGGCAATTGGCAAATAGACAACAAGTCCAAATGGAACCTGGTGGCGGCCTCCTTCACAGGCCCTACCCTTTCTGGGAGCTTCCCTGGATCCCATCCTTGTGGAAAACAAGGATAAAAAGAAGGTCCTACCTTCAAATTCTAAGAAGCCGGACAACCGTCTGTCTTCCTACCGTAGGCCTTCATCTTTCAGGCCACCTGACAAGGACTACTGCCAACAGCGGTACACCCCCTACAGGTATAATAGACAAGAGTCAGCGGCCGTTCTACCAAGATAGGAATAGGTTTCAAGGTCAATCCAAACCCCCCTTTCGCGAAGGGGGCAGCTGTTCCTTCCGCAGGGGGAAATGACTCCAACCTGAGTCAACCCATAGGCGGCCACCTTGCATCCTTTGCGGACCAATGGGATCAGATAACACCAGGTGCCTGGGTCAGGTCGACGGTCAGGGAGGGTCTCCGTCTGGAGTTCCTCTCCCCTCCCCCGATGCTCTTCAGGACCTTCCCCCCTCCAAGGACCCAGAAATGCACTGCCTAATGCTTCTGGCAGTCCAGCATCTGCTGGACATTCAGGCGGTCGAGCCGGTTCCTCCAGAGGAGTTTGGGCAAGGCGTATACTCGAATTTCTTTGTCGTCCCAAAATGTTCCGGGGGGAATGGAGAGCGATCCTAGACTTGAAGTGCCTGAATTTATTCCTGGCCTACCAGCGCTTCAAGATGTCCTCTCTCAAATCCATATTACTGGGGATCAGACAGGGGGACTTCATGGCATCAATAGACTTAACAGAGGCATACTTACACATTCTGATTTGGCCAGCCCACCGCAAATTCCTCCGTTTTTCCCACGGGGGTCATCATTTTCAGTACAGGGCACTCCCATTTGACCTGGCCTCTCCCCCCCACCTGTTCACGAAAGTCCTGGCAGTGATGGCGGCTCACCTGCGCTCCCTGCCGGTGAGACTCCATTGTTACCTCGACGATGTGTTCGTCCTAGCCCACAGGCAGGCAAATCTGGATCTGCAGATCACCATCCGGACGCTACAGTCCCTAGGGTTTTCCATAAACTTCCCCAAAAGCCACCTTTCTCCATCGACAAAAATCCTACACTTAGGCACAGTGATAGACTCGAGATCAGGTCTTTCACCAGAACGTCTGACAAGTCTGCAAACCTTGGCATGGCACATCCGTGCAAGTCGGTCAGCTTCCATCCTGGCCTTGGCACAATTACTGGGCAAGATGGTGTCATGCATAGGGATCGTCCTGTGGACCCGCCTACACTCCAGAACACTTCAGTGGATGCTCATTCCATTCCAACGACAGCGGATGAGCATTTCTCTGCGTTCCATTCATCTACCACCGGGCCGCTTGTCTCTGAGGTGGTGGTTGTCTCCGTCCTTGAACCGTGGCGCCGAATCTGGGAACCAGACTGCATTTCCCTCACGATGGATGCCAGCCTCTTCAACTGGGAAGCGGTGATGGAAACCAGCCTGGCGCAGGGACGATGGTCAAAGTCCGACCTTCGCCACAACATCAATTGGCTGGAGCTGAAGACGGCCCGCCTGCCCCTTCTTCATTTTCGAGACTCGATAGGCAATCGACATGTCCTCCTCCTGACAGACAATGTGGCGGCAAAGGCTCACATAAATCATCAAGGGGGGACTCATTCCAAAAGCCTGTGGCAAGAAGCTCGGAAGCTCGGCTTATGGGTGGAAAGGAGCTTGGCGTCCATCACGTTGGAGCACATCTTGGGAGTTGCCAATCACCAAGCCGACTGGTTGAGCCAGATGACAGTAGATCACGGTGAGTGGCAGCTGGCTCCAGATGTATTTCACGAGATCTGCCTCCTCTTTGGAGATCCGCTGGTGGACTTGTTCGCCAGCCTGACCAAGGCCCAACTTCCCTGATTCTCCCGCTTTCCTGCATGCAATGCGGAGGGCATGGACGCTCTCAGGAGCCCGTGCCCCCCCCGGTCTCCTTTATGCTTTCCCTCCCTTTCCCCTCATCCAGGGAACCCTGAGGAAAATAGTGTTTGAAGGGGCCCACATAATCCTGGTGGCCCCATTTTGGCCGAGGCGACCTTGGTTCGTGGACGTAGTTCAACTATCCATCTCTCCACATTGGAGAATTCTCCGGGAGGAAGTCACCCTGTGCCCGGGGATCCTGGTTCATCCGGAGCCCCAGTGGCTCCAGCTGACCACCTGGCACTTGAGTGGCGCCTCCTGAGGGATGCTAGCCTGTCCGCCAAGGTTATCTCCACCATCGAGGCAGCAAGGCACCCGTCAACCACTCGAATTTATAATTCCACGTGGTCGACTTTCGTGTCCTGGTGCGGGAGGTTCCACATTTCCCCGGCTTCAGCCTCGGTCGCCCAGGTCCTCGAATTTTTACAACACGGTCTGGACCATGGCCTCTCTCATAACACTCTATGGAGACAGACGGCTGCCCTCTCTTTGGTCTTAGCAGGAGAGGGTCATTGGTGAAGCGTATCCTCAAAGGGGCAGCAAACCTATGTCCTCCTCCTGTACACAGGTTCCCCATGTGGGATCTCTCACTGGTTCTTAAAGCCCTTACTGGGGCTCCCTTCGAACCATTGAGGACCATATATCTTAGGTTCCTAACCCTGAAGGTGATCTTCCTTGTCGCCGTCACCTCGGCTAGACGGATTTTCGAATTGGGTGCCTTGTCATCCAAGGAGGATTTGTGCCAATTCCACCAAGACAGGATTGTCCTGAGGCTTTTCTTCCAAAGGTTAACTCCCTGTTCCATAGATCGCAGGAGGTTGTTCTTCCAAACTTCTGCCCTTCCCCTTCCCATGAGAGGGAGGGCCACTGGCACCGCCTAGATGTCCGCCACGCCCTACGCATTTATCTGAGGTGTACATCTCCTATCAGGCATTCAGAGGCCCTGTTCCTGTCCTTCCAACCTTGCACACTAGGTGCTAGGGTGTCTTCGACTACCATAGGCAGGTGGCTGTGACAGGCCATCATGGAGGCCTATCAGGCAGTACACCAGGTCCCACCGCAGGGCATTACTGCCCACTCCACTAGAACCGCGGCTACCACAGTTGCATGGGCTATCAGGGCTCCGCTGGAAGATATTTGTAGGGTGGCCACTGGGCCTCACCTTCCCCCTTTATTCGACACTATTGCTTCGATCGTTTCGCTTCGGTGGACACGGCCTTTGGCCGTCAGGTGCTCCAACAGGTGGCAATCCCCCCTCCTCTGGATTCAACGGGCCGCCCTGGGACTTAGCTTGGGTATGTCCCTGTTGGAGCCCCTCCCGCCAAAACTACAGGAAAAAGAACCTTGGTCCTTACCTGAACGCTACTTTCTGCCCATGGTTGATCAGATGGGGTCGGAGTGGTTGATGTCTTTTCTCTGTATGTGTGGTGTTGTTTCCTTACATAATGCTGTCAGCTTCTCCATTCGACCTCGTGAAATTGGGAGCCGAGAGGGAAAGGAGGATACTTAAGAAAAATCCCTCAGTCTCTGGACCAATCAGGCTGTGACTAAACGCTGTTGTAGCCCCTCCCACCTTTAGTACAGAAAAGAAATGTTCAGGTAAGGGCCAACGTTATTTATCACAGAAGGACAAAGGAAATTTTTCCTAGACTGTTCCATATAGAAAGCGTAAATCACTATGTGTGGCTACAATGTCAGAAACACGTTTAGTAATTAAAACATAATCATTCTGCTCTGTTCAATATGACTTTCCACTCTAGCAAATGTGTGAGTTTTGCCTAATGAAAGGAATCTGTTATCTCCTAGCAACCTCCTCCTTTGTAGCTACATGGGAATGAAGGTTGAGGCTTGGGAAGAAGGAGAGGGGAGGGCGCCTCTGTTTTTTTACTCCACTCTCCACTTTGTTTTTGTTTGGAGTAATTGGAGTGATTAAAATTCCAGATCATGAATAACTCAGAAAAGTGGTAAGGAAGACACACAAGAAAAATACGAGTCAAAATAGCATCAATCTCGTAATTTTTCTATCTTACCGGTATTTGTTGTGATTTCTTTAATCATACTGTGTCAGGATTTTATCTTCTTAATATTAGGCTTGCTCATCATTTGATAAGAATGCACCAAAACTTATACATAGGCATAAAAATTATGTGTTGAAATATTTGCAGTATAAGAGGACCTCTAGTAGATCCGATCAGACTAATAGAGAATCAACAGTGGCTAATCAAATGCCTCCAAGAAGGATGGAGCAGGAGAATGAGTATTTAACTCAGAGACACTTAGTAAACAATTCAAGCTGTGAGGTGAACCAGAGTCTTTCTATTCTTTACCCAGCCCCTTAACTACTACACTTCCTTGCTCTTGAGTTAAGAAAGAGGAGCTGGCCCAAACTCCCTAAGGGAACTTCCATGATTGAGGGGAATTGAAATTTGGCCAGGGGCTAAAAGAGAGTAATTAGTCCAAAGACAGCCATTGGGTTTCTGTAGTGAGAGGGAGACTTGAACCTGAACTCCCCACTTCTTATCTATCCTACATCATCTAGTTCTAATATCATTACCTAGTTTTAATAGCATTGCAATAGCATTTAGGCTTATTTACCATCCAATGATGCTTTACAGCATAATCTGGGCACTTTACAATATAGAAGCATTATTTGCCCCCAGCAGTCTGAGTCGTCATTTTACCAACCTTGGAAGGATGGGCATCTGAGTCAACCTTGAGCCCTGTTGTAATCAAACTCCAGACTGTGGGCAGAGTTTGCCTTCAATACTGCATTTTAACCACTGCACCACCATGCGTTGCTTTGAAATGTACTGGCTTGACATAGAGATGCGTGGACTTCAGTACCATAAATCCCCCACTCAGCATACTGGCTTGGGAATCCTGGAAGTTGAAGTCCATCCATCTTAAAGTTGCCAAGGTTGAAAAACACTGCTTTTATTTATTTATTTGTACCCCACCTTTCTTCTGCCAACCTAGCAGTTCGAAAACACATAAAAATGCAAGTAGAAAAATAGGAACCACCTTTGATGGGAAGGTAACAGTGTTCCGTGTGCCTTTGGCGTTTAGTCATGCCAGCCACATGACCATGGAGACATCTTCGGACAGTGCTGGCTCTTCGGCTTTGAAACGGAGATGAGCACTGCTCACTAGAGCCGGGAATGACTAGCATATATATGCGAGGGGAACCTTTACCTTTACCCCACCTTTATTGTTTGTACAAACAATTCAAGGCTGCGAATATATCAGACATACTTTTTTCTTCCTATTTCCTCCTCTCCCAACAACAACTCTGTGATATGGGTTGGGGTGAGAGAGAGAGTGACTGGCCCTAAGCTTTCATGTCTAAGGTGGACTTGAACCCACAGTCTCCTAGTTTCTAGCATGGTACCTTAAGCAATAGGCCAAACTGGTCACATGCTTTATATGATATATGTTGTGAATTATAGGCGATTTGTTTTTTTAAAAAGCCCATATGAAACTTTTATGTGACTCAAAAATGGCAGGATTTTTTATGTAACAGTTTTAAAAACATTTTATTCATGTACTTTTTAGTAGTCAAATTGATATAAAACAATATACCCAAGTCTTTTGAATCATTACTTCTTATTTCTTGTATACGAATGTTTTTGCTGTGGAGAAAGAAATGAGATCTTATTCTTAGCAGCTGTTTCCAAAGCCTCCTGAGCATATTTATTATATCCTTTCTAAATGAATTCTGTAAATATTGGTAGCTTTAATACTTTTATATTTTTAGTTCTGATTACACACATATTACCTGGTTTATTAAGTGAAATGCTTTTCATTACTAGCATAATTACACTATTGGAATTATAAAGATTAAATACAGTTAAATTTTCAGTCTCTACCCACACTTCTTTACTTGGCACTATAAATTCTTTTCCACCTTTCTCAGGTTTCTTCAGGCTATTATCATTTCTGGGTTTAACTTATTTATAAAATCACTGGTTACAAGACTAGTTGTATATATAAAAATATCAAAGTATAGGGCTTGTCATGTGACTTAAAAAGCATAATGGAAAATATCAAATTATTAATCTCTCAGTAGAGACTTTCCTGGCACTGGTCAGGACACAACAAAAATTCTGCTCTGTGCTTTTATATTTTCTTTTACATGATTATATGACTACATAAACAAAATCAGGTCTGTGATTAGATCTAAGGCAGTAAGAATTTAGTTAATGAAATGAGCTGTAGGTCTAATGAATAATAATAGGGTATTGCAGTGGCTTAATTGATGATCAGCATTTGTTGTTTCTGAGTGGGAGAAAAACATACATTTTAATCTCAAAGTAGAAAGCATTTGAAAATACAGGAAGAATATTAAAAGGGGGAAAAGAAATTTCTATTTATTAATGTATGGGTTGAATTCAATCCATTTACTGAAATAATTATGATTTTAAAATATGGCATTTACTTGTTTATCGTTGTGCCTGCTGAGTGGCCAATTTATGATATGAACAAAGTGTTCATTCCAGTTGCTATAAAAAATAAACAATGAATTTGGAAATAGGCAATCCAAATTCCAGTAGCCAGCTATAAATTTTAGAAACCTATATGACAAATTTCAGTGTCTTCAGTCATTTCAAAGAAGGAATTAATTTAGGGGAGAAAGCAAAATATAAACATTCTGTAAACTCAAGCAATACTGACTGGCCTGTGTTTTGTGTTTCAGCGATGTGCATACTGCAAGCACCTTGGAGCCACTATCAAATGCTGTGAAGAGAAATGCACCCACATATATCATTACCCATGTGCTGCTGGAGCAGGCACATTTCAGGATTTTAATAACTTTTCCCTTCTTTGCCCAGATCACATCGACCAGGCTCCGCAAAGATGTAAGTAGCCATATTAAATAATGCTGAAAATATGTAATAGAGCCTCCTAATCAGATGTTTGTTTAGTTATTTCAAATCTCTATGGGTTTGATTGGATATTATTTGCACAGATTGGTTTGGCTCCTTGGCTGTTGTTTTCATATTATTGATTTTTTTTAAAAATGTTTAATTTGTTGTGCAATAGGCATCTATATAAATCGAAGGAATAAATTAAAAATAAAATGAATTGGAATAGATATATCTGCCCAATGTGGGTGGGTTTTTGCAAGAGCTATGATGGGATGAAGGATTATAGGCAAGGAGATGGTGCAAAATTAATTTTTCCTCTTTCCTATCTAGTAGCTGTTCAAATTAAATGTTGAGAAATGACAGAAGTCAGATTGCCTTATTATCAGCTAATTTAAGATCAATTTGTTCTGCTTTCTCATCTTACAGCATCTTTCTTGAAATATAAATGGCTGTTCCTACTACACTTTTCTTTTTAAGTAATGGCAATAATTTCTCTAGTACCAGTTTAAATTTAAAGACTATGATCTGTATATAATAACAGACTTATGTGGACATTAAATGTTTTATTTTCTGGGTATATTTTTCATACGTTAGAGTTAGGGTTAGGGGTTACGGTTAAATAAGGATTAGGCTTGCATAATCCTTATTTAACACCTGAATAAAATTTATAAAATTAAAAAATATATATCTAGCTGTTCCATCTTTTGAAGGTTATTTTCCATATAAAATAACACAGAATTCATATATTAATTTGTAGCCAAGGAAGAAGCTAACTGTGCAGTGTGTGACAGCCCAGGTGACCTGTTAGATCAACTTTTTTGTACAACCTGTGGCCAGCATTACCATGGAATGTGCCTGGATATACAAGTGACACCTATCAAACGGGCAGGTTGGCAGTGCCCTGATTGTAAAGTGTGCCAGAACTGCAAGTAAGCAAAACTGGAATATAAAGTGTTAAAGCACTGGTCCCCCATTTAAAATTATTGTCTATAGGTAGTCCTTCTTAGTGGCCACTTTTTGGGACTAGAAACTCCTTAACTAAATCCTGCAGTCACTAAGTGGAAAATCATGTCATCTTGATAGCTCATGTCTTCACTTCTATCATTTGTCATTAGTGAATATATTGTTAGCTGGAATATCACATGATCATGATGTACAATTTTACTTTCATGTTCTCCATTAACTCTGATTATTGCTAATCAGTTAGAAAACACACAAAGCTGATCCCCTGATTATGGGACATTGCAATGGTCACATATTTTTACACCATTGTAACTTGAAATAATTATTAAATAAGGCAATTGGTTAGCGAGGCTTACCTGTAGTGTTATGAAAAGATGAAGTAAAACGTATGATTTTTTTTCTGTTGAGTGCATTGGAAGACAGGTTATTCTAAACATTATCAACAAATGACACTTGCTTTACTATATTTGCTTTACTACATAACCTAAATAGATTTGCTCCTGGAAATTTTGATTTTTCCACCATTTTTGCTTCTTGTGATGGTTTCTCTTCTAAAATAATCTCCCCTAGATGTGGTCTGTGTGATCTATGAAGAATGGAGAAAACAATCTTTTGGACATGTTTTTCAATAGAGTTAGAAATCCCTAGTGTGGTTTTAGATAAAATGCTGAATTTAATATAAAACAAGATACATCTCCAACTTTTCACAGTGTGTTTGCTACACACTGTATCCATACAGTGATACCACACTGATACCATAAAATACTCACTGTGTCCTTATAAGTTTCAGAATCAAGACAAGTGATTTATAATACTCCACAATTTCTTTAACCACTGTTGAATTTGATATTACTTTTTAAATCTTGCTTCATATTATTAGATTCTGAGAAGACCTGATAACATAAAATTGCTGTATTTATTCCTTAATATTTGTGAGGCCATGTACTCCCATGCATCATGGATATAATATGCTTTAGGAATGTGCATTATTTCTTACACTTAAAGATGAAATGGTATATCCATTAGAAAAGAGTTGATACCATGGCATTAATCATAGACATTGTGTTTTATTGAGACTTTAGCATTTCATTAGTCTTCTTATTGTCTCTCACTGTTTATATTCCTCTGCCTTGCTTCTAAGTTAAAATTATTTTATCTTTGCATCCAATATAACTTAAATTATGGATCTTTCCCTTAGGCAGTCTGGAGATGACAACAAAATGCTTGTCTGCGATACATGTGACAAAGGGTATCATACTTTTTGTTTGCAGCCAGTTATGGATTCTGTACCAACAAATGGGTGGAAGTGCAAAGTAAGTTTAAATTCAGTTCCCTAAATGTAGAGCTTGTGTGACATTGAAGTGCAAGTTGTGTTTTAAGAGTAATATTCGGAAGTCTGCAGGACTGATGTTCTTCTGCAGGGCCTTTTCTAGGGAGAGCTGCTGCTGCTCAAATGGCGGAATGAAATTTTATTTACATTTTTAATTATTGTTTGTTATTTACTACTATTATACTGCATTGCAAACTGCCCAGCCATCTTTTGAGCAGGTGACACATAAATAGTTGTATTAATAAACTTTAACAGAAGGTATAAATTGCTGAATGGGGCAATTTAAAAATGTTCTATGTAGATGGCGTTATTAGTTGATTGAAGTTTCTCAATTAATTGATGTTTTGATACCATAAAATAGAATGGCTAAAAAGAACCCCTCATTTTTTGGACTTTCAGAACTGCAGGGTATGTGCAGAATGTGGCACACGGATCAGTAGCCAATGGCATCATAACTGCCTTATGTGTGACAGTTGTTATCGTCAACAAGATAACCTGCCTTGCCCTTTCTGCGAAAAATCCCCCTATCCAAACTTGCAAAAAGAAAGATTGCATTGTCATATGTGTAAAAGGTGAGAAGTGTGTTTTTAATTCTACCTTAATTTAGTCCTCTGCTTGTTGTTAACTATTTTAAAATCATTTCAAGAAGAATACACCAATATTACTTTTCTTTGGTACTTAACCTGTTGTATCCACTACTGATCTTAATATCTAACAGAATAGTAATATGCACAATAACTGATACTAATTAGCCATGAGACTCAGTGCTTAAACTCTCACCAACTTCTGTAAAATCATATCCTATATCATATCCTATAAAAGTTTGACTAAGAAGTGTGGTTGGCTTGTTACCATTTATAATGGAACTTATTTCTTGTTAATAAATTATATATAAGTGCACAGAAAACAGGTAGTCCTCAACTTACAACAAGTTTGTTTAGTGAACATTCAAATTTACAATGGCACTGAAAAAGTCACTTATGACCATTTTTACACTTACAACCATTGCAACATCCCCATGGTTGTGTGATTTACATTTGGATGCTTGACAACTGACTCACAATTATGACAGTTGCTGTGTCTAAGTCATGTGATCACCTTTTGCGACCTTCTGACAAGCAGTCAATTGTGAAGTCAGATTCACTTAACAACAATGTTACTAGCTTAATATGTGAAGTGATTCACTTAACAACTGTGGCAAGAAAGGTCATGGGACAAAATCACTTAACCAATGTCTCATTTAGCATCAGAAATCTTGGGCTCAATTGTGGTCATAAGTCAAGGAGTACCTTTACTCTTCCTCTTCATTAGTGAGTACGGCATATTACACCAGTTATTCAAGTAAAACAATAAATATTAAAAAGCCTAATTTGAAATGGTCCAAAATTTTGAAAATACTTCCCCACCACCACTGAAAATGTATATTAGCAGAAGAAATTAACACATTAATCTGAATTCTAAACCTACTATTCCCTGCAGGTGGATACACATAGGATGTGATAAGCCTTCTGACAATGAACTGGATATTCATTTAAAAGAATATATTTGCAGTCTTTGCAAACATTCAGATGTAGATCAAGAACATACAGAAATGTGTGAGATGATGGAGACTGAACAACTTTTACCAGAAGTTGACACAGGTACGGGCAACCTCTTATCTCTTCATGCCTCTTGATGATTTTTCATCTGAAGTCTACAAATTTCTTCCTTTTCCAGATTATTGATGCAATTATTTTTTAAAGTCTATATTGTTGGAATGTCTCGATAAAATTCTCCAGAAAGACGTCCAAATTTTAGTGTGACTACATTTTGAATGTCATTTTCCTTCCCATCATTAAACTCAAATATGAAACATTCCCAACTCTTCACCATGTAGAAACCTAACATAAGAACACTGTTCAGAGTAGAAGTTTTCCCCATGGTTCGAATGAGAAAAATAATTAGTAAATGTACAAGCTTGATAATGTCTTTGCTTTTGTTTTAATATCTGCGCACATGACATAGAAATGGAAAACATAGATTCAGAAGACATAGGAAATCAGAAGCCGTTAGTACCTGAAGGTGGCCTTGATCAAGAATTGGTGGTTGAGACTTCTACAGATACTGCCCTTTCTTTGACAGCACAAGATCATATATGTATGTATATAAAATATGGTCAGAATTCTAGAATATTTGGAAAATGTAACAACATTTGAGCAGTGCATTTTCTGTTTACAATAATAGGGGTTTTGGAATACAGAGTTCCTAAAGGTTATAGAAGAAACAGATGTGTGTTTTGTATAGCTATTCACCCTGCAATCTTCTGATGAAATATATAATATAACACCAATTCTTTATTACAGTCAAAGATCAGAGATAAAAGATATAACTGAAAGAAATATAAAACAGAAAAATACACAGCTTTTAATCAGTGGAGTTAGTAACATTTTTTTGGTCTCCTTTTTTCAGATTTATTTTTTTCTAATGATATATAAATGTGAATGAGTGGCATTGCATAATTTTGTAAAATAATTATTTCATATTAGAATTAAAGCAGAATTTTTTAAAAGTAAGAATAGGACCTTTAAGAAATTCTCATTTCCTAAATTATGCCAGTTTATGAAACATAAATCTGAAATGTCACAATTCAATTAAAACTGTCCCAATAAACAAATAGGTTCTTACCCAGATCTGTTTCTGAGCGAGGCAGATTAATAAAGAATACTGAAATAAAATATTTTATTAGTTTCAGCCTACAAGATCTGAAAGATTGCTTGAATAGCAATAGCATTTAGTGGCCAAATTATTTACTGGCCCCTAGCATTGTCCAGCACTCTCTGGGCAGGGTTGCGGTATAAGAATTATTTGCATTTGGTCCACAACAAATTTTACCAACCTCAGAAGGATGGAAGGCTGAGTCAACCTTGAGCCCTTTCACAGTTGAACGCCAGGCTGTGGGCAGAGTTTGCCTAAAATATTTCACTTTAACCACTGCGCTATCAGGGCTCCCTTTGGATGTCAGTTAATTGTTCATCATGATATATGTTTTCTTTTTAAAATTATGATAACTTAAAATTCATCAAATTTAATACAAATGTGATAATGTACTCAAAAAAGCACATGTATTTGTCTAATCATGGATGAAATATTTCTTTTAAAATGTTGATTACTGAGAATTTCTAGTTTGCTAAATTTGATACTAAAGTTTATAAATATTCTGGGCTAATAAGAAGAAAAATATAATGTTTGTATTATGCGATCCAGTTTGCTGTAGCTCTTAAGGCACTGGCTAGAAACCAGGATATTTTTATTTTGATCCCAGCTTGTGCACAAAGCCAGCTGGGTGACCTGGACCAATCAGTCCCTCTTAGTCCTAAGAAGCAGACAATGGCAAAACATTTCTGCCAAGATTCTGCCAAGAAAACTGCAAGTCTATAATAATTCATATTATATTCTAGTTATATATTCTTATACAGGTAGTTCTCGACTTACTGTTTATTTCATTTAGTTACTGTTTGAAAGTATAACAACACTGAAAAAGTGACTGATGATAGTTTTCACATTTATGGCCGTTGTAGCATCTCCATGGTTACATGATCAAAGTTCGGATGCTTGGCAACTGATTCATATTTATGATGGTTGCAGAGTCCCAGGGTCATGTGATCACCTTTTGCAACCTTCTGACGAGCAAAGTCACTGGGGAAACCAGATTCACTTAACAACCATGTTACCTGCTTAACCACTGCAGTGACTCAATTAATACTTGTGGCAACAAAGGTCATAAAATGGTGTGAAATTTAGCGTCTGTCTTGTTTACAACATAAATTTTGAGCTCAGTTATGATTGTAAGTCAAAAACTACCACTGTAAAGGAGGCGTGGACATGACATAAATTTATACAATTATTTTATTTTAATAGAAAATGTTCCCCCTTTTATTATTGGTAAAGGTCTGGGCTGTTTAATTGAATGGACATGTGTTTGTTATCTAAAGATAAAAGATATTATGTGGTATATAGATTGTAGATTTTTATTTTAAGTTGTGATAAGAAAATTTATATTTAGGTTAGATAAATATGTGAAGGGATAGATTTACCAATTATTAACAGCAAGATGCTAACTGGAATCATGTTTTCATAGAGAGTAACAGAATTAAAATTCAGAGTTCAAAAGCAGTCAGGTTAGACATTTATCTGCTTTCCACTTCCAAATTTTCAAGGAAAAAAATATATATATTTTTGAAAGGATGTCGCTTTCTATTGCAATACCATCATATGAGATTAAAATACTGTATCCACATTTATTTCAGGCCTCTCATTAGATGAAAAGAAATACGAACTGGAGACCCAGGTCTCCAATCATTTTGATACAGAAGAAGGGGAAACTTCTGTTAAAAATACTCCTGCGTCTGATAGCAATCTCTCTGATAAAAAGAGGGAAACCCCAGAAAATATTCCAGAAATAACACAGCAAGAATCAGATAAACAAGCTGAAGAAACAAAACCATCAGAGACAAGCACTGAGTTGGTGGAAGTGCCCCAGGAGGAATGTCAGCTTCTTCAGATGGAACCAGAGAATATATCCAAGATACCTGAAACTTTCATTTTGGTCGGCAAAGAGCCAATCTCCAGTCCTAAGGAAGAACAGTCTGAAACAGTAGCAGTTCTAGAAAGTACAAACGGAAGAGAGACTCCTGAAGTGTCACCTCTTCCTCAAAGTGAAAATTGTGCAACTGAGAGTTGCCAATTGGCAGACAAGCCTTCCGAATCATTGCCCAAGACGTTTTCCCCACGCCCATCCTCTGTTGAAATAAGCAAACCTGTTGATGGATCCTCCTTGCCAACATCTTCATTAGAGCCAAGTGCATCCCATGATATGCTGCGATGTCAGATGTCACCATTAGAGTCTGCTGCGGTCCTTCCAACCACATTTGTATCCCTCACTCCAAAAATTGGAATGGGAAAACCTGCTATCACTAAAAGAAAGTTTTCTCCCGGGAGACCAAGGTCAAGACAGGTAAGCGTATTTGCTAAAACTCATTGCAACCTAATACAGGAAGTATCACCATTTGTTTAGGGGCTTTGAAGATACAACAATACTGGAAAAAAAATATCTTGTGAATGTTTTTCACACTTAACGACCATTGCACAATCACATGATCCAAATTCAAACTTGGTAACTGGTTCATATTTATGATGGTTGCTGTATCCTGAGATCATGTGATCACCTTTTGTGATCTGACAAAGTTGAAATAGAGGAAAACTTTCTTAATAACTGTCCCACTTAGCATCATAAATTTTGGGCTCAATTGTGGCCATAAGTCAGGGGCTACCTGTAATAATGTAATGTTTTGACTATGAGTCCCCATCTTTTTATTGTAACTTATAATTTTATTGCTATATATATATATATTTGTATGTTTATTTCTTTTCATTTTCTAAGCCACCCAGATTTGCCTTGTGGTAAGATGGACAGCAAATAAATTTAAGAATAAAAATAAAATAAATAATATAATTGATGTTTGTTCCCTTTGAAAGAGCAATTGTGGTATTTGAGTATGTTATTGTACCAATAATTATAAAGGAACAAATATTTATAGTAATAAATGGAAAACTCCTCTAAGCTAATAGCATTTTGAAAACAGACCAAATTAAAAACCTCTTTCAATTCAGATCTGAAATGCAGTATATGAATCACATCATTTTTCCCCTGCTGTTGCTTTCTGTTAGCATATTAGAGATAATTGTTTACTGGTTTTTCTCAAAGCTTTCTATATTGGTTTTTTGCATGAGTTTTTTTTCCGCAACGGAAAACATATTTTTCATTATTTTTTTGTATAGGCTCTTTCAGTATATATAGAGCAAGCCTTTATTTCTTGCAGTTACTATAGAGCTACGATCACAAAGATTTGTAGTACAACCTATTTAACTCGTTTCTTTAAACCCATCATCTTGCTTGTAAAGAAAAATAATTTCACTAGCGATATGATGAATTTATCGGTAGTTTTACTTTCTAATAAATCTTATTTCCTTATTTCATTAATGCTCAGTGAGCACTAAACTAAATGACTATAAATATACATAATGCTTCAACTACACTTGCTTGTTTTTTCCCCTACTTCTAATTTATAAAGAAGGTACTACTCCATTATTTTTTAACTTTAATATGAGTCTATTGCAATGTTTATGAATTGAAGATTAATGCCTTGTTATTCCATACCAGGCCAGATACTATCCTATATTACACATGTCTGAATTATCTATCAATCAAGATTATTGTACCAGTAAAGCTCAGAAAATTTACATTGTAAAATCTTGTTTCTTCCATTTTGTTGGTATTTCATCAGAAGATGGAAGCTATTCTAAATAATATCTTTAAAAAGAGATCATCATAAAATTAACTTATTAAATGATATCATATGCTTTTGAATGCATGGTTCTAAAAAGAATACTCTTCTCTGAAAAACTTAAAGACTGAGTGGAATTAGTCTACTGATCAGGCCTGAATAATAGCAATGTTTATGGATAAAGTGCATGAACATGGTGGCTCAGTGGCTAAGACTCTGAGCTTGTCAATCAGAAAGGTTGGCAGTTTGGCAGTTGAAATCCCTAGCCCTGCATAATAAAGTGAGCTCCCAGCTTCTGCCAACCTAGCAGTTCGAAAGCATGTAAAAATGCAAGTAGAAAAATAGGGACCACCATTGGTGGGAAGGTAACAGCGTTCCATGTGCCTTTGGCATTTAGTTATGCTGGCCACATGACCATGGAGACCTCTTCAGACAGCGCTGGCTCTTTGGCTTTGAAACAGAGATGAGCACTCAAGGAATTCATTAAGTTTTCTGTATGAAATGAATGAAAGCCTCAGCTGCTTTTTATAGACTATAGCTTGGCCTTGAACCCCATCTTACCAGGCATTCTCATTGAAAAGCTGACTGACCTGACCCTCCCCCCCCCCATTTGTGAATGGATCAAAGACTTCCTGATGGATCGGCCACAAACAGTAAGGGTTGGGTCCTTTACATCTTCCATGCTGTGGCTCAGCATAGGCTCCCCTCAGGGCTATGTGCTCAGCCCCTACCTGTACTTGTTGTATACACATGACTGCATATCCTCTAATCCATCCAACATCATAAGAAAGTTTGCAGATGACACAACGGTTCTGGGTCTCATAACTGGAGGGGATGAATCAGCATACAGGGAAGAAGTCCAGAAGGCATCCGCATTGTGGTCAAAAAACAATTTACATCTAAATACTAGTAAGACAAAGGAGATGGTGCTAGATTTCCAGAAGCACAGAGAGGAACCTGCCCCACTGTATATCGAGGGGAGCTGAGTGAAGAGGGTTTCCTCTTTTAAATTCTTGGGAGTGCTTATTAGTCAAGATCTCACCTGGAAAAACAACACGTCTCTGGTGATTGGAAAGGCCTAACAGAGACTTCATTTCCTTAGAGTCCTGCGAAAAAATCAAGTGGAACAACGGCCGATGACCTTTTTCTATCAGTCCACCATAGAAAGTGTCCTCACATACTGCATTACAGTATGGTATGATAGTTTAACTGCTATGGACAGGAAGGCACTATAAAGAGTTATCAATTCAGCACAAGAAACCATTGGTTATTCTCTAACACCACTGGATGACATCCCCAGGTCTTGCTGCTTTAGCAGAGTAAGGAAGATATTCAGAGATGATTCACGCTCTGGTCAATGTCTCTTTGCACGTCTACCATCGGGCAGAAGACATTGAAGCATAGCCAGCCGAACAAATTGGTTTAAAAATAGTTTCTATCCTTGGCCTGTCAGACTCTTAAACACAACCACTAGTTTTTCTTTTTCTTTTTTTCTTTCCCCCTAATTACTTGCATTGGGATTATTCTTTATACTATGTATGTTGTTTGTATTTGTTGTCATGTGATTGCACCAGTGAGGCTAAAACCAATTTCATTATCTTTATTTTGTACAATGACAATAAAGGCTATACTAATATTAAAAGAAAGGGAGCTTTGCCCTCGTAGAGCTCGGATTTTGCAGCAATAGGCAACATCCTGGCTATAGAAACCAGACCTTTCATTAGAAACGATACCAAACAAACAGTGATGGAAAAGGTAGAAGGGGCAGCTCCTCCCTTAGACATAGAAGAGGCTGCTGTTTTGTAGAGTTAGGTATCTGCCTTGTGCCTGTAGTTAAGCCAAAGAATAAGGTAGACGGCCAGAACAGGAGCAAGGCTCAAGTACTTGGGCCAATATTATTATGGAAATGTTGAAGCCGCAGCAAGAGGAAAGGCATTAAAAAAGAGGAAGAAGAGTAGCTTTGGAGGGAAAGAGAAGAAAGATGGCAAAAGAGCCATATAGGTCTCCAGACCACACACCCAAGCATTCACATACTCGTAAACTGTTTACTCACTACCCACCACTCTGGATAAAAATGTTCCTTCCTGGCTGCTTTCTGCTGCTTATTTCCACACATACACTTGTAGTAAGTCTGATAAATTTTTGTAAGAAACAATTATTTTAAAGATTTCTATCAGGGTTGGAGTTAGGGGATAATAGATTTGTTTGTTCCTTGGAGAGTTCTCTATCTCAGAATTTGGCTTTCAGGCATAATGTGAGGGATGGAGTCTTCCATATGATATTTCTGAATGGTGTTTAATAATATATATTGCTTACTTTTAAGATATGTAATAAAAGTATACATGATTATTATCAATTTTATTTGATATATAAACTTAGTAGTTACATATGTATTAAAAATAATGCTTAAGCCACATGCTACTCAGAGATATCTAAACTGACCTCTTGTCTTTCATGTTCATAGGGCATTTTTTATTTTAAATACTCTTTGTCTGCTATTCTTAATAGCCCTGCTTAATAATTTTGTTTCAAGTTATCTTATCTACTGTCTCTTACAGTCTGATTTTAAGAGATTAAAGATCTTTATATAACAATAGGCAAAATATTCCCCGAAGTCATACATCTTATAAAAATTAAAGTTATAACCAAAGTTCAATGGCATCTTTTTATTGTTCAATAGTTGTTTATTTTCCTATCTATGTTTTTTTATATTTTTATCTTCAACCACTTATCTATCTTCATTCAAACATGATCTTCATCATTTATATATGTGAATGTTTTATACATTTATTTTCTCCTCTTACATATTTAGGGTACTTGGAATAGCCATAATACAGCAAGCCCACCTTCCTGGTCCCAGGATATTTTAGAGGGTCGAGAAGCATTTAAATCTAGACAACTACCTGGCAGTGCTATTTGGAGCATCAAAGTGGTAATTAATCTTCAGTTAACTTTATCGCAGTCATTCACCTGTATAGATAGTCCTTTTCTTACAATCTTTTGTTTAGTGATTGTTCAAAGTAATAGTGGCACTGAAAAAGTGACTTATTACTGTTTTTCACACGTGCAACTGTGGCCGCATCTCCAAGGTCACGTGGATGATCAAAATTTTGATTTTTGGCAACTGACATGTATTTATGTCGATTGCAGTCAGGGACATGTGATCACCTTTTGCAAACTTCTGACAAGCAGAGTCAATGTTTTAGTTACATGTAGTGAACCACTGCCTATAGGCTGTCTACAGTAATACTACAGTAATACTACAGTAATAAATATATTACTGTAGTTGTTAATCTGCAAGGATTAATTCAATTGTTCTGTATTTAAATAGGGTCGTGGATCGGGGTTTCCAGGGAAGCGGAGACCACGAGGTGCAGGACTTTCTGGAAGAGGTGGGCGAGGGAGATCAAAATTGAAGAATGGAATAGGATCAATTCTTGCTACAGGGGTAAGACTCTATGGCATAGCCTCTTAAGTGAATTAGCCCAAACAAAGCCTGATAAAAGTCATTGCTGACTTTTCATAAAATAGTTGTTGCCATAATACAAAATGTCATAAAACATTTTCTGTGCTGATGTTTGACTGCTATGAAGTTTAAAATGGGCTGTTTTCAAGGCAGATACATCTCTGAATATATCCCAGTTTTTCCACTGTATATTAGAAGGTCTGTCATGGTTGAAAGCATTGAGGAAAAAGAAGTATCTCTGAAAGGATGATCCATGGGTCATAGACTGTCTATTATATAACTGAAATTAAAATTGTGGAAGGGCTGCGTATGGTAGTTTTTTCTCTTCAGTGAAAGACGGATGCAATATTTTGAATGCATATGGCTCACATGTCTACATCTCAAATAATTTATGGTCTATTGTGTAACAGTTAAAAACTGTTATTAAATTATTACAGTACCCCATTTAATTCTTCTGTTCTATTTTGCAGGTCACAGATATGGATAACTTATCCAACAAAGATGAAGAAGAAAACTCAATGCATAATACAGTTGTCCTGTTCTCTAGCAGTGACAAGTTTACTTTACATCAGGTTGTAATACTCAGATGTACTTTGTTACTTTCTGTGTAAATCTGTGTGTCTGTCTGTCCGTCCGTCTGTCTGTCCATCTAGACTTTTTTTTTGGAGAGTAATCAAACCAAAATCTCTTCTCATCCATCCACCCCTGCCAAGTCCTTAGCGGTGGCAATAAATAGGTTACAAAATTCCAGGCACCTGTTAAAATGAGAGAATGTGAAGGCATTCAGTTCTAGGACGTTACGTTTCACAGTCCACCCAAGGGAAGAGGGTGTTGGTGGGCCCTCTGTGTATTAGGAAAGGGGGATGGATTGACATTAGGCGTGTATTATCATGAATAGTTGTCCAATTTCTTTCCTCTGAAATTCTGATAAGCTGCTCATTTGTCTTCCCTGAAAAGATGCAAAAACAATTCTATTGCCCCTGTATATTTTCTACATCTATGGAAATGTTAACAGTTATGAAATCTTTGCCTAAACATTGATGCATTTTACCATGACAGTGTTACTAAGTCTGTGATTTGGTTCCACAGATTTTACTTTTTTACGTTTCTCACAGATACATTAGAGCGGAAGAAAAAAAGGCTTTCTTGATCATAACAACTCACTCCATAATTCTGATTTTCTTTACCCGTAGATCAGCAATATGCCTTTCTATTTAAACCATTGTTCTTTTGAATATTAAAAAAGAACTTAATTAGATTGAAAAGGGTTTTAGTGTCTCTGTGATTTTCTTGGGTCTAAAATCAATTTTCTTCACAAAAATGTGAAAATTTTACAATAAAATTTACTAATACTATTGAGAATGTAATAAGTGTATATATAGATTATGCTAATAAGTAAGCACTATACCCATGAATTTTCTGTAAGGACATAAGAAAAATTTAAAAAGGGTAGAAGATAGATAATCATCAGATGCTCTTGGGGGAGGGAGTGGAGTTGGAATGCCTAATGCTGTCTTTTATTTGAAGATACCTGTTTGATATTCCAGGACATGTGTGTAGTTTGTGGGAGTTTTGGACAAGGTGCAGAAGGCCAATTACTAGCCTGCTCACAGTGTGGTCAGTGTTATCATCCGTTCTGTGTGGGTATTAAGGTGAGTGTTTTGAAATACCCATGCTTGCATACCTGTTTATCCTTAAAAGCCCTGTGTCACTTGGGTCTAGATTACCTGTGGGAGAACATTCCCTTTTATATAATCCTACCCTGATGATCCCATGGAAGTCATTTCACAGGGACTTAGAGCTGAGCTCTTCTTGTAGCTTCCACAGGTCTCTAGTATGCACGCCTTGCTAAGCTGAGAAATGCTTTGTTTTCTTTTCAAAAACATCAGTCTCTGATACATTTGTTTTAATAATTAGTCAGATAAATTCATTTTTAATTTTTAGATTTCAACTTGATTAATTAATTTATTTAATGAATTTATATAGCCACCCAGCCTCCCCCCAGGTAATTCCGGGCATCTTACAGCATTTTTAAAAATCCACCATATAATAAAAATCATCACCCATCACCCATAGCAGCCACAATACAATCAAATCTACCACTTCTTCAGTTTTGTCTCTATGCATGATCCCCAGGCCTGCTGACAAAAATCATGTTGTTAAGACCTTTTGGAAAAGCAACTGAGGGGGGCAGCTCTATCCTGGAGAAATGATATTCCATAAGGAAGGGGTCACCACTGAGAAGGCCATTTTTGCCAGATGTACATTCCTAATCAATGAGATCCATAACATACCCTGCTTTCCTGTCCTATTGGGCCAGATGGATGCATTAGAGTTAAGGTTTATCTGTATTGTAACCACTGAGAAAATTTAATAATGGCCAGTAATAAAAACATCAGTATCTTCATCTTCCATATCTGCCATTTAAGATTTTTAAAAATATTTCAAAATAATCCTTTGAAAAAATTTGTCTATAATTTGTTAGCAGCTTGCAAAATACTTTAATGGCTTTGTATATATATACTATACAAGTTATTTTGCAGTTATAAATTCTAATAATAATAATAATAATTCTAATAATAACCTTGCTATAATGTTATATATTAAATATAATATATATAACTTTATATATTATATAAAGGGATTTATATCCCTTTATATATTATATATTGGGATTAACAATAACTGCTGTATTTATTTAATGTTTTATATTTATCAATAAATCTGGATTGTTAAAGATTTATGCAAAAATAATAAATTATTTGCTATTATATAAGATATAATTTTTTTTTTTCAAATGCACTTAGTTTACAGTAACAATTTTCCCATACATATGACCATTTAATTTAAAAACTACCTACATTTCGTGGAAAAAAATTGCACTTTAGAAGAATATACATTTGAAACACTTTGTAAAGGAATGCCAGTAAAAGATACTCTAATTGGTCTTGGAAATCAAAACCCCAAATAACTAACCCAAAAGCCCAATTAACTAACATGTATGATTCAATTTTTTTAGCAAATTTTAAAAAATGATTTAAATACATTTCAACAAATGTAATGACAAATATTTTGAAGGGGTTTTTTTTTTGTAACTTGTTTTAAATAATTTGGCATAATCACAAAAGCTTTCAACGTTTAAAGTGCCCTTGATTGACAGGTTAGGAAGTGATTAAAGCACTTTAAAATTTTGCAATTTTATATAACGCAAGTGATGTGTTTCTGAGTATAGGCAATATAGTAGACATGGAAACCTTTTGTCTCCAATTTTCTCACTCTTGGTCACTTAAAGATGTTATAGACTTCAATTCCCAGAATTCCCAGCTATCATATGACTGAATATCCAATTGCCACAGAAAATAATGTCATTTGGATGATGTTTAGGGGATCCTAGGCTATCATCATCCAACGAAAGGCAATAACATTAAATGCATCCTCCGCGCCTCCCCCCTATTTGAACAAGTCTTATGCTTTTTTTTTTTAAAAAAAAAAGCTATTTGGAAAACTGTGACATATTTGTCATCCCTGGAACTGACAATTTGAAGTTTTATGAATTTTAATTGCATGCCTTCTTCGATATAGATTACAAAAGTGGTGCTCCACAAGGGTTGGAGATGTCTGGAGTGTACCGTTTGTGAAGCCTGTGGAAAGGCTACAGATCCAGGAAGATTACTTCTTTGTGATGACTGTGATATCAGCTACCACACTTACTGCCTGGATCCACCACTACAGACAGTTCCCAAAGGAGGTTGGAAGTGTAAATGGTGTGTGTTTCTCTATTGTTATTATTATTGTTGTTGTTGTTGTTGTTATATACTTCATTAATTAAACATGAAACTCAGCCAACTGAACATTCAAAAATGCATTACAAATACCAGTGGCTGGTGCTAATGCTTGATACGGTTTGCTGGGTATCAACCAAGTACCTTCTTAAAATATAAGATGTTCCGAGTAGCACAGTTTTTTTCCAGTTCCGCTGGTGTTATTGCAGGAAGCTGCAATTTGTTGATGTATCTTGTAAAATTCTTGGACATGGTGCCAGGTGCCCCGATGACAATGGATATCACTGTTACATGCTTCATCCATAGCTGTGTAGTTTCGATGGCCAGGTCGCAATATTTCATTATTTTTTCTAGTTCTTTTTCTTCGACTCTGGCATCTCCAGGAACAGTGATATCAATAAACTGTACACTTCGCCCTTCTACAACCGTTATATCTGGCGTGTTGTTCTCCAAATGACAATCCGTTTGTATTCTAAAGTCCCACAAGACCTTCTCATTTTGTTATTATTATTATAAATGTTGTTGTTGTTATTTTATTTTATTTTATATTTTTTGAGTTTAAATCAAATCTTTATCATGGTTATAGACCACCTTATTTATGTGTGTGTGTGTGGGGGGGGGTGTTTGCCTCAAATTTAAACATGCATTTCGGTGAACTATTGGAAGATGCCTAACTGCAGTACATAAAGTATTAGCAGATTTTAATTAACGTTCGAATAATACGAGTGGGGAAATCATACATGCCCTTCAGTAATTGACATTCCCAAGCAGAGTAATGTAGGAGCCGAAATTGAGAATTAATTTGCAAACACTTTGGACTTAGGGTTCTTAAAAGACTTGGAAGATGCATCCTGCCTTTTCACATACATATTTTCGGGCCATTGGATCTGGGGTGATTTAGAATGTCCTGGTAGCCATGACAACCAAGAACAGTTGCAGCCGCATAGTACATTATTAAAAGAGTATACTTGTAGCTCAAGGTTGAACTATAGAGTCCTTGATGATCTTTGAGCTTGGTTATTTTCTTGGACATTTTTCATTACTCAATTAGAGAATATCTCCAGTGAAGATGCACTAAAGATGTTACCTAATTGAGTAATGAAATATTTGCAAGAAAACAATCAAGCTCAGAGAATACCAAGGACTCCATATAGTACATTATATTCTAAAATTCATTTAAATAGAGTCTCTTTAGTGGCAACATTTTGCATAATCTTATCTATTGTATGAATGGGTTAATGTTTTGTTCATTGGATAGAACAGAAATCTAAGCAAATGGCAATGTAAATACAAACTAAATGTTATTCATGTGCTTGTGTTTTGAAGGTGTGTTTGGTGCAGACACTGTGGAGCTACTTCTCCTGGTTTAAGATGTGAATGGCAAAATAATTACACACAGTGTGCTCCTTGTGCAAGTTTATCCACCTGCCCAGTCTGCTGTTGCAATTACAGAGAAGAAGAGCTTATTGTGCAGTGCAGGCAGTGTGACAGGTTAAAATTTCTTTTATGTTGGGAATGAATATTTTTTTACTTGCTTGTTCATACTGTGTTCCCTTATATTTGTGGGATGAATTTTGATTTTTTTTAAAATCAAAATGATTCTTCAAATTAGTTTCTGGTACCTAATCTATAACATAGTTTTTATAGTTTTTAACAAACTGTTTTCTTTCTCAGTCATATTATTAGCATTATATAGTATTGACATGAGGATATTTCTCAAATTCTTTTGTAACCTGAAGAAATTTTGAACAATATTCTTTTAAGTAACCCTTAATTATTGACTGATTCTTCACAGTCACACAAATAGATTTCTTCATGATGTGTCATTAACCTGATCCTTCAGGTCTTCCAGTGGTACAGTATAGTATGGAATTAAACAGCAATCCCTTGAACATAAAAAAATCAGACGAATTTAAAATATTTACATAACTCAGAAAATAATTGTTAAAGTTAGCAAGACCCTCTTGGATTTATCTTTTTTATGTCCAACGTTTCTTCATAATCTTCCTAACTTATCAACGTAGACAAGAAATGGAACTAAATGACCTCATTCCAGTCCCAGGGACCTAGTTATCAAAGCCATCCTGGATGTCAGTGCATCTACTAAATCTCAAAAATGGAGCTGTACTAGCTCCTTCAGATTAAGTTTCAAAAAGCTTCCTGATATCAAATCATCCATCACTGGATCCTGAACTAAATAAGTTTGTTTATCAAAACAGATTGTTTCAAATATATTTTGAAACATATTTGAGAATTCTGGAATTATATAGCAATCCCTAGCTCAACCAACCGGCCCAAAAGGAAATTTTAATAACTAATTTTATTAAACATCATCTGGGTTTTTCAGGAATTTATTTCTCTGTGAGGACAATATTTATATTGCATGATAACATTGCATGCGTTTCAGTCAACTCCTTTGCCATCTATGCTTTCACTTTCAGATGGATGCACACTGTCTGTCAAAATTTAAACACAGAAGAAGAAGTGGAAAACACAGCAGATAATGGTTTTGACTGCACCATGTGTAGACCGTATATGCCATCAGCAAATGGTAAATTCACCTCCTGTTTATCTAATAACAGCACAGTAGGATTTGTTGTAAAGCTTCTCTCTGACAGATGTTGCGTTAACAAAAGAGACAGTGTTGTCTTTTGTCCAGATATTTTCTTAGTGCTGTATGATCAGTAATAGAAAATGACATTAAAATTCTGTTGTTCCTTTAAGTTGTCAATTATGTTAAAGATATGTTATTAGAAAAGATATTATGTGAAAATTTTAATAAAAATAAACTAAAAAAACAAATTGTTTGGAGTAACAAACATGTGAAAACTACAGATTAATGAATATTTCAGTATCAAAATATTGATTTTGAGGACTTCATAACATTTAATTAAATGATAATTTTAATTGTTTATTTTTCCTTTTTCTAGTGCCTTCCTTTGAATTTTGTGAATCATCCATTGCAGCCCAAATTCCATTAAAAGCAAAGGAACTTGGTAATCATTAAAATTCTTCATTCTCTCCATCTAACTTTATTTCTACTAATAATTCACTGTTGAAGCCAGAATTATGCCTTAAAATTATATAATCAATATAATTGATTTTAATAGCTGGTTTTTGTTAGCTATTCCCTTATTCATTTTTAAACCCAGCTGATACCTTTCATGAATAAATGTTCAAGTCCTCCTTAATGGAAATTAAATTGCTTAAGTGAGCAAAAGATTTTACTCATAAAGATGAAGGCAGACCTTTCTCTGCTTGCCCTTTTAAATATGGTCTTTGAAAGGCAGATGTAATTTGACAAAAATTGGGGTAATTTATTCAGTCTTTATCTTTCCCCAATCTATTTATAGTAGAACTTATTATTCTCTGTGTATCTCTTCACTTACATATGTTGAGTTGAATAATGTATGGAGTAGACTCTTCGTAAAATATTATAATTATAATATAATTATAATGTTGGTTTTCTTTTAAAATAATGATGCTGTGTTCTCTCTTTATCTAATACTAGTTGATAACCCGGGGGAAAATATAGGGGGAAAATGTCTGGACCAAGAGTAATTTCTAATGTTGGACTTTCCCCCTTGCAAGCGGGAGCCTCCTTGTGGAGTACTGTGAAGCCGTTACCATGGCAACTCTACTATGCTGTACAGTAGAAGCCTTTTTAAGGCACAATGGCTGTATTGTAATAGAACATACACTTTGAGGGGTTTTAGGGGTGTCTTACCCCCACAATATTTGTTTCCAGAGAGTAAGTCATCTGTGTACCAGGTTTGATTGAAATTGCATTCCAGAGTTATGTTGGAATACACACACACACACACACACACACACACACACAGCCATTTATAGATAGATGAATGGATGGATAGAATAGAATAGAACAGAACAGAACAGAACAGATAGTCTTCCATGGTATATTAATGGTCTATTTTGATATGGTATATTTTTAAAATCCAGGTGTTGTGCTTATAAATTATTAAAAGTGTAAATTCCTGTTGTGGTTCATGCCAATTTTATAGACCCACCGAAGACGTACACTCAGGATGGTGTCTGTTTGACCGAAACAGGGATGTCTCAGTTACAGAGCCTCAGTGCTATTGTACCAAGAAGGAAAAGGGCAAAGCCAAAGCTGAAGTTGAAGATTATAAACCAGAATAGTGTCGCTGTACTTCAAACACCACCTGATGTCCAATCAGAACATTCAAGAGATGGTGAGATGGATGACAGTAGAGGTGATTATTATATGCTCTCTTCCCATTTTATTGAATTATTGGTTAAATTGAATGTCCCTTGGTGCACTCTGGAAGAAGAAGGAATTCACAGAACAAATCCAAAGCACAAAGCAGAAGGCATTGTTACAGGAATGATAGCTAGCTTTAAAATTATATTAGTTGACCTGGGAAAAGTTCAAGATTTGTTTCTGCCTCAGGGTGACAACTGTGCAAATGCCCAAGAGAGGAGAGGAAGAGAAAGACTATTTACTTGGGCTGTATACTTGATCAAAATGGTGCTTATATTGGTAGCAGATCTGAGTGAGTGAGTGTCACTGTATAATTTTTATTTGCCTGAATATAGGTAATCCTTGGATTAGGACCATTCATTCAACAATCATTCCAAATTGCAACAGCTCTAAATTTGGGATACTTAGATGGGTCCTTGGAATTCTGGCTGTCGCAGTGTCCCTAATGGTGACTGTGATCTGGGTGCCCGGCTTGCAGTTATGACATCACAGTGAGCCATAATCACATGACTGCAATTTTTGATATTTTTGCTGGTTTGCCAGAAACAAAGTTAACAGGAAAGAAAGCAGGAAGTTGGAAGTTCCAGTTTTTCATAATAGCTACTTATGACATTAAATGCATTGAAAAATACAAAGTATTTAAAACTCATAATATCAGTGGATCAATTTTATACTTTGGTATTTGCTATTCTTTGTTGAAATATATGAGTTCACCAATATTACACAGCAAATAATGTTTTTGATATACTATCATATATCATTTAATGAACTTTTGTCTGCAAGTGTGTAATGGTGTGTTAAGTGTATGCAAATTATTAATGATACCATAAATCTGAATCAGAAAAATGGTTGAATGTCATATCCTAAAATAAGCATGCTGATTATTGGTTTATAACAACTTTCTTTCTAACTTTCTCATTTGCAGATTAATTTACTTAAAAAAAATACCCCAATGCATTCTGTAGCAAATGCTATAGAATGAAATGTTAAAGGACAGTGATAGAGGAAGCAAACTATTACATGAGGTTTTAAAGAAACATATTTGCCACAGCATGCTTTGTTCTTTGATCTCAAGTTCAATCCCAAGCATTGTCTATCCAACAGAATATTACTTTGGTTCAAGATCAGATGATAAAACAATATAGAAAAACTTAATATTGCAGTATTAGTATGAGAACCATAGCTGAATAAGAAGAAAGTGAGAAAAATATCTTGTCACTGTTAGGTAGCATTCTCATTATTGGCTAGTGTTTCCTTCAATCTAGAAATAGAATTTTGGATTTCTATTCTTCTTACTCTTTTTGGATTTCCAATCTTCTTACTGCAGAAACTTCTAGTTCAGAATTTTAAAGTGATGACATCATATAATAGAAAGAGACATAAGATCCCCTGAAGTTTTTCAAATCTTACGGTAGTTATTGAGGAATAACTCCCCATGATATACATTAATAAATATTATTATAGTAGACATTGAATGTTACATATATGTAGTCCTTTCTTAATAACCATTCATTCAGTGACAATTCAGAGTTATGGTGGTGCTGAATCACTTATAGTTTACACACAGTCTCTGAAGTTACAGGCAATGCAACAACTTTATACTCGTGTGATCAAAATTTGGGTGCTTGGTGGCCCATCCCCATAACAGCAGAGGCACCTACCACTTCAATTCCCTCCCACCTATATCCATCTCTACCCTTTTGGTGCTCTGTACAGTGGCACTCCATGGCAACAACAAAGGCCCAACAGAGACACTGTCTTAGGGTCTTTCGAAAAATGAAGTGAAACAACAACTGATGACCTCCTTTTACCGGTCCACAAAAGAAAGCTTCCTCACTCATTGCATTATGATGTGGTATGCTGGCTTGACAACCGCGGATAGAAAAACACTACCAAGGGTGGTGAGCACAGCACAAAACATTGTGAGCTGTCCGCTGATACAACTAGATGACCTCACTAGGGCTCGCAGCCTTAGAAGAGTGAGAAAAATCCTCAGGGTCGACTCACACCCTGGTCAGCCCTTCTTTACCCTCCTATCATTTGGAAGGAGAGATAGAAGCATAGGCAGCCACACAAACAGGCTGAAGAACAGTTTTTATCCAAGGGCTGTCAGACTCCTGAATGAAAAATAACCCTACAACAACATAGTACAATTGACTTGCAGGGCTGGCACGATGTGCAATAAGTTCACATGGTGCAAAAGGATAGTAGATTCACCGGGCTAGGAATATTCTTGTCTTTCACTGTGAGTTATGTTGTGTTGAGGGGGCTTGAAGGGAGGCTCAGCCAATGCCATTGTACACATGTTGTATTCTGACAATAAAGGTTTGAACTGAGCAGCACTGAGACTGAGTTAGAATCCAAGAGGTCTCAGCCAAGTGCCATCTTCCCCATTACTTTAGTTCTGCTGCCATCAACCAGAGTGAGGAGTGGCACCTCAAGCCTATGCCTTGGCCAGCCACAGTGCATTCTGCAGACCCTACCATGCCTATCTGACCTTTGTTATCTTCTTCCCACTGCTGACCAGATGCCCTTGGCCTCAACCTATGCCAACTGCCGATCATGCATAGTGTGCATGCCCATTTTTGCTATACTTCAGATGTCTCCAGACGTTTTCTGAAGGCTTTCTGAAGCGTTACAAGAACGAGGCACATGATTTAGATAATGATGGCAAAGTTTCAGAAGTCATGTGAAACATTGTAAGAATGGAACACGCTATGGGCAATGGCATGAGTATCCTTGGGAAGAAAGCTTGGCATATCAGTTGGTATCTGATTGACTGTCCCTTGCTGGTCACATCCACCTACCCACTAGAGCAGGGAGACGAGGAAAGTTGTAGGTCCCATCTCATAAGGAGGTACATCTGGTGGGACCCAGAAGAAGAGTCTTCTCTCTGGTGGCTCCCTTCCTTTGGAACCTCATCCCTGCAGAAATTAGACTGGCCCCCACTCTGACAGGCTTTCAGAAAGCCCTGAAGACATGGTTTTGCCAGTGGGCCTGGAGAACGCAGAGTGTGGTTGAGCTCATCAAATGGCTTATTTAGTAGTTGCTATTGCCAGGAGTGGGTGAATAGGGGTATTTAAAAAAAACACGTTCTAGATTGTGTTTTTAATGTTTGTAAGACACCTCCATAATCACACTGGATTATGGAGAAAGCTAGGAGCTCCAGAAAAACATCTACTTCTGCTTCAACATCTACTATGTTGTAGTCTTTGATTGTGTGGATCACAACAGATTGTGACAAGTTTTTAAAAAGATAGGAGTACCAGACCATCTTATTTGTCTCTTGAGAAACCTATATGCAGGTCAAGAAGCAACAATGAGAACTGGACATGGAACCACTGATTGGTTCAAATTTGGGAAAGGAGTCTGGCAAGGCTGCATACTGTCGCCCTGCCTATTTAACTTACATGCAGAGCACATCATGAGAAAGGCAGGGCTAGATGAATTACAAGTTGGAATTAAGATTCCCAAGAGAAATATCAACTCCTGCGCGTCTGATCAGTCCTAGAGGAGATCAACCCTGACTGCTCTTTAGAAGGCCAAATCCTGAAGTTGAAACTCAAATAGTTTGGCCACCTAATGAGAAGGAAGGACTCACTGGAGAAGAGCCTAAAGCTAGGAAAGATGACGGGCAAAAAAAGAAGGGGACGACAGAGAATGAGGTGGCTGGATGGAGTCACTGAAGCAGTTGGTGTGAGCTTAAATGGACTCCAGAGGATGGTAGAGGACAGGAAGGCCTGGAGGAACGTTGTCCTTGGGGTTGTGATGGGTCGGACATGACTTCGCATCTAACAACAACAACAAAAGGCACCTACAGTCGCTGTGAGCGAATAGGCAGCTATATAAATTTTCTAAATCAATAAATCTGCCTTGCTTATGGCCAGATGGGTTGCACCTCCTCAGTGTGAGAGGTAAAGATCAACTTGGCGCAGCAGGGCTATAGAGTCATTAATATAGGAATCGTTAGTTTGTCATTCATTGATCTAATGCCTAAATATTTTAAATACCTATTAATATCTATAAAACCATTATATTACAATGCCCAGTTGTGTCTTAGCAGCCTCTGTTTATCAGCTGCCTTAGCTAAGTTCATTCCAAAGCTTCTTCAGAAAGTTGGCTTCAGTTTTCTTTAATAAATAAGTTTTCATACTTTATTGAAGCACGTTTTATATGAAGCTGTCTTTAAATACTGGATGAAAATTTCACTGGGTTTAGATGAAGCAGCAAAATTAAAATCTGATATATGAATTTGAGAAAAAGCCAAGCCAATACTTAAAGCGCTGTGTTAGTTATTATCCTGGGCCAATTAACAGTGCTGTTTGGGGACTTTACAGCCTTAATTAATTTGAACATGAGTTTGGCCTTGAATTGAGTTTGCTTTAATTTAATCCATTATGATCTCTGAAGGCTTTCTGGGATGTAATGCGGTAGTAATATTTATATATGCCAACTTTTGTACAGGAGCTCAAGGTGACACTGCTCCCTCTCTTATTTCTCCCTACAGTGACAATCCTGTGAGGTAGGTTTTGCTGAGAGAAAGTTACTGGCCTTAAATAAGTTAGTGAGCTTCTAATATTAAAAGTGAACTCAATCCTAGTTTCCCAGATCCCAGTCCAGTATCTTAACTGCTACACCATGATGCCTCACAAATAGAAAATGGAATATAAAATAAAACTTTTTTACTTATGTCCCTGTGATATGGTTCCCTCTCTTTTACTATTTGTAGACCTGCTCCATAACAGTATTTAAACTTTTCTACCTTTTAATAATCCTGGTGTCTGGGTAGGGGTTTCTTTGTGTTAATATTCAATTTTAATGGGATTTTGTTATGATTATTTTCAAAAGGTTCTTAGGTAACTGAAGAGTCTTTTATGTGAGCGGTTAAGTAAAAGTGTATAAATAATTTCAATCTTTTTCTCCCCCACTTTTTAACTTGTTTTAATTCAGAAGGAGATCTTATGGATTGTGAAGGAAAATCAGATACAAGTCCTGAACGAGAACCTATAGATGATGATCCTAAGGGAATAGAAGCAACTGAAGGGATCAAAAAAAGAAAGAGAAAGCCATATAGACCTGGTAGAGTACATACTCCAAATGTTTTCATAATTATTAGGTTTATATTTATTGATTATATATGCATACATAATATTTTATTTAGAAATGAGGTTTCTTAAATGTTGTTGAGAATTACTTGATCTGTTGTGTTCTGCAATTTCATACAGTGGTTTTCATTTTCAAATACAGTAGTCCTTGACTTACAACCGTTTGTTTAGCTACTGTTCAAAGTTACAACAGCACTGAAAGAAGGATTTATGATCAGCTTTCACACTTAATGATTGTTGCAACATCCCCATGGTCACAGGATCAAACTTCAGGCCCTTGGCAACAGGTCATGTGACCATCATTTGTTACCTATCCAGAGTCATGTGATCACCATTTGTAACCTACTCAGTTGGCTTCTGACAAGAAAATCAATAGGGGCAGTCAGATTTACTTAACAACTGTGACAACAAAAGTCATAAAATGAGGCACTGGCTTAGTATGGAAATTTTCGACTCAGTTGTGGTCGTCAGTCAAGAACTACCTGTACTGCCTGATTATCAAGATGTATATGCCAAAGTTACCAAACAACAAGGATAACTTTTATTTATTATTATTAAATAAATCCTCATGGATTCCATATAAAAGAGATATAAACTTAGCACAGTTTGACAATCACAAATTTTGATGTTCAAGAGAGAATGGGCGTTGGTTTCTTACCTGATACGCCCCTTCTCTGGGCAGGTGGAAACAGCAGCCATGCATGGGTTAACACTGCCAGTAACCATTAGGATTGAGTCTACCAAATTAACGTCATAGCCTCTGAGGAGCGTCCTCCCGCTTTCTTGATGAAGGAGATAAGTAGACTGCTGTGCTCTAACTGAATGCTCTCGTGTGGTTGTTCCTCCAATGTCCTGTACTACCGCACCTCTGTGACCTAGGCCCACACGAATAATAGAGCGGGGGTGGCTGCTGTCTCCATCTGCCCAGAGAAGGTGCGTATCAGGTAAGAAACTAATGCCCATTCTCCCAAGTTGTTGGAGACAGCAGCCATGCATGGGATATATCAAAGCCTGGCTTGTCCCGGGTGGGAATGCAATGGCTTAGGAGACTGAAGAGGGGAGGACCTATTGAAGAACCCGCCTTCCGAAGGCTGCATCAGCCAATGTGTATCTATCCACCTTGAAGTGGCGGATAAAGGGAAATGGAGTAGTCCAAGTGGCCGTCCTGCAGATTTCCGCCACCAAGGCTTGTATCGTCCAAGCTGTCGAAGTTGCCGCACTGTGCGTTGAGTGTGCTGTGATGTTGGGTGGTGGAGTGAGATGGTGTACTAGGTAAGCCCTCGATATAGTGGATCTGATCCACCGCCCTATCATTGAAGAAGAAGCCTTAAGCCCTTTCTTGGTGGGATGGAAAGAGATGAAAAGGGCCTTAGTGGTTCAGGCTCCATTCCGCAGAGTCGATTGTCATGCAACTCAACCAGTCTGCCTGGACATTGTTGGTGCCTGAAATGTGTTCGGAGCACAGAGAGTGAATGTTGGCTTCCGCCCAGGTTCCCAGGCGAAAGGCCAAGTCCATTAACGAGATGGCTCTCGTCCCCCCTTGGCATTGTGTTGTCTGTGAGAATCAATATGTGGGAGTTGCATACTGATGATTGGAAGTGGTGGAGGGCCAGCTGAATCGCCCTTAACTCCAGCCAGTTCATGCTGTGGGCAAGGTCAGAATTGTACCACAGACCTTGGGCTACAAGAGAGTCCAGGTGAGTGCCCCATCTGGTGAGACTGGCATCTGTTGTGACTACGAGATGAGGGGGCTCCCTGAAGAGGGACCCCTGGGAGATGGTCGGGGAAACCCACTAGTCTAGGGAGAGGATGACCTCTGGTGTCAACCTGACCTTCACTGAGGAGCAACTGCTGTTGGTCTTCTGGTATGGCAATAGAAACCACTGGAGGCAGCGGCTGTGAAGCCGCGCCCATGGGACAATGGAGAAATATGAGACCATCTTCCCTAGTAACTGGGACAGTAGAATCAGTGGAACCTGTTGTTTTCTCTGCACCTCATTGGCCAGATCTCTGAGGCTGAGTTGCCGTTCCAGGGACAGGAAGACCCAGCCCTGAACAGAATCTATCAGGGCTCCCAGATGGACCAACCGAGAGGTGGGAAGTAAGTGGCTCTTGTCTCGATTTATGGAGAAGCCCTGATCCTGAAGGACTTGGATAGTGGTCTGGAGGTCCTGAAGAGCCTGGTTGTGCAACCTGGACAGCAAGAGGATGTCGTCCAGGTAGCACAATATCCTTATGGGTTCGGCTTGGAGGTGGGCAGCAATCACCGCCAGTAGTTTGATGAAAACCCTTGGGGCCAAAGACAGCTCGAATGGGAGAGCCCGATACTGGAAGTGGTTGCCTGTGTAAACAAATCTCAGGAACTGCCTGTGTTGTTTGAGAATGGGTACGTGGAGGTAAGCCTCCATGAGGTCCACTGAGGTGAGGAGATTGCTCTTGCGGACACTCTCAAGAATGGATAGGAGAGAGTGCATTTTGAATCTCCTGTATCTGATGAATCTGTTGAGGGACTTGAGATCAAGGATTGCCCTCCAGCCCCCCGAAGACTTTGACCCGCTAGAGACGAGAGCAGAACCCCCGCCCTGCCTGGCCCGGAGGCATAGGCTGAATGGCCCGGATATGGAGCAGGTGATGGATGGCCTGCTCCATCAGGAGCCTCTTGTGAGGATCCCTTGAAATGGGGCACATGACAAAGTGGTTCGGAGGGCTGGAGTGCAAGTCCAAGGCTAGGCCGAATCCTGATACACACATTGTCGGTGATGTCGTCCCAACAATCCACGAAGGCTGCTAGGCGTCCCCAGATTGGGAGGGACTCCAGGCAGTCACTTCTGTCTCTTAAATGATCGATTGGAATTGTCCCTGAAGGACTTCCTGGGAGGGAAACGTTGATTGTTTCTTCCAGTTCTATTGGAGAAGGAGGGTCCCTTTCTGGGAGGGGCCTGACGTTGTGGATGGAAGTTGGAGAAACCCCCATCCTGCCCTTGAAATGACTGCCTATGATAGCAGGATTGGTTAAGATTGTCCTGTTTTTTGGTGGCAGTCTAGAGGACCTTCTGTTTGTCTTTAGATTCCACTAAGAGGGGCTCTAGAGGTGGACCGAAAAGAAGATTGGAGGAAGAGGCAAGCCTCCATTTTGCCCAGACCTCAGCCTGCCATTGCTTAAGCCAGAGGAGCTGGCAGGGTGTGACGGAGAACGCTATGGATTTGGAAGCAATGTGTTGGCGGTGTATTCTAGGGCTGCTTTTATCTTGTTGATATCCCTGCGAGATCTAGAATCCCTAGAGGAAATCCTTGCCTGGAGCTGTCTGAGCCATAGGAGAGTAGAACGGCTAAAGAAAGAGTTCGATGTAGCAGCTCGAACAGCCCATGCAGCAGCCTAATGCCCCTTAACGAGCGTCTGCTCAAACTGCTTGCCTTCAGGGCGCAAGGTCTCCTCGGGAGCTGCCGATGCCGCATTAGGGGATGATAAACTCACCACCGGTAGGTCAATGGAGGGTACCTCAAGTACCTTAGGGAGTTCCGGTCCCACATTTACAGGCACTTGTCCAAGGTGTTAGGGACAGGACCTGTACCTGGTGACACCCACTCATTCTGGACCACGTCAATGAAGAGTCTGGGCAATGTAATCACCTCCTTTTCCACCTTGGGCTGAATGAAGAGAGGATCAGTGGTGTCTGTTTTGTCTGCTTTGGTGCCCTGAGGAGCCTTGGGAGCCGGGATGCCTGCAATCTTCTTTGCCTTAAATAGAAGAGAGTGAAAAATAGCTGGTTTAAAGAGGCCAACAAATGTAGGTGGGTCTGGGGGGAGGTCCTCATCTTCAGAGAGATCCAAATCTCTGGAGGGACATTCCTCTTCTCCGAAAACAGATGGCTGGCTGGAAGTGCCAGGTAACTCGTGTGATGTAGAAGCCGAAAGGTCACAGTCTCTACGTCTGGAGCTGGAAGAAGACAACCTGCGTTGGGTGGAATGTGAAGAAGAAGACCTGTGCTTGAGGCCCACTGCTATGCCACGTTCAATGGCATCGGAAATGATCATGGTCACATCTGGTGTGTAAGGAAGTGGTCTAAAAGGAGTGGTGCCCAAAGTCTGGAATAGAGGTTCTCCATCAGGAGTGAGACTTCTGTCATCGCTAGATTCCTCCTCACTGTAAACCTGCCCATCTGAGCCCCTGGCCTCCTCAGGCTGTAAGATGGAGGCCACAGGGGACAGTTCATCCTCTGAATCAGGACAACTCTGCAGGCCTCCGAGGTTGGAAAGGGTGGAGTTCCACATATTTGGTCTTTCCCTTGGCCTTCCTGGAGGGCACTTGGGAGGCCCTACCATCCTCCTCTGCTGGGCAGCCTGTAGGAGACCTGTGACTAGACCTGGGAGCTTTAGGCAAGGGCTCAGCCGGAGAAACCTCAGCAGTGGACCTGCGCCTGGAGGCCTTGGGTTGTGGGGATCCAGCCAGAGGAATTGGGTCCTGGGGCTCTGCAGAGGCCTGTGGGGCCTGGTCGGAGGTGGCAGCCATGGCCAGTACTCACTGCGCTGGAACAAGATGTCTGCTCAAAGATTCCCGCCATAACAAAATGAGGCAAAAAGCCAATGGGCCAGATGGCAGCGTGGCTGAGGGAACAGCAAGCCATCAGCACCGGTGATGGGGTGCTGTGGAGAGGCAGTGCAGTGAGGAAAACTTTGGGGATGCCTGCTGTGGCAGTGATGGCAAAGGCGGCGGCAGCGGCGTTTGTAGTTGCGGCGGCTGTTTTATCGGCATTGCAGTGGCTCTAGCAGCTGCGGCAATAGCAGCTGAGGTGGGAAAGAGCTCTGCCTATGCAGCGGTGGCCTCCAAAGGCTGGTGCCAAGCAGCAAAGCCACAAGGAATCCCTTCAGGCAGCAGGGAGCCCTGAACGATGGAAGTCAGGAAGCTGCCTCGTGGCTCAGATTCTTCCTTGGAAGGGCGAAGTGCTGTAAGCCCCCCATGGGGCGCTAGCGTTGCAGAACTAGGCTCCCCTGCCTTGTAGGACTAATTAAAGGCAGGGAAGACTAGGAGAAAAACTAAATTTGAAAATAGCCAATTTCTATATTTTTTTCTGTGAAATTAAGTTGAGGAGAGAGCTATTAGCACAGCCAGTCCCAATCAAACTGAGTCTAAAAAATCGGGAGGACACTCCTCAGAAGCTCTGGCGTTAATTTGGTAGACTCAGTCCTGTTGGTTACTGGCAGTGTTAACCCATGCATGGCTGCTGTCTCCACCACTTGGGAGAAGTGAGGGTTTTTTCAGCTGATACTTCTATTGATGTACAGGTCATCATTGGATTGATATGGGCAACTGTTGGATTTCTTATGCATTATATTAAATTCTTACAGAAGGGAGCTATACCATCAAGAAGAAATTATAGATACTCAACTTTTTTTGATTCCCTATTACCTTGACCTAGGAAATAATCTTAGTATATCTTTGTAGAAGGGCAGGCTGCCTAGTAAAAGGTCAGCACCTGTGCTGCTGTTGTCCTGCCTCTTTAAGCACAGCAAGATTCGCTATAAAAGCTATGCTGAGAGACAGCTGGGTGTGGTGGTGCTGGTAAGAGGAAAGGAGGTGTGTGTTTGTGCATGGAAATAAAGTAACTACAAAAATTAAATATATTTAATATCTAGAATTGCCTTTAGTAGCTTATTATTATATTTGAATGGCATTATGTATTATATAGAAATGACTACAAAATGTCTACACTCCAAGATGTTTATCTTTATTTAAATAACTTAATTATAACATAATAATCTAAAAACACAGTCACCTATGTGAGTTGAGTGACTATCTAAATTTGCTTAATAAATACTGTGAACATAATTTTTATAGGCATTGGTGGATTCATGGTACGGCAGCGGAGTCGTACAGGACAAGGAAAAATTAGAAGATCTCTCTCTAGAAAAGATTCTTCTGGTTCTGTATCTGAGCAAATACTCAGCAGAGATGAAAGTAGGCATCTAGCAATTTATTCTCATAGTTCTGTGTCACTGCCATGTCCTGTAATATAAAATTATTATATTTTAATTAATCAGTTACTCTTTTTAACCTTGGTTCCCCAACTTAATTCATTGTCATTCCTGAAGATATTACATGATTGCGTCCTTGTATACATTCATGCATTATATATATTCGAGACAATTTTCCAGTTTGAATTAAATTCTGTCACATTTACTCTGAACATAAAAGTATAGTTCTACAACTTTGTTAACTATTCTTACTAGAAACAACCTTTCTAGTAAAAAGCATCCTTGTGGCCGTTCATTTATGCAAAGCTGGTGGATTATGAAAAGATGCATAACTTAGTAAAGCTTATTGAAATGTGAATTGAAACGCAAATTGTTTGCATCAATGTAAAAACAGATAATGAACAGGGGAAAAGCAGAACAAAAGTAATCCACTAGAAACGAATATTAGGGAGGTCTCTGAGTAATTTTGAATCTTGGTGACTGCCTGGATAGGTTCCTAGAGTTTTCTTGGCAAGATTGTACAGAAATGGTTTGCCATTGCCTCCTTTCTAGGACTGAGGAAAAGTGACTGGCCCATAGCCACCCTGCTGGCTTTGTAACTAAGGCAAGACTAGAATTTGCAGTCTTCCAGGTCTAGCTTTATCCCTTAGCCATTACACTAATAGCTGAAATTCTAAAGAGAGCTAATGGCAAAGGAAGACCATCCTATATAATAGATATTATATACCTAAAATATCTATATTATAATACCTAAAATATCTCTGTATTGTATGTTAGGTATCTTTATAAAAAGCTCTGCACCTTTTGAACTGGCAGTCTGAAAGCCATGGCGTAGAGCAGTTTTGGCAAACCTTTTTGGCATTGAATGCCGAAACAGGAGAGCGTTCATGCATGGGACAGCACCAGAAACAGGAAGACCAGCTCCCTGGCGTGCATGTGCAGGAGTGCTGAAAACTGGAAGACCAGTTCCAGGGAGCTGAGCTTCTGGTTTCCAGTGCTCCCGCACGTGCGATGACCAGCTGTGCGCTGGAACCCTGAAGAGCAACGGGCGACTGGCATGCCACTTCTGGCATACATGCCATAAGTTCGCCATCTTTGGCATAGAAAATAGGTCCTTCCATGGAGATTGTAGGTGACATTACGGACATTTCCTTTAGATTGTGGTGCCAAGTTTTAAGAGTCTTGCATAGCAATGCCACATGTTACCTTTATATCCTTTTTATCAGATTTTCAGTTTCAACTTTTGCTGTTTTTAAATTGGGAAAAGAACTAATCAATGCCCTTTTTCTGTACTTCAGCTGTAGTCTAGAGTGAAATAGGATTGTAACATTGTAACATGTTTGATATTTCTAGGTTGGAGTGAACAACTGCCTGATACACTTGTGGATGAAACTATGTCTGTTTCTGAAAATATGGAAAAAATGAAAAAACGTTATAGGAAAAAGAAAAATAAGCTTGAGGAAATTTTTCCAGCGTATTTGCAGGTACTCTCACATGCAAAATATTTTCCCTAAGATCATTATTTGCATGTAGTAAATAATCTTTTTGTAATTTAAGAAATTGCTTTATAATTTGTAAACCATTAACATTAGTGTTAGTTTCTTAGTTCTATGAATAATATTTTATTGTATTTCTGAAAAGTAAAGTATTTATTTTAATATATTAATATTAATACATTATTTTGAATACATTATTACAGACATATTAATATAATATATAAATAATTATAGTCAAATTTGCTGAAAGAATGTTCTGTTTTTAGAATGAACACACTTTTGTCCATGTTGCTGAGTTAGCCAAGAGGCAATAAGGTTATTTAAATTTTACCTATATAGTATTTAAAGATAGTAAATTAATTGCTTGGATTTTATGATAAATGAATAGAGGTTCATAGAAGAACCTGTCTGATAAATATCTTTCTGGAGAGTTGGTGTTACCCCACTACACAGAGCAGAAAAGGATAGAGGTACAAATCACGTAAAATTAAATATTTTGAATGCTTTTAAAGCAGAAGTGAACAACATCAGCAATTTTACACAAAGAATCATAATTGGGTTAAATATGAGTGCGTTTTATAACAAGAGCAGTTACATTTATTAACTGTAATATTAACCAATAAGTATTTAAATCTCTTTCAGTTTAAATTCAGATTCAAATATAGGAATCCTGTGGCTTATAAAGACATTTTAATTAAATGCCTTGTTGTTGTTGTTTTGTTCTTTGTTTTAATTCTAGGAAGCCTTCTTTGGAAAAGAACTTTTGGATACTAGCAGGCAAAGCAAGCCACGTTTGGATAATTTTTGTGATAAAAGCCTCAGCATTTCCTGCAAAGCAAGACTGAACACCAACTTCTTAGACCCATCTTCAGATCCACTTTTGAGTTCGACTTCGACTTCCACTCCCTCAAAATCTGGTGCACAAGGTATGTAAATCTGAATATATTTTCGTATATAGCGGGCATGGGCACAAATCAGAAGAGGCCTTATTAGAAGAGCCTTTTAGTAAATTTGCCTGTTTAGTGTCTAGTTAATTTTTTGGAGTTCCTTCATTCAGAGGTGGAGATGATCTACTACTCTGGGTAGCTGAAATGTTTGTTTACTGAGATTTGAATGTTGTCGTTCCTGATGGCATCTTTATTATGAGCTGTCTGTTTTCTAAAGGTACTCTGGATGACCCATTAGCTGCCCTTGTGCTGAACACTGAGGATGACATCCTTGGAATTCTCTCAGATGATTTAGTGAAACCTGGGGATCATTCAGGTATGATTAAAAAATTGTTCTTTATAGTGTTCATGATTTCTGGTTACAGGCACTTGAAACGCTCTTTTTGATTCATGTTATGGCTTCCAAGATGGCAAAATACAAAACATTTTGCTCTTGAACTTTCATATTTCTGTTCAATGTATATGAGTAGTCCTGGGTCTTAAGATCACAGTTAGGACCAGAATTTCCATTGCTATGTAAGGTGATTGTTAAGTGAGTTGTGCCCGATTTTACAACCATTTATGCTACAGTTGTTAAGTAAATCATGTTGTCATTGAGCAAATTCAGCTTCTCCCAATGACTTTGTTGTTAGAAGCTGACTGAGAAGTTGCAGGTGAGGATCCCCTGATCCCAGGATGCTGCAGCTGATCTAAACACATGCTGATTGCCAAGCCTCCAGATTTTAATCATGTGATCATGGAGCTTCTGCAACTACTGTGTTAGGATAAGTCGTAATTCCCTTTTTTCAGTGACATTGTTACTAAACAAAGGGTTATAAGTTCAGGGCTGTACATGTATTTGTATATACGCATAATTTTTAAATACGCTTCTGCTAGTCAAAGCTATTATCTCTTGCTTTGCTTAATACATCTGTCCTTTGTTTTTTAATTGTTCTTTATTACTCTGGGGATAACCAGTGTTTTTCATATCCATGAACTATTTCAGCATGCAGCTATATATACTTTTGATTTGTTCTTTCTTGCTTGCTTCACTTTTTTTGTTATAATCATCCATTTTATCTGGTTTGGATCCTGTAGGTCTTGATTTATGCCCTTTCCAGGTTGAGAACTCCTCTTCCCCTTTTGGTAAGGAAATATTCAGTGGATGATCAGTGTTTAGAAGTAGTTCTGTTTCCTAATGGTTTCAGCTGATTTTTTTTTGTGCATGCACAGTGTAATAACTCTTCTATTGCCTTACTTTCTTTCATTTTTCACTACCTTTGTGCAGTCTTGCGCAGTATAACACGCCTGTATTTATAGTGCACTTAGAAGAACTTGATTTTTTAATTTAAAGAATATTGTGAATAACTACAGAATTGTCTATGTGTGCATTTCACAGTACCAAGTAATACATTTCTCTTGAACTTACTTAAAGCATTTCATGTCTCTGTTCAGATTAGTGGAGTTTTTATTTACATCAATCAATATAAAAGCATGGAGGTGGGGGAACCTTCTGGTTTTTAATTCAGCTTTGAAATGTTATTGCAGATATAAATAAGAATGCCAAACATAACGCCTAAGGTTCATATTTTTAGAAAAGAGTTGTTTTTGGGGGAAAAATTAAATGTATTGTAAGAGCTCTAAAATTCTGCAGGATTTTTGTTTCTGGTAAGTGTTCTGCTTTTAGACATAAAAAGCCAGCCCTTTGAGAAATGCCAGGTAGGAAAACATGTGCTGCACAAACTACAAAAACACTTCATTGTTACAGGTTATATTAGAATTTTGAAAACCTGTTTCCCTCTGCTCTCAATTATATAAGGACCATGTCAGGGTAATCTCGAGTTTCTTTCTCACCACCATTTCTTTCCCAGAGTTAAGTGGATATAAATAATCCTTGACTTACAACCATAATGGATCCTACCCACTAGGCTTGCAAGGTGTTGTGGTTATACAGCAGGTCATCATGTGTCTGACCCAATTTCACATTCCTTTTTCTTCATGGTGGTGGTGAAGTAAATCAGAATGATGGTGAAGTGAATCCATGATTGCTAAGTGAACATCTCAGTCATTAAGCAAACTCTTTGTCTTCTATGTGTCATTTTTGCTACGTGTCAATAACTGCTGGCATTCGGCAGAAATGTCACAGTCACATGATTGCAGAGCATCACAAACAGCCATAAATGCAGGCTAGCTGCTGAACACCTAAAATATGGTCATGGGACCATAGATGGGTGGGTGATTGTGAAAACTTTGGAATTTGGTTGCAAGTATCTGAAGGTTGTCTGAAGTTATCTGCAGGTTGAATCATTGCAACTGGACTAAGAGATGTTTCACCGCCTGCCCAGGCAGCTTCCTCAGCCAGGGCAAGGGAGTTAGTCATTGAAATGTACCACAACAGCCTCAGGGGTTTCTTCCCCAAAGTGCATTGCAAAATGCCGATGAAGATTCTCAACCATCCAGGTCATCCAGGTAGAGTTGTCGAAGGTTGCCTGAAGTTGTCTGGAGGGTGAAGTATTGCAACTGGACTGATTTTTTGTTGTTTGTTTGAGAGACATTTCAACGAATGGTGTGGCAAGAATTGGTACATTCCAATGACTCTTTGCTTAACTGCCTTGTTCTGACTGAGGAAGCTGCCTGGATGGGCAGTGAAATGTCTCTCAAGCTAACAACAAAATTCAGTGCAGTTGCATTGATTCAACCTTCAGACAACCTTCAGACAACTCTACTTGGATGACTGAGAAACTTCATCGATGTTTGTGGTCATAAATACCTTTTGGATGGAGTCTGTCATAACTTTGAATAGATGCTAAGCAATTGATTGTAAATTGAGGACTATCTGTATTTACCTAATTAATGTTGCAGTTGTGGATTCATTGTCTAGTTTTGAAATAAACCAGCCAAAATTTCCAAGAGAAAACAATACTAATTTTCAGTGACGTGAGGTTTATGGCGGGTCCTCTCCCCCGACACCCCACTGACTAAAGCACTTTCTTTCGCCACCTGTGCTTACGGCAGAGCTCAGGCGGGCTGCCGCGAGCACAGGCGGGCTGCCGCGAGCACAGGCGGGCTGCCGCGAGCACAGGCGGGCTGCCGCGAGCACAGGCGGGCTGCCGCGAGCACAGGCGGGCAAAAGAAAGTGACTTTCTTTCGCCTGCCTGTGCTTGTGGCAGTGCTCAGACGGGCTGCCGCGAGCTCAGGCGGGCGAAAGAAAGTGCTTTAGTCAGTGGGGTGTCGCAGGAGAGGAGAGAATGCCTGAGCATTGCATTTATTAAAGAAAAAAAGGAAATTTGAAGGAAAAGAGGGAGCGTGGGGTGGGGGTGGGGGGCATCAGAAACGGAGAAAGAGAGGAGGAAGAGTGAGCGCAACACTGCAGCTTTAAACAGAATGACAGAGTTTAAACCTCTAAAAATGGGGTGAACCCTCTAAAAACCCTCTATTATGAGGCAGGAGAACTGCGTGCCTCAACTACCTCAGGATTTTTTTAGGCTTTTAACCCACACTTAACTCTGCTCCAACGCCTAAAAAGTCAGACTAGATGAGGCATGCAGTTCTCCTGCCTCATAGTAGAGGCTGCTTTTTTAGAGGCTTTTTTAAACAGGCAGTCATTCATGGTGTGGCAGCAGCTAGCTAGCCTAACCTCAGCACTCACCTTTTCCCGTTTACATTTTTTTTTTCCTTTTCATGATTGACAGTGGTGAGGCTGCCCTGCCTCCCCTGATGCACGTCACTGCTAATTTTATTTACTGCTTTGCAAAGAGGGAGCAAACGTAGGTACAGTGGACACACCCTAAATCATCAATATGTTTGCCTTATATTCTCTATTGCCGTTACAAATTTACCTCCCACCTTTTCCTCATTGGCTTAGTACTCATGCCATCACATCTATGTGAAGCGTCTAAAGTGAACACATTATCTCCGCCCCGATTACATCTCCTACTACTATAATTCTGTTACCCCTTGCCCTTATTTACAAATCATCTTTTATGGTCCTAGTTCCCAGGGGTTGTCTCTAGAGTAAGCCTAGCTCATGAGATTAGAAATGTTTACAGTGTGTGTTTTCTTCACATGCTAGAATGTCTTCTTCCAATTCTGTAAAACCTTATAGAACTATAGGCTCTGTTTCCCACATACTTCTTTTTCAACACTAGCAAACATGTTTTCTCTCTTTCTACACACACACACACACAAACACACACACACACACACACACACCTATATTACACACCCCAGAATTCTATTAACTAGTAAAAATTTTCTGCATGGAGGAATAATTTTCCTCTATCACTACTTGTAATACTTGTCTGTCAAGAAAGTGCTACAAAACAAATCTATCAAGCACAAGCTAATAATATATTTTCAATTTATATATTTAATAAAACAGTCAAAATGAAGCAATTGGTTAAATAGTTAATCAACTAATTTGGTCCTATATTACCTTGAACAGTGAAATGGGCAGCACGTAAATTTAATATATACAATAAGTAAAATAAAATATCTGCCAGAGCAACTGAATAAAATTCAGCCAAATGATTTCAAAGAGTGAAACATACGGAATTTCAATTTGCCAGCATTGGCTCGGCAGTTTAACAAAAAAGAAAGTTCCGCTTGGTGCCAATGCTGACGGAAAGAAGCCTGCTTTGGTTGTCAATTAAATGGGAGAAAATAAACACATAGTTGCCACATAGGCTTGAAGAGACCAGGATTAGGTCAGTTACAGAATAAACGATGCCAGAAAGATTCTAATATAAAGCAGCAGTCTGCAAAGGGAAGGAAGGACAAGTTGGCAATAGGAGAAAAATCCGAATGGGATACACAATAAGCTGGAATCAGGAGCAGTCTAAGCCAGCATGTGGTTTGCTATTTGAAATAATTAGCAATTTTATTAGACAAAAGGCCAAGCTGAACAAAAGTTTTCCCTTAACAGTAAATTAATGTAGTAAGCCAAACTTGGGATCAGGGTAAAAAGTTTTCTTTTCACCAAAATGTAGTTTCTAAGCCGGTAATCGTGACAGTTCCCATTTATAATCTTCCTAGTGGAAACATTCATTCCTCAGCCTAGTAAATAATTTGAACTAACACTACACATATCTGTTCAAAAACATAAACTTTTGTTTTATTATAAACAATAGTCCATAGTTGAAGCCTAACACCCTTCGTCAAACTGTATGCACTATTTGTGTCTAAATCATATTTAAAGATACTGAGTTTTTTTAATCTTTTAAGTACTTCAGACATAGTTTCACAGCGTCCATAACATAGTTTCCATTGGTTGATTGATTTGTTTGAAAAAAACATTCCCTTAAATGTAAAATACCCTTAACTATTTTTGATACATCTCAAATATTACAGTAGTTTTATTGTTGTCCAGATTTTTGATGTATGCTTTGAGATTCAAATCCATATGGAGATGATGCTTTTATTGGGTTAACTGAGCATTGACAAAGATATGTTTCAGATGTTATTCATTAGACAAAATGATTATGAAATAGGTGGGGGGGACAGAAGTTAGTCATATGTCATTATTTGAAAACTTGAAAGTTTGCAATTGCAATCTTAAGTATTTCACTACTAAAAAAACTCCCACAATATATAATTGAGTTTGTTTTTCTGGTACCAGTGTGGATACTTTTCTGTTCATTATATTCAAAATATTTTCTAAAATGAAAATGTTGACTTTTTAAACTCCTCAAATGAAAATGAATACTGTTTATTGCATTTAGTTGTAGGCACTATTGGATTTTTTCCCTACCATTTAAGCCGATTAATGTTATTCAAAATTATACTTTTCTTTCCTTCAGCTGGACTAGATATTGGGCCTATCACTGATGATCCTTCGACCTCGCTGCCTCTGCAGAACGTTAGCCAGAGTACCCGGCCACTGAGTGAAGAACAGTTAGATGGGATCTTGAGCCCAGAATTGGACAAGATGGTCACAGATGGTAAATGGTTATATTGCGTCCTTGTCTTCCAAGCCTGCTTGTTGTTTTGACATATTACCACATATGTTCGACTTTATGCTAGTAGTTCTTGAAATTAATGTGTTGCAATTATCTAAATGCAGTGAATGGTGATTGGTAATATCCATTGCTTTTACTTTGTGCAGGTGCAATTCTTGGTAAATTATATAAGATTCCAGGTATGTGACCCATTTTTAATATCTTTCTGAGAAGTTTATTTCACACACATTCATATTATTACATATGTGCACCACACCTATATGCTCTAACACTCCCTTGTATTTTATAGAACTGGGAGGAAAAGACGTGGAAGACTTGTTTACTGCTGTACTGAGTCCTGCAGCCACACAGACAGCTCCTTTGCCACAGCCTCCACCCCCACCTCCACCACAGTTAATGCACTTGCACAGCCAAGGTTTGCTTTTTATCAAGTATTTCATCCTAAATAAACAATATGGCAATTGAGAGCCGTTCAAGAATATCCAGTGCCTTGTACATGGTCATAGACGTAGTCCTCAACTTAAAAAAATATTCATTTAGTGACCATTTGAAGTTACAGTGGTGCTGAAAAAAAATGTCAGGTGCCAGTAACTAGAACAACTCCATGAACAGGCCCAAGCAGAGACTTTATTGCTAACCACCTATATTACAAAAATCTTGCCAGCAGCAAAATTCTTGCTGTTTCTTTGGAAACAGTAGATCTAGACGGACTTCACCCCAGACATTTCCTTCCCTGAGGAATGAGACAATTGCAAGCTGGAAGTTGTTTTTACTCTTCTAAAAGGCCCCCCTCTCCTTCAGCCTGTAGTTTCACCACAAAAAGCGACCAAGGGCCAGTCCTCACACTTGCAACAGTGTCCTTGTAGTTACGTGATCAAAATTTGGGCCTTTGGCACAGATTTCTGGCCGTGGCACTGCCTTGGGGTTATGTGATCACTATTTACAGCCTTGCCAGATGGCTTCCTAGAAGCAAAATCAATGGAGGAAGCAAAATTCATTTAACCACCACTTACTGACCATAGTGATTTGCTTAATGACCATGGCAAAAAAAGGTTGTAAAATTGAGCATAATTCAATGACTGCCTTGCTTAGCAACAGAGGTTCCCATCCCTATTGTGGTCTTAAATAAAGGGTAACCTATATGGGGAAAGAGGTTTTTTAAAGGGTTTTTAATGTACCTTAACTGCTCACTATAATTTGTAAAAAGGGATTCTGACCTCTTTTGAGGGGTGATGTAAGGACTTTTAATTCATGTTTGCATTTGTTTTTATTACATTATTGAAATTACTTGAAACATGAGTGTAAATCAATCTCACAACTGTTCTTTTACACATTCCTTTCATATACTATAGATATCCCTTACCTATACAAATAGTGTTTTATTAAAGATAATATTAGTTAACACAGGCTCTGAATATATCTTTGTAAACTGTTTGCAATAGAACTGAAACTGTATTTGATACTATGGCTTTAGATAGTAGTTCCTTCGGAAGGTTTAGCCTAATTCTATGAAACCATGAACCAGAGATTTATTAGCCTAATGGATGTGAAACTTTTTAAAACATGAAGATAGCCAAATACTGTCTTTTTATCTTAAGTTGTGTTTTCCTGCTAGCAACAAATTGGTCTTGAACTGGATGTTATTAATTTTATCTTTCCACTTTATTCTTCCAAGGGGAGAATGCATTTTCAAGAATTCCACTTATGAATGGCCTAATTGGACAAACTCCTCATCTCCCTCATACACCCTTAGTGCCTGGAGGTGGATTAGGAACTTTCACTACTATAACACAACCATCCTACACCGATACCAGGTTAGTAAATTTAAAAAATCAAGTATTTAAAAAAATCTGGTACAGCCTTAGGCATGAAAGCCACCTGGGTGACTTTGGGCTAGTCCCTCTCTCTCAACCCAACCTGCTTCACATGGTGGGTATTATACAGAAAATACTGTAGGAGGATGAAGGGGCATTATGTATGTTCATTGCCCTGAACTATTTATAAAAATACTAATGACAGGGTAAAACTATTTTTAAAAAAAAAAAAAAAATCATAGCTAGCAAGAAATGAAATTAACATGAAATTAAGTTAAAAGATTGCCCTCCCCAATTTCTCGCTGACACCAGAAGACAGGGGTGCCAGTACTGTTAGCAATTTTAAAATATAAGGTTTGGGACATTGTAGCTCTGAATGTAAAAAAATGATATCTATACTTTATTTTTGTGTTGTGATTTTAGAGATAAAAACACAGTATTTAATGCAGTGATTAATGATCCTACCAATCCTTGGATTGCAACTGCAACGCCTTTGGAAGGAGAAAATGATACCATGTCTAATGCACAGAGGAGTACTCTGAAATGGGAAAAAGAGGAAGCACTTGGTGAGATGGCAACAGTAGCACCTGTTTTATACACAAATATCAATTTTCCAAACCTCAAAGAAGAGTTTCCAGGTATGTTATCAAGTTAAACTTAATTTTCGTGGGGCTTTTGGGTGTCCACTTTGTTTCAGGATATTCTATTTTTTTCACATATTCTATGAATTGGATAATATTCCATTATGTACCAGTAATGCTTCTAATACCAATTAATGCATCTGGTTCCTTTCTCTTCTCCATGTTCTCAGACTGGACTACCAGAGTCAAGCAGATTGCCAAGCTCTGGAGAAAGGCAAGCTCTCAAGAAAGAGCCCCATACGTGGTAATGAACCTTTTTATTTTGGTGAAAACAAATTTTCTCTTTACCTACAACTTCTGTTAATTAGTCTAGAAATTATTTTAAACTGTGAATTGCTAAAAAGCATATTGTTTCTACAGAGTACATTTTAAAAATATAAAATCTAGCAAAATCAATTTGCAAAATCAATTTTTCCAGACTTCTCGGTAGATTACACAAGGATCCATGATAATTCACCGAATTTAAATTTATTTTATGGATTTTTTTCCTTTTTTTGTTTAGGTTTTTCTTTCTTTCTTATCCACTCCTAACTGGATCAGACTAAGAAAAAGGCTTTCTTTATGAATCTGTGTAGATTTCTTCAAAAGGGTGTATGACTAACAACAATAAGATTTGATACATAAATAACCCATACTTTCAGGGCCCCTTGAGACACAACAAGAAACACGTAATGCCTGAACTCTTGAAGACCCTTTTTATTTAGATCTCACTCTCCATTATATGTTCCAACATTTTTAACTGCCAAGTTGATAGATTAATTTGAAGAAACATTCTATGAGTAAGCATTGTCTTCTTTCATTCCTCAAGGGCATAAATCAGTGGTAGCTAAGATTTCTTGCTTTCCTCAATACTCACTGTTTTTTGATTTCCCAGATCTACTTTTTAGGGCATTCAAGTTTGTTATTGTTGTTCACATTTTGTGAATGCTTTGTTCAGTATTTTATAAAATATTTTAATATGGAATTTACATACATATTAATTTTTGGTAACAATCTAATTGATTTGATCATCTGGAGATGTAATTGGAAGAATTTTAGTAATAAATGCTTAAGACTTTTGGAAATTATTAAAAACCATGTTTGTGGCTTAAATTGAAGCGGGGACACATTTCCTGGGATTGATTAAATGTGGGTTCATTACAAATACTCATTTTCTTTAGTATTTCAATATTTATTTCTTCTTGTTGATGGCAACTTTGTCCCCCACAAATACAACTACTCTGTATTTGTCTAATGATATAAATAGTTGTCTTGTTGCTTATTAAATCATTCAAACATTTTTAGGTCAAATAAATAAACTTTTAAGTATTTCTGGGATAATGAAACTTTCTGGGATAAAGGTTGCTTTTATTTATGAATCAGAACCCAAGTAAATTCTATTTTTGTTTTTCAAATAGCAAAAAGCCAGAGATAATAGGGCTGCTTTACGGATTAACAAAGTACAAATGTCCAATGATTCAATGAAGAGGCAGCAACAGCAGGATAACATTGATCCTGGATCTCGTATTGAAACTGATCTCTTCAAGGATCCATTAAAACAGAGAGAATCTGAACATGAGCAAGAATGGAAATTTAGGCAGGTATGTTGTGTTTGCTGCTTGCTCTGTGCTGTTTGTATAGCACAGCTGCATATTTTTATGCTCCCATTCAGTGCGTATGGGCTTCCTAAATGTGACGTAACTTTTGTATCATAAATAGAACTTATTTATTTATTTATTTATTTATTTATTTATTTATTTATTTATTTATTTATTTATAACTTCCAAATAAATTGGAACAAGTTCATGTTTCCAGCAGAAATCCCATATCATACAAGGTTGAGTAATTCAGAATTTATATTTCTGTCTTGAAGTGAAGCATTCATTATACCGTAGGTGCAGAAGGAGATACTGAAATATGTAATGTGTTTAGAAGTGATAAGTATTAGAGGAATATGGCAGATTCTGACAACACAGGCTTATTTAGAGGTTAATAGAAGCTGTCTGAATTGTTTATTTCCATATTGTTATGATTGCAGATTGCAGAATTTCTAGTCTCTTCTATATTTGATGGGAACTTGGGGAGTCTACAGGATGCATCTCTTCAGGGGAGGGTTTTATTTTATTTTGGTTTACAGTATTAAGTTCAAACTTCACAATAATCAGATAAAACTGAACATGTTTTTGGGGGGTGTAGGGGAGTGTTGCATGTCCTGCAGTCATGTTTGCATCCACTATTTTTTTTAAAAAACTTGCATATAAAACAAGATTTGAATGGGAGAGCTCCAAAAAGTGTTGGGTGGCTTGGATGAAACTTTTGATATGGCTTGAAAGCATTTTTATAGTATTTGACTGTCATGTTCACTTTTAATATGAACTTTTGATTTTCAAAGATACGTACCTTTAATAACTTCAGGTAGGACTTTATAAAAAAAAAAAATTAAAACTTTGCCATTGGTTTCGGTGCTCTTAGTGTGTCAGTATGTGTATATGAATAATATTTAAATGTGCCTGTGGGTTTACTACTCGGTCTTTTATTTAATTTTAACTTTTTTTCTTCCTTTTCTGAAACAGCAAATGCGTCAAAAAAGTAAACAGCAAGCTAAAATTGAAGCAACTCAGAAACTTGAGCAAGTGAAAAATGAGCAGCAGCAACAGCAGCAGCTGCAGCAGCAACAGCAGCAGTTGCAGCAGCCACAACTAGGATCACAACAGCTTGTAAACCAATCAGGCTCAGATACCCCTAGCAGTGGGATGCAAAGTCCTTTAACCCCTCAGACCAGCAATGGAAATATGTCTCCTGCACAGCAAGCATTATATGCAAAACAGCTGCCTGGTCCTTCTACAGCTACTCCTCCTGATGTTTTCCTAAAACCCCCAGCCCCACCTCCACCTATGGCTGCTAATCGAATGTCTGCTCAAGAAGGTCATTGTCAGACTCCACAACAAACATTCTCTTCTTCCCCCTCCGCTCAGCCACCTTCCCCGGTTGACCCATATGCAAAAATGGTGGGAACTCCCAGGCCACCACCTGTTAACCAAAATCCAAAATTTGTCAGGAGAAATTCTGCTACGTCAGCAGAGGCCTGTCCACTGCCTTCGATATCCAGGCCAACTCAAGTTTCTGAATCAATGGGAAGGAGACCATCACCAGCCAGAGATCCGTGTTCTTTGTCTCCAGGCACTAGTGATCCTTATGCAAAACCTCCAGATACACCGAGACCTGTAATTGGAACAGAACAGTTCTCTAAACCTTTGGGGATGTCAAGATCACCTTTAATTTCAGAACAGCCAGCAAGCAGTGACCAATTTGCTAAGCCACCTCCAAGAACAGGAGGTGATACTTTTCAGAGACCACGGATCTCTTCTACTGATTCATGTTTACGGCCTTCATTAACTTCAACATCTGTTATTGAAGGGCATTCCAGCCCGTTTAAAACACCAGCGTGCCCAAATCCATCTTCTCAAGATTCTTACACAAAAATGCCACCTACTTTAAGGAGAGTAGCTGTGGATCCTTATGAAAGGCCTCTTTTGACACCAAGGCCTGTAGATAGTTTTGCACACAATCCATCTAATGATTCTTACAGCCAGTCTCAGTTGGCTTCGCACTCGGCAATAAAGGATACTTTTGCCCATCCACAAAGAGTGTTGCGAAATCAGGGTGATTATTCTGGAGCTCTTTCAAGGACAGTTGCTCAGGATCCATATGCCCAGCCTCCTGGCACCCCTCGCCCAGTCACAGACCCTTATGCCCAGCCTCCTGGCACCCCCCGACCTGCTTCAGATCTTTATGCCCAGCCTCCTGGCACCCCTCGCCCAGTCACAGACCCTTATGCCCAGCCTCCTGGCACCCCTCGCCCAGTCACAGACCCTTATGCCCAGCCTCCTGGCACCCCTCGCCCAGTCACAGACCCTTATGCTCAGCCTCCTGGCACCCCTCGCCCAGTCACAGACCCTTATGCTCAGCCTCCTGGCACCCCTCGACCTGTTTCAGTTGACCCATATATGCATCAGTCACTTGCATCAAGACCTCCACAGGCTGCAGACTTATTTGCTCAGGTTTCAGCTAATCAGAGGCATTCTGATCTGTATGCCCAGCCTCCAGGTACACCAATGCCAGTTACTAATGATCTGTATTCTCAGTCACCAGCAACTCAAAGATCTGGAATTTCAGAAACTTTCAGTAGACCTATTCCCATGTCAAATCGTGATCCTTATCTGCAGGCATCTCAGAGCAGGACTTTATCTGGGACTTTTGTCAAGCCATCAGATCCTTCACAACCTTCAAAGCTATCAGGGTCTACAGTGGCAGATTCTTTTAGCCACGACCCCTCACCTTGTGATCCTTTTGACCAGCCTCCAATGACTCCAAGATCTCAACCCGAAACCTTTGGAACAGTTCAGCACCCCCAAGATGACCAATCTAGAAGTGGGCCAGAGGGAAATTTCAATTCCTCAGTAAATTCATCCATGAATTTGCAGGGAAAACTATTTTCACAGACCACACAAGGTTCTGTCCCAGGCCCAACTGCAGGACTAACCCAGAACAGCGCAATGTCTCATACAGATGCAGAGAAATTAAGACAGGTGAATTTATCTTGTTTTATGTAATGCTGATTCATATTGAGGTTACATAGTTGAAAAAATGTAAGACTAGCTTTTAGAAACATAAGAAACAGCCTGTCTCAATAAATCACTGATTTACGGAGCTAAATGATACAAATATACAGCTGACTAACTTCCGGGTAACGTTGCCCTATCTTTATTAAAAACTTATTGTGTGAATATTATCCAACATCTCTTCTTAACCAGACTTGAAGGTAGAAGTGAGCTATAAAACTTGTATATTTTCCTCTCCTTATATAGTTAGAATCAGGGAGCACTTTGCTATGTTAACCAGTATTAATTTAAAGAAATATTTTTTGAATCTAAGGTTTGTAAAAATTATTATTCAGTGCTTAAGACTCTTGCATTGGGCAGTATGCTTGTGTGTAATCACATAATTCAGAGCTAAATTAAATGAGACCAATTGAATAGAGCCATTTCAACCAGTGGTGGGATTCAAATAATCTTAACAACCGGTTCTCTGCCCTAATGATTTCTTCCATCAACCAGTTTACCAAACTGCTCAGAAAGTTAACAACCGGTTCTCCTGAAGGGGTGCGAACTGGCTGACTCCCACCACTGGTTTCAACCTAATTTCAAGCCTGTCTTAGTCTAGTGAATAATAGATTCTGTAAAGACATGATGATTGTGAAAACACTCATTCATTTTATCATAATAATATTCTGGATTGGCTGTCTAGACGTCCTTTCATAACTACACGATTTTATTGTAAACTGCCCAAAGTTATTGAGGTGAGATGGTCAATGTAGAAATGAGATGGAAAGAGAGAAATATCCAAAACCAAATGCCAGGAGACTGATATTAAGCCAGAGGACTGATGTTTTGAGTTTTTGTAAGTTTTTTTTAAGTCTGTCTAAAGTGTGATGGATGAATACAGTTTTAAAATGAGCAAATGCTGGTAAAAAAGAGATGTGGCTTACAGACATGTCAGTGGTGGGTTTCAATTTATTTTACTACTGGTTTGCTCACGCGTCTGGATGGGTGGGCAGAGCCTCCCGCCGCCACCACTACCAGTTCGCCCAATCTGGGGCGAAGCGGCAGAAACCCACCTCTGAGGCATGTGACTTATTGCAAGGAATATCAAAAGAAGCAAAATGTTTCTGTGAACATTAGGTTATATATATGTTTTGTTTCTTGTCAGCGCCAGAAGTTACGTGAAATTATTCTTCAGCAGCAGCAACAAAAGAAAAACGCAATCCGTCAAGAAAAAGCCCCACCAGAGCCTATTGTAGCAACTCCAGTGGCACCTATTCAGCCATGGCAGCAAGAAAATCTGAATCAAATTTTCACCCGACCACCACCTCCATATCCTGGCAACATTAGACCATCTACCATTCCTCCAGGTGGACTAAGGCTGGCAGGTTTTCCTATTGATGGGCAACTGAATAGACCTCAATTTCCAGGAGATGCTGTTGGAATGGGGATGAGGCCTCATGGAATTAGGTATAGAAATGCTTTATCACTCTTTACTAAATTGGACTATGAAGAAATTCAAGCACATTTGTCATTCAGAAAGACAAATTTGCATAAGTTCATTTTAATGCAGAAATTGTGCTATAGATATAATATGATATATGATACAATATGATATGATATGATATACAGTGGCGCAGTGGTTAAATGCAGCACTGCAGGCTACTGCTAGATCAGCAGTTCAGCGGTTCAAATCTCACCGGCTCAGGGTTGACTCAGCCTTCCATCCTTCCGAGGTGGGTAAAATGAGGACCCAGATTGTTGGGGGCAATATGCTGACTCTCTGTAAACCGCTTAGAGAGGGCTGAAAGCCCTATGAAGCGGTATATAAGTCTACTGCTATTTCTTTGAAGGAGAGGAAATGATAAATTTTAGCAACAAGTACTTTAAAAAAACCCTTCATTACTTTTAACAATCCCCTTAAATAGCATGTGGTTTAAAATAATACTTGAATAATATATGACAACATATTAAAAAGTTACACGCAGTCACTTAAAATTGAATCCATATTTTATTAAATATTCTTTTTATTTTGAAAATAATGAATCAAGCACAAAAGCATTTAACTTCTGAGGCCACAACATTCTGACACTAGAATATATTATTTTTGTTTAAATTGTAATTTTATACTCTGTAAATTAAGATATGTAAATGTTTCCTTTCTATGTCATGTATAAATATGATTATGTCTGGAAAATACTATTTTTGCTGTTAGAAATGTCTAGGTACTTTGGAATGTAGGAATCTTCTTTCTGCCCTTATATCAATTATATTAATTAGCATAAAAATTCATTATAGTTTTATTAATTGGCCTTAATTAACATCTTTTTTCCTGGCAGTTTAATCAAGGTTTAAAGCAATATATATTGCCCTTTTAACTTAGTATATTCTTTTTTTTACACCAATTCGGTAGCTCTGCAAAATATGCATAATTTGTTTAACTTGATTACATACAGAGAGAGATCATTTATTTTTAGTAGTAAATAGATAATATGAAAATAAACTCAGCTATGTCATTAATTTTATTTATGTAAAAATTAGCTTCACAGTTATTGTATGTATTCATTATGGAGGAAATATTCTCCTGTGGGTCATCCAATTCAATAAAAGCTTATTTTTCTCTTTCCCAGATTTGGCTTTCCCAGTGGTGGCCATGGACCTCCCCCTTGCCAAGATCATTTTCTTGGTCCATCACCACAAATGCAACATGCTGGTGTCCCACCACAGTTTAGAAGATCCATGCCTATAGATCTGCCTAGGCTACCTAACAAACCACCAATGAATAATCCCATTGGTTTGCCACAGCATTTCCCACCGCAAGGTATCCAGGTTCAACAGCACAATATAATGGGGCAGGCCTTCATTGAGCTTTGTCATAGAACGCCTGAAGTCAGACCAAGACTGCCTTTTATTTCTTCATCAACTACTATTATGAACACTGTTCCTGAGCATCAACAACAAACTGAAATTCTACCTAGACAGGATCGTCAGGGCCCAAGACATCTAGAACCCACCAGATGTAATTCTCAAAATCCAGATAATCCGTTGCAGAGTTCAACAGGTTTGGAGCATTTAGCACCATCCCAGCAGGATAAGATGAATCCATCTCATCCACCTGCACTAGTCATGTGTTCCTTAAATCATCCATCAATAAATAATGCATTTTCAGGAGACTCTTTGCCAACCACAAGACCTACTGATGCAACAAATGACTTGCAAGTGCCCAGTCAGCCCACTGATACCTTAGAAGAGAAACTCGATCCTGATGACCCCTCTGTGAAAGATTTAGATGTTAAAGACCTTGATGGTGTTGAGGTTAAGGATTTGGTTGATGAAGATCTTGAAAATTTAAATTTAGATGCGGAAGATAAAGGTGATGAATTGGACACATTAGATAATCTTGAAACTAATGACCGTCATCTTGATGATCTTCTGAGATCAGGAGAATTTGACATAATTGCATATACTGATCCAGACCATGATTTGGGTGACAAAAAGGGTATGTTCAATGAAGAGCTGGATCTTAATGTCCCCATAGATGATATACAGGCCAAGGCAGAAGACAGTCTGCAAAAACATTCAGATGATAAGACTTCTGTTCCTGAAGTGTCTGTTCCTACTCAGAAAAAAGCTGCTGAGAACATTGAGACTAAAACAGAAATGCTTTCTCCAATTGAAGAAGCTACATGTAATCATGAAAAAAATGACAAAAATGTGGCAGCTTCTAGTGCTCAGCATGATGGAGAAACTAAACCTGTTTTGCCTTGTAATGTGGAAGAAACTGATAAAGCAAATATGAATGAGGAAACCACAGCATCCACTTCAGATGCAGTTCAGTTACCTAGTCAAAATAAAACAAATTCTTGTAATACCTCTGGATCTACTCCAGTTCTTACAAGCTTACTCACTCATGGCAATTCTGAAAACCCTGACACGAGGTTATTAGAATCTCCTCGCTCCTTCCGGACAACCCAAACAAATCCCATTTCCAGTATCCCACAATCTTTGATTACATCCACAAGTCAAAACATGGAAAATGTGTTACCTGATGTGAACATGGTTCCACCAGTAGGCCATATTTTGTCACAAGGAACTGCAGTAAATTCAGGCTTTATTTCTGGCCAGCCCCTCAATCCCAGTTTAGGGGTAGGGCAGCCTGGAAGCCAAACAGGGCCTGTGGTAAATAGGCCTGCTCCTGGTGGCATTCCTGGTCCTCAGCAGCTGGTGCTTTCTCAGACATTGGTCCAACAGCAGAATCGGGAGAGGCCTCTGCTTTTGGAAGAGCAGCCTCTCTTGCTACAAGATCTTTTGGATCAAGAAAGGCAAGAGCAGCAGCAGCAACGACAGATGCAAGCCATGATTCGCCAGCGGTCTGAACCATTTTTCCCTAACATTGGTATGCTTTTCTTACTTTTCCAACCATGGTAACGTTGGCTGGGTATATGTACAAACTAGATGGAGCAGATATATTTCATCCTCAGCTGTCATGAATGTTAACTCATGTCCATTTCTATATTTAATTTCCAGCCACCCAGGGGATGTGTAGGCATTTTTGATCATTGAATAGCTTTTTATCCAGGGATCTTTCTGTAGATATATATATTCATATAGTTGATTGATGGCATTGAACTTATTTCCTTCAGCTCATTCAACTTATTTCCTTCAGGTCATTAATCACTAGGTGTAATTAAAAACAAAAGTTTGTAGGTTAAAAACAATAAAATAATTAAAGCAAACATTAAAACCATTACCACGAAAACTAAAAACTAGAGTAAGCCGGAAGTTTCAGTCCCCAGAAATATAACAAAACGTTTTTGTTGCCTTTCTAAAAGATGAAATGTATAGGCAAAATTCGGTAGGTAGTCCTTGCCTCATGACCATAGTTGAGCCCAAAATTTTCATTACTAAGCAAGGCAGTTGTTCAGTGAATTTGGCCCCATTTCACAATCTTTCTTGCCACAGTTGTTAATCATTGTAAATTGACTAACATGGTCATTAAACGAATTTGGCTCCCCCTTATCAGAAGGCCGCAAAAGAGGATCAGATGGCCTCAGGATACTGCAGCAGTCTTAGACGCCAATCGCCCAAATTTTGATCATGTGACTGTGGAGATGCTGAACTGTCAAGCGAAAAACAGTCATAAGTCATATTTTTCAATGCTGTTCTAATTGAATGGTTAGGAAACGAATTGTTGTAAGCTGAGGACTTCTTGTATTTTTCATAGTCTTTTTTTTTTTTAAATTGTAAGGCTCATGGAAAGAGTTAATTGTTTTTGTTTTTCCTTTGATTTATACAACATAGTACGGTATGTACTTGTTAGAATTCTTGAGAATTGATCTAATACAAATGAAAACATATATTTGACACGGAACATTCTTGAAAACAAATTTCATTAAATTCCTGGCACTAACTCAGTGGAGGCATTAAGAGAAAAACTGACAGTTTAGCATTTTTGCTTCTGCCAAAATATTTATCTGAATCACTAGTTGGCTATCCAATTTTAGTCTAAGGTCATATAAACTTTAAATGTAAAATGATTCTAAAATGATTGCTGGTAGGTTCAGTTTGTGATCTGAAACAAATTCAACATATCCATGGAAACCGTTTTTCAAATACACAACTTTTTAAATTAAAACAACAACAACACTGAATTGATTAGCTGATATAAATATGAAAAGGCTACAGTTCACAGAATTGAAGCAACTTGATTTTAATACTTTGTAAACATAATATATTCTGTTTTCTTAGATTTTGATGCAATTACTGATCCTATAATGAAGGCGAAAATGGTAGCTCTGAAAGGGATCAATAAAGTTATGGCACAGAACAATATGGGGATGCCACCATTGGTCATGAACAGGTTGGTAAAAATGGCGCTTTTGCCTAAAATGATGCAATATTGCTTTCTTAGATACTAATATGAAAGTGCAGCTCTTTTCCTTAATTATAAGTTCAGATATTGCTTGCAGAGATATTAATGAATTTATACAATTCTATAATTGAATACGTTTATTTCCTTTTTATTTCTGTTCTGCATGGATGGATGGATCCTAAAATAATTATAGGTACATATGAGGAAATATCAGCTGATTTATATTATGATGGAATTGTTTGAGATTATGATCTCTTCATTAATACAGATTGCATAAAAAATAAAATTGTTATTTTTCTTTACCTATTACTAGATTTGCCTTTATGGGTCAGACAGGACCTGGAGCCCAGAGCAGTGAAGGCCAGCATTTAATGCCACAAGCAGTTACACAGGTAATAAAAATTTTCCTGAGATCTGCAGTAAATCAGTTCAAGATAATACTTTTTAAGGGCAATATGTTTAGTGGTTAAAATAGGAACCAAATCCCCAATTGTTCTTGTATAGTACTTTATGGATGGGTGTGGCTGCATCTGAAATCTGCCTTTCCCTGTCTTACAGATGATTGTTAGTGCTGTTTCTGATTGCAGTAATAATGTTTTTTTTTAAAAAAAAATTGGGGAAAGGGTTAGAAATGTAGAGAGAGGTAGCTGATTCATATGTGAGGCTTTGCACTTTTAGTGCTCGGGGCAAAATAATTCACACAACCTATGTGCATAATGCAGTGTTTCTCAACCTTGAGGTCTTTAACATGTGTATTTCTGTTCCCAGAATTCCTCAGCTATCTTGGGGCATTCTGGGAGTTGAAGTCCATACATCTTAAAGGTTGAAAAACACTGACATAATCTGACTTCTGAGCTGGAAAAATCCCCATGCCTTTCTCAGATCATCTCAATAAATTTTGTTTTGGTTTTTTTTCTCTTTTAAGGATGGTAACCTAACACCTCAGATGTCTAGACCAAATCCTCCAAATTTTGGTCCTGGATTTGTAAGTAAGTATAACTCCGTTCATGTGTTATATGTCCTTGGGGCGTGATTTCTAAACTCCATAAACATAATTTACAAAAATAATGCAATATCTAAAATACAGTAAATTACTGAAATTTCTCTGAGTAACTTTCATTATTAATTAGTAATTAGATAATCCTTCATGTTTTTAATTTTTTAATAGGCAATATGTTTTTTGAAAAAGTGTATTCAGCCATATCGATGATTTTTTAAAAAAGTAATAGACCATTGGCTAGTTTAAGATAAACATGGCCCCTTTTGCCTTTTAAAAGCTATTTTGGCCTTTCTTTAAAATATTTTATATTTTTTCCATTATTTAAACATACTTTGAAAGAAAAGTATGTTTGAGACAAAGTATTAATAGGAGGAGTCCTTATTGACCAGTCACTTTGTGATTGTTTGAAATTCTGATGGCCATCCACAACCTGTGGTGACATGATTGCATTTTGGGCACTTTGCAGTTAGCTAGCATTTAAGCTGTTTGCAGGATCCCATGATCACATGACCACAACCTATGATGTTTTTGGCTAGAAATTGATTTACTTTCCATCAAAAGCTGGCGAACAACGGGCTCGGTTACTAACTGCAGCATTCATTTTACAACTTCCCCATTCATTTAATGACTATTGCAAAAAATAATAATAATAACATAAAATCGGGTCAGTTACATGATCACCTGTTAATGACCTGCTCAGTTTATGATCATGGTTCCACGCTCAGTTATGGCCAAAGACTAGCTATATTATTTTGAACATACAGGGAGAGGGCAGCTGTAGGTCTCTTTTCTGTAGCTTGCTTGAAAACATGTTTTGCGGATGCTAATCTAAGGGCCAGTGGAGGAATTCTTCATAATAACAACATGTCCCAAAGCAAAAATAAAGATCTCCCTTTAACACTTGAATCTTTAGAAGGAACATGGCATTTGTTATCTTTTAACCCCAGATGATTCATATAGAAAGCAGTACGAAGAATGGCTACAAGAAACTCAGCAGCTTCTCCAAATGCAGCAGAAGTATCTCGAAGAGCAAATTGGAGCACACCGAAAATCAAAGAAAGCCCTCTCTGCAAAGCAGCGCACAGCAAAGAAAGCTGGACGTGAGTTCCCAGAGGAGGATGCAGAGCAGCTGAAACACGTCACTGAGCAGCAGAGCATGGTTCAAAAACAGCTTGAACAGGTAAGAGCTCTTGGGTTCCATGCGATTCATAATAAAATCTCGCAATAGTGGGCCTTTCCGTGGGGAAAATAGAAGGAAGGAGTATATGTATGTTCATTTCCTTGAGTTATTTATAAAAATAATAAAGGCGGGGTAAAGATAATTAAAAAAATATATTAGAATTAAATAAGAAATGAATTTTGCAGATACGAAAGCAGCAGAAAGAGCATGCAGAGCTGATTGAAGAATACCGGATAAAACAGCAGCAGTCTGGAATGGGGCCCCATTCAGGGATGCCAGGCCTTGCTTCGCAGCCCCCCATGGTCCCTGGAGGGTCATCACCAGCCATAGGCCAGCAGAATTTCCCAATGATATCCCAGCAGCTTCAGCATCCACAGCACAAAGTTGGCCAACCCAATCCACCCAGAATCCCATGCTTGCCCAGCTGGCAACCTCCAAATACTCCAGTACTTTTCTCCCACAATGCACCACGAATGCCGCCTTCAGTTCCCCAGCTGCCAGTTAATCCTGGGACACCTGCTCCTGTGTTAGCCCCCAGCCCCAGTGTGCAGTCCGGCCCCCCACCTCGTGTGGAGTTTGATGACAATAACCCATTTAGCGAAAGCTTCCAGGAACGAGAGAGAAAAGAGCGTTTGCGGGAGCAGCAGGAAAGGCAACGAATCCAGCTTATGCAGGAAGTGGATCGACAGAGAGCACTGCAACAGAGGATGGAAATGGAGCAGCATGGCACAGTGAGCTCCGAATTAAGTGCTAGAACATCCTTCCCTCAAATACCTTACCTCGGTTCAGATCGAACTTGTGATTTTATGAGACCACCACAGCCCCTTCAGCAGTCTCCGCAGCAACCACCACCACCACCACCACAGCAGCAGATAGGGACTATTTTGCAACCAGGGCCCTTAAACTCTCCTCCCACTCCCAGTTTTCCACCATGCAGTGAGCAGCTGCAGGCAGGATCTTCCCCTTTTGCACCTGATTCAGTCGCAGTTCAAGGTGGAAGCTCTGCTTACCATTCTGCTAAGCAGTCCCACGGAAGTGTTTCTGGAGTCAGTTTTACCCAGTCCTTGCCTAGGCCCCAGTTTGCCAGTGGTGTGCCTGCAGTTTCTCCAGGAACTAGCAGTGTTCTGCCCTGCGGTCAGGACTCCAGCCTGCCACCTGCAACAAACTTTGCTGGGACAAATCCAGCAAACCAGTCTCTGATTCAACTGTATTCTGATATCATTCCTGAGGAGAAGGGCAAAAAGAAAAGAACAAGAAAGAAGAAAAAGGAGGACGACACTGACTCTGTGAATACACCATCAACGCCTCATTCAGATATAACTGCTCCTCCAACTCCAGTTGTTGGGGATGCTGTGTCCACTCCAACTCTTAGCACTCCTGGGGAGCTTGCACGCAACTCGGGAGAAACTGAGAAAGAAGAGCTGCCAGATGCAGCAACACCAAATGCTGCAGAGGGTGAGCCATCCTTAGAGCTGAAAGCTCAACTTGCTGAAAGCAATTTGCCACAAAACGAACCCCCTGAACCGTCGAGTCTAAACCCAGAAACGGACACGGCCAAGGCCGATATCTCTGCAAACCTTCAAGAAATTGGACCAGAAAAGGCAGAAGTTGATCAGTGCTCCAGTCAAACTGTGTCTAAGATGAAGACTGAAAGGGATGTTGACGTGGAAGATGATAAAGCTGCCGTTCAGCTTTCCCCTCCTGCACAGAATCTGGCACCACCTGCCAACACCCCACCTGCAAAAGTGGAGTCAGGGAATGAACTCCTCAAGCACCTGCTTAAGAACAAAGCAGCCGCCAGTCATGTCAGTCAGAAATCAGAAAGCAGCTTCCACCTTCCAGAGAATGCTGAGGAGAATAAATTAATCGAAAAACAGGAATTGGCTGAAAGCAGCATGGTAAACATTTTTTTATAATAACAGCTTCACTTTCAGGACACTGGAAAATATTTGGTAGGAAGTACTTTGTCCGTGTCCACAACCATTTGTTGCTGGATAACAGATATATCTTTCTCAGCAATTTAGCTTTGCCATTTCTTGCCAGTCCTTGCTTAATGTCTGCCCTCTTTAATGGCCATTTGAAGTTACAACAGCACTGAAAAGTAGTTTTATGAACAGTCCTCACATTTATGACCATTACAGCATCCCACGGTCATATAACATTTCTACGCTTCACAATTGGCTTCCAGCAAGCAAAGTCAATGGAGAAGCCAGCAGTAAAATAAGTAGTGATGGTCACATGACTTAACAATCAAATGGAAAGTAATATAAATCCATCATGGTTGCGTGACATCTCAATTAGTGACCATGTTGCTCAACATCTGAGTTTTCAGCTTCGATTGGGGTTGCTTAGTGAGGACTATCTGCCTTTGCTAAAACAGGTGCTTTCCTCTCCAACATTGCAATGTCTCTGGCCAATGGCCATCTTCCAATCATGACAGTAATGGGGAAAGACTTGTGCTACTTGCTGTGACTTCTGAGGCTCAGCCTCAATCCAACACTGATTCTTTCATGAAATTGGGGGTGCTTGGTTCTCCTTCTTTCAATTTTTACAGCTGGTTTTGAATTTGGTTAAGGGAAATGAGGATGCAGTTAAACAATATGTCCATTGATATTTATCTATTTGATCATATCACTAGATGACCTGGGTGGGAGGTAGGAAGGTAGGTAGATAGTTTCACTATGAAATTCAGTGTTTAGTGTTTATAGGATCTGAGTTTTGAACATTTAGGACTTTTATTAAAGTGATATGATACGCTATATTTGCTTTTTCCTTAACCAGCCATTAGGGAACCCATTGCAAGGCTCATTAAGTTGTGGTAATAGCCAAGTTCAGAGATCAGATTTAGGACAAGAAATGAAGAAACAGAGAAACAAACGAACTCAGAGGACAGGTGAAAAAGCAACATCTCGGCCTAAAAGGAAAAAAAAAGAGGAGGAAGAAAAACAGACTGTTTTTCCTAACACAGAAACCTTCATGCAGTTGAAACAGGTGAGCACACTGAAAAGTATAATCCATAATGAAAAGTTTTGGAAGAGGTAAAAAAGAGGCTTTGAAAATTTCATCTTACATTTGGTTTTTTAGGTATCTGTCTTCTATTTTTACCATGTTTCCTTATTCAAAGCTGTTATACATGTAGTAATGCAGTAGGTTTGAACATTTCTAAGTTTCATTTGATTCTTACCCACTTCTTGCATTTATTATAAAATATTCCAGAAGATAGTTTTCTCCTTTGTGAGCCTTCTAATAGACCAGTTTTTATTGGATTGATTGATTGCATGCCATCATGTAATCAAGTTGATGGTGACTCTTAATAACCACAGAGATGGAAGTCCAAAGGTGCTTTTTTTTCAAGAGGCAACTGGACTTTCTTTGTTTTTCCTTGAAAATATTTCACTTCTCATTCAAAAAACATCTTTTGTTCTGAAACAATTGTGTTTCTTGGATGAGAAGTGAAACGTCTTTAAGAAAAAGCAAAGAAAGTCCAGTTGCCTCTTGGAAAAGCACCTTTAGGACAACAATGACTTGCATGCCTGAGAATTTTCATAGACACAGAGATAGAACTTTTTCAGGATGATCTGCTTCTATCCTGACCTATCATTTTTTCCAGTGATATACTCAATCACTGCTGTAATAAAAGTCCTTGCTGCTGAGAGATATGACACAAAAGAGAAATGGAATAAAGAATATACTGATGAAGAAAAAAGTTTGTTTGGAGAAAAGATTAAAGCAGCTTTTTGTTATTGTTAAGTTTTTACAATAGCAGCCATAAAACTCTTGACAGTTTAGAACAAAACTGCAATCTGGAGATGAGTCTTGATAGAATGACGACGACAATGAAAGGATCTTCATTGATACATTTTCATTGAGAACATTCTGAATTGTGAAAATATGGTATTAAGACCAAGTCTTCCACGACAGTTGCTGCATTTGGGAGTCATTATTTCTAGCAAAAGTATTTATTTTGTTTAGAACAATGTATAAAAATTAGAATTTTGCGTAGTATAAGAAAAACTTTGAAATGCTTGTATTAAGCTTATAAAAGTAGCAATCTTTTTATTGTAATTTATCAATTGTGATCAATTATGCATCTTTCCCCAGCAACTCTCCTTGCTGCCTTTAATGGAGCCAATGATTGGAATGAGCTTCGCCCACTTCCTCCCATATGGTAGCAGTCATCAGAGTAGTGGAAGTCGACTTGTGGGAACTTTCGGTAGTGCTACGCTTGATGGGGTATCTGATTACTATTCTCAGCTAATCTACAAGGTGTATTATTTTTCTATGTAATTCTCTCAAAATTTTATAAGAAAAGTGGTATTCGTTATGTTACATACCTCAGGATAGACCGTTCCTCAGGTTTTTCATTCTTCCTTCCCATTCACTGAAAAATTGTGGCATGCTAAAGCCTCTACTTAGAGAGCCAGTTTGCTCTGTTAAAGCACCAGGCTAGAAATCAGGAGATTATGAATGCTAGCCCCGCTTTAGGTGTGAAAGCTGGCTAGGTGACTTTGAGCCAGTGGCCAGGAGACAGTGAGTTCTAGTCCCATCTTTAGACATAAAAGCCATCTGTGACTTTGAACCATTTATTTTCTCTGGCCTACAATGTCAGGCTCTGGCAACAAGCCGTTTGGTCAATTTTGGATCAATACTTGATTGAACCAAAAAAGGGGGCCCTGCAGGAAGACATTAGGAAAAAAAGAGGGGAAAAAGAAAACTTATATTTAACACTAACCTTTTAATGTGTTTCAAACACATGTACATGTGAAAGTTCTACTCTCTGATTATTAACAAATCCACCCTGGATTACTACTTCAAAGACAAAGTATTATTAAATAAAAGGTTTAGGTCCATTTTACATAAATTTAAGAGACCATCACAAGGCCCTTTTGTAATTGTTTCTCCTTTTGGAGGTCAGCAAGTGGTAATTGGTGACCAGGAGATTTTCCCAAAATCTATTGTTATGTCCCTTCCAGAAAGCAGCAAAGCCTCTCTAGTCTTCAAAGATTTTTTGAAATACCTGAGGTTGATGTTACTCTTGTCCCCATGATGGCTGTTGTTTTTGTTCTTCTGTTTGTTACTGGTTAATTTACATATTGCTTGTAGAGATGTCGGAACGAGTTAACTCAATGATAGGATATGAAATCCCTAACTAAAAAGTAAAGATAAATAAAGATGGCAGCATTGCCTGAATGTCTCCCACTGGTAACAGAATTGACTACTGCAGGTGGACTGAATGTGCTATAAAGACTGTAGGAAATGAGATGAAAATTGTACTTCTTTCCCAACTGTGAATTGCATTCATTTCACATTGTGTTTTCTGTACTCCGTCACAACTGTGCGGATGAAATCTGTTGGTAAATCATTGTCTTCCATGTGTTCTTCCACTGACTTACAATTCATGCATTATAGCTACATTTCCTCCGTTTTTTCTAGTGCATTTTACAGCCTGCGGGCCACTTCAGGCAGCAGGGGGACAGGGCAGCAGCCCTCCACAATGCCCAGTTTCTCATATCGCCCTTAGAGAAAATTAATTGCCCACCCCTGTTCTACAGTGTGCATCATGGCTCTTGTTCTAAGGAGGCTTTTGCTTTGCTCTTGCATTTCTTTTTTAATTTTTTTAAAAAGCAAACACAATCCTTCTTTACATGCTGTAGAAAGTGTATCAGTTAGTTACAAAAAGACTTTCGTGCATCTCTTCCACAGTCAAGAAACATACTTCATATTAACTCAAGCATTTTAACTCAAATATTTAAACATGTCACCATCATATCTCCATTTTCATTTGACTATAATTGTTTAAGCGTCCTTCATCATAAAATATACCAAAGTTTAATACATAACCACATACTGGCCTTTCAATTACTATTTATAAGATCCTCCACTAACACTAAATCCTTATGTCCTATTCTAGCTAAACATCCATAATATTTAATAACAAAGTTTTCTAATCCTCCTTTCCAAATCATTGTTTAAAATTTACATCCAGTTTCTATATTATATCCATTTCTATAGTTGAGTACAGTCTCTCCCCCCCCCCCCCGTTCATTAGATACAATTTATCTGGAGAAACTTAACAAAGCCAGATAAAAAAGGGGGTGAAACCAGCAAAATAGAATTGTCCCAAAAGGCAAATGAGAAAACTTTAAACAAATAACTCCCATTCTAGTTCTAGATTAGTTGTTAAAAGAGTGACTTTTGATGTATGCCCATCAACTCACTGGCACAAAGCTTCACTTTCATCAGTGCCCTACTGTTAGCAGAAGATTACTTTAAAATCTGCTCTTGAACAAGATGCTTTCTTACCTTATTCTCAGTAAGACCAGGAGAGCCAGTTCTCAAACAAAAAACAGTATGATTGATTTCTTTCCTTTCTTGATATATGCTTTTGATTACCTGATGCAGAGTGGCAAATAGAACATGGAAATTGTGATTTGTATTTGTCCTACAAGTAGTTCCAGTCATAATTTGTGTGTTTGGTGAGTTGTTGTAAGAAAACTAAAAAAAATAGTTACTTTACTATGCTAGTAATTATTAACAGAGTGGAAATAAGCAAATAAAAACCCTGTTACCTCGTTAGCACAGCACTGAAACCATAGCTTGGTGTTCGGTCTGAACTAAGTTAGTATGTATGCATTTGGATTGCTACTAGTTAGTTTTGTTATTAAATATGCAGGTTTACCCACCAATCCTTTAGAAAACTAATTGAAAATATGTTCTCTTGTGCAGCAAAATAATCTCAGTAATCCACCTACACCTCCAGCATCCCTTCCTCCTACACCTCCACCTGTGACTTGCCAAAAAATTGTGAATGGATTTGCAACAACTGAAGAACTTGCTACCAAAGCTGGAATGTTGGGAGGATCTGATGGTAAGATGTTTGCTATCCACATCATTTTGTAGAAAATCTGCCTATGTGGTTGCTAAAAGTCAACAATGACTTGATGGCAATAATCAATAAAACCAGAGTTGTATAATATACTTGTTATATTCACTCAACTAATTAGAAAAACCGGAAGACCTCCACCTTGGAAGCCACAAAAGCCAGGACCAATCTATCTTCCAGGGGAAAACTGTTTCATAAATATCGACTCCATCATGGAATATCTCCCAGCTTTAGTTTCCTGATTTTCTAGGGAAACTATGATTAAGAGAAAATGAGGAACACTATGCTATTTTTTCCTCAAGATGTTCTTATTTGATTCTTGTAGGTTTCAACCAAGCAAGATTCTTAAAGTGTCTTGCAAAACAAATAGGACAAGGTTAATGTATCTCATTCTTCCCTGCCCTTTTCCTCTGCTTCAGCCACCCACTGATCAACCCATACCTTTCACTTCGCTTTCCTTCAGTGCAACATCCATAGTTAAATTCGGATACAGCACAGTCCAGGCTAGAAACCAGAAGATTGTAACTTCTAGTCCCACCTTAGGCATGAAAATCGACTGGATGACTTTGAGCTAGTCACTCACTCTTAGCCAATCTACCTCACAAGGTTGTTGTTGTGGGGAAAATAGGAGGAGGAAGGAGTATTAGGTATGTGCTCTGCCTTGTGTTGCTTATAAAATAATAAAGATAGGGTGTTAAAATAAATGAATGAATATAAATAATCCAATTGGTCCATATTTACTTGCCCTTCCTCTTAGTTGCCCCAAGCATCTTCCTTGCTTCACCTTTCCCCATCTTTGCTGTCTTTACCTTTTCTCTCCTGTAAACCTACCCTGGAACTCTATGCCTCTTTCAAACACATGTTCATATTCAGGCAAAAGAAACATATTTTGGTCCAAGTATGACCTTCTCCAAATTGAATCTGGAATAGCCTACACATAGAATATGTTGGATGTTACTAAATGTTAGCAAAACATTCTCTGGCTCCTCAGAGATGCATGTAAGCTTTCATTAATCCAGTCCAGTCAGGTAGCTGTTTAAAATCATTTGTTTAATCTGTGCATCCTATCTGTTGCCAAAGCTTTAGGTTCAAAGCAGTTTCAGCTGCCTTTCAGGCCACAGGATGATTTGTTAGCCAGGGCCATAATTCAGGGTCCTAAGAGTGTGGATGTCCCTGCTTCTCTTCCAACCCCGCCTCATAACAATCATGAAGAGCTCAGGTAGGTGTCTTTTTTTAAAGGCATTAACATTGTATTGTGCTTAATATTGCTCATGTGTTTTGATACTGAGCAGAATCTGCTGCCCCATAATGATATTTTTGCTATTAAGTTTTTTTGATCTATAAATTAAAGGAATATCTGTAATTTATGTCTCAACAAGCCACCCCAAAGACAGCACAACTAGTTTCAGACTAGTTCAGCCCATTATTTTTATAACTCATATATGTTATGTAGTTTTAAGCATTCAGAATAGTTTTCAGTTTTATTTTGTTTCTCCCATTTTTAAAAATCAGAGTTAGACTCTGTTCTGTCATGGAATGACCTTTATCTGCTGAAAAAGGAAAATGCAAGTTTCTGGGACCAGACTACAAAGCTACTGTTGTCTAGTCCAGCAGTCCCCAATCTTTCTGGCTTGGCAGCCCAGTCTGGGGGGGAAGGGGCATGTGAGTGGCCAGGCACACACACCCTCCACTCTTGCAAATGCAGTTCCATGCACAAATGGCAGGCACTTGCGCTCAGGCACAAAGTTTCACTCGCGTGAGCAGAAGATGGTTCTGCTTGCATGCAAAGCTCCACTCTTACAAGCAGCAGGCACTTGCACTCATGTGCAAACAGAGGACACTTGAGTGGCGCTTGTGCCCATGTGTGAACCTCCACTCACGAAGGCACTTCGCACAAGAGCGGAAGCGCCATCCACTCACACAAGTGGAGCTTTCCACGCAAGCACAATTGTCATCCTCTCGAGCGCGAAGTGAACCTTCTCACACACTCACTTGCCCATGTCTCCTGTGACCCAGTTTTGAACAGGCTCTGGCCCAGTAGTGGGCTCTGGCCCGAGAGTTGGAGACCACTGGTCTAGTCAGGTAACTGAGAATTAAAAATAATAAATATCAGGGAGATAGTAGCTTGTGTGGGAAGAGATTGAGATCTTATTCTTGAAATGCTCTTTATTTTGTTTTCCACATAAATTACTTGTAAGCACAGGATTGTACAATCACTGGAAGATTAAAAAATGGAATTAACAGCTAAAGTAAGTGAGTGTGCTTATCAATAGATAACATATACTGTAGTGTTATTATTTTTTTTACATCACACTTCTTTGCACTGTTAGCATATTTTGGCTATAAAAAAAGCCTAATAAATTTGGTTTTGGAAAAATTTGAAAGTGCCCCACTTTGCAGTCAACTTCATGAATCACCTGTTTGCTCTTTGTATATGTGAACCATACTTACAAGTGTCCTGGTTTTGCTGTGTGTCTTAGGATTCAGGATCCTTGTGATGATAGAGAAAGTCCAGATAGCTTTGTTCCTTCTTCTTCCCCTGAGAGCGTCATGGGCATGGAAATAAGCAGGTACCCAGATCTATCAGCAGTAAAAGAAGAGATGCCACAGTCCGTTCCATCTCCTGTCATTCCAATTCTGCCAACAAGTTCTGGAAAGGGTAAAGCCAACATTTATTCTGAACAAATATATTGATTTCTCTAACCCAGTAGTGAAATGAGTAGACTTCAGTTTTCAGAAATCCCTAGCTAGCATGGCTGCCTGGGGAATTCTGGGAGTTGAACCCCACACATCTTAAAGTTGCTGAGGTTGGGGAACACTGCAGTTTAACCACATTCCAAAGTGACTTAAAGTTCAATTTCTTCTCTCTTAAGGTTCAGAGGCAAAGCAAAATTTCATCAAAATGGAGCCTTGTTCAACTTTCTTCAGTTCTCAACTTGGACTTGCCCCAAATAACACAGAATCTGGGCTTGTGTCCATTGCCATTACTTTGCATCCTACAGCTGCAGAGGTAAAGGTACCACACCTCTAGATGGACAAGGCTGGGTGCCGTCCTCAGTGTGCTATTGATGTCTTGGTTGCTAATTTTTATTTCTGCTGTCAGTTGTATTAAACGCTACTATGCACTTTCAGTATCGTTTCATTGAGTTGTATGTAGTAGGGTCATAAAAGCTGAGCTCAACAGCTTTGCTATATGCTGGATAAGAACATTATCCTATTGGCCATTCGGTTACCAGTAACATTCTTAATCATTCCAATTTTGTAACTCACTTCTTTTACTGGGTTTTAATTCAAGCTATCCACTGGCACTCCAAAATTCCTTTCTTGATTAGTAGCCTGATTTCAGATCCCATTAATTTAAAGTTAGGATTTTGTGGACTAAATGCATTATTTTATACATTCTTGTCCTGAATTGCATTTGCCAATTTATTACTTGTGTGACCAGTTTGATTTCACCATTCTAAACAATTTGATATGATCAGGAAAGATGGCTGCTTACCCTAACCATGGATTATCATGTTTTTCGGAGTATAAGATGCACCGGAGTCTAACACACACCAAGATTCTGAAGAGGCAATTTTTTTAAAAAAAGGTTTTGCATTCTGCAGATCTCCCAGAAAGGGCCCGTTTTTCACAAAACAACCTATTTTTCATCCAAAAAAAGGCATGCATAGCCTTTAGGAGACTTGTAGAGTGCTCCTGGGGGTGCAAAAACGGTCCCGTTTTTTTGCTCATTTCTGCCCTCTTCAGCCCCCCAGGAGCATTCTGGAAGCCTCCTAAAGGCTATGCACAGCCATTTTGGTGAATGGGGCGGGGTTTTGGGAGCCCAAAAATGCTGTATTGTGTATAAGACGCATCCAGATTTTCAACTTCTTTTTTAATGGAAAAGGATGTGTCTTATACTCTGAAAAATATGGTATTTATATCCAAAATGAAAAGCCCCAGTCTTAACTCTGATGTCTTGAAAAACTTTATGTATGCATTATGTGTTAAAACTGCCTATATATTCCTAAAATCTTTTCTGCTTCTTAATCACTCGTCAGTAAATGGGAGTCTGATTCTACTATTCCCTTTCAACTGAGTTTTATCACCATCATTTAATTTTTATTTATGGGAGGATTTTTTTTAATTCCAAGCATATGCTATCTGACTTATGACAAATTAATGTTTTGGAAGTTGTAGAGTCCTCATAGTCACACGATTATTTATAACCTTCACTGACACCTTCTGATAAAGGCAAGAGGGAAGCCAGCAGGAAGTTGCAAATGGTAATCATGTGATTGTGGGATGCTGCGACACAACAGGGGGTAACTAGGACTGCCAGAATGTCCATTGTGATGTGACATTGCTAAGTGACGGGAGTTCCTAGATCCAATTACAGTTGATAAGTGAGGACTATATGTATCTTATTAACAGCAAAGCAACTATACACTTATTTTTTCTCCACTCCAGAATATTGGTAGTGTGGTGGCTGCGTTCTCCAATCTTCTGCATGTCAGAATCCCAAACAGCTATGAAATTAGCACTGCATCTGATGCTCCATCATCCATCGGAATAATGAATCCACACAGAACTAATCCAGCATTTGAGTACAGGCAACATGTACTACTTCATGGTCCTCAGTCAGGAACCTTTGGCCCTCCTGGACTGACAGGGCCTTATGGGCTCAAGCCACACAACGCCCCATTTTTATCAAGTGGAAATGGTGAGTCAGTGTGTGACCTGCTAATATTTTGCTAATAAATAAGAAGTTAAACTCAGCATTGAAGGTTTAAAAAAAAACACGGGATTTCAAGATAAAGAGTAAATATTTATTTATTACATTTTTATTTTTGTCAGTAATATCAATTGAATTCTGATAAACGATTTGTAGGATTGGATGTTATTCTGCTTCCGAGGGAACTGATCTGATATCAGTCATTAATTGTGATTAGTTCCAAACTGCTACAGGAGATACTGAAAAAAATAAACACCAAGAAGGACAATGCATAGATAGGTTGTTCTCAACTTACGACCTTTTGCTTAGTGACCATTTGAAGTTATGGCACTGAAAAAAGTGACATGTCTATTTTTCATATGATTGTTGCAGAATCCCCATGGTCATATGATCAAAATTTGGATACTTGGCAACTAGCTTGTATTTAGGATGGCTGCAGTGTCCTGGGGTCGAGTGATCATCTTTTGCAAACTTCTGACAAGCAAAATTTATGGGGAAGCCAGATTCACTTAACAAATATGTTACTAAGCTGTAATGATTCACTTAATAGTTGTGGGAAGAAAGGTCGTAAAATGGAGCAAATCTCTTTTAACTACTTTCTCATTTAGCAAAAGAAATTTGGGGCTCAATTGTAGTTGTAAGTTGAAAACTAACTTTAAATTAGATAGGATGGGATGTTGCATTAAGGATTGATTATTAACTGATATGGAGACTGTATACAGACAAGTGGCTGTCCAGTCCTTTCTGAAAAACCTCCAGTGATGAAGCACCTGCAACTTCTGGTGGCAAGTTGTTCCATTGGTTAATTGTCCTCACTATTAGGAAGTTTCTCCTTAATTCCAGTTTTTTTTTCTCCTTAATAGATTTCTATTGTTTCTTGCCCTGCTTTCAGGGGCTTTGGAGAATAGTGTGCTCCCTCTTCTTTGTGAATGCTCCAACACTGGAAGTTTTCAAGAAGAGATTGGATAACCATTTGTCTGAAATGATGTAAGGTTCCCAGCCTAAGCAAGAGGTTGGACTAGAAGACCTCCAAGGTCTCTTCCAACTCTGCTATTCTAATTTCTGTGAAGCCATCTTAGTCCCCCCCCACTCAGTCTGATAGTGGGGCCATACTCCAAATCCCCTCTGCTAAGGAATTATGATTGGTGGAATATAGGAGAAGAGCCTTTTCTGCCATGGCACCTAACCTTTGAAACATTATTCCCCTTGAGGTGAAATCTGCTTACCCCGCGCGCTCCTTGGCCTTCTGAAAGGGTCTGAAGACCGAGTTCTGTCAAATAGCTTGGCGCCCTGATAGGGCATCTCATTTAGGGCATAAGTTGAAGATCCCACCTCCACCCCATGTATACGTTGATTGTTTTATTCACTTTGTTGTCAACTTAGTGTTTTAACTTTGCTGTCCAATGTTTTAATCTTTTGATGTTTTAACTGTTTTATGCCATTATTTATAACATTGTGAACTGCCTAGTATCTCTTGATAGTGAGATGGGTGGCATATAAATTTAATCAATTTAGTGATAATGGAGCAGGTATTTGGAGGCATAAGAATATTTACAGTAGAATGATGCATATATTAAAATAATTTGTATTTGTCTCATCTTCAGTTTTGTCAGGTTATAAAGCACAAAGTCCAAATGTTGTGGATGGTTCAGCATTAAGGTCACAGTGGTGTTCTCATTGTAAAGTGGTAGTACTGGGGAGTGGAGTACGAAAATCTTTCAAAGAACTACATTTCCTGAAACAGGTATGTCTGTAATGACCTCCATTTTTAATTGTGTTTTCCCCTTATAGCAGGGGTGTCAAACTCGTATCATCATGGTGTTGTCACATGATGTATTGCAATTTTCCCCCCTTCACTAAATCGGGTGTAAGCAGCACACGACGCATCTGGTCCATGGGCCGGGAGTTTGACAGCCCTGCCTTATAGTAGTAAGAGTACATGAGGGTTGGGAATATTCTGTTTCTTGTTGACTATGTTCTAGCAGATAAAATTTGAAATCCATTGAATGCTCTATATTTTACCTGAATAAAACTTGAAATGTATCAGATATTCCAGGGATAGGGCACAACAAAGAATCAAAGCAAGCTCCTTGTTTTTTTTAATCCAAGGCCAGATGGGGAGGCCATGCTAACTACTTCCCAGTGACTAACCTGCATTGATATTGACCAAGAGGATTATTTTCAAAATGTTTTTCAAGAACTTATAGGAAAGAAGTATTGTTGTTCTTTGTTCTTTGTGTCCTACCTTCTTCTGTCTGTATTGTAAGTCTGCAACAGAAGTCACTACAGTCCATCCACATGAACTCTAACTGAAATTATGCATTTAATAAAATTATTTTATTTTTTACTACAGGATTTTACTACAGTGTTACTTTACCTGGTCTAAGGCAGTAGCAGTAAAAACATGATGAAGCCCAGTTACATTTGTACTTACTTTGGACCGGGAAGGCGGGGGGGGGGGGGGGAGGACAGTTCAGTCATAATTCACAAAATGAATTATGAAAATACTTTAGATTGTTCAAGGCCGTGCTGTCCTTTTGATCAAGTACAGAAGGATGAAAATATCCATTTTGAGTTCAGAAAGTTTTACATACCTGAAGTGTTAGAACTCTTCTTCAAACATCGTGGCTGGGGAAATCGGGAAGTCAAAAGTTCAAGTATCTTAAAATGCCAAGGTTGAGAAAACTGTCTTAGCGCTGCTTGTTTTGCTTTATTTAATGTAAAAATTTGCTCTTTTACCAGTAAATGATCTCAGTACAGGAATGATTTATATAGCACTGTTATTTGTTTTCCTTTAATCTGGATCATATTTCTTCCATTTAAGTGGCATAAAAATAGAAATATGTCAATGTATTCCCACTATAAATACAAAAATATTCCAAGATAATTGGCATGTCCTCAATTTTCTACCATCTATTAATTTTTATTTGGCCTGTGATTATATTTATTACTAGTTAACAACCAGCTAAGCAAGTAATCATAACACAATATATTTTTTTCTATTAGTAACATTTAAGTATTCTGTATGTTGGAGAGCAACTTTTATTTGTTGAATATTTTTCCAGTCCAACATAAAAAAAAAATTCAAACAAAATCATGTTTTAATATAAGCTTCCTACAGATAAGGAAGATCTTGATGTTTCTGACTTTATTTTATTGCTTTGTTTCGGTTTGTTTATTTTTAGGATTCCAAGGAAAAGTCTGAGAGAATAGAGAAAGACATTGTCTTCTGTAGTAACAATTGCTTAGTTCTTTATTCAGCCTCCATGCAAGCAAAAAGTTCAGAAAGCAAGGTAAATATTTACCATGACACTGCTTTAATATAACATTTTAATTAAAAATTATCTAGAAGATCAAGAGCAATTCAGTTTGTTTAACATCAGATATATTTATTTGTTTTCCATTTGTTGCATCCATCTGCAGTGAAGATTTTTCACACAGGATCTGTATATATGTTTTAAAGTGTTTTAAAATATGAAAATCAAATTATATATGAATCTATTCTGAAGGGAAAATTTGGACTCTTTAGGATATAATTATTTTAATTATATTCTAGATGTTATGTAAAGTGAATCTCTTCAAACATTTACTGTACATCTCATAGCTCTTTAGTCATACTTTACAAAATTTTGCAATTAATGTTGGGATCTATCATACTAATGGGAAAAATATAACTGGTACACTAGAATTTCATTAAATAAAAGTGGGTTAAAAGTTATAAATAAATTAAATTACTTCAGATTGTCATTCCCACTCACACAGTGTTTAATAAGAACACCCAGATTTGCCAACAAAATAGATGCTGCTGACATTAATAATAGTTCATATCTTCAGCAGATCGGACTGTACATAACAAAGAAAGAATATAATATGGATACATAACCATCTATTCAGATATCTTTTGCATTTTCTGAACCTGGTACAAGATAAGTTGAAATCCCAATGATAGTACAGACTTATGCGTTGTATCAAGATCTTATACATACATTTAAAAACCAGAGATCCTTTTGGTTAAGCTATTTGCAATTCTATTTCCTTAAACATTATTCTAATATTCTCAGCTCTGAATTGTGAAACTGCCAAGTCTTGCAAAGTGATTATTAAACCATGCAAACTTCTGTTATTAGTACAAAACTGTGATCTAATTCCAATAATGCATGCACATAACTTTTGCTATGAATCTCTTTTTAACCGCTGTTCTGATTATTTCTCAGGAATCTGTCCCTCCTGAAATCCAATTTCCAATGAAAGAACCTCCAAAAAGTTTCCACCAATATAGTACCAACATCTCCACGTTTGACGTTCACTGCCTCCCTCAACTGCAGGAAAAGAATTCTCCCCCCTCATCACCCCTCATCATTTTTCCTCCTGCCTTTGAAGCTGCCAAAGTGGAGCCCAAACCAGAAGAACTTAAAGTAACCGTGAAATTGAAACCCCGCTTAAGAACTGTTCCCAATGGCCTTGATGACTGTCGACCGGCGAACAAGAAATGGAAAGGAATGAAATGGAAAAAATGGAATGTACAGATTGTGATTCCTAAAGGAACGTTCAAACCCACTTGTGAAGAGGAGATAGATGAGCTTCTCAAGAAACTGGGCACAACCCTTAAACCTGATCCTTCCCTGAAAGACTACCGAAAATGCTGTTTCTGCCATGAAGAGGGCGATGGGCTAACTGATGGGCCAGCCAGGCTTCTGAATCTGGATTTAGACCTCTGGGTTCATTTGAACTGCGCTCTTTGGTCTACTGAGGTCTATGAGACACAAGCTGGTGCCTTAATCAATGTTGAGCTTGCTCTGCGAAGGGGCTTGCAAATGAAATGCGTGTTCTGCCACAAGATGGGTGCTACCAGCGGCTGCCACAGGTTAAGGTGCACCAATGTTTATCACTTCACCTGTGCCATTAAAGCACAATGCATGTTTTTCAAAGACAAAACTATGCTTTGCCCAATGCACAAACCGAAGAGCACTCATGAGCAAGAACTCAGTTATTTTGCGGTCTTCAGGCGAGTCTACGTCCAACGGGATGAAGTCCGACAGATCGCTAGCATCGTACAGAGGGGGGACCGTGAGCACACCTTCCGGGTGGGGAGCCTGATCTTTCACAGTATCGGTCAGCTGCTGCCCCACCAGATGGTTGCCTTCCACTCTTCAAAGGTGCTCTACCCAGTGGGGTTTGAGGCCAGCCGGTTGTATTGGAGCATACGATACACTAACCGCCGTTCCCGCTACCTGTGTTCCATTGAAGAGAAGGATGGCTTCCCCTTGTTTGTGATCAGGGTGATTGAGCAAGGACACGAAGATATGATTCTGACCGGCCTGACTCCAGAAGGTAAATGAAAACCTGGGAACCCTAGTCATGCTAGGCCAGGGAGATCTGATTGAATTGAGAGGTGTTGATGTCTAAATACCCAGAGGAAAGCAGCTTGCCTATTTCTGAGATAGTTTTTCTAAGCACTGCATTTATTTACTTTCACTTCATGTGAAAAAAGCAAATGCTTTTTATTTTACAAAAAGAAAGCCAAAATGGAGAAACCATAAATGATGTCAAGGTGGAATATGCCATGAATCTGAGGGTGCACTTTTAAGAACAGCTAAGGACAAGATGGTTTTTACTATGTCCTGATATGTAAAACTCAAAAGGAGTGTGTGTTTTCTTTTTCATATTACTATACCTTCTTTATAGTCATGCTTCATTTTCTGGAAGCTGATAGCAAAACCAGCCTAAAATCACCAGGATTTGATTATCTTGCTTTGGAAGGTTCCCATTCCATCATTTAAAATCCGCTACACCCCTCAGGCCTTTAAGGAAACTCCTAGCCAGGGGAAGATTGTTTGAGAAATTCTGATCTTGATTTAATAGTAGCTTAGGAATGTACCTAGACCTGGAAAGGAAAATTATTGAGGAATTCATCCCAATAATACATAAGGCTATTTCCCATGATAAATATCTTTAGAAAATGTTAATTACCATTGTCACTGTCACTTGTGATTGCATTTTAATTTGCAACATCTGACCAAAATAAATAGTACAATGAATATAGACTTTCTTGAGGAAATACCCACTATTAAAACCTGTTTCGGGGAGGCATATAACCATAACTTCTTAAGCCTTGTCCTCTATATTTTATATTCCAGTATTACTTCCAAAGCAGATATAAAATCTAGTCTGATTCTTATAATAAATTTCCTATCCTAATCATAAATAATGTCCTGATAATAAATAGAGCAAAGCATTCAGTTCTCTTTCTGTATTGTTTATTGTATTTTTCCCTGTACAGATGTTTGGGATAAAATCCTTGAGCCTGTTGCATCTATACGGAAAACCTCCGAAATGCTCCAGCTATTCCCTGTGTATCTCAAGGGCGAAGATCTTTTTGGCCTGACTGTCTCTGCAGTGGCTAGAATAGCTGAATCAGTGAGTGTTTGGGCAATGGTGCCAGGCTGAATCTTCATCAATTCTTGCTTAGTAATGGTCAGAATTTGGCATTGGTGGCAATTGTTTATAGAATACATTAGAGAAGAGTGCTGTAGTTGAAACAGCAGAATGTAACAAAAGCTGGAATTCATCCTTAGAACAAATAAACATAGAGAGACAGATACACAGGCATATACACAGAAACTCTTTCTTTCTGTTCTGTGGAAATAAGTCAGAGCCCTTTCCTTGATTGCTGGTATAGTGGCAGTGGGAATGTAAAGAAGGAAAATAAATCCAGGTGTGTAGTTTCGAACTGCCAGAGTTGCTCAGCAGTAATGGCATATTCATTTAATTAATAAATAATACTTCCCACAATCTCCAGCAGTACAGAATGTACCGGCCCTAAAATATTTCTCATCTCGGGGACATTTTACCCTGAAGTAAACTCCTCCTTTCTGCATTGTAGTCGAAACCTGTAGACTGCTGAAGAAAAATCAGAATGGGTCTTTGTGCTACCTGTTTGGGGCTCTATGTTCTTAAAGAAAATAGAAGAAGAAAAACGGGAAATGGTTTAATGCGCTCTTTGTACCTTTTTCATCACCGTGAAGAAGATTGTTTTGTTTCAAGTATCAAAGGCTGCTCTTTTGGCTCTTCTGCAGTTCCAATGACCTGGATTTCTCTTGTGTTACAGCTTCCTGGGGTTGAGGCCTGTGAGCGTTACACCTTCCGTTATGGCCGAAACCCCCTCATGGAGCTGCCTCTCGCCATCAACCCCACTGGCTGCGCTCGTTCTGAGCCCAAAATGAGCAGCCATGTCAAGAGGTTTGTGTTAAGGTATTTTCTTTTAAATTCACATAGTGCAGCCCAGGGTTTATAGGCTTCCGTAGGATACCTGTGCTTCTGTGTGCTGCTTACAAACCCTGCTGTCTTTGGCTGTGTATGTGGCCCGTCCGAGTTGGGGGGCAGCTGCTTTAATGTCTCTGCTAGGTGGCTTTGAATGTCCGTTTATCTAGGAGCTGTTTTATGATTCAGAACATTGCAACATTCAGAGAGATCTTCAGTTTTCCTTCTCTGTTCCTTCTGTTCTGTGACCCTTTGCTGCAGGCCTCATACCTTGAATAGCACCAGCACTTCAAAGTCATTTCAGAGCACAGTGACAGGAGAACTAAATGCACCTTACAGTAAGCAGTTTGTTCATTCAAAGTCTTCTCAGTATCGGAAAATGAAGACTGAATGGAAGTCCAATGTCTACTTGGCACGATCGCGTATTCAGGTCAGTTTGGACCAGGAAAGTATTAACTATATTTTTGTGTGGAAAATACCAGATGTATTTAAAAATAATACTTATTTAATAAGCATATTTTATATTTATTATTTGTTTCATTTACATATTCATGCTAATTTATCCTTCATTGGAACTCACTGTTTGTTTGTTTATTTATTACTAGCATCTGTATACTGCCTACTTGAACAACTCCATTAAATTGCAAGTGATTAATCTCCATTGAACATAGTGGGACTTTTCTCTCAGTACAGATAGTCCTCCACTTAGGACCGGTCATTTAGCTACCATTTGAAGTTATGAAAAGCCTTTCCGTAGCTACTTTTGGCCTGGTTTCAAAGTTCTGATGACCTGTGTTCCCCCTCCCCCGTGATCACATGATCATATTTCATGCACTTGGCATTTACAGCCATTTGCATCATCCCTGGTCACACGACCACGATTTAATTCAAACACACACACACACCCAATAAACCACAATTTACCTCTTGTTTTTGGCAAAAAAAAACAATACCCATCCATTGGATATAATGGGTTTGCTGTGGCATTGACTTTATGACTTTGGCATTCTTTGAAGTCGTAAAATTGGCACAATTATGTGGTGACCTGATTAGTGACCACACTTTATCCCCATAATTTCAGGTTCAATTACTGTCATAAGTCAAGGACTACCTGTAATCATTGTAGCATTAGTTGAAAAGAATTATAGGATTATTAAAATATCTTAAGTGGACATGCTGAGATTTTGAGATCTATTTAAATCAGCAGAAGAGGCCACTGATGTGCTCTATTACCAAATCATTCCTGCCTTTTCAGGGCCTGGGTTTATATGCTGCTAGAGACATTGAAAAGCACACTATGGTAATTGAATATATTGGAACCATCATTCGCAATGAAGTAGCCAACAGGAAGGAGAAGCTTTATGAATCTCAGGTACTCCTTAAGACAAGAAGCATTTGTATTTCAAGCTTTGTGGGACATGGAGGAGCTAATGAGGACAAGAGTTCCATGGGTTTCATTAAGGCCCTTGGTGCTAATTACTACTTTAAAAAATTTTAAATATAGGTTTTCATGTAGATTTTAATAATATTTGTATTTTCATTGATAACATCATCCTAAGTGCCCTAAATAAGGGAAAGGCTAGCTGTCTGACTGACTGGTTATCTCTTTTTCTCTTCATCCATCCATCCGTCCGTCCATCATCTATCAGTCTATATCTTTAGCTATCTCACTATCTGCCTTACCTATCTTGAAGCACCAGGTGTTTGTGTGTGCGTGCGTGCATGTCTTTTAAGTGTTCAGATAAAGGAAGTTTGTTGTGAACCAGCCACAGCAACGTTTGATTCTTTCATTTATGGAGGCTAAACGTGATTAAGATATTTTTGAGCCTTCCTTGGACTTTCATTTTTGGTGTTTCTATTCTCAAAATCCTAGCAAGAATGCTACTTTTTTGGAAAAAGACATTAAGGTTTCCAATGTTTTAATAAGCACTTGGATTGTAATTGCAATTCAGGATGGCTACATATCATATCTTTGAATATTAATACTTGTTATACTGGCTTAGTCCTTTTTTTCTCTCATTTCTGATTTTCTCTCCACAGAATCGTGGAGTATACATGTTCCGCATTGATAATGATCATGTTATTGATGCCACATTGACTGGAGGTCCTGCAAGGTGGGTAGTTCTAGAAGGAAACTAATAAAGTTTTCCCCTGTCCAGTCATGTCCAACTTTAGTGGGGTGGGTGCTCATCCCCATTTCTTGGCTGAGGGAACCAGCCTTGTCCGAAGAGAGTTTCCATGTTCATGTGGCTATAGGCCAAAGGCGCATGGGACACTGTTCCCTTCCCATCAAAGTGGTACCTATTAATCTACCCACATTTGCATGCTTTCAAATGTAGGCAGGAGCTGGGACAGGAGCTCACCCTGTTGTGTGGAACTCAGGTCTTGAACTCGGGCTGTAAGTTCTCCCACAGACATACTTAGTGTCTTTAATGGCTGAGCCGTCGTGCCCCAGTGTTGGATTAGAATGAGTCAAATTCAGCCTTGGAAGCTCACTAAGTGCCTTTATGCCAAGGACTCTCTCAGCCCATTATCTGCACGGGGTAATTGTGGGAAAGATTGGAGGAAGGTGTGCTGTATATGCCGCCCTGGGTTCCTGACAAACAGGGCACGAGACATCCACGACCTGTTTATTTTTGAAAAAAACCTTCACAGCAGCCTAAGTTGGTATTTACTTTATCACCAGAAGTACCTTCCTCTTATATTGCAACCTTGTCACATTTCCTAACTTTAAATACATAAATTTATCTTTCGTTGCTCAAAGTCTCATATAGTAAAATTATGGTACAATATATAAAATATCTACCCTTCTCTTCTCTCCCCTACCTTATAGGTACATTAACCATTCCTGTGCACCCAACTGTGTGGCTGAAGTGGTAACCTTTGAACGGGGACATAAAATCATAATTAGCTCTAACCGGAGAATCCAGAAAGGGGAAGAGGTATGGTTTATATGGCTTTTAGTACCATACATTTTTTTCATATACTGAATATTCTGCTCTTTTTTGCAACGAACAAAATACTCGGTATCGATGGCTGGTAGACAGAATCTTGTTGCTCTCTAGGCTGAAGGCAAAGTCTGTAGGAACCTTAAGAGTTTCTACAGAAAGCAGTTTCCCATCTGAAATGCATTTTTGTTTATTTATTGAAGACTGGCATGTTTATGATCTGAAGGGAATTTTTTTTTTGGCAGAGGACACTTTAGCAGCTGGAGCAATTTGCCCTTTGTTAAAATGCAGGCCGAAGGCATTGGTTGGGAGGGGGAGTTATGTCCCCTTTAGGGCAATGAACTGAGATTGAATTAACACGTTAATGAAATAATATGTTTTTAAAAAAAAAACAATTCAGAAGCAAACCTTGTCCAGGAAATAATAAGGAAGGACCTGAATTATATCCAATAGTTCCAGAACTAAAAACAATATTCTAGGGGTGTCCTGAGATTATTTCTCTTTTAAGACAGTTGTTTCATGCCCCTTATTATAGGGTTGGGTTGTTTATAGGCCAGCTTGGTCTAGTGGTTAAGGCTCCAGGCTACAAATGAGGTGGTGAGTTCTAATCCTGCCTTAGGCATGAAAGCCAGCCAGGGGACTTTCCCTCTTTCTCAGCCCAGCCCACCTCACAGGGTTGCTATTGTGGGAAAAATAAGAGGAAGGGTTATTAAACATGCTCGCTACCTTGAGTTATTTATAAAAAGGTAGGATAAACATAAACAGATTGTGTATAAATCTCATTTTTATAGAGAAGTTTATGTTGAAAATGCATCTATCTTTTAATTCTGGAATAATAATTAAAGCTATTTTCATTTCAGCTGTGTTATGATTATAAATTTGATTTTGAAGATGACCAGCACAAGATTGCATGTCACTGTGGGGCTGTAAACTGCCGAAAATGGATGAACTAGATGCATTCCTTACTCCCTCTGAGGGCTGCGTGTCCCAAGGAAGAAGTGATTTTTGATGCTGTTCATTTGCAGGGTGGGGATGTGTTATGTGTATGAAAACAATCACTTCTCTCAAGTTATCTCTTCTACTCCAGTGTAAAGTGAGCACCAGAAGCCAGCTGGCAGAATATGGAGTTAGGCCTGGCTTCCAGGCACCCAGAATGGAAACTGATCTCCAGACCAGTCCAGCACTTTTGATTTCATTAAAAGATAAATTTCTTTTCACTAAAGAGAAATCAGACTCGGGCAGAGAAGCTGTGGCTGACCTGCTGAAGGGCAGTGGGGCACTAATGAATGTAGACTGAAATCACCAGCGTAAGGGAGATATCCAAAGTGCTGGCCACAGCCTTACTTACTAAAGGGGCAGGCCCTCTAAAAACAGGAAAAAAAATTAAAAACGTAGACACCACTGAACAAGGAATGTACTGAAATGACTTCCTTAGGGATAGAGCTAAGGGAAAAATAACTTGCACTAAAATACATTTAAAATACTTGATTCCATGAGTCAGTTTATTGTAGTTTTGATTTCTGTAAAATAAGAGAAACTTTTTGTATTTATTATTGAATAAGTGAATGAAGCTATTTTTAAAAGGAAAAGTTAGAAGCCAAGCTGCTGCTGTTACCTGCAGAACTAACAAACCCTGTTACTTTGTACAAAAAATGTAAATATTTTGAGGATAAAAGTTCAGTATAAAAAATAGGAATTGACCAAATGCTACCAGATCTTGCAGCAGTTCGGGTGCTTATTAAACTTAATAGGGATGTTACAATATGATTTCATGTATTAAACATGTCATTACAATTGTCATGGGTAACCAAAATCTCAATTTAAGAGAGATTTTACTTTATTTTTTTAATCTTTTAAGCAGGCTCAGTTATGCTGTATTGACTTTTTTTTTAAAGCAGCCCTTCAGATTGATTAGACAGCATGTAAATTACAGCAGTGGTTTTTGTAGATGTTTGAGGAAACTTAGGCTGATCTATTTTATTTGTATTATATTGTTACATCCCTATTTCTTAAATCAGGTTTTTTTGTGTGTGTAGAATATGTGATAACTGTGAATAACTGCTAAAACCACCCAAACTAGATGCTGAACATTGATTTTGTTTTCCAACAGAAATAGTGGAGATTATATGAACTGTTCAGCTTACACTAAAATTATGTAATGAAACTAGGAATGTGTAGTGAGAGCGTAAGTCAATAGCTGCCTTCTTGAAAAGTAAAATCAAGGAAAAAAATTATAGGAATTGTGCTTTCAGCTGCAGGACTCTGCCAATAGGATTTTGAGGAAAAAAAAGTAATTTAAAATGTGTTTGTATGAATTGTTTTTGTTTACATTTCTTTTAAAAAAATAAACACTTTGTGTTTGCTTGTAGAACCCTAATCAACATTTTGAACCAGGTTAGCTTTTTTATTTTGTACTTTTAATTCTGGTACTGACACTTCACAGTCTAAATATTAAAAAAATGAAGTTTTTTTGTGTGCACAGCTAAAGTGGACTGTAAAACTGGTAGTATATTCAGTGATACAGGTCTGAACTTGTAATGTATATGGCATGATGTATTTTTATCTTACAGAATAAATCATTGTATATATTTTTCTCTTGATAATAGCTGTATGAAATTTGTTTCTTGAATATTTTTCTTCTCTTGTACAATATTCCAACATCCTACCAGTATTTGTCTTACAGGTTTTTATTCTGTTCTGTATAATAGTTATCTAATGTTGGCAAAAATGATTTTTTGAAGTATACAGAGTGTTATGGGCTTTGAAATTTGTGGAAACAAATTTAGAAAATTGGCATTTACAAATAAAATATTTTACATCTATAAATATTTTAATATTTTCCTTTATGTCAGGATGCAGCACATCCTGAATATATTATCTCCAGGGATACACCAAAGAGGCTGTTTTTGCCATCAAGAAGATACCTTAGATAGCTCAATGCTGTACCCAAATCCCAATTCTACAAAAACAGATGCATATGTAATATAAAAAGTATAGAAAACATAATTGTGCAGATTATGTTTTATGCATAGCAGAACATATTATTTAATAAATGATCATGCTAGTAGTTCTAGTTTTTTCCATTTTGGACATCCTTATCAGTTATAGAACCTGCTTTATTTTTGGATTTTTTTAAAAAAGCCTATTTAAAACTATTGTAAGCCCTCTCTTTCTCCCCCACAAAGCTTTTGATTATATCTTATGAACAGAGCACAGTTGATTCTGCACACTTAATTAGGTAACCTCCTGGACTAGGAAGAGCTTTCTACTACTAACAGACTGGCTGGTTTCACTGAATTAAAATAAAAGGTACTGTTACAAAAGTTAAAAAATCATAAATGGCATAAGGTAACCAAGCATTTAATGTACAATAGAAACCAAAAGGACAGTTGCTAATATGAGTGTCAAAAACACCTAGTGTTAATAATAAAAAATGCAATACAAAATACATAAAAATGGATATTTTTCTCTCTCCATGATATTGCAAAGATAAATCATAAAACATTTTTCTAGACATACTTTTTATGTGCTGCCTGATTTTAAAAAGGAGTATCAAAACCTTAACTAGAATCTAATCCCATTCGCAATCCTTAATGTGGACTTTAAACTACACTGCATAAATTAAGGACCAGGTTTCCCAATGGAAGTTTTCAATCCATTATCAAATTCAAGCTTCTCACAAATATTTGTGTGTATCAATAACTTGTAAAATGATCTGTTTTTTTTAACCTCTTCCCGAACAAATGGGGTAAAACTGAATATGATAAAAATCAAGTAACAACTTAGGGTAATCACTTAGCTGCCATCTGAAGTTATAACTGATCCAAATGGGGATTTTTTTTATGACCTGGATTCAAAATTCTGATGATGGAGCCTTGTCCCTCCACAGTCGCCTAACCAAAATTTGGGCACTTTTCAAAATAGCTCCGTTTATGGCCAGCTGCAGCATCCCACAATCATTGGCCGTGTTTTACGATGGTTTTGCCAAAAACTGACATTTACATCCAATGTTCAGCAAAAGGTGTCTCAAGAGAGAACCATTGGTTTGCCTAACAATTGCTGCAAAAGGTTGTATGCGACATGCAACCGTAATGGGCAGTGTCTATTATAGTCACATATTACCTGTAAACTTTTTAAAAATGCTGTCGCGTACTGTGGCATTTCAAATTGCTTTGGAAGAACAGAAAAGTTATGCCACCTGCCCTTTGCCCCTCGTTTGTCAATCATTCTCTCATGCAGAATTTCTCAACCTTAAGTTTGAGATATCTGCCTTTCAACTCCCAGAACTTCCCAGGCAACATGCCAGGTGAGGAATTCTGGGAATCAAAATCCAGACTGTTTTGATGCTGCAAATCCAATAGTCGCCCCGTATGGGCTTCCTGGCACATAAGGGAGCCTGAGGGGATGGGGGGGGGGGTACAGCACTGGAGCTGCATTGAAGCAGGCAAGTGCTACTTGGTCTTCGGAATCATCAAAATGGGACCCTGAACTGGTTAAAATATTATAGGACATTGAGATGGACATTTTATTAGATTAAAATTAATAAAATTATTTACAAAAAAGACAAGAGTTAAAACGTAATTTTCTCCAGAATCCCAGCCATAAATTCAAATGGAAAAAGTACCATAATACTTCTGCAAAAAATACTGGCAAAACACGGTAGTTTTCTGACAGACCATTTAGGCCGGCTTCATTAGATGCATTCACTAATTAAATTACATTGTCCTAATTATCATTTAAAATATTTCTCTACACTGTTGGACTCCGAGGAATGTCATCGCACTTCTACTCCTGCAGAAAGAAGGGGCAAGAAATGCAACCACTTCTGCTCCAACTTGAAGATTGCCGTGCACTGTGATTTCTGACCTTCATTAAAATAGTTTCCTTTAAGTGTTCAGGGATAGAAATAGCAGCAAGGATTGCCAGCCTCAGAAAATAATGCAGAAAGCTAAGAGTCCCTGCACAAGTGGGCATTCCTTGAGGCGGTAGGTACTCAATTCTCCAAGCGCCACTGCTGAAGGGAGGAGCCATCGCATATGGCCATGGTGACGTAGCCTTTGAGATTAAGTGGATCAACCATCTTCATGCACTGCCCAACAGATACTTGATACAGCCTATTGTTTTTCTGCAGAGAGAAACATAGCAGGTGAGATAGAACAGTTCCAAACCTATTTTTGCAGCCAAGTTATTCCTTTTAGCAGGCTTATGTACTTAGGTGCTCCCGTACCAGCTCTGCCTTTACTAGCAATAGTAACAGCAATAACATTTAGACTTACATACTGTACCATAGTGCTTTACAGCACACTCTGGGCAGTTTACAATGTACACATTATTTGAATATTGGCCCCAACAATCTGGGTCCTCATTTTACCGACCTCGGAAGGATGGAAGTTGAATTAAACTTGAGCCTGCCAGGATACAACACCAGGCAGTGGGCAGAGTTTGCCTGCAATACTACATTCTAACCACTGCGCTACCAGGGCTGTATAGATTTTACATTTTAGTCTTCATAAACTGCAACTTACTCATCAAAACATTACTTCTGAATAATTCTGTCAGCATCAAAAAAAACCCCATTGAGACACATATTCCATGCTGCCCATATAAACCTACTCATCTGGTCTTGAAAGGCCAAGTTTTGATTAACAGTACTTTCATTCTTCCACTAGTTTTTTGCTTCTATAAATTTATTAGTCACCAATAAAATTAAAATAATTTTAATTAATGATAATTGCTGCTTCAGAATTCCAGATTTAGACCATGGCTACTTCTACCAATGAATTAAGACTAAGTATTTTGGCATTGTTCTACTCCTAACAGGTATTAGTGGGCATTGGGCTACAAGGCAGGAGACTGGGAGTTCTAGTCCCACCTTAGGCATGAAAGCCAGCTGGGTGATTTAGCCCAAATCACCTCACACCTCACCACATTGTGTGGGAAAAAGAGAAGGAGAAAGAAGTATTAGGGATGTTCACCACCATGAACTACTTCTAAAGTAGTAAAGCTGGGATAAAAACCAAATAATCGTGCTGAAAGGCAAGGATTTAAGCTTTCAAAAACATCAAAACTGGTCAAAATCTTTCTGTCCATGTGACATATTCCTAATTGGAGGCCTTGCTATGTGAAGGACCCACAGCCAATAAGGTTACGGTAGGCATTCTCGTGAATATCTAGCTTTCACAATACTCTGTATAAACAGGAAATGATCCATGCACAAAGCGAACCAATTCTCAAGCTTATATAAACTTTTAACAACCTTTAGCCAGAACTGCACTAGACTGAAATTCATCCTGGCCAAATTCACTTACCCCAAGTAGCCACTGCTGAGATCCTCCGGAGCCATGACATTTCATAAGGCGTGGTGGATCGGACGTGCGCGTTTCAGATACATCCAAACACAAGAGGTTATTTAAGATTAATTCATGATCCTCGTTATATATCCATACCTACGAAAATGATTACGAATATTTTAGGATCTCTAGGAACCAATGAATTGAGGGTGGTTTAATCATGAAGGGGAGAAAACTTCATACGCTTCTCTTTCATTGTGTCAGTATCTTCACTACATTTTCATCTGCTTTGGTTTTCCATCCTGGAGCAAAATTATTTCTTACTGCAGGAGATGTTATTTAAGATGACATGATGTTGATTTACCCAAATAATTATAAAATTAACAAATCAACCAAATCACGTCTGCTCATATTCTGCCATTAATTAATAACATTAGCTGAATATACAGATGCTAATACTGAATGAAAAGGCACTTACAGCTGAATACACACCTAGCAAATAACAAATAGTTTCCTATTAATTTTGCTTCTGTTTGGATGATCTCAAAAGACCCCACCCACCTACCATTTGTTTCCATCTGTCTGTTTCACAGGCATATTTCCAGTTCATTAGATTTGTTTCATGTAATATTTGCTTAAATTCAGAACTTCTTTCCCCAACTTGATATTTTCAGTATCAGGTATATGTCCCATAATCCCACCCAAAGTGTCCAAGGGATTTGGAAAACTGATTCAATACATTTGAAAGGCAGCTAATGAAACAAGCTGGAAGCAAGTTGCCACGCGGAACACAATTTTAACCAAGGTACCCCTTAATATTTAATATACAGTGATTGATTTCTGAAAATATTGAAAAGATTTCAGGGAAAACATTAATTAAAAAGTGATTTATTCCCCCGTTTCCATAGAGTAGCTCAGTTTAGGCATAAATGTAAACCTATCTATAGATTAGTATTTTTTTAATTTGTCATCCATTAGTGCGAACTAGTCAATGGAGATTCTCAGTCATACAGGTCATGGTTGTCCCAAAGGTGCTTTTTCAAAAGGCAACTGAACTTTGTTTCCCCTTGAAGACATTTTGCTCCTCATCCAAGCAGCTTATTCAGTTCTGACTGAATGGTGGAGGATGGAAGGATTTATATTCCTTGCGATCATCTAGTCGTTAGCCCTCTTTCTGAGAGTCACTGAAGCCACTTAGAGGTTTATCTGTGCCCTCAGGGTCACCTGAAGAGTGCAAATGGGGTTGGAACCTTCTTGGAATGGCTGAAAGGACCGTGTTGTAAACAGGAGATAGATAAACAACCACTTCATAAATGCATGGCACAACATAGCACTTAGCAATAGCACTTAGACTTATATACCACTTAACAGTGCTTTTACAGCCCTCTCTAAGCGGTTTACAGAGTCGGCCAATTTGCTCCTAATAATCTGGGTCCTCATTTTACCCACCTCGGAAGGATGGGAGGCTGAGTCAATCTTGAGCCTGGTGAGATTTGAACTGCCAAATTCAGAGCAAAAAAATGTCACAAAATTGAGTGCAACCCGCAAAGGCAAGCAAAGAGTTTGGACAACGGTGGATTAAAGCAGTGGTTCTCAACCTGTGGGTCGGGACCCCTTTGGGGGTTGAACGACCCTTTCACAGAGGTCCCCTAAGACCATCGGAAAACACATATTTTTGATGGTCTTAGGAACCGAGATACCAATTTGATGGTTGGGGGTCACCACAACATGGGGAACTGTATTAAAGGGTCACGGCATTGGGAAGGTTGAGAACCAATGGATTAAAGTAAGGCAGCCCTCTGGGAAAATAGGAACACGACATGTGAAAATTAGCAAAATCAGCAAAAAAATAAGGGGTTTAAGGAAACTTGCCTGATTTTTATTACTGTAGTCACATTCCCTGACCACCACAAGTCCTCCTTTTTGACTCGGGTGGCTTTGCGCCGCCAGACATTTATTAGTGTGAAGGTGATGCAACTATAAGGAGAAGAAACAAACACACTGAGAAGAGAACATCCGATGTGAACAGAGGTCATATTCGCAACCACCCTTCCGTCCAACATTCCTATTATATTCTCTAAGAACAAAAGTGTGAGGAACAAAAAAAAAAAGATTAAATATAAATTACCAACCAACGTTTTCAGCGTTATTACACTGAGATATTTCACAAATGAAATATCTGTCTCTTTCTATCATTAAAACTTGCCACCATCCTGCTGGGCCAAGAATAAACTTGGCAAAAAAAGATACACGATATGCAGAGGCATAAGGTAGATCTCTCCTAACAAACCATCCGATCACCTTGTATGGCTACAACTGCAATATTTAGGTTGTGTAAAACTTTACTTCTAGAAGTGGAGACAGTGTAATTTTTGAGAAATGTTAGTACTTGGCGGCTTTAAAACACAAGGTATATAAATAGAAAACTAACTGGCACAATTATTACACTTTTTAAAAAATTTAGTGCTAGAAACCAATTTCTATAGAAGGACTTTATATTGAAAGTAGAACGGTCACAGTACAGTACAGACAGGATCTAATTTTACACAACCACGTAACAAATCATCAGCAGTATTAAGAAGGGAGACGGGAATTAAATGGTTAATTATAGGCAAGCTACAGAATTCTGGAAGACTGCTTTGTTTCCGACAGTATATAAGCATACCAAACAGATTGATAATTTTTTACAAAAATCAGAATATCTGTCTGGACAGCTGGGATGGATAATCATCTACACACAGACACTATTTGTTCACAAAAGAAGTACAAACATATTTGGGGACTTGATATAAACATCATTTTTATAGGATAAAGTACTCAAAACTGATTCTGATACAGTTACAACCTGTTTACAAAAAAAGTAAAACTGAAACTCCATTTTTATTATTTATCCAACTCTCACATTCAGCATTTTGTTCCACCGTTTCAAAGACTGAATTTAAGAACAACTTTATCTGATCTCCATCAAATTTCAATATAGGTAGTCCTCGATTTAGAACCATTTATCTAGTGACCATTCAAAATTTTGACGGCACCGAAAAAAGGTGACTTATGATCCTAGCAACCATTGCAGTAACCCCCATGGGCACGACTGGCAGGTGACTTTTATTTATGACGGTTGCAGGGGTCATGTGATCACCCTTTTTGACCTTATGGCAAGCAAAGTCAACGGAGAAGCCAGAGTGACTTAACAAATGCAATGATTCGCTTAACAAATGTAGCAAGAGAGATGGCACATTGGGACAAAACCATATTGATTCACTTCACAACTGTCTCACTTAACAACAGAAATTTAGGGCTCAATTGTAGCCGTACATCACTTGTATATGCCTAGAGATTCCTTCCTTGATGGCATCTTTTCCACCTCCATGTAACAAGAAGACAAAATGATTGAATGATGTATACAAAGCCGTTTTAAAGACTTTGCTATGAGGTCAGAAAATTGTCTTACACAGTCTATGAAACAGGAATTGTTATACATAAGAATCTGATTTTTATGCTAAAGCATGAATTAGCCACCCAATTTAATTTGTGAAGAGTAGATTCAAAACTAAGAAAAAAACAAACTTCTTTGAAAGACGAACATGCTTTCCCAAAAAAACACAAGGGGCTCAACTAGAGATAGACATGAGCCATCAAAGGGAGTTTGCTTTCCTTCCCTTTTTTCCCCCCTTGTCCAGAAATCAAAGTCCACTTTGATTTAAATTCAGCCCAAATAGGGAAATAAACCCTTTGTGTTCTGACTCATCCAGCAGGAGGACGACTCAGGGATTCAACACTGCATGCAGGTTAAGAAGACAGCCTTATCGGTTCATGATAGCCAAAAAGTGAAATCTGGTAGCACTAACAGATTTTATTTATAATCAAGCATTCGGTGGTTAAAATGTTGTCCTATAATTTTGTCTTTCTTCAGTCAGATGTCAAACTTGTTTCCAGGATTCTCAATTACAGGTATGGTTACAATTACTCTGTGGAGGTTGAGAACTGCAGAATTCACATGCACCAAAGATTTTGGGCTACCTGGAAAGGTATTAACCCATGATGGCGAAACTATAGCATGCGTGCCCAAAGTGACATACAGAGCCATGTTGCCTCGCATGCGCAGCGTCGCCTGATCCTCTTCCAAGTTTCTGGCGTGCATGCGTCAGCGGGCTCTCGTGCATGCAGCAGTGCCGGAAATTGGAAGAGTGGTTCTTCCATTTTCTGGCATGAGCGCCGGCCAGCTAATTATCAGGTGCGCATGCACACCAGTAACCAGTAACCAGTGTGGCTCGGAGGAGAGCCTTCTCTGTGGCTGCCCCGACCCTCTGGAACGAACTCCCCGTGGAGATTCGAACCCTCACCACCCTCCAGGCCTTCCGCAAAGCCCTTAAAACCTGGCTGTTCCGACAGGCCTGGGGCTAAAGAGCTGTTGCCCCCCCCCTCGAATTGGTATGACTGTTGTGTTTTAATTATGCATTGTTTCTTTATGTCGTTTAAATTCTTGTTTGTATCCCCCTTCCCTGGTTGAGTTGTGAGCCGCCCTGAGTCCCCTTCGGGGAAAAGGGCGGCATATAAATAAAATCAACATCAACATCAACACACACTGGAAACCGGACGTTCATTTTCCAGTGCTGTATGCCCCCCGAGCAGCTCTTCTTCCGGGTTGCACCCCAGATGAGCGCGCACAAAAACAACTCGGTGCCAAAAAGATTCGCCATCCCTAGTCTTAACCAACACTGTGGAGACTGTAACATGTTAGCTCACTAACTGATGGGATACTTGTAATCTCTCACACATATAACCTGCTTCTGCAAAACCATCCCACCTCCCCATCTGCCATAGCTTCATCCCAATCTAAATCAGCTACTTCAGCTTAACCATTTTGTGCCTCTGATGAACTGAATGATGAAAAAGAGTTTATGCCTTATAATAACATTTATTAGTCTGAAAAAGCGCTACTGGACGCCTCCTGATTCTGGGATGGATGCATGGTTTTTGATTGCTTGATTTCTATTAGCAACAGCACTTAGACTTATATACCGCCTCACAGTGTTTTACAGCCCTCTCTAAGCGGTTTACAGAGTCAGCCTATCGCCCCCAACAATCTGGCTCCTCATTTTACCCACCTCGGAAGGATGGGTCAACCTTGAGCCGGTGAGATTTGAACTGCCGAACTGCAGCTAGCAGTCAGCTGAAGTAGCCTGCAGTACTGCATTCTAACCACTGCACCACCTCAGCTCTTAGCTGATATTTAGAAAACGCATTTAGATTCTTTTACCTGAAAGATTTGGCATGTTAATAATATAGAATTCCCTACAAGATTATGACAGCTATTGGATTGATCGACTTAAAATGGATATTTAGCAAGTTTATGGAGGGCTGGCATAGGACTGCTATAATAGCTATATAAGTAAATCTACTGTATTTTGAAACTCTGCTTTTAAATATGAATGGATAGTAGACAGGAAAACAGGGAGGGCTGTAATTTTTGGAAATACACCACTATAACTAAGAGTGGGCATTTTTAAAAAAGATGACGGCTCCTTGGCTTTATAATATACTCTGCCTAGAATTTAGATTAAAAAGTTATAACCCTTTTAGATCACAGGTGCGACCACCAAAATAAATCTCTTTGATTTCTGCTGATTTCTACATAGCTCCTTTGTACTGTTTATATAGCTAAGAGAAGCTGCAGACTCAAGGAGCGGAAGCTATCAGAACAAAAGGTGAATGTGTACTTTTAACCTGGTAAGTAGGGCAGTGCTCCAGTTACATCATCTTCAGATTGATCCGAAAAGGCAGAAAATGTTAGGCAAGCCATGTGCCTTCACAGGCTGTGAAGCCCTTGCTGATAAAGGAAATCACATTGCAAGTGTGCTTATTAAAAAAAAAAACTGATCACCACTGACCATTCAGCTATGATGGGGGGGGGGTCTGCCTTAGTTTTTAGTGCAGGCTGTAGAAAACATTCAGAAAGATTAAATACTATTTGCCCAAAAGGAAACCAAATGACACAACAGTCAGACATCTTCATCCCAACTACTGCAGCGTTATTACTTATTTTAAAGCTAAACTTCTGTATTGTACTAATATACTTCCTTTCCCTTCAAATACCACTTGAAAATTTCCACTCCTAGATTTTTAAGAGCTCGGATTTAAGCAAATCTGAAGAATAGCCTCTTACCCTTCCTTGTTGCAGTATTTTTGGCCTTTTCTGTCCTTTATTGAAAAAGACCGGAGGCTGAACCTTGGCATTGGGCCCAGAGATTTGCATCTCTGGATACACATTGTCTAAATACCATTTGAATGACTTGCAGTTCAATTTTTTTCTTAATTCCACACGGTCAGTAATATTCCCATAGTTCCTTGTTCGTAGCTCTGGACGCAAGGCAAAATACTGTTCCTGTTTGAAAAGATTAAGGTAGCAAAGAGAGTCACTGTTATTCCTGTTATGGGAAACTAAGTCTAAGAACAGCTAGTCCTCAATGAACGACGGTCATCTGCCGACTGATAACTCTGTTGATAAGCAACGTGTGGAAGTGTGATGTCATGGGACCGCTGATTGTGGCTGTTGAGCGAATCCTGAATGGTCTTGGGTGTTACTTGCTCACTCTTTGCAATCTTCTCTGGCTTTTTGTTGACCAGCGTTGAGGGTCACAAACGCTGATTGTATGTGACTGCAGGATGCTGCAAATACTGTAATTGCAAACCGATGGCCAAGCAAGCCCCCGAGTGGTAATTACATGAGGCTACAGTGGCCACAATAAGAGGATCAGTTGTAAGTCTCCTAATTCAGCCTTGTTGTAACTTCAAATGGTTGCTGAATGAGTGATTGTTAAACAAGGACTACCGGTAACAATGGCCTTTATGGTGGGAGGAAGCTCATTTCTCTGAGCTATTCCTTCAAATTCTTTCCTAGGTAAAAATTACAAAATACCACTGAAAAAAAATTAAGGTTCTATATGTGTTTCCAACATTTATGCCTCTGTTCCCTCCCCATATAAATTTCCAGAAACATTCTAATAATCAAAAGTACTAATGCCCTGGAAACGGAAGATATAACGATGCTTATTTCTTCCAACAACCATAACATCAATAGATTTTTTTTCAGGAAGGTGGGAAAAAATCCATCTTTTGCTCCCTTCACAGGTTCACTGAGGTATAACTCTTGTCCCACCCACCCCGCCTCACCCAGTAATATATAGTTGTCACGGCCTTGCCTTATATTCATCCATCCACACATGTGCGAGGCGTAGAGAATTATGTGCCATTGTGTCCTGCCCTCCTGGAGACCCATAGGGACGCCTTTTACGGAAGATGTGCCCTACTCTGGAGCAAGGGATGATGAGAAGTTTGCCTCCACACATCCAAATCTGTTCGGAAATAGAAGGACTTAGTAAAATATTTGTACTGAAGGCAGGTGATCTTAGACACAAAATCTAGTTTCTGGAAAGGTTTTGCCTATTTGCGTAACTGTGACGTCTGGATCTTATTAATAGCCGAATGATCCCATTCAGGATGGCAACTGTCATCAAAGATTAATGTTCAGCTCTGTACTCCTCTCCCAAAAACACAGAATGAAAGCAAGGAGTTTTTGACCACCGTTATACAGAAGTCCTTGGCTTGTAACAGTTCACTGAGAGACTGTTCAAAGTTAGAATGGCACTGAAAAAAGTGACTTTATGACCATTTGTCACTGATACAACAGTTGCAGCATCCCCATGGTGACGTCATCATAATTAGGACACTTGGCAACTGGCTCATATTTACAACCATTGCTGTGTCCCGGGGTCATGTGATCACCGTTTGCGACCTTCCGACAAAGTCAATGGGGATTCACTTAACAACTGGGTTACTAACTTGTTAACTGTAGTGGTTCACTTGAGACAAAAAAAAAGGCTGTAAAACGGAGCAAAAGTCACTTAATAAATGTCTCACTTAACAATAGAAATCTTGGGTCCAATTTTGGTCGTACGTCAAGGACTACCTTTATTGTTAAAGCAAGATATCTGAGGTCCAAGATATTTGAGGAGCAGTCTTGGGTGCCAAACTCTGCAAACAAATCAGTTTTCTAAGTTCATCATCAAATTGTCTTCACTCCAGAAATATGTTCAATTGCCTAAATTCAAGCCCTGTCCCTTCCCAACAACGGCCCCACAAACTATATGCCTCTCAGTTTTTTATCACCGTTATATATAACATATATTTATATCTTAACCTATATGCAGTATATATAGAAAACAGATGGTAGCTAGATAGCTAGATAGCAAGAGAGAGAGGTATCTCTTATAACAGTTCTTCCTGCTTTGAGATAAATAATATTTCAATTACTCTGACAATAATTTCATGTGTCTCTATATATAAAAGTTTTTTTGTGTGTGTATGTGTGTGTGTGTGTGTGTTCTAGCATAACTCTGGAACGCCTCAAGCAATTTCATCCAAACTTGGTACACAGATGGCTTACTCTTTGGAAACAAATACTGGGGGGGGGGGGGGTGTTAACACAACCCTAACACCCCTCGGTGTGGGTGTTCTGTTAAGATACAGCCTGTTGTGCCTTAAAATGGCTTTTACTGCACAGCACAGTGGAGTTGCCATGGTAAGGGCTTCACAGTACTCCACAAAGGGGCTCCTCTGGTAAGGGGGAAAATCCAACATTAGAAATTATGTTTGGTCCGGATATTTTCCCCTTATAAATAAATACCAGGGCAATGCCAGGTTATCACCTAGTGCTAGATAATTTTTCTAGTATGTCGCAATGGATGCTTTACCTGAAATAATCTCAGAGAAACTATTATTCTAGAATTAATGTTTAGCTTTTTGGAGGGGTTTTTTGTTTTTGTTTTTTGAAGATAACTTCATCTTTCTAGCTATTTAAAATCAGAAAAATTCATACTACTGTTGTCTTCGATGCTACAGAAAGTGATCAATAATGTGCAAACACCTCCTAATTCTGAAAGCAGCCTCCATCAATCATCCAAGAACAAAAAAAGAATGCCCACTAGTAAATCCCAAAAAGAAACATACCCGAAATGATATTTCCAGATTTTCCCCTCCCCAGATGTCCATGCCGCTGTCATACTGTCCAAGCGCATTGAAATATTCTCTGTCCATTGCGAACAAGCCTCCTGCCATTGTGGGGGATCTAAGATGAAAATGAAATCTTCAGCAAAGCCCTGGCAGAAGTGGGAGTAAGCAGTGGGAAACATAGATCCACAAAGAACTTCCTACATCAAGAGAATATTTAAACCTAACCCCTTCTTGGAGCAGCCTTAGGAGGAAGCAGTGGTCAGTGCATGAATGGATCAGGGCTTGGCCACCAGTGCGGCCTTGGTCAAACATGGAGCTATTGATTTGGCCCTCTAAGACAGTCCCAGTTTCTGATGTGGCCTCTTGGGAATACTGCCCACCCATGCTCTACATACTACTCCTATGGTTTCATAGGATGGCAACAGAGAGCAAGGTTTAGTAACTGCCTTGTAAATTTAATAGATAAAATAAAAGAAGCAGTTGATCATAATAAAAGCAATAAAAACAAGAGAGAACAAATTTTATTATTTACTGAACAAGACTCAATTCTTAACACCTTTTAAAAAAATAAAATAAAAATGGAATTCTTCCAAAGGTCTGGCTTTAAATCTTTAGTTAAACCGAAGCATTTTTCCTGGGAATGTACTATAAGCGAATATCAATTAATACATATTAACAAACAAATATTGAGGGTACTGATATTGAGGGTACTGATATTGTCCTCCCTCCATATAAAATTAAATGTCTGTGGTTTGGCATGATACGGTTACTGCATTTTTAACCCACACCCTTGGTGGAAGAAACTCGTAAAACCTCTTTTCTGGTTTTAAGTGAAACTGTTCACCCCATTAGAGCAGAGTTCCCCAGTTCCTTTCTGGGTTGGCAGCCCAGAGGGAGGGGCAGGTGCCTTTATGCATGTATGCGCACAAGCAAAAGGAGCCACTATTGCGAGGGGGAGTGCGTACATGCACGCACGCATTGGCCAGCCACTCACGCAGCTGGTAGCCAACAGGCCATGGCCCAGTAGTGGGACACAAGCCCACAGGTTGGCGGCCTGTATTGGAGGACAATATTTGAAATTGGGATGTCTCACCTGATGGGGGCGATGGCTTGTTCAGGTCCTTCCAACTCTGACAAAGGAACGAGATCCCATTTAAAGTGAAGGCCCCAGTTGAACCCTCCGCGGACAACAGGAGAAGAGCTGTAGGTCAGCGTGTCCGCACTGATGATATCAATCACAGGACAAACAACTGCCCTGCGGGATTCCTGGATGGGTGTCAGCAACGGCTGCAACCACATCTCGTTCACTTCACAATGGCTGTCCAGAAACACAAGCACCTTTCCTGGGAAAGTAAAAGCGGAAGAGGCATATGAGATACAGACTAACCAAATAACAAGAGTTGGAAGGGACCTTGGAGGTCTTCTAGTCTAACCCCCTGTTCAGGCAGGAAACCCAATGCCATTTCAGTCAAATGGTTCTCCAATCTCTTCTTGAAAACATCCAGTATTGGAGCACCCACAGCTTCTGGAGACAAGCTGTTCCACTGATTCATTCTTCTGTTAGGAAATTCCTCCTTAGTTCTAGGTTAGTTCTCTCCTTGATGGAGTTTCCATCTGTTGCTTCTTGTTTGAGACAAGAAGACAAGAGACTGCCCAAAAGCCCTCCTGAGAACACCATGGTCTCAAGAATCTAATTTACACGAGAATATTATGACATTTATCACTTGCACCTTTCAGCATGAGTAAGAGAAACTGGGAATTAATACTGAGATTAAGTGATAGGAAAAGAAACAGCAAGGGAAGGGGGGGGGATCCCTCAATATTAATGGAAAGTTATGTTTAACTGGAAAGTACAGAGTGAACTTGTTTTGTACCCAGAGATATTGTGGGCTTGGTTCCAAAATACTGCAATAAAGCGAGCTTTGAGGGTCCCAGTGAGTGTAAAAGTTTTATTTATATTATATTATGTTCTATTAAGTGTGCAATATCATTATGTCTAAAATAAGGTACATAGCTTAATTAAAAATACTTTAGTACTAAAAGCTAAACTTGAGCTCCAGTAGTTATAATCTTTTTGCTTAGAGCCAAGGTGGTGCAGTGGTTAGAGTGTAGCACTGCAGGCTACTTCAGCTGACTGCTAGCTGCAGTTCGGCAGTTCAAATCTCACCGGCTCAGGGTTGACTCAGCCTCCCATCCTTCCGAGGTGGCTAAAATGTGGAGCCAGATTGTTGGGGGCAAGAGGCTGACTCTGTAAACCACTTAGAGAGGACTGTAAAAGCACTATGAAGCGGTATATAAGTCTAAGTGCTATTGCTGGTGGAGGGTCTTATAAAAAATGCATTATCAGTGAGTCCAATAAAATGAAGTGCAATATAACAAGGTATGCCTGTATTTCTATATATTTTACTTTTGGTGGAAATTGTTAGGTACCAAGTGAACTGATATCACTACTGTAATCTCAACATATTTAAATAATAGTTGCAGTGTCCCGGGGACAAGGGATCACTTTTTGTCACCTTCTGATAAGCAAAGTCAATGGGGAAACCAGATTCACTTAACGACAATGTTGCTGACCACTGCAGTGATTCACTTTAAGAACTGTGGCAAGAAAGGTCATCATATGCAGCAAAGGTGACTTAATCACAGAAATTTTTGGCTCAACTGTGGTTGTAAATCAAGGACTACCTGTACTATATTCTACAGATTTATGGCAAACAACTCTTAGTCAATTTAGTGCATTGATAAACCTCACTATTCCCAATAATTCCATTTAGGAAGTGCTGGAATGCACAAGACAAGGATATAACATTACTACTTAAAAGGCACAAGGTGTATTGTGTATTGCCTGCATTAGTGCTGGATGTTACCTGTAGCATGGGAAGCTCCAACCATTCTCCCTCGAATTAGCCCTTCACGCTTTTCATTTCTTACTAGTTTCACTTTATTTGGAAGATTTTTTGTTAAATATATGTCCAAGTCTTCTTTTAAATCAGCTACAACAGAAGAAGGAAAGATGAAAAAAAATTGCTTTATAGCTATCCTAAACCTTTCCAGCTACTTCTCACATTTCTTCTATTTTAAAAGGCTGGCAAAACAAACTTGAAACGAAACGCAACAGCTGTGACAATTGTTAAAGTGTTCTTCCTTGTGGAAGGAAATGAGATAGCTGATTAATCCTAGTGACACATCTCTTCTCTAATAAAGACTGGAATTTAGAAAGGTATGTCAGAATGCAGGGCATAATTAGAAATGCAAGAGAACAGAGAAACAATCAGACTACCATTTAATGAACAGAATTCCATTTTTGGAAGCAACTTGCGTAGCCCATGATGTGTATCCTTAAGGCCCTCTCTGCAAAAAAAATTCCCTAATAGAGGGTGACGTGCAAAATATTTGGGACATTTTGCACTTGAAAAGCTGTGTCAAGTTTGAAATGCTCAGTTCAGTAATGGAGCAGCTGCCCTGAACATTCCACAAGTGTTTTGAACTTGAAATGTGTCTCTTGTGTGTTCAATACACCTGTTTCAAAGAGATTTACTGGGCTCAAAATACTTCCATAATAGCTGGAACCCTGTCAAAGTATTTCCAATAATGCTGGAACAACCTGTTTCAAATACCAAACAACTGCTCAAAATCTGAAATACTTGTACACTCCATACTATTGTTCTTATTTATTCCAGGAAGCTGAGGTTAAGACAATAAAACCTACAGCAGAGTCATATTTTAATCCAATTCTTCCTAGAACTGAATTGGCAATCTTCCTGTGCATACAAGCCAGAGGTCACGCCACAACCAAGGATGGGGAAGGCATAATCAAAATGACTATCTAAGGAGCTGGCCCTCTGTTTTGTGGGTTGTCAAAATATTATTATTTTTTTGGGACCAGTCATGTGATAGTGAGCCTATGGACCACAGATATCCCACCCCTACCCCAGAGCGACACACAAATCTAAGAATCTCTTACCTAATTCACTTCTATCATCCACCAAAATGATTTCATGGAGAAGACGAGATGGTGTTCGATCCAGAACGCTATGAACAGTCCGAAGCAAGGCCGAGAAAGCTTCATTATAGAAGCAAATTATAACACTGGCAGAAGGAAGATCATGAGGATATATTTTTTCTTTACACCTAGAGAAGGAAAAAATATATTATCCTATATTATCATGTCACTTCACTTTCCCTAGCCACCATAAAGTCATTTGGCTCTTGGAAGAAAATGTTTATTTTATGATAGCTTACTTTCTGTCCCTCGTATCTGGCACATCTCTGTGATATCCCAATCGGTTACTGATGAGCACGTTAAAAGCATGCTTCTGGTAGCCCAAATCTCTCACTTCCTGATCCTGTTCATTGAAAATCATACCTGAAACGGAGAATCCACTGATTCTGTTAATATATTAATAATGATTTTCTAAAATATCCCCTTAATCTCAAAATTTCCACTAAGGAGGCTTCCCAAAACAAGCTACTCTTCCTACAATGGTTTTGGTAATCTATCTTGAAACTCAAGAAAATTGGCAGGTAAACAGAGACCATCATGAATTCCTAGCATGAGCAATATAACACTATAATATCTGTTAACAACATTATGATATTGCAGCTCTATTTTTCACTCTTTGCATTAAAAGCCATAATTTGTCTGTCTGGCTTAATGCAAAGTGTGAACCCTGCCACTGTGGCTTATATATCATGGAATTGGTTTGATTAATTACCTCCCTGCGACCAATTAGATCACACAGATTGGGCCTCCTCCGTATTCCATCGGCCAGCCAGTGTCGGCTGGCAACCACAAGGAGGAGGGCCTTCTCAGTAGTAGCCCCGACCCTTTGGAACGAACTCCCCGTGGAGATTCGTACCCTCACCACCGTCCAGGCCTTCCGCACAGCCTTGAAGAACTGGCTAGCCCGTCAGGCCTGGGGATGAAGATAGTTGCCCCTCCCGAATGATGAATGCATGTTGCCTATTGTTTTTATTATATGTGTCTATGTTACTGTTTGCATTTCCCCTTCCCTGATTTTATGTGAGCCGCCCTGAGTCCCCTCAGGGAAAAGGGCGGCCTACAAATTTCAATAAAATCAAAAAAAATCAAAAAAAAAAATTAAATGATTTCCCGCTTTCATTATTTTTACAAGTGACTCATGGCTGCAAACATATCCAACACATCTTCCTCCTCCTATTGTCCCCACAACAACAACCCTGTGAGGTGGGCTGGACTGAGAAAGAGGGACTGGCCGAAGGTCACCCAGTTGGCTTTCATAGCTGTGGCAGAATTTGAGCTCACCTTCTTCTCTTGCTTTCTAACCTGGTGCTAGACTGGCCCTCGTGCCAGTATGTTAGGATGGCAGCTAATTCACCAAATTAGCTTTAAACCAAATTCTTCCTCCTGCAATATCTGAATCCATATGGATCATTAATTGGCTTAGGCAGACAACATCTCTCCAAAGGTCTCAGCCTCCGCCCAACTTTATCAGACTTTCAGACTGATTCAAAGATCAGTGCCTGGCCTTCCCCAATATGGAGATAACTACCTTAGTGCTCTATCCCTCCAACCAGAGGTGGGTATTCAGCAGGTGCTGACCAGTTCTGGAGAAGCGGTAGTGGAAATTTTGAGTAGTTCAGAGAACTGGAAAATACCGCCTCTGACCGCCTCTGCCCCCATCCATTCTCTGCCTCCAGAGTCCCAGCTGATTGGGAGGGAATGGGGATTTTGCAGTAACCTTCCCCTGCCACACCCAGCAAGCTATACCATGCCCACCAAGCTATGCCCACAGAACCAAACATTTTGAATCCCACCACTGGCTCCAACATACCCATTTCAGGGGAAAACTCTGTATCACTCCTGAGGAGATCCTGCACAGCATTTCCCAAGGGATTCCTGATCTTGCCATATCTGGGCTTAGATTCCTGCATTCGTCCTGGTCCGTTCACAAGCTGGGGATAGAATCTTTTGGAGAAGGGCTTCTGAGGTTCAAGCCCCTTGATGGGCACATTTTTAAAAGATTGGGCCTCTTCACTGAAATTAAAATAAATGAACAGCAGAACTGTCCAGGTTACCGAGGTAAAGAGACAGCCATAGCAAAAATAGCGAAGTGTGACACTTCCCATTGTAAACCTAGCATTGTTGTTGGCACATTTTCAATCCCCTAAAAGAAAATCAAAAGGGAAAAAAAAAGTAAGTACAGAGATTCTTCACTGTTGCATATTAACAGTTGGCCTTTCTGAAGAGAGACAATTCCAGATTAATTTTACACTGAAAATTACCTGCGTTTTCATTTTGCATAAATGCAAACAGCAGCAAACATTCTAAATTATATATCTTTAAAATCCATAACACTCATGTGGCATTAAGGAAGGCAATGAATATGATTTAGAGTTGCATAGAATTCTGTAAAGATTACATTTTCAATTTATCAGATGTATAAATATTTCAATTTGGTCTCGTATACTCATGATGTTTCTCTGCAAACAGTAGGGTGTAAATTAAAAGATTAGGGATTCTCATATTTTATCAAAAGCTCTCATCTAATTTTTTCCCATTTTTCAACTCCAAGACTGAGCTGGACTGTAACTTGCTATATTTTTAATTAATTGATTACTTGAAGTTTAATCTGTAATATATTAAAAACCAAAGTTTAAAGATTTACTGCTTGGAGTATTTGTCACTTAGGTCAAGTAACAACTAATTTTTAACAGAAAAGAATTTTTAGTAAAGCTTTAAACCAGCCATTAGTTCTATCTCAATTCAGCTATCTCTTTCTAAATGAAAACCTGAGACCCAGATAGGTTTTCTGGTTCTAATATAGGAATAAATCCTCAAAACACAATAGGAGGTTTAAAGAGAAGGAGAATCAGATTAAACAAGTGACATCTATATAATTTATAGAGTGGTTAAAACTGCAAGCAAGATTTTCTAAACTCTTGACATAAATTATATTCTATGTCCTCTTTATTACTGGTTTACGGATCTTTATCACTCCACTAGCAATTATATACATGTGAATTATTCTTCTGAAGTTTACAATACTTTCAACTCAAAGCACACAATCAGTATTCATTCTAGATCAGGGGTGTCAAACTCATGTTATCATGTCGTCATGTGACGTATTGTGACTTTATCTTCCTTCACTAAAGCGAAGTGAGTGTGGCCAGCGCGTGACGCATCCAACCCACAGGCTGCGAGTTTGACACCCCTCTTTTATACTAATCCAGCATCTAAGTAAGCACAACAAAACCACAGGGGGTATATTTAAATGCACAGAAATAGCCTCTTTGAATCGGTCGTATGATACAGTTCTTGACTGATTCCTTTGCTTATATAAAATCCTTGAATATTTCAAAGATTAATATGTATTTTCCTAATCTTAAATATCTGTGGTTCATGTAAGATGGACTCAGTGATCTTGAAACATAGGAAAAGGAGAAGAGAACTTATGAAGCATTTCTCTGCAGGACCTGGAACAGTCTGAAAATGATTTGGAAAAAATGCTTCTGAACTGGTATTACTCTTCACTCCTACCCATTGGAGCATCGATCTTTTTTTCAGCTTTCCATGTTAGTCTTTTAAAAATGTACCTTATTTTTTGGAGTATGACATGCACCTTTTTCCCTCAAAAAAGAGACTAAAAATCCTTGTGCATCTTATACACTGAATATAGCATTTTTTGCCTCCTGAAACCCCACCTCCTTCAGCAAAATGGCCGTGCATAGCTTTGAGGAGCCTAGCAGAGTGCTCCTGGGGGCTAGGGAGGGCAGAAATGAGCAAAAAACAGGCTGTTTTTGCTCAATTTTGCCCCCCCCCACAGCCCCCAGGAGCACTCTATAAGCCTCCTAAAGTCTATGCATGCCATTTTTTTGACAATGGGCCCATTTCCATAAAAAATGGGACAGTTTTTGCTCGTTTTTGCCCACCCACCAAGCCTCCTAAAGGATATTCATGCTTCTTTAAAAAAAAAAAAAAAAAAAAAACAAGGCCGTTTTTGCAAAAAATGTGCCGTTTTTGGGAGGAGTGCAAAAACCTTTTTTTTTTTAAATTTGCCTCTCTAAAACCTTGGTGTGTCTTATACTCCAAAAAATACGGTAGCTCTTTAAAGAGTCAAAAATTAATGCAACTCCTAAATCAAAGTCAATGGGGAAATCATAATTCACATGATATTGTGCCCTAATAACTATGGATGCTTCACTTAACGAGTGCAGCTGGAACTAATGTAGTAAGTAATCTGGTGCTGACATAAGACAGTTCACTTTATGACCATGTCATTTAGCAGCAGAGCAAACAACTGTATACAGGCAGTCTTAACTGACCACAATTGGCCTGCAACTCTTAATGCAGGCAGTCTTCAACTTATAACCCCAGTTGAGATCAGAATGCAGGATAGATATAAATAAAATAAACATATAAATAAAAATAAATAGTTCTTCAGTCACTACCCGTTTATGTCCTGGAGCATTTCTTCCAAATCAATTTTAAAATGAGCACAACTATATTAACAGTTTCCGTGTGAGAAGGCATAAACTTTAATATCGTTTGGAAAGAGCTAGAAAAGTCATTTACAGCAGAGTAATAATCAACTAAGGATCATGAAATTTCTCAAAATTATAAGAACCCTCATTTACACTGATCCATTAAAAGACTTATATTATTTCTCCTTGCAGAAGAAACCTTGATTATTTACATGTTTGGCAAAATACTTAGTTACAGAGGAACCTGAATTATTTGCCTTATTAAATAACTCTTGAGCATGATCAAATCCAAATTCCCAAAGAGGTCACATATTTTCAAAATCCTATGTAGCTAGGTCTCTTCTCTCGCGTATCTTAAATCTTACCCTCTTTTATAAGCAAGATGCCTCATTGTTCTCTTTTCTAAAATCTATTTAGGAATCACAAATAATAGCTTTTGTTTTTTTTATTCTGCCTAGGTAGGTGGGTGGGTAGGTAGGTAGATAGATCTGGGTGCAGCTGCATCTGCTGGGTTTCCCATCAGCTCCAGTCTCTGCTGGAGGAACATATCAGTCAGCATATTGCCTCAATGTCATGTTGCCATATTTGTCGTGTTGAGGGACTGCTGAGGAGGGTCAAACTATTTTCCAAAGCACCAGAAGGCAAGGCAAGAAACAATGGATGGAAACTAATCAAGGAGAGAAGCAACCTAGAACTAACCCAATATTTACTAAAGGTGAGAACAATCAACCAGTGGAATCAGCTTGCCTTCAGAGGCTGTGGGTGCTCCATCACTGGGAGCTTTCAAGAAGAGCCATTTGTCTGAAATGGTAAGGTCTGTCCGAGCAGGAGATTGGACCTCCAAGGTCCCTTCCAACTCTTGTTATTCTATGTTATTCTAATCCCATGCCACAAAAGGAGACCAAAGTCATCCAATGCAATCCACAGCTTTGCCACTCTCTGAGCGAACTTCACATAGGAAATGAGACAGAATGTGAAAATTACTAAAGCACAGAAGCCACAGGAGGCATCAAGGTTTTCTGCCCGTAGGAGAAATAGCCTGTGGGATATTTAATGAACCCCTGCCATCCTCTAATCTTTGAGGTGACAATCAGCATAAAGAAACTCACATAGTTTGGGCATGTGATATAGTTTGCCAATTTTGTTTGGCACATTTGAAAGAAACAACACCTGGGGAAGATAACAGATAAGATGGATGGATGGATAGAATCAGGGAGATCACTAGAAGATGCCATTAGAAGAGTTAGATTTTGTTTTGAAGTTGGGGCCTAATACCAGATATCTGCTCCCCTACAATCACCAGAAGTCAACCCAACTTAAGCAGCTGACCCTTTAGCACCGTAGATTCTTACTTTAGCTGCCAACATTTCTCATTAAGTCTTTGTAATCAAAATCTCAAATAAATAGCTAAGCTGTTCCTACTCTACTCAAACTATATTCATACGTACATTTATTAACTAGTCCCTGCTGGTTCACTGTTTCAGAGGAATTTCCTTACTTAAACAAGAAAAACAGAATAACCCTTGACAGGAAAAACAAAAAAGGAGCAAGGAGTAACTTCCAGCAGTGACTTTCCTTGTGGGAAGCTAACAGGGAGCATTAAAAGCTGCAGCACTCAAGTGGTCACAACCAGCAAATTTTAATCCCATTAGAATAAGGGACAATAATAATAACAACAACAACAATAATCCTACAAGTAAAACAGACTCTGGAAGAAGAAAAACACAGCTTGAATGATTACATCCAGAAAAGTGAAGAACCAATGATTAAGGAAGTAAATAAAGGCCTTTTAAAGACAACTAAGTCAAAAGCTGAATATAAGAAAGAAGTAATTGAGAAGCGAGCTGAAAATTGGAAAAACAAAGCTATGCATAGCCAATACTTGAAAAGTATTGAAGGCAAAGCTGACCAAAAGCTAACTTGGAACTGGTTAAGATCAGGAGCACTGAAAAAAGAAACAGAAGGCTCTATTTTGGCAGCTCAAGAACAAGCCTTAGCTACAAACTACATGAAGGCAAAAATTCAACATGTTACCACCAACAGCAAATGTCGCCTCTGTAATGAGAAAGACGAGACAGTCGACCACTTGATCAGTGGGTGCAGCAAAATTTCACAAACGGACTATTTACAATACCATGGTCGCATTGCTAAGATCATTCACTGGAAATTGTGCCAAAAATTTGGATTTGAGTACTCCAAGACCCCTTTCACAGTTACTACTGTTGAGCAAGGTACCACCTATACTGTACCTGTGCATTTCGTTTTTCTTGCCTAAATGAAGAACCTTGCTCTTTTCACCATTGAATTTCATTTTATTAGATAGTGCCCAATGTTTAAGTTTGTCAAGATCCTTCTGTATCTTAAGCCCATCTTCTGGAGTGTTGGCTATTCCTGCCAGCTTGATGTCATCTGCAAATTTGATGAGTTCCCCATTTATTCCCTCCTCCAAATCATTGATGAAGATGTTGAAGAGTACTGGGCCTAAAACAAAGCCTAGGGGTACTCCACTGCATACTTCCCTTTACGACTTATGATTATGACTTGTATTATTTTACACACATTTCCTTTGTGAAACTAACCATTCCCTATTATTTTTCCTGTAATATCCACAACAGAAATAATTTGAGTTGATTTGCTATTCCTCAAAGGTCATACATGCATTAATTCTTGTGTAGAGGCTGCACATAAATTATTGCATGATAAAATCACCAATAGTGGTTTATTGATAATACCCACACATTCTTTAGTATATATACCTAAGAACATGGGTCTCAAGTTTATATTATTCCCATGAAGATATGCAACTCTACCAGCTTTTACTTTTCCATTGTGTTATTAATTTGACTTCTTATTTTCCTGGAACCAGACTGATACCATTCACTTAAGGAAAAAAACTCTGTGAAATATTTGTATACCAACTATTTCATAATGGAAATATTTCAGCTTATTTTCCGAGAATAAAAACTGGCCAGGTTGCTTTTTAAGTGCCAATTTAAAGCTATTTCTGACAAGCACACCAAGGCTGTATTTTCCATTCTAGAAATTACTTATTACCACAGTTTTAAACTTGTTATTACGTTCGTGCAACTTCGACCAATTTTACAAACTTGAAATTTTTATAGCTGTTTGAGGAAAATGATTTCCAAATATCAATCCACTATGAATCAAATGGGAAGAAATCAGGTAATAGTTTCAATGTGTTCAATATAATTGCAAAGCAATTCGTTCCCTGACTGATTGTATTCATTTTATAATACAACCATCATGTTCCATAGCCCACTAAATTATCCCATTCACCCCCACCCCCAATTTAAAAATCTTCAGCAAAAAGAACAGCACTGCTTAAAGAGGGCTGTTCTGCTCTTACCGACAGCAACTTCTTCCTAATTATTCAGCAGTCAATCTTTCTTTTAATTTCAGCTAGTTCTCCTCCTTTCTTCGGTCTCAATAGAGAAGACCCTCCCTCACTCAAGCCACTCTGTGTGCTTTTAGCCTTTTAGATCTTTGTAGATCCGTCTCCCCTGAGCCTTTTTTTCTGCAACAGAAACATACTCAGCTCCTTGGCCCATTCCTCACACATTCTGGCTTCCAGCCTCCTTAACACTCTGGGAGCTCTGAAAATGGTTCCTTTCATTTGGGCAATGCCCAAGCAATATGCACCGAGCAGAGCATAATGAAACAATTACCTCCACTGATCTGGATGCAATTCTTCTGCCAATGCCCTGTAATAGTGCACTGGCTTTCTGAGTCACACTGCATCACTCTTTTGTAACGTTTACCCTATGATCCACTAAGACTCTTAGATCCTTTCACAAGCCCTGCCTCCAAAACAAGTTTAGTCAACTAATCATTTGGAAGGCTAATCATTTCAGGTGTTTTTTCCCATTTAAACAGGGCTAAGGCATCTTCGTTCCAGTTTACACAGAAGTGCAACTCGGTGTAACTGGCACAAATGCAAGCAGGACCTTTACTGCCTCCGCCTGCAATCTGTCTCCCTCTTTCAGACACATCACGAGAAGACTGGCAGCTCCCTGGGAAAAGGCTCTGATGCTGGGAAAGGTGGGAGCAAACAGAAAAGAATGGCCGCCAGGAGGGCCCCAGTTGCAGCAGCAATGGATGCACCACTTATTATTTATTATTTAGTTAGTTAGTCACTCATGTACAAGATAACAGGAATAAGAATAAACACTGAACACAGGAAATAGGGGACAAATAAATGGGGACAGGAGGACAGGGACTGAAGGGACACTGGTGCACTTATGCACGTCCCCCTTTACGGATCTCTTAGGAACGGGGTGAGGTCCACGGTAGACAGTTTAAGGTTGAAGCTGTGGGGGGTTTGAGGATGTAACTCAGGTAGAGCATTCCAGGCATTGACCACTCTGTGGCTGGAAGTTGTATTTTCTGCAATCGGGTTTGGTGCAGTTTAACTTGAGTTTGTATTAGGAGACCTGAAGGACCCAGCAGGTTAATGATAAATCTCTCTGGTCAAAATCTATCTATCTGGTTGGTTGTCCCGAAGAGGCTGTAGAGATTCTCCAATAGACTTTTATCTACGTGGTTTCTCAAAGTCAACACACATTAATTGAGATGGTATACCATTCATCGTGGACTGGTATACTCCAAGATGATGGGAAAAGGTGCAGGTATTAAGCCCAAGTAGGGGCTCAAAGGACACTCCAGAGTTGAAGAGGCAAACACAAACATGCCTGCCTGCATGCATACACAACACACAACACACAACAAACAGGGCTTTTAAGAGTGCAGCTCTCCTTTGCTAAGTTTCCCAGCCTCCTCTCGCCCCCCCCCTCCCTCGGCCCACCCGTTCCCCCTCCCCTCTTCTTTGGGCTTACCAGATCTGGACCGCCTGCCGCCCCGTGAGCCCAGCAGCCATCCGCCTCCGAGACCCCCGGGACCCTCTGCCAGGCGGGGGCAAACGCCGGGCAGATCAGCTGCTCACCCGGGGGGGGGAGGACGGGTGGCTCGGCGCCTTCCCTCCCGAGGAGGAGGAGGAGGAGGAGCAGAGGCGGCGTGGCAAGGAAGAGTGGAAGCCGCCTCCCCTTCGCCGCCGGCTCCAGCAGCTCTTCCGAAGGCAGCCCGGCTCTACTGTTGGGCCAAGTGACCCGCGAGGGTTGTTTCGTCCTCCCGCCAGTAAGGGGCGCTGCGGGAACTCTCATTTTCTCTTTGTCTCTTCTCCCCCCCCCGCTTTCCCCGGCCGCCGCTCAGGCCCGAGCTGGGTTCCGCAGCCCTCACCGCTGGTCCATCCCGCCGCCGCTGCCGCCCTACCGAACACCGTGGTTCCCCTCCGTCTCTTCTCCCTCGGACTCACCCGTGTGGCCGTGACGGTACGGGAAGCGGCGGGGCGCCTCAAGCAGCATCCTGACCTTCCTCCTCTCGATGGCACCGCGGCGACCGCTCGCTGATACGGCGGGGAGGGGGGGTTGGTGTGGGGAGGGGAGAGCGCGAGCCGAAGCAACCGGCGATCCGAGGGGGCGTGGCTTGTAAGGGAGGCCTGAGGAATTCTGGGGGTTGAAGTTTACCCATCTAACAAGGTCCAAGTTTGAAAGAAGGGAGGGGGACACGCTGGATCAAACACTGACTCCACCTAATCAACCCGATCGTGAGAACTGTATCCTGCGTGGCTAATTAATTAATTATGGACTTTTGTGTGTGTGGAAAAGAAAACCGGGGGGGGGGGGATTTTCCAGTTATGGATTGCAACCTATGGCGATTGCCTTTGAAATGCCCAGAGGGCTGAAAACAAAATATTAAAATAGAATAGAAATAGAATAGAAATGAATGGAATAGAATAGAATTATGACAGGAGAGAAGCGAAATAGGAATAGAAGAATAGAATAGAATAGAAAAGAGAATAGGAAATATGGAATAGGAATAGAATAGAATAGAATTCTTTATTGGCCAAGTATGATTGGACACACAAAGAATTTGTCTTTGGTGCATATGCTCTCAGTGTACAGAAAGAAAAATAAAATAGAATACATTAATCAAGAATCATAGGATACAACACAGTGATAGCCATAGATTACTAATAAGCAATCAAATTATATTAGGAAACAAATAAAACAATATAAATTTTAAAGATACAAGCAGCATGGTTATAGTCATAAGTGGAAAGAGATAGGTACTAGGAAGGAAGAGAAGAATATAGTAATTACAGTCTTAGTAGGTATTATATATACAACAATGTGAAATTGCAACTCACAGTTTTTCAGCTGACATTGACTTTCATAGGCATTGAGTTCTTCTCAAGGGCTTGGGATTGATTTGTTAATCAAATTTATATGACTACCCTTCTTATGGAAGATGGCAGCTCTACTTGGGGCTGCCCCTGAAAAGTGTTCGGAGACTGCAATTAGTCCAGAATGCAGCCGCGCGAGCGATACTGGGTGTGCCAAGGTACACCCATATCACACCTATCCTCCGCGAGCTGCACTGGCTGCCCATTGGTCTCCGAGCACGATTCAAGGTGCTGGTTGTCACCTTTAAAGCCCTACATGGCTTAGAACCCGGGTATCTGCGAGACCGTTTTCTGCCACATACCTCTCTCAGACCAATAAGATCGCACAGGATGGGCCTTCTCCGGGTGCCGTCAGCGGGACAATACCGGCTGGCGACCCCTAGGAGTAGGGCCTTCTCTGTTGCCGCTCCGGCCCTGTGGAATGAGCTGCCCCCTGAGATCCGGGCCCTACCCACTCTCATGGCCTTTTGCAAAGCCATTAAAACCTGGCTTTTCCAGCAGGCTTGGGGCTGTTGACCCCTTGATTGGGTGTTTGTTGTGTTCCCTTTATAACTTTGTTGTGCCCCATTGTTTTTAATAATTCTTTTTTTAAAAAAAATTTCATTTCTGTAAGCTGCCCGGAGTCCTCCAGGATTGGGCGGCATAGAAATTTAATAAATGAATGAATGAAATAATAAATGAATGAGATAATGTACAACAGTCCAGAATGTCATTATGAGGTTGTTGGCCTACTTAGTACCAATAGATGCAAGAATTGTGGCCTTTTGTAATTAATGGATGAAAATTTTGTCAATATGCAATATTATTAGATTTTTTTTCATCCCACCTCAAAGCAATGAACATACCTAATTCTCCTGCTTCCCATTTTCCCCACAGCAACAGCCCTTTGAGGTGGGTTGAACAGGAAGCTTTTTTCATACCTGGACACATCTGTATTTTTCCGAGTATAAGACTCTTCAAAAAAGAGGCTGAAAATCTGGGTGTGTCTTATATACTGAATACAGCAATTTTGCCTCCCAAAACCCCGCTCCCTTCACCAAAATGGCTGCGCATGGCCTCTAGGAAGCTTTCAGAGTGCTTCTAGATGCTGGGGAGGGCAGAAATAAGTGAAAAATGGCCCAGTTTTTGCTCAGTTTTGCACCCCCAGGACCACTCTGGAAGCCTCCTAAAGGCTTTCCATGCCCTTTTTTTTGCTCGTTTTTGGGAGGCCCATCCCCCAGGAGCACTCTGCAAGCCCCCTAAGGGCGATTCATGCCTCTTTTTTGGGGGGGGGGAAATGCCCGATTTTGCAAAAAACGGGCCATTTTGGGGGGTTTGCAGAGTGCAAAAACTTTTTTTTTATTTGCCTCTTTAAAACCTTGGTAAGTCTTATACTCCGGTGCATCTTATACTAAAAAAAAAAATACGGTACTTTTTGCATTGGGATCAACACAAGAATAAATTATGGGAGGGTTTCTCAACTGGACACCACCACACCTTTATGAAATGTCACTCTAAAATCCACCTTATACCAATAGTTTCAATTCGGAACAAGAAAAATAATCCCTCAAATTTTGAACTATAATTCACAACCACTTGCTCTATCTTTCATGTTTTAGCTAGTTCATTTTCACTGTTTTTTATTGTTGGTAGTAGTGGATCTTTCTTTAAAAATGAAGTTGCACTAAGATGTATTGCTAGAGCAAATGACTTCTTTGGTGTCAAAATACAAATGATCCTTGACTTGCAACCATTTGTTTAGTGATCGTTCAAAATCACAACAGCACTGGAAAAAGGGATTCATACTTATGACTGTTGCAGCATTCCCATGGTCACATGATCAAAATGTAATCATTTGGCAACTGAATATGTTTTTATGACAGTTGCGTTGTCCCATGATCATCTTTTGCAACCTTCCTAGCCAGCTTCCAACAAGCAATTCACTTAATGACTGCATGATTCACTTAACCACTGCAGTTATTCAGTTAACAACTCTGGCAAGAAAGGTTGTATGGAACAAAAAGTATTAAAAACTGCCTTGCTTAGCAGTGAAAACGTTGGCCTTAATTGGCACAAGTCAAGGACAACCTATACTTCCGATTGTAACCAGTAAAAAGTGTGCAGGAAACGTGGCAGAGATGTCTTTTGTGGGAGAGGTGAGGGTGCACAAGCAAAATAACAGCAACATTTTCATAATGGTAGCTCCGCTCCCTTTTTACTAGCAGTGTACACAGCTTACACATTAAAAAAGAGTTGAGTTTTGATTGTGCTATCACAGTCATCATTGTGAGTCTGGAATATTCCCTCCAAATATCTCCACTGCATACATGTCTAAAGTTCTTTTGGTTTAATATATATCCTTGTCATTTTTTTAAAAAGTGCCAAAAAGTCAAATAAAGGACATCTTGTGATCGTTCCATCTTTGAAAATTGTTTCTGATCCATTTTAATCACATTTGGTCACATTTCCTCATGCATTAACTGAGTTTGGCAAGAACTTTGATCTTGTTTAAAGGCCACCATTCCTCAGAAGAAATGCGGTTTTTAATACTCTTGTTCTCAGTTCCAAAGCGCATAAAATTCAAAATACAGTGAGATTTAATATAAGTCAAAACGATTTCTCAGCATCCAATGCTGTCCTTCCCTCTATGATCACTCCCACTTAACCTTTAGCAGAGTTTTAGGTAGGAAAACATTTCAAAGTACCAATTGTTCCTTATCAACCTGGCAAATGTAATGAGAGATCTATGATAGTGAACGTTTATTTGCTGAAGCACAAATGGCATCTGATATTATGATTTGAAAAGAAAAAGCAAGCCGTGTTGCAACATATTGCCCTTAATAACAACCGTATTTTATCTGCTAAAAGTGACAATTCTAATGGTTGAACTTGTCCAAAAAGGGAGATTTAAGGCCACATCTTCATGAAGGCAAATGTTGCATATCTAAAAGCAGAGCCAAGCCTGAAAAATAGTGTTGTCAACTACAGGTAGTCCTTGACCTATAACAATAATAAAGTTAAGTCATGATGGGTGTAAAAAAGATTTGTCATGTGACTGATTCGATTTTACGAAAAAAAATTGTAGTAATTAAAACTGTTTCTCAACCTTGGCAACTTGAAGATGTCCGGACTTCAACTCCCAGAATTCCCCAGCCAGCAAATGCTGGCTGGGGAATTCTGGGAGTTGCAGTCCGGACATCTTCAAGTTGCCAAGGTTGAGAAACACTGAATTAAAAGAATGTCACGGTTGTTAAGTGAACCAACATTCACTGTGGATGGCAGTTTTGTCAAAAATTGGAAGTAAATGTCACTTTTAGCAAAACCGCCATAAAGTGAGGTCATGTGGCCATTGGGGCACTGCAAACTGGCATAAATTCAACCTCGTTGTTGAGGATGTTGATGGACAGAACTTTTGTGAATAGCGCCTTATAGGCCTGTCATAATTTTGGAACAGTTTCCAAGTGGTCATAAGTTGATGACTACCTGTACCATCAGCCCAATAATATTGCTGACATAGAGTTTTCCAATCTTATTCCATTAAAATTAGGCCTTCTGGGCCCATGTATCTATTTTAATAACTTACTTTCTTTTAATTTTTGTGTGTTTTATTTGATTTGAAGCTCAACTTTCTTTCAATGGGATAACGAAGACTTCCTTATAGTTTAGTCTTAGGATACCCTTTTGAGGTATGATAGATTGAAATTTGTCGATTGTCCAAGGTAGGCTGTTGAGTTTGGATTGGAACTCAGCCAAATTCCAGCCAACACCCTGCCCTCCCCCTCCCCCCAAAAAACAAGGACAAAAAATAGCTTAGTCTTCATATTCTGCAAACACATAAGATTTCAGTCTGGACAATGCACTGGACAATTGAAGGCAGTAGAATATGAGATGGAATTGTCTTTTCTTTTGCTTTTTAGACTACCATAATAACTTCTGCTTATACAATATACACACACATACACAGTATGTACACAGAGTTTTCTTTTGACTCATTGATTGAACACAGTCATGTGACATGTGAAGCTCAGATTATTTAAAAACTAATCTCCAATAAACACTGATATAGAAGGCATTTATTTATACATTTGATTTTTATCGCACCTTTATAAATATCTCAAGGCGGCAAACATCTACAATATTCCTTATTCTTCCTCTTTTTCCCTACCACAACAACCCAATGCGGTGGGTTGGGCTGAGAGAGAGAATGACTGGTCCAAACTCACCCAGTCTGCTAAGGTGGAACTAGAACTCACAATCTCCTAGTTTTCAATACTTTCTTTAAACACAGCCTTGCACACATCTTTCAAACTTGCTGGACTAAAATAGAAGATAGCTAAAATAAAATTAAAAAACAGCTACACGAGAAATGAAGTTTAGAAGGAATGAAGTTCACGAAAAGAGGAACTTGGATCTCTTTGTTGACACTGATATTGTTGGATTTTCTCAAACACACAAACATACACAAATTTTCTTTGGCCAGATGTAATTCCCTATGCCTTCACTAGATGGATCTCCAAAACCATCTGATAGATGTGCTGTGCTCAACTGACAAAGTAGCAGGATCTTGAAGAATCAAAAATCAGAGAAAAGATTGAAGGAAACAACATCAACAATTTCCAAAATGCTGATACGTCGCCTTTCAAAAACCAAAGAAGTCTGGAAACATCTGATCAAAAGGATTAAAGAAGGAAGCGAAAAAATTTGGCCTCTTCCTGAACATACAAAACAACAAACTCCTGACCTTTGTAAGGAACAAAAATGTCAAAATAACAATTGTGAAGAGATTGAATCATACAAGAATTCACTTAACTAGGATGACAGATTGATGAAAGCAGTCAATATAGTCCAGAAATAAAGCATCGAATTGCATGGGCATACATCGAGTATGGAAAAGCGAAATCATCAACCTGGCAATTAAATGCAGATTAAACTTCTGGACCATGAAAAAAACTAGACAGAAAGAAAATTGACTTGTTTAACCTGTGGTGCTGGAGAAGGCTCCTGCACATTCCTCGGATAGCAAAACTAACAAACAATCGATCCTGGAGTGTATAAAACCAGTGATATTGAGGGCAAGGTTACAACATTCTCCATTCTACAACTTACTTATTTCCTCCATGTCATGCAATCAAACTTGTTGGAAGATAATTTGCTCGGAATAAGTTAAAAGTTCCCCTCGCACATACGTGCTAGTTGTTCCCGACTCTAGGGGGGGCGTGCTCATTTCTCTTTCAAAGCCAAAGAGCATGTGCTGTCTGAAGATTTCTCCATGGTCATGTAGCCGGCATGACTAAATGCCAAAGGCGCACAGGATGCTGTTTCCTTCCCACCAAAGGTGGTTCCTATTTTTCTATTTGCATTTTTACATGCCTTCGAACTGCTAGGCTGGCAGAAGCTGGGACAAGTAACAGGAACTCACTCCATTACATGAAACTAGAGATTTGAACTACCAACCTTTCTGATTGACAAGCTCGGCATCTTAGCCACTGAGCCACCACATCGTTGCTCAGTGCTAAGAATGGCTCAATGGTCAGTGGTAAAAGGAAATGAGGTCACCAGAAAAACATAGTAGCTATTCAACATCAAAACCAGCACCAGCCAGAGCATTAAAACAACAGAAAGAAGCCATATAAGATTGGAATAGGAGGAGGTAACTGGTAAGTAGAATTGTTGATAATTGGACATGATTGAATGGCTAGCCTCCTCCTCCTCTTCAGAAAGAAGAAATAGGAATGGCAATTTATGTAACTCCATTAATACCCAGAGTTTCTCCATAGCTCTGTGCAACTTAAAATATAGCCATTTAACATCATCAATGTATTGAAAATGGAGTTACAAAAGGAGTTGTTTTCTAATGTCATTTTTGCTTTATTATTTTGGTTCTTGTTTTTTGCTCCATTTTTAGAATTCCGTGATGTCAGCCAATAAGTAAAGTCATACAAATGGGGGAGTGGCTATTGTTATCCGAGGGTCTCTGGCTCCTCGTAGGACCCCTGCTCCGGAGCTTGTTGGGTGTGAGTCCTTACTGGTGAAGTTGGACCTTGGGGGTCAAGTGGGCTTGTTGTTAACGTACCTGCCTCCCAACAGCATTGCAACAGCCCTCCCCTCGCTCCTCGAGTCAGTAGCCAAGCTGGCGGTTGAGTTCCCCAGGCTTATGGTGCTGGGGGATTTCAACCTGCCTTCAGTCGGCGAACACTCTGACAGAGCGCAGGAGTTCATGGCTTCCATGACAGCCATGGGCTTAACCCAAGTAATTCGGGGTTCGACTCACTCAGCGGGGCACACGCTCGACCTCGTATTTCTCTCGGAGCAGTGGAGTTGTGATCTTGGTCTGAGGGGTATCAAGATCTTGCCCCTGTCATGGTCGGACCACTGCCTACTGAGGCTTGACTTTCGGAGGCCAATCCCTCACTGTAGGGAGGAGGAAACGATTTGGTGGTTCCACCCTAGGCGCCTTATGGATCCTTTGGGCTTTCAGACGGCGCTTGGTGTTCTACCTGATACTCTCGTCCACAGTCCGGCTGAGGCCTTGGTCGCTGCTTGGAACTCAGCGGCGGCAGAGGCTCTTAACCAGATTGCGCCTTTACGGCCTATCCGAGGCAGCGGATCCAGGAGGGCTCCTTGGTTCACTGAGGAACTCCGGGAGATGAAGTGCCAAAAGAGGCGCCTGGAGCGCCGTTGGAGGTCCAGTAAGTCTGAGTCAGACCGAGCACTGTTAAAAGCTTGCATCAGAGCCTACCTTCTGGCAATTCGGACTTCAAAAAATACATACATTGCCGCTCTGATTGCATCCGCTGAGTCGCACCCAGCCGCCTTGTTCAGGATAACCCGCTCCCTCCTGAAAGGGAGGGATGTGAGCAATCCTTTACAAGGCAATGTCCAATTCCTCGCGGATAAAGTTGCTCGGCTTCGGACAAACCTGGACTCCAATTGCGCAGAGCCAGCCGAGGTACCGGGGGAAGGTCTTGAACGACATCTTTGGATTGACTTTCAGTCTGTTACTCCTGAGGAAGTGGACAAGGTCATCGGAGCAGTGAGTGCCTCCACGTGTGTACTGGACCCGTGCCCCTCCTGGCTGGTTGCGAACAGCAGGGAGGTGACACGGAGCTGGATCCAGGCGATAGTTACCGCCTCCCTCCAGGAGGGGTTCTTTCCGCCCCCCCTAAAGGCGGCAGTGGTGAGACTCCTCTTGAAAAGGCCGTCTTTGGATCCAGTCATTTTAAACAACTATCGTCCAGTCTCCAACCTCCCCTTTGTTGGGAAGGTTGTTGAGAAAGTGGTGGCCTCTCAGCTCCGGCCGTCCTTGGATGAAACCGATTATCTAGACTCCTTTCAGTCTGGATTCAGGCCTGGCTACAGCACGGAAACTGCTTTGGTCGCACTGACCGATGATCTCTGGAGAGCCAGAGACGGGGGCCATTCCTCCGTCCTAGTGCTCCTTGACCTCTCAGCGGCCTTCGATACCATCGACCATGGTATCCTTCTGCAACGGTTACGAGAGGTGGGGGTGGGAGGCACCATTCTTCGGTGGTTCTCCTCCTACCTCTCGGACAGGTCGCAGTCGGTGTTGGTTGGAGGGCAGAGGTCGACCCCTAGGCCCCTTAAATACGGAGTGCCACAGGGTTCAGTCCTGTCCCCCCTCCTGTTTAACATCTACATGAAGCCGCTGGGTGAGATCATTCGTCGGCACGGGATAAAATACCACCAATACGCGGACGATACTCAGGTATATCTGTCCGCCCCGTGCCAACTCAGTGAAGCGGTTGACGTGATGTGTCAGTGCCTGGAGGCTGTCAGGGTCTGGATGGGAGTAAACAAACTTACTGTCAATCCTGACAAGACCGAGTGGCTTATGTTTTTCCCTCCCAATAATTGGCCATGTTTTCCAACTCTCAGGCTGGGGGGTGAAATTATACGCCCCTCAGACAGGGTTCACAATTTGGGAGTCCTCCTGGATCCACAGCTGACTTTAGATCACCATTTGTCGGCTGTGACCAGGGGGGCATTTGCCCAGGTTCGCCTGGTGCACCAATTGCGTCCCTACCTGAACCGGGAGGCTCTCACAACAGTCACTCACGCCCTTGTGACCTCAAGACTGGGCTACTGCAACGCGCTCCACATGGGGCAGCCCTTGAAGAGTGTTCGGAGACTTCAGCTGGTCCAGAATGCAGCCGCGAGAGCGATTGTGGGTGCGCCTCGGTACACCCACGTTACACCTATCCTCCGTGAGCTGCACTGGTTGCCCATTGGTCTCCGGATATGCTTCAAGGTGCTAGTCGTCACTTATAAAGCCCTACATGGTATTGGACCTGGGTACTTGAGAGACCGCCTCCTGCCGATTACCTGTGGTTAGATCCCACAGATTAGGCCTCCTTCGAATTCCATCTGCCGGCCAATGCCGGTTGTCAACCACCCGGAGGAGGGCCTTCTCTGTGGCTGCTCCGGCCCTCTGGAACGATCTCCCCATGGAGATTCGGACCCTCACCACCCTTCAGGCTTTCTGTAAAGCCGTTAAGACCTGGCTGTTCCAGCAGGCCTGGGGCTGTTGAGTTCCATCCCCACTCGAATTGGTGCGCTTGTTGAGACCTTTTTAACTTGTTTTGTATTGTTGTTTGTTTCTGTTGCCTTCCCTTTTGTATTGTCCCCTCCCCTTCCCTTGGTTTTGTTAGCCGCCATGAGTCCCTCGGGAATAGGGCGGCATACAAGTTGAATAAAACCTAACCTAAACCTAAACTTATTACTGTAAATGTCTGTCTGTCTGGCTAGCTAGCTATCTACATAATACTCCCCTCCCATGTTTCCAGGCAATTTGTGTGCCTAAACCAACGAACGGGCTATAACATCCAATAAAACAGATTTACTGTGTGTGTGAGTTAGGCTGCTGTATAACTCTGTTTAATAAATAAACAAAAATAAATAAAACACCTTTACAAAAATCCACAAACTTTTAACAGATAATATCCGGTTCCAACTAAAAAGGCTGGCCACCATTATTTCTTACGATCCTCGAATCAATCTTGAATCCCAGTAACTACATGGCCCATAACATTTTCTTGGCAACATTTTCAGAAGTGATTGCTGGCACCTCCTTTCCTAGGCTGAGAATTCAGCGTCATCCAGCTGGCTTCCTGATTAAGGGAGGACTAGAACCCACACTTTCCTGTTCCTGGCCGAGTGTTTTTAAACCCTTCGCCACACACACTTTCCTGACATCATTACTAAGATTAAAAACCCTACCTAAACAAGATCATCTTTGCCAAGTGCACTTTTGGGAGCCAGGTGCTTCAGAGCACAAGACTCACCAGGGAGATAGTAGAAAGTCTCAAGGGAGAAATTTCCTAACACATCTCTTCTCTCAGTGACTGTTCTGGGAAATCCATGTGGACGAGGTCACCAGCAGGGTTACTCAAGGGACACATCGTGTAGGGCAGAGCTGGCTGGAGAATTCTGGGAGTTGAAGTCCACAAGTCTTAAAGTTGCCAAGTTTGGGAACCACTGATGTAGGGTTTTGGGAATTAAAACCAACAAAGACGCTAATGAGGAAAATTTGTGGAAAAGGCTTGGAGAGGGGAAATAGAAACCATGTGGTAATGGAGTACAGGACTTATGCTCACCTAGCAACCACTTGAAGTTCTGACCAAGCTACTGTAGGAAGTTATCACCCAGCCCTCTCCCAGAAAAATGAAATATCCTAGGAAATATTGAAAAGGCAGAATATTTCTCTGGATGTGAAAAGAAAGAAACATGTTTTAGAAGACAGAATAGCTGCCTGCAGCTTCCTACCCATCCCCACTTTGTCAATGGGCCATTAAGAAGGCCAAGCTAGTCCACTTTACATAATAAAGAGTTTTCCCCTTCAGCTCCAGAGTGATGGGATTAAGGCATGATAATATTGGCCCTTTACCCATCTCACCACAAGGACACATGGGAAGAAGCAAGGCTCAACCAAACTTGGATTCAAAACACAGCCTAGAGAGTTGCCCCTGCATTACCCCATGGGAGTCTGACAACCAATCAGAATACAAGATCAAGATCAAAGGCCAGAGAAGGCATAAAACCAGGGACTTCCAGCATCTCAGTCCTTCCTTCTCTTCTCCACCAACATTGAAGCATTGTGATCACTATTTCTGCTCAAGAGCTCAAGCCATGTGATCCTATCCAGCATTAAAACCATCTTTCCAAGCAGCCTCCATGTCTCCAGTGTCTTTTTCCACACTTGGAGCCGAACCCAGAAGGACATTTCTTCTAACACTACCTAAGGGATACTTGCAACCCACATTCAAACATTTACACCACTACCACAGCTACATGGCCGTACCTTGAGTGCTTGGCAGCCAGGCTTCATCTGCTGTTTGCAGCATCCCGCAGTCATGTGACATTTATAACAATGCAAAACTGCACCCATAGCAAATAAATGGTTTGCTTAACAGCTGCCGTTTTCACTTAACAACCATGGATCTGGATGATCACAGTAATTTGTTTTAACTCCTGAAAAACAGTTATAAAACCAGGTTGGTCACGTGATGTGGTTCTATGACCATCACGACTTGTCGCGATGACGGACAGGTGCTGTTAAGGCCATCACGTGAGGTAGTTTAGAAAGAGACTTACTTTATTGTCACTTTTGAATGTACACTAATAGGCATACGTTAAAATGAAATTATATTTCATACAGCACTCAAAGGATTTCTATCTCTAATATAAACATAAACATGCCAAGGTAAATAAATAAATAAATAATGCATGTGCCCATATATTTTATAAGAGTGGAGAAACAACACAGTCTGGTTTGAATACATACATGTAAATGGCAGGAGAAACAGATATTCTAAGTTTACTAGAGGATGGGATAGGGAGGGCTGCTAACCTTTTTGTCGTTGTGTGCCGACAGCATGCGCACGTGCCCGCACCCATAATGAATGCACAAGTGATCCCCACGCCCCACCACCCCTGCGTATGTGTGCGCGACGCCCACACTCCCCCTGCTCCCCCACGCATGCACGGGTGACACCCCCCCCTCGCGACTTGTTTTGGGCCTAGTAGGCCTCCCTGCAGCCTCCTGGAACAAAAAATGGACCGCAGGGGTGGTGCACTGCACTTCCCCATGCGCCTCTCACCCCCCATCCATGGACATGTGACCTCCGTGCATGCGTCTTCCACATGTGCCTCGTCCTTCCCACATACGCAATAGAGACCCGAAAATCAGCTGGCCAGAGGGAGGCGCACACTCATACATGGTGGAACTGAGCTGAGGCGGCTACTTGCGTGCCCAGCCGAAGCTCTGTGTGCCACCTATGGCACGCGAGCCATGGGTTCACCATCACGGGCATAGGGAATAAAGAGCAGTGCCATACAGAGTCATTCCACTTTGATAGCAATGTCCCTTCTAATTTTGAAATGGATCTTCTAAGTTTCCAGAATTTGGTAATCAGAATATACTGTATTTATAACCATTCTGACCAAATAATTACTAGTGATTTGCTGGGTGGGGGCAGGCAGGGATTAAGGTGTCGGCCAAGCCAATGAGAGACCCAGGATTTCCCACAAAGAAGCTTCCTGATTGACTTCCAGCCTATTACTTTACAAAGTAGTTGCCATTGTGCAGAAAATGAGAAGCAAGGCTGTTGTATCGTGAGCATCTGGAAGAAGTGCAAATTGCAAAATCTAAAAAATGAATAAATCACTTAACAATACCACTTATATTGCAAGTCTGAATTTGTCACCTGATGCATAGCAACTCCAAATAGCATCCGCTTGATTTAGCTTCATTGTGATTCTACCATATTAGACGCATTAGATGAAACTGTAAAAAAACCTTTGATTATTGCAACATTTATTCTGGAAAAAGAAATCCTGTGGAAAAGAACAGTGGATTCTGCTCGCAAGAGAGAGGGAGGAGTCACAAGGTTCTTTTTTAAAAAAAAAACATGCTTGGCAAATCTCTCAGAAGCTTTACAAAAGTGTAATAAAAATTACAATCATAAAATCCCCGTCTTCATTTTTTCCATGCCTAGTCATGGTAGGAAGAGAGATTGTAGAGGAATCCTCCTATTATTTTTTTTAACCCACTTTCTCAAATCAGTTTTCTTGCATTTGGACTGGAAAAAGAAGTCTCGAAACAGGGGGGAAAAAATCCAAGCAAACCAATTAAGGCTCACTAGACAGATCTTTGGCCCAGGAATCACCAGCTCCTCGTCATTGCTTCAGAATGTCCTAATAGGGCAGGTGCCTACAAAATTGGCAGTCTTGGGAGATTTTAACTCCTAGAATTCCTCAGTCAGCCAATTCTGGGAGTTGAAGTCCACAAGACTTAAAGTTGCCAAGTTTGGAAACCCCTGAAATAGGGAAACAAAATCTCTAATTCGTGATCAAAAAACATCCTAGAAAAACCATTGAGATGAACGGTAAACCCTCCACAAATTCCCAAAGGAACTTTTCCCTAAAGTTCCTAAGATAGAACTTATTGATAGTTGTTGGAAAATTGGGTGCATTTCAAGGCACTTTACAACAACCGGGGATAATAACCCCTCATCTGTGTTGTTCTGTTGGAAGAAATGTCCTGAAATGGGTTCAGCTCCAAGTGGGGAAAAAGACACTGGAAACATGGATGCTGCATGGAAAGATAATGGTGGACAGGATCACATGGCTTGAGCTGAACAGAAAAGGGGGAATCACATGCTTCCAGATGTTGGGTGAACAAGAAAAAAGAGCGAGACGCTGAAAGTTCCTGGCTTTATACTCTCTGTTCGGCCCCACCTCTCTATTTCCTGTTCCTGTGTAAGAAATGTATTCTGATTGGTTGTCAGATTCCCATGGGGCCGTGCAGGGGCAACTCTCTAGGCTGTGTTTTGAGTCCAAGTTGATGCCATGTGGTGAGTTTCTGTAGAAGGCTAATCCTATCTTTGTTATGTAGAGTAAATGGGCCCCTAATGGCCCATTGAGAAAGATGGGGGCTATTAAGAGGGGGTCTGTCTCCCGCCCAAAAACATGTTTCTCCATTTCTGATCCAGGGAAATTTAATATTCTTCCTTTTCAATATTTCCCAGGATATTTCATTTTTCTAGGAGAGAATGGGTACTAACTTCCTACAGTTCAGGGGGGCTCACGTGCAAATTATTTTCAGGATATTACTTGATGATATTGATTCCATGCTGCAAGCAAATATCCAAACTACTGAAATGTTTACCAGTATTTATTTACTTTATTAGATTTTTATCCCAGCTTTATAATTTTATAAGTAACTCAAGGTAATGAATATGTATATTATTTCTTCCTCTCCTCCTATTTTTTCCATAACAACAGATCTGCGAGTTGAGTTGCGCTAAGAGAAAGTAACTGGCGGAAAATCCCTCAACTACCTTTCATTCATAAAGCGCGATTAGAATGCAAAACATGTCCCAACTGACCTGTTTCCTTTCTTGGTGTCTCTGCCCATGTCAGGAATTTGTTTCAGCCGCAGCTGCAGAATGTGCTGATAGCACTGCCATATTTTAGTTAAAAGTGTCTTCCTTACAAATCCAATGGAGGCTGTTCCTGCTTTCATCCTTCCTACAGAGCCAAAAATAATCTTCCTAGGCTGCATTAACCCTATATGGTTTAGGACCTGGCTACCTGAGAGGCCGCCTCCTGCCACATACCTCCCAACGACCAACAAGATCTCACAGGTTGGGCCTCCTCCGGGTGCTGTTGACTGGGCAATGCCGGCTGGCGGCCCCCCCGGGGACGGCCTTCTCTGTAGCTGCGCTGGCCTTATGGAACGATCTACCCGTAGAGATCCGGACCCTTACCACCCTCCCGGCCTTCCGTAAAGCCACTAAGACCTGGCTCTTCCGGCAGGCCTGGGGGCTGTTGATCAATGTCCAGCCCCACTTAGACAGAATGGATGGTGTGCAATTTTAACAATTGTACTTTTCATCTTTAAATTTTTTTAATGCTTTTTATCTTGTCTGTAAGCCGCCCAGAATCCCAAGGGAGTGGGCGGCGTACAAATTTTATTAAATTGAAATTGAAATTAGCAGAGGGGTAGAGTCAAGGCACTTTCAAGCCTAAAACAAGACTAGAACTCACAGTCTCCTAGTTATTATATGCCAGCACTTTAATCACTGCACCAAATGGCTCTTAAAACCCTATAAAATATCATAAAATGAATGGATGGATGGATGGATGGATGGATGGATGGATGGATGGATGGATGGATGGATGGATGGATGATAGATGGATAGATGGATAAATAATGATATACACTTCCATTTTTCAGGCATGGCACCATTCTTTTACTGTTTGCCAATTCTGTTTCTGATGAACTGGATATGTCTTCTCCGCCTTTCACCTTACTAAAATTAAATGCCTAAAATTAAAAGTGTTTAAAATGTTTAAACCATACAGTTTCCTTTGATACTTTATTTACCAGTTCCTCATCCAGCTTTCTGACAGCTTATCAGTTTGAATCTGTTTGGCCTGTATTAACCTATATATTTGGTGACCTGTGTTTTTCCTATCTTGCCTAACTTTATTGTAAACTTTTAGGCTTCTGGGTAACAATATTTCTACCTCCCTCTCCTTCACGCTTTTTTCCAAGAATTCCCCCCCCTGCATTGGGAGTAGATCAGGGGAACCCCATCAATGGGTCAGTGATTAAATGTTTCACTTTAATATTTAGCAAGATTTTCATGACAGCCCTCATAATAGGGAGTGTTCCTAGGAGTTTCTTTTATATAAAAAGTGTGAGAGAATAGATCAAATATTATGATAGCACAAGCTGGTCAATTATTAGCTTTTCTGCAATTTCAGGTCAGACTCTACCTTACAAGGATGGCCATTAATATATGATTAAGTGGCAAAGGAATGAGAAAGAATGTTAAGGGCAGATCGAAGGTAAGGTACTAAATCAGATATATATTTGTACCTGCAATCAGGTATTATTTTTCTCCTCAGCATTCATGTGATTTTTTAACCTATTAATAAAGGGTAAAGGTTCCCCTCGCACATACCGTATATACTCGAGTATAGGCCGACCCGAATATAAGCCGAGGCACCTAATTTTACCACAAAAACTGGAAAAGTTATTGACTCGAGTATAAGCCTAGGGTGGGAAATGCAGCAGCTACCGATAAATTTCAAAAATAAAAATAGATACCAATAATGCCATTGCCCATTGAATAACATATACAGCCTGCCTGTGCCCATTAAATATACAGTAGCCATTGTAAAAATTTGCTCTGCATAACAAATTATTATCACACAATACCGGTGTATTCAATGAAATACTTCACTCACCTCGTGATGCTGATGTCCCGCTGTGATGATGATGTCCCGCCTCCTATGACACACGGCACAGTGATTCCTATCATTGGATCACTGTACCAGAGGAGGTGGGACATCGCTATGTGGCTGCTTGCCATAACAAGGAGGAGGTGGGACATCGTTGCAGAGCGGCAGGAGGGGGAGGAAGGGGAATCGTAAGATAGCCCTGCATTACATTAGAACGTGAGGAGGGAGGATGGTGCGGTGAACGCTGTGCGGCAAACTGACACAGAGGGGAAACTCAGGGGCGCTGGGCCATTCACGAGCGTCACCCAGCGGCATGGCCCCGCCCCTTTTTCTCCTCCATTTCGGGCAAATTTTTCACTGACTCGAGTATAAGCTGAGGCAGCTTTTTTCAGCTCAAAAAGTGGGCTGAAAAACTAGGCTTATACTTGAGTATATACAGTATGTGTTAGTCGTTCCCTACTCTAGGGGGCAATGCTCATCTCCATTTCAAAGCTGAAGAGCCAGTGCTCCGTGGTCATGTGGCCAGAATGACTCAACGCCGAAAGGGCATGAACGCTGTTACCTTCCCACCAAAGGTGGTCCCTATTTTTCTACTTGCATTTTTACATGCTTTCGAACTGCTAGGTTGGCAGAAGCTGGGACAGGTCATGGGAGCTCACTCCGTTACACGATGCTAGGGATTCGAACCCCGAACTGCCAATCTTTCTAATCGACAAGCTCAGCATCTTAGCCACTGAGCCACCGCATCCCTTAACCTATTAATGCAAGGTATTAAAATACTAATTAACATTCTCACCTCCTTCACGCTATGTATTCCATGACATTGGGGAATTTCAGCTCTTCTTCTACTTCTTGATAAGCAAAAGACCACAGAATCTGCCTTCCATGGAATTAAGACATAGAATTGTTCCAACTGAGCTGTTTTGCCCCTCCGTGTCTCTGCCCATGTCAAGAATTCCTTTTGGTAGGACTACTGGAAGTGCTGGTAGGTAGCACTGCCAACCTTTAGCCCAAAGTGTCTTCCTTTGAAAACCCAGTGGCGGCTGTATCAGCTTGCATTGTTCCTAAAGAACCCCAAAATAATCCTCCTCTGAGTGTTGAATGATTCTCGAATTAAGGGCAACCCACAAAAGAAAAGACAAAAAGACCCAAAGTTGTGTGTAAAATGCTCTTGGCAACATGGACTAAACCAGCAAATTCCGTGAATGGAGTTTCTTGTATTGCCAGAAAACAAGCCAGAATGACTAGAATACAGATAGCAAAAGAAATTCCAAATCCTTTTGGTTCTTCTTTGGAGAAACACTAGTCTAGATAGCTAACCAGGATTAAGCCTGGGTAATATTTAGAAGCGGAAATATTTACAGTGGGGAATGCTTATCTGTGTGATGGTTTATTACACACCTTTATCAAGACATAATAAAAAGCAGAAAAATATCATAAGCACAGAATTCCTTCGGATGAGGTTTAGTCCACGGCTTAACAGGTAACTTAGTAAGGTAGTATCGACAAATGAGATTGATCCAAGGCAACAGTTATACTTAATGAAATAATTCCTCCAGTACAATTAAGAAGGCAGATGTCCACAATGAAAATAGAACAGGTGTTGGGTAGAATAACTGGGCTCTTTAGTAACTTGCAAAACTAATAATTATTTCAACCCCAGTTTAAAGGCCAATCAACTTTCACAGAAGTGAACAGAAATAGGAAGTTGATTTTAGAATCGTAAGTTCAGGTCCTGGAAAAACTGGTAACCTTTGATGCATGCAGGGTATGTTGGCACACATACAAATTGGGCATTGCTTTGATCCTATGGTCACTGTTGCCATCCTGACTACAGGTAGAATAGAATAAAGTAGCAGAGTTGGAAGGGACCTTGGAGGTCTTCTAGTCCAACCCCCTGCTTAGGCAGGAAACCCTACATCACTTCAGACAAATGGCTATCCAACATTTTCTTAAAGACTTCCAGTGTTGGGGCATTCACAACTTCTGGAGGCAACTTCTGTTCCACTGATTAATTATTCTAACTGTCAGGAAATTTCTCCTCAGTTCTAAGTTGCTTCTCTCCTTGATTAGTTTCCACCCATTGCTTCTTGTTCTACCCTCAGGTGCCTTGGAAAATAGTTTGACTCCCTCTTCTTTGTGGCAACCCCTGAGATATTGGAACACTGCTATCATGTCCTTCTTTCTATTAAACTAGACATATCCAATTCCTGCAACCGTTCTTCATATGTTCTTCATATGTTTTGGTCTCCAGTCCCCTAATCATCTTTGTTGCTCTTCTCTGCACTCTTTCCAGAGTCTCCACATCTTTTCTACATCGTGGGGACCAAAACTGAATGCCGTATTCCAAGTGTGGCCTTACGAAGGCCTTATAAAGTGGTATTAACACTTCACGTGATCTTGATTCTATCCCCCCCCCTTTATGTAGCCTAGAACTGTGTTGGCTTTTTTGGCAGCTGCTGCACACTGCTGGAGGCAACTTACGACCTCAATTGAGCCCAGAATTTCTGTTGTTAAGTGAGACATTTGCTAAGTGACTTTTGCTCCATTTTACAACCTTCCCTGCAGTGAATCACTGCAGCTGATAAGTTAGTAACTCAGTTGTTAAGCGATTCTTGCTTCCCCATTGACTTTGCTTGTCAGAAGGTTGCAAAAGGTGATCACATGACGCCGGGACATCGCAACCATCATAAATATGAACCAGTTGCCAAGTGTCTGAATTTTGATCATTTGATCAAAATTAGGGATGCTACAATGATAGTAGATGTGAAAAATGGTCTTAAGTCACTTTTTTCCAGTCTCTCTGTAACTTTGAACGCTCACTAAATGAACTGTTGTTAAGTTGTGAGGCACCTGTATTTGAATGCTGCTAAGTCAAACTCAGCTCAATTATGAGTTTATTTTCTGTCTTCTAATACGAAAGCCTCAATCTGCTGCAACACAATCACATAATTCTACCCCAGTTCTGAATTGATTTTTTTTTGGGTAGTTTCTTGCAAAGTTGCCAATGCAACAATGTCTTAATTTTTCTTAATAACTGAATTAAATAGTTCATTTTCTTTTTATTAGCAGCCAAAGATGTGGTCAGATGACATAACTAAAGGGAAATTGCATTTTGATAAAGCCAGACGCCACAAAATGAACCCATTGACACTAGCAAATCAGGATTGTTTTGAAACTGCTTGTTTCCTTCTGTTTGATATCCAAAGAAATAACCTTGATAAAGGCATAAAAATTGCAGCAGACAACTTCTAAAAATTCATAACTGTCACAGGTAAACCTCGAGTTACGACAATTCACTTGTTAACTGTTCGAAGTTAACGCAATAACCCCGAGTATTTATGACACAGTCCCCAAATTACTAATGTTGCAGCACCGTGGCGGTTGTTCATCCTTACAAATGTCTGCAGAGGCATTGCAACATTCCTCCCTTCTATTTCTCCCACCATTGCTTCCTCCCAGTGGTGGGTTTCAAAATTTTTTAGAACTTCTTCTGTAGGTGTGGCCTGCTTTGTGGGAGTGGCTTGTTGGCTATGTGACAGGGTGGGAGTGGCTTGCCAGCCATGTGACTGGGTGGGCGTGGCCAACTTGTAAAATGTGGTGAAACTCACTTAACAATGCTCTTTCTTAGCAACCAAAATGTTGTCTCAGAAACTCTGGCATTTGAAGCACGCAAGTTTTAAATCTGTCAAGTTACAAGACCCTTGCACCCCTAACCCTTTAGAAAAAAAAATACCAGGGGTGTTCAAACTTGACAGCTTTAAGACTTGTGGACTTCAACTCCCAGAATTCCTCCTCTCGCTCTTCATCTTGATGATGTGCGGACGGGCGGGGGGAGGGAGTTGGAACCGGTTCTAAACGGCACTGTAGATTTGTGGAACCTCTTCTATAGAAGAAGTTAGAACTGACGGGGACCCACCCCTGCTCCTGCCCCTCCCATCCTGCCACTCTGGACGCACTTACCTTGCGAAGATCTACTCTCCTCTCTGCTGTGATTTCTTTGAGAGCGGGATGATTTCACTTCCTGCATTCCATCAGTTTTCGTGCACCAAGAGTGAAATGTTCTGGGTGCCATGATTTCGTGTGACTTCAGCCCACCATTCTCTGCAAAAGCGGACAGGTGCCTGAAGTCGCGAGGGATCACGGCGCCCAGACCATTTCACTCTTGGTGCACGAAAAATGTTTGAAAGCCAACAGGATCATTGAGGGAGCAAAATCAAGCTGCCTCAATGCATCCCATCGCATTGCAAATGTTTTGAGTGAAGACTGGAAGCTTCCTGGGGCCATGATCTTGCGTGGCAGAGAGGCTAGAGAAGAGACAGCTCATTGGATCTTCACAAGGTAATTCACCCGGCATGGCAGGGTGGGAAGGGGAAGCAATTGTGGGGAGCATGAGGCATATTAGTGGGCTGGGGGAGGCCTTGGGTCAGGGGTGTCAAATTCAGTTTCATTGAGAGATGTGTCAGGGTTGTGTTTGACTTCGGGGGTGATGTGGTGGGCATGCCTGCAACCCTCTGCCTGTGAAAACAGGGTTTGGGAGTGCTGCCCGTGGCCCTCACAAGCTCAATTTCTGAGTGTGGCGGCCTCCTGCAACTCTCTTGACTGTGAAAATGGAGTTGGGAGTGCTGCTCGCAACCCTCGTGAGCTCCATTTTCAGCTGCGGTGGCCTCTTGCAACCCTCTGCCAGCCAAAATGGAGCTTGGGAGGATTGCACGCAGCCTTCCCAAACACCATTTTCGCTGGCAGAGGCACTGCAGGATGGTCTTTCCCTGTTTCCAGAGCAGCCCCACGGGCCATATCTGAGCACCCTGTGGCCCGGAAACGGCCCATGGGCCTTGTGTTTGACACCCCTGCCTTGGGTGGTCTTAAGCAGATTGCCTGTTCCATCACTAGGCACCCCTCCATGGCCTTCCCCACTCTGAGATATACCTCATATGCATTTAACGATCTGCACATTTGATTAGCGAATGCCTGGCTGAAAGCAGGGAGTGTTCAAGTTCATTTTACGTGATTCACTCCAACGAATCCTCAGGTTACGAATGTAATTGGGAGGCTCCATTACATTTGTAACTCAAGGAGTACTTGTATTTATTTGGTGGGCTTTTTTTTTCTTTTTAGTTTTTGTACACTGACTTTTAAAAAGTCCTTAAAAACAATGGGAGATGAAGGAAGGAAGCAGGGAGCCCAGCCAGTCTTTTAACAAACGAACAGACAAAGTTATTTAGAAACAGCGTATATATTTCTAGAGACTAAAGAAACCGTTCTGTTGAGAGTATCTCAAGTTACCAGTATCAGCGAAGCTGTTTGAATTGTCCAGAGATTTGCTTTATTGATTCAATAGAGCAGGATGGAAAGAAGCTTAGAGATGTTAGTGGCTCCTAAAGCATCAGAGATGGATGGATAAAAACCACCAGTATTTGCTTTGTAGTGTTTACAACTTTGATCAGGGATCAGAAATCTCTAGCTCTAAATATGGCCTGAAACGCTTTTGGCATGCCAATTTTCTTAACAAGCACTGCTTTTTCATTTCGTAGAGATTGTTCAAACTCAGCAGCCACTTCTGTTTGTTAGCTTTTACCCTGTTAAAATGTCCCCAAATCTCTGCTAATCTTTGTTAATTCTTCAGCTCCTTTTCTCCCTTTAAGGCAAGGCTAAAGGTACATCTGAAAATATCTGATATGTTTCTAAGAAGAAATTACTTTATCAAAAGTTGTGATGCTTTTGCTTTTAGGCTACAAGCTTAATGATCTATTTACATGTTACTATGATACTGAAATTACAGTGTAGCAACTGAATGTGTAGCATTCTCTTGGCCAGAATAATTTTTGCTTGATTTAAAGGGGAAAAAAAAACCCTGAAATGAACAAAAATTTCATCACAATCTTGGCTACTGCTGAAATTATCTTTTGTTTCAAACTGGAATTTAGTTTTGGGGTTGAAAGTTATTGATTCAAAATAGTAAGAGACATCATCTAAATAGGATCTAATTAGGACCTATCTAATTCTACTGGGGAAAAAATATCTTGCCAATTATTTTGTGCTCTGTATTGTTTTTATTTTGGATGTAATTGGTAGGATAATAATGGCCTTGCTATTTTTGTGTCAGTTTCATGGATTCAAATCAATAATAAGGAAGTTTTCTTTATTCCTTTCACTGTTCCAGTGAAGTTTGCCTTCGTGGGGCCATCTGTCTTAAAGAGATAGATAATTTCTGTTTCATTACACTTTTCCTTCCTTGAGGAATAAAGTCATCCCCTGGGTATTAACATTTTCATTTATTGATTGTCTGGTAGGATTCATTGAGTCTTCAAGGTAGCTAACAGAATTGAAAGCAAGAACAGAATAAAAGAAACAATAAGTGGACAATGATATCAAAACACCTAAAATTTTCAAATAGTGGTAAAACAGATGTCCCGTATTTTTCGGAGTATAAGATGCACTGGAGTATAAGATGTACCAAGATTTTGAAGAGGCAAATTAAAAAAAAAAGTTTTTGCACTCTGCAGGCCTCAAAAAAATGTCCTGATCTTCACAAAAACGGGCCCGTTTTTTGCCAAAAAAAGAGGGCATGCATAGTCCTTAGGAGGCTTATAGAGTATTCCTAAGGGCTGGGGGAGGGGGGGCAAAAATGAGCAAAGAGATGGCCTGTTTTTTTTCTCATTTTTGCCCTCCCCAACCCCCAGGAGCACTCTGGAAGCCTCCTAAAGGCTATGCATGGCCATTTTTGCAAAAGAGCGGGGTTTCGGGAGGCTAAAAATGCTGTATTCAGTGTATAAGACGCACGCAGATTTTCAGCCACTTTTTTGGTTGAAAAAGATTTATACTCCAAAAAATACGGTATCTTGATGATTTCCTAAACTAGTGGTTAAGATGCCTGGCTAGGAACCAGGAGACGGTGAGTTCTAATTCTACCTTAGGCATGAAAGCTGGTTAGGTGTCTTAGGCCAGTCACCTATCCCAACTCATCTGTGGGGAAATAGGCAGGGAAAGGAGTATTATGTATGTTCATCTCCTTGAGTTATTTGTTCAAATAATAAAGGTGGAATAAAAAAAAACTTTAAGTGGAATGGAGAAAGAAATGCAGTTCCCAAGGAATCTGTGCTTCTGTAATCCTCATGGAAAGGAGAAATCCCAACCTGGATGCCCTAAGGCAGGTGTGTCAAACTCAAGGCCTGGGGGCTAGATGCGGCCTGCGGGGTGCTTAGATCTGGCCCGCAGGGCTGTGTCCTGGAAACAGTGAAGGACCATCCCACAGTGCCTCTGCCAGCAAAAACGGAGCTCGGGAGGGCCACATACTGGCAAAGGGTTGCAAGAGGCCATTGCAGCTGAAACAGATCTTGGGAGCCCGTTGTCGCTGGCAGAGCAGTGCGGGGGTTCCTACCAGTTCAGACCAATTCGGCTGAACTGGTAGTGGTTTGGTAGCTGGGTCACTGGAACCGGTAGCAACCCAGGCCTGCCACGCCCCCAAATTGGTTCCCTGATCGGCACCATCGGCGACGGCATCTTATTTTTCAGTTGTGCGTATAGCGAAGCATGCACACAAGCAAACTAGCAGTAGTGCCAACTGGCAAAAAACCCTGTGGCAGAGGGTTGCAGGATGCTGTCACAACTGAAAACAGATATTGGGAGCCCATTGTCACTGGCAGAGCGCTCAGATCACCACATCTGCCCCCTGATCAGAGGTGTTATTCTGCCAGTTCTCCCCGGTTCGGGCAAACCGGTAGCGGCAGTGGTGGGAGGCTCCGCCAACCCACCCAGACATCATCACAGATGCTCTGCGCATGCGCAGAAGGGAGCGCTCCCAGTTCCAAACCAGGAGCAAAGATAAGAGGATTTCTTGCCTGCCCGAAACGAGCTGGCCACGCCCACCTTAGCTATACCCATCCCAGCCCTCCGAAGTCAAACACAACCCTGTTGCGGCCTCAATGAAATTGAGTTTCACACCCCTGCCCTAAGCAAAGACTTTCACAGCATGGGGGCATCTTCAAAAGAATTTCTGGTGCATATCTTATCTACCTGATAGCCCTGAAACCAGAGAGATTGTCCCTTGGATAACCAAAGAGACTTGTAGGTAATACAGGGATGAAGGAGGCAGGTATGTTTTATCTCCCTGTGTGTGTGTGTGTCAACTGAAACTTCAAGGCAGAATTGTTCTCCTTGTGATGAAAATCTGAAGAAAATGGGTAGGCCAGTGCCCATCCCAGTTTTAATTCTTACAGGCTGCCTGTCAGATAGACTTCTGGATCGACCCGATGACTTTCAGGCATAATCTTTAAAATATATGCAAAATAATTAGATTGTCTTAACTCCTCCATCTTTAAAATGTGGGTCCTTCTGAAAAGCAAAGAAGAAGGAAAGGAACAAGAAGGGTGGGAGTTTGGGAGAGTGGGAGGGAGGGGGAAGGGAGGCTAAGATTTTCCCCTAATATCTGGTTAAAGTTAGCATTTTCAGAAAAAAAAGGATTCTCCAGCTAATAAAAAAACAAATTCTGCAGAAGTAACATCTATTCCAGGGGTTTCTACTTTTTTTTAAAGGGCTAAGAAAAAGTTTGCCAATAATTGCACTAATTTCAGATTTATTTATTTTTTGCTTCTGCTAGTTAATCGTATTTATTGTCATTAATAAAGGAAAATATTTGCAGCTCAGGGTTGAACTGAGGGGCCCTTGATGCACTCTGAGCTGGCTTGTTTTCTTGCAGATGTTTCATTACCCAAACTAGGTTAACAGCAGCAGCAGTGCTAGTAAGGAGTGTGATCCTTGCTGTCAGTTTATATTCTAGCAGCTTTCCTGCCAATGTTGGTTAACAGTTTCTTGATTGGGGTATTATTTACTGGATTGTTGGAGTTGATCTATTGCTGATATGGCTGCTGCCAAAGAAGGCAACAGCAAACAGACCAATGAAAGATTATCTAAGATGACCCTCACCAACACACATGCGCCTTCCACCGCCAGCTGATTTTCGGGTCTCTGCTCTGCATGCAGAGGATGCGCATGCATGCGGAGGGGGAGGGGTTGCATGCACAGGGGCGGAGGGAGTAGAGGGAGCGCCCCCCTGTGCCCCATTTCTGGACCCAAGAGGCTTCAGGGAGGCCTGCTAGGACCAAATGGGGGCATGGGGGGGGAATCACACGCATGCACAGGGGGAGTGCTGGGGGGTTGCGTGCATGCACAGGGTGGCGGGGGTCAAGGGGGGGTCATGCACACATACACAGGGGGGCAGGGCGCTTTGCATTGTAAGTGTAGGCATACACAAGTGATGTGTGTGCACAATTTCAGCATGCGAGGTTAACCATCACTGCACTAAAATATAAAAGGAGAGCAAACCACACTCCTTCCTAGCATTGATAATGTTACTCAGCTTGGGCAATGAAAGGCCTGCTAGAAAACAAGCCAGCTCATAGATTAGGCAAATGCCCCTTGATGGTCACGGATACACATTTTCTCTGTTTCTGAATACTGGAGTGCCTTTGTGCAGATTGCCACTTCGTTACATCAAAGAATTGGTGGCTAAGTGGCTGTCTGTGATTTTAGCAGTCTTCCTGTTTCCTCCATCATTAAATTAAATGTTCTCTCTGTGACATTTGGAATCCAAGTGGAATGTTAACCTTTCCTTCCTTCCTTCTTTTTAAAAGTTTGATTCTACTTACTGTAGGTCTTGTGAAGTTGATGGACCAAAAGAGCTACATGCCTCCTGCAGGAGATGGTGCTCTGGATTTCATTTTTACAGCCTTTTTCTCTTTCTTTTGGCCTTTTTGTTTTGCAGGTGGTTTTCATAAGCTGTGGAAGTCCTGTGTCTCACACACATGATGGGGGTCATAGGTGGAAGGTGCCAGGTGAGGTGATTTTTGGAATACAAAGGTGGAAGCAGTAATCACCACCCTGCAATTACATCAAGACAAGAGGTAGGTGAAGTGTGCAGAGACTCAGAAGTCTTCTGGAAAGTAAAGTTGTCACTAAAAAATATTTACAATCAGGATTCAATCATTAAGCCAACACCATGTTTTATTTTCAACATTCTCCAGTAGGAAGTTAGCACCCATCCCTCTCCTAGGAAAATGAAATATCTTAGGAAATATTAAAAGGGCAGAATGTTTTCCCTAAAAGGGTGGCAGAAACTCAGCCTCCCACCACCTTTGTCAATGGGCCATTAAGGCCTGGGCCAGTCTATTCTACATAACAAAGATCCACTTCCTTCAGGCAGACCCATAAAAGGAATCCCAAAACCCTTTCATTACATCATCACCCAGCAAGAGTCAACCAAGCTTGGGACTCAGGACAGCCTACAGAGTTGCCCCTGCATGGCCCCCATGGGAATCTGACAACCAATGAGAATACAATCTCAAATTCAAAGCCCAATGGAAGTATAAATCTCTCTCTCTCTCTCTCTCTCTCTCTCTCTCTCTCTCTCTCTCTCTCTCTCTCTCTCTCTCTCTCTCTCTCTCTCTCTCCCTCCCTCCCTCCCTCCCTCCCTCCCTCCCTCCCTCCCTCCCTCCCTCCCTCTTTCTCTCTCTCCTAGCATTAAAGCACACATGAAAAATAGTTCTAAGAATATTTTCATGTTGCATTCAGGTTTAATAATGCTTAAAGAAAAACATTAAAATCAGTTGTGTGTGAGAATATAGATCTAGCTCTAATCTTTCAAATTAATAGAGTAATTTATTTATTTTTTAATTTGGGCTTGTGGATCTATCAGAAGACAGCTTAATATGAATCATCCCCAAAGCTTGCGTGAACAGCTAGCATTTGCCTATCTTATCAAATTAAGATTCTAAGGGAATCCATGATAGTTAACTGGAATGCAGTTTGTGATTCAATGTCATGAAAAGGTAATGTTGCTGATGTAAAATTCCTTTGCATTTGGTCCTCTCTAGATATTAAAAGAAAAAAGAGAGACAGAAAAAGATGAAAAAGAAGAAGAAGAATGCATGCAGAAAGTGAATTTAAAAAAATAAAACAAACTATCTCTGCAAAATAAAGAGACTGGAAAAGGGAAGCAGATTAAGGGGTGGCAAATATGGTAGATTTTAATATTTTTATCCCAAGTTTGTAATTTTTATAAACAGCTCAAAGTGGCAAACTTACCCTATTCCTTCCTCCCCCTAATTTCCTCCACGATAACCCTCTGAGAGAGAGCCATCCAGACTACTTTAGTGCCTAAGGCAGGACTAAAACTCACATATCCTGGTGTTTGGCCCAAACTCACTCAGCTGACGTTCATACTTAATGTTGGACTAGAACTCACCATCTCCTGGTGGTTTGCCCAAAGTCATCCAGCTCAGAGGTGGGTTGCAAATCCCGGCGCTACTGATCCTCTGATGCTCACGCTTGCTATGCTTTTGCGTAAGCGCAGAAGTGTCTGGGCGGGTGGGTGGAGCCTCCTGCCACCGCCGTTCGCCCGATCCGGGCCAAACCTGAAGCAACCCACCTCTGATCAGTCTACTTTCATATCTGAGGTGGGTCTAGAACTCACACATCCTGGTGTTTGGCCCAAATTCACCCAGCTTTTGTGCTTAAGGCGGGACTAGAACTCACTACTTCCTGGCGATTGGCCCAGATTCATCCAGTCTTCTTCCATGCCTAAGGCAGGACTAAAACTCACAACTTCCTGGTATTCTAGCATGGTGCCTCAACTGTGAAACCAAAACACTAACTAGATCTGGTGTGGCAATATTGGTGTCAACTTCAAAGCGACATTTTGCTGATTGCAGCTGTTGCTGCTTCTCCGCTGGCACAGAGACAAGGGGAGGATGGCCACCTGTGGAATCCCAGATCCAGACGACAGGACATCCTCCCCTGGGAACCAAGGTCATTTGACCAGGTGCGTTACCAAGACCCAGACAGTTGCCAAAACAACGCTTCGACTTCTAATTGGACAATGTGACCTGCACCAATGTCTCTGGAGATTTTATTCTTTAACTATTAAAAAAAAAGAGCATGAAAAATATCCAGGGTTGGTTTTGCTTCAACCGGTGCTGATGTGATATACTCAATAAATCATAATCAACCATAAAATAATAAATCATAATAAATCAATAAATCATAGCATAAAGAGACCGGAATGTTTCAAGCCTGCTTGCTCGGTTGGGTTCACCAGTCGGGATGGTTTGAGTATTCATTTCATTTTCATTTCATTTATTGAACATTTATAGGCCGCCCTTTTCCCTGAGGGGACTCAGGGCGGCTTACAATCACAAAGGAAAGGGAGTGTAGGACAGTGCAAAAAGAAATGTGAACAAAAATAAATTAAACAATAAAACTCAACATTCACTCAACATTCGGGAGGGGCGAAAATAGGCTTAGCCCCAGACCTGACGGGCTAGCCAGTTCTTGAGGGCTGTGTGGAAGGCCTGGACGGTGGTGAGGGTACGAATCTCCACGGGGAGATTGTTCCATAGTGTCGGAGCTGCAACAGAGAAGGCTCTCCTCCGGGTAGTCGCCAGTCGGCACTGACTGGCGGATGGAATACAGAGGAGGCCAACTCTATGCGATCTGATGGGACGCAGGGAGGTAATTGGCAGAAGGCGGTCTCTCAAATAGCCAGAACCACTACCATGGAGCGCTTTATAGGTGGTGAGTAGGACCTTGAAGTGCACCCGGAGATCGACAGGTAGCCAGTGCAGCTCACGGAGGATCGGTGTTATGTGGGCGAACCGTGGTGCGCCCACGATCACTCGCGCGGCCGCATTCTGGACTAGCTGAAGTCTCCGGATGCTCTTCAAGGGCAGCCCCATGTAGAGCACATTACAGTATTCCAGCCTGGAGATCACAAGGGCTCGAATGACTGTTGTGAGGGCCTCCCGATTCAGGTAGGGCCGCAACTGGCACACCAGGCGAACCTGGGCAAATGCCCCCCTGGTCACAGCTGAGAGATGGTGGTCAAAAGTCAGCTGTGGGTCCAGGAGGACTCCCAAGTTGCGGGCCCTTTCTGAGGGGTGTAAGTTTTGTCCCCCCAGCCTGAGTGATGGTATGTTGGTCAGATTTTTGGGAGGAAAGCACAACAGCCACTCGGTCTTGTCTGGGTTGAGTATCAGCTTGTTTGCTCTCATCCAGTCTTTAACGGCCTCTAGACCCTGGTTCATCACGTCCACCGCTTCATTGAGTTGGCATGGGGCGGACAGATACAACTGTGTATCGTCCGCAAATCAACAGTAGCTGTTGATTTACATGATTTCGTTATATGATTGCTGTTTTCAAGTCCTCTTCCCTAGATTCCAGGCCTTCTGCTTGCCAGTGTGCTCAAGCACTATGGATGATAAAGCGCACTTGTTATTGGAAGCAGCCGCCGTCTGGCTGAACAGGGTATGTGAGTTGTCACTCTGACTTTACAATTCCAAGGAGGACTCTTACATAAGGAGATGCAACAATTTCCCAGAACTCTTCGATTTTGCTGAGCTTTTTGATTTAGTGATTAGCATTTGCTCCATTTGGGACTAGGGGATAGTTTATTTACTTCTGCATCTCCTTGGCGTGCCTGCTTTCTTCCCAGTGAGTCTGCATTAAATGCTTCTTGGCATCTGCTTGTTGACTCTGCAGTAGTTGGGATCAGCCTGATCAATGTTTTAATTCAGGGTGTAGAAGTGTGCAGCGTCTACTAGAACAGTGTTTCTCAACCTTGGCAACTTGAAGATGTCCAGACTTCAACTCCCAGAATTCCCCAGCCAGCATTCGCTGGCTGGGGAATTCTGGGAGTTGAAGTCCGGACATCTTCAAGTTGCCAAGGTTGAGAAACACTGTACCAGAAGATGAAATATTTTGGGAAACATTAAAAAGGCAGAATATTTCCCCCTAAAAGGGAGGAAGAAACTCAGCTCCCCCAACCTTTGTCAATGAGCCATTAAGGCCTGAGCCAGTCTACTCTACATACCAAAGGTAGGACTAACCCTCCACGGATCTCACCACAGGGCACCTGGGAGGAAGCAAGGCTCAACCAAACTTGGATTCAAAACACAGCCTACAGAGTTGCCCCTGCATAGACCCATGGGAGTCTGACAACCAATCAGAATGCAAGCTCAAGATCAAAGGCCAGAGAGGGCCCTTGTACCAAATAACTTCCTAATTACCAAGAATGAACAAATGCAAATATCAACAGCTCCCTGGGCCATAGAAGTTAATGCAGACAAGATTGCTGGAGGGAAGAACGGAGAGAAAGAGAGAGGGGAGGGAGGGAAGGAGACAGAGACAGGGAGATTGACTGACTGCAAACTGGGACTTTTCCATCACACCCAACCAAAATGGAAGGAAACATGCAAGGGGAAGTGGGAGGGGACTTTTTTTTTCTTTTGTAATATATCTTTAAAAAAATGCTGCCTGGAGATGCATCCATGAATCATGCTTGAAGTGGCAGACTAAAATTTTATTTGCCTGGCACTGCAACCTCTTTCATAACTGATTTTAATCAGTACTCCATAGTTTAACTGTGGATTTTCATTTTTATTTTATGTAGAGGTGGCTGCTGTTTCAGTCAGCTTTGAATGGAATATCTGCACATCCCTGTGTGTGTTTGTTCTTTAATTCCAGAACAGATTGTAAAACAGCAAAGAAAATATTTGGAGATTTAAAAAAAAAAATCATATCTTTCTTTTAAAAGTTGTTGTTTAAATCCAATTCTGAGTTCATTGATTATACTATGCCAATGTGGTTGGCCTGTTTTTGGCATGAGGCAAATCCCAGGCCCTGGCCGATTGCTGGGTGTTGCCATCACAGCCAGATGTGTTTTCTATAAACTATTATTAAACATAGTTTCGTTGGAAGAAATGTCCGTCTGGGTTCAGTTCCAAGTGGGGAGAAAGGCACTGGAAACAATAGTGGCTGTTTGGAAAGATGGTTTTAATGGTGGACAGAACCACATGGCTTAAGGTCCTGGGCAAAAAGGAACGTGTGTGTGTGTGTGTGTGTGTGTGTGATAGAGAGAGATTTATACCCTCTGTTGGGCTATGAATTTGAGCTTGTATTCTGATTGGTTGTCAGACTCCCCTGGGGCCATGCAGGGGCAACTCTGTAAGGTGTCCTGAGTCCCAAGCTTGGTTGATCTTGCTGGGTGATGATGTAATAAAGGGGCTTTGGGCAATACCTACTATGGCTCTGCCTGAAGGAGGTAGGTCTTTGTTATGTAGAATAGACTGATCCAGGCCTTAATGGCCCATTGACAAAGGTGGGGGGGGGCTGAGATTCTGCCTCCCTTTTAGGAGAAATATTCTTCCCTTTTAATATTTCCCCAAATATCTCATTTTCCTAGGAGAGAGGTGGGTGCTAACTTCCTACAGTTTAATAGCTATGCATAGCACAGAGGGTTAGCCCTGGTTCAGAATTCAGGGGGAACCCTATGAATAGTATGGGAAAGGAAAAAGGCAGAAGAGGTTTCTTGGATTCTTTCTAGCCATTTTTCCAACAGAGAGCATGGGGCTGCCAGTATGTTGTATTTGTGGATGTGCAATTTTGCTTTCGCCTCACGTTGCATTTCTATGCGTGGGAAGTGTGCAAATTGGGTTCTACGCTATACAAGTATCCCTTGAATTGCAACCATTCATGTTGTGACCATTCAAATTACAACAGCCCTGAAAAAAGTGACGTAATTGTTTTTCACAGTTATAAACTGTTGCAACATCCCCGTGATAATGTGATAAGAATTCGGAGAAGGTTCTATTGCTGGGAAAATCAGAAGGTAAAGAGAAGAAGATGGCTACCAGATGGATGGATTCAGTTAGAGTGATGGTGGTGGTGGCACCATTGGAAAACTTGGGAGAATAAATTTGGGATAAATCATCATTGAAAAAAAATCTATTTATGTGATCACAAGATGTCAATCCCTCTCTTAGAAAAAAATGAAATATCCCGAGAAATATTGAAAAGGCAGAATATTATATTTCCCTGGATCAGAAATGGAGAAACATGTTTTTAGGCAGGAAACAGACTCACTCTTAATAATCCCCACCTTTCTCAATGGGCCATTAAGATGCCTGAGGTGGTGTACTCTACATAACAAAGAGTTCACCCTTCAGCTCCAGGGTGATGGGATTAAGGCATGATAGTATTAGCCCTTTACCCAACTCACCACAGGGCATCTGGGAACTCAGCCAAACTTGGACTCAAAACGCAGCCTAGAGAGTTGCCCCGCATGGACCCATGGCAGTCTGACAACCAATCAGAATACATTTCTTACACAGGAACAGTAAACAGAGAGGTGGAGCTAAACAGAATATAAAAAAACCCCAGCAAGTTTTTTTCTCTCTCTCTTTTCTTCTTCACTCAACATCTGGAAGCATGTGATCACCTTTTTCCCCAGGACCTCAAACTATGTGGTCCTGTCCACCATTAAAATAATCTTTCCCCCACTTGGAACTGAACCCAAATGGACATTTCTCACAACGACATCATGTGGGTACATCTTGTCATTCTGACATCTGCCAGATTTTATGCCAAATCATCTTTAATTCTGTATTCATTTTCCCTGATATTTACTTTCAGAGTGATTTCAATTAAAAAAAAGATCCCAAAATTAACTGAGGGAAAAAAATGAGTTTAAAAAAAGAAAAAAAAAAGGTTTTGGGTATCCCAATATTGTTTTCCTAGGCAGGTTTGGGCCCCCAAAATAAAATAACTATGAAATGATGTGTTCACACCACTTTCAGAAATCTTGACAATAAACATCAGGAAATGTTTGGAGGTCTTAAGAAAGTTGCTATCTTTGGGAACATTTCCTAGTGATCCAAAGCCAATTTGCTTCCATTTAGCAACTCCCTTTTTTTAATAGCAATTTAAACAAAGGCTTCTCTTTTCTGAAAAATATATTCGTCAAGAACACCATCTTCCAGTGTGTAATATGTCAACACTAAAATATAAAGCTGCTTTGTTTTCCTTTAGAGCTGTGGTGCAACTATGTCTGATTACAACCCCAGGACAAGACAAAGATTGGATGATCATTCTATAAAGCCAGAAATAACTTACAGAAGCCAAACTTAAAACAGAGTTGTGGACAAATAATGAGATAGCATGAAAACACAAAAAAGTGGTGTGCACACAGTTTCTTTGTCTTTCCCTGATTTCCAGATTTTGCAAGCTAGCAGGATGTACGTGCTTTCTTGTATGTAATATTTGACTGTTAATCAAAATGAGAAGTTGCAATGGATATCAAACTAGATAGGGGTGGGATTTGGAGGTTCCCCGAACAAGCCATAACGTTAGCTATAGGTTCTGTTGAACAAGGGCAAACCCATAGCAGCCCACCCCTATATTTATCCATCTTTGGCACTCTAAATCGGCTTAAACCTCGCAGAGGTAAGAGATGTATACCTTCACCCACATACAGGTAATGTCCTTTAGATGTATATCTGTCAAAATAAATTGTACTCAATGAATGAAAAATGTTTGCATTCTTCATTTAATTTGTGTGTGTCTGTCTGTCTGTCTAATCTGTCTGTCTGTCTGTCTGTCTGTCTGTCTGTCTGTCTATCTATCTATCTATCTATCTATCTATCTATCTATCTATCTATCTATCTATCTATCTATCTATCTATCTATCTATCTCCCAACTTTATTGTTTTATAAATAACTCAAGGCTTTCCATACCTTATGCTATTTTCACGTCCTATTTTCCCCACAAGAAGTTTGGGCTGAGAAAGAGTTACTGGCCCCAAATCACCCAGCCTGCCTTCATGCCTAGAGCAGGACTAGAGCTCACAATCTCCTAGTGATTAGCCCAAAGTCATTCAGTTGGCTTTGATGCCTAAGGCCAGACTAGAACTCACAAACTCCAAGTTTCTAGCATTCTGGCTTGCAAGCAGCAGGCTTGAGCTAGCTATTGGAAAAGTTTAAGCTGTTTCTGTAATGGTATTCGATATTTACAAATAGAGTTTATTATTTGAAAACATCCAAGAGACTCCTGCGATGATCATCGAAAAGGAAGTAAAACCAATTAAATCAGAACTCCATTATTTGTAGAAGCAGGAACAGACATAAAAATGCAGCTCTCGTGTGCATCTGATCACTGAACACTCATTGCTCTCAATATATGTCAGAAATGTGTATGTTTTATATTTTTACTTGTTGAAACCAGGAAGTGAGTTTGATATTCCCCATTTTGCTGGACGTCTTTTCTTTGAATCAGATGGTCTTTTTTGGGTGATTATTCATAAGAACTGTACATATCTTTGCATCCAATTTGCTTTAATTGCTAGGTAAAGCAAGCAAGAAAATATTGTCCCATAAACCTTGAAAGGTCTTCTTTTTTTAAAAAATATAGTTTTTATTAAACATTTTAACCTTTAAAAACAGGGTGGGGGGAGAAACAAATACCGAAAAAACAAGACACACATAACAATATTAAATAGTTTTACAACCTTCTGTATTGGCTTCAGTGACGTGCAGTCAGGGGAGGCAGGGCCTCACTACTGTCATCATGAAAAGAAAAAAATAAATAAAAGGAAAAAGGCTGAGCTAGTTGCTGCCAGAGTCACAGTGGATGACTCTGCTTAGTGCTTAACTGTTTAAAAAAGCCTCTTTAAAAAAGCGCCCTCTGCAAGAGGAGGAGAGAGAACCACGTGCCTCATTTAGTCTATCTTTATAATCACTTGAGCAGAGTTAAGCAAGGGTTAAAAGGTGAAAAATTCCTTATGTAGATGAGGCACGTGGTTCTCTCGCCTCCTCCTCTAGAGGGCACTTTTTTTAGAGGCTTTTTTTAAACAGTTAAGCAGAGTCATCCATTGGAGACTCTGGCAGCAGCTAGCTCAGCCTGACTTCAGCAGTCTTGCCTTTTTCTTTTTACATTTTTTACATTTTCATCATGGCAGACAAGAGCAGAGTTGAAATCCTCTGTGACACAGCTGGAAAAGGTATGTGGGTCGGAGGAAGGAATTCAAAATTATTGTAATTTGTAAGTAATTTTTTATTGTAAGTAATTTGTGTGTGTGTGTGTATGTGTGCGTGTGTTTGTTTCTTCACTTCACTCAAACAAACTCTCTCTCAATTTGAGAGAGAGTTTGTTTGAGAAGAGAGGGGCAGCCTTGTTTGAGAAGAGAGGGGCAGCCCGCCAGCAGAGGCGGGTCTTTTACTGGCGCTTTATTTCTTTTGCCGCTGTGCCCCCCTTCCTTTTCTCCTTTCCCCCCACCGGGAGCCCCATCCTGCTCCCCTCCCCCTTTCCTCCTCCTCCTCTCCCCTTTCTTCGCTGACTGCAACTGAGTAAGGAGGCACTGCGGGGCCAGGCCCCTCGCACCCACATCCAGCCCACTGGAGTTTGCTGCGCCGGGGGAGGAATGAGACCCCGTTGTCCCGCGGAGCCCGCCACCGCTTGAGTGGGGGGGGAGGAGGAGGAAGAGAAGAAGAGTGGTGAGGCCTTGTGCCGGTTGGCCAGCCATGCGGGGAGTAGGTCGGGCGGGGAATGGGTGGGCTGGCTGGCTGGGGAGGGGGGATCATGGCCGCTCAGGTGCCCCCTAAAGCCCTGCCGAAGCCCTGGCTCATGTCCGCCATAGAGTGGGACGTGTCCCACTGTATGGCAGACACGGCGACAGGGCTTTAAAGTCCCGGCGCCGTATCCACCATAGGCCGGGACGCGTCCCGCTGTATGGCGGACATGGCGGCAGGCCTTTAAAGTCCCGGCATCGTGTCCGCCATAGAGCGGGATGCATCCCACTGTATGGTGGATACGGCGCCGGGGCTTCAGCGGGGCTTTCTGAAAACCGCGCAGGGGCTTTGATGTGGCTTTCTGAAAGCCTTGCCGAAGCCCCGGCGCTGGCAGACATAGGGTGGCAGGCATTCCTCACCAGCCATGAACACTGCACGTCACTGATTGGCTTACATATTAGGTTTTCTATTCTACATTGCCTTCCTTCCTATCAGTCTTAACATCTGTAATAGTGTAATAACAGTTGTATTCACAGTTGCAACAATAACAATTTGTTCATATCACCATTATATTTACATTATGGTCAATACTTTAAGTTTGATAGTAATTAGTAACTTTAGTTAATTTTTATTCAATACTAGTTTAGAAAAAGCAAAGAAAAAAAGACTTCTGTTTTGGCTTCAGTTTTCTAGCCACTTATATATTCTATTCCGTATTTTATAATAATCCGATTCTTCTCTTTCTTTTAACTCCATGGTCATTTTGTCCATCTCTGCACATTCAAGGACCTTGAAAGGTTTTCCAAGGTACACATGAGAGAGTGGGCTATTCTTATCTTGGCCTCTTCTGTCCTGTTTCTGTAAGGATGAATGTGTGATTGAAGGGTGTGAATTTTCTTCCATTCTCCTTATTTGAGAAAGCAGGTTTGTTTTGCCCTGGGAACTATGGACAGGGCTCTGGTTTTAGAGTTGAGATGTAATGACTGATGGCACCATGCTAGAGGGAAGATACAAATATTCAACATGCGTTAAAAACCACAGAAAAATCACACTCAACAATTTCCTGTTCAGCCAAGCTATCACATTTGGATTGCAGAAACCCAAAGGGCCACTAGATGGCAGCAGTTTCCCGCATCTCTTTGCTGTCATGGAGTAGTTTTCTTGCTACCCAGATGTGGCAGGCTTTCTCCACGGTCATTTGCATTACAGATAGTCCTCGATTTATGGCTATAATCAGGACCAGAACCTCCACTGCTAAGCAAGGTGGTTGTTAGATGAGTCATGTTCAATTTTGCAAACTTCTTTTGCCACTGTTCTGAATCACTGAGTGCTTCTGCAGAAGTGTTAAGGGGGCCCAGGCTCAATCCCAGCCTTAGAATGTCTGAATTAAATGGCCTGCCGAAGGATGCGGTAGCTATGAGGTGTGTGGGGGGACTACGGACATGGGAATGGGCCGGAACATTACGGTCATGACAGGGAGGGGCAGGTATGGCGGGAACTTCAGGGCGAGCCATTACCGGGGAAGGAGGGTCCACTACATCACAGCGATCCTGCCTTCTGGCCCTATTAATCCCACTCCAAGGCCAGATGGCGTGAGTAATCAGGACCCTGGTCTCAGGCTGCTGTCGCTAAATGCCAGGTCTGTAGTTCACAAGGCTCCCCTCGTACGGGACTTAATCTTAGACGAGAGGGCAGACCTGGCATGTATTTCTGAAACCTGGCTGGGCCCGGAGGGAGGAGTCCCCTCACTGAAATATGCCCAGTAGGTTTTCAGGTGCTGCATCAGCTGCAACCCCAGAGAAGGGGTGGGGGAGTGGCTATCATTATCCGAGGGTCTTTAGTTCCTCGTAGGATCCCTGCTCCAGAGCTTGTCGGGTGTGAGTCCTTGCTGGTGAAGTTGGACCTTGCGGGTCAAGTGGGCTTGTTGCTAACGTACCTGCCTCCCAACAGCATTGCAACAGCCCTCCCTTCGCTCCTAGAGTCGGTAGCCGAGCTGGCAGTTGAGTTCCCCAGGCTTATGGTATTGGGGGATTTCAATCTGCCTTCGCTCGGTGGTTACTCTGATGGGGTGCAGGAGTTCATGGCTTCCATGACAGCCATGGACTTGACCCAAGTAATTCAGGGCCCGACCCACTCAGCGGGTCACACGTGCGACCTCGTATTTCTCTCGGAGCAGTGGAGACGTGATCTTGATTTGAGGGGTATTGAGATTTTGCCCCTGTCATGGTCAGATCATTTCCTACTGAGGCTTGACTTTCGGAGGCCAATCCCCCACTGTAGGGAGGAGGAACCGATTAGGTGGTTCCACCCCAGGCGCCTGATGGACCCTATCAGTTTTCAGACGGCGTTTGGTGTAGTACCTGACGCTCTCGTCCACAGTCCAATGGAGACCTTGGTTGCTGCTTGGAACTCAGCGGCGGCGGGGGCTCTTAACCAGATTGCGCCTTTACGGCCTCTCCGAGGTAGCGGATCCAGGAGAGCGCCTTGGTTCACCAAGAAACTCCGGGAGATGAAGCACCAAAAGAGACGCCTAGAGCGCCGTTGGAGGGCCAGTAAGTCTGAGTCACACCGAGCACTGATGAGAGCCTTTATCAGAGCCTATCTCATGGCAATACGGGCATCGAAATGTGCTCATTTCGCCGCTCTTATTGCGTCCACTGAATCGCGCCCAGCCGCCTTGTTTAGAATAACCCACTCCCTTCTGAAAGGGAGGGATGCGGATGACCCTTTACAAGGTAGAGCTGAGGAGTTTGTTCAGTTTCTAGCAGATAAAGTCGCTCGGATTCGGACAGACTTGGACTCCAATTGCTCAGATCCAGCCGAGCTACTGGGGGAAGGTCTTGAGCGAAATTTATGGACTGAGTTTCAACTTGTCACGCCTGAGGACGTGGACAAGGCCATGGGAGCTGTGAGTGCCTCCACTTGTATACTGGACCCTTGCCCCTCCTGGCTGGTCATGAATAGCAGGGAGGTGACACGTGGCTGGATCCAGGCGATAGTTAGCATCTCTCTCTGGGAGGGATCCTTCTCGCCCCTCCTAAAGGCGGTGGTGGTGGTGAGACCCCTCCTGAAGAAGTCGTCTCTGGATCCAGCCATCTTGAGTAACTACCACCCAGTTTCCAACCTCCCCTTTCTTGGGAAGGTTGTTGAGAAAGTGGTGGCATTTCAGCTCCGGCGGTCCTTGGATGAAACCGATTATCTAGACTCCTTTCAGTCTGGATTCAGGCCTGGCTACAGCATGGAAACTGCTTTGGTCATGCTGATCGATGATCTCTGGAGAGCCAGGGATGGGGGTCACTCCTCCATCCTAGTGCTCCTTGACCTCTCAGCAGCCTTTGATACCATCGACCATGGTATCCTTCTGCGGTGGTTGCAGGAGGTGGGAGTGGGAGGCACCGTTCTTCGGTGGTCCTCCTCCTACCTCTCTGGCAGGTCGCAGTCGGTGTTGGTTGGAGGGCAGAGATCGACCCCTAGACTCCTTAATTATGGGGTGCCACAGGGTTCGGTCCTGTCCCCCCTCCTATTCAATATTTATATGAAGCCGCTGGGTGAGATCATTCGTTGGCACGGGATAAAATACCACCAATACGCGGACGACATACAGTTGTATCTGTCCGCCCCGTGCCAACTCAGTGAAGCGGTTGAAGTGATGTGTCAGTGCCTGGAGGCTGTTAGGATCTGGATGGGGATGAACAAGCTTGCACTCAATCCCGACAAGACCGAGTGGCTATTGCTGTTCCCTCCCAAAAATTGGCCTTGTACTCCATCTCTCAGGCTGGGGGGTAAAATTATACGCCCCTCAGACAGGGTTCGCAATTTGGGAGTCCTCCTGGACCCCCAGCTGACTTTAGAACATCATTTGTTGGTTGTGACCAGAGGGGCATTTGCCCAGGTTCACCTGGTGCACCAATTGCGACCCTACCTGAACCGGGAGGCCCTTAGAACAGTCACTTACGCCCTTGTGACCTCAAGACTGGACTACTGTAACACGCTCTACATGGGGCAGCCCTTGAAGAGCATTCAGAGACTTCAGCTTGTCCAGAATGCAGCCGCGCGAGCGATTATGGGTGTACCCCGGTACACCCATGTCACACCTATCCGCAAGCTGCACTGGCTACCTGTTGGTCTCCGGACACGCTTCAAGGTGCTAGTCGTTACTTTTAAAGCCCTACATGGTATTGGACCTGAGTACTTGAGAGACCGCCTCCTGCCAATCACCTCCCTACGACCAATTAGATCCCACAGACTAGGCCTCCACCGAATTCCATCCGCCAGCCAATGTCGACTGTCGACCCCCCGGGGGAGGGCCTTCTCTGTGGCTGCTCCGGCCCTCTCCCCATGGAGATCCGGACCCTCACCACCCTTCCGGCTTTCCGCAAAGCCACTAAGACCTGGCTGTTCCGGCAGGCATGGGGCTGATGAGTTCCCAGCCCCTCTTAAACTGTTGTGACTGTTGTTTTGTTTTAACATGCTTGCCTTGTGTTCTGTTTGTATTCCCCTTCCCTTTGGTTTGTTAGCCGCCCTGAGTCTCTCGGGAATAGGGCAGCATACAAGTTGAATAAACATTCCAAACAACACTGCGGTCATTAAGCGAATCATGAAGTTGCTAAATGAACCCAGTTCCCCCCCCCTTTGACTTTGGTTGTCAGAAGTCAGGTGGGGAGGTTGCATATGATGAATTTGCATATGGGATGCTGAGAGAGCCTGAGTTTTATGCCCTCTCTAGGCCCTGCCTTTGTTTTCTGTTCCTGTATAAGAAACATATCCCATTGGCTGTCATACTCCCAGGGGACGGGGGTCTTATCTAACTTTGTAGGCTGCCTGTCTTTTGAGCCCCAAGCTTGGCTGAGCTGTTGCTGGGTGATGATGTAATGAAAGGGCTTTGGGATTCCTATTATGGCTCTGCCTGAAGGAGGTAGATCTTTGCTATGTAGAATAGACGGACTCAGGCCTTAATGGTCCATTGACATAGATGTGCAGCAGGGGGAGGGGGAAGGAAGCTGCAGGGAGCTGCTTTGTCTTTAAAACACTTGTTGGAAGAAAAGTCCTCCTGGGTTAAGTTTCAAGTGGGGAAAAAGACACTGGAAACATGGAGGCTGCTTGGAAAGATGGTTTAATGGTGGACAGGATTACATGCCTTGGAGTTCCTAAAAAGAAAAGGAGGATCAGATGCTTCCAGATGTTGGATGAAGAAAAAGAGGCAGAGATGCTGAAAGTCCCTGGTTTTATGCCCTCTCTGGCCTTTGATCTTGATCTTTTATTCTGATTGGTTGTCAGACTCCCATAGGATAATGCAGGGGCAACTCTGTAGGCTGTGCTTTGAGTCCAAGTTTGGTTGAGCATTGCTTCTTCCTATGTGTCCTTGTGGTGAGATGGGTAAAGGGCTAATACTATCATGCCTTAATCCCATCACCCTGGAGCTAAAGGGGAGAGATCTTTGTTATGTAGAATAGATTGGCTCAGGCATTTTAATGGCCCATTGTCAAAGGTGGGGGCTATTAAGAGTGAGTCTGTTTCCTACCTAAAAATATGCTTCTCCATTTCTGATCCAGGGAAATATAATTTAATATTTCCTAAAATATTTCATTTTTCTAAGAGAGGGAGGGGTGGGTGCTAACTTCCTACGCCACAGCCACTGTAAACATGTATTGGTTGCCAAGCACCTGAATTCTGATTGCGGTTCAGTAATTCCTAGCCATCCCATCCAATCCCAAACGCCTGAGGACCTTTTTTGCTAAAGGTGTTTCCAAAAATGCTTCTTGCATTTTTCAAACACCAACTTTGATCATTTGTCTGGCACTCCCTAAAGCAATGGCTTCACCATGTCTTCCAGGCGGCTTGTTCATCTTTTAAAAATTCTAATGATGTCAGCGGCTGGGTTTATGCAATTTGTTGAACCATGGTTTCCTTACCTTGTGGATTAAGTAAGCCATCATGGTCTGGTACAGTTTTAAGACATGAGCTGTGATTTATTAATTACAAAGATTGGTTTTGAAGGAAGTTAGCACCCATCCCTCTCCTAGAAAAATGAAATATCCTAGGGAAATATTAAAAAGGCAGAATATTATATTTCCCTGGATGAGAAATGGAGAAATATGTTTTTAGGCAGGAAACAGGCTCACTAATAGCCCCCCCCCCCGTCAATGGGACATTAAGGCCTGAGCCAGTCTATTCTACATAACAAAGATCTACCCTGAAGGGGCAGAGCCATTTCATTGGCCTTCATTGCACCACCCACCAAGTTTCAACCAAACTTAGGACACAACCTACAAAGCTTGCTATGACCTCTGACAGTAACCAATCAGGATACACTTCCTGTGCCTCAGGAAGTTCAAAGCCCAAAGAGGGCATAAAACCCGGGGACTCTTAGTATCTCTTCCCTTTTCACCCAGGATGCATGTGATCCTGTCCACCATTAAATCATCTTCCCAAACAGCTTCCATGTTTCCAGTGTCCTTCTCCCTATTTGGAACTGAACCCAGATGGACATTTCTTCCAATAGTTTCAAGTATCATTATCAAGCTATAATGGGGGAAAAACCATTCTGGCTCAGAAAGTTACCCAACATCTGCTCAGTCGCCTTAAACCAGTGTTTCTCAACCTTGGCGACTTTAAGTCCTATGGACTTCAACTCCCAGAATTCCCCAGCCAGCTCTGCGAGTTGAAGTCCACAGGACTTAAAGTTGCCAAGGTTGAGAAACACTGCCTTAAACCATGAGATGGGTAGCAAATAAATTTGATAATAGTAGTCCTTGGACAGTGGATAAAAATGCCAAGTCCAACATCTTGATGACTGTGCAATGAACCATAATAAGGATCAGCTCAATGACCAAAATTACAAGGGACAAAACTCTAAATTTGTTTAAACTTTCATCAGGCCAGTTTAATGTAAATGTGTAAGAAAATGTTTTGGGGACACTGAATTAAAGCCATGCTAGATTTATCTGGTGGGAATGCCAGTTTCAGTTGCCCTAGAGGTGATGTGTTCGTGATAAATGGGAACATCTTTAGGACAACATATCCTAATCTTGTGTGACTTTCCACATTGTGCAAATGTTCAGCCAAAACAAACACGCCACGTGAAGCAAAGCAAATCGATTTTTAAAAATAACATATCCTAGAATTTTCACCATAGCCTCCTTATATTATTTTCTAATTGCATGGCTAAACACTCGCACGGTTCCACAGATGTATTTGTTTATTCAAAACAGCTTACACAACTTTCTTCCCTAAACATAAGATCATGGAGAGAAATGAAGAATACTATATTTCTTACCGAAGAAGTGATAAAACCTGGAGATTGGGAATAGTCAGGCAGGGTATGGATAACGTGCATTTAAAGTTACTTAAACATCTGGGAAAATAAAATATCAGAAAAAGGGCCAGGTGAGACTTTGTGGGGAAAACTTCCCACAGAATCACTTCTGAGAAAGTTATGCCTCCCGCTGACACACCCCAATTCAGAGAACCTCCAAACATGATCTCAGCATGTTAGAAAGTCCTGATGTGATTTTTTCCCCCAGATATCCAAACCTGAAACAGGACGTGATTTTCCAAGACAGTGTCATATCTTTAACTTACGTTCAGATAAAGATGGGAACAAAATCATTTTATGAGAAAACAGGTTCCTAAAGTAGAGTCCCAGCTAAACTCAACCAACCTAAACATCGTTTTAATTATTTCACCTGTTTGAAGGCCACCCTATAAAAAATGTTTTCCCCCAGGACAGCTAACAAGTCTTCAATTTTTTTTAAAATCATGTGGATTTCAATAGGCCTGGTAGATTTACAAGAGACAAAATCTGGCTCTAAGTGCTGAAATCTAAGAATTTAAATGGCTTCAATTAGACTGAAATTTAAAATCTAAGTGCTGAGCTTCAAAACTAAAAGGGGTCAGCACGTGGCGGTAGGGATTAGCATATTCTCAACTTTTCATTCTGCTTCTCTAAGAACAGTGTGTGTGTGTGCCTGCATGTATATCTATTCACACATCATTCCAAGGCACAGAAAGGGCTGCAAATTTGGAAGGAGAAATCTAATATCAGATTCCTATTCCTGTTCTCCCATCTGCTTCCAAGTGCAGCTGCTTCGGTGCCAGAGACCACCCTGCAGTTGGGTCGCCAAGACAAAATAACGACATGTGTATATTTGTCGTCATCAGGCAAATCCTGTCCTTATGTCCTTCGTCTGTAATGTTTGATGCACGTACATGTTGCAGTATTTGCTTCCCAGCAGTTGTGCCCAGATAAGGGAAGCTGAACAACTGGAAAGGGGTGGGCAGAAACTGCACTGTAAGGATTCAAAACTCAACCAACTTGCCCCAATAACCTCAATCCACGTAAAAAAATAATTCCCCTTTGCTAGCAAGGAGGCGGAAAGAAATGTCAAGGGTCAAGATTTGAGAGGTACTCTATACAGGTAGTCCTCGACTTAACAATCACAATTGAGCCCAAAATTTATGTTGTTAAGTGAGGCATTCGTTAAGTGAGTTTTAATTTAGCTCACACTAAATCTGCATGGGAGGGGGCGGGAAACTTCTTGCAAATTTCACGGCTTGTGCTTCTCTTTATTTGCCTCTGCCTGAAATTGGCAATAGCAATAGCAGTTAGACTTGTATACCGCTTCATAGGGCTTTCAGCCCTCTCTAAGCGGTTTACAGAGTCAGCATATTGCCCCCAACAACAATCCGGGTCCTCATTTAACCCACCTCGGAAGGATGGAAGGCTAAGTCAACCCTGAGCTGGTGAGATTGGAACAGCCGAACTTCAGTCAGATGAAGTAGCCTGCAGTGCTGCATTTAAACCACTGAAATTGACCTCTTCTTCTTCAATAGTAAGCCCAGTTGTGTTCTCACTGCTGAAGGCCAAAAGCCAAAGAGCCAAAAAGGCAAACTATTGAATATTGGTGTGGCAGTGCATTAGCTGGATGGTTGTTTGTTCGTTTATAAATTTATTAAGTTGCTATGCTGCCCATCTGGTCAAGAAATTCTGGGCAGCTTAAATCATCGTAAAATCAAACATACAAAAGATTAAAAAGTTTAAAAAAACAAAACAGAAATTAAAGAAGTTAACAACCGGAATGAGACGAGGTGGCGTTGGAATCTTCTTCCTAGTCCACTAAATCACCTCCCGTGGAAATGGCCCCTGGGGTCCCAGGCTAATTGGCAGATATGTTTCAGCCTTTCAGAAGGCCAAGAGGATGGGGCAAATCTTGGGAGGACAGGGGGATGATGTTCCAGAGAGAGGGTGGGAATTGTGGCAGAAAAGTCTCTTCTTCTAGAGATCCTGCTAGCCAGAATTCTTGACTGTGGGAGGGGGCCACAGCATTCCCTTTCTGCCGGAATGAATGGGATGGAGCGATCTTGTAAGAGCAGACATCTGAAATTGGGACTCAGAAGCAAATTGGTGACAATGCAATTCAGACAAGTGCCTTTCCTGGGCCACCCTAGGTAAAAGTTCCCCTTAAACACATGCTAGTCGTTCCTGACTCTAGGGGGCGGTGCTCATCTCCGTTTCAAAGCCAAAGAGCTAGCACTGTCCGAAGACGTCTCTGTGGTCATGGGGCTGGCATGACTAAATGCTGAAGGCGCACGGAACGCTGTTACTTTCCCACCAAAGATGGTTCCTATTTTTCTACTTGCATTTTTTATGTGCTTTGGAACTGCTAGGTTGGCAGAAGCTGGGACAATGAATGGAGCTCACTCCATTATGCAGCGCTAGGGATTCAAACTGACCTTTCTGATTGACAAGCTCAGCATCTTGGCCACTGAACCACCAAGTCCCTCTGGCCCACCCTAGAGTCTCCCAAAACTTTCTGCTCTGCTGCATTTTGTGCTAGCTGTTACCTTCTGAATACTCTTAAATAGGGTAACCCCCTTGCAGCGGTCCCAAGGCTGAAATGACCAAGAGCGTTTTTGAGTGGCCCAAAAGAAACAGTACCTCCCTCCAATAATGAAGTGGTAAAGGCCGCCGGTCTGTCAGCATCTGTTTAAAGGAAAAGCGGCGCTCTCTTTTCAAGGGAGCCACAGAAACCGCAAAATCCACCCGTGGGGAGGAAACGCGCGGGAGCATTCAGGCCGCTGCAGTGTCGACACCTTTGGCCGCTGGCGCCTCCCGCAGACTTTGTGCCAGCTGCGCAGCGGGCAGGCGTGTCTGGCGGCGACGCGCCCTCCGCCGCGCGCTCCCCCGCTCCAAACCAGCCACCCGGGGGGACACGCGTGGCTTCGTCCTCGCAGGTCACACACCTTTGCCCAGTCCAGAGGGCCCCAGAGGAATTGGGGAGAGCGCTGGGTACCCCGCCTGCCCAGCACCTCCGGTGGATTCCTTTCAGATCTGGCCAAGCCACCGCCGAGGAGTACCCGGGAGACCGGGCACCGCAGCGGCCGAAGGGCGTCCTTCAAGAGGCTGCTCGGCGGAGGTCTCCGGCGGCCTTGGCCAAGGGGAGAGGCGCGGAAGGCGCCGAGGGGCGTGTGCGCGCATTGTGCCAGGGCTGGCCGGGAGAAAGTTGCCTTTTATGAGCGTGCACTTCCTGTTAGCTGCCTCTCCGCCTCCTCGGCGGCTAGAAATGTATTTACACACACAGGTTTGCACCTCCCTCTCTGGGCAGGGTTTCCTCGCTTTCCCCCTCGCTTCTTTTCCTCTTGTTTGTGCCGCGGCCGCTGTCAGATTCGCCTCTTGCACGCCCGAAAGAGGCTGGTGCAGTCGCCGAGCGTCTCCGCGCTCCCTCTCGCCTCTGCCTACCAGCTGCAGCCGCTAGCCCGGGAATCCGGCGACCTCTCAAGGAGGGTTGCAACGCCCTTGCTTGCCCCACGCCCGCCAAAGAAGAAGAAGAACAAGAAGGGGGGGGACGTGATCTGCAGCCCAGCCCTGCGGGGGGCTCGGGCTGCGTTTGCACGCCCTCTTTGCACCCCCCTTTTGCACGGGGCTCTTTCTGGCTCTTTCCCCGAGCGCGCGGGGTCTCCAGGAGGATGCCTGCTTGGAAACTTTAGTCCGGGGAATTGGGGCGGATTCTGACTCTGCAGCAACCTCGGTGTCCCGCCAGTGGGATCGGGTTGACCCCGCAGGGGCATCCGGGGCTCGAGCTGGCGGGTGATGAGCCGAGGCTCCGTCCGTTGGCATCTCCGTTGACCCATCTCTTGGCCTCCGAAGCCCGAGCAGCGGCCAAGTAAACTTCCTCCGTCTTTGGATAGCTCTCTGCTCACCTCCCCACGGCGCTCCAACTCGGGGACCCGAGCTTTTGCAAGCGGGTGGAATTGTCCGTAGGAAGCTGGTGAGCAGCCTCTGTTCGCATCCCTGCGATGGGAAGTAAGGCCATGGACGCCAAGAAGAAGGATGCCTCGTCTGGTAAGAAGAAGGACGCTGGCCAGAAGAAACGCACGCTGCGCGTTCACATCCCGGTAAGTCTTCGCCGGGCAGGGTTAGCAGGACCTCTTCGTTTGCTGCTCCGTTCTCACGGTGTCCAGATCCGCAAAGGGGCTCTGCGCAGACCGCATGCTAAATCTGATTGGCTAGTTGCTGGTCAGTCGTGGGAACGCAGCCCTGGCAAGAAGTTGGAAGTTGTTCTTTTGAATGCTCCACGAGGTCTCCTGCGCAGAGTGCCGCGTGAAATCTGATTTATTTATTTTTTGGCAGTAGCAGCCACAGGTTGGGGGTGGGGCAGAAAGGAATGTGCACACGCCTGTCACTTAACAGCGCCATTGGGGAGGGATGTTGTGGCGGGGGGGGGGAGGGAAAGGGTGTGAGAGCAAGGCAAAGGATCCACAAAACGGGCATGTTTTGGAAGAAGCCTTCTAATTGTTTTGCTTCTCTTTGTCCTAGACTTACAACAGTTCCTTTAGTGACCATTTAAAGTTGCAAGGGCACTAAAACAAAAGTGACTTATGACCAGTTTTCACACTTAACAACTTGTTGCAACATCCCCAGGGTCACTCAAACAAAATTGGCAACTGACTCATATTTATGACGGTTGCAGCGTCCCCGGGGTCATGGGATCACCTTTTGCGACTTTCTGACAAGCAAGGTCAATGGGGGAAGCGAGATCAATGACTGCATGATTCACAACAACTGCAGTTATTCAGTTAATAATTCTGGCAATAAAGGCTATAAAATGGGGGCAAAACTCACTTAGCCGTCTTTCTTAGCAGCATAAATTTTAGGGAATGGGGATTTTGCAGTATCCTTCCCCTGCCACGCCCACCAAGCCACGCCCACAGAATCGGTAGTAAAAAAAATTTAAATTTCACCACTGTCCTGCACCTCAAAAATAATAAGACCTCCCTGAAAATAAGGCCAAGCACTTATTTTGGGGGGGTGTCAAAAGAAAATAAGACCCTGTCTTATTTTGGGGAAAACATGGTATGACACATACACACAAGCATGCACATGCATGGACATGTAGACACAGAGTTCCATACATATTTAAACCATTTTTTAATCTGATTAGACCAGTGTTTCCCAACCTTGGCAACTTGAAGATGTCCGGACTTCAACTCCCAGAATTCCCCAGCCAGCATTCGCTGGCTGGGGAATTCTGGGAGTTGAAGTCCGGACATCTTCAAGTTGCCAAGGTTGGGAAACACTGGATTAGACACTTCTAATGATGACCTCACTCTGTTGAATTAAACATTAAAATGCTGTTTTTTCTTACCCCTGTTTACCATGGAGAGCGCTTTAACATTCATACAACCCCAGGAAGAGGGATTCAGAAATAGTTTTAAAATGGGCAGAAGAGGGAAGCACCTGTACCTGCAAGACAAGGGGAAAAAAAACTCTTTAAAAACACATTCTTAGTTTTGGATGGGAAGCTAGGAATTAGCAACATTTATATCTTGAAGGTGCCTGCCCTGCACCCTGTTTGCAAAGTAGGGTGCCCTTCGGGAACATTGGGATTTTTGCAAAGTCTACTTTTTCATTTCCTGGTACGGCGGGGCCTTTAAAGATTTAAGCCTTCAGAAGAGTTGTTTGGTAAAGAGATCTGAAGGTGGTAAGCAGGCCAGCCCCTGAAGGAGCCTAGGGTCAGATATCCTGTAGTTTGCTGTTTCTTCCATGGAGCATCAAATCTTGAGGATCAGATCAAAACATGCTGACATGGATCCGAATCCCTGGATTGCATAGGTGGTTGAAAGGCAGCTGGACCATAATAACAGGTCCATCTAGGACAGGGGTCGGCAACCTTAAATGCTCAAAGAGCCATTTGGATCCGTTTCCCACAGAAAAGAAAACAGCGGGAGCCACAAAACCTACTGGGGATTGAAAAGCTCAATAAATCGTCTGCTGTTGAGTGTCGCACGTTGGCGGTTGTGACACATATTTTGAGCGACGGGGAGCCGCAGCAGAGGGATGAAAGAGCCACATTTGGCTCCAGAGCCACCGATTACCGACCCCTGCTCTAGGATCTCTAATCCTAGGAAGATTCTAAGGCAGGACTGGGTAATTATGGCAACTTTAGGACCTGTGGACTTCAACTACCAGAGTCTGTGCCAACATGGGAGCTGAGCCATCACATCCTGGGAATTCTGGGAGTTGAAATCCATAGGTCATAAATTTGCCATAGCTGCCTCACTCCTGGCCTAACGGAAGAAGTGACAGCACATGGATTGAAGATAATGGACGTTTCAGATTGCAGAGCTCTCCCCAGTCTGAACTGTTTTTGTTGGTAGATCTGAAGATAAGCAGGAAAAATGGGTGGTAGGCCTTCTTTTAGGGGTAGACCTCAACTTACAACCATTTGTTTAGTGACTGTTTGAAATAACAAACACCATGAACGGCATCCTTAGCATCATGTGGTGAAAATTCAGGCACTTGACAACAGGTATGTATTTACGGGACATGGTGGCTCGGTGGCTAAGTCGCTGAGCTTATGAATCAGAAAAGTCGGCAGTTCGGCGGTTCGAATCCCTAGCGCTGTGTAACAGAGTGAGCTCCCGTTACCTGTCCCAGCTTCTGCCAACCGAGCAGTTCGAAAGCATGTAAAAATGCAAGTAGAAAAATGGGGACCACTTTTGGTAGGAAGGTAGCAGCGTTCTTTGCGCCTTCGCCATTTAGTCATGCTGGCCACATGACCACGGAGACGTCTTCGGACAGTGTTGGCTCTTCGGCTTTGAAACAGAGAGGAGCACCGCCCCCCCCCCTAGAGTCAGGAACGACTAGCACATATGTGCGAGGGGAACCTTTACCTTTTATTAATGTGATCTGCCATTTGTGACCTTCCCAGCTAGCTTCCGTCAAGCTAAGTCAATAGGGGAAGCTGGATTTGCTTCCCAGCCACCTGATCCACTTACCAACCACAGGGATTCATTTAACAACTGTCGCCAGAAAGGTAAAATTGGATGTTACTCATATAACAAACATCTTGCTTAGCAACAGAAATTTTGGTCCCTATTGTGGTTGTGAGTTGAGGACCACCTGTGTTCCAGGCTTGTAGTCGAAAGACAATTTATTGTCCTCATCTTTGTTATCCCTGATTCAGTTTAGATCAGGTGTCTCCAACCTTGGCAACTTTTAAGCCTGGCTGGGGAATTCTGGGAGTTGAAGTCCGCCAGGCTTAAAGTTGCCAAGGTTGGAGACACCTAGTTTAGGCAACTTTTTTCCTTTAGGAGCCCAAGGGGGCTTACCTGGGTGTGTCTTCATTTTATCCCCAAGTATGGGTCCTGAGGCCATTTTGGTTTTGAAACAGATGGGTTCCATTCAGCCATTTGGAGATTTGAATCTGAATTTATTTTACCCATCTCAATCCAACATCTGAACCTTCAATGGCTCAGTGATGGAGACTATGAGAGTGACCCCTTGTGGTCAGGGTTAAAAATAGCCATTTTCAGGGTTCAAGATACAACGTAAGGGGAGTGTGGGACCATTTCCATATCCTGCATAGAAGGGAGGAAATGATAGTGGAAGGGAGCTTGAAGATTATCTACACCGACCCTCCACTCGGGGCTAAATCTGCAATGCAGAATTCAGTTGTAGCTATCATAAGAGATCAACATCCCCCTATGTTTAAATACCGGCAGGATAGGGTAATAGGCCCACTTTCCATAGAGGAAATTTATCCCTTGCACTTGCTGTAATCTTTCCAGATACCTGGAGGGCACAAACAGTGGGTTGGGGATGCTTCTGTGCATGTGTTGGGAAGAATTCGCCTCTCTTGGTATTGCAATATGATTTAATGAGGAAAGCATTGGCAGAAACTATGAACATCATGGCAGTGGAGATTAACGTGTACTCCTGGTATGCTGTTACATAATGTTGTTGGGGAAGTGAAAGCTATTATATCCATTGGCAAAAGTGAATGTTGACAAGTTGTGAACCTGCCATGCAGGCTTGAAAGTTTATATCAGGTGTCCGACAAGTCTATTAAAAAGCGTGACCCGACAAATGCGCGCAATAGCAATAGCAATAGCAGTAGACTTATATACCGCTTCATAGGCCTTTCAGCCCTCTCTAAGCGGTTTACAGAGAGTCAGCATATTGCCCCAACAACAATCTGGGTCCTCATTTTACCCACCTCGGAAGGATGGAAGGCTGAGTCAACCCTGAGCTGGTGGGATTTGAACCGCTGAACTGCTGATCTAGCAGTAGCCTGCAGTGCTGCATTTAACCACTGCGCCACCTTGGCTCATTTATCGTCGGCGCGCACGATAAAAGCGCGCCGACAAAACCGCGGCGGTAAAAACGCAATGTCATCAATGCGACAACAGCACGGTGACAGAAGCGCGATTTAAGTTAAGGTAAGGGTTAGGTTTAGGGTTAGGGTTAGGATTAGATTTAGGGTTAAGGTTAGAGTTAGGTTTACGGTTAGGTTTAGGGTTAAGGTTAGAGTTAGGTTTACGGTTAGGTTTAGGGTTAAGGTTAGAGTTAGGTTTACGGTTAGGTTTAGGGTTAAGGTGGCGCAGTGGTTAAATGCAGCACTGCAGGCTACTGCTAGATCAGCAGTTCAGCGGTTCAAATCTCACCGGCTCAGGGTTGACTCAGCCTTCCATCCTTCCGAGGTGGGTAAAATGAGGACCCAGATTGTTGGGGGCAATATGCTGACTCTCTGTAAACCGCTTAGAGAGGGCTGAAAGCCCTATGAAGCGGTATATATAAGTCTACTGCTATTAAGGTTAGAGTTAGGTTTAGGGTTAGGTTTAGGGTTAGATTTAGGGTTAGGGCTAGGTTTAGGTTTACAGCGTGCTTCTGTTGCCGCGCTGTTGTCGCCGCGCTTCAGCGCTCATTCATCGGCGCGCTTTAGAACTCGCGGTTTTGTCACCGCGATTTAGTCGGGCGTGCTTTTGTCGTTCGCCCTTTTGTCGGTGAACCTTAAAAAGAAGGCCCAGGAGTGACATGATAGCAGTCTTCCAATATTTGAGGGGCTGCCCCAAAGAAGAGGAAGTCAAACTATTCTCCAAAGCACCTGAAGGCAGGACAAAGAAGCAATGGGTGGAAACTAATCAAGGAGAGAAGCAACCTAGAACTACAGAGAAATTCCCTGACAGTTAGAACAATTAATCAGTGGAACAACTTGCCTTCAGAAATTGTGGTTACTCCAATACTGGAGACTTTTAAGAAGAGACTGGATAGCAACTTCTCTGGAATGGGATAAGGTATTCTGCTAGAGCAGGGAGTGGGACTAGAACAGGGATGTCAAACTCATGACAACACATTGCCGTAACATGACATATTGCAACTTTTTTCCCCTTTGCGTGGCCAGCATGTGATGCATCCCGCCCCCGGGCCATGAGTTTAACACCCCTGGGCAAGAACACGAGAAGGCCTCCAAGGTCCTTTCCAACTCTGATTATTATGTTCTTTGCAACTTTAAGATTTCAGCTCCCCAAATTCCCCACCAGCCCTACAAGTCTTAAAAGTTGCCAACGTTAGACGAGCTTGGTTTATATACTTTGATTCTGTATTGATCCATTTGTTGACTTGGGTTATTGATCAATCAATGTGGTTATTCACTCAGATTATAAACCATTCAGAATGCAAATAGGCTTTGAAGGTGGAAAAGGAGGGCTAAAAACATCCTTCATAATTTTTTATTCGCCCTAGTTTCAATTTGAGAAATGGTCTTGAAGGCAAAACGTTTTCTCTGTATCACACCGGAATAAGGAGCCATACAACTCACGTCCGAGTGAACATGATTTCTGGCTGTGATGGAAAATGATTTATTATTCTGGAAAGCATTGATTGGGGAATGTTAGGCAGCTCACGGTCTGGAAGACGCTTTTAAAATGAACTATTCAGTGTCAACGCGAGCAAAGTCTTACATCTTATCCCTGTTTACTAGAAATTATAGTACTTTGAATGTAATCTATATACCATGTTTTTTGGACTATAAGACACACCGAAGTATAAGACGTACCCTGATTTTGAAAAGGTAAATTAAAAAAAATAAGTTTTGCACTCTGCAGGCCTCCCAAACCCTCTGCACGCCTGGTTTTTTGCACAAAAAAAGGGGGGCCATGAAGAGATTTGGGAGGCTCTTAGAGTGCTCCTGGGGGCTGGGGGGGAATGGTCCATTTTTTCCTCGATTTTGTCCTCTCAAGCGCCAAGGAGCACTTTGCAAGCCTCCACGTCCATTTTTGCAAAGGAGGCGGGGTTTCGGTAGGCCAAAAATGCTGTATTCAGTGTATAAGATGCACCTAGATTTTCAGCCTCTTTTTGGAGGGAAAAGGGTGCGTCTTATACTCCAAAAATACGGTACATTTCATAACAGATGGTCCTAAGCTTATGACCAGAACTGGGAGTAGAATTTGTTTCTAAGCAAAGCAGTAGTTAAGTGAGACACACTTGATGTTATGATCTTTTGTGCCACAGTCGTTAAGCAAATTACTGCAGTCGTTGGGTAAATCATCGTCAGGGGAATCTGACTTCGCCCGTTGTCTTTGCTTATCTGAAGGTCACATATCATGATCATGTGACCCTGAGATGCTACAATGATCTAAATATATACCGGTTGCCAAGCTCTCAACTTTGAATCACGTAGCCTTGGGGATGTTATGACAGTCGTAAGGGTGGGGACTTGCAGTTGGTCAACTTTTTCAGTGTCGTTGTAACTTTCAAATGGTTGTTAAATGAATGGTCGTAAATGGAGGAGTATCTGTACCTAAAACTACATCCTTGGTACACAGTAGAATGTACCTCCAGATTAGGATCTACTGCTAGGTTTAAATCAGGGGTCAAACTCGATTTCACTGAGGGCCGCATCAGGGTTGTGTTAGATCTCGGGGAGACTCTGGTGGGTGTGGCCAGGGTGGGCATGACCAGCTCAATGGCACTTGTATTGGGGGCACTTATGGTGGCTTGAGTGCTAGACCAGCGAAAATAGGCTCCCGAGCTCCGTTTTAGGTTGTGACCGCCTCCTGCAACCGTCTGCCAGCGAAAATGTAGCTCTGGAGGGCCACACACAGCTCTCCCGAGCTCCATTTTTGCTTGCAGAGGCACTGTGTGCCAGTCCTTCGCTGTTTCCAGGTCAGCCCCGTGGGCCAGATCTTAAGCACCTCATGGTCTGAATCCAGCCCATGGTTTAGATCAATTTTTCAAATGATCTAAACGGATAGATGGACTTCAACTTCCACAATTCCCCAGCATGGTTTGGAAGTTGCCAAGTTTTAAAAACAACACACAGATCCAGGAGGCCTACTAAAAATGTGTCTTGTTTTTGATGAAACGCTTTTAAGATTGGCTTGAATTAGGTTGCTGGGTTTATATTCTGCTTAGTAGCACGTTGCCTCATTTACAAATAGAGGTTTTCTTTTTAAAAAGCCCCCTGGCAAGTTGGAGTAGTAATTGTGGTAGAGCTGAGAGTGATATATGGCCCTCGGACGGTCCACGTGCTTCCTGTAACTGAAGAATAGCAACAGATTTCGTGGAAAAGGGGAAGTGTTGTGTGAGTGCGGCATTCTCTTTTTCGCACATCGGGTGCGAGCTTGTTTGTGGAGTAGGGACTTTTTGGTAAAATCCCCTTTGCCTCAAGTTTACTAATTCAGCGATGGGTGTTGCAAATAAAGATGCAGGAGCTGCATGCAAAGAAGAGATATTGGGGACTTAGGAGATATATATATATATATATATATATATATATATATATATATATATATATATATATATATATATATATATATATATATATATATATATATATATATATATATGTTTTTTTTTTTGTTTTTTTATTTGTGCTGATAAATAAATAAAGGAAGACTAGTATAGATCTATTTCAAGCTATTTAGCTCTCATCAGCTAGCCATATCCTTACTGGGATTCGAACCTGTGCTCTATTGCCTCCCAGGCAGGGAGTTAACCATTTGAGCTACAGAGAACGACTCCTTTTATCAGCCAGCCAGGGTGGGAGGTATATACTTAAAGTTACAACCCCTGGTATGCCCAAGTGTGGGAGGAAGGTCACACTTCCATTCTCTGTCATTAGGCTCATCACAAGAGTCCATCCAGACAGAAACCCAATATTTTTACTGTTGCCTTTGTTATATTTGTGTTTTTTTTTATTTGTGCTGATAAATAAATAAAGGAAGACTAGTATAGATCTATTTCAAGCTATTTAGCTCTCATCAGCTAGCCATATCCTTACTGGGATTCGAACCTGTGCTCTATTGCCTCCCAGGCAGGGAGTTAACCATTTGAGCTACAGAGAACGACTCCTTTTATCAGCCAGCCAACTTTAAGTATATACCTCCCACCCTGGCTGGCTGATAAAAGGAGTCGTTCTCTGTAGCTCAAATGGTTAACTCCCTGCCTGGGAGGCAATAGAGCACAGGTTCGAATCCCAGTAAGGATATGGCTAGCTGATGAGAGCTAAATAGCTTGAAATAGATCTATACTAGTCTTCCTTTATTTATTTATCAGCACAAATAAAAAAAAAACAAACACAAATATAACAAAGGCAACAGTAAAAATATTGGGTTTCTGTCTGGATGGACTCTTGTGACGAGCCTAATGACAGAGAATGGAAGTGTGACCTTCCTCCCACACTTGGGCATACCAGGGGTTGTAACTTTAAGTATATATATATATATATATATATATATATATATATATATATATATATATATATATATATATATATATATATATATATATATATATATATATATATATATATATATATATATATATATATATATATATATATATATATATATATATATATATATATTTCTGTCTTGCTAGGAGCAGCCCGAGGTTGATAGATTCAGCTGCTTTCCTCTTTCTTTCCTTCTATGGTTAGAAAAAATAAATTATCTTCCATGATTGAGTGCATCTATTGCCATAGTTTCTTAAAATATGGTTTGTCAAATAAATAACAATTGCCTGGGCTGGCCCACATCACTAAGTGGAAAACATTGCTCACGACAGCTAACTAGGCATGGGTTGCTAAACTGTAGGCAGGTTTAATTCAATTGTAGTCAGAATCTAGATCTAGTGGATTTGTACTCGAATGCTGAAATTGTGCGCACGAACACAATAGCATGCATGGATGTGCCCACACCCATAATGCACTGCGCCCTGCTCATGCGTGCACAACACCACCACCAACCCCGGGCTCCTCTGCCACCCCGTTCATACGTGCGATTCCCCGGGCCCCATTTTGGGCCCAGCAAACCTCCCTGAAGCCTCCTGGGTCCAAAATGGAGCACGGGGCGCTCACCACACTCCCTCCGCTCCACGCATGACCGCGCAACCCCCACCTCCATGCACATGCAACACCCTGGCCCTCCGCACATGCATGCACGTCTCCCATGTGTGCAGCAGAGACCCGAAAATCAGTTGGGTGGTGGGAGGCGCTTGATGGTGGAGCTGAGTTAAGCAACGGCTCATGTGCCCACAGAGAGAGTGCCATAGGTTTGCCATCACGGCTCTATTTAATACACTTAGAGTTTCTCTAATGTAGGTAGTCCTCCACTTACAACTGCTTTACAATTGCGGTGTCCACCCTATAAGCACAACGTTTGCTTAACAACTGCTGCAAAAAAAAAAAAGGATCTTCTTAAAATTGTTTATGGTTTTGCCATAAACTGGAAATTACTTCTGACTTTCAGCAAAACCATTCCATGGTGAACAATGGGTTCACTTAACAACTGAGGGTGTTTGTTTAATGATCACGGCTTTCATTTTGCAACTACTGCTTTTAATAACGGAATAATAGTGTTGGAAGGGATCTTGGAGGTCCTCTAGTCCAACCCCCTGCTCAAGCAGGAAACCTTGTACCGTTTCAGACAAATGGCTGAAACGTCTCTTTTTAAAAATTGTCATTGTTATATTTTCCAGACTAAATTAGGGTTGTAAATTGAGGAATACTTGCAAACTGAGGTTTTACTGCAAACGGCACCATTTATATCTCTCTAATATAATTTTGCAAATAAATTGATGCCCATAATGTAAGCTCAGATTTAACCGATGTCCTCTCTCTCTTATTATCTGCTAAACCAAGCTGTTTGTTTGAAGGTGTTATGAACAGGCTTTTAGCAACTCAGGTCCCTCAATTTGCCACCCGTGTTTTGAGAATCCAATCGCTTGACCTTCACCTGGGAAATAACAGTCAAGCAAATCATGGGTTTATGTGATGTGGGGGGCCCCCGTGCCAGAGGTTCAGAGTTTGTGGTGCTAAAAATAAAAATAAAGGAAGTGAAGTGGAAAAACAACAACATCAAGTTGCTTAGAAAGACCCCTTGTGGGAGATGGGGCATCTCAAATCTGTGCAGAGGTTGAGTGTCTTCAGGTGGAACAGAGCAAGCCAAACCTTTTCAGAGTATGCGCTGAAAGTCTGCCCTGTTTATTCTGTGGTGGAGATCCCGAGAGACATAAATAAAAAAAGATAAAAGAGTTTGAAGCCAGATGGCAGGCTGTTTGCAAATGTTGCCTGATTGTGCAATAAATTAGTCAATAGCTGTTCCCTTCAGCAGGGCTACTGATGGGGGCTAGAATAAAATTGCAACATCTCAGTCAGCAAGCAAAGTATTTTGTCACCAGTAAAAAATTTCCTTTCCTTACTTTAACCAGAGCGTTGAGAATTAGAAAGACAGAGTTGAGCAAGGAGTAGGAATGCACAGTTTTCAAGAAGGCTTTTCGTTTTAGATTTTTTTTTTAAAAAAAAAATCTTACCTTTATTATTATTTTTAAATAACTCAAGGCAACAAACATATCTAATATGCCTTCTTCCTCCTATTTTCAACACAACAACCACCCTGTGAGGTGGGCTGGGCTGAGAAAGAGAGGCTGAGCCAAGGCAGGAATGGAACTGAGTCACGGTGGTGCAGTGGTTAGAATGCCGTATTGCAAGCTGACTCTGCCCACAGCCAGGAGTTCGATCCTGATAGGCTCAAGGTTGACTCAGCCTCCCATCCTTCCGAGGTGCGTAAAATGAGGACCCAGGTTGTTGGGGGCAAAAGGCTGACTCTGTAAGCTGCTGTAAAGCATTGTGAAGCAGTATATAAGTCTAAATGCTGTTGATTGGCCAAAAATAACTTATTTGACTTTCATGGACTAGAACTCATTGTTTCCTGGTTTTTAGCCTGGTGCTTTAACCACTGCATCAAATGGCTTTTCATTATTCTTGCTTTCATTCTTTTCACAAATATCTAGTCCTGTGATGGCGAATCTATGGCACACATGCCACAGGTGGCACGCAAGCCTCCACCCTAGCTCAGCTGCACTGAGCATATGCGCATGCCTGATTTTTGGGTCTCTGCCACGTATGCACAGAGGGGAGCACGGGGGGGGCATTGTCCTCCCCGCACCCCATTTTTAGTCCCAGGAGCCTTCAGGGAGGCCTGCTTGGCCCAAAATTGGGCACAGGGGGGAGGTCACATATGAATGCACGGGAGGAGCGGGGGGGGGGAGAGCAGGGAGGGGGGGTCACGCACACACTGTATTATGGGTGTGAGCATGCACGTGTGATCTTTCAGCACACAAGGGCAAAAAGGTTAGCCATAACTGATCTAGTCCAAATGAGAAACAGCTAAAGGTAGAGCTCATTTTGGCGTTGTCCTTTTTAAAGAACTCCTTATGCAATAAAGTTTTTTTATTTGTGAAAATTGGAGGTGCTAAATGAAAGATGTGGCTTAATTTCTGTCAAACGTTACGCTGAATTATGGTCCTGTAAATATAGATGTCGATGGACAGAACGTTTGAAAGCGTTGGAATGTATAAAAATAATTCAAGAGGCATTTGCCATCTCAGATGCTGCTTGTCTGACTGTTGCCCGGTCTAATAGAATAAGAGTTGGAAGGGACCTTGGAGGTCTTCTAGTCCAACCCCTGGCTCAGGCAGGAAACTTCCTTCTGTCTCCTAAGATCATTCTCACCTATCATTACATACCATTTTGCCTTTTTTTAAAAATAAGTCCCTCTCCTTCTTCTGATCAGGGTAAAATTGTAGGAAACCCAAGATTTAGATTTCCAATACAATACAATACAATAGCACAGTTGGAAAGGACCTTGGAGGTCTTCTAGTCCAACCCCCTGCCTATAGGAAACCCTATACCATTCCAGACAAATGGCTAACCAACATCTTCTTAAAGACTTCCAGTGTTGGGGTATTCACAACTTCTGGAGGCAAGTTTTCCACTGATTAATTGTTTTGTCAGGAAATTTCTCCTAAATTGCCTCTCTCCTTGAATAGTTTCCACCCATTGCTTCTTGTTCTGCCCTCAGGTGCTTTGGAGAATAGCTTGACTACCTCTTCTTTGTGGCAGCCCCTGAGATATTGGAACACTGCTATCATGTCTCCCCTAGTCCTTCTTTTCATTAAACTAGACATACCCAGTTCCTGCAACCATTCTTCATATGTTTTAGTCTCCAGTCCCCTAATCATCTTTGTTGCTCTTCTCTGCACTCTTTCTAGAGTCTCCACATCTTTTCTACATCGTGGCAACCAAAACTGAATGCAGTATTCCAAGTGTGGCCTTACCAAGATATTATAAAGTGGTATTAACACTTCACGTGATCTTGATTCATAAATATGTATTTATAAAATACATATTTGGAAAGGGACTCCAATAAGTAGGAAAAACCTTCCCTTTACCTCTGGCTTCACTATTTGAATTGGTCTGGGAGATGAAAAAGGAAAATATTCAACATTGGTCCCTTGGAATTGCATATTGTATACTGCTCAATCTTCACATCATTGTGAAGTCAACTGATCTGTATGTTATTTTGTGATTTTGGAGTCTCGTTCCCTCAAGAGTCATACTTGGGGAAGGAAGTTGATAGTGTTTCTCCTGGTACCCTGTAATTTTGTGGACTTAGTATTTTTAAAAGGCAGGATGGTTGAGCAGGAATTGCTAGGCTCGGTGCATTGCACAAATCACTGGGTTTCATTCGTTAAAATGTGGAATAAAATTCATTGATAGAAGATGCAGAAGGGAAAAATATTAACATTCTTCCCTCATATCTCTTGGAGTCTTATAAATGCTCTTGTCAACATGGAACTGCTTTGCTTCTTTCAAGCCTTAATGCTTCTCAAAGTGCCAATGAACTGGGGCGGGAGAGAAGAGGGAAATGGAATGCTGAGAGATGGTGAGCGTATGAAAATCATCAAGGTCACCACTGCAGGTGCTGGAGAAAGAGATAGACTGTTCCCATAACAAAAGGACGTCTCCTAATTGGGCGATATGATCACTCGGGTGATGGGGGGAGGGAAGGTATTGTTTAACTGGGCAAGCATTTGTGTGGGAAAGCCAGAATTGGTTTTTTTTTTGTTTCTTCAGTACCAAAATGGTGTATCCAATAATGTTTTACTTTTGGGAACTCCGTGCTCCGAAGAGTGTATCCTTATTTTGGGTTCACTAGACAGACAATTGAGTGGTGTCAAGAGTCTGGTTTTTGTCTTGCTTCTTTTGATCAGGAATTGTACAGCAAAATTGCATCATAGTGATCTGCTCCGTCTCTGATCTGGGCCGGTTCACACACAGACACACACACACCCCCAGGCAACCTGGTGGCATGACTAAACGCCGAAGGCACGGGGAACATTCTTACCTTCCCACCAAAGTTTGTTCCTATTTTTCTACTTGCATTTTTATGTGCTTTCGAACTGCTAGGTTGGCAGAAGCTGGGACAAGTAACGGGAGCTCACTCGGTAACGCGGCGCTAGGGATTCGAACAGCTGAACTGCCGACCTTTCTGATCGACAAGCTCAGTGTTTTAGTTACTGAGCCACCGTGTCCCTATACACTACATAAACATGACTAAATAAATAAATAAATACAAAGTTATGCATATACCCAAATATATTATACTACACGGAGAAACAACAGTCCAGTTCAGTGAGAAAAACGAATCTTGCAAGTTTACCAGACGGATACCAAACACTGCCCTAACCAGCATAAACGTGTGTGTCCAGATGACAAGATGGTGGCTAACAAAATTAAATATGTTATTCAAGCACAGTTTCTTTCTATATTGGTTTAACAGATGGTTAGAGGAGTTTGTGCCTCATGCAGTCATTTGAAATGTAGTTTATTCACCAATGCACCAGGGAACAAAGCATTCAGAACAGTGGTGAAATTCATTTTTTTACTACCGGTTCTGTGGGTGTGGCTTGGTGGGCGTGGTGGGACTTGGTGGGTGTGGCAGGGAAAGGGTATTGCAAAATCTCCATTCCCACCCCACTCTGGTGGCATTTGCCAGTTCTCCGAACTGCTCAAAATTTCTGCTACTGGTTCTCCAAACTACTCAAAATTTCTGCTGCCGGTTCTCCAGAACCTGCTGTATTTCACTCCTGATTCAGAGTGGGCTTATTCACTACATCAAGCTTGGCTACTGCGTTGGGAAAAGGCCACAGCGTTCCAGCTAAAAAATGAGTGGATTTTGCTGCATGAAGGGCAAGAATAGGATGGGAGACTGACTCACCTGCATTTGGGTGACTCATCAGAGAAATTCCAGAGACAGCCTGGTAATTGATTCCAGTTTTGTCCAGTGGATGCCTGTTAACAGTGGTGTTAATAATGGGAAATGAAGTAAATGCCTTCAGAATGCCTGCTTCACCAAATGGAGCATCATTCACTGGATAGTAAGGTACTTACTTAAGGTGGTTAGAACCATTTAATGGGATATTTTGCGTTTAACCAATGGGGAAAATTGAGACTGGGAAAGAATCTTAGGAGGATCTTCAGACCAGAGTTTGAAAAGCAAATCTTCCATGGATTTTGGTTGGATAATGTTAATAATAGGATTGCTACCATATGCAGGATGCAGTAGGTCATCAAAATAATAAAAGCAGTGCTTGGGCTGTTGCAAGTAAAAAGCTTCACATTTATTTGTTTATTTGTTTCTTTGTTTATTTATTTATTTATTTCTTGCCTGTATTATCTTTATAAACAACTCAACATATCTAATAAGTACAATTATAGTAAATATGTATTATAACAAACAATTATAGTATAAATAATTATTATGATAGCATGTGGCAGATCACAGGGGTATACAAAAGACATGAAGCTTGCATTCTGTCGATGCAACATTGCTTTTATCGTTAAGTCCTCCTCGCCTTACCATGGATGCAGCACAGTGGTGGGATTCAAAATGTTTTACTACTGGTTCTGTGGGCGTGGCTTGGGGTGTGACGTATGGGGGGGCATGACTGGGTGAGTGTGGCTTGGTGAGCATGGCAGGGGAAGGATACTGCAAAATCCCCATTCCCTCCTCATCAAGGAACTCGGGAGGCAGAAAATAGATGCGGGCGGGGCCAGCCAGAGGCGGTATTTACCGGTTCTCTGAACTACTCAAAATTTCCACTAACGGTTCTCCAGAACTGGTCAGAACCTGCTGAATCCCACCTCTGATGCAGCTGTTTTAAAATATAGATGACCACAGCTGGACCTGGAATTTCTTATGCTGGTTTGCTGCCGGTTTGGCTGAACCAGTAGTAATGGCGGTGGGAGGCCCCGCCCACCCGTCCAGTTGCTTCTGTGCATGCGCAGCAGCATTGTGCGCATGCGCAGGAGCACGTGCAGTTCTGAAACCAAACCAGTAGTAAAAATATTTGCAACCCACCATTGGGTGGGATCTAGCTGTGGATGAGCTTTAACCTCTAAAAGTTCCTGCCAGCTAAGCCAGTCTTGGAAAAGGCTGGGTCTTGTAGTTCAGCCACACTGGGAGAAAACAATCTGTCCTGCTGAGTTTTATCAATCAGAGTAATTAGATTTTAAAACATGGACTAGAAATTGCATGGTTTACTACTCTTGTAGTGAAATTACAGTGGAGGGTTGGGATGGTAGAGATATAAACAGTGAAGAACCTTTGAAGCTACGTGGTGGTGGTGGGGGAATGACATTTTCTGATTTGTTGGGGATTTGGGGGAAGTAAGTAAAATATATTCAATTCCCATCCACGTAGCAACCTCCTCCCTGCTTTGAATCTATTCTGTTGTTTTAAAAACATGGTTTATTGGTGCAGTTATCATGAATGGTACATTTATTCAATGCAAATGTGGAATTTAATCTGACAATAATGATGCCTACTGTTTGAATTTATTTTAAAATGTTCTTAAAAAGTTTCTTTTGCCATTCTCTGTGCTTTTTCGTACTTTGAAGCTGAATCAAGGGCAGATCTGCCAACAGATGTCCCCCTACAGCAGATCTGGCTTCGTTTTGGCAGAAATTGTCATTTTCATTAGGGACAGAAATACATTCGCACTGCAAAATTGGGCTGCGCCACTTTGGTTACACAGCAACTGTTGAGGATTTGACTTTTTTAGATAAAAAAACATTTGCATCCCATAAGTTAGGACAGGTGGTCCTCAACTTAGGATCATTTAGTTGGTGACTGTTTGAAGTTACAATAGTACTAAAACAAGAGACTTATGACTAACCCAGTGGTGGGTTTCAAAAATTGTTCGAACCTACTCTGTGGGTGTGGCCTCCTTTGTGGGAGTGGCTTGCTGCCCATGTGACCGGTTGGGTGTGGCTTGCTGCCCATGTGAATGGATATGAAGATGCCGACGACACTTGTCAGAACCACCTTAAATTACTTCACACACAGCACTGGCATGCATAAGAATATGATGTAAACTTGTTTTTTAAAAGGCATCTTTGGTTTGCGTTAAAACAACTTCAACACACGCAATGTTCTGATTGCACCACAAACGCAGTAGTCATCCTTACCTTTCACAGAGGCACTGAGTTTTATAAATATGATAGTGTAGAATAATATCCAAGGACCAGTGGTGGGTTTCAAATAATTTTGGAACCTCTTCTGTAGGTGTGGCCTGCTTTCCGGGTCCACTGGTGGAACCTCTTCTAAACGGTTTGGTAGATTTGACGAACCGGTTCTACCGAATAGGTGCGAACTGGTAGGAACCCACCTCTGGACTAGCCCCTGCGCTTAACATATGTTGCAGCATCCCGAAAATCACTTCATCAAAATTTAGGTGCTTGGCAATGTTGTGTATTTACAATAGTTGCAGTTTCTTGGGATTGCATTATTTCCATTTACAATATTTGGCAGGTGGCTTCTGGTAAGGAAAGCCAATGCAAGAAGCCAAATTTGCTTAATGACCACATGATTCGCTGAAAAACTGCAGTGATTTGCTTAACGATCATGGCAGAAAAGGTCGTAAAATTGGGCATGATTGACTTAACAGCTATCTTCCATAGGGGCAGAAATTCTGATCCCAAATTTTGGCCATAAATCAATTATTAGAAACATGGGGCAGCAAGTATAAGGGAGCAATTCATGAGAATCTTGACTTTTTATATTATATTCATTACTTACTTACCCTGCTAATTTTTCAATTTCTCTTTTAAAAAAGGCCCTTAAAAAAGAAGAGCAGCAGAAAAAACATTTCTATCTTTAAATTATTCCTCTAAATTCCAGAGGAGTTTTGTGTGGAGGCGAGAGAGTTGATTCCCAGAATTTCACTCCCATTGTATTTTTGCCTGTGGATCTAGAGCCAAATTTTTGTTTAGGACAATCAGTGATCAAGTAGGCATCTAAAACATTATTTCACGGCAACTTTTAACTGGTGTGGGCGTCAGCTCCCAGAATTCCCCAGCCAGTATAAATTCTGGGAGTGGAACACCACACCTCTTAAAGTTGTCAAGGTTGGGGAACACTGAACAAGAAAAAACATTTTGCAATCAACTTCATCATGTAAAAAGTAGAATTAATTTCCAAATAGTTCCTAAGTAGTCTTGTTCCAATTAGGTGCTACTATTAATTTATACCATTAAATATCAGAGTGAAGGTCAAATGATGCCTAGAGTAGAGTAGAGTAGAATAGAATAGAATAGAATAGAATAGAATAGAATAGAATAGAATAGAATAACAGAATTGGAAGGGACCTTGAAGGTCTTCTAGTCCAACCCCCTGCTTAGGCAGGAAAGCCTACACCACTTCAGACAAATGGTTGTCCAACATCTTCTTAAAGCAGTGTTGGAGCATTTACAACTTCTGGAGGCAACTTCTGTTCCACTGATTAATTGTTCTAACTGTCAGGAAATTTCTCCTCAGTTCTAAGTTGCTTCTCTCCTTGGTTAGTTTCTACCCATTGCTTCTTGTTCTACCCTCAGGTGCTTTAGAGAATAGCTTGACTACTACTACTACTACTACTACTACTACTACTACTACTACTACTACTACTTCTTCTTCTTCTTCTTCTTCTTCTTCTTCTTCTTCTTCTTCTTCTTCTTCTTCTTCTTCTTCTTCTTCTTCTTCTTCTTCTTCTTCTTCTTCTTCTTCTTCTTCTTCTTCTTCTTCTTCTTCTTCTTCTTCTTCTTCTTCTTCTTCTTGTGGCAGCCCTTGAGATGTCATCACCCCCAGTCCTTCTTTTCATTAAAGTAGACATACCCAGTTTAATGAAAAGAAGGAAGAAGAAATCCCTTAATTAGGGACCCTCTCTGTATGTGTTTGTGTATGCGCATGGCATCAGTTTTTCTTCCTCTTTCTGTGTGCACAGTATCTGCTGTGTACTCACAAGCGCCTCCTGTAGCTGCATTAGCGTATGTCCTGTGTGCATGTATGTTGATATGCAGGGAGACAAAATCTGGCAAAATCTGAGATTTCTTCTTCCTCTCTGCTGCCAAAGATGTGACTCACTTGCTGAATTTTCCTGCGGCTGTCCCTGCAAAGTTCTTGCATAATTATTCAGTGAGAATGCTCCCTCAGTAGACCATGCAAGAGATTTGTCCTTCCTGACCTCATAAAGCCATAAAAGAAAGCTAAACAAATGCTGGTCTAGGCAGTTTCCCAGTTGGCAGATTTTCAAGATACTGTGTTTCCCCCAAAATAAGACCTGGTCTTAATTTCTTTTGGGCCCTAAAATAAGCACTAGGGCTTCTTTTTTTGGGGGGGGGGGTGTTTAACTTTTTTCCATGTACGGTAGGCCCACTTCTTCTGTTTGTTCATGGCAGGGCAGGAGGCCATGTGGTGCATCAGTGCTGCTTCCATGAGATGAGGAGGGGTGGAGCTGCCCCACGCGTCCCGTAATGGCTTACTTCTCAAGTAGGGTTTATTTTTGGGGGTAGGACTTACATTAGGTGCATTTGTAAAACATTCTAAGGCTTATTTTCAGGATAGGTCTTATTTTCAGGTAGTTCATGGTGCTTATACTTGTTGGGGATGAAGTGGCAGGGTTTTTTCCCCCTATGTTTTTCTGTAGTTTTTATATTCTTTAAAATGTACAGGTTAATCTTCGACTTACAACCAAAACTGAGCTCAACATTTCCGTTGCTAAGCAAGTCCATTGCTAAGTGAGTTTTGCTCCATTTTACAACTCCCTCCCCCCTGCAGTGGTTCAGTGAATTTACGCAGTTGTTAAGTGAATCATATGGTCATTAAGTGAATCTGGCTTCCTCCCACAGACTTTGCTTGACTTTGATTACGTGACCCCAGGTGAAACCTTGAATGGCCACTATACAAATGGTTGTAAGTTGTGAACTACCTGTATTTGTACATACTATAGAGATCTATTAGTTTTTAATCTGTATAATGTAATCTTCAAAAAAATTATTGGAGAGGCAGTTTTCCACATTTTTTTATTATGGAGCCTGAGCATCTTTTAAAGCCAGCTTGCCTTTCACAACCCTCAATCTGTTTTTCCAGAACTTTATTCTGCTATTTTTAAAGTGGTTTCACAGTCCCAGAGAGGAACAAAAGCAGGGCCTGTCGGGTAGTCTTTTAAAAAAAAACCAGATTAGGGTCCAATACAACGGTGGATTGCTCTTACCATCGCTACCTGTATGCTGCTCACAGGGCCGCGTGTGCTATTTGTGCATGCGCGCTGCGAACGCATGTGCAATCCACCGGCCCTGTGACGCCCAGCTGCTTGTTGGAGCTTGCGCAGGTGCCACACGTTGTGCGCAGGTGCGCAATTTGCCGGTTGCTTTAAAAACAGGTATAGAACGCAGGCGGGTGGGTGGGCCAAATGAGCCACCGTACCAGTACACTGTGAGTTGCTCCCAGCTACTACTGGTGCAGCCGTACTAGACCGTACCTGCGTGAACCCACCATTGCTCCAATACCACTATTAGTAGTATATAAAAATGAGGAGTGGCTTCAGTTGTACTGCAGTGGCCACCATCTTAATTTTTTGGACGCTCCTGCAGCAGAAAGTTCCATAGTTCAACTCAGTGGTTTGTCAACCTGGTCCCTACCGCCCACTAGTGGGCGTTCCAGCTTTCATGGTGGGCGGTAGGGATTTGCTGTAACTCTGCTTTATAAATTTTATAAAGTAAACTTACTTCCCTACTTTATAAATCACCATTACTGTGGAACCGGTGGGCGGTTAGAAAATTTTACTACTAACAGAGATACAAAAGTGGTATAAAAAGGTTGACTACCCCTGGTTTAACTAAAAACCTTGTTAAGAAAAACATCCTTCTATGTTCCATTGGTTTTAATTCGTTTTACTTTAGTTTCATTCTGTCATGATGGGAGATAGGAAACCCTCCTTCCACAATATCCATCCATGCACAATTGTAGAGACCGCTGTAAGGTAATCCTCAACTTACGACAGGCTGCTCAGCGACCGTTTGAAATTCCAACCAACCCGAGAAAGGGGATTCATTGGAATGTGTCCTTTGAATGTGTCCCCCAAATTGTATTGAATTAAACATTTAATTTGGTCGCTAGCCATCTCTGCTTTGGAAGCGTTTCTGGGTTAGCATGCTAATTAAAATGGTTTAATGAGCAGCTGGTGAACTGCACTCTGTTATTTAAATATGAGTAAGTGTTCATTTGACGTACTGAAGGAAAATCTAAAGTGCTTTGTAGTATTGAGTTCCTGACCACTTCTTATGTTTATCCATCATTAAAAGCAACTGAACATACAGGAATGTCTCATTTTTTTTGCCCGTGTAAGAGACAGAAAACCTGTTAAGAGCTTTGCGTCTGTCTTCCAGAATGATCACTGTGGTTTGATGATCAGAGTATTTTCATAAAACGCCTTAGAATGATTTAACAATTCAAAACAAGAAGAATCCGCATTAAGCCAAATGCAAAATATCTAAGGAACCAGGTCAATGGACAATGTTGGGCTTCAGGCACGGGTGGGCTGCTGCAGATTTGCACGGGTTCAGGCGATCCTTTAGCTAAGGATCTGCCCAGTTTGGCAAACCCACAAATCTCACCCACCCAACACCACCCCTCTCTACAGTCTGTACGCAGTCCGTTTGGGATGCCAGGTTAGTACAGGGCCCACATGGCGCCTGGGGATGGCAAAAAATGGGCCTCCCGGAAGTTCCGGAAGGCTGGAAACGGGCCTATTTCTGGCCTCCGGACCCTGGGGGAGGCCATTTTTGCTTTCCCAGAGGCTTGAGGAAAGCCTCCAGATCCCGGGGAGGGCAAAAACGTTCCCGCGCCATTGTGCAGGAGGCTGACTAGGCCACGCCCACCATGGCCACACCCAGCCAGCAACAGGCAGAGAACTTGTTAGTAAAATTTTTGAAGCCCACCCCTGGCTTCAGGGTTCAGTTATCATGGTTCAAATTTCCTGATGTTTCATGGGCACCTATGGCTGGCAGCTTCAAAGGGAAACTGGTGTGCTAAGTAGACCGTAAGGAATTGAGGAGCAATTTCCCCCCCCTAACTGGTAATAATGCTGGCAGCAACCCAACCCGGGTCCAAACCCCTCTCAGGCAGGGAAACCTGTACCGTTTCAGACAAATAGTTGTCCATTTTCTTAAAAACCTCCAACGTTGGAGCACCCACAAATTCTGGAGGCAAGTTTCACTGATTGTTTTCACTGACATGAAATTCGGTGGGCGTGGCCTAGTCAGCCTCCTGCACCACAGTGGGGGGGGGGACGGGACACACAACGTTTTCACCTTCCCCAGGTTCCGGAGCCTTTCCTTGAGCATCTGGGAGGATGTAAACTTCCTCCTCCAGACTCCGGAGGCCCTCTGGAGACCAGAAACTTTCCAGCTCCCAGAACTTCCGGGAGGCCTGTTTTTCTCCCTCCCCGAGCCTCCGCACGGGCCCTGCATTTACCTCACCTCCAAACAGGCCATTGGAGACTCCTGGAAGTGGCGGGGTGGTGTGGGAAGGGCCAGCCAGGGGTAGGATTTGGAAGTTCTCCGAATTGGCCATAACGTTAGCTACAGGTTCTCCCAAATCTGGGCGAACCCGTAGCAGCCCAGCCATGATAGTCAAACAAGCAGCAACTGAGTCTGCAGAAAGAATGGGGCTATGACGAAATTTCAGAAGGGGCACTCTCTAGTTTCTTCAGCTATAAAGGTGGTGTGGGGGGAAGAGAGACAGACTTTCAGAATTGTCAGATTCTAGTAATGTAACCATACAATAAATTATAAATTGTTCATCTCCATGTACTTCCCACGCTCACAGAATACCGAATAACCGAGTAGGGAGGGGCCTTGGAGGTCTTCTAGTCCAACCTCCTGCTCAAGCAGGAAACCCTACATACCATTTTCAGGCAAATGATTGTCCAGTCTCTTCTTAAAAATTTCCAGGGTTGCAGCAACCACAACTTCTAGAGGCTTCCACCGATTAATTGTTTTAACTGTCAAAATGTTTCTCCTTAGTTCTAGGCTGGTTTCCTGTCTACCTTGCAAGGCTGATAGGAGATTCTGGAGGTCGAGAAAATGAACTACTTTAGTTATAATGGCAGCTGATTCTGAAGTTGTTCACCCTTAATGCGTGATAGACCCCTACTGTACATTCAGAACCACGTTTCATGGTGCTATTTCATTTTCTGTGAAACAGATCAAAGGTTCAGAATCACAGACCACAGAGTCTGTAATAGACGCCCTTAAAGAGGCTGACCTATGCCCTAAATTTTCATATTTTCCCCACCACCTTAATCCTAAATATTTGTGCTGTCAGGACCAACAAGGTAAGCCAAATAAGTCTTCCGAGAGTTACGTGATAAAAGTTTGTCATTTCTGGTTTGTAAGCTGATAGGAACAAAGGAGTTTGTTTAACAACTTGAGTCCAGAAAGAAGACAAATTACGAAGCGGCCTGTTGTATAAAAACATGTTTTGCCTTAATAGAAGCTCAGGGAGGAGTAAATTTACACTTTCAACTCTGGGGGTGATTTATAGTGCGAATAATTATTTTGAGAACCAGCACTGAGCCTTGCAAGAGTCACGTTTTTGGCCAGGACAACTTTGTTTCTTGAAAGGATTATTGCTGATATTATACAACCCACCTGTCTTAACCAAGCGGAATTCACAAAGTCTCAGGAAAGTTGACACCAGACATGAAAGCCACAATTGATGGGGTGTGAAAAGAGGAGCAAAGGTTTTGCTTCCCACCAGTGGCATCCAATAGAACAGGGGTCCCCAATCACCATTGAGATCTGGGCCACGCAAGCGGTAGACGAGTGCATGAGCAGCGTCATTTGCTCAGGCGGTGCGCCTGCTACTTGCGTGAATGGAGCTGCTTTTCGTCTCCCCCTGCCAATCCACAAAGCTGGAAAGGTTGGGGACCACCGCAGCAGAAGACATGATGATGTCAGGGGTGCTATTCACTTGCCTTCCCTACCAGTTCGCAAATGTGTGAAAGTTGAAAGCCTACCTGAGAATCTTTCCACGACTTCTTATACTAAAGAGAATCAAGACAGGCCAGACTAGAGTTTCTTTCTCACCCTTCCTGTCTATCCAGGCTATACTGATGTTTTCATAAGCGCTGCTATGTACCTTCTTCAAGCCACTATCTGTACCTATCTACAGGGATGGGATATCCCATGTACAAGATAGCGGGTATAAATATAAACATGGACATGAACGAAAATGATTTGAGTACAAGTAAATGGGAACGGTAGGACAGGGATGGTAGGCACGTTGGTGCGCTTATGCATGCTCCCTTTTACGGACCTTTTAAGAATGGGGTGAGGTCCACGGTAGACAGTTTGAGGTTGAAGCTGTGGGGGTTAGAGGACGTAACAACAGAGTCAAGTAGGGTATTCCAGTGTTGACCACTCTGTTGCTGAAGTCGTATTTTCTGCAATCGAGTTTGGAGCGGTTTACCTTGAGTTTGTATCAATTGTTTGCCCGCGTATTATTGTGGTTGAAGCTGAAGTAATCGTTGACAGGTAGGACGTTGTAACAGACAATTTTGTGTACTGTGCTTAGGTCTGACCGCAGACAGCGCAGTTGCAGATTTCCCAAGACCAAAATTGGCCTAAGGGCCAATTGTGAGCAAAGGAGTGGAGTACTCTTCTCGTGAAATATCCCTGGACCCGCTCAATCGTATTAATGTCTGATATACAGTGTGGATCAGAGATGGTATTCTGCCAGTTGACACTTTTTCAGGTGAACCACTAGTGGCGGTGGCGTGAGGCTCTGCCCACCCACCCAGATGTCATCACGGTCTGGGCATGCCCAGACATACTGAGCATAAGCGAAGTGAGCGCGCGGGTGCGGGTGCTGTGCTCCCGCTATTGAACTGGTAGTGAAGATAAGAAGATACCATTACTAGTGTGGATCTATGTCACAACACACACTCAAAGGGCTAGAGCTTCATTAAAAGGCTGCCTTGGCCATCTTGATTTATTTTGAACCTGCTCCGTTATGAAAACTTTCCCTGCTCCGCTTTTTATTCTGTATTGCATGGGGATTACTCTGGCGATGCATGCCGCTGCGAATGAAAATAGGGATTGCTTAATGAACGTGTGATACATCTCTTTGCAAACCCAAGTCTGCTTTACTCCTATGTGTACACTTGCAACGCCTGGGTGTTTGTATCTAAAGCAATGTCGCATGGGAAATAGTTTGGGGGAGGCCTAATCTTGTGTTGCCAATTTCAGATTTGTAAAGTTGGGATCATGCTGTGATTATTTGTGCAAAAACATGACCTTTGGCCTTGTTTCTAAGAAAAAGAATATTACTGCAGGATCGTATGAACTACTGAAGTGGCCTATGCTAACACTCTGGAGTATTCAGAAGAACTGTTGTAGAAACACTTATTCTGGAATAAGCCTTGATTTTATTTCTTTGCAGGGTTGCTTCAGGGCTGAGAAATGTTGTGCAAAATTAATAGCTGGAATTCCGCTGCTTCTGATAGTTATTCAGGTCCCAAATGCCTGTCTTTAATTTAACTTCAGAACATCAATTTCCCAAGAAGCCCCAAAGCTACATGTAGCCCTCAACTTAAAATTATTCATTTAGCAAACGTTCAAAGTTACATGGATATTGAAAGAAGTGACTTAACCACCAGTCCTCGCACTTATGACCATCACAGCATTCCCACGGTCATGTGATCAAAATTCAGGCACTTAGCAACCAGCATATATTTACAACAGGGGCAGCATCCCGGGGTCATGTGTTCGCCATTTGTAATGTCCCCAGCCAACGTCTGACAACCAAAGTCAATGGGAAAAGCTGGATATACACTTAACAAACCATCTGATTCGCTTAACAACTGCAGTGATTTGCTTAACAATCAGGGCAAAAAAGATTGTAAAATTAGGTGCAACTCAACGACTATCTTGCTTAACAATGAAAATTGTGTTGTAAGTCAAGGACTTGGCTGCATGATTGTTTTCGAGCATGTGGGTCTATGGCAGGCTTCCAGAAGGAGCATACATTTTCAATGACAGGCATTCTTTATCTTGGATCGCACAGCTCTGCTTTTTTTCATTAAACAGGTTATGCAGCCTGGAGGGAGAGAAGGATATCCGCATATTGTAAAACATAACAGTATTATTTTTTTTAAAAAAAGTAAACTTTGCTAAGCAGTTCTTGGAAGAGCTTCCTGTTTAAATTTATCAGCCTTAGTGATAATAGAGAACTCCAAATAATTAAATGCACACTGAATGTATTTGGGCGTGTGTGTGTGCACCCCAACATTTTTTCAAACCTGTTAACAGCATCTTTCCCAAATACTGATATAATAACAGGTTTGGAAGGACCTTGGAGGTCTTCCAGTCCAACCCTCTGCTCAGACAGGAAACCCTATATATGCATGATGGTGAACCTATGGCATGCATGCCATAGGTGGCACATTGTGCCATATCAGCGGGCACACGAGCCGTTGCCCTAGCTCCGCTCCAGAGTGCATGCTGGCCAGCTGATTTTCACCTGGCCCACCCATGCTGCGCTTCCCTTCCCAGGAGTCTCCACACGATGCCAGAAAAAATATGGGGCTCGCGCAAAGGCCCTGAGAGGACAATTTCAGCCTCTGGGATGGAGGTGGGGGCGGGGTAGGCCCTTTTCACCCTCCTCAGGCTCCTAGAAAGCCTCTGGAGCCTGGGGAGGGTGAAAAACAGACCTACAGGGCCCACCCGAAGTCGGGAAATGGGCCGTTTCCAGCTTCTAGAGCAGTGGTAGTCAACCTGGTCCCTACCGCCCACTAGTGGGCGTTCCAGCCTTCATGGTGGGCGGTAGGGGTTTGCTGTAACTCTGCTTTATGAATTTTATAAAGTAAAGTTACTTCCCTACTTTATAAATCACCATTACTGTGGAACCGGTGGGCGGTTAGAAAATGTTAATACTACCAGAAATACAAAAGTGGGCGGTAGGTATAAAAAGGTTGACTACGCCTGCTCTAGAGGGTCTGTCGGCGGGATGGGGGAGGCCATTTTCTCCCTCTCCAGGCTCCAAGGAAGCTGTGCACACATGCACAGGGCAGCAGGACCGGGTGTCACGTGGGCACGTGCAGGTGGCACAGCGCGGGAGAGTGCAATAGCGTGCACTTGTGCTTTTGGCACTCAAGGAGAAAAAGGTTCACCATCACTACCCTATACCATTTCAGATAAATGGTTGTCCAATCTCTTCTTAAAAACCTCCAGTGTTGAAGCACCCACAACTTCTGGTGACAGGTTGTTCCACTGATTAATTTGTTCCCTCATTCAGTAAATTTATCCTTAGTTCCAGGTTGCTTCTCTCCTTGATTAGTATCCATCCACAATTCAAAACATACCAACGATGCTCCTTGAATGGTGACGAAACGTTTGCAACCCAATTGCCAAGCTTGGAGCTCAAACCAACACCCATCTTCCATCTGTTGCTTCTTGTCCTACCCTCAGGTATTTTGGACAATAGCTTGACTCCCTCTTCTTTGTGGCAACCCCTGAGATATTGGAAGACTGCTATCATGTCTCCCCTAGTCCTTCTTTTCATTAAACTAGACATATCCAGTTCCTGCAACCGTTCTTCATATGTTTTAGCCTCCAGTCCCCTACTCAGGCTATCCTCAACCTACAACCATTTTCTTAATGACTGTCCAGACTCCAAGGTTTATTTCAAGACTGAAAAAGGTGAGTTACAACCGATCTGTAGACTTATGGCCATCACAGCATCCTCAAGGTTATATCATCAAAATTTGGGTGCTTGGCAACTGGCATGTATTTATGACGGCTGCCATATTATGTGATTGCCATTTGCGACCTTCCCAACTGACTTCCAATAACCAAAGTCAATGGTGGAAGCTGGAATTACTTAACAACATTGGCTCCGCTTAACAGCTGTAGTGATTTCCTTAACATCTGTGACAAGGTTGCAAAATTGGCCATGACTCACTTATCAATGCCATGTAGCAATTGTGGTTGTAAATTGAGGACCACCTGTAGGATGGTCTACTGCAGGGATGTCAAACTCGATTTCATTGAGGGCCGCATCAGGATTGTGTTTTACCTCTGGGGGTGGGGGTGGCCAGGGTTGTGTGGCCAACTCAACATCACTCATGTCAGGGGCTCCTATGGTGGCCCGAGTGCTCTGCCAGTGAAAAGGGCTCCCGAGCTCCGTTTTCGGCTGTGATGGCCTCCTGCAACCCTCTACGAGTGAAAATGGCACTCAGGAGAGCGCACACAGCCCTTTAAGCTCAATTTTCGTCTGTGACAGCCTCCTGCAGTCCACTGCCAGCAAAAACAGAGCTCGGGAATGTCGCATGGAACGCTCTGGAGCTCCGGTTTCTCTGGCAGAGGCACTGCAGACCACTCCTTTGCTGTTTCCAGGATGTCCCCACGGGTCGGATCTAAGCACCCCATGGGCCAAATCCAGAGGTGGGTTCCTACCAGTTCGCACCTATTCGGTAGAACCGCTTCATCAAATCTACCGAACCGGTTAGAAGAGGTTCCACCAGTGGACCCGGAAAGCAGGCCACACCTACAGAAGAGGTTCCAAAACATTTTGAAACCCACCACTGGTCCTTGGATATGATTATTCTACACTATCATGCTCATATTTATAAAACTCAGTGCCTCTGTGAAAGGTAAGGATGACTAGACATTTTTTTTTTTTTTAGACATTTTATTAAGACTTATAGGCCGCCCTTCTCCCTGAGGGGACTCAGGGCGGCTTACAATCACAAGGGGAAGGGTGTGCAGTAACAAGAAACAAACAATAAGTGACCAAAGATAAAATGATAAACCACAACATGCATTCAACAATCAACACTCGGGCGGGTAAATGGGAAACCTATCCCCACTGCGTTTGTGGTGCAATCAGAACATTGTGTGTGTTGAAGTTGTTTTAACGCAAACCAAAGATGCCTTTTAAAAAACAAGTTTACATCATATTCTTATGCAGGCCAGTGCTGTGTGTGAGGTAATTTAAGGTGGTTCTGACAAGTGTCGTTGGCATCTTCATATCCAGTCACATGGGCGGCAAGCCACTCCCACAAAGGAGGCCACACCCACAGAGTAAGTTCGAACAATTTTTGAAACCCACCACTGGCCAAATCTAACCCCTGGACCTTGAGTTTGACACCCCTGGTCTACCAATATGCTAGTAGCAAAGCCTGATTTAGAAAGCTAGTTTTTAGTAAATTGATTTAAAGCGCTTGCTGTTTGAAAAAGTGGGACATAAGAGATTTGCATTTCTTTGTTTACCCAAATAGCATGGAAAATGGGGACAGTGATTTGTAATCATCCTCATTCATTTAGGCAGAATTATACACTTATTATATGATTATTATTAGATCTGCTGTGAATGGAATGTAACTGTGCAGGCCTTCAGCAGCTGACTAAAACACACAATCTGGCAATTATCTGCAAACAATTTGAGCATGCTTGTACAGCTGTAGTAGAGAGGGACCTTGAGGTGTCTAATGAGCCTCCTTATGCTTTCAGTCCATGCCCCTTCCGGTTGGCTAAGGTCTGCAGAGAGATGTCATGGTTGGATCCAGAGGGGGGTTGCTGCTGGCATTACTGCCAGTTCGGTGCATGCACAATTGTGCATGCTCCGCGTGTGTGCACACTTGCACATTAATAGACCTGCACATGCACAAAATGGGGAAAAAATTAAATTTGTGCAATGAAATTGCAAAACAAGATGGCGCCGCCATAGGAGAACTGGTTCGGGGGCATTCCTGCCCATTCCAGCGGCCCAGGCCTCCAAACCACTACCAGTTCAGCTGAACTAGTAGGAACCCACCACTGGTTGGATCATTACACCAGTGAACGCTGTTCTGACCTAGGCTTCACCAAATCACGAAGCAGACTCCTTGTCCCGACAAAACCCCTTTTTATTAAGCTTAGTGTGAATTCCTCTCATTCACACCCAGCAAAATCCCGGCAAACAGTCTTTCAAGGGTGAATTTACAACCACAGACCTTATCAGGCTTGGAGAGCTGCCAGGCCGATATCTTCCAAACGCAACGGCTATATAAGAAAATACTTGACAACAAATATTCACACTAATTAATCAAACTAATTACCTCCTGCAGACTCCACTCCCCTTTTGCACACTGGGAACAGGCTCCAGCTGTTCATCCGCCTCACTGGTGTGGGACTCTGAAGGCAGCCGATAACTGTGTCAGCACTATCGGACAATTTTTGCCCTGTCCTCAATTCTTCCTTTTTAGGAAAGATCATTCAGACGATAGTTGGATTGTAGGGCCAGAAAATCCTGAGGAAAGCATTCTCTTTCAGTCACACTTGGGTTTACTGCTGTGGTGGCACTGATCTCAGTTGTGTGGAATTGGGAGGGGAGTGGTGCCTCCATCATAGTGTCCTTCTGGACTGGTTCAGAAGACTGTGATGGGAGCCATGGTGTGGTGACCTTTCCCCCTCTCAGGTCAGTTCCAATTGATGATAGTAGATTGCGGAGAAAGGTTTAGCTATAAGCTAAATGCCTGATGAGCAGCCTCAGGCTCCTCATTTTCTATATGAAGATGTTGGGTGAAGTCATTTGTAGGCAGAGATGGAGTAACATTGGTATGCTTATAATAGTCGGTTGTACATATTTGCCCCTAGCTAAGGGGATGCCATCAAGATCCTTTCTCAGTGTCTGGAGGCCATGGGTGTCTGGATGAGGAAAAACAGGCTTTGGCTCACTTCCAGGAAAGCCAGGTGCTGAAGTATGTGACCACTTCTGAACCTAGATGAAGAGATTTCCCATCATTGTCTCCAGAGGGGAGGGCATTCCCCACTCAGAACAAGTCATCAGTCCAAGCATCCTCCTGGATTTATGGTTCATGTTTAAGAAGCAATGCCCAAAGTGGCAGAATGGCAACTTGTGTTCTAAGTGCACCTCTTCCTGGGTCACCCCTCTCTTTCTGTGGACACAAGTCTTGTGTTATTTATTCATATATTTATTAAATTTCCACACTGAAAGGTTGGAGCTCGCCTTGCTTCTGGGGAGGGAGGTGTTAAGTGTTCCAAAAAAGATTGGAGAGAGAAGGTGAGAAAGTCCCTTTCCTAGATCCTGCCAGTTGGAACTCCTTGACTGATGGGATATACAATCAGTTGTGGGATTCAGCCGGTTCGCACCACTTCGGGAGAACCGGTTGTTAACTTTCTGAGCAGTTTGGTGAACTGGTTGTTGGAAGAAATCATTAGGGCAGAGAACCGGTTGTTAAGTTATTTGAATCCCACCACTGTATACAATATAATATTTTGTTCATGATACTCAATTACACACATATTTATTTCTCATCCTTGTCCACAAATAACGATAGTCCTGAACTTACAACCACAATTGAGCCCAAATTTCTATGGCTTAAGTGAGTTTTGTCCCATTTTATTACTTTTCTTACCACAGTTCTTAACTGAATTGTCAAGTGAGTTAAATGAATCTGGCTTGCCCATTGACTTTGCTTGTGAGAAGGTCGCAAATAGTGGCCACGTGATCTTGAGACACAGCAACAGTCATAGAATGAACCAGTTACCAAGCATGTGAATTTTGATCACACGATCAAAAGGTTGGAATTGAAAAACTGTCATAAGTCACATGTTTCAGTGCCGTTGTAACGGTCACTAAATGAACTGTTGTAAGTCGAGGATTATCTTTATAAGACATAGGCTTAAAAGAAACATTTTTGTGTGCACATTTGAACATGATGGATGAAGTGGAATATGGCCAGGGACGTCCTTTTTCAATTGTCTGTTACTTGCATGGCGAAACCTGAGACATTTTATATGCAAAACACAGATTCTTCCTTTGAGCTAGGTGGCTATAATCATATGCATGTTTGAACTACATGAGACTTGAATAGAGATGTCTCAACCTGCATGGTTATCCTTCCTTAAGTCCAGAGACTTAAGACTAGGAGATTGTGAGTTCTAGTCCTGCTCTAGGCATGAAGGCAGGCTGGGTGATTTGAGGCCAGTAACTCTTTCTCAGCCCAAACTTCTTGTGGGGAAAATAGGAAGTGAAAATAGCCTAAGGTATGTTTTCCACCTTGAGTTATTTATAAAACAATAAAGTTGGGAGATAGATAGATAGATAGATAGATAGATAGATAGATAGATAGATAGATAGATAGATAGATAGATAGATAGATAGATAGATTCCTTAAGTCCAGAGATATTTTAAATGCAGTCTCTCGCTCACAGGCTGTGGGCTGGGCTTATCAAAAACCCCAACAGGCAGATGTTAAATATTGAATTGCAATGAAGATGAAATGGAAAGATCATAGTGTTCCAGAACTGAAGCAGTTTCATCCCAATATGTCCCTTTTATATTATTGATTGCCTTTGATAGCGTTTATCAGAAGGTTTGTACTGGAACAAACCAGCTTAAATGAAAAAGGGACCATGAGGAGCTCTTGGAGACCATCCAGAAGGAGTCATTTCAGCTGTTTCCATCCTTGGGTCTAGGCAGGTAGTTCTCGACTTATGACCACAATTAAGCCCCCAAATTTCTGTTGTTACGTCAGATAGTTGTTAAGGGAATTTTGCCACATTTTCTTGTTAAGTGAACCTGGCTTCACACATTGACTTTATTTGTCAGAAGGTCGTGCATGATGACCACACGACACCGGGACACTGCAACAACTGCCATAAATATGAGTCAGTTGCCAAATTTTTGAATTTTGATCATGTGACCATGAGGACGATGCAATGGTTGTAAGTGTGAAATTGTCCTGTCAGGAAATTTCTCTTTAATTCTAGGTTGTATCTCTTTTTGATAAGTTTCTCTGTTGCTTATTAGAATTAGAATTCTTTATTGGACAAGTGTCCAATTAGACACACAAGGAAGTTGCCTCTGGTGCAAAACCTCTCAGTGTACATTTTTGTCCTGCCTTCAGATGTTTTGGAGAATAGGTTGACTCTTTGTGGCAGCCGCCTAGATATTGGAAGGCTTCTATCAGGTAGGGTTTCTTGCCTAATCAGGGGGTTGGACTAGAAGACCTCCAAGGTCCCTTCCAACTCTGTTATTCTATATAATGTCTACCCTAATCCTTCTTTTCATCAAACAAGACATACCCAATTCCTGTAACCATTGTTCATATGTTTTAGTCTCCAGTCCGCTAATCATCTAATGTGCTTATCCCTCCTTTTAGATTCCTTTTAGACTTTTGTTTTTATATATACACTTTTGCTTTATATATATATTAGTTTTTTATAATAAAATTGTTAGATGGCGTATTTTCTATGCTTTCTGATTGACTGTACCCCACTCCCTTTATGCTGGTCTTTGACAGTAATTAAGACTTGATTTAATTCATTGGCAAGGCAGAATTCAAAGTGAACCAGCAACCAGCTGGATCACATCAGATCTCCATCCAGGAGAGAGCATCTAGTTCATAATTGTGATCCAGCATATCAAATGAGTTTCTAAGAGTGGTTAGAAAACCACTGTTGAGCCAAGTGAGAGGACAGTTGATGGAGAGACAAATCAATCAATTTCTTTTTCCAATTTCATTTCTGGCTGAAGATGGTGTTTCATGAAGGCTGGCATGGAAATTCAGCAGACTGGAAATAGAAAAATAAAGATTTACCCAAATTGATTCCGTACCCCACTGTAGCTCTAGTCTATTTTTAACTAGCCTGTTTTTCACACAGAGAAAGAATCCTGGGATTTTCTCCCTTCTCTTAACAAAGAAAAATCTTCAGCTTGTGCCCAGATCAGCTAAATGGGAGCTGCAGTTCTGCATTGCATAGTACAGGTAGTCCTCAACTTATGGCCATAATGACCCCCAAATTTTTGTTGCTAAGCGAGACCTTTGTTAAGTGAGTTTTGCTCCATTTCTTGCCACTGTTGTTAAGTGAATCACTGCAGTTGTTAAGTTAATAACATGTTGTTAAGTGAAGCTGGCTTCCCCGTTGAATTTGCTTGTCTGAAAGGGGTCACGTGATTCAGAGATGCTACGAATATGAGCCAGCTGCCAAGGGTCAGAATTCTGATCACATGACCAAGGGGATACCTGCAATGATGGCAAATGTGAAAAATGGTGATTTTTGAATTGGTTCACTCTTTCCAATGCTGTTGCAAATTTGAATGGTCACTAAATGTACTTGTTGTATAAGTCAAGGTACATTGGTAAAGAGAATAAAATTTTATACGCTTCTTTCATGGTCCAATATTAAATATATATATAAAATATATAAAAAAATATAAACCCTTCTTTCATGGTCCAATATAAAAAAATAATGGTTAGGATGCTGTAAAATCCATGGTGAAAAATTACGTCCTTTGGGAATCCCCCCCCCCACACACACACCTGCTTTCTGGTTGTGTTTAACTTTCCCTCCAGAGCATGTGATAACTGCACCTTTCTACAATACTGAAGTTTCAAAACAGAAGAGAAAATATTCCCCTTTTCACAGTAATTTCTTTATTTGCCCTTCAGCTTAATTCCAACTGCAGTCCCTGGCCAGCGAATTTGGCCAGCAGAGTGTCCAGTAAACAATTAGTACGGAAGAGAACGTTTCTGCAGTGTTGTGTATTCACACTCCCCATGTTTGTCATGATTCAGCACCAGTCCCCCAACCCTTCTCCCACACAAAGAGCCTTATTTTTCACTCTGCAAAATTTACTCCTCTCCAGCACTCATCTCGGGATAAACAGAAAAAGCAAACCAGATCACGGAATGTGATCTGCGGCAAGAAAAAAAAAAACAATTACAGAAAAAAAAAAAGGCCGTGCCCTAATTAACCATTCTTGCATTCGTTGACAATCTTGCATTTCTTTCATTTTAAATTGCATTTTATTAAAATAAAAGACTGCTCATAGTACCAAACAAAGCTAATAATGCACAGATCAAAAAGGAGAACCCCACAAAATAAGGAAACGGCTCCGAGAGAGGGAGAACCAAAGTTTGCTGATTAAGAAAGGTTTTGCAATCTTTGCAACTCTACAAGCTGAAGTTTTTGAACCACCTCCCCAGGGGAGAATGTTGTTGAACTGGAGAGCAAATACTACAGAAGCTTTCTTTGCCAGCATGTGTGGCCCAAAGACGAAGCACCCTTGTCATATTCATAATTAGTTAGAGCTTTTTTTTTTTTTTTGCCCAATCCTGTTGTCAATCAGCGGGGCCATTTAAAGCTCATGCATCTCACGATCTTCTTTGGATAGAATATCTTGTAATACAGGATAGGTAGACCTCGAGTTATGACTAAGTGCTTAGCAAATATTCAGAGTTACCAACAACCTAAAAAAAAGAGGAACCCAAAGGTGCTTTTTTCCCCCCTTCCCAGAGACAACTGGACTTTCTTGTTTTTTCTTTTGAAGACTTTTCACTTTTTCATCCAAGAAGCTTCTTTAGCTCTGATAGGATAGTGGGGAGTGGAAGGATTTATATTCCTTGCAGGCAGCTGGTAATCTGCATCCTTTTAGAGCCATGATAGTGGCACGCAGAGCCATGTCGCCTGTTCCTCTTCTGGGTTTCTGGCAGACATGCTCGCACGATGATCACCTGGCTATTGTGCATGCGGAAGTGCCAGAAACTGGATGAGCTGGTTTTCCGTTTTCCGGTGTGAGCATGCACATCTGCCAGCTGATAGTAGGGTTCCACCACAAAACCGCGGACGACAAAATCGCGCTCGACGAAAGCGCGTACGTGACGTCATCACAGCGCGACGAAAACATTGTGCTGTGATCGATAAATGTAAAAATAGAGCGAAAACCTTACCCTAACCCCCCCAAACCTAACCCTAAACCTAACCCTAAACCTAACCCTTAACCTAACCCTAAACCTAACCCTTAACCTAACCCTAAATCTAACCCTAAACCTAACCCTTAACCTAACGCTAAACCTAACGCTAACCCTTAACCTAACGCTAAATGTAACCCTAACGCTCTAAACCTAACCCTAACCCTTAACCTAACCCTAACCCTAACCCTAACCCTTACCTTTATGTGAATCGGCTTGCTTTAATTTTATTTTTATTTCAATTTTTAATTTTTTTCGTCGCGCTGTGATGACGTCAAATGCGCGCTTTCATCGAGTGCGCTTTTGTGGACCGCGGTTTTGACAGGTCACGGATAGTAGCACGTGCATGCATGCCAGTAACCGGAAGACTAGCTGGGCAGTGCGCATGCATGTGCCGGAAACTAGGAAGTTCATTTTCCAGAGCGCACATGTCCCCTAGGCAGCTCCTCTTCCAGGTTTTGGTCCAGATGCACGCACACACTTCCTTCCTTTTCAGCACTCTTAAGACAGCCATCACTATCTTAGAGGGTAGTTGAAGCACTTGGAGGTTTATCGGTGTCCTCAGATAAACGTAAATGCTCCTGGTTCCTGTAGGCTGCAATTTTTCCTCTGGAAATCCATTCCTACTCCCGCACTATTCCAAGGGTGTTCATGCCAAATTGTATAGCTAAGAGTCTGTAGAAATTCTCGTTGGTTTAATTTGCAAGTTCAGAGCTGAAGAAGCTTCTTGGATGAGAAGTGAAATGTCTTCAAAACAAAAGAGAAGAAAGTCCAGTGGCCTGGGTGGCTGAGAATCTCTACAGACTGAAAAAGGGGGATTTTACAATTCGGTTCCAAAGTGCCAATGGTTAGGCCTCTTCCACGGTCATGTGACCGAACTTCTGTTGCTTAGCAACCAAACCGCATTGAGGCCCATTTGCCGTGCCCCACAGTCACATGACCACATATTACGACAGCTTTGCGAAAACTTAACGTACGTCCTATTTTTGGCAAAATTGCACCTTTAGTGAACCATTGCTTCGCTTAATGACTACAGTGTTTGCTTAATGACAGTAGGAAAAAAGGAAATAAAATTAGGTCAGTCATGGGACTGACTCATGTTATGCTCATTATGACATACGAGTTAATGCACAAGCTCCATCACAGTTAGGACTCACGTATGCCTGTATTAATTTGAGCTCGTCAATTTCAATCTCACTTGCCATTCGTGAGATTCCTCAGGCCATGTGCAAAAATCAGATTTGATTATCCACCAGACTATCCATTTGCAAGCCGCCATTATATTCAGCTGATGTAGGCCTATTACATATCATTTCAGTTCAATTGTGCTGGACAGATCCAGTGATGGGTTTAGATTCAAAAACAAGAATTAGGGGCAGGTAATAATATCCTTTAAAAAAAAAAAAAAAGAGCATCTGCGGCATTTTTAAGCTGCTTTCTTTCTTATTTTTTATTTATTCTATTTATATAAGCCACCCATCTCACATTTACATGGCTTTAGGTGGCTTACAGTAAAATAAATTAAAAATACAACCTACAAAACATATTTTTTTAAAAGCCACAATAAATAAAAACTATAAAATACACAATATAAATAACAAATTAAAAATGACATAGCCGCTGGGCATAACCCAAACCTATCATCCAGACAACTAAAGATGGGTTCTAACTTTCTTGGGTATAATAGCCATGTTACAGGTATAAGGAAATCAATTGGATGCATTTTGTTTATTAAGAAAAGGTATATGGCAACCCAATTCATTCGTGGTGACTCTGGGTGGCTTAGAGCAGGGTGTCAAACTCGATTCCATTGAGGGCCACATCAGGGTTGTGTTTGACCAGGGGGGGGGTCAGGGCCAGCTCAATATCACTTGTGTTAGGGGCGCCTGTGGTGGCCCAAATGCTTTGCCTGCAAAAACGGGCTCCCGAGCTCCGCTTTTGGCTGCCACAAACTACTGCAACCCTCTGCCAGTGAAAACGGAGCTTTGGAGGGCTGCGGGCTTGGGGGGCCGGGGTGGGCCAATCCTTCACTGTTTCCAGGTTGGCCCCATAGGAAGTTTGTCACTCCTGACTTAGATCATTGGTCTCCAACAGTGGTGGGTTTCAAAAAATTTTAGAATCTATTCTGTAGGTGTGGTCTGTTTTGTGGGAGTGGCTTGGCGGTCATGTGGCCGGGTGGGCGTGGCCAAGTTGGAAAATGTGGTGAAACTCACTTAACAATGCTCTTGCTCAGCAACCAAAATTTTGGGATCAATTGTGATCATAAGTTTCCTCCCTCGCTCCCTCCCTTCCTTCCTTCTTGTGTCTCTCTCCCCCACTTATTTTCTTTCTTTCTTCCTTTCCCTTCCTTCCTTCCTTCCTTCCTTCCTTCCTTCCTTCCTTCCTTCCTTCCTTCCTTCTTTCTTATCTCTCTCTCTGCAATTTTCTTTCTCTTTCTCATTCTTTCTTTCCCTCCTCTCTCTCTCTCTCTCTCTCTCTCTCTCTCTCTCTCTCTCTCTCTCTCACACACACACACACACACACACACACACACACACACACACACACACCATTTCTATCATGTTTGCTACTACCAGGTTCACGGCCAGTGAAGCAAGCGGGCAAAAGCTGCCAGCGCCAGCCGCCTGCGTCAGGGCTTGGGGGGGGGGGCGGCTTCGGCGGGGGGGGGGGGGTCAAAGAAGGGGAAACCCACGGCTAGGCAGTCCGCTCATACATGCGCGCCCCCGGCCACACACTTCCCCCTTTGCAAAAAGGCGAAGTCGAAGCAAAAGCGGGGAAAGCAGAACCAGACCCGAAGGCGGTTTGAGGGGGTTAAAAGAAAGTGAGGGGCCAGAGAGGAGCGGGGCGCAGCGCTTCTTACACGGCTTGGAGAGGCATGGACCGTGGGCTGGGAGACTCCCAGCTCGGTCCTCCTCCCTCAGCGGCCTCTGAGTCAGGGCGGAAGGAGACTCAGGCGAGCAAGCCGCGCACAACCCTCTGAGAAGCAGCGGCACATGGGGCGCTCCTGCCGCCTTCCAGCCCCCCTCCGTCCGTCTCCTCCCAACTCGTGCGGCGAAAAGAGGGTTTAAAGGGACTGGTGGGCGGCGAAAGAGAAAGCCGTCACGTGACGACGAACCCACTTGCTGCTCCCGCTCCAGCGTGCTTCCTTGGTTGCAAAAGTGGGGAAGTCCTCTGAGCGTGTGCAGAGTGTCACCTTCATTAACCCAAGTCGGGCTGAGTTTCCTTTTTTTTTTTTAACCGTGAGGCAGTTTAACATGATGGAGTGGTTGCACTGAATCATGAGGGCACATGCACAAACACCGCTGTCTTTAAAGTGCATGCCGCCACGCCGGCCATACAGTGGGACATGTTCCGCTCTTTGGTGAAAAGCTGCGCTGGCGGCACGCACTTTAAAGACAGCAGTGTGTGTGCGCCCTCACGATTAAGTGCAGCCACTCCATCCCGTTAAACTGCCTCACGGTTAAAAATAAAAAGGAAACTCGGGCCGACTTGGGTTTAATGAAATCAGCACTCTGCACACGCCCAGACGACCTCTCCACTTTTGCAACCAAGGAGGCACGCTGAACCAGCACGGCGGCATGCACTTTAAAGTTTAAAAAAATAAAAAGTAAAAAATAAAGTGCCTGCCCGCGCGCCAGCAGAGGCGGGTAAAACACACACACACACACACACACACACACACACACACAAATTAATTACAATAATACTAATTACAATTACTTACAAATTACAATAATTTTGAATTCCTCCCCCCTCCCTCAGACCCACATACCTTTTCCAGCTGTGTCACAGAGGATTTCAACTCTCCTCTTGTCTGCCATGATGAAAATGTAAAAAGAAAAAGGCAAGAGCTGCTGAAGCCAGGCTGGGTTAGCTGCTGCCAGAGTCCCCAATGGATGACTCTGCTTAACTGTTTAAAAAAAGCCTCTAAAAAAAGTGCCCTCTACAGGAGGAGGCGAGAGAACCACGTGCCTCCTTTGCATAAGGAACTTTTCTCCTTTTAACCCTTGCTTAACTCTGCTCAAGTGATCATAAAGATAGACTAAAGGAGGCACATGGTTCTCTCGCCTCCTCCTGCAGTTAAGCAATAAGCAGAGTCATCAACTGTGACTCTGGCAGCAACTACCTCAGCCTTTTTCCTTTAATTTTTCTTTTCTTTTCAGGATGACAGTGGTGAGGCCCTGCCTCCCCTGACTGCACGCCCCTGCTCCATGTTCCCTTATATGCTCCTAGGTCTACTCTACACATATATATTCTGCTCTGTGCCAGTTGAAACTGTTTTGCGTTTGTGTGTAACTCTCCAACCTTGGCTACTTTAACACTTGACTGGTTGAGGAATTCTGGGAATTGAAGTCCACATGTCTTAAGGTGGCCAAGGTTGGAGACCCTGCTTAGAGCAATATAACCCTAATAAATCCCCTCCCTCACTGACAACAATCGGATCGATCACTTGATAGGCTCAATATCACCCTGGGTCCAGGCCCACTAACAGAAACATGCATGTCCTATTTTCCTTTCGGAAACTCAAGGGTGCATTTTCCCCATAAAAACAGTCCTGTGAGGGTGAGTAGAATTGAGAGATAATGCCTGGTCCAAGGACGATGAGAAAGAACTGGATCTTATGGAATCTAGTCCATGGGTGTACCACAGTCATTTTTGGCAGGCATGTTTGGCAGGAAGTAGTTCAAAAAATTTCTAAATCGTGTTATGGCAATACAATTGAAGCTCTGTGTCATGCATAATAAAGGTGGCGCTTTGATTCCACCCTTGTGATTGGCAACTGGACTTTACTAACCATTCTTTTTTGTTATGAATAATTTAAAATTGTTTTAAAAGATTTTTAAAAAAGCTAATACAAACTGTGGAAAAAAAAGAAGAGGAAACAAAGGAAAGAAAAAGCTGAAAGTACAAGAAAAGTGGAGTACAAGAAAAGTGGGGAAAGTAGAAGAAAGACAGAAAAAAGTAAAATAATACAAATTATGAAGTTATTTCTTACTGGATGGTTTCAATAAAACTCTCTTCCTCCTTATAATCTATTCTGTAGTCATCAACTCCATAAATCATTAATTCAAGTTTCTTCTTCATGCAAAAAGTCCATGAGGGATTTCCAATCAATAATAAATGCAGATACTTTTTTTGCTGACCCTACTCTGTAGAAATTTTTTGCATTCTGAAGAGGCACCCCTAAGCACTACAATTTCCATAATTTATTTATTTGCTTATTATCCTCCTGTATTATTCTTACCAATAGAGCGTCAAATATACCTCTGCCTCCTCCTATTTTTCTCACAACAACAACCCTGTAAGGTGGGTTAAGGGAGAGTGAGTGATTCAAAGTCACTCATCTGGCTTTTGTGCCTAAGGCAGGACTAGAACTCACAGCTTCCTGATGATTGACCTAAAGTCATCCAGCCAGATTTCATGCCGAAAGTGGGATTAGAACTCATCATCTCCTGGTTTCTAGGCCAGCACCTTAACCAGAGGTGGGTTGCTCCCAGTTCAGCCTGGATCAGGCAAACCGGTAATAGCGGCAGTGGGAGGCTCCGCCAACCCGCGTGGACGCTTTTGCACATGCGCACAATGTCTCATGCTTGCATAAGCGCGCACAAGCAAATTGGTAGTAAAAAAAATTAGAAACCCACCACTGACCTTAACCAATACTGTAAAACCCAAATAATTGCCTATAAAGATCCAGCAAGGTAGCCTTGAAGGAAAAATTCAGAAACTATCAGTAAAAAGTACAGATGCTTTCCTTAAATCCTGGGAAGAGGAATAGGTTAAGAAGGAATTTAGATCAATTTCTCCATGAGTGTTTCTCAACTTTGGCAACATTAAGACCTACAAACTTCAACTCCCAGAATTCCCCAGCTTGCCATGCTGGTTGTGGAATTCTGGGAATTGAAGTCCACACATCTTAAATGTGGCCAAATTTGAGAGACAGTGAACTGAGGTATATAAGAGGCAGTATAGAAAAAGCTTAATCAGACTTAACACAATTGTCTTAATGCAACCTTAATAAAGCCCAGTTGTAGCCTTCTTGTTCTTTCGTAATCTGACATTACCAACAATTGGCCTCCTGCTATGAGGTGTGCAGTCTGTGGAAATTTCTGATTGGAAAATTCTGCTTTCAAGAGGTACAGTTCAAAAATGGTTTAAAAACAATGAGAAAGGGTGAATTTAAAGCTCATACTTTAAACTGGGCCTGGAATATGTTATTTAGGGAAAGGACAGAAGTTTGGGTTCAGCTAGATGATCTCTGAATAGGGTCAGATGAGCAATTACAGAGGTGACTTCATCAGAGATGCTAGGGCCAAAAATTTGAATACACTTCCTTCCTGTGTATCATGTTTAACATCCCTTTGTTATTGTTTTTTTTTAAAGAAACAAACTGCTGCCTCTTTAATGGATAAATTTTAGTTATAATTTTCAACCCCTGACAAAAAAATGTGTTATTTTTATTAAGAATTTGGATTATAGTAGTATAATATAAACTTAAATAAAGAAAAGGAAATAGAAAGGAGTAAAACACTCAAGGACAAAGAGTGTTATTTATTTATTTAAAGAAATAAATAAAGGGAACATAAATATACAAAGAAATTACTTCCAATCATTGCAAGTATAAACAAATTTAGCAACTATTGACTTCCCCTAAGGTTACAGACTTTTATGTCTTCATTCCTTATCCCATTTCTTATCTATAAACAAATCCATAAAATACCTTTTCTCCTGATGTCAGCAGAAAACCCATAAAGGGCTGCCAGAAGAAACAACATATCTTTTTAACCTCTCACAAAAATTGTGCTGCTGTTTCATAATCTGCCATTTGTCAAACATGATCTGAAAATGGAGGCTGTTTGGTGGCTATAAAAATGGATTGTAAACATATAGTTGCCTTGGTATCTATCAGCTACTTGTTCTTTAAATGATCTGTGCTACATTTTAAAATTAATTTTGAAAAGAACATGGTCAACTGTGAGAGGTTGGCTAACAAAAGAGCCCAGATAGAGATTCAAAGCCTGTGATCAAACCTTCCATTTTGACTTTTTTGACTCCCCCCCCCACCCAAGACATCTCTAAAAAAGAAGGGAGATCAAAGCAGCAATCTGCCTGTGTCTCATTAAAATACCTGCATCTTCTCTCAGATGGTATAGATGCCATCTATATGAAAATGTGCACCCTGGAAAACCTCCACCAGATAGGAATAAAATTCACCTCTCTGTATATTCAGAAGTCTTTTTACAAAATAAATCTGAATCTAAGATTGAAAAATCAGCTAGGTCAGTAATAGTAAGAACAATAGGTGTATTCTAAAGATCTCGTCAGTTTAATCAATCCCAACAAAATGCATCAGAAAGAGTTAACATTTGGATGATCCACAAAATCCATGTTTAGCAGTTCTAAACTACTATACTGTGCTATGGGAAATTTCCATCAGGAATGGGACTTTAAAAACAAAATAATAACAAAAATAATAATCCTTTGAGGATGCAGAACTCCAGAGGAGGAAACAGGGAGCAAATTAAGGACAATTCTTCTGATTAGCGCGCACAGCAAGACCCACAACTGTCAAAGGTTGAAAACCTTTGTTCACAGCTGTTTCCTCTCTCCATTTGTTTGTTTTTTTAATTGCCCTTTTTTAGTTAGGTTTTCTCAGGCTCCAGAGTGAATGGACCGCAGTTGCATTCATTGGTAAAAACTAAGCAGCCACATTTGGTTTAATCTCAATGTTTGAAACAGAAATAAAGTTTGAGGGACATCCTCCAAAGGACTGTTTTGATCTTGAATAAATAAGTTGATTTCCTGAAGGAAGTTAATGTCAGAATTATTTCTCAATAAGGTGACTTTGGCCAAACCCAGAAAACTAAACAGGATCAGATTGGATTAAGTGTTGGGAGATGACCAAGACTTGTTGGTAACAAGTCAAAAACACTTGGATAAAGGTAGTGGGAACTCACCTTTTGCTGCCAAAAATTATGGGGCTGGGGAACTTTGAAATTTATATATCTTAAAAGTTGCTGAGATTGAAAGACACTACAGGCAATCCTTCATTTATGACCACAAATATCTGTTGCTAAGTGAGACAGTTGTTAAGTGAGTTTTACCCCATTTATTACTTTTCTTGCCACAGTTGTTAAGTGAATCCCTTCAGTTCTTTATAACATGGTTGTTAAATGAATTCGGCTTCCCCGTTGACTTTGCTTGTCAAAAGATCACAAAAAGTGATCACCTGAGCCCAGGACACTGCATCCCTCATAAATAGGAACCAGTTGCCACGTAGCTGAATTTTGATCACATGACCATGAGGATGCTTGCAGTGGTCGTAAGTGTGAAAAACTGTCTTAACTCACTTTTCCCGCTGCTGTTGTAACTTCGATCACTAAACAAACGGTTATAAGTTGAGCAGTACTGTATTCATTTGGTCTCTTGTCCCACCTGTTTGTTCCTTGTCTAACACTCGTCATTCTACCATTTTTCTCTTTTTGACAGTCTATCTTTGTAGGATTGATATTCAGATTCCTGAGCTATAAATCAGCCCATTTTTAAATTGTTGCCTGGATAGCTTTTCTTGAGAGATGTGTACTCAAATCTGCAGCCAGTTGTCTCCCGGGAAAGGTTGGCCCACCTGCTCCAGAGCTTCTATCACAAAGATGTTTCTTGTGCCCAAATCTGCTTCCCAACAATTCCCACCCAGTGTTCTTTACAGGCTGTTCTTAGCTAGAAAGTAGGGCTAGCTGAAGGCGGGATGTCCACCATCTTGCAAATTTTGACTGCTTCCCACATAGCCATGGGTGCCCTTAAAAGGAAGAGTATCTTGAGATAGCATTTAACACCATGAGTGAAATAATGATACTGGTGTGATCATGCCCTACAACCAGAGGTGGGTTGCTGCCAGTTTGGCCCCGATCGGTTGAACGGGTAGTAGCGGCGGTGGGAGGCTCCGCCCATTCATCTGGACACTTCTGCGCATGCACAGAAGCTTCATGCGGGCATGCAAACGCTACTAAAAAAAATTAGCAACCCACCTCTGCATTCAATGATACCTTCAACAATATCATCAAACAATATCTGCACATCCCAGGTTATTGGGAAGGAATTGATTGGCCAACAAAAATGCTAAATCCAGTCTAAACACCTGGCTGACTATCCAACCAATCATAATTCTAGCTTTTATCTGGCATCCATAACACCATCAAACAATATCTGCCTACCCAAATCCTTGGGGAGGACTCAGTGCCAAATTCAACCCAAACATCTGGCTGACTGCAGTCAACCATAATAATATAGTTAGATCAGTGTATGATATTTCAAAGGCATTACAGTTAGGACTGGGATATTTTGCTGGGTTTGTATTCCTGTTCAAGTTTCATTCTCATATTATATTTAGAGCTGGGCTTGTGCCGTGATTAGAATAGAAGCATTGCAGGCAAACTCTGCTCACATCCAGGAGGTCAATCCTGACTGGCTCAAGGTTGACTCAGCCTTCCATCCATCTGACGTCAAATAAGGGCTCAAATATTGAGGGCAATGTGCTGACTCTGTAAACTGCTTAGAGGGCTGTAAAGCATTATGGACTGGTATATACTTGAGTCTAAGTGCTATTGCTATTTAGGCTGGAACCATTCGTATCGGCTCTGTCGTTCCATTGGACTATTTCAGCGAAGGGGAGATGGGGGATCTGCTGCTTGGGTAACAGTCTATCCTCCATATTAATCCACCCAGGCTTCGTGCTGAGGGGGACACTCCAGCTTTACCTCTTTCCAGAGCACGACACCATAGTCTTTTGAGACTGAAGGATGCCCATGATTGCTATTTAGGCTAACATCTTTAACTTTCTCAGCAAGGTACTTAACTTTTCAGAATAATGTTGTGTGATGCTTCACCCAGTGGACTAAGTTATAGCTTCTTAAACTAGTTACCTGTTGGTTAACTTTTTCTTGTGTTCTAAGCCATAAATCAGGGGTCCGCACTCCCAGGCCGCGGCCTGATTCTTGGCTGTGGCTAGCTTGGAGCCAAGGCGGGTAGGCGAGTGCATGTAGCTGCATTTGCCTGAGTGGCAGGCACTCACACGTGTGCAAAGCTCACATGGAACCATTTCCTTCCCCCTCACCCCGATGGTCCACAAAGCCTTAAAAATTGGGGACCACGGCCATAAGCCCTGATTCAGGAAAGAGCCAGTGACTACAGGTCATAATCTGGCCTTCAAGCAATGAATTGCAGTTCAGTGCTGTACTTGTGTGAATTCATTTTTTCACACCAAGTGTTTTTCACACCATCTTCCAAAGCTTTTTCCAGTCTGCTACTGACACTGAATCACACCCCCAATAATCCTCCAGCCTACATGGACAAGGATGGAACGATCATGGGAATTGCAAGTGGGCTGCATGATAGAAAGTTAGTTAGCTCAGTGTATTGCCATTGCGAAATTAAATGCCATCTTCAGTGCACATCATACATAAGAAAACTATAAAAATAAAACAAAAACACACATCCTTCACGTTCTATGCAGTTGGATTGAAAACCCCTGACACCACATTCATATTGCACTCATCCTCCGTTGCGTTTATGACTTCAGCTTGGCCAGTTGCTAGAAGCAAAGAGTTAAGATTGAAACAAAGGGTGCCTTGAGCTTTTTCAAGTACGTCACAGCTGTCCAGAAATTTAGAACAGTAAATTAGCCCCCCCCCCTCCCACCAGTGTTTTAAAGATTGGTGGATTTTAAAACTTGGAAAGAGTTTCAGCCTCAGAAAACTCTCAGAACCATCTTGACGTTAAAAATATAGGAAATGTCAGAGTTGATAAATGAGGTTGGAGGTCGCTGTCCATTAGAGTCTATTAATGTTCCTCTATTAATGTTCCTCTTCCGGTAGTCAATGTCTATTGCTTTACTGGAAAAAGCTTTCCTTTTCCCAGGGGTTTTTAAGAATTGCTCTTCTGAAGGACATCAGATTGCTTCACAGGGTGATCTGTCCATTAGCCTTGCTAATTTACATCGGTCCAATAAATCGGTGATTATCTTCTTGAATCTTTGGTCTTCTTAGAGAAGATACAGCAAAGCCAGTGCCCTCTGCTGTTCTAAAGCCATATCTTACCTCTTCATTTGCATTCCTTTAAAAAAAAAAGATAATAATCAATTCCTGGTTTGTAGAAAGACACAGCCATGTAGCTTTCATGGCAATAGTAAAGAGGTAGTTTGGCACGCCTTATTCCAGAATGATTTTCATCTTCCTAGTCCAGCCCAATGTTTTTCAACTTTGCAACTTTAAGATGTGTGGACATCAGCTCCCAGAATTCCTTGGAGTCCAAAATACATTATTATGCCAACCTCTGCTTAGATTCCATACCCTGACAAGACCAGCCAGCTGTTGCCTACAACATAAAGCACAGAGATCAGTTAAGGTGGATGAAGCCACAGTCCAATCTTGGTTATTTTCCTACATGGGTTGCAGGCTGGATTTTGACATTGGTCAACCTTCCTTTCTTATTTTGGCTGTCAACCAGATGGTTTCTCCAAGATGTATTCTGGTCAGCAAACTTTTCTTGGAATTACTTGGCTATGCCTTATCTCTAGGGTTGACAAGCTATTAATCATATTTTTTATCAAGTGGCAAGTGTCAAAAACTGGTAGCACAATTTAATTTAATGCAATTAAAATACAAAAATAGTCAAACATTGCAATATAGCAGCCTTGCCCTTAATCTTGCAAAAGAATGCTGAAGTACAGTTTCAACCAGTTTTTTTTTTTAAATTTAATCCTATTTAAAATTTCAGCAGATTCTCACAAGCTTGTTTTTATATAAGAAAGATGCTAAGGACACTATACAACACTGCACACCAGAACAACTAGACATAAGGACAGGTTTTCCCTAAATGCTATCATTCTGCTAAACAAACAATTCCTTCAACACTGTCAAACTATTCACTAAGGCTGCATTACTATTACTATTAGTCTTCTCATTGTTCCCATCACCCATCTCCTCCCACTTATGACTGCAGGACTGTCACTTTGTTGCTTGTATCCTTACGATTTATATTGATTGTTTCCTAGTAGATTTGATTGCTTATTTGTACCCTCATTAAGTATTGAATCATGATTCATGACAAATGTATCTTTCCTTTTATGTACACTGAGAACATGGGCAGCAAAGACAAATTTCTTGTGTGTCCAATCACACTTGGACAATAAAGAATTCTACTCTACTCTACTCTACTCTACTCTACTCTACTCTACTTTACTCTACTCTACTCTACTCTACTCTACTTTACTCTACTCCTATTCTATTCTATTCTATTCCTATTCTATTATTCTATTCTATTCTCTTTTCTTTTCTTTTCCTGTCTTCTCTCTACTCTACTCCTATTCCTATTCTATTATTCTATTCTCTTCACTCTACTCTACTCTACTCTACTCTACTCTACTCTACTCTACTCTACTCTACTCTACTCTACTCTCTTCTATTCTATTCACTCTACTCTACTCCTATTCTATTCTATTCCTATTCTATTATTCTATTCTATTCTCTTTTCTTTTCTTCTCCTCTCTTCTCTCTACTCCTATTCCTATTCTATTATTCTATTCTCTTCATTCTACTCTACTCTACTCTACTCTACTCTAATCTAATCTAATCTAATCTAATTTACTCAATTCTCTCTACTCCTATTCCTATTCTATTATTCTATTCTCTCTACTCTACTCCAATTCCAATTCCTATTCTATTATTCTCTTCTCTTTTCTTCTCTCTTCTCTTCTCTCTACTCTACTCCTACTCCTATTCTATTATTCTATTCTCTTCACTCTATTATAGTCTATTCCTATTCCTATTATTCTGTTCTGTTCTATTCTATTCGCATCCCAACGTTATTTCAGACTCAACTCATGGGGCTTTTTGACATCATAAAGCAGGGACTAATGACATCATATATGAATCAGGCAAATGGTTTTCCAATTTCTTCTTAAAAACCTCCAGTGATGGGGCACCCACAACCTCTGAGGGCAAGCCTTATTTATTAATAAGATAGAGCCATGATGGCAAACCTATGGCACGTGTGCCAGAGGGGGCACGCAGCGCCCTTTCTGATGGCATGCGAGCTGTTGTCTCAGTTCAGCTCCGCTGCGCATGCGCGTGCCTCCCACTGGCCAACTGGTCTTTGGGTCTCTGCCACACCTGCGGGGGACAGGTGTGAATGCGGGGGCACACGGGAGGGGAATGCGCGCATGCACGGGGGCACCTGTGTGGGGGCCACACGTGCGTGTGTGGGAACTCTGTGCACTTTGCCTTTTGGGAGTTTGGCCGTGAGCGTGCGCTTTGGGCACTCAGTCTGGAAAAGGTTAGCCATCACTGAGATAGAATATACATGGCTAGAACGCCAACTTAACCTTCAGTCTGGCACCTTTTCTGTTACTTCAACAAAAAATGTCTTTTTTTCCAGCCCTGATAATGTAAAATTATTTAGTGGGGAAGGAGGTGAAAAAGTGATTCTAGGCATTATATGTATTTCAGTGGTGGGTTGCAGTGGTGGGTGGCCTGCCCAGAGCACCGAATACCGTTCCGGTATGTGCTCCAGAGGGCCCGCCTGCCCGCCATCGTCCTTACCTGTCTTTAAACTCTTTGGCACTTCTGCGCACGAGCATGGCACGTACAGCGCCTGTGCGACGCTCCACCGAGTAGCGGGAGCGTCAAAGAGGCTTGCGGAAGCGTCGCAGTTAAGTACGCAATGTGCGCACGCCACGCGCATCCATGTGGGTGACACCGGGGCTGTTCCAACCGTACCGGTTGGAACGGAATCTAGAACCCACCACTGGTGTATTTTGACTAATTTCTCTCTGTCATCTCCCAGGCCTGTTGCGATGGAGGAAAGTAGAAGGAAATACCATGTATGGGCCTCATGGTTGTGAATGAAAGTAGAATATAAATGTAATAAATTTGCACAATTTATTTGAACTACAGGAAGTAGTAAAATGAAACCCCTCTGAAATCAAAGGGATTTGCCTCCAATTGAAGAAGACCAATGATGTATTTATGATGAAGGCCTTGTCCGTTTGAAAATAGGCTGGATGACCTTGGAACATCTCAGCTTATTTCACCATCCACATTTCGTGGAAAACATTTGAGCTCTGGATCCTGTTTTGAACATAAATAAGAAAAACATTTTACTCTCATTGAGTTGAAGATCCAGAAACCTCTGGGGGAGAGGTGGTTGTTTCCATTCACTTCTATAGAAAACTGCTTTGTGCTTCTGAAGGGAGCTTATTGTAATGAGTGATAAATCAACTTTTTTTTAAAAAAAGGACTATAAATCTCTATTTTCTTTCTAAACTAGCTGATAACCCAGCATTTTCTGGATATTTATTTATCTTAATCCATACATTTGTCCTCAGAAATATAATTTCTAATGTTGGAATTTCCCCCTTACCAGAGGGTGCCCCCTTGTGGAGTAATGTGAAGCCATTACCATGGCAAGACCACTGCGCTGCACAGTAGAAGCCATTTTACGGCAATACTGTAGAAGCCATTTTAAGGCACAACAGATTGTATCTTAACAGAACACACACCCCAAGGGGTTTTAGGGGTGTTTTACCCCCACAATATTTTTTTACAGAGGGTAGGTTTAGGTTTTAGGTTTAGGTTTTATTGGGATTTATATGCCGCCCTTTTCCCTGAGGGGACTCAGGGCGGCTTACAACCACAGGGGAGGGGAAGTGCAAGGTCAAAACAAAACAATTGGTGAACAAAAGAAAATTAATAAAACACAACTTTCATTCAGCAATCAAACACTCGGGCGGGTGATTGGAAACCTATTCCCAGGCCTGCTGGGAGAGCCAGATCTTGAGGGCTGCGCGGAAGGTCTGGATCGTGGTGAGGGTGCGGATCTCCATGGGGAGCTCGTTCCATAGGGTCGGGGCAGCAACAGAGAAGGCTCTCCTCCGTGTGGTCGCCAGTCGGCATTGACTGGCTGATGGGATTCGGAGGAGGCCTAGCCTGTGCGATCTAATTGGTCGGTTTAGGGAGGTAATCGGCAGAAGGCGGTCTCTCAAGTACCCAGATCCACTACCATGGAGTGCTTTAAAGATGGTCATTAGTATCCTGAAGCGCACCCGGAGACCAACAGGTAGCCAGTGCAGCTCGCGGAGGACAGGTGTAACGTGGGCGAACCGAGGTGCGCCCACTATCACTCGCGCGGCTGCATTTTGGACTAGCTGTAGTCGCCGGATGCACTTCAGGGGCAACCCCATGTAGAGCCCATTGCAGTATTCCAGTCTAGAGATCACGAGGGCTCGAGTGACTGTTGTGAGGGCCCCCCGATCTAGGTAGGGCCGCAACTGGCGGACCAGGCGAACCTGGGCAAATGCCCCCCTGGTCACAGCTGACAGCTGGTGGTCAAAAGTCAGCTGTGGATCCAGGAGGACTCCTAAGTTGCGGACCCTATCTGAGGGGTATAAAATTTGACCCCCCAGCCTAAGCGTTGGTATATTAGCCAAATTATTGGGGGGGAAACACAACAGCCACTCGGTTTTATCCGGGTTGAGCACCAGTTTGTTAGCACTCATCCAGTTCTTAACGGCCTCCAGACCCTGGTTCATCACGTCCACCGCTTCATTGAGTTGGCACGGGGCGGACAGATACAATTGCGTATCGTCCGCGTATTGGTGGTATTTTATCCCGTGCCTCCGAATGATCTCGCCCAGCGGTTTCATGTATATGTTAAATAGTAGGGGGGATAAGACCGAACCCTGGGGTACCCCACATGTTAGGGGCCTCAGGGACGATCTCTGCCCCCCGACTAACACCGACTGCGACCTGTCCGAGAGGTAGGAGGAGAACCACCGCAGAACAGTGCCTCCCACTCCCACCTCCCGCAGTCGTCGCAGAAGGATACCATGGTCGATGGTATCGAAAGCCGCTGAGAGGTCAAGGAGAACCAGGATGGACGCATAGCCTCCATCTCTGGCCCTCCAGAGATCATCATGGGTAAGTCATCCATATACCAAGTTTGGTTGAAATTGCTCGAGGCATTCCAGAGTTATGCTGTGACACACACACACACAGAGAGAGAGAGAGAGAGAGAGAGAGAGAGAGAGAGGGAGGGAGGGAGGGAGGGAGGGAGGGAGGGAGGGATGCATTCAGAGCTCCTAGATAGTAATTCTCCTTCCTCAGAACATTAGTCAAGGGGCTTTATCTCCTGAAAATTAAAAAAGGGGGAGAAAAGGAATCCAGACCAGACAAAATATTCTTTTTGGGGACTGAATCTGAAGGAGAAAGTTCTTGAATGGAACGGAGTAGCAATAAAGCTGACACTGATTGCCATTCTTCTGCCTGTTCATAGAACAGACCAATCTGCAGCCCAGGATACAAAAGAATAACATCCAGAACTGTCTATCTACTGACTCTTCACATTAGCATCTTTGAAACGGGGTTGCAAACGTCCCATCGTTTTGGGAGGAAACGGCCAGATGCAAACTTCCTTCTTGATTTAATTTTTTAAAAACTTGGCCACCATGACAGAATAATATGGGGAGTCAGGAGAGCAAATAAAAATTAAAATGCAGGATGGAAAAATGAGCAGATATATAGTCTTCCACCCCTCGGGCCACAAAACGCTATGTGTTAAAAACTAAGGTTGACGGATCTCAGCACAATTTTACAAGTTTAAGAAGAGCACTAATGGCTAATTCACACTATTGAAATCATGTCTGTTTAGTTGGAGTAAGAGCCGAGGTGGCGCAGTGGTTAGGGTGCAGTACTGCAGGCCACTTCAGCTGACTGTTATCTGCAGTTCAGCGGTTCTAATCTCACCGGCTCAAGGTTGACTCAGCCTTCCATCCTTCCGAGGTGGGTGAAACGAGGACCCAGACTGTGGGGGTGATATGCTGACTCTGTAAACCGCTTAGAGAGGGCTGAAAGCCCTATGAAGCAGTATATAAGTCTAACTGCTATTCCAATTGCTATTGAGGTATGAACCCAGAGGTTGTGAGTTGTAGTTTGCAGCTTAATGCAATGTAGGAACACAACCACTGTGGATTATTTTGCAAACCTGAGTTCATTTATCTATCAAATTTCATCATAAAATAATATAAAAGCAGGACCAAAAGCAGAGTTAAAAACAAAATTAGAATAAGGTTAAAATTTACAAGTTATGGTTTGTTGTATCCCAGCAAAGCAGTGGCTATATTCTTACAAGGTATATCTCAAGTTGCTCATCACTTACTGAAATTTAAACCACCAGCAGTCGGCAAACAATGGTTTATGGCTTAACTTTTAAGGATGATCCAACCAGTGGAAATTCATTCAATTCAATTAATTCAATAAACGATGGTTAATCAAACTGGGTTTGAAAGTTGTGTGGCTCAGATTGTTGACTTCAGTGAGGGCTCCCTTATGGATTGTAGCTGTAGGCATCAGGGTTGGTGTAGAATTGTATGAATATTTGGTGGTGCTACAGACTTATTGCACTCTGTACTATTGGTTTAGGCGTGAAACATATATACCTGGGATGGCGAATCTATGGCACGCATGCCACAAGTGAAACGCGGAGCCATTTGTCAGGGACGTGAGGCATTGCTCTGTCAGCTGGCCAGAGTGCATGCGCGCTGGCCAGCTGAGTTCAGCCTTTTTTAAAGCCATTTTTCGCCCTCCCCAGGCTCCAGAGGCTTTATAGGAGCCTGTGGAGGTCGAAAAGAGCCTCTGGAAGCTTCAGGAGCTTCCCTGAAGCCTCCGGAGAGCAAAAAAATGGCCCTATGGGCAAACCGGAAGTTCAGGAATGGACTTCTGCTTTGCTCTTAGGATTGGTTTAAGCCCTCCGGAGGCTTCAGGGATGCCTCCTGAAGGTCCCTGAAGCCTCTGGAGGGCGTGCAGGGGGCCGGGGGAGGCTGTTTTCATCTTCCCCAGGCTCCTATAAAGCCTCTGGAGCCTGGGGAGGGTGAAAAAAGCATGCAAAAAATGAGGGGGAGCGCCTCTCATGTGTACATGCGCACTGGGGGGGTTGCGCATTGTATTATGGGTGCGGTATGCCCATGCACAACCCCCTGTGCTCCCCCCCTTATGGCGAGTGAGACAAAGAAGGTTTGCCATTGCTGATATATACCATTGACTAGTATATATTGTGACATCAAGTTTGCACATCACTTGTTGACATCTGATTATTTTGTGGCTTTGGAAAGCAGCAGAGGGCAGCATTTCTTTGTCCTTTCTTGAAGTCCGTTATTTGGGGGGAAGAACTGGTTCTCCCAACAAGAGAAAGTTTTTACAGGTTGTCCTTGACTTAAGAATACAGTGGAGAATTCATTAAGTTAGCAAATCCTGCTTCCCCCATATACTTTGTTTGCTGGAAGCCAAGCTGGGAAGGTTGCAAATGGCATTCACATGATCCTGAGATGCTGTATCCATCATAAATACATACCAGTTACCAAGCCCCCGAATTTTGATCATGTGACCGTGGAGATACTGTGTTGGTTTTAAGTGCAAGGATCACTTTTTTCAATGCTGCTGTAACTTTGAATGGTCATTAAGCAAATGATTGTAAACTGACTTGACAACGAAGCAAAGGGTAAATTCCCTGTTGCAGATGTGCTGTCACAATGAATAATAATTTGGTTATTGTGTCATAAAACAGTACAGGTAGCCCTCAATTTATAATTGATTACTTAGTGACTGTTGAGTAATGACAGACTACTTACAAAGCTACTTACCATCCCGTTTTGACGTTCCATAGTCAGCCACCCTCTGCAGTCATATTCGCATTTTGAATGACTTTGCAGATGTTTGCAATATCCCACATCAATGGTTTTCAGCTTTGGTGACTTTAAGATGGTAGACTTCAACTCCCAAAATTCTCCAGCCAAGGTTGAGAAACACTGCCCCTACATCATGTGACTGTGATTTTTGACAGTTTTTGCCAGAAACAGGTGTTCACTTTCATTTTTTGGGCAAAAGCAAACCCATAGGTTATAATGGGTTCATTTAATGAGCAGTGAATTCACATAATGGCCACATATTCTTCTAATGACCACCTCAAAAAAGATCATTGAATTGGACCTAATCACATGGTGACCCACTTAATGACTGCCCTGATCTTTGGTCACAATTGTGAGCTCAATAACAATTGTAAGTCGAGGATTACTTGCAGTTTGGAAAATCCATATTGTGAATGCTTTCCCCATTCCATAGAGCCCAGAATGGTGAATGTTAACATTTGAGAACAAAATATATAATATGGTGGCCATCTGTGAAAATTGATGATAAGCTGAAACTGTGTTTTCATAGTAGGGAGCCAAACCTCTCATCTTGAGAGTAGCAATTATATTGATTTTCTCTATTTGATCTGCCCTGCAAAATAGAAAGATCGGATATGAGTTCTTTTTGTAGTTATCAAACCAATGTGCCAGGCACATTTAAAATGCAATTTCCAAATAAGGAACCATAACAACTGTAGACGAACAGCCCGGTCAGGATTGGAAGGAACAGGGAAAAAATTCACGAAGAAGGAAGAAAGAAACTATGTAAGGAGAATTAACAGATGTTCCCATTTTACACCTGTTTGCACTCTTAAAATAGCCAAATAGCCCTGCTATCTTGAAGATATGGGACCTGATCTAACCCCGAGCTAAATTGCTTAGCTCCTGTAAGATTCAGTAAATTAAGGACCAATGTTTTTATTAGTTCTATGAATTTGCTCAATTATCATACCCATTTTTGCTTCCGGGAACCCATCACAGGTTCTTATTTTAGAAACATGATGTGGAGCTGCACAGGTTCTTGACTGAAGCAGAGTTCATTCTGTGATCTTAACTTTCCCCTTCCCTTCTTCCTACATTTAGTGGTTGTTTATTTATTTAGCAAATTTATTTAGCAAATTGATATGGTCACCAATCTCAGATACGTGAATGTAGGGACAAACAATTAAAAACAAAATATTTTAAAAGCCGCATAAAAGAACCAGAACGTTTAAAGCAATGTTAATTCCAAATACTTGGGTGGGTGGGTGACTGATTACGGACTAGAAGCCTTTGAAAATCGCTATGGAACATCATGTTCAGTCTTTATTAATTGTCATGGCAATTCAGTTGTCATTAGTGAACCAGTTCTATGAATTTGCTATCTGATGAGGCTATTGTGGATGTTAATTACAAAAACGGGACCTGGAAAACTGCCAGGGTTTTATAAAAGTCAGTGATTGAATGATAGAGATAATTAAAATATGGATGCTTCATTTCCTTGCCCAGAAAAACGCCACTCTCCAAAACTGGGGGCGGGGAAATGCCAATGAACACGAAAACGTAGAATCAACAGAAATTAAGAACACATCAAATCAAGATGTCTCTCAGAGCCCAAATATAAAAAGAAGGAATAAACGCCCCAAACAAGAATTTCCCACCCAACAAATTGAAAGCATCAAGTTGATGAAAACCGCTGAATATCAAATCTGTTTCGTACATTAAAAGGTCCAAAAACAGATTGCCAACATATTTGAATACCTAAAACACCTATAATAAGGAATTTGGAAATCTGAAGTCCACTGATTTAAGTGAGGTAGATCCTGAGTTATGACCATTGTTTAGTGCCCATAGCTATAACAGCAATCCTGTGTGATTCTTCATCCTTGAGGAAAAAGGTCAGGTGTGTAAGGCAGGAGGGCATACACTTGATTTTTCCCACTCACTCACCACCTCAGCCTGATCCTATAGTACTGGTAGTCCTCAAGTTGCAACCATTTGTTTAGTGCTGTTCAAAGTTGCGTTGGCACAGAAAACAGTGACTCATGACTGTTACTGTCAGGCCTGCAGTAATATTCCTTTTAGGATTTTTGGCCTGCCACACTTTCTATTATGTTCCTATGCTGTTTCATTAGTGTAGTAGTTGGGAGGGGGGAATAGAAAGGAGTAGAATTGTGGAATGTGTTGTTGTCATTCCTTTCTAGAAGCCCAAGGTCACCTTTTGTCTCCGCACCTCTGCACCTGACCTGGGTGGAGATGCCAGCGTGGCTGAAGAAGATTGGACCGTGTGATGGATTTATGGGTGTGGGGATAAAGATCATGAACTTTCAACTGGGTGAAATCCCAGGAAGCTTTTAGATTTGGGATTCCACAGTTCGTTGCCAACATGTCTGTATTATTAAATTGGAACTTTAAGGATAGCTCTGCCTTGGACTCTGATTTAATTCTGCATGATATTTGGAACACTGACAGTTACTTATTTACTATCATCATAGCCAGTAGTGGGATTCGAATAATTTAACAACTAGTTCTCTACCCTAATGACTGGGTGGGTGGGTGTGGCCATAGTGGGTATGGCCAGGTGGAGTGATAGGCAGCACTCGGCCTCCTGCACCCCCGTGGGAGCAAAAATGAGCCACAGGGGGAACTGCGCCACCTACCCCCGTGCACCGTATTGGGCCTAGTAGGTCTCCCTGCCCTTACCTGGGAGCCAAAACAAGGCGCATGGGGACTCCTGGAAGGGGTGAGGTAGGAAGAGGTGGGATCAGCCAGCAATTTAACAACTGGTCCGCCTGAACCGGCTCAAACCATCTGAATCCCACCACTGGTCATAGTATCCCCCAATTGTGTGATCAAAATTTGGGTGCTTGGAAACTAGCATGTATTTACAACAGTTGCTAGGTTCACATGATTGCTGTTTGTGACCTTCCCACTGATTTCTGACAAGCAAAGTCAATGGAGGAAGCCAGATTAGCTTAGCGACTGCAGCAAAAAAGAAGGTCGTAACATCGAGTGTGGTCATGTGATTACATTGCTTAGCGAAGGAAATTCTGGTCCCAATTTTGGTCATAAATCAAGAATTATATATAGATTATCCTTATTCTATTTAGTACCAATTGCATGCGTAGTAGTGGGGGCAGACCAGAGAGTTTACAACGAAATGTGAGAAAACTGTGGTTGGAAGAACTAATGGGGAGAGACGGAATAAGAAGTGAAGGCAAGAAAGATGAAAGCAGCAAAACAGGGAACAACACAAAGTCGCCTCCCTGAGTACAGATAGTCCTTGATTTATGACAATAGCCAATCCCAGAATTACAGTTCATTAGGTCATTGCAGTCGTTAGGTTTTACGCCATTTTATGACCTTTTTGGCCAGTGAATCATGTCATTAAGCAAATTCTGGATTTCTCTATCGACATCATTTGTTGGGAAGGTTACAAATGTGATTTACATTGACTTCAGGACAGTGCAAATAATTATGGGCCAGTTGCCAAGTGCCCAAATTTTGATGACGTGACCATGGGGATGCAGCATCGATTGCAATTGAGAAAAACAGTCATAAGACACTTTTTTTCACTTTGAACGGTTACTAAGTGAATGGTTGTGTCAAGGATAACTGACACAAAAACATTTGACTAAAGTAGAACATGGCAATAAAAGAAAAAAAAAGAAAAAAAATGATAGCAAGGAAAGAAAAGTATGGGGTGCCCCTCTTCCCTTGGTGCTTCTTATGTCAGTAGTTAATCCAGCTCCGGCTTCTTCCTTGCTATGTCAAATAAATTCAGGGCAAGCACTGAGTGAAATTTAGGAGGTATGTCATTTTGGACAAGATAGCACTAACAATAGCACTTAAGACTTATATACTGTCCTTTAGTGCTTTACAGCCTTCTCTAAGCAGTTTACAGAGTCAGCATATTGGCCCACAACAATCTGAATCCTCATTTTACCAACCTCGGAAAGATGGAAGGCTGAGTCGACCTTGAGCCCATTAGGATCGAACTGCTGGCAGTCGGCAGAGTTAGCTTGCAATACTGCATTCTGACCACTGCGCCACCACTGCTCTTAGAGTTGATTGATTAGGAGATTTAATTGTTCTCATTAGTAGAGCCGAGGTGGCGCAGTGGGTAGAGTGCAGTACTGCAGGCCACTTCAGCTGACTGCTAGATCAGCAGTTCAGCGGTTCAAATCTCACCGGCTCAGGGTTGACTCAGCCTTCCATCCTTCCGAGGTGGGTAAAATGAGGACCCGGATTGTTGTTGGGGGCAATATGCTGACTCTGTAAACCGCTTAGAGAGGGCTGAAAGCCCTATGAAGCGGTATATAAAAATCTGCTATTAGAGGAGAGGTAGGCATTTTCATGGAAGAAGCCTCTTCTTATAAACATCACCCCAAAGTCTCAAACCAATTATCCTTATTTTTCTGTTGTTGTTTTTTAAATATAGTTTTATCTTCGTTGTCATGACCTCCTTGGAAGATAAGACAGTGATGCTGATGAAGCGTCATCCAATTTAAGAAAGCAAGCATCTACTACTCCGTAAAACTCTTGGCAGAGAACTTTTAAGGACCTCTTAAAGGGATCTATATTTTAGGCTGTAAAATGCATCACCTGCCTTAAAAGCATTTGGCTTAGATTTTTTTTAGCATTAGTATTAGATCCTCCTATGTTATGTAGCATACTGGGGAGCAAAGGATCTCCAGTATTTACAGTTTGGGGTGAGTATGTCAGTGTACGACCGGTGTGATGTTTAAAGTTTTTAAAGTTGTCTGTGAACTTTCTTCACCATGTATTTTGGGGGCATCCTCTTGGCATTGGGGTGGGGGTGGGGGGTCCATCCCATTGCCATGTTGGGAATTTGATTATTCTTTATACAGGGTATATGACCTCCATGTTGGAGTCTTCTACATGCAATTATGCTATGTAATCAGAGATGGTATTCAGCCGGATCGGACCGGTAAACGTATGTGAATCCCACTGCTGTATGTAATTTGCAGGAGAAATTCTTTTGGAGCACTTCTTTAGTAACACATTCAAAGCAATTGATTTTTAGGATTTGACAATTCGATTTATTGGAAGATGTTGAGTAACTTGTTAATCCTCACTGACACCTTGCAGGTCTCACTGGCCTAAATAGCATAAATAGAGGCAATCAAACAAAATGTGTCAGTGATATAGTTGGCTTGGACCAGATTTTGGCTTAGATGGAGAGAATAAAAGCTAACTTGCAGATGAATTTAGACTGTTCTTGGGAGATCCTGTAGGTAGATTTCCAAGGATGCTAGGCTGGTTCAAAATTCCCCTTTTTTATGACTGCTTTGTAGAGCCAGTCCTGGGGATCTACAAAATGGGGATTATGTTCTTCAAATTGATCTGATGCTGCCTGTAAATAGTAGGAGATTGAATGATCTTGTGTCTCCTGAAGGTAAATTTTTGAAACTGATGTAATTTATATGCGAGGGAAAATAGGTGGAATTGTGTGTTGGATATGTTTGCTGCCTTGAGTTATTTCTAGAAAAAAAAATTGTTGTTGTTAGTTGAGAAGTCAGATCTGACCCATCATGACCCTATGGACAACGTTCTTCCAAGGCTTCCTGTGCTCTACCATCCACTGGAGTCCATTTAAGATCATGCCTACTGCTTCATTTAATCTAGCCAGCCACCTCATTGTCTGCTGTCCCATAATAAAGATACAAATAAATAAATAAAATCCTGCTGATTACCAAATTTCTCAGGGGTTGCCCCAAAGAAGAGGGAGTCAAGCTATTCTCCAAAGTACCTGAGGGCAGGACAGGAAGCAATGGGTGGAAACTAATCAAAGAGAGAAGCAACTTAGAACTGAGGAGAAATTTCCTGGCAGTTAGAACAATTAATCGGTGGAACAGAAGTTGCCTCCAGAAGTTGTAAATGCTCCAACACTGGAAGTCTTTAAGAAGATGTTGGATAGCCATTTGTCTGGAACGGTATGGGGTTTCCTGCCTAGGCAGGGGGCTGGACTAGAAGACCTCTAAGGTCCCTTCCAACTCTGCTATTGTATTGTATTGTATTGAATCTCCTGATAGATCTTTCCCAAACTTCCAAAATTTTCCTCATGTTTGGGGGGCCCATATTAATTTGTCTTGTAATATGAAAGAACATCCTATTTGCAGTCATATGATCCTTTGAATGGGCCTATTAGCTGCATTAATTATTAATCATTTGAGTCTTTTGGGGAATTAAAGACGTTAAGGACAAAATTTCAGGTTTTTTGTTGCTTCTTAGACTGTTCATGAGAGTTAGACTTCCTTAGAGTTTGGGCAAGACTTTGAATAATATCAAAAGAAACCATACATGCCCGTGTTGGCGAACCTATGACAGTGTGCCAGAGGTGGCATACAGAGCTCTCTCTGTGGGCACATGCACCATCACCAGCTGCTCTTCTGGTTTCTGGCGCGCACATCTGTGGGCCAATGGTGGGTTCCGGATCCCGGTGCAACCAGTACGGTGCAATGGGGCTGGGCGTCCACCACATGCACACGTGTAGCATGTGCACATCGCGTCCATGCGTACTTACTGCCTGTGACGCTCCAGCTGCTCGGTGGAGCGTTGTGCAGCTGCTGTACGCTCCATGCGTGGAAGCCCTGACCGGCTCAAATACCTGTAAGGAGGATGGGCGGGTGGCCGGGTCCTCCGGAGCACTGTACTGGAACGGTATCTGGTGCCCCCAGCAGACACCAGTACACCCATACCGGGGCGTACCAGTCGTATCCCACCACTGCTGTGGGCCCTGGGGCACTGGAAAACAGCCTGAAAATAGCCAAAAATCCCCCCAAAATAGGCATGTGGATGCCAGCCAGCTGGTCTTCGGGTTTCCGTCACGCCATGTGCACGCATGTACGTGCATGCATGTGCATTCTGGTTTGGGCACTCGGTGCCGAAAAGGTTCGCCGTCACTGATATATGCTTTTATGTGAACCTACCAGTTTAAGGATCAGTTGTTACAGTAATATGTGGCCTATTCTTGAAGCTGAACATAAAAAATAAACCATAATCCTGAAAATGCATCAATAATATACGTGAAAGAAGAAAACAAAACAATAATATTTCTACTCCCAACTTCATCAGAATTCTGGCAGGCCCGTGCAAAATTATACACAATTCAAATAAGCTAGAAACCCAATACTGAAAAAAAAAATATTGAATTTTCATTTGCTGCAGCGAGTAGGAAATTGTGGTTTAGCCGAAGCATCATTATAAGCATCAGCAGCAGAGTTTTGAGTTGTCAAAATGTAAAAATAAGCTCCATTAATAGTCTTTTCATTTATAAAGGTGGCTTTTCCTCTATCACTATGAAAAAGTTGCTTACGTTTTTTTTTTTTGTAAATTACTATAAGTTTTTCATTCTAGTAGATGAATGAAAAAGAAATTAAGGTCTAATAGATTTGCAAGATCCACCTTTTTTTTAAAGAGCTGAAGCCAATAACGTCTCCTCCCATTTCCTCCCAATAACAATAACCCTGTGAGGTAGGTTTGATATGAGAAAGAATCACTGGCTGAAAGCAGTCCAGGGGAATTTCTGTAGCTGGGGGTAGCCTAGAATCTGTGTCTTCTTTCTTCTGGTCCACATTTTGGCCATCATTCCACTCTGGATCCCTTATTTATTAGGGATCCAATCCCACTTTTCCTCCAGAAGCTCAAATCATACTCCCCCTTTCCCATTTTTTCCACAATAACCTGTTTTGCCGAAAATAAGACCTCCCCAGATAATAAGCCTAATCATGGTTTTGAGCACATGCTCTAAAATAAACCCTCCCCTGAAAATAAGCCCTCCCTGAAAATATTGCAACACAGCAGCAACCGTGAGGTGAGTACGCTCACTGGCTCCTTCACCTCAAAAATAGAAAGACCTCCCTGTAAATGCCAAATGCTTATTTCAGGGGTCAAAAGAAAATAAGATCCTATCTTATTTTGGGGGAAATATGATAATTTGGAGATGTAGGTTGGGCTCAAAGGGTCTGCCTCAAATCATCCAGTTTTTGTAGCTATGGTTGGAATTGAACCAGAATCTCCTTGATGCCAGTCCAATAGTTTAGCCTCATGCTGACTGAGGAATTCTGGGAGTTGAAATCCACACATCTTAAAATTGCAAAATTAGAAAAACCCTAGGTTAAACTAAGTTCACACACTCAGCCACATCGTGGGAATTGTTATCTATGTGGCTAAACAATCCATGTGGTTATCCTTTTGTTGCTAACTGAACTCTCCTGAGATCAAAGCAAAAGCCTATCATGGAACCATAGAATAGAAAGTCATGTACAGAAAGTCCTAGATAGTTACTGTGAAAGAGAAACGTTCTCTCTAGGCACACTTCCTCTTTGGTTAGCTTGGTTTTTATCAGGAGGGATGAAAAATGAACCAAAATAAAATGGAGAAAGCCCCAAACCAGTGGTGGGTTCCTACCGATTCGGACTGGTTCAGCTGAACCAGTGATTTGGCGGCCTGGGTTGTTGGAACCGGTAGCGATTCAGGCCTGCCACGCCCCTGAACTGGTTCTCTGGGCGGCAACCGTAGATGCCGCCATCTTGTTTTTTTGCTTCTGTGCATGCACAGAGCAATTTTTGTTGCACTGCGCATGCACACATGAAGCACGCCCGGCATGCCCACCAGTGAAACCCACCCCCGCCCCAAACTTATCAGTGGATATTTCTGTCCATTTTTAAAGTAATTGTGCTTGGGGAAAAATTGGGAGTTGGGAAAAAAATACAGCAGCTAGGAAGAATGTAATAAGCACAGCCGTAACCCATGCACGACCACATAACCCTGATGTGTGCAGGAAAGACCAAATCATCCATAACATGGGGACAGAATCACAGTTGGAAGATGTCACTGATTGCAAGACCAGAACTCCAGTTTCAGCCTTTCGATCATCTGCAGTTTCTATTACTTGATTGGTGCCATTGGGGCTTTTGGAGACAGTGTCTAGGGAAAGAACCACCCTGTTAAATTCGCCAAGACATGGACATGAGCCAGTTTGTTCTGCTGGTTATGGTGCTTACCTAGAAATCAGGAGATGGTGAGTTGTAATCCCACTTTAGGCATGAAAGCCAACTAGGGGTGATTTGAGGCCACTCAATGGGAGACGATGAACTCTAGTCCCGCCTTAGGCATGAGAGCTAGCTGGGTGATTTGGGGCCAATCACCAGAAGACAATGAACTCTAGTCCCGCCTTAGGCATGAGAGACAGATGGATAACTTTGGGCCAATCACCAGGAGACTGTGAGTTCTAGTCCCACTTTAGGCATGAGAGCTAGCTGGGTGATTTGGGGCCAATTACCAGAAGACAATGAACTCTAGTCCCGCCTTAGGCATGAGAGACAGATGGATAACTTTGGGGCCAATCACCAGGAGACTGTGAGTTCTAGTCCCACCTTAGGCATGAGAGCTAGCTGGGTGATTTGGGGCCAATCACCAGAAGACAATGAACTCTAGTCCCGCCTTAGGCATGAGAGACAGATGGATAACTTTGGGCCAATCACCAGGAGACTGTGAGTTCTAGTCCCACTTTAGGCATGAGAGCTAGCTGGGTGATTTGGGGCCAATTACCAGAAGACGATGAACTCTAGTCCCGCCTTAGGCATGAGAGACAGATGGATAACTTTGGGCCAATCACCAGGAGAATGTGAGTTCTAGTCCCACTTTAGGCATGAGAGCTAGCTGGGTGATTTGGGGCCAATTACCAGAAGACGATGAACTCTAGTCCCGCCTTAGGCATGAGAGACAGATGGATAACTTTGGGCCAATCACCAGGAGAATGTGAGTTCTAGTCCCACTTTAGGCATGAGAGCTAGCTGGGTGATTTGGGGCCAATTACCAGAAGACGATGAACTCTAGTCCCGCCTTAGGCATGAGAGACAGATGGATAACTTTGGGCCAATCACCAGGAGAATGTGAGTTCTAGTCCCACTTTAGGCATGAGAGCTAGCTGGGTGATTTGGGGCCAATTACCAGAAGACAATGAACTCTAGTCCCGCCTTAGGCATGAGAGACAGATGGATAACTTTGGGGCCAATCACCAGGAGACTGTGAGTTCTAGTCCCACCTTAGGCATGAGAGCTAGCTGGGTGATTTGGGGCTGATCACCAGAAGACAATGAACTCTAGTCCCGTCTTAGGCATGAGAGACAGCCGGATAACTTTGGGCCAATCACCAGGAGAATGTGAGTTCTAGTCCCACTTTAGGCATGGAAACTAGCTAGATAATTTTGGGCCAATCACAAGGAGATGGTGAGTTTTAGTCCTGTCTTAAGGCATTGAAAAGCCAACTGAATGACTTAGGGTCCATCACTAGGTGACAGTGAGTTCTAGTCCTGACAGTGAGTTCTAGTCCTACTTTAGCTGGTTGGGTGACTTTCTCTCAGCCCAGCCCCTTTCACAGAAAACAGGAGGAAGAAAGAATACGATGCCTATTCACCACCTTGAGTTATTTAGAAAAACGATAAAAGCAGCGGATGAATAAACACTTCAGTAAAAAAATAAAAATAAACGGGCACTCATTTTCTGCCGGGGGCACAGGAAGAAAACCCATGTCTGTCCTCAAACCTCAATCGACAGCAAAGCCACGAGACCAATAGATTCTCCTTAAGTGTAGCAGTGGTGATTTTGCTGAATTGATCCCGTTTGCATCGATAAACATATCTTGCTATGGTGTCATCGGAAAACAAAAGTCTCCTTCCAACTATTTAAAAACAGCATCAACCAGGCTTCTAACACAAATCTCTTAAAGTAGAGAGCTTTTCTTAATTTCCCCCACACTTTACACTCTGCTTTTCCCTCCCTACCCCAGTAACTTTGATGCAGGAGGAATAATGTGCTCCCACCTCCATCCTTCAGCCTCTCTTGTTGGACTGGGAGCCTTTCACGCATCTGGAGGGCAGCGGCTATCCTTTCTCTCGGGGTGATTCCCATTCCCTTCTCTTTCTAAAGTTAAAAAGAGGAGCCTGCAGGATGTTCCTGAGCATATCGAAGCAGGCTCAGATTGCAGCTTTGTGCCCACGGAACTCCTCTCGCTTCCCATCGGTATGCCCTGGCATCAGACGGATTTCTCTCCTGGGGGATTCAGAGGACACCCAGACACCGGTTCTCATCTGTTGGGGGAGCAGCATCGTCACTTCCTGGACTTGAAAGCATTTTGATTTCCCCCCCCTTCCCTCTAGTTTACCCCATCCTCAGCCACCCTCTTCCCCAAAGATTATTATTATTATTATTATAATTTTCCCTTAAGTGCATTTCTGTGGCTATTTCAACCCAAGGTGCAGGATTTTTCTGAATCGTAAGTAATGCATGAGTCATCGGTATTATGTTTTCCTGTCGTAGGAAAAGCAGGCAAACAGCCTGTGTCAGGGGAGACATCTATATTTTAGAATAAGGGGTTTTGAGCGAGCGAGCGAGAGAGAGATCAGACGTGGGAAAGGGGTAGTAATCCCTGTGTGTTTTGATGAAGTGGATGGCTGTTGTTTGGGTTACACGCCTAACCGGCACGGTGACGCTTTCCTTAATTACAGAAAATGAAAGGTTGCAGGCATCGTGGTCTTGCCCTGCTTGTTTGCCTCCCACAACTCCCCCTCCCCTTTTTTTTACAACTAGAGCAAAAGGTCTGACAGGGGAGCTATGGGGAGAAGCAAAGAGAGAGAGGGAGCGCGGGGTACCGTCTGTAGGAGACTGGGTGTTCTTTTAACCATCTGTTCTCTGCAGCGGCGTTCGCCTCGCTCAGCTGAGCAGAAGGTGCCGGAGATTCCCAGCGAGTTGCTAGTCTGAGAAATATCTACCTAGCAATCTTAACGTTTGGGTCAGTTGTCTGAGAATTTGACTTTCAAACATTCGCGCAGAATAAGGCGGTATGGAACTTCATGGCTAAGCAAAATTTGCCGGCAAACTCAGCGGTGGCTGCAAATTTGGGGCAGGCTAAAACTACATGGAGGACAAACCAGCATCCTTCTGTCCTAATGTTGGGGTGCTCTAGGGGAAACCAGGGTTTTGGAGAAGACAGGCTTGCTGAGGTTGGCCTTGTACAGCTATGACAGAAGTTTCTGTACCCAAAAGCACACCTCACCTTTGGGGTTTTTGTCTCTCCCCCCCTGATTGATGCTCAGATATGTCTCCTTCAACTTTTACTCAAGTTTGGAGAACTTGCTCTAGTAGTGTTTTGTTTTTTTAAGGGCATTACTTCAACTTTCTCTCCCCCTTGGCCATTCTGGGTGGGTATTTTAATTACAGACCCTATATTACTTTTTCCATTGCTTTGTGGACTTGCTTCATTGGAGTGAGTGCCTGGAATTCTTCTTTTCTTCTTCTTCAAAAAAAGGATGATAATTGAAGGGACAGGAGAGGCAGGGGAAGAGTAGGAAACCTTGGGGTTTGAACCTGGTTGTCTGGGTGGGGGCACTGGATCAAACCGGTATGGTTAAGCAAACCAATAGAAATAAGCTGGCCATGTTTCGAAATCCGGGCAAGATAGGTGACTTCATCTCTCAGAATTCCCCAGCCAGCCATCTCAGAAGTTTTCTCCCACACCAATATCAAAGGCATTATCTTGCTTCTTCAGAGTCCAATTTCCATTTCCAGAGAGTGTTGCGGGGAATACCCGTGGCTTGTACGATTCTTATTTTTGTAGATGTAGACATATCATGGGATCTGAATATTTTTTTTCCAAGCTCTTCATGGTCCTCTACCACAGTGGTCTCCAACCTTGGCAACTTTAAGACCTGTGGACTTCAACTCCCAGAGTTCCTCAGCCAGCAAAGCTGGCTGAGGAACTCTGGGAGTTGAAGTCCACAGGTCTTAAAGTTGCCAAGGTTGGAGACCACTGCTCTACCAGATACTGGTCAGTGGCATATTTTTTCTTAACCTTTTGTTCCTTTATTGTTGGTGGTTGATTCTACAAGGCAGAAGATACTCAGGACTTCAGTGTCTTCACTCTCTATTCTAAGGCTGATTGTTCTAGCCCAGGAGTGTCAATCTCAAGGCCCGGGTGGTGTGTGTGTCAGATCTGTACTGCGGGGTACTTAGATGTGGCCCACGGAGCCGCCCTGGAAACAGCGAGGGATTGGCCCGCGGTGCTTCTGCCAGCGAAGACAGGATCCCAAACTCCATTTTCGGCTGCCACGGCCTCCTACATCCCTCTGCCAGTGAGAAAATGGAGCTCTGTTTTCGCTGGCAGAGGGTTGCAGGAGGCCGTGGCAGCCGAAAACGGAGCTCAGGATCCTGTTTTCGCTGGCCGAGCATTTGGGCCACCACAAGTACCCCCAACAGGAATGACGTTGAGCTGGTCATGCTGGCTCTGGCCCCTCCCCCTGGTTCCCCGAGGTCAAACATAACCCAATGAAATCGAGTTTGACACCCCTTTTCTACCCGATGTCCTTAGTTTGGCCTTCTTTATATTTAATTTTAGTCCTATGTTTTCCACAGTGTTCTTCGGTGTTTAGCACCGTTTCTGAGAGACAGCAGTGAAATTGAGATAGGAATTCGGAGAAAGACTGCCTGCAGATAAATCTAAATTATTTGAAAAGCTTTAAAACTCACTTCATTGGGTCAGGACAGATGTTCTTGTTCTGCTATTCCTTTTTTTTAAAATCACGGATGGTGCCACGACATCAATGTGGCTTTTAAAAAGAAGCAGGATACATTCTGAGGGGATTCTGATGCTTGCCACAAACCATGCTGGATTTCCTTAATGAAAACCAAGTCTGTGGAGCAAATATAGCTTATTTCCCTTAATTCATTGGAGCCAGGCAGATAAACTTTTTCTTACCTTGCTATGCTGCAGGTTAATTTGAAGCTGTTTTGCATCTGGCTGTGTTCTTCAACCTTGGCATCTTTAAGAGGTGTGGATTTCAATTCCTCCGCCAGCTACTGAAGTCCAAACCTCTTAAAAATGATAAGGTACAGGAACACTGACATATAGGAAGCAACACTGCAGAAAATGGAGTTACCTACGATCTGGCATGCAAACGGCACAATGTATTTTGGCTTAATCCTGGTTTATAGACTACATCCTGGACTTTGGAGGGGTGGGAACATAGCTTTATGGATCGCTTATCCCAAGTTCTGATAACACCCTTGATTTAAAAACACCAGAAGATTATAAATCAGGAGCTGTCCAAGTTGGTACCCACAGGCTGATTCTTCATTTAGAGGCTGCACATGAACAGCAGGTGGCAGCACCTAAATGATCTAGGCCAGTGATTTTGTCCTCATGTGCTGAAATCATGCCCATGCACAACAGCGCATGCATGCATGCTCACACCCATAATGCAATGCACCCCACCCCCATGTGCATGCACACATGACACCCATGTGTTCCCCTGCACATGCGTGGAAGCCCCCTGCGCTCCATTTTGAGCCTCCCTGAAGCCTCCTGGGACCAAAAATGGGGCACAGGGGGCGTGCACACCCCCTGTGACCTCCCCACACATGCATGCATGCCCCCATGCCCCCCCCCACATGCGCACACAACCCCTGCCCCCTGCATATGCGCGCACATCTCCTGCTTGCACGGCACAGTCTCAAAAAACAGCTGGCTGGCAGGAGGCATGCGCACATGCGCAGTGGAGCTGAGTTGGGAGATGGCTAGCATGCTCACACAGAGGGTTCTGTGTGCCACCTGTTGCCACGAATGCCATAGATTCACCATCACAGATCTAGGCTGATAGCAAAAAAGCTGAACTGCACCAGTACGAAATCCACATTTCCAATTTAGATTAGGAAATAAAATTAAAGATCCCAAAAGATAGGGATAAGCCACTTTTTATACTATGACAATGAAAATAATAAATAAATGTCCATGTAGATAACTGGTGTCAAACTGAATTTAAAAGAGGTTCTCTCTTTTTGCTTGAGATAAACAGTGGGGGAAAAAAAACACACCAGGCATTGAAGTCAGCAAATATTTTATTAGGACCTGAAGGAAGAATCTAAAGTTTGGCAATTGGAGTTGGGGGGGAGATTTTATGTAGAAAAATTTATTTCGGGGCACCATTAAAAAAAAATGTGGCTTCCTTCAATTCATTATGGAAACATTTGTCATGCGTGGGTGAAATTAGAACACCGCGGGGAAGGGAAGGTAGTTTTTGTTTGCTTTTGAAATGGAAATTATGTCCGTGCACACACACAGAGACGCATAATGGAGGGAAGTGACAGGATACGACTTTTTTTTCCAATTTGTTCTGCTCAGAAGCTTCCCCAGCCATCTGTGAACTCTGTTGGATGCAGACTGATAGTACCTGAACATCCGTAAACCAGCACAAGCAGTTCTTCCCCAAAAAAATGTTCTGCCGATGGCATAAGGAGGGAAAGAAAAGGCTATGCTAGCCCAATATAAGACTTCTGATAGTCTCGGAAGTTTTTGTTTGTGAATTGAATTAAATACTTCATTTGGCTAAGCATGATTAGACCCATGAGGAATTCGTTTCTAGTGCAGAATCTCTCAGTGTAATGTAAAACAACAAAATAATGATAAGCATAATAAGTGGCACATTGATTTTTTGGACCTTCAGCAATGCTAGACAGAACTGGCTGGAGGCATCAGGAATTTCGAATGATCCAAGTATTATCTTTGTTTTCTTATATCTGTCAGTCTTGGAAGTGTGTGTAAAAAGAGGAGGAGGAAATCGAGGCTTCCTAAATACGGGCGAATTACAACTCCCAGAATCTTGACTATGCTGGCTAGTGCAATCAGGAATTGTGTCAAAACACACACACACACACACACAAACACTGACTGTGTGGCTCAGTGGCTAAGACACTGAGCTTGTCAACCAGAAAGATCGGCAGTTTGGTGGTTCGAATCCCTAGTACAGGTCTCCTGCATGAGCAGGGGGTTGGACTAGATGATCTCCAAGATCCCTTCCAACCCTGTTACTGTTACACGGAGCTGGAAACCGATCAATTTCTGCTTTTAAGATTCCAGAAATAATTTAACAGGGCTGTAGTGCTGGAAAGAGGTGATGGGTTGGATGTTTTGAATCCAATAGGTAGGGTGGAATTTTGAAAAATGATCCAAAATAGATATGCGTCGGAAAAAAACTTTAAACCCATTTAGTAAACAGACAGGCTCTGGAGAAAGGGTTTTATAGGGTAGTAGCTACTATTTAAAGGTCTAAGTTTATCCTCAGAAGCGACTAAAGTCTTTTGGGGAGGGCTGGGGGGGGTGTTTTTAAAGATGCTATTCGGAAAAGCATTCCAACTGTCTGTTAAGCTGAGACTATAATAATCAGTAGGAAAGCAGATTTCCAATTCGAATACATGAAAGGTTAATATATCATCTCCATTCATTGGAATCTGCTTCTGATTGTATTATTTCCTTTCTAATGGATGGGTAATTTTATTTAGCCCATTTGAGGATGTTTCTACAGATCCTGAACTCATAAATGAATATCTAGGGTTGAACTAATGAACTAAATAAATCTTCAAGCTTCCTTCTAGGGAAATGATTTATCTTGTGGTGTGATGAATTCCATCTTGTTGGGGCTCTTGATCTTTGCTGGAAGAGAAATCTGTGATGGGTTTCTCTGGGAATATTTCCTTTTTCCTTTTGTTTTGGGTTCCTGAGGCCCGAAGGACACATTGACCAAGTATTGACCATGAGACAGAGGATGATATTGTGACAACATACAGCTGGACGGAGACACTTTTTTCCATTGCTGGTTTCGTTTTTGCGTTATCTTGGAAGCTTTATGTTTTTTGCTCCTTTTTAGAATGGATGCTAAATTATGCAGTGGATTGATGGTTATCTACTGGGAATTTCAGAAAGAGTATAATCCCAGGGGTTGGTTTGCTTATTTATGTATTAGAAATAAGTGGAGATTTCTTAGCGCTTAAAGGCATTGGAGGGGTTGAAGTGGTGGGATTCAATTTTTAAAATACAGATTCTGTGGGTGTGGCTTGGTGGGCGTGGCAGGGGAAAGATACCGCAAAATCCCCATTCCAGGGGTGGGTTGTTGCCAGTTTTACTACCGGTTCGCAATGCACGCGCAATGTGCGCACTGCTCAGTATAAATTATTCTGCGCGCATACAGAGAGCAATTTAAATTGAACTGCGCATGCGCAGTTGCTAAAATCCAAAGTGGCGGCGTTCCAGCAGTGGCAAGGGAACCAGTTCGGGAGGGTGTCAGGCCTGGACCGCTGCCGGTTCTGTGACCCAGGCCTGACTTCCACTACCGGTTCAGCCGATTGTTCAGCAGAAACCCAGCTATGCCCACTCCCTCCCCACTCCTGGGAAGGTTACTGCAAAGTTCCTATTCCCTCCCTATCTTATGACGTCAGCGACGCGGTTTAATCGGGCGCGGCTTAGTCGAGCGCAGTTTTGTTGTGCCACGATCTCTGATGGGTTGCGGTTTTTTTCTTTTCTAACCATTGCCAAGACCTTGTCTGTCCTCCAGCAAGAAATACTGTATATGGCACTTTTTTATAGCAGTCCTTGACTTCCAATCACAATTGGGACCTGAACATCCATTGGGGAGTGATGCGGTCATTAAATGCATCACATCTGTTGTACATGCATTCATTGTGAATACATGCAAGTTGCCAAGTGCTTAAACTTTGATCGCATAACTTCAGGGATGCTGTAACAGTGCAAGAACTGGTTGCAAATCACTTTTCCCAGAAATGTTGTAATTTTGAACCTGTGTTAAAAGGATAATAAGTCAAGGGCTACCTGTAGTAGAATTGAGAAGTAACTCTGAGCAATAGATGTTATGCTACAGATGTCAAGTCGATAGGACTCAACCATAAGCTGACAGTTGTTTGTTCCTCCTTTCCTTGCAAAGTTCTGCATTGTTTATTTTTCTTAAGCATTTTGGATATTCAGTTAATAAAAGCAAAATGAATTGCTGTGCTTACGAGACACCCAGAGAATTTCTGAATAAGTTTTGAAGCAGATACAAGCTGACCTGACCAAATTGCAAACTGATTTGGCTCAATTTCTGCTTCTGGATGTTTGACATTTTTAATTTCACAAATTAGCCTACAATCCCAGGATTTCCTTGTGGTCTTCCATCGAGTGATTTCCCAGGGACCTTTCTGCTAAGCTTCTGCAAATCCAAACAGAAATCCAGCTGTCATGATACTGATGCCTTTTATGCTTTTTAGCTCCCATTTCCAGGAGATTAGTTCGTCTCAGGAATGGGTTGCTCCCGGCGTTACTGCTGATTCGCTGTGCACACCGTTTTGCACACACTATGCGCAGTTGCTAAAAATGTTCTGCACATGCGCAGAACATTTAAAAAGGAGTAAAAAAATGCCAGAGACCGGGGAACCAGGGGCGTGGCCAGCCAGCCAGCCCTACCAGTTTGGCAACCCAATCGCAATTTTCACTACCAGTTCCCCCGAACCAGTGCGAACTGGTAGCAATCTACCTCTGGTTTGTCTGCTAGAAATTAGAATGAGAAACAAAGATTTTAGCATCGTGATTCGGGTTTTTTTCTCTGTGTGAAGTACCATGGTTGCTGAGCATCCCAGTACATACAGGATAAACGATTATTTCTCAGTAACTGAGGCCAAAGCCTAATTATGTTTTCCCATCCGCTCTAGCTTGGTCTGCGAAAACAGCAATCACTTCCTACATCCCCGTTGGTGTGCGATAAAACAGATCGAACCTTCGGATACTATTTAGGGATTGAATGCACCGTGACAATGAATAATAGTAACAACAGCAATAATAAGACTGAGACTTTAATGTCTTTGTGCAAAGCTTGATCGCTTTCACGCCTGGGAATTATTGATGGCAATTAACCAAAAAGCATGTGGGAAGTCAGCAGTAAGAACAGCTGTCTCCTTCATTGCTGTGAGACAGAAGTGAAGCCATGAGGCTTGTATGCACTGAGGAGACTCTGCACAGTTTTATCCTTTTTTGTTTTCGAGGTATACTTTCCCACTGGCTGAAACAGTTGAGGAACAGACCGACTCATCCAGGCAACAGACGGGGTTGAGAAATGGCTGTTTCGTTTCCAAGATTTACATGCAGGGACCCACCACTAAAAAAATATAAAAATTCCATTAGGTTCCATACTTCCATTTATATATTGGATTTTTTAAAATCCTGCCTTATAATCCAAGGTGGCAAATATACATGCTGTGTTTTCCCCAAAATAAGACCAGGCCTTATATTATTTTTTTGCTCCAAAATATGCATTAGGGCTTATTTTCTGTTAGGTCTTATTTGGGGGAAAAACAGTACTAATTGCTTCTGTCTGGCTGATGATCTTAACTGAGGCTTATTTTGGGGATAGGGTTTATATTACAAGCATCCTGAAAAATCATGCTAGGTGTCAGGTTTCCTAAAAATTCCATAATTGATTCATGAGTATCGAGCCAGGTTTCAATACAAAACCAGTCATTTATTAGGAGCATCATTAGGCAAGGCCTTTACGCAGTCAGATCTGAGCTTTGTTTGAATTATAGCTGAACTTTACCCTTGTTCCTTCCATCCCCTCAGTCTGTGTCATAAATCACATTCCCCAATGAGGTGCACCCCTCCCAAGCCTGCTGCAGTAATCTGAGATCCAATTCTAGCTGAAAGTTTGCATGGAATGCGCTCCTACCCCCTCACCATGACAACTTTAGGAATTGATACTAGGGTTTATTTTCTGATTGGGTCTTATTTTTGGGGAAACAGGGTAATATTCCTCCATCCTCCTATTATCCCCACAACAATAATCCCGTGAAATGGTGAGAAAGCGACTATTCCAAGGTCGCACAGTTGACTTTCATGGCTAAAATGGGACTAGAACTCACAGTCTCCTGATGATTGGCCCAAATTTATACAGCCGCATTTCCCGACTAAGGTGGGACTAGAACTCACCATCTCCTGGTTTACAGGCCAGCACTGCTACATCAAACTGCAGCTACATCATACCTCTAGCCTAGTTTCCTATTTTTAAAAATGCAAGACTTGTTTATAATTCCAATATCAACACAGGATGCAGCAAACTCCTTCTCTCTTATTGCCAAGAATCCTGGATGTGTCCATAAATCAGCAGAAGTCAAGCTCCATTAAAGGAGGCTTTTTTCCCCTTTTTATAGAAGATATATCATTTAAAAAAATAAGTCATCCTCAAAACTTTCCTCAAGGGATGCAACTACAGAGCATTCCCCAGTAGTTAAAGAGCAGGAGTTAAGGGAGAGGGGGGCTGGACTAGATGATCTATAAGTTCCCTTCTAACTTTGTTAATCTGTTAAAGAAATCTCTTTCTAAACCCATTTTAGGCAATTGAGAAGATTCCAGCTGTTTAGAGGAGCAGGTATAAAATGACTGTCAAATTATCCAGGCACAAGGAGGCGCTGTTAACTTTTATTTGCCTGATAGAAAAGATGCTGTCCTCAGCTTTTGAGTGTAGATCAGGGGTAGTCAACCTTTTTATACCTACCGTCCACTTTTGTATCTCTGTTAGTAGTAAAATTTTCTAACAGCCCACCGGTTCCACTGTAAGGGTGATTTATAAAGTAGGGAAGTAACTTTACTTTATAAAATTTATAAAGCAGAGTTACAGCAAACACTTACCGCCCACCATGAAAGCTGGAACGCCCACTAGTGGGCGGTAGGGACCAGGTTGACTACCACCGATGTAGATAATTCTTGACTTAAAACCATTGGTGGAAATTGAAAATTGTCAAAAATTTTCCCTACTGGTTCTGAGGGTGTGGCTTGGTGGTCATATTGTATTTGGGGATTGAGGCACATGCATGTTCATTCGTGTGCTCATGCACTTTGGGCACTTGGCACCAAAAAGGTTAACCATCACGGCCCTAGGGTAAAGTGACCAGACTTTAAGATGGGTAAAGCGGGACACAATAATGGGGGGGGGGGGGCTCGGAGCACCTGAGCTGTAAAATAAAATAAAAAGAGGGCTGTAAACCATGAAGCGTTACCCCTGCCGCCGCCGCTGCCTCCTCCTCCTCCGTGCTTTTGAGGGGCTTCCGACGACCAAGCCTCCTCGCTGCGCTGCCGCCGCCGCCACAAAGCCCCCCCCGCCCGAGGCCACCGTGATGTTTTGTCGCCAAAACATCATGTGTTGATGCGCGCACACACAGGAGGGGAGGAAGCCACACCCCTCGTCGGGCGCTGCAAGCGAGCCGAGCGGAGGGAGATAAACCACTGCCCTCTAAAGGCCACATTGGGAATGACACTTCAGAGAAATAAAAACTTTTTTTTAACGGCGTCCTTTTTAAAATTGATGATTCGGAGTCTTTTCTTTCTTTTAGAAAATCGGGACTTTTTGAACACGCTGCGGGACACGGGACAAATTTTGAAAAATCGTGACTGTCCTGCCAAAAGCAGGACATCTGGTCACCTTACCCTAGGGCTTACGGGGAATGAGGACCATTTTTAGGTTGTACTGATATGTTGAAGGAATAGATCAAGGGCGTCAAACTGGTGACCCCCGGGCTGGAGGCATCACGTGCACACCATGCCCAGCTCCGTGAATGGGAAAAACATCGCAAAACATTACATGACAGCAATATGATGTGGCAAGTTTGACATCCGTGGAATAGACTACAACCCACCACACTAGCCCAATGCAGATGTGATATCCCTTGCTGACATATCATGACGCAGTTAGATAACATCAGTAGAAGTATTTGTCCGCCATCACTGTTGATGTTGCCTAGTTGGGTAATGAAATGTCTGCAAGAAAACAACGAACTCAGAGAGGACTAAGGGCCCACCATGCAAAGGCCTATTTTTCTGTAGTTTAGCTACTATTCAGTGCTGTCACTTCCAACCTCAGTTTCACGGGTGTTGCCTTCCCTGCTCCAGGCCTAACAGTGTGCCATCTGAATCCCTTGAATTGGGATTTGGTTGTGCAAGGAAGTGCGTTCTTAGATAAGAGTGCCCAGGACTGTGGTGATTGGGACAAAGGCATCCTTGAGAAACCCCTGGGGCCTGGTCAAGAAAGGTTCAGTGGAAAAAAAGAAACGCCAGCTCTCTTTCTCTCTTTTTCTCATTCAGTGGCATTGCAGAACAATATTCTACCCCAAAGCTGCCTGCCTGCTGTATGACAAATGGTCCATTTGAGCATGAAGGATTGAATAAACAGAGAGTCACATGCCAGGAGCTGTGTCGTCCTGTCTTCCATCAGTCTGAAATGAAATTACATTATGCCGCACAGAACTACGGCAGCATTAAGAATCCTTTTAGTGTTCTCTATCTGCCCTTTGGCTGTTATCTTTCCACAGCAAGAACATAAGTAAAAGAACGGGTGATTCATAGCACAGAAAATGTACAGGACTCAACAATTCTCTCAGGCCAGCATTGCTCAGGCTCAGCAAGTTTAAGATCAGAAGTGGTGTTCAGCAGGTTCTGGCCAGTTCTGGAGAACTGGTAGTGAAAATTTTGAATAGTTCGGAGAACTGGTAAATACCACCTCTGGCTGGCCCCGCCCCATCTATTCTCTGCCTCCCGAGTCCCAGCTTATCCGGAGGGAATGGGGATTTTGCAATGTCTTTCCCCTGCCACACCCACCAAGCTTGACTGTAGTGATTCCCTTAGCAAACATAGCAAGAAATGTGATAAAATGGATCTTCTTTCACTTAATAACTATTTTGCTTAGCAATGGAAATTTTGAGCTCAGTTGTGAACGTAAATTGAGGACTACCTGTATTAAACCACTACCACGTTTCCCCTAAAATAAGAGAGGGTCTTATTTTCTTTTTACCCACAAAATATGGGTTGGGCCTTATTATGAGGGGAAGGTTTATTGTTTTGGGGTTGCCAGGTGGCTACTCTCTTGCGAGCAGACTCCCAAAGAGCCGGGCACAGCCTCATGGGCGAATGGCTGTGTTGCATTGTCACAGCAGCACAACACAACAGCCATGAAGCGACCACACTCACGAGCAGCCACCCGGCAAACCCCCTTTCCAGCCAGGCACAGTGCCATTCACTGACCTAGGGGTATCGCCAAGCCGCGTGAACGCCTGTTCGCCGCCGCCCGGCTCCTGTGGCTTGGAGGCTTCAAAATGCCAGTGAATGGTGCTCTGCATAGCTGGAGAGGGGGGTTGCATGAGCGGCTGTTCGGCTCCCACTTGTGGGCCTCCCAGCCTCACGATGCCCTGGCCCAGCTCTTCCCACAGAGCCAGAGCACCTCCGCTGCCGCCGCCACCACCAACACCGCCATGTCTTTTTTGCCCTATTTGTATCCTCTACCCCCCCTGACTTGAGTTGTGAGCCGGCCTGAGTCCCCTCGGGGAAAAGGGCGGCATAGAAATATAATCAATTCAATTCAATCCCAGCATGGCTTTTTTGGCGGCTTCCAAACCGAGTCTTCCGGCAGTGGCCGCTCTGGGTGTATGCTCTATGGTTTTGGGGCCAGCTGCCAGCAGAGCGTACAACCATAGATCGTATGCCCAGAGCGGCCACTGCCGGAAGACTCCGTTTGGAAGCTGCCGAAAAAGCCATGCTGGGATGGCAGTGGGTGGGGGATGACGCCATTGTCTGGTGGGGAATGACAGCAAAATGAACAGTCGACTGGCAGTCCCCCGATGTCTGTTTTTAATTTTAAATGTCTATCCCTAATTTCATGCTCAGCTTTCATTTAGTCATTCGGGAGGCCACTGACACCTTCCGAAGGCTGAAGATCCTCAATCCCAGAGTGAGATTTTGCCATAAGAGGCTGTGGGGCAAATGAAGAGGACAAGCAGATGACATATCGGGGCCAGGCACAGAATAAGCCTCAAGAATCGTCTGAGTTCAGTGCAAACTGACAGCTTTATCCTCTGTGCTACTAAAAATTGAGGAAACGTAAAGCAGAAAATGTTTAATTAAAAAGTGAAGTTAATCAGAAACGTCAAGTAGCACCTAGTAACAGCAGGAAGTTAAACTGATGTTTATTTTCTAGAAGTAGAACATTAGAAAGCTAGTTTGGTCTAGTGACTTAGGCATCAGGCTAGAAGCCAGGAGACGGTGAGTTCTAGTCCTGTCTTAGGCACCCAAGCTGGCGGGCTGACTTTGGGCTAGTTACCAGGAGACAGTTGCATCTCAAGAATGAAAAGTAGTTGAGGCACTTTTAAATCAGTCACTCTCTCTCAGCCCAGCCTCCCTCATGGGGTAGTTGTGTGGAAAATAGGAGGAGAAAGGACTATTTCGGAATGTTTACCATCTTGAGTTATTTATTTAAAAAATACCATATTTTTCAGAGTATAGGACACACCTCCCCCCCCCAAAAAAAGAGGGTGAAAATCTGGGTGCATCTTATACACTGAATACAGCATTTTTGACCTCCTGAAACCCCGCCCCCTTCATAAAAATTGAAGTGCAAAAGGTTTGGGAGGCCTGCAAAGTGCTCCTGGGGGCTGGGGAGGGCAAGAACGAGCGAAAAATGGGCCATTTTTTGGTCATTTTTGCCCCCTCCCCAGCCCCTAGGAGCACTCTACAAGCCTCCTAAAGGCTAAGCATGCCCCCTTTTTGGCAAAAAAATGAGCCCATTTTCACCAAAAACGGGCCGGGTTTTTTGCTCATTTTTCGCCTCCCCATCCCCCAGGAGCATTTTGCAGGCCTCTCAAACTCTCTGCATGCCCCTTTTTTCACAAAAAATGAGGTTTGTAGTGAGTTTGGGAGGTCTGCAGAGTGGAAAAACTTTTTTTAAAAATTTTACCTCTTCAAAATCTTGGTGCGTCTGATACTCCCGTGCATCTTATAGTCCGAAAAATATGGTAATTAAGATTGGATAAAAAAGAATGAATGAGGATGACTTGGGCATCTTTGTCTCATTAGATGTGATTTTTCTTATCCATTTAGTCCTCGACTTACAACCTTTCGTTTAGTCATTGTTCAAAGTTATAATGGCACTGAAAAATGTGACTTATGACCAAAAACGGTCATAAGTCAGTTACAACCTTTGCAGCGTCACCATGATCATGTGATCAAAAATCAGACCCTTGGCAACTGTTTCCTATTTATGACCGTCGCTGTGTCCTAAGGCCATGTGATTTCCCCTTCCTTGACAAGCAAGTCAATGGGGAAGCCAGCTTCTCTTGACAACCTTGTTACTAACTTAATAGCTGTAGTGATTCATTTAACAACTGTGGCAAGAAAGGTCGTAAAATGGAGCAAAGCACATTTGACAAATGTCTCACTTAACAACATAAAATTAGGGCCCAACTGTGGTCATAAGTCGATGGGCGTAACTATCGTTTAAAGATGCGTGGTTGTTATAGCACAGGGGTCTCCCTGTTTCCTCTTTTCCATCATCTTAATTTTCTTTATTAAATATTATTAATTCGCTTAACAAGAGGATGGGGTTCCTGCAAATAAATCAAGCAGTGGCGCCCCCCAATACAGTGTTCTGACCTAGGTTTCCTGATACAGTAAAAAGCAATTGCCAAGGTTGGGAAGCCCTGGTCTAGAACCTTCTGGAAAGAGAATAAAGAGCAAGGAACCAACTGCTTTTTCTAACGGATTCCAAACGGTGCCAGCCAGAGTTAGGAGGGAAGCCTTGTCAGCGCAGTGGTCCTTCCTCTGTTGGGAAGAAGACAGCCCGTAGAGGGTTGAATTTCCTGAGGGGAACTTTATTCACCAGGAAATAAAACCTTCAAGGACTCTAAAGATCATGAGACTGCGAGAGAAGAGGGAGAAGCACAACCCTCATACTGTCAAAGAACTGCAGGCTAGATCACCTGCTCGGATGTTGCATGAAAAAAGGAGTGTGTGTGTTTCTGCTCCCACTAAGGCCAAAAGTGGTTTTGTTCCAAGAGCAGCGACCTTTGAGGAGGTATCTCCTGCGATCCAAAAGGGTCCCCAGACCCAGTGTCTTTCTTCCACTGTCTCTGTCTCTATCTCTGTCTGTCTCTAGCTATCATCTATCTATCTGTCTATCTATCTATCTATCTATCTATCTATCTATCTATCTATCTATCTATCTATCTATCTATCTATCTATCTATCTATCTATCTTCTATCTATCTATCTATCTATCTATCTATCTATCTATCTATCTATCTATCTATCATCTCTCTCTCTCACTGTCTCTCATTGACCATCTATCTATCATCTCTCTCACTCTCTCACACACACACTCTCTCATCTGGCTATCTATCATCTCTCTCTCTCTCTCTCTCCCTCCCTCCCTCCCTCCCCCCCTCTCTCACATGCACACGCACATGCACAGACACACACTCCCTCTCTTTGTCTCTTATCTATCTAACTATCCATCCATCCATCCATCCATCCATCCATCCATCCATCCATCCATCCATCCATCTATCTATCTATCTATCTATCTATCTATCCTCTCTCTCATTCTCTCTCTCACACACTCTCCTAATTTCTTTCTATCTATCTATCTATCTATCTATCTATCTATCTATCTATCTATCTATCTATCTATCCTCTCTCACTCTATCTATCTATATCGCTATCTATATCTATCAATCAATCTATTATATATATATCTCTCTCTTTCTGACTATCTCTCATCTGGCTCTCTCACACTCTGTCTCTCATCTGGCTATCTATCTCTATCATCTCTCTCTCTCTTTCTGACTGTCTCTCATATGTCTGTCTGTCTGTCTGTCTGTCTATCTATCTATCTATCTATCTATCTATCTATCTATCTATCTATCTATCTATCTATTCTTTCTCTCTCCCTCTCTCTCTCTGACTCTGTCTTTCATTTGGTTATCTGTCTGTCTATGCCTTTGTCTCTCTTTCTCTATCAACTAACATCTATCTTTCTTATATAATATGGCATCTATATCATTGTTAAAGTAACTCCGGGCAGCTTACAAAATGATAAAAAGATAATTATAAAAACAATTAAAAATAGGAATGCTTAAACAGGAACTAAAAACTAAAAATCTGAGCAAGGCTGAGGCCTTCTTTCCACCCCATTAGTCACCTCTAGTGAAGGCCCCAAATCAGCCAGCAAAGCCAGGGTTTAAGGCCCTTTCGGGAGACCAAAAAAGTGAGGTCAGAGTTCATCTCCAGCAGCAGAATATTCCAGAAGGCGGGGTCCATGGTGGAAAAAGCTCATCTCTGGATCCTGCCAGTCAAATTGCTTGACACTTAGAGCCTGTAGCAATCCTCTTTTGCAGGAACCAAGTTGGGTGGGCCAATCCTATTGGAGTGAGATGGCTCCTCTGATACCCTGCTCCCATACCATGAAGCGCTTTAAAGATAATGACCAATATCTTGAATTGGACCATGGCAACAATAGCTTGACCATAAGAAAAGCTGAGCACCAAAGAATGGAGGCCTTTGAACTCTGGTGCTGGAGAAGACTCATGTGAGTTCCTTGGACTGCAGGGCCATCCAACTGGTCAGTCCTAGATGAGATCAACCCTGATGACTCTTTATAAGGCCAGATCCTGAAGAGGAAACTCAAATACTTTGGCCATCTAATGAGGAGGAAGGACTCACTGGAGAAGAGCCTCATGCTGGGAACGGTGGAGGGCAAAAGAAGGAACGACAGAGAATGAGGTGGCTGGATGGAGTCACCGAAGCAGTCGGCGTGAGCTTAAATGGACTCCAGAGGATGGTAGAGGACAGGAAGGCCTGGAGAAACGTTGTCCTGGGGATTGCAATGGGTTGGACATGACTTCGCAACTCACAACAACAACAGCTTCCAAATAGTTTTCAATGCTACCCTCATGTGGAGTGTGTTGTAGTAATCCAGTGGATAAATGACCAGGGCATGAGTGATTGTGCACAAGACCACACGATCCAGGATTCTCACTTATCTTGGAATAAGCCTTGTTGGACTCAATGGGACACCTGAGTAACCATGCCCAGAATGTACACTCTGTTACTACTGTTTGCTTATATCAGTTATTGATACAGCATAGCTTCTAGTTTGGAGCCATTATTCTGTCCTTCCCTGGTTGAACCAACTTTCTATCATCCTTGATGGCTGGCCAGTTGAAACTGGTAAAACCTGTGATCCCAAAGCACTTGATATGGGGTAGCTAGCAGGGTGTGGTCCAAAACGTCAAGGTGGCAACCAAGATAATATCCCCAAAGGCTGTTACCTATCTTTTATGTCCGTCACACATAAAACAAAATAGCCGGAGCTCCAATCACCTCTTGTAACTTCTATCTTGGGTATTGAAGCAACCACCTAGGCCAGTGGTGGTGAATCTATGGCACACGTGGCAGAGGTGGCACACAGAGCCCTCTCTGTGGGCAGATGTGCTCTTTTCCGAGCTCTGTTTTGGGTCTCTCTGCCGTGCATGTGCGCATGCCTCCTGCCAACCAGCTGATTTTTGGGTCTCTGCAGTGCATGCGCAGGGCGCACACATGCCTGCGCCCATGCATTGCAGTTTGGGCACGCGTTGCCTAAAAGGTTCGCCATCACTGACCTAGGCCAGCCTTGTACCCATCTATCCCGTGTTGCCACGTCCTTTAATGAGTCTCGTTGTTGCTTTGATATCATTCAAATAAACTTACCTTGGAGCAGGGCTTATCTGCTCAAATAGCTTGGGGGCTTAAGGATATTTGTGAATTATAGGGAGTGTTTGCTTTTCAAGCTTCAATGAAATTTTCTGAACTTCTGTTTGTTTTAGGATCTCAGTTCCTTTGCCATGCCGTTCCTGGATGGGGACATGGATGGGTCTGAGAAACATGCTCCGCGAAAGGTAGGGACCTTCAAATGCCCTTTGAAAACCAAATTAATAAACTCTTAAGACTGTTGTGTTATTTATCTTTATTTATTAAGCTTCTGTGCTGCCCATCTTGCCAGGGACGACCCTAGGCAGCCTACAGACTTTCAATTAAAATTCACAGTGAAACATGACAACACAATAAATAAGGATCATACATTTAAAATTAAATTAACCAGGGTGGAGAGCAGTGGTGGGTTCCGGATCCCATTACAACCGGTACGGTACAATGGGTCCCAGTATCCACCATATGAACGTATGCAGCGCGGGCATGCATCCTACTCTCCAGCAACGCCTCCCCGAGCCTCCACGATGCTCCAGCTGCTCGGTGGGGCGTCATGCAGGCACCGTTTGCGCTGTGTGTGTACACGGAAGCATCGTAGAGTTCAAATACAAGTAAGGATGACGGGCGGGCAGGCCCTCCGAAGCACAGTACTGAATGTACCTGGTGCTCCGGGCAGGCACCAGAACGCCCATAATGGGGCGTACCACCTACAACCCCACTGGTGGAGAGAACGGAAGCAAAAAGTGCACAGAAAGGAAACAGAGTGTCACCTTCTCCACTAGCTACCTAATGGCTATGTGTGCCATTCTCAGTATCCAATTAACCAGTGGAACTGCTTGCCTCCAGAAATTGTGGATGCTCCAATACTGGAGGTTTTTAAGAGATGAAATTGTTTATAGGGTTTCCTACCTGAGCAGGAGGTTGGACTAGAAGACTTCCAAGGTCTCTTCCAACTCTGCTATTCCAGATTAAAAGAGGGCTATGCATTGAAGGCTAAATAAGTAACATTTATTTGGGTGAGTTTGGGCCAGTCCCTCTCTCTCAGCCCTGGGAAACAGGCAATGGCCAACTACTTCCCAAGAACTTTGCCAAGAAAACTGCAGAGAGTAGGAGTAGTTCAACGTGTCTCCAGGAGTCAAGAGTGGTTTAAAAGAAAAGAGAGAGAGGAAGGGAGGGAAGGAAGGAGCGAGAGAAGGGGGGTCTCTTTCCATTTCCATTGTTCTTTATTTCATAAGCTCCTTGCCCCACCAGCATCAGGAAAGCCACCCAATTAAAAAAGCTGCTCATTAAGTATCATCAGAAAGGCCGAAAACAAGCAAAGGCTTTCATTTCTCCAGAACTATATTTATCCTTCTCACCATAATGAGTTTCTCAAATAACCTTCCAAATATCTCATGAACTACTGACCAGTTGCTCAGCAGTGTCTTCCCAAGGAAGCTTCTTATGACTCACTGGGACCGCATAATGGGGTAGAGTGGAGATTTTTGTTATGTGCAGAAAATGATTTAAGAGCAAAAAAAAAAGAATAATGGTCAGCTGCAATGAATGAAATGGAGAAGCAAGCAAGCAACCAGTTATGTCCCAATCTCATAGCACACTGGAGCTACGGAGAAGTCAGATCAGTCAATGAATTCTGATCCAATGGTTGTTGGGTGTTTTTTTGTTCCTTCCTCTAGCGGGTGTGGTGTAGCGGTGGGATTCCAAATGTTTTCCTAGCGGTTCTATGAGAGAGAGCTTTACGCGCACATGCAGCACTCAAATACCACACTTGGTGTCAGGCAGAGGTGGGTTCCTAATGGTTTGGCTCGGTTTGGCGAGTTGGTAGTAACTTGGGCCACGCCCCCAAACCGGTTCTATTGGAGGCGCCACAGGTGGTGTTTTTTGCTTCTGCGCACACGCAGAATCAATTTTTTTACTACTGCGCATGCACACGTATCCCTGAACGAACTGGCAGTAACAAAAGCCAGAACTCACCCCTGGTGTCAGCGCTGGTGAGCTAAGCTGTTTTTTTAGCTCAGCTGAGGCGCAGCAATCCGCTCTGCCATACGAATCAGCTGAGCTAAAAAAAGGAACATAGGGAATATAGGAATGATGGGCAGGAGGGCGGGGCCAGTCAGAGCTGCTTTTTACTGGTTCTCTGAATTACTCACAATTTATGCTACTGGTTCGCCCGAACCGGTCTGAACCGGCTGAATACCACCTCTGGTGTGGTGAAACAAAAAATTAGAATGCGTCTGTTCTTCAAACCAGTTTTTCTCCTGGCATCTGGTTAGCCATTGTGGGAACGTTAATGCCAACCTGGATGAAACTTTGATCTTTGTGATATTATTGTGAAATGAAAATGAATACAAGTAGCCCAAAATTTCCATCGATAAGGAAAACATTTGTTGAGTTTGATTTTGTGAATGACTACAACACGGTTATCGGATGAAGCTGGCTTCACCATTGCCTTTGCTTCTCAGAAAGTTGCAAAATGGGATCACTTGATCCCGGGACACAACAACTGTCACAAATACTTTCCAATGGGAAAGCATCTGAATTTTGATCACGTGACCATGAGGATGTTACAACAGTTGTAAGTGTGAAGACCAGTCATAAGTCACTTTTTTCCAAGGGTGGGTTCCGGATTCTTTTACTGCCAGTTTGCTCAAGGACCCGCTTGGGGTGCACATTCTTGATGCGCACTACACGCACATGCACAGAAATAAAAAATGCTTCTATGCATGCGCATAGCAAAAAACAAGATGGCAGTGCCTTCACCACTACCAATTGAATTGGTTCGGCCAAACCAGTCCGAACTGGTAGGAACCCACCTCTGCTAATGGTCCCCCAACAAATGTCACTATCTGTATTTCTCCTGAGGAAGCCATGCAAACATGTTCTAATTAGATAGATAGATAGATAGATAGATAGATAGATAGATAGATAGATAGATAGATAGATAGATAGAGATAGAGATAGAGATAGAGATAGAGATAGAGATAGAGATAGAGATAGAGATAGAGATAGAGATAGAGATAGAGATAGAGATAGAGATAGAGATAGAGATAGAGGATATAGATATAGGATATAAGATATAGATATAGATATAGATAGATAGATAGATAGATAGATAGATAGATAGATAGATAGATAGATAGATAGATAGATAGATAGATATGAACAAGAACATATATATATGTTCTTGCCTTCTGGAAGCTCTGCGCATGCACACAGTAGGAACAGGCTCACACTGTGTGTGTGTGTGTGTGTGTGTGTGTGTATACTTGTACATGTACATATACATATATATACACATATATACATATATATATATACATACATACATATGCACACCCGCACACCCCTTGAGACAGCTTCAAGAAAAATTCCAGGAGCAATTTTTCTGTCTGGCGTTAATGTTTTCCAGGATCCATTGATTTCACAAGTAGATTGATTTAGCAGCTGAAATTGGCTGAAGTACTGTGGAGCTGACTCACATCTACCATAGTGCGACATTTTAGGGTTTTTACAGTCTAATTGAGAGCAAAGAAAAAAGAAAAAAAGATTACTGTGTGAAGCAAAATACATTCCAGGGCCTTAAAAGGTTTGCATTCCACCCACTCTCTTCTTGATGCTATTCTGTGCTCTTATCTACGATGTAAAGCCTTATCCCTTGGATTGGAGTTTAATGCTTTAATTTTTTTCTAATCAAAAGCTAAAGGAAAAATTATGAAGTCACTGATGAGATGAGCCTGCAAGCACAGATGAGGTTTTGCCTGTAGTTGCCGGTGAAAATTAATAGCTGGGGGCCTTCATGATGTTTTTGTCACTTTATTCCTGGTTAACTTACTTTTAAAAACTTGTGCAGAAATTTCTGGGACCAAACCAAGAATTTGTAAGAGGAGATGAATATTCAAAGAGCCGTATGTGCTGAGAAACATGGCAGTTGTAGGCTACCCCATATATCAAACATCAGGTTGTAGAAGGACATCTTAGTATAGGAAGAGCCCATCAAACCTTATCTCCAGGTGCCTTGGACCTCAATCCCCTTCTCTGCTGCTCAGAATGGCCACAAGCAAGGGATTGACTTATTGTCCCAACATTTGAAAAAGAACAAGGTCGTCTTCTATTCCGTGGTGGCACAGTGGTTAGAATGCAGTACTGCAGTTAATTATGCTGGCTGCCTGCAATTTGGCAGTTCGATCCTGACTGGCTCAAGATTGACTCAGCCTTCCATCCTTCCGAGGTTGGTAAAATGAGGATCTAGATTGTTGGGGGCAAGAGGCTGACTCTGTTAACCACTTAGAGAGGGCTGGAAAGCGCTATAAACCACTTAGAGAGGGCTGCAAAGCGGTATATAAATGCTGTGCTGTTGCTTCTTCTTTTCTAGAATACTAGGAAACATCTTATAACACCAGTGGAGTAGGTTTGGGTCTTACAGGATGGTAGTCCTGGGAAAGATACAACATTTATTTTATTTTTTTGGCTAGATGGCTTCTTAAAGTGAGACCAGTGCTTTTGCTTCCAAGGGAAGTAGAAAAATTCAAGGATGTGAGATTGAAGTGTGGGTTTGTATTTTCCTCAAAAGAGAAGAATGCGAGAGAGGTGAAGAAGAGCATTATCAGTTCCCCCAGATTCACCCCAAAGATTCAGCACATGCTAAAAGAAGAGCAATACAAATAGATATTCTACTCTCCATCCGAAAGGAAGGAATCATGATAGACAGATGCCCCATCTCCTAGAATGAGAGGACAAGAGTTGAGCCCCAAAAGTAATATAGATGTTGTAATTCTTAAATCTACCGTGTTTAGGGCAGTCCTCAGCTTGTGGCCATTTGTTCAGTGATTGTTCAAAGTTATGACTACACTGAAAAAAGCTACTTGCAACTAGTCCTTGCATGTATCACTGTTGCAGCTTCCCTGTAGTCATGTGATAATTTCGGGCACTTGGCAATCAGCGTGTATTTATAATGGATGCAGCGTCCCAGGATCCCATGATCACCATTTGAGACCTTCCCAGCTGGCTCCCTACAAGCAAAGTCAGTAGGAAAAAGCCAAGTTTGCTTAATGACAATGGCAAAAAATCCAGGTTCAGTGAAATGATGATTTGTTTAATGACCACATAGCAGCGGAAGGTATAGTTCCAATTGTGGTCGTAAGCCGAGAACTGCCTATAAAGCATAGTGATATAGAGAAGCACAGGAAACACCAAACTGCAATGAAATTATGATAAGTCTCTCAGTCCAGCTCACCTTACAGGGTTGTTGTTGTGATGAAGGCAGGAGGAGGAAGGAGTGTTGTGTATGTTTGCTGACTTGAGTTACTTCTAAAGTAATAAAGGCAAGAAAAAATCTAATAAATAAATGAATAAATACATGATAAGAATCCTGAGCAAAGGAAATCTTCTTCTGTGTGGGTGTAGATGATGGGGGCGGAGATGGAGGGAGAGAGAGAGAAAGAATTGGAAATAAATAACTTAATCAAGTCCTAGAATCAGAAAATTCTGGCTAGAAAAAGCTATTTGATTTACAAATGGTGAATAAGAAATGGGCTAATTTTTTCTACCTTTTGCCTCGTTTAATCAGTGGTGGGATTCAAATAATTTAACAACCAGTTCTCTGCCCTAATGACCAGCTAGGTAGGCATGGCTCGGTGATCATGTGACCATGAGGGCATGGCCAATTCAATGTCACTCACGCCGATGGGCGCTTGGCCTTACCTGTTGCAATGTGATAAGGGTTAACCGGAGAGGCAGTTTCTGTAAGCAGGGCAATAAAGATGAGGCTAGAAACAACACCGGAATGTTTCCTCCCTGCCTTCCTTACAGGATGAGCCCTGTAAAGTGGAAAAAAACAAAATAAGATTTTTTCCAATAACCGTTTTTCCGAACTGCTTAGAAAGTTAACAACTGGTTCTCCCGATTAGGTGCGAACTGGCTGAATCCCACCACTGCATTTAATGTCTTAGGAAGAAGAATTCTGCACTAGGAGATTCTATGGTGGGGAAACCGAACTTCCGAATTGAATGGGGAGCTTCCAGTTAGGACCCTTGTGGCTCTTTGAGTGTTTAAGGTTGCCGACCCCTATCCTGTATGATTGGACAACTTGCTTTAGATTCCGCCAATTAAGGGATGTCATCTAGAGCAGTGTTTTTCAACCTTGGCCACATGAAGATGTCTGGACTTCAACTCCCAGAATTCCCCAGCCAGCGAATGCTGGCTGGGGAATTCTGGGAGTTGAAGTCCAGACATCTTCATGTGGCCAAGGTTGAAAAACACTGATCTAGAGGGACTTTGGAAGGGGGCCTCCTCTATTGCAATGCCTGCCCTCTGGAGCAAGCACCCTTTGCCCCTAACTCTTCCTACCTTCAAGCATGAACATGGTTCTTCCTTCAGGCCTTTGGTTGGGGTGTCTAGTGGACTCTGAAATTTGGGAGTGACTGGACTTTTTAAAAAAAAATGTCCCCAGGGGTAATTATATGGATTAATGTTTAATATTATGAGACTGTTTCTTAACTGAAGCTATCTGGAACCAGTTTTGGGGCTGGGCAGCCTAGAAGGTATGTCTGTTGTATTTGACGCAAAGGAGGCCAGCTGGCAGCATCCATGAGGTTGATGAAAAGATCAGGATGGTAGATGCTTTGTTTGCTTCAATAAATAATTTCTCATTCAAAAAAATGGCTCTTGCTGCATGTCCTGTAGAGAAATATGCTTGGATGCCCTCAATGAATTCATCCTAGATGACAAATCTTTAGGTAATGGTGCTCAAGGCTTTTTTCGAAGCCTTTGAAACTCAGTCAAATGGGCAGGTTTCCAACGTTTAAACCCCACCAATCCATCTGTCCTTCTGTGAGGGGGGAAAAAAAAGCCCAAATGAGATCTCAAATGAATTTTACTTTTTGGCTGTCCATTTTCTTTCCGAGGACTTGGAAGGTGGATGTTGCATGGGGTTTTTCTCTCCTAAACACTGTATAAGAAGCAAAATACACTCTTACCTGGGGAATCTTAGAAGGTGGATTTTTGTTTTGTTTTTTACTTCCACAAGTTTTATTTGGAAACCGTTTTTGTGTAGCGCTCAACCATCTGCATTTCTTGTGTTTAATCAGGGATTAAATTCTACTTTGTGCTGGTGCTGAAACTTATTTTTGACGTCTTAAAATTTGTCTTTTTTATTTAAATTATTTATATCTGCTTATATAAATGCTCATTTCACAACAGTAATTCTAGGTGGAGAACAAAATTAAAATAACATTACACATCTGAACCATGATAGGCATCTAACTACCATGTTTTCCCCCAAATAGGAGAAGATCTTCTTATTTGACCCCCAAAATAAGCACTTGGCCTTATTTTGGGGGAGGTCTTATTATTTCTGTGGTGCGGGAGGCAGCGAGCGTGGTCACATCATGGCTGCTGCTGTGTTGCAATATTTTCAGGGAGAGCTTATTTTCGGAGGTTGGCCTCTTTTTGATGTTGCTAGATGGATGAGAGATTATTGCCCCTGAGTTACAAACAATCTTTGACTAGATTATATATCCTTCATCAGCAGAGCTACAGCTCTTTTGGAAATACGATTCATCATCTTTCAAAGTCAGACCACAGAGTTTGAAAAGACCCCACTTGCTTAAAAAGAAGCTGGAGAGAAGGAGGATGGAATGACTGGTCAGAATAGCAGTTAAGATGTTGGACTAGGACCAAGGAGACTCAGATTTAAATTCATCTCTAGACAAGGAAGGTTATTGGATTGGTTGAAGGCAATAGTGTAAGCCCAAAGTATTTCATAGGTTTGCTGCTAGGATGAAAATTGCTAGAGTGGGGTCAGTGGTGGGCTAGTGCCGGTTTGGTTCGGTTTGCGCGAACCGGTAGTTCCAACTAGCGGCTGGCTCTGCCCATGCGCCCTCGCACTATCCTATATAATCGCTGGTTTTTCAATGCTGCGCATGTGCTCACATTTTCGGTTCTGGGTGAACTGGTTGTTACAGTATGTGACACCCACCTCTGGGTAATGTGTGTGTGTGTGTGTGTCTGTGTCTGTGTGTCTGTGAGTGCACATACACATACTGTCTTGGGGTCCTGGAAGACAAGTGAAGTACAAACTTAGTATACTGTCCTCCAGATATGTGGATTTCAGCAAAGTTTATGGATGTTCCATATTGGGAAAGAGTAATCCACAAAAATATTGTGTGTTTTTTGTGTGTGCGTTTATGTGTGTGTGTACTGGAATATACTGTATTACGTAGGTGTGTGTGTGTATGTGTACATGTACAAACACACACACACACACACACACACACACACAAACACACACACACAGAGGTTGAAGCTGTAGTTGAAGCTGAAGGTGGTGATAGCAAAGAGACATTAGATCTCTTTGATTTTTGCTTATTTTTGGCTCCTGACCCTGATTTAATAGTTCCCATTTATAGATTTCCTTTTATAGGGAAAAAAATGCATATTGCAGCCTTAGGTTTTCCAAATCTCACGTTACTTTCTTGATCCAGTATCTCTAACTTTTCTTATATTCTCAGGAACAGTAGTTGTTGAGAACTAGATCCTTGCACAGAAAAATAATGCTGTTTAAAAAGTGCAACATACACTATCTAAAAGACAGTAGTTTTTGTATGTACGTAATAAAGAGGGACGTGGTGGCTCAGTGGCTAAGACACTGAGCTTGTCGATCAGAAAAGTCTGCAGTTGGCAGTTCGAATCCTTAGTGCCGCATAAGGAGTGAGCTCCCATTACTTGTCCCAGCTTCTGCCAACCTAGCAGTTTGAAAGCATGCAAAAAAATGAAAGTAGAAAAATAGGAACAACCTTTAGTGGGAAGGTAACAACGTTCCTTTGGTGTTTAGTCATGCCGGCCACATGACCACGGAGACATCTTGGAACAGTGCTAGCTCTTCGGCTTTGAAACGGAGATGAGCACCGCCCCCTAGAGTCAGGAATGACTAGCACATATGGGCAAGGGGAACCTTTATCTTTATCTTTAATAAAATCTTGGACTTGGAAGCTGAGATAGAACCAGGTGCTATTTGGTTTTTAATTGTGTTAGTTGAGACCCTGGAAAGTGTGCAGGGAAGAGCAACAAGTCTGATAAAGAGTCAACAGCCTAAATTGTATAACGAAGAGAAGAATTGGGGTGGTGGTGGGGACATGATAACTGTCTTCCAATATTTGAGGGGATTCTCCAAAGCACCAGAGGGCAGGACAAGAAATAATGGATGGAAGCTTATTAAGGAGAGATCTGACCTAGAGTTCAGGACAAATTTCCTGACATCAAAAGCAATTATCAGTAGAACAATTTGCCTCTCAGAGTTGCGAGTGCTCCATTACTGGATGTTTTCAAAAATAGACTGGGCAACCTTTTGACTGGGATAGTATAAGTCTCCTGCCTTGAGCAGGAGATTGGGCTAGAAGACCTACAAGGTCCTTCCAGCCTTATGATTATGTATTCTATGATTTTATGAATTCCCAATATTTCAACTCTTCCCCCCCCCTTTTTGCAGACGGAAGACAGCTGCAATTCAGGAAGCCCCTCCAAAGGAATCTTCTCAAAGGGGTTCCAGAACCGACCTTCCAGTCCATCTTCTGCTCCTGTCAAGTCTAAACATAGTCCAGGCTCACCCAAAACGGTGTTTCCCTTCCCGTACCAGGAATCACCACCTCGCTCCCCTCGACGCATGAGCTTCAGTGGGATTTTTAGGTCGTCTTCAAAGGACTCTTCCTCCTCTGGCTCTAACCCTTCCACCTCCCCCGGAGGAATCAAGTTCTTCTCCAGATCAAGAAAAAGTAAGTCATTGATCCTGTTTTTTCCCATAAGAGCTTTGCTCTGGTTCCTTTGCCTGCTGTATGAAAATAAGATAGAGGTGTCAGAGTTTGTTGCAGCAATCACATCCAGAAAGCACACTCAGGTAACTGATTCAGCAGGATTCATTAACTTCTCTTTATATATATATAATATAATACATGAAGTAAATATACAATACCAAAAGCAGGTTTTCCAACATGGTAGTAAAGACAAGCAAAACACAGGCAGAGGAGAGAACAGTTTCAGTTTGGAGCAGCAGACTAGTTTAGAGCTCAGCACAGACTCAGAGCTATAGTACAGAGCAGCTGAGACACGCCCAGGCTCCTTGCTGTCTCCTTGTTGCTCACACACCAAATACTGTTTCAGTTTCCAATCAGCCCTCATTGACTGATCTAGTTGCCATGTCTCTTCATTGACTGACCTTGTTATCATGTCTCTCCCAAGTCATGAATTCTCATACACTGACAAGAGGTAGGAGGAAAGCAGAACAATTGTTCAATAGCTTGTCTTCCGAAGTTGAGCCTCTTGATATAATGGGTGGGAACCTGCTCTTATCATCTGTAGAAATGTACATTTTGTGTCCGTGTTCGAAATGGTTGAGGTGGACCAGCATCACTCTGCTGTGATTGGGGACAACCTATGCAAGAAACTGTGCTGACTCTTGCAAACAATCTTGGAACTTTGCTCTTCAACTTCTATTCCTTCCTTCCTCCTCCTCCTGCTCCTTTCTGTACAAAGGACCAGGACCATACATTAAATTGTGGTTCAGTAAATTTATTGCTCAAGCCTATACAAAAGGCTCCAGTCAACTAAAGTTCAGTACTAAATTGGCTCCAGATAAGGGTCAGTAGAATTTAAGAGGGGTTGGAATTGGATCATTGTAGGGATGTAACAATTCTAAGCTCATGGCATGTTTAACTCCACCACCACCAACAAGCATTGCCTTTTCTTCTCCTACATCTTGCAATTTTACCAACAAGTATATATAAAAGCTGAGGTGATATTGAATTTGGGAACTTTCTGGTCTATTCAATCCTTGAGTAGTATCCAGTGGTCTGACCTTAATGGCTGTGGTATGGATTAAGCAATGTTTCCCAGAAGTTTATAATGACTACTAATTATGATAGCTGCAGGCTATTTCTGGATCAGACTTAGTACATCTTCCCTCTAGGTAGCAAGTGCAGTTAGTCCTCAACGTATGACTATCACAAAGACCAGAATTTCAATTGCTAAGCAAGGCGGTTGTTAAATGAGTTGCGTCCAATTTTACATTTTTTTTGCCACAGTTATTAAGCAAATCACTGCAATTGTTAAGTGAATCACATGGTCATTAAGTGAACCTGCCTTCCCCTGTTGACTTTGCTTGTCAGAAACCAGCTGGAACGGTTGCAAATATTGATTATATGATCCTGGAGATGCAGCAGTGGTTATAAAAGCATTGCTGATTTGCCAAATGCCTGAATTTTGATCATGTAACTTTTCAAACGCAGTTGGTTTGAAAACTTACCTTCTACTGTAGCCCCGGTGCAAAACAGCTGAGGCACGGCAATAACTGAGACCACAAGAAGATATTTAAAAATCTGGGGCATGTAATGATGTGTAAGAATGTAATATTATTATGAGAATAACTTGAAACCTGAACCCGGCCTACACTTTGGCCAAAAAATATGTTTTCGGGGAGGGGGCAATAACAATGGAATTGCTATATATGTATACCTTTAAAAGGAGGATGCATGTTGAAATTATCAATATGAAAGATGTTTATTGGAATGTAATTATCATCATCATCAATATTAAATGAAGTTTGCTCAGATGCTGAAATGCACCATGCAAGCTAAGTGGAGAGAGTGGAAGAGAGAAAAGGAGAGCAGAGGAGGAAGAGAGGGAGAAGAAGGGAGGAAAAGAGTAGGAGAGAGAGAAGGAGTGGGAAGAGGAGACAGGAGAAAGAGAGAGGAAGGGGAAGTAGGGAAGAGAGGGATGGCAGAGGGAAGGAAAGAGGTAGGGAGGAGGAGAGAGGGAGAGGAAGCAGGATGGCGGTGGATGGGGTATAATATGGTGTATGAAAAGCAGAAGAGCAAATAATAATTGTTGCGTGTTGATGATAAGAGGAACTGATATAATATTGGACAACACAAAACAGTGCTGGCTATGTAATGTTATACCTGTGGTTACATGTATGAAAAAAAACAAAACCCTTAACTGAAAAAAAGAAAAGGGAATATAAGTATAGCACAGGGGTGGGTGGGTGGGCCCAGCTGATCATCGGAGCAAACCGATTTGCTCCCAGCTGATTGTCGGAGCTACTGGTTTGCCTGAACCGATCCAAACTGGTAGAATCCCATACCTGGATAGAGATATTACTGTATGAAGGAAGATTAACATTGGAAGATGACATAGTTGGAGTGACTTCCGGTTGGGCTTGGAAAGTTAAGAGTTTAAAATCTGCAAAGCCACTAATTCCTAGGGGTGACTTCCCAGCTTCCAACCAGCGTAGAAATGTAAACATATATCATAGATTGTTGCAAACAAGATCAAGAGTGTGGCTATAAAGTGACTTCTTCCATATCTTCCGAATGACGGACAATTCTCCAAACAGAAGTTTAATAGGGTCTGTTCTTCAGATTTACCCCTTAAGGTGGTGCTGTTTCTTGTATGTTCCTGTTTTCTGTTGCTCAGGTTCAGGCTTCTAAACTGCTACGCTTATGACATGGAGATTCAGAACTCCGGTTCTCCTTGGCATTTGCTACAGATGTCAGAGGTCCCAGGTGCTCCCAGGTTGTTTGCTTGCCAATATTTCATTACCCAAACTAGGTAGATTTATCAGTGCTAGTCCTAAGCACTGCAGGCATTCCATTACCCAAACTAGTTAAACACCATCTAGTGCAGTGTTTCTCAACCTGGGTGGGGAATTCTGGGAGTTGAAGTCCATGCATCTTCAGGTGGGCCAAGGTTGAGAAGCACTGATTCTAGTGTTAGTCCTATACTCAGAGACCACCCAGAATCCCTCATTTCATCCCTGAGCTACAAATATTAACCCAAAGGTGCTTTTTGAAAAGGCAAGTGGACTTTGTTCTGCCTTAGGAAAAACAGAGGCCAGTTGCCTTTTGAAAAAGCACCTTTGGGTCTTTGCACGGAACTGGAAAAACAAGGAGATTTCTCCTGGAACAAGAAATAACAAAGAAGATACCGACGTGCGCAGAAATGGACAGGCTGACTCTAGAGCTCAAAGACAAGGGTGAGACGGAATGCCACGAAATCTGGGACAAATGCTACCAATGATTAGAAATGAGGGGACAGAAAGCTGGGACAGAAAAACATGGATAAGTTAAGAATTGGAAAATACGGTATTAATATTAGACAAGAGGTAGGAATTGGATATGTATATGTATCAGTGGTGGGTTACAACCAGTGCGCCCTGGTATAAGATCACCAGGTACTGTTCTGGTACGGTGCTCCAGAGGGCTTACCCACACCCACACGTTCCTTACTTGTAGGTAAGGAACCCACGCTCATGGAGCCACCCATGCGCATGGAGTGTACGGCGCCTGTACGATGCTCCACCGAGCAGCTGGAGCATTGTGAAGACATGGAGCATCGCAGGCAGTAGGTATGCATGCGCGTGTTGCGCGTGTTCATGTGGATGCGAGGCCCTGTTGCACTGTATTGGTTGCAACGGGATCCGGAACCCACCACTGATATGTACTGATAGTAACTATATAGTAAAAGGGATTAATGGGTAGGTAATTTGACTGATTACACATACTTATGTAATGGATATAAATTGTTATTGTTGTAAGATCAAAAAACTCTATGGAAATGACTACGCCAGAAATGTCGCACTATGTCCAACATGTTTACTTAAAAAAAAACCTTTAAAAAGAAAAAAAAGGAAAAGCATCGTTGGGACAATTATGACCTGGATGATTGAGGATCTCCATAGACATATTCATTATCCTTTAATGATTCAGAAGTCAAGCTGATGCTTCAGTCCATGGATGAAATGCTACCAGTTCGGAGCAGTTCACCCGAACCGGTAGTAAAAATGCTACTGGTTCGTCCAAACCAGAAGTAAAAAAAATGCCAACTGTTCAGGTGAACCAGTTTTTCCGATGATCAGCTGCGCCATGTGATTTATATTGCGCGGCATAGCAGATTCCCCCCCCCACCTTGCTGTTTGCTTACTTTATCTTTTTGACGCTCTGCGCGTGCGTGGGAGGTACTGCGCATGCGCAGGCTCACATTGCTACGGAACCGGTAGCAAAGGTAACTGGATTTCAACCCTGCTTCAGACCCTGTTCAAGAATCTTTGTAAATATGTACATTAATCTCCAATAGGAACACAAAATCATATTCCACTAAGTAAAATTAATATTGAAGATTAGTTTATCCATATGTGTGTTTATTACCCAGATGCTTCTCATGGATAAATAAGAGAAATCTCTACCCACAATTGGCTTTTGGAAACAGTAGAGGAAGGTTTCAAATGGAACCAAGATGCTGTATTTGCTTTCAATAATTTGTTTCATCAATTTAAGAGAGCTTTTCCCAAACATGATAGCTTGCAGACATTCAGAATACATAGCCAGAATACATAGGCTAACAAGGCTAGTTTAAAATCCAGTCATTGAGTTAGATTATCATTGTGTGTGAATATTTGCAAAGATCAAAAGATTGCAAAATTCAGCCTGTTATCAAAGCATTTTTTAAAGACTCTGGATTTCTTCCAACAAAATCCATTTCTTTCCCATTTAATAAAATTAATGTTTTCCACTTTATTTGGCTAAGATAAAATGACATAGTAAGCTTCTCTTCTTTAGGGACCAAGGAAACAAAAGTATGATTTTAAACATGTTTAGATTAATTGTGGAGTTTTTCTAAGCTCGTTCAGGTATTTCGTATAATAACATTTGATTGTAAAGTATTAAAAATCCATTATTTAAAGAGCAAAATAGCACTGAGAGGGGGACGGGGAGACCAAAGTTTATTCCTGATGAAATTTGTAGGTAGTGAGATGATCCACACAGTCTCTGAATCAACTCATTTTTAAAAATATTTATAACTTTTATTACATATCAATGCATTATTGAATGAAACATGATGGCAAGTCCATGAACTTATTCAACAGAAAATACAAGCAAAAAGGAAGAAGGTAGTTGAAAGGGGAGAATTTGGAACTTAAATAGTACTTTCAAATTTAGTTTCAGGACAAGTCGTATTTTTGGGGAAACAAGGTATGTGTTTTGAGATTCTCTCTCTTTCTCTCTCTGGCTGATAGGTTTGGAGAGGAAATAATATTAGATTTTAAAACAACCCAAAGATATTGTTTATAAGCATTATCAAAAAATAATTGAAAGAAATACAATAAAAACAATTTAAAAATAAAATTACTCTCTTTGTGGCTTACCAGCCATGAAGTTTAATGAATTTTATGGTAACTTGAGCAATGTTGTGGAGATAAAAGGGTAAAAGACGTAGGAATCATTTGCTTATTTGGTAGGTTGAAACAAAGGTAGTCTTTGTTTAGTGACTGCTTCATTTAGTTGCTGTTATTGCTGTTACAATGGTGAAGTAAAAATAACTTTGTAGATTTACAATTATCATAGTTTGTAAAAGAAAAGAAATTGAAGGAAGATCATAAGTACAGTCACAGTTTTCACTTAGCAACCAGTTATCTTAATGACTAAGTTGCTGGTCCCAGTTGTTGGCATTAAACAAGGACAACCTGTATTGTGGTAAGCTATATATAATTTTACCTGTAGTTTGTGGAATAATAACATTAGCACTTAGACTTATATACCGCTTCCCAGTGCTTTATACCCCTTTCTAAGCGGTTTACAATGCCATCCTATTGCCCCCAACAGTCTGAGTCCTATTTTACTGACCTCTGAAGGACGGAAGGCTGAGTCAATCTTCAGCTGGTGAGATTCGAACTGCCAAATATCTGGCAGCCAACAGTCAGCAGAAGTAGCCTGCAGTACTGCACTCTAGCCACTGCGCCACCAGAGCTCTTAATAAGTCACAGTTGCTGGTTTCACCCATTGCAGAAAGCCAAAATGAAAGTATCCTTGCACTGGCTTTATGGGATGTGTCAATCTGCCCCCAACTGCAGTGATTCACTTAACAATTGTGGCAAGAAAGGTTGTAAAATGGGGCAAAGCTCACTTAACAACTGTGTCACTTAGCAACAGAAACTTTGGGCTCATTCTTAAGTTGAGGACCACCTGTAAAATATAAGGAGAAGAATGTACCACTGTGTGGATCTTCAGAGCACCCTTTAAGAAATGCGAGTTTAGAGGATCTAAACAGCTTCTATTAATAGCCAATCTTGTAGTAATAGTAGCAATAATATTTTCCGAGAGTTAGGAAGGGAAGAAAGCTTAATTGGGTCCAGCTCTATTAGGCTAAACGGAGGAGGAGGAGGAAGAGGAGGAGGAGGAGGAGGAGGGGGGGGGGGAGGAATTAAGCTGACTGAAAAGACATCCATCTTGCAAGTGATTCAGAAACAAGTGATAGTAGGATTCAAATTGAATCCTGCTGATTTTTCCATGTGGACTTTTTCCTATAATCTGCCTAAGATTTATTTTGGCTTGAACAGATTAATTTTAGATCACTGAAGGAGCATTGTTCTAAGGTTGAAAAAATAATCTGCTTGAGATCTGTATAATTTCTATTTTTGCAGTTGTGTTTTCTTTTCCATTTTAAGCTGATGCACCGATCGAACCTTCTTGGGAGACAAAAGACTTGGAAGTATTTCCAACCGGCCCCTGCCCTCAATTAAATGTCCTTTTTCTCACCTTCCTCTTTAGCTACACCATGCTGTCCAATTTCCCCCCCCCCCCATTCCTGACTAATTTTACATTCATCACTATCTGAAATTGGAGCTGATTCCAGGAGACTCAAGTCACCTCTGATTGAAAAATCAGTTTTCCAGAGGATATAGCTGGATAATTGGGACATAACCTCAAGACTTTCTCCCATGCTCGTGTTTATTTGTTTGTTTGTTTTCATCCATTTTGGCATCAATTCAAGGTCAGCAAGACAGAGTAAAACAATTTAATGGAAAGCAGAAAAAGAAATAGAGAGCAAGATGGTGCATCCAGCCAATACTGCCAAAACACAGACCTATCCAACAGGAAGCTGAATCACTGTATAGATCAGTGTTTCTCAACCTTGGCGACTTTAAGTCCTGTGGACTTCAACTCCCAGAATTCCCCAGCCAGCTGTGCTGGCTGGGGGATTCTGGGAGTTGAAGTCCACAGGACTTAAAGTTGCCAAGGTTGAGAAACACTGCTATAGATAGTCCTCGGCTTACCACCATTTGTTTAGTGACCATTCAAAGTTACAACAGCACTGAAAAAAGACACGGCCATTTTTTACTCTTACGACTATTTCAATATCCCCATGATCACATGATCAAAATTCAGATGCTTGGCAACCGTCTCATATTTATGACGGCTGCATTGTCCTGGGGCTGAGAGCTGAGGTGGCGCAGTAGTTAGGAGTGCAGCACTTCAGGCTACTTCAGCTGACTGCTAGCTGCCGTTCGCAGTTCAAATCTCATCAGCTCAAGGTTGATTCAGCCTTCCCTCCTTCCGAGGTGGGTAAAATGAGGACCCAGATTGTTGTGGGCAAAAGGCTGTCTCTGTAAACTGCTTAGAGAGCACTATGAAGCGGTATATACAGGTGCAACTCGAAAAATTAAAATATCGTGCAAAAGTTCATTTATTTCAGTAATGCAACTTAAAAGGTGAAACTAATATATGAGATAAGACTCGTTACATGTAAAGCAAGATAGTTCAAGCCGTGATTTGTCATAACTGTGATGATTGTGGCGTACAGCTCATGAAAACCCCAAATCCACCATCTCAGAAAATTAGAATATTACATGCAATCAATAAAACAAGGATTGTACATAGAACAATATCGGACCTCTGAAAAGTATAAGCATGCATATGTACGCAGTACTTGGTTTGGGCCCCTTTTGCAGCAATTACTGCCTCAATGCGGTGTGGCATGGAAGCTATCAGCCTGTGGCACTGCTGAGGTGTTATGGAAGTCCAGGATGCTTCAATAGCCGCCCTCAGCTCTTCTGCATTGTTCGGTCTCATGTCTCTCATCTTTCTCTTGGCAATGTGCCATAGATTCTCTATGAGGTTCAAGTCAGACGAGTTTACTGACCAATCAAGCACAGTAATCCAACAGTCATTGAACCAGGTTTTGGTGCTTTTGGCAGTGTGGCAGGTGCCAAGTCCTGCTGGAAAATGAAGTCAGCATCCCCATAAAGCTCATCTGCAGAAGGAAGTATGAAGTGCTCCAAAATCTCCTGGTAGATGGCTGCGTTGACCCTGGTCATCCCTGCTGTTTGTGCACCTTTTTTCCCCACACCTATCCCTTCCACATAACTTTCTATTATTGTGCTTTGATACAGAACTTTGGGAACATCCAACTTCTTTTGCAATTACCGTTTGAGGCTTTCCCTCCTTATGGAGGGTGTCAATGATGGTTTTCTGCACAACTGTCAGGTCAGCAGTCTTTCCCATGATTGTGATTCTTACTGAACCAGACTGAGGGACCATTTAAAACAGTGGTTCTCAACCTTCCCAATGTCGCGATCCTTTAATACAGTTTCTCATGTTGTGTGACCCCCAACCATAAAATTGGTTTCTCGGTTACTAAGACCATCAAAAATACATGTTTTTCGATGGTCCTAGGCAACCCCTGTTGAAAGGGTTGTTCAGTGCCCAAAGGGGTCCCGACCCACAGGTTGAGAACACTGATTTAAAGGCTCAGGAACCCTTTGCAGGTGTTATGGCTTAATTAGCTGATTAGAGTGGGACACTTTGAGCCTAGAATATTGCACCTTTTCACAATATTCTAATTTTCTGGGATTGTGGATTTGGGGTTTTCATGAGCTGTAAGACATAATCATCACAATTATGACAAATCACGGTTTGAACTATCTTGCTTTGCATGTAATGAGTCTATCTCATATATTAGTTTCAACTTTTAAGTTGCATTACTGAAATAAATGAACTTTTGCATGATATTCTAATTTTTCGAGTTTCACCTGTAAGTCTAAGTGCTATTGTAATTGCTATTTGTTCAAGTTTTGTGACCTGACAAGCAAGATCAACGGGGAAGCTGCTAATTTAACAACTAAGTTATCAACTTAACAATTGCAGTGATCCACTTAAGAATTTTGGCAAGAAAGGTTATAAAATGGGGCAAAATTCACTTAACAACTGCCTTACTTAGCAACAGAATTTTGAGCTCGATTGTGGTTGTAAATTGGGGGCTACCTGAAGTCAAGACCCAGGAAGACAACTAGATTTTTAAGGCTCTCCAGAACCCCATTAGGATGGGAGCCAGCAGATCTCAGGGGGGTGGGGGTAGGTGGGATCTCATTCTACAGGGCAGGCATTGCAGTCAAGAAGGTCCCAAGACATGACATTGTTAGTCAAAGAGACCTGGAATGTGCCAACTCTGCACATTTAGTGGCTGGGCAGACACCATGGACGTTAGGTGCTTTCCATAAATAATCTGACCTTATGCCATGTAAGCTTTATGGTCACAACCAGCAGCTTGAGATGCACTCAGAATCACAGCAATAACCAGTGCAGGTTATGATGGCAGAGGGACCTGTTGGATGTGAAGACCAGGCTCTCTCTGTCTTCAGTTTCTGGAGCTCGGTGGCCCAGTGGTTCAAATGCAGTATTGCAGGCTAACTCTGCTCATTTGCCAGGAGTTCGATCCTGACTAGCTCAAGGTTAACTCAGCCTCCCATCCTTCCGAGGTGGGTAAAATGAGGACCCAGATTGTTGGGAGCAATAGGCTGACTCTGTAAACCGCTTAGAGAGGGCTGTAAAAGCACTATGAAGCGGTATACAAGTCTAAGTGCTATTACTATTCTGCAGCAAGCTAGCTTTGGTGTTTTGTACAGAGCTATAAGTATGGTCTTGGCCAAGGTCTACTTACACAATATATAACTAGAAGGTGTCAATCTTGGGCAGCTTTCATAGAAATGACAGTTCTTAAACAAATGGTCACAAATAAAGGACTACCTTTGTTTTTCCTTCAAATGTTACAGTTTCATGTCCCAAAGACCAGGAGAAGATGCTGGTGTGGACTATCTTCAGCCCCTGTTGTTACTTCTTACTCCATGATTCACTTTCTAAGTGTTTTACCAAAGGGATAACACCCAGGAGTGACCCAGCTGTGGAGTTTTATCTCCTTTGCTATTTTCTCCCTTGTCAATTTGGAGAATGGAATCCAAGCATCGCAGAAATCTCCAGCTCTGTGTTTCTGTTAGAACATGCAAAGGGCTAAAATAATTATTTTGACTCAAATGCCAAACGCCTGTTTTATTATGATGGAAAATCTGTCATTTCTCTTCCCCACCATCCTCCTGTTTTACTATTGCTGTCATTTGAGGGAGTTGGAGTATGGATGGAAATTTTTGGGAAAGAATTTTTATTCTTGGCCAGTGTGTCTCAACCTTGGCAGCTTGAAAGTTGCATGGACTTCAAGAATTCCCAGAATTCCCTAGCCAAAATGGACCAGTGCAATCTTTCAAAACACTGTACAGAAGTTGCATTAGGCATAGATTAAGGATTTGTGATCCTTGGATGCTGTATCTGTTTTAAATGGGATGCTAATTTGAATGCTAGGACCCAAATTTTGATCATGTAAGGATGATCATGTAGGGATGCTATGGAAGTTGTAAGCGCGAGGCCGTAAAGTCTTTTTTTTCAGCGCCTTTGTAACTTCAAATGGTTTCTTAGCGTATAGCCATAAATCAAGGACTATCTTTGCATATTTAACTTTTTTTCTGGACAACTAATCTTTCGGACAGTGATATTAATGAGATTGTTGATTTGCCTCATAATTGGCGCAAAAGCTGCCATCAGAACCCAGGATGCTAAACTCTTGAGAACAGAAACTTTAGCTATGCTTCCGAAGACTTTTGAGTCGAACAGCAGGTCACTGAGGTTTCCAAATTAGATCATGTCAAGCTCAAGGAAACAAAACGTATTTTTTTGAACAGCTGCTATAGGACAAGCCGGTGGATCAGCCTAGGGTTGAGCAGATCAGCTAAGAGATCCTGATTCTTTCTCCATTGCCTTCCTAATTGCTTGGGCTTTCACTGCCCTTGAGAACTTGAGTGCAAGTGCAGCACTTTTTATCTGCCAAAATATTTTTCTGAGCTTCCTGCCAAACACTCTGCCCTCCCCTGGTGCAGCCTTCCATAGAATGGCGAATTGCAGGCACACAGAGAAATAGGAATGACCCAGCCACTGGATAATCCTGTTAGAAGGGACAAGGCATGAGTATCCCTCAGCATCCGGGCATCGGTGACCTTCACCGGACCTTTCTCACGGCCATAAAATACGATAGTTCCAAATTTCTCAAGCACTTTGCAGTTAATAGCATTCGGCTTCCTCTTTCTTTGTCCTACAGCCAGCCAGCCTGCTCTGCATTTCCCTGTAATTACTGGATCTCGGCGAGGTGGGAATAGCCATGGCCACACCACGCCTTTGCTAATTCCACAGGGTTCAGGATTTATCAGCTGTAATCCAAATGCAAAGTGTGTTGACTTAGAAATCAGCCTCTTTGGCCTGGTTTCCTGAGCCGTCATGAGATTGCATTCTGGTTGTGGTGATGCTTTGACCGAGGTAGGGAGATTTCCAGAAACATGATTTATGGCTTAGCATTTACATGTGAACCAGACCAAAGAGTCTTGTTGAGCCCAATCAAGTTAAAGCAAACAATGAATAATGATGATATACGAACCAGTTACTAAAGCCAATACTGTAACTGCTGCTCGGTATGGTTATTAAATCATAGAATAACAGGGCCGTAAGGGACTTTGGAGGTCTTCTAGTCCAACCTCATGATCAAGGCAGACGCCCTCATCCTCATTGTGAATAAATGGTTGTGAGATTTTTTTTCTTGAAAACCTTCAGTGATGGAAGATTTGCCACTCCAGGTAAACTGTTCCACACATTGTTCTCATTGTCAGGAATTTTTTCCTTACTTCTAGGTTGGATCTTTCTTTTACAATTCTCACCCATTGCTTCTCGTCCTCCCTCAGGTGACTTGGAGAATAAGTCAACCCCCTTATCTCTTAGCCCTTGAGTACTGGAAAATGGCTATCATATTATTCCTAGTCCTTTTATTAAGCTAGACATGTGGGTCTTTCATCCCCCTGCTGCGGCTCCCTGTTGCCTGTTGGTAAAAGGAAAAATGATGCCGCGCTAGGAGGAGACTCTATGGTGAGGGAACCAGATTTCCGGTCAGCAGAGTAAAAAGGACAATGCGCTAGGAGGAGACTCTATGGTGGGGGAACCAGACTTCCTGTCAGCAGAGTAAAAAAGGACAGTGCGCTAGGAGGAGACTCTATAGTGGGGGAACCAGACTTCCTGTCAGCAGAGTAAAAAGGACAGTGCGCTAGGAGGAGACTCTATAGTGGGGGAACCAGACTTCCTGTCAGCAGAGTAAAAAGGACAGTGCGCTAGGAGGAGACTCTATGGTGAGGGAACCGGACTTCTGGTTGGCTCCAGAATTGAACAGGGGGCTTCTGGTTAGGACCTTTGTTGCTTTTTGAGTGTTTAAGGTTGCCGATCCCTGAGCTAGACATACTGGTACCTAACTCCCTCAACCATTCATCATACAGTTTAGCTTCCAGGCATCTTATCTTTGTTGCTGTTCTTGGCACTCTTTCTAGGGCCTCAATATATTTTTGTTGTGTCTTGGTGACCAGAAGTGGACACAATATTCCAAGTGTGGCTTTGTTATGTGCAGTATAAAGTGGTATTGTCACGTCTCATAATATTAATCCATGGTAAACCAATGGCAAAGTTCACATGCAGACGTGACAAACCAAGAAGAAACAGACCAAATCAAGTTGTCTGATGGCTAAATGTGAAGTATGAACTCTCTAAAAAAAAAAGGATTGGTATTTGCTAGTCAGATAAATTTGTTCCAATGATCTTTCCATCCAGGGTATATGGGGAGGGGGCATTTGTGTGTGTGTATGAAAAGTAAATATGATGATTGCAAACATGTGATTGAAGCCCTGCATGTATTCCAAAAAAAAAAGGGCGGGGGGATTTTGATTACATATGGTAGTTGTGTCCAAAATCATCCACCCATCCCATAGATGTTCCTGCCTCCATTACTTTGCTTCTGATTTTGCTAGCTAAAGGAATTAAGCCTCCTTTGTTGGCTTTTCCGATCAATTCCTTATATAAGTCCTTCTTGTCTATCTTCAACTTCTCCTCTTCCTTTCTCTATTCTTCCTCCTTCTCTTCCTCCTCCTCTTCTTTTTCATTCTCTTTTTCCTACTCACCCTTTTCTAATTTCTCTCTCTTTCTTTTCCTACTCCTCCTTTTTCTCTTTTCTCCTTCTTTAAAGTAATGTTATCCTAGCAACAGGCAAATAGAGGCAAAGTCCATTTATATGAACTACTTTGAAATGGGATTGGGCTGGAAAAGGCATAGAAATAAGTGGGGAAAAAATGCAAGTGAAAAACTGACCATGCTCAATTTAGGAATTAGCAATATAAGGACGGGCACATCACAATTTCCTATCCTTTCTTGCTGCCGCTTTTCCACTGTCCATTTTATATTTGTTATGGCAGGTTCAAGACCGATCATCCTCAAGACTCAGCAAGAAGTTTACTGTCTCTTTAGACAGCAAAGAACAGAAATATATCAAAGAGTTCTTGATTTCCATGAGATGCAATTAAAACTAGTGGCCCCTTTTGACTCAGCTGCATAATGATGGTGTCCATGGAAGATTATCTGGCTAGTTCATTCTACCCAGATTATCAAAATGTTTAATGGATTAGCAAACCCTATATTTAAATGTCTAAAGACAGCTGGCTTCACTGTCAATTATTTTGACTGTTGCTCTCTATTTACTCATCTTGGATGCAATCCTTTTATAAAATCCCATTGGTTTTATGGGAACAACTCACTCTATAATTACTGGGTGGCTGTAACTACTTTGTGTAGTCATTCTGCCCCCAGACCATCAGTTCTCTCTACCTCTTGCCCTTACAAGTTTAGTAAATCCAAATTCAATATGAGGTATTCCCATACAACGAAACAGAAGAGAATCAGGTGATCTGAGTTTTATCCTGCCTGGGATAAAACTCTAAGCTGAATGCAGTAGGACTTTTATAACCCTAAGAGTGACATATATGTAATGTTTTATTTACTTCTGCATTTTGTCTACTGGCTCAGTCATCAAGAGAGCACCAACGTTTTGCCCTCACTTAAAACCTTCAACTTTTTTTTGACTTTGGTGGGCTTGTGTGAGCCTAGTGACTTATGGGCAATAATTAGCATCATGGACAGAATAGATTTTTCTTCTATATTAGAGAATGTAAGATCTGAAATGTTTCTGAGAAAAGTATTTCAATGCAGATAATTGGTTAGGGCGTACATGTTTATTATTACATTTGCTTTAATAAAACCTATTAGCAAATAGGTACAGTGTCCATTTACATGAATGGCTTTGAGATGGGATTGAGATGGGAAGGGAAAGTGGGGAAAATGTTTGTAAGTGAAAAAAATAACCGTGCTCAACTGTTGAATAGAAGTCTCTCTCTCGCTTCCCTCCCTCTCCCTTCTCTCTCGTCCCCCTCCTTATCTGTCTGTCTGTCTGTCTGTCTGTCTGTGCCTGCCTGCCTGCCTGCCTGCCTGCCTGCCTCCCTCCCTCCCTCCCTCCATCCACCCACCCACCCACCCACCCACCCTCCTTCCTTCCTTCCTACCTACCTACCTACCTGTCTACCTATCTGTCTACCTACCTACCTGTCTACCTGTCTACCTGTCTATCTGTCTATCATCTATCTATCATCTCCCTCAAGGAGAGTCTTGGCAGTCCTTGTTAGCAGTTACCAAAAAGGGATATGCCATGATTTTATATCCTTCTATGAAAAAAGAGACATCAGACTTCTACTACTACTACTATTACTACTACTACTCCCCTTGCTTCTTCTTCTCTTTCACCTCCTCCCTTCCTCCTTCTCCTCTCTCCTCCTCTTTCTCTCCTTTCCATCCTCCCCTCCTTACCTCTTTCTTCTTTCCCCCGTCTTCCTTTCACACTCTCCTCCTCTCTCCCTTTCTTTTTCCTATTGTTGTTGGTACCACTCCGTAGCTTGTCACTCAGCTGCCCGGGGGGAGGGAGGGGGGGCTTGGCAGGTCTTAGGTTTATCCACAGCAGCTCCACTTGAGAGCTCAGAGACATGAATCAAAATAGTTGCATGATGTCATAATGGGAATGTGCTCCAGCCAGTGGGTGCCAAGGATTGTCTGCTCTAAAAGCGTGGTTTCCTTTTACAGACTTTTTTAAAGGGGACATCACGCTGAACTGCACATGGTCATTCCCTTCCAGCAATCTCGTGCACCAGGCAGGCTTTTAAATAAAAAGAGGCAAGACGCAGATCTTGTGGTCATAGCCCATTTTCATCTGAAGCCAGTCTGCTTGGGCATTTCTTCTACCTCCAGAGCTGCTGCGTCTATTAGGCAGAGTTAGCAGGGATTTTAAGCACGGCTGTTGCGAGCTGGCTGGGTTTGTGCAGCTGTTGAGGGCATCCATAGATGCTGGTGGGGTTGCTTGGAAGGGGCATCGGGAAGGTCCCACTCTAGATGAACTTTTGCTAAAGCTTCCTGCTTTTTAATTCTGCGGGGGTTAAGTTGAGGGAACTGGAGAAGAACTGGCTTCATCCATCTTCATCCTAGACAGATTGATAGAATTTTCCCCGCTGCTGTGTTTTGACATCTTCGAGGGTGCCTTTCTCCCTCTACCCTCTGCTCCACCTGTGGGCTGGATTTTTTTCTTTTTTTTGCTTGGAACCAAGGTTATGATTGACAGCTCTAGTGACTGAGCCCATGAAGCGGTTTGGCAGCCTGCGGGGGAGTAAGAAACGAAAGGATCAAGGCAGGAGTTCGGAGAGGCGCAAATCAGAACCTCATGGCCTTTTAGGTAGGCAAACTTTGCTGGTTTTTGGGCAGGAGTGGGAAGCGTCTAGTGCCGTGTTTCTCAACCTTGAAGAGGTGTGAACTTCAACCCCCAGAATTCCCCTGTCAGATTGCTGGTTGATGAATTCTGGGAGTTGGTCCACACATCTTCAAATGGCCGTGGTTGATGCAAGAGGCAGCTAAATGGGGATTCTTAAGAAGGGCTGTTGGATCCACATTACAGATAACTTGAGGACTAGTAGAAGACAAGAAAGAGGTACGGAAAACTCTTAACTCATCACTACCATCTGGTGTCCATCTAGATCAATGTTTCTTAAGATGTTTTTGCTCTCTAAACTTTTCCTATTTTTAAAAATGTACGAAGGTTCCTAAAAGAGCTTTGCTTTATATGGGTTATATAGTCTTCTATATTTACCATATTAAAAATTAAAATGTATGCAGCCTTTAAAATATTTATTTACTGATTAGGGTAAAATAACAATATTTAACATTAGATATTAGCTTAACAATTTTCATGAAAAAAACCTTTTTTTAATCAAAGAAAAATAGTAACGAAAAGAGTGGCATTGTTTTAAATTTTTCCAAATATTTTCAATAGCTGGCAAATAATTTTGTTGCTATGATTCCCTAACGGGGGGGGGGGTCGTGTGGGATTCCAGGGCTCCACTGATCACTTGGAAGAAGCAGTGATGTAAATATTCACAACTCATATTTTAAAACTTGGATCTTTTTTTCTTTCGGACAGCAAAAGATTTAAGTTCCATTTTGTTTTATTTTAAATTTCATAATGTGACTTCGCTACGAATGTCTAGTAGTGTATGAAACTTTATTTTTTTTAGTTTTTTTTTTAAATTTTTAAACACATATACACAATAACAAAGACATACACTACATTTGTACATCACACCAGAACTTCGCATTCCTTCTTGTAGCAGTTATCAATTGGTATATCTCTACATACATTATTTTCCCTCTCAATACATTTCTATTCAACTTCACATTTTGAACCCTCTTATCTCATTCTCTTTCACTTATCGATCTATATTTGGCTATTTATATCGAACAAACTTTATTCTTCTTCTACTAGTATGACATTTTTCCTAGCTTTGTAACTTTTATTTTTCCTAAACTGTAATTGTTATTTTCTGTTCCTATCCTTCAACCACCTATACCATTTTCCCCAAGATAGATCTGTGGTCGTGGCCAGCACAGTCTGGCTGAAATATCTGAATATTAGTATTAATATTAGTGTGGGACTCAGCACATAGCAGATCTTGGCTGGTCTAAAACATCTAAGCAGGGTTTGACCTGGTTGTTACTTGGTTAGGACACAACTACTAGACTATCCCAGGACTGTCAAGAAAGATTCATTTATTCGGCTTCCTCTTTGATCAGTCATTCTGCTTAGTTCCCCTGGTATCTTGTTCTGTTTTGAAGGGAAAGCAAAGAAAACAAGAAATTTAGCATCAACATGAAGACGCACGGGGAGACTGTTTTGTCTCCTTTCTATAGTTTTTGAGAAGATACTGATTGTAGTATCTGAGGATGAGGAATGGCGAAATGTTATTTCCAACTTCAAAGGGAGGAGGGAGGGTAGGCAGGTGATTCTGTTGGTTTTCCAGCAAAACTGAGATAACTAAAGGCTACCCAATCATATGAAGCAAAAGGAAGATGAGAAGAGAAGTAGCTGGTATGGGAGAAATCATTTTCCCTAGATTCTCAACACAAACATCACCTATTCATACCTCCCAACTAAGAAGCAAACTCAAAAGGCAGCTTATTGTGATGTTTCAAATTTGGAATGTTGCAATGCTATTATCCAGTAAAGAAATGGCAAGGCAGGAAATGTGTATAAAAATGCATGTTGCAGGATGCAAAAAAAAAATCCAGATCCAGGATCTTGGCACAAGTATATTTGCCTTCATTTGTGAAAATTGCTTGTATGGATGAAAGCGCTGTCTTTTGTTACCCCAAAATGGCATGTGTGTGTGTCTAAGTATATTGCAGCAAAAATGCCCGTCTAGTTAAATAGGAGAAATTGGTTAGGATAGCATTTTAGAATTGAGAATGCTTTTCTATGTGGGCTTTATTAATGCAAACTAGCTGTAGCAATGGGATGAAATCGAGATGGGAATAAGTGAGGCTTTAAGTGAAGAACTAAAGGGGAAATATTTTTCTCATATTTTCTCAATCCAGAATATGCAGCACAGGTAGTCCCCAACTTACAATCATTTGTTTAATGACGTTCAAAGTTATAATGGCATTAGAGAAAGTGACTTATGACCAATTTTCAAACTTATGACCATTGCAGAATACCCATGGGCATGTGATGCACCACTTGTGACTTTCCGAGTCAACTTCTGACAAGCACAGTCAATGGGGAAAGCCACATGATTTATTTAACAACTGCAGTGATTCACTTAGCAACCATGGGAAAAAGAGGTGCAACTCACTTAACAATTGCCTTGCTTGGCAACAGAAATGTTGGACCTAACTGGGCTTCTAAGTTGAGACCTACTTGTAATTCTCAAGCCTCCAAAAGGCTTGACATCCTCCTCCTCTTCAGCCTCGTGCCCTCCAGGTGTATTGCCAATATATTTACAAGTGGTCCTTGAATTGCAGCCATAATTGAGCCTACAATTTTGGTTGTAAATTGTGAGAGCCGTAAAGCAGGTACTACATGACCATTCCTGAATTTATGAGCCTTTTTTGCAGTCACAAAGCGAATGTGGCTGTCATTAAGAGAACGCTGTGGTCATTGCTTTGGGATATTTTTTGCCAGAAACTAGAAATAAAATTCCTATTTTCCACAAAAATGTTGTAAATTGGATTCACGTGACCATGAGGTACTGAAAACGGCTGTAAGGGCTGCATCTGGAGGACGTGGTAACGAATCCAGGTTGATCCCATTTTCAGGGTCTCTAGTAAGCTTGAACATTTGCAAAATGACCCGTCGTAAATTAAAAACTGCTTGTAGTGATACAGGTCGTCCTTAACCTATGGCCACAGTTCAGCCCAAAATTTCTGTTACTAAGGAAGACCATTGTTAATTGAGTTTTGCTCCATTATATAAACTTTCTTGCCACAGTTGTTAAGTGAATCATTACATTGATTAAGTTAATAACACAGTTGTAAAGGGAATCTGGCTTCTCCATTGACTTTGCTTGACAGATGTTTGCAAAAATTGATCATATGACTCTGGGACAATGGAACAGTTATAAATACAGTCGAACCTCTGGTCACAAATGATTCTGACCATGACCAAATTGGTTTTTTTGGTAAGAACCAGTGGTGGGTTCCAGCCAGTACGCCCCGGTATGGGGAGCAGCAGCCACCGTACCAGAATGGTGCTTTGGGGGGGATCTGCCCACCCACTCTCATTCCTTACCTGTATTTAAGCCAACCAGGCAATTTGCGCATGTGCATGCAGCATACGGCACCTGCGCAACGCTCTGCTGAGCAGCTGGAGCATCGCAGATGGTGGGTGTGCATGCATGTGCAGCACACAGGCCCATGGTGGACACCCGGCCCCGTCACAGCATACCGGTTGCGACGGGATCTGGAACCCACCACTGGTGGTATTGTTTACAAACAACAGCAACCCACGCATGGCTGCTGCATCAATTTTGGTTAGGTTCGTGTCACGACCAAATCGGGTTGCGACCAAAGTTATGGAATGAATTATGGTCGTGACCAGAGGTTCTACTGTACAGTTGCCAGGCATCCAAATATTGAACACATGTACATTGGGATGCTACAATAGTTGTAAGTATGAGAACCAGTCATAAATCATTTTTTTCACTGCTGTTGTGATTTTGAGTGGTCATTAAATAAATGGTTGTGAGTTGAGGACTACCTGCCCTAGAAGTAGAAGTAGCAAATCATGATGCTGCAAACATGATGAGACCTGCACGCAAATCCCACGCAAGTGACCTCCTTCCATGCTGCACCCAGATGTCTCGGCCTGGGCAGTCCGTATCTTTCACCCATGAGATGCCTACGAGCGGTTCTAGGTTTGGGGGAAACTATCTATTTCTTTCATTCTCAACCGATTTTTGATAATTGAACTACCCTGGATCATATTTATCTGTGATTTTTTTTCCTCGTCCTCTTTAAAAAGGCTGCTCCTCCCCGTCGCGTTTATGAAAAATGCAAAGTCATTGATTTTATTTAATAAATGGTCAAGCCTCGATTTAAGCTCTTAGAGTCTTTGGGGATGGTAAATTAACAGTGTTCTTCTATAACGAACTGTAAGTGTTTTCTCATTAGTTCATTAATTAAATTACTATTTCAGTGTCATATCATTAGGGAGATTTGGAGCTGATTAATGGGAGAAGTGGGAAGGAGACTCCAAAAGGCGAAAGCATTGCTTAGCCCCCACTCAACCCCCCCAGCAGAAATCTTCTGAGTCTAGATTTACGGAAACATCGTAAATAATAGGCCCATGTGTTTTGCCCCTCGGAGTCCTCTGTGACATTGTGCAAAATCAAGGCAGGTAGGGAGAAACAGGATAGGGAACAAAAGTCAAGATGGCGGCTGCAGCTGAGTGATCAAAGTCCAGAAACTCTGAATCCGATTGTGATCGCAAGTTGAGATCTACCTGAATAAGAAACCCAGACAATGCTGCAGCATGCTATCGTCTTCCCCTTACTCAGGAGCAGTTGTTTGTTATTATGTGAGCACAATAGCTATGCCTTGTACTCAGTGGTGAAATTCAATTTTTTTTTTACTACCGGTTCTGTCGGCGTGGCTTGGTGGGCATGGCAGGGGAAGGATACTGCAAAATCTCCATTCCCACCCAACTCCAGGGGAAGGATACTGCAAAATCTCCATTCCCACCCCATTCCAGGGGAAGGATACTGCAAAATTTCTGTTCCCTCCCACTCCAGGGGAAGGGATACTGCAAAATCTCCATTCCCACCCCACTTTGGGGCCAGTCAGAGGTGGCATTTGCCAGGTCTCCAAACTACTCAAAATTTCCACTACTGGTTCTCCAAACTACTCAAAATTCCAGCTACCGGTTCTCCAGAACCTGTCAGAACCTGCTGGATTTCACCCCGGCTTGTACTGCTACTTCTACTACCACATTCACGTTGGAAACATCTACCAAGGCATTTCCAGGTGGAAAAGACTAGCTGGTGACATCACCATTGCCCAGGGGGCTCCTTTCATGTCCTTTTTTATTTTCCCACCAAAATGGTACCTATTTATCTACTTGCATTTGCCATTAGAACCCTGACATTTGCATGCTTTGAAACTGCTAAGCGAGCAGGAGCTGTGCCTAGTTAAATCAAGGTTTAGGGGTTTTGTTTGCTGCATGAACATGACCACTGAGTCTAGAACTCTTCCCTTTGGTCCTTGGGGTGGTCAGAAGTTTCTAGAATCTAAGAAAACTGGGGGGAGGAAAGAAATTGGGGTGCTTGGGAATATCCAGAGGAATACATTGAATTGGAACAATCGTCTATAAGGCCTGGAAGGCAAAGAAGACAGGACCTTGGAGATCTGCTACTGGATCTCCAGGTCTTTCAGAATCCTTGGCTGCCCATCCATCTTCCACAAGCTCCGTCTTAAGGTTCTGGGAGTGATCCTCTCCTCCCTCTTTTTCCCCAGTGTTAGTTCACACCTCAAGTAAATGGGCCCTCTTTTTTATCCTAATCTAGGTACCTAGCATGGTGGGCCACCACATACGTTTGGAAGGTGATGTAGAAATGAAGGTCTTTGGAAATTCTCAATCACCCAGGTGATGACTGTCCTTTTTTTCCCCCAGGAAGCAACTGGATTTTCTTGGAAAATTTTTTCCCCTTGAAAACATTTTGCTTTTCGTTCAAGAAGCTTCCTGCCTAAGAAATAAAACATTTTCAAGGGAGGGAAAAACTCAAGAAAGTCCAGTTGCCTTTTGGAAAAGCAACTGATGTGGAACTGAAGGTTTTGTTAATCTTCCCTCCCAGCAACTAGGAGACCTCTCAGCAGGGTTGGGTTTTTAACAGCATTTAGAGAAGTAATTTTATTCTTTTTTTACATTTGGTCCAGGAAAAAGCACACAGGTGGGCAAGAAAATTGAGGTAGCAACTAGGGCCATGCATGTGTAAAAAAGAGTTGGTGCTTCAGTTGTGTAGCTGTAGGTGACAGCTTGGTTATTTTTTATTGTCCCTCAATTGTATGCCAGGCATTGCCGCATTTTACGGTTAAAAGGGGCAGTGGGAAGTTTGTACCTTCCGACTTGCAAGACTGATGTTAGCCAACCTGGGTAAACCAGACAGGAAACACAACTTTATGAGCTAAATCTACTTTATTGTAAAGTGATCTTGCAGGATTTGAAGGTAAAAACTCCCCATTGCTACTTTTAACCACCTGATTGGTCCTTTCTGAGTTTCTTCCTCTTGATTGTTAAGCCACTGCGGGATTCTGCTTCTCTTCTCTGATTGCTTCCTAGGCTACATCTTTGTCTCCCAAGGTAACCCACATATTGCATTAGTGGTGGGTTGCCATTTTTTAATTACGGGCTGGGGCGACACTTTTGCGCATGTGCAGGAGCGTCCAGGCGGATGGGCGGAGCCTCTTGTCGTCGCTACTGGTTCGTCCGATCCAGGCCGAACCGGAAGCAACCCACCTCTGTATTGCATTATACTTACTGATAGCCAATAGGTATAGCCAGTCACAAAACATCAATTTATTCAAGCAGCTCTCACATCAGGATAATCACTATCAATCTCCCAACTTCTGTTTTCCTGGAGAGAAGGCCCCCTCTTGCAAATAGCTCTGGAGTGCAGCAGCTCACCCTTTTTATTTTTCAGATTTCTGGTGGAGCCCAAGTGTTCTCTGTGGGCATCGGTAGCAAGAATGATGGTCCTGATGCTTTAGTTTGCCACAGGGCAGCTTCCTTTTATATTTTGTTTGAAATTCAAATGATTTGCAAAAAGTAAGGTTGAGTATGGGCTTGATGTAGGACAGGGGTATCAGGCTTGATTTCAATGAGAGCCATATCAGGGTTGTGGTTGACTTGGGGGGGGGGGAGGAGAGAAGGGTGTGGCCAGAGTGGGAGTGGCTAGCTTGTCAGGGGCGCCTGTGGTGGCGCTACCAGTGAAAATGGGCTCCTAAGCTGTGTTTTGAGCTGCGACGGCCTCCTGCAACCTTCTGCCAATGAAAATGGAGCTCATGGGGCCGCTACATGGCCCTCACGAACTCTATTTTCACTGGCAGAAGAACTACGGGCTGGTCCTTCGCTGTTTCCAGGGTGGCCCTGCTGGCCAGATCTGGCCCATGGGCCTTGACTTGGACACCCCTGATGTAAGGTTACCTTATGTCTGTGATGGTGAACCTATGGCACCATCTCTGCGCCGTCACCAGCTGCTTTTCTGGTTTCCAATGGGCGCTGGCCAGCTGGTCTTCATGTGTGGCAGGGTGCCAGAAACCCCAAAACCAACCAGCCGGTGCGCATGGGTGCGCCATCCAGCTGGTCATTTGGTTTCTGGTGCTCCAGCACACACACAAAACAACTGGCCAGTGCATCTTTGATTTCTGGCACTCCGACACGCATGTTCCAGTTTGGGCACTCGGTGCTGAAAAGATTCACCACCACTGCCTTATGTGAAGTGCAAGCTCCCCAAATACCCACTAAATGGAAGCAAAGAAGAATGCTCCCTGCCTCTTTGCTGTCATCTGAGGTCATTCCAGTATTTTGCAGTCCACAGGTGATTATCCCTGCCCAGTGGGCATAAAGACAGGAGCCTGTGTGGATGCTACAATCGTGGGCCACTGCTGTACCCTAGAGAACACAATTTTGGAAGAAGTTTCCAGGCAGGATGACATTACATGTACACTTTAAAGAGGCCCCATTTGTTCAGAGATATGTTGAAGGACACTTTCAAAGGAGGCAAGAGTGAGAACAGATTCATCTGATCAGATCAACACTGAGAGGAGGATGCCTTCGCACGCTGCAGCTGTGAAAACATCTGAAGGGTTTCCAGTTCAGCCTGACAGCGATTATAAAATGATACCTCTTCTTGTGCTGACACCCAACTGCTAATTCAACCCCCAATCCAAGGATGTGCTGGGACTCAAATTTTTAATAGTCTGGTCTGAGAATATTTTTCTTGGAGGCTCCAGGATGGGTTTTCACTATGTTTTCCTGGGGTGGAAAACTTATTTAGTAATAAATAAATAGACCCCAGCTTTTGCAATTAAGGCTGGATGGGAGCAAAGTTGAGGACAGACAGGCTAATTGTAACAACAACAACAGCAACAACAACAAGTTTGGTTCATTGACATTGCAATACCTGGTGACGCGCGAATTGAAGATAAGCAGCAAGAAAAAAATCACAAAGTACCGGGACTTGCAAATTGAAGTTGAGTGACTATGGAAAAAGAAATCAAGTGTTGTCCTGATTGTAATCGGAGCCTTTACCTAATCGGAGAATACCTAAAGAGCTATCTCGCTATTTGGAAATTCTAAATTTTTCAGACTTGAACATTCTGATTCTACAAAAAACCACCCTACTTGGAACAGCTTATATCCTCCGACGTTACCTTAACAGTTCCTAGGTCCTTTTTACTATTCTGCCCCAGCAGTACAGATGGCTCAGGGCATGCAGTTAAACTCCACGCTTAGGACATTCTTTTGATCAAGTTTATTATCAGGCATTCTTAATAGCAAAATTTACAGTTCAGTGTTAAGATACTTCTGACTTTCCATGAACTGTCCCATCATGTAGTGTAAAAAGTCTGTGGTTTTCTATCTCCCTTGATGAGCGGAGACGATGAAGGGAGACGTGTTCTGCCCCATCCCAGTTAACCCAGGGTGATTCAGAGAGTGACCAGTAATAAATCACTTTTCCCAGGCAGAATGCCCCGCTGCCCAATCAGGGAACACAGATGTGGTCACATGTTATGGAACTACATTTTGTATTTGTATTTGTATTTGTGTTTATTTGTATGCCGCCCTTTTCCCTGGGGGGACTCAGGGTGGCTCACAATCCAAAGGAAGGTGGGGAAAACAGACTTTTACATATAAGACAGTACATGATTAAAACGCAACATTCATACCATTCGGGCGGGTTACAATCTTTAGCCCCAGGCCTGACGGGATAGCCAGATTCTAAGGGCTGGGCGGAAGGTCTGGAGGGTGGTGAGGGTACGAAGCTCCACGGGGAGATCGTTCCATTGGGTCGGGGCTACTACCGAGAAGGCTCTCCTCCGCGTGGTGGCCAGTCGGCATTGGCCAGCGGATGGAACTCGGAGGAGGCCTAAACGATGAGATCTAATGGGTCGTGTGGAGGTGATCGGCAGTAGGTGGTCTCCCACAAGGCAGTTCTGCCTACATTTCCCATAAGGTGGCTACATTTCCCACCAGGTAGTTTCTTAAAGGAGACAGTTCTTAATTCCTACACATTAGCTATATACTGTTGGGACAGCACACTCCCCACCTGGAATTATAAATTCCACTATCAACTAACTTTTAACTAAAGGCAAACAAAGGCATGGCATAAAACAATGCAAACTTGACTAACTAACTATGATAACAGAATCATAACAACAATATGCAAACCTAGCTAACTAATTAACTGAGTTACACAAAGGCATAGCATCAAACAGTGCAAACAATGATGTAAACACAAAGCATGCAAAGCTTGAGGTTCAATCTTCTAGTTCAGTCTTTCGTAGCCACAGTACCAGGTCATTGATTGGTCTGTTGTAGAGCTTCTTGGTGGAAGTCTGCTGGTTGTGACCTGACTCCAGCGGCTTCACAACTTGAACTTTCACCTGGCAAACTAGTCCATCATTACTGGGTAGGGCTTGGTGCACAAGTCCTATTGTCCATGAGTTCCGAGGTATGTTCTTGTCTTTCAGCAAGACAAGGTCTCCTTCTTCAAGGTTGGGCTGTTTGCGCTGCCACTTGCGGCGATCTTGCAGGGAGGGTAAGTATTCCTGCTTCCAGCGCTTCCAGAATGTGTTGGCGAGCAGTTGTACTTGTCTCCATTGTTGCTTATACATGTCCTTCCCTGCTGGTGGTGGCCAGTCACCTGTTTTCTGGGTCACAGTCGACCACTTGATCAGAGGGTGCAGCAAAATTTAACAAACTGACTACCTACAACGCCATGACCGCGTTGCTAAGACCATTCACTGGAAATTGTGCCAAAAGTTTGGATTTGAGTAGAGCAAAAATCACTGGGAACATCAGGTTCAGAAGGTTTTAGAGAATGAGAAAGTCAAGATCTTGTGGGACTTCAGAATCCAGACTGACAGGCACTTGGCTCACAACCCACCTGACATAACAATAGTTGAAAAGAAAAAAGTATGGTTCGTTGACATTGCAATACCTGGAGATGCACGGATTGAAGATAAACAGCAAGAAAAAAATCACAAAGTATCGGGACTTGCAAATTGAAGTTGAGCGACTGTGGAAAAAGAAATCGTGTGTTGTCCCGATTGTAATTGGAGCCCTTGGAGCAATACCTAAAGGGCTACCTCGCTATTTGGAAATTTTAAATTTATCAGACTTGAACATTCTGATTCTACAAAAAACCACCCTACTTGGAACAGCTTATATCCTCCAACGTTACCTTAACGGTTCCTAGGTCCTTTAAGGGTTCACTGCCTGGTTGCTGGGTGGGTGTGGCCATGGTGGGCGTGGCCTCATTGGCTTGCTGCACTTTGGTGGGCGGGGGCTTTTTTGCCCTCCCCAGGTTCCGGAAGCTTTCCGGCCTTCAGGAACTTCCAGGAGGCCCATTTTTCCCCTTCCTCTGTATTTACCTTGCATCCAAAACAGGAGGTGTGGAGACTCCGGGGGGGGGGGGGCAGGGTGGAAGGCTGGGCTGGGCCAGTCAGGGGTGGCATTTGGAGGTTCTCTGAACCAGCCATAACATTAGCTAAGGGTTCTCCTGAACCTGGCCGAACCTTTAGTAGCCCACCCTGATGCAGGGGTATCTCCTATGTGTGTTCAAAATGGTGAAGATAGTGGCCACAGTAGGGTGATCGATCAAAACTCTACCTGTTTTTATGTGCCACACCCCATCATGGTCACCATCTTCTTTACCATAGCTTGAAGACATTCCTGCAGAGATGATAATGAAACATGTGAAAAAAATCCAGACGGAAAACACGTTAGTTCTCTTTGTAGGGCCAGCTGTCAGTTTTCTGCCAAATGTACAAGTACCCCTTTTGAAGCTGCAGATTTTAGGCATTGAAGCCAAATTCAATATTATTTATTTATATCCCACTTTTATTATTTTTACCAATAACTCAGGACTGCGAACATACCCAACATATCTCCCTCCCTCCTATTTTCTCCACAACAGCAACCTTTTGAAGTGGTTTGGGCTGGGGAAGAATAATCGATCCAAAGGCATTCAACCTAAGGCCAGGCTAGAATTCATAATCTCCGGGTTTATAATCTTATACTCCCTTAACCAGGAGTGGGTTGCTGCCGGCATTACTTCCGGTTCAGTGCGCAAAACAATTTGTTCATGTGCATTTGCACCTCAAAAGAACTGTGCATGCGTACAATGTTAGAAAGGGGGGGGGGGATTACATTTTTGCAATGAAGATTGTTCTGCACATGCGCAGAACTGAAAATCAAGATGGCGCTGTTGCCAACAGAACCGGTTCAGGGGCGTGGCAGGCCGAGTTACTACCTACTTGGCTGAACCAGTCCTAACCGATAGGAACTCACCTCTGCCCTTAACCACTAGATCAAGATGGCTCTCCATATTCCACGACTGTCTTACTTTGAGCCCCTTACACTATGACAATGATTTATCATAGCTTGTCATCCAAATCCAGGCCTTTGATTAGACTGTGGTTAAGAAAGAATGTTGGGTTTGCTGTCTCCCAACTTAACTGTTGTTGCTGGATTGTTACAGAGGATGGAACGAGAGTTGTGTCCTGGCTTTGTCCTCCCCAGAGAAAAAGATGGGATAAACCAGTAACAATACGTTTTTACAACACTTATCAAAGCCAGTATGGATTTCTGTAGAAGTTGGGACAATTAGTTAGCGACATATTTGATTTATTGATCCACAGTGTTTTTCCAATTTGCTTTCCAACTGTTAAGAAGATTCACAGAAAAGCTTCTGTATTGTCAGGACATTCAGAGGTCAAATTTTGTTTGCGGAAACATCAAGAGCTTTCAGGGACAGAAAAAGACTCAAATATCTGGTTTTTCAGGTCAGAATAACAGAGTTGGAAGGGACCTTGTTTTCCAGTCCAACTCCCTGCTCAAACTGAAGACTTTATACACGTGATGGCGAACCTATGGCACGTGTGCCCAAAGTGGCACACGGAGCCATGTCAGCTGGCACACGCGGCATTGCCCGTTCCTCTTCTGGGTTTCTAGCTCACACGGACATGCGACGATCAGCTGGCCTTCATGCGTGTGGCAGTGCCAGAAAGTGGAATAGCTGGTCTTCCATTTTCTGGCATGAGCATGTGTGCTGACCAGCTGATCGTCGTGTGCATGTATGCCAGTAACCGGAAGACTAGCTGGCCAGTGCGCATTTGCGCGCCGGAAACCGGAAGTTAATTTTCCAGTGTGCACATGCCCCCTGGGCACTCCTCTTCTGTGTTGTGGCCCTGACGAGCGCGGGCGCTCCCTTTTCCAGTGATGGAGCACCCACAACTTCTGGAAGCAAGCTGTGATTAATTGTTCTAACTGTCAGGAAATTTGTCTTTAGTTCTAGATTGGTTCTCCCCTTGATAAGTTTCCACCTGTTACTTCTTGCCCTGACCTTCTGGAGCTTTGGAGAATACCTTCCCGCTCTGATAACCTCTCAAATATTGGGGAGAGTGGGGTGAACCGTCCTTGGATCAAGGCAGATGTGTAGCTATGCTTGGAGTTAGTTGGCTACAAGTCCTTGTTGAGTTCTTCTTTCATTGCCTTCCCATCACTTTAGCCCTTGAGTTATTGCATTTCAGAAAATATGGAGCCACAGGTCTGAACACAGGAAACAAGTGTGTATCAACAGGCTCAGTATTTATCAGCAGGATGCCTGCTGCATAGCAGAACTCAGGTTATATTTGTAGACTCAAACTATTAAATAACTGTTTATGGCAGTGCTTCTCAACCTAAGCAAGACTGGCTGAGGAATTCTGGGAATTGAAGTCCGCATGTCTTAAAAGTTGCCAAGGTAACCCCACATCATCAAGCCCATACTCCACACTCATTGGGGCTCATTGGTTGTTGTAAATTGAGAACTACCATGTTTCCCTCAAAATAAGACATGGCCTCATTTTCTCCCCCCCCCCCAAAAGCACTTGGCCTTATTTTAGGGGAGGTCTTATTATTATTGAGGTGCAGGAGGCTGCAAGCATGGTCACCTCATGCTGTTGTGTTGCAATATTTTCAGTGAGGGGCTTATTTTCGGGTAAGGGTTTATTTTAGCGCATGCCCTCAAAAGCCCGATTGGGTTTATTATTCGGGGACATCTTATTTTGGGGAAAACAGGGTATCTGTATATCCGCATGCTGCAGAAAGTCGGGTATATTGTCAACGGAATGATTTAAGCCAGGGATCCCCAACCCCATCTGTGGATGGGCACTGGGTTGTGGCTTGCCAGAAACCGAGCCATGCAAACAAGCGAAGCCCCATCCAAAGATTGTGAGACAAGGCCCCCACTGGTCCGTGGAAAAACCTCTCCCCATGGAACTGATTCTGGTGCCCCCAAAATTGGGGGGTGGGGTGGCACTGATCTAAACCATTTTCTCCTTTCCAGTAGTTAATTCTTTAATCATGGAGTCCTAGAATGACCAGGGACTGACATTCTACGTGAACAAACTTAGCGTAGCTTTAGATGACCTGGTCAGGTTTCAGGTCAAACCCAGGACAATCTGGCTTGGGAGAATTACTTGCAAAGGAGGTTTCAAAGAGTTTGTGTTTCTAGGCTTAACTTTTCAGATGATACGAGTGTCCCCAGATGCAGAAAAGGTTTCCAAACCTTTTGCAGAGAGAATTTCAGATCCATTTTGACAGGCACTCAAATTCCAGCAGCTCTTTAATGTTGAAAAATACTAGAAATTATAGCTTTCTCTGTACATTTCTTGGAGGTGGGGGTGGGGGGGGTGGAAGGCTGAATTTATTACATATCTAAGAAACTCAAGTGTCCTAGCAAGTAACTACACTTAGAATATTAATTTAGCAGAAGGGTGAATCGTAGTTCTTTCAAATAAAAACAGGAAAATTCCTAATGGCCTACAAAACTTATGCAAATCAAACCTGCATTGGTTTTGCATATTTTTTGATATCAGTGCATGCAGCATTTTCAGACTTGAGAAGGATGTCATTGACTTGCAAGGATAGCGATTTCTAGCTAATGCCTTCAATTCTTTCTCTTCAGATAAGCTTGGTCTGGAATACGGAGATCTAAAATTCGCAGTTCATCTTAGGGTAGAAGATTTCACGCATGGTTGAGTAGGTGCCCTGCGTTGTTAAAGAAGTGTCAGATCTTAATGGTGGAGCACATGCTTTATATTTTTGGACAGAAGAAGGATTGAAGATGGTTTGAAGGAATTCCCTGCTGGAGATCCTAAGGAGACCATCTTAAGCTGAGATGACAGATAACTTGACTTCCTATGTTGCCAGCTATTTTGAAATTGGGTGAACTTGTTCTCAATCACTTTTTTAAGGGACATTGTAAGAGAGTGGCATATGCTTCCTATCTTGGTGGATCTTCTGAGTAGATGGTCTTTCCTCCTTGTGTTCTCTTTGGGAATGTCCTCTTGGTTGTTGTTTCTTTAGCCCTGCCTTGACCCATAATTTCTGGCTGGCTGCCCATCCATGACCTCTCTTAAATTATTTCAGGCAATTCCATCCTTCCGGTTATGCAAGAGCCTCCACGCAATGCCACATGGACTAACCGAGATCCCAACTTTGTAGAAATATGTCTCTTGTCACTGGAAAGGAGTCCCATCTGACTCTCTTCCCCATCACATTTCATATGGCCTGGAAGCACCATCTTGTTTTCGATTCATTTACTCCATTGCAAATTTGCACCAAGGCTTGGCTTTGTGTCTGCAAGCTGTCACTATAGCAACCCTATACTCTTACTCAAGTTTTCTGACTAAAAATAGATCACCTTGAACCCAGGGGAAGAAGTCTAGGGAAATCCAAGGGGCCAGCAGAATCTGGAAGGTGATGGACAGGAGAGAGGGCTTTCGTAGTAACTGCAAAGTAGCTCAGCCTTTCTGACTCTGGGGTAAAATTTTCAGGGAGGAAAACTTGTCTGAGTGAGGAATTAGACAATATCCTTTGGCCCTTATGCTCCTCATATTGGCTGGGCAGGAAAATTCTCTTACTTCATAACTCTGACTTGGTCTCTTTCGATTTGACAGGGTGGAATTTGCTTTCAGGAGAGAAGAGCGTTTAGGGGTTAGCTCATGATGGTAGGAGGCGTTTAGGCATTTCCATTTCCTCGGCCTTGAGGTTCTACACATTTTGGGTCGATCTCTTTACAGTCTTAACAGGTTTGGCCATTTCTCTTCAGTTTTAGGAAAAATTTGCCAGAGAAAACCCCCATGGAGTTGTTTTTTAGACCCGGAGGGGAATGTTTGCTTATTTGTTTGTTTGTTTATTTATTAGTTTGTCAAACATGTACGAGATAGCAGGTATAAGTATGAACATGGGCATGAATGAAGGAAACCAATACAAGTAAATGGGCACAATAGGACAGGAACAGTAGGCGTGCTGGTGCGCTTATGCCCGCCCTCTTTACAGACCTCTTAGGAATGGGGTGCAGAGGCGGATTTCTACCGCTTCGCCCCCGAACCGGTTCTATCGTTGTTGGCGCCATCTTGATTATCGGTTCTGTGCATTCACAGAACAATCCTCATTGCAAAAATGTATTTTCCCCCTTTTCTAACGTCGTGCGCACGCGCATATACCTTTTTAGGTGCAAATGCGCATGCTCGTGGAACCGACGGTAATGCCGGCAGCAACCCACTCCCAATGGGGTGATGTCCGTGGTAGACAGTTTAAAGTTGAAGCCGCGAGGGTTGTGAAGCAGCAGGGAAGGAATTGTGAAGGAGCAGAGAAGATTCCAGACGAGACAGGTTGCAGAAATGAGCAACCTCACCAGTAAGGCTTTTTCCTCCCCCTCCCCTCCGAGTAATAGCAATAAAACTCAGAAACATCATCACCAAAACAAAGCGGCAGGGAGACCTTGATAACCAGGAGATTAAGGCAGAAAAACAGAAGCCTCTTATTTTGCAGAGGAAGAAAACTGAAATGCTGCAAGTCCCACTAGGCAGTAATTTCCTCTTCCCTTAAAGGTCCCCACGAAGCTGTTTGAAAAGCCACACAGATGTTAAAGGATGTTCAGTAGGGAGCACACATATGTCGCAGGTTCTGGAATTGTTCTGACCAGCGAAGCCACAGCTGCATCAGTGAAATAGCTCTGATAAAACATCATGTAAAAATAAGTGTATATAGATAGCCCTCGATTTTTCCTTCGTTTAGCAGTCATTTGAACCTACATCAGCACTGAAGAAAATGACTTAGGACCAGTCCTCACACCTATGACTGCCACAGCATACATCTGGTCATGAGATCAAAATTTGGGAGTTTGGCAACTGGCATATATTATGATGATGATTGCAGCATCCCAGCAGGATTTCCATGTGATGGAAATTTGCAACCTTCCCAACCAGCAATGGGGGGAAGCTGGATTTTCTTAACAATTGTGTGATTCATTTAATAACTGCAATGATTTGCTTAACTTGTGGTAAAAAGGATTGTAAAGCCAGGCACTGCTCCTTAAACAGCTGCCTTGCTTTACATGGGAATTCTGGCCTCAAGTGTGGTCATAAGTTGAGGACTGTCTGTGTGTACTCTGACTTGCACATCACGCTGAGTCATGATGGATTGAAATCATTACGTTTGGCAAGGCAGACAATGTGGCTTATAAGCCATAGAGGTTGGCTTCACACATTCATAGATGGTCTGGTTCTTTACTTTTGGCTTAGTATGTTACATCAATCCGATCATTAATAAACCATGATTCATTGCTTAATGCGATAGGATAACTCTCCAATTAAGGGAAACGAAGAGAAGCAAGAGTAGCAAAGGAACCGTCCTTCCTCTGTTAAAGGCAGCTGTCATCCATAATCCAAATGGTTTTACAACCATAATTGAGCCCAAAATTTCTGTAGCTGTGAGACAGTTGTTAAGTGGGTTTTGCCTGATTTTGCAAACTTTTTGCCACAGTTAAGTCTCTCTCTCTCTCCCTCCCTTCCTCCCTCTCTCTCATTATTTAAGACATGCAGATAGCATGCATATAAATGGAGGGCTTTAGCCAATTTCATTTTTTTCATGGGTCACATAGTGTTTTGCTTTTGAAGGGTGGATTTTTTTTTCTTTAAGAATTCTGCCATTTTTAGACAGCCATTTGTAATCTAGTGGGGAAAGGAGCACTTTGACCGCACTAAATTGCCCTTGGTCCCTCTTAGCTTTTTACCTAATGATCATCTGAAAAATATCTTCCATATTCTTAACAGTAACTGTTTATAAACCTGGGGTATTTTCTCACATTGCCATAGCAGCGTCACGTGACGTATTGGGACACACACCCCCTTGCTAAACTGTACATGGGTGTGGCCAGTGCGTGACACATCCAGCCCATGGGCCTGGAGTTTGACAGCCCTGATCTAAATGGTCAGCAGTGAACTTTTTGCCTGAAAAAGGTTGTGCATATAATCTGAACTTATGGAGAAATATCTTAACTACCATGGGATAGGCTTGTGACAGATGATTATGGCAGGATCGTAAAATATCACGGTTGGGGAGGAGCTTGGATAATCTAGTACCTGGATGTCAAACTTGTAGTGTCACGTTGCTGTCATATAACGTATCGCGATGTTTTTTCTCTTCGCGAAACTGGGCTGGGTGTGGCTTGTGCGTGATGCATCCGGCCCACGGGCCACCATTTTGACACCCCCCCCCCCGATTTCTAATCCATTATGCTTGAGGAATTCTGGGACTTGAAGTCCATACTTCTTAAAGCTGCCAAGGTTGAAAAACGCTAATCCTGCCTAACCCCTTGCAGGAATCTCGCAAGCTTAACCTCTGTAACTACAACCTAGGTTAAAGGTAAACAACAAGGCATTCCTAAGTATGGATAATTGGCCCATATAGGCCAAGTATTATTAGGACCCGATCATGGGAGGAATTATCCCTTTCTTCTCTTCTCCATCAGCATTCTAGGTAGTTAGACCCCACCTAGAATGCTGTCCCTATGTTGGCTGCTCCAAGTAACAAGGTTTGAAGGAGAATAGTTGAAGAAACTGGTATTCAGATATTCCTCAACTTACAACCGTTCATTAAGTGACCATTCAAAGTTACAATAGCAATTTTAAAATTGACATGACCATTTTTCACACTTACAACTTTTGCAGCACCCCCATGGTCACGTGATCAAAATTCAGACGCTAGGCAACTGGCTCATATTGCAGTGTCCCAGGCAGTGGTGAAATTCAATTTTTTTTTTTACTACTGGTTCTGTGGGCGTGGCTTGGTGGGCGTGGCAGGGGAAGGATACTGCAAAATCCCCATTCCCAACCCTATCTGGGGAGAGCCAGAGGTGGCATTTGCCGGTTCTCCGAACTACTCAAAATTCCCGCTATCGATTCTCCAGAACCTGTCAGAACCTGTTGGATTTCACTCCTGGTCCTGGGCTCATGTAATCCCCTTTTGAGACCTTCTGACAAGGAAAGTCAGTGGGGAAGTCTGATTCCCTTAACAACCATGTTACTAACTTAACAACCGCAGTGATTGACTGAACATCTGTGGCAAAAAAAAAATCGTAAAATGGGGGGAAAACTCAGTTAACAAGTCTTTCACTTAGCAGTGGAAATTTTGGGCTCAGTTGAGGTTGTAAATCGAGGACTGCCTGTATTTTGCTTGCAGAATTAGAGGTGGAGGAGAAATCAGGTAGGTGGCTATTTTCAGATATCCCAAAAACTTAGGAAGCTCAGGACTGGGATGGGCTTGTCTTCTGCAGTCTTTGGGGGCCGGATCAGAATGGAGTTGTTGGGTTGAAATTAGAGGAGAAGAGATTGAGGGTTGCTCGGCTTCGGGCGGACCTGGACTCCAATTGCGCAGAGCCAGCCGAGGCACCAGGGGAGAATCTGGAGCGACATCTCTGGATTGATTTCCAACTTGTTACCCCTGAGGAAGTGGACAAGGCCATGGGAGCTGTGAGTGCCTCCACATGTGTGCTGGACCCGTGCCCCTCCTGGCTGGTGGCTAACAGCAGGGAGGTGACACGGGGCTGGATCCAGGCGGTAGTTATCGCCTCCCTTCGGGAGGGGTTCTTTCCCCCCGCTTTCCCCCCGCTGAGACCCCTCCTGAAGAAGTCATCCTTGGATCCAGCCGTTTTAAATAACTACCATCCAGTCTCCAACCTCCCCTTTGTGGGGAAGGTTGTTGAGAAAGTGGTGGCCTCTCAGCTCCGGCGGTCCTTGGAGGAAACCAATTATCTAGATCCCTTTCAGTTGGGATTTAGGCCTGGCTACAGCACGGAAACCGCTTTGGTCGCGCTGACCGATGATTTCTGGAGAGCCAGGGACAGGGGTCATGCCTCCGTCCTAGTGCTCCTTGACCTCTCAGCGGCCTTCGATACCATCGACCATGGTATCCTTCTGCGACGACTGCGGGAGGTGGGGGTGGGGGGCACCGTCCTACGGTGGTTCTCCTCTTACCTCTCAGACAGGTCGCAGTCAGTGTTGGTCGGAGGGCAGAGATTGACCCCTAGGCCCCTGAATTATGGGGTGCCACAGGGTTCGGTCCTGTTCCCCCTCCTGTTTAATATCTACATGAAGCCGCTGGGTGAGATCATTCGATGGCACGGGATAAAATATCATCAGTACGCGGACGATATGCAATTGTATCTGTCCGCCCCGTGTCAACTCAGCGAAGCGGTTGACGTGATGTGTCAGTGCCTCGAGGCTGTTAGGGTCTGGATGGGGGTTAACAAGCTTGCACTCAATCCGGATAAGACCGAGTGGCTGGTGTGTTTCCCTCCCACTAATTGGCCAAGTATTCCATCTCTCAGGCTGGTGGGTCAAACAGTATGCCCCTCAGACAGGGTTCGCAATTTGGGAGTCCTCCTGGACCCACAGCTGACTTTTGAACATCATTTGTTGGCTGTGACCAGGGGGGCATTGGCCCAGGTTCGCCTGGTGCACCAATTGCATCCCTACCTGAACCGGGAGGCCCTCACAACAGTCACTCATGCCCTTGTGACCTTAAGACTGGACTACTGCAACGTGCTCTACATGGGGCAGCCCTTGAAGAGTATTCGGAGACTTCAGCTTGTCCAGAATGCAGCCGCGCGAGCGATTGTGGGTGCACCTAGGTACACCCACGTTACACCTATCCTCCGCGAGCTGCACTGGCTGCCTATTGGTCTTCCGTTACGCTTCAAGGTGCTAGTCGTCACTTATAAAGCCCTTCATGGTATAGGACCTGGGTACTTGAGAGACCGCCTACTGCCAATTACCTCCAATAGACCGATTAGATCCCACAGATTAGGCCTCCTCCGAATTCCATCCACTGGCCAATGCCGACTGGCGACCACCCGGAGGAGGGCCTTCTCTGTGGCTGCTCTGGCCCTTTGGAACGAGCTCCCCGTGGAGATTTGGACCCTCACCACCCTCCAGGCCTTCCACAAAGCCCTTAAAACGTGGCTGTTCCAGCAGGCCTGGGGCTAATGAGTTTTTTGTCCCCCCTCGAATGGTATGGTTGTGGAGTGTTTTAAATTGTGGTATTGTTTTGTTCGTGTTTTTTTTTTTCTTATTTGTACCCCCTCCCCCTGACTTGGTTGTGAGCCGCCCTGAGTCCCCTCCGGGGAATAGGGCGGCATAGAAATATAATAAACTCAACTCAACTTAACACGAGGAGGAAGTTCCTGATGATCAGATGATCAATCAGTGGACTAGGCTGTACCTTGTATCAGCCCTCCCAGGACAACTGGAAAGGATACACAACAGTGGTGGGTTCCTACCGATTCGGACCAGTTCGGCCAAACCGGTAGTCTGCCACGCAGGTCTGCCACGCTCCCGAACCGGTTGGCGCTGCCATCTTGCTTTTGGCTATGCCCATGCGCAGAACAATTTTTATGCATTAAGCATGTCTGTGCATGCTGCACGCCCACAAACGAACCACCAGTAGTAACTGCCGGAAACATCCCCCCCCCCCCGGATACACAACTAAATGATCTAAATCCATTTCATTGTAGGGCTCTATTAACTGAATTTTGCAAGGTAACATTTTACACATTTCCTTTCACCTCTTTTGATCACTGAATCTATGGGTGGGTGGGTGGGTGGGGGGTTCCTTCCTAAATTCCTTAATCCGGCTGTTAATCCTTTGGGCGCTTTCCCCTTTCTTATCTGATTGCTTCATAAGCAGCATCTCTTCTCCTGTTCCCCAAGGTCATCCACACATTCCATTACAGAGGATAGTCCTCTGCCCAAAAGGCTTTAGCAGATCCTGCAGGAGCAACAGGGGGTTGGAATACATGACGTCTAAGGCACCCTCCAATTCGATATAGTTCTACAAATCTCTGGGATTATTTAAAAAAAAAAAGATGTTTAAATTAAATCCATTGAATAAATAAATGGAGGGGCTAGGATCTTGGAAGCCTTATCACTTGTTGTGAACCTCACTTTTATTTCCAAGTATGGCTTAGAGTCCCAAGCATCATAGGCAGCTTTGGAAAATAGAAATGCTGAGTATCCGCAGCCCACCGTTAATTTGGAGTGGTTTTTCTAGTAAGAGGCTCCTCTCCCACCCCCACCCACCCCCACCCCCCGAAGAGAAAAACTAAGAGGAGTAAAACATTTTTGCGCCAATAAATCACAGTGTGGAAAACATGTTGGTGGGAGCATTCGGGTCTTAGACATCAAAGAAGGCTGGCGCACGTCAGAAAGCCCTTTTCCATGCAAATCAACCATTTAATTGCTTGTCTGTTTAGTTAAACTGAGAGAGCTTTGATTTCGTTTTCACTCTAAACTGTCCCTGGCAGAAGAACACAACAGCTTTGACCTTGAGAAAGCTTCACTTTATCTGCAGAGCGATAATGAAGTGGTGGCAACAGAACAGATTAATTATTGTGGCACACGACTAGGGAGGCATTTGGACTTTTTTTTTTTTTTTAAAGTTGACCCAGTCAAAAAAAAAATGTTCCTATTGCATTGAGATATTGCTTTACTTTTTAAAACCGAAATGGCTCTTTACATCCATTCTCTTGCTTACATAAAACTCAGGGAACATAAAAGAGAAATTAATTGCCCGCGGAAATTAGATATAAGAGTAAATCTTGCCCAATAAAGATTATCGAATATGAACAGGCGCTGTGCTGAAGCAAAGAATCTGCTCTCGTGAAATCTGTTTGGGCTTCTCTATAGAATTGGAGTTTGATTTTACTACCATTACAGCACTTTAAAAAAAATAGATCATTATCACGTGGGTACGCTTAGCCTTATCCTAAAACTTTAGAGTGATTCAGCCATTATTCTTTGAAGCTCGAATCCAGTTTATTTGAGACGAGGAATGCAGATACAGGTAGTTCTCAACTTATGACCACAAATGAATACACTACTGGTCCGTGAGAAAATGTTGGTGGTCCGCAGCAAAATTATTTGCATTTTTTATATTGCACTAAATCAGGGATCCTCAAACTACGGCCCCTGGGATGGATACGTGCAATGAACGTTTGTGTTGCTGCAGAGGGTCTCCCTCTTCAGGGGTTTTTATGTCGGTCAGGGGGAGAAAAATTCCAACTTGGGGTCTGCTTCAGCCTCTTGATGTGGGGCTTTGGGTGAAGGCTGGAGGGAAGCGCCATTGGTGGGGAAGAGCCAGAGGGCCTCGTTCCAGTGGGACTGCATCATGGCCTGGAACTGGCTGACCAGCTCAGCCCGCTGAGCCTCCAGGCGCCGGGACCTGGCCTTGCACTCCTGCAGGTCTTCCCTCTGCCTGGAAAGCCTATGCTTGTAGTCCTCAGTGAGGTCCTTCTGCTGAACTTCCTTCTTTGAACTGAGCCAGCTGTTTTGCCCACTCTTTCTCACGGTGGCTGCTTAGCTCCAACAATTGCTTCCTGTTGGGGCCCTAAGGAGCCCGGGCAGGTAGGCGAGGAGTGGTGAGTAGAGGCTGCAAGAGCCCCTTGACATGAGTGACATTGAGTTGGGCATAGTACAGTAGTGGGATTCAAATTTTTTTACTACCAGTTCTGTAAGCGTGGCTTGGTGGGTGTGGTGGGGGAAGGATAATGCAAAATCCCCATTTCCTCCCAATCAGCTGGGACTCAGGAAGGATGGGCGTGGGGCAGCCAGTGGTAGCACTTAGCGATTCCCTGAACTACTCGAAGTTTCCGCTACCGGTTCTCCAGAACTGGTCAGATCCTGCTGAATACCACCTCTGGGTCATATCTACTCAGTCACATGACCACCTTGCCACGCCCACCCAGCCAGTCATTAGACAGATCATATTAGAGGTCTGCGGGATTTAAAATTATGAATTTAGTGGTTCCTGAGGCCCGAAAGGTTGGTGACCCCTGCCTTAGGGGATGGGATCCACCACATTCCTTCCTTCCTCCCCGCTCTGATGGGTCGGGTAGATATGACTGGCTCTGTGTTCATGAGCATAGAAGCCTCCTGTATATCAGCAGGAAGAACAGGCTCTGAGGTGCTGATAAATTAATTGCCAAGCTGGTTGAGATGCTTTCTAACTGCCCTGGAATGCAGAGCTGCCATGATCCAGTTGCTATGTCAAGAAGGCAGAGAGGCAGGAGAGAGGCAGGCCATTCACCGTTTTCAGAATAGAAGCACCGGAAATATAAATGCTGGGTCGATAGAAAGCTTAAACTTGGAATACTCCTGAAGAGGAGTCTAGCAGGATTTCTTAGCTGTGTTCACAGGCTAAAATTATGCTTTCAACCTTGGCAGCTTTAACATGTATTGACTTCAACTCCCAGAATTCCCTGTTGAAAAACATTGCACTAAAGCAGTGTTTCCCAATCTTTTTTTGGCCATGCCCCACCTAAGCATCTCTGAAATCTTGAGCGCCCCCCCCTGTGACATATAATTCTTACTTTACTCAAAAAGTGAACTTTGCTCACGCGGAGGAAGCCTAAAGGGACATTAACTTGGTTTAAACAAGGTTCAAATTGTCCACATTTTAAAAAAAATCAAACTCCCCCCCCCCCCCCCGGTTAGTATGAATGTTGCCAGGGGTGGGAGCGTAGAGGGTTATTACATTTTATTATTTTTTTATTTCTTTTATATGGTGTTTTTATATTTGTTTAAGCCTCCTTGAGTCACGATGTGTGTGTAGGCAGCAATATAAAATTTCTAAATAAATAAATAAGTTGAGGTTAATCGGGTGAACCGGCAGGGGAATAAATGCTTTAAAAAAAAGTTTTTAAAAAAGCTTCCGACGATCGTGCGGCTCACAGCCGAGCCACGCGATTGTCAGAAGCTTTTTTTAAAAAAAAATGCTTTAAAAATGTTTTTTTTTTAAAAGCTGAAAGTGGAAAAAAAAGTTGGCCATGCCCATCCAATCACATGACACCTCCAAGACACGCCCTAAGAACGGTGTGTGTGTGTGTGTGTGTGTGTGTGTGTGTGTGTGTGTGTGTGTGTGTGATTAGATTTCACCACTGCTCTGCAGCGCCCAAGTCATTGGCTTCTGCCTTGCTCTCACGGCAAAGCAAAGACTCAGAAGCCGAGTCTCGGTTTGGTCTGGATCCAGGCAGCTCTCTGTCATGCATGGCATAATATTTATCCCAGCATGCCAAGTCACATGGCTTGGCAGCTGGACACACACTCTGAGCCCATTGACGTGGGTGCCTAGACACACCTCCCGGTCATGCTGCTGTTTGCTGGTGGCATCCAGAGAAAATCATGCTGATAGTAGCATCAGGCATAAATGGCTCAGGTCTCTGCAGGCCAGAAAAATTTGAATCAGATGACCCCCCCCCCACAAGGAAAGAAGCAGAGAGAGAGAGAGAGAGGGAGGGAGAGGGAGGGAGGGCAGAAAATCACATGACCCCTTAAGAGACGGATGGAGAGAAATGCTACCTGCACTTCCATCAGGATCCACCATTTTAGGGGGATTTTAATTCTGCTTTATAACTTTGGAAGTTTGGGGCTGCATTTGTTCAGTGTGGATCAGTGTCTCTTCTCTAAACTGTTTGAAGCTTATTTCTTAAAGTCATTATTTTGTACATAGGTTGCCAAAAGCAGCAGGAAATTCAAAGGCAGCATCTGCTTCCTTGCCACAAGGAGCTGGAAGCTTATGGTGTTTTTGCAGCTATCTTGATGTGTTGCTTCTTTTTCACATCTCCCAAAGAGTCTCTTGGTCTAGAGGAGGTGGGCTGGAGCTGATAGGTAGGCCCTCCAAAATTTTGATGATAAGACTTCCTTCTTTCTGCGTTACAGCTGGGATTGCTCATCCCAGAATAGCAGATCTATTCTCTTTTTGCCCCTGTCTTGTTTAGTCAGCCTGTCCTAACTTGCTGGCTTGTTCTGGATAAAGAGAAAGATGGCAGGGAAAGGGGAATCGCACCAATTCTTCTGGAAGAGGACAGAACTAAAAAGGAACTACAGGCAGCCCTTGATGTAAGATCGCAATTTGGATCAGAATTTCTGTTGCTAAACCAGCCAGTTGTTAAGTGAGTCGTGCTTGATTTTACAACCTCTTTTCCAACAGTTGTTAAGGGGTCACCGTGGTTAAGTGAATCATGCAATATTAAGCAAAACCAGCTTCCCCCATTGAGTTTGCTTTTGAGAAGATGGCTGGGGAGGTCGCCAATGCCGATCACATGACTCTGGAATGCTGTACTACCAGTTTGCACCAGTTCTCCCAAACCAGTAGCTCTGCCGTCAAGCAGAGAGCGAACTGGTTCTCTGTTGCTTTGAAAGTGGGCCTGCCCGCCCACCTCTGGGTTATACCTACCTTTATTTCAGTTTCTGAAGCCCAGCTGATCAGGGGAGACGGATTGAATTGACTCTCTTCAGCTGTTTTCCTTGCTTTCCGAGCTAGTTTCTTTCAAGTGTGCATGTGTGCATGTCTGGCGCACACATTCGGCGAACCGATAGGAACGCTGGTACGAACCTGCCACTGTGCCAGTTTTCAAGCACCAAATCGTGCACATGTGACTGTGAGGATGCTGCATTGGTCACAGGTGAGAGGATCAGTTTTAAGTTACGTTTTTCAGTGTTGTAACTTCAAACAATCGCTGAATGAATAAATGGTTGCAAGTAGAGGACTTTCTGTAATAAAACAGGGTTTATTGAGTAAACACAAAGCATGGCTATTGTCAGGTGTGCCACCTGTGTTACCACAACACAGGAAAACAGTCTCAACCCAACAAATGAGCAGATATGGACTGCAGTGAAAGCCGGCTAAAGAGTTTTCAGGGTAACAGTACATTGTTCCACTTTATTCCACCTTTCAAATGCTTTTGAAAAAGGCCAAAGGACCTTGATATTTTACAGAAAGAGTGTCCAACCGTGGCAATTAGACTAGTGGACTTCCATTCCCAGAATTGGCTAGGGAATTCTATCCAAATTCTGCTAGGGAAGTCCAAAAGTTTTAAAGTTGGACATCTCTGTTTTACAGTCTTAATCATATACCTAGGTAAATGAAATTAGTGTACCTCATAATATCTAGCATGGGAAGAGTTTTAGATGCTCAGTTTTAGGCAGTGAAGTTTTGTGTCATCTCTGCTATATGGATAAAGGTAAAGGTTCTCCTCGCACATATGTGCTAGTCGTTCCTGACTCTAGGGGGCAGTGCTCATCTCCGTTTCAAAGACAAAGAGCCAGCGTTGTCCGAAGACGTCTCCATGGTCATGTGGTCGGCATGATTAAATGCCGAAGGCACACGGAACGCTGTTACCTTCCCACCAATGGTGGTCCCTATTTTTCTACTTGCATTTTTTACATGCTTTCGAACTGCTAGGTTGGCAGAAGCTGGGACAAGTAATGGGAGCTCACTCCTACACCTGGCTAGGGATTCGAACTGCCAAACTGCTGACATTTCTGATCAACAAGCTCAGTCCCTTAGCCACTGAGCCACCACATCCCTCTATTCAAAGTTACAATGGCATTAAAAACAGGGAGTTATGATTGGTCCTTGCACTTACGACCATCACAGCATCCTCCGATCACATGATCAAAATGTGTTCACTCAGCAACTGACATGCATTTACATGCCCAGGGGTCATGTGATCACTATTTGAGACCCTTTCCCCACCATAAAGGTCCATTTAAATAGACTTAATGACTGCCACGTGTAAAAAAAATAAAATAAAATTTCCCCCAAAAATATTCCTATAAAGATCATTCAATATTATTATTATTATTGTACTACTGATAGTTCTCAAGTTATGACCAGTCGCTCAGCAGCCATTCAAAATTATGATAGTGCTGAAGGAAGGGATTGCTTAAGACTGGTCTTCAAAAGTTTGATTAAAACTTTTTAATAAGCAGTTTTGTGTCGTGATGGAAAACATTTGGGAAAGGTTGTTTTCAGTCCATGAAAACTGCATGCAACATTCAACTACTGCATTCAAGTTTATGGCTTTGTACGCCAGGGGGGAAAAAACAACCATGGCTTAGTGTGATTTATCAATCGCTTCTTTGCAAATCCATGGTTTGTGATCACCCAGATGCTGCCTGCTCCCAATTCTTTGCCTGCATCTCTGCGTTCTTTTTATAGCCTTCTAATTGAGTACTTTGAGCTGGATGGGGCACCTCCTTAAAAGGAAGCGGAGAGGAAGAACCAGTGGCAGGGCGTAGATTTCCCCTGGCTGCAAGCAAGGCTGGCTAGCAGGTGTGAGTCCTGGCTGATTCCCGCCTGCCCTTGCTGACAGGCACATGTCTGTCACACTCAAGAGGCTGATACTGGAGTCCAGGCCGTGGTGGCGTCATCCAGTTGTGATTCTATAATTGCAGCGGCTGTGTGTGGCGTCGACGTGTGTGGGTCAAAAATAAAACTGCAATAAAAGGGCCGTTTTTCGCTTGCTCTGGGCCTTGGTGAAGGGAGGATAAATTCATACAGACATTTGGGTGTGCTTCCCTCCCTCTGGACTGGCTTCTCTTGGTTTACATCAGGGTTACACAGGTGGTACTTTAGCCATTTTTTTTTCCAGACACCACACAAATATTATCATTTGAGACCCCCACATCTTCAACTGTTTGTGGTAGTGTTGGATCGGGTAAAGGAGGCACAAAAGGCTTCAGTAAACAGCAACTCTTTATTGCAAGTCAAGTAAACATCCAGCTGGGGAATGGACGGGCAGCATCCCTTTTAAAGGGATCTGTCAGACCTCTTGACCAATGAGATTCAACCTCTGTTCCCGCTGGAACAGAGGACCTTGGTGGAAACCTCTGTCAGCAGGGCGGGGGAGATATCTAACAGGTAGGAATTGGTAAAGTGCCATTATGTTGCTGTCAACTCTTAGAAACATAGAATATTGATGGCAGAAAAAGACTTAGTGGTCCATAGAGTCTGTCCTTTCAGTTTGTTTTATGTTTCCCTGTTTGTTTTTAAATTATAATACTCAACCTAAAACCACATTGAACTCAAACGTACGTTGCTAAGCGAGACAGTTGTTAAGTTGGTTTTGCCCCATTTTATGATCTTTCTTGCCACAGTTGTTAAGTGAACCACTTAAAAGTAAATAGTTTTGGGTTGGTATTATCTTGATTAGGCTGCCATTTACCATTTGATTGTTTGTCTGAGTCATAGTTTCTTGATTGGGATATTGTTTACTGCTTGATTGCGGGTCAGGGATTAATCCAAGAAGAAAACTACACTCCCACCAACATTAGCACAGGAAGGCACTTTATATAAAACAGAAAGCAAACCCTGCTTCCTTCTCTCTGATGACATTACCTAGTTGGGTGATGAAAAGTCTGCAAGAAAACCATCAAGCTCAGAGAGCACTAAGGACGCACAGACTTTTCTAGTTTAGCACAGGATAGGAACCTACTGAAGCCAGCACAACAGACAGGTGTTCTTCCACTTGGTTTCCTTTGCCAGAATAGAACTAATTTTGGTTTAACCCCTTTCCCCACTAACCGGATCTCACCTTCATTTTCACAGCCAGCGTTGCACGCAGAAAGGAACTTGGCTGAACATGTCCCAAGTGCAATGCAAGATGAGGAACAACACTGTATCTACCAAAAAGCAGTCAGCAGGGTCCCCAAAAAATAATAAAAAATAAAGATGGCAGCCATGGTTATGGTCACCATCTTGACTTTTTGGATTGGTCCTGCACTACTTAAATTTTGCATGATTCAGCAGCAGTGTGAACATCTGGTTCTTGTTATGCATGCGTACAACACAATGCCCAGTGTGTGGCGACCTTTGAAAACCTGCTCTGCAGAGTTAAGCAAAATAACCTTGTTTGCTTTGTCCACAGGAATCCGATGCCTGCTCGGCCTTTGTTCCCCTGCCTGTTTTAATCAGTAACCCTTCCCTGTGTTCATTCTTCCCCTCCTTCTCACCTCCTTGCGGGAATGAGCCAACATTTCCCCCCCCCCTCTTCTCCCGCCAGCTGTTTCCATGCCTCTTGGGAGGGTTCAGTATTCGTTAACAGGCAGTTTTTTTCTTTTTCTTTGCAGCTGTTTCTTTTATGCCGACCAGAAAGGAGAAAGTGGGAGTTGCGAATTCAGGTCTGACCCAAGTAAACAAATCAAGCCCTAATACAAGTAGTCCTTGACTTACAGCAGTTCGTTTAATGACCGTTCAAATTTATAATGGCACTGAAAAAAGTGACAGTGACAAGTTTTTCACACTTAACAACCATTGCAGCATCCCTAAGGTCACGTGATCCAAAATTCAGATGCTTAGCAACGGATTCATATTTATGACGGTTGCAGTGTCCCAGGGTCACGTGATGACCTTTTGACTAGTACATTCAGTGGAGAAGTCAAATTCACTTTACAATTGCAGTGATTCACTTAACAACTGTGGCAAAAGAAAGGTTATAAAATGGGGCGCAATTCACTTAACAAATATCTCGCTTGGCAACAAAACTTTCGAGCTTAGTAGTGGCGATAAGGGGAGGAGTATCTGTATACCTTTCAAAGCCAGACTATGGTGGCTTTAATCCGGCAGGTCCCAACATTTTGGGCACCAGGGACTAGTTCTGTGGAGGGGGGAGTTTTTTGTGGATTGAGGGTGGGAGGAAGGCATGGATTTGCACGCTGCCTGGATCCCACCCACGGATGGATGTGGACCTCTGCTTTAATCTCTCCCTGTTTGGTAATACAAGTGATGGTTCAGGCTATTTCTAGGAAGGATACCTAGGGATGCTGGAGCAAAATAATGATATTGCTTCAGAAAATAACTTTGGGAGCATATTATAATAGATTAAATTGTTTCTCAGCCTTGGCAACTTTGAAGATGTGTGGAGTTCAGTTCCCAGGATTCCTGGAGAGTTCTGGGAGTTGAATCCCATACATCTTAAAGTAGCCGCGATTGGGAAGTACTATTCTACACTCCCCTCCCCTCCCCTTCATCAGCATCCTTTTCCATTTTCCCACATAGGTTCCTCCTTCCTCATCTGCAGTTTGGCCTCTTCAAAGTGAGCAGAAGTTGGCTCCTTCTCAGGTTGGCGAACTGTTCAGCACCAACCACCAAGTCTGCTTATTGCAAATCAAACCCCATGCTGGAGAAATCCTTTCTTTAGCATTTTGTTTTGCAGCCTGATCACCTTAGCCCAATACACCTGTTTCTTTAAAGGTTATTTCTGGTGTGGCATTAAAAACATTCTTTTCCCCTCCTAATCTTGAGCGCAGTGCAGATTTCTTGATACTGCATACCTTCGATTTCATTATGTTACCGTCTGTGATGCAATCTGTGGTCTTTGACAATAAACTCTTAAGCATCCCCCCCTCCTGTTATTAATTACCTCTTCTTGATGACCAGGAGCTCAATTCAACACTGTAGTTTAGTATTTTGAGTGAAGCCAGCCAACTTATTAGGAAATCGTCGAGAACACTACTGTGAAGTCTTAGGTTATGCAGTGTTGGAAGAGAATCAATAGCAGGCTCCCACGGTTTAATTAGGAGAAGACATTTCTGGTACATCCTTTCAGAACTGGGACTTTGGAAACCATTGAAGATTTATGGCACTGGAAATACAGAATTAGGAAATAATAAGAATTGGAAGTGATCTTGGAGGTCTTTTAGTCCAATCCCCTGCTCAAGCAGCAGATCTCATACCATTTCAGACAAATGTTTGTCCAATCTCTTCTTAAAAACCTCCAGCATTGGAGCATTCACAACTTCTGAAGGCAAATCGTTCCACTGATTAATTGTTCTCGCTGTTATTCTCCTCAGTTCTAAGTTGCTTCTCTCCTCCTCTCCTCCTCTCCTTAAATATTGAAAGGCTGCTATCATGGCACACCTAGTCCTTCTTTTCATTAAACTACACCAGGGGTGTCAAACTCCCAGTTTAGTGAAGGGGGGAAAAGTCCTGATACGTCATGTGATGCTGCTGTGACAAGGCGGGTTTGATACCCCTGAACTAGACAGACCTAGTGTTCTTCTTCTATTTTTCCCATAGCTGTATTAGCAATATTAGTATCAGGAAGTGGTGGGTTCCTACTGGTTCGGAGTGGTTTGGCTGAACCGGTAGTTTGATGGCCTGAGTTGCTGGAACCTGCCACGCCCCCAAACTGGTTCCTATGGCACTGCCATGTTGTTTTTTGCCTCTGCGCCAGCAGTGGGTTGCAGGCAGTACGCCCCGGTGTGGGCGTACCAGTCTGCCCGGAGCACTGGGTACTACCGTTCAGGTATGGTGCTCTGGAAGGTCCACCCACCTGCCTGAGCTCCTTACATGTCCTTTAAGCCTTTCGTGCTTCCACGCATGGCGCATACGGAGCCTGCGCAATGCTTGCCGAGCAGCTGGAGCGTCACGGAGGCTTGCAGAGGCATCACGGGCAAATATGACGCATGCGTGCGCCACACGTGTCCATGTGGGTGACGCTGGGCCCATTCCAACTGTACCAGTTGGAACGGGATCCGGAACCCACCATTGCTCTGTGCATGCATGCATTTATTGCATTTATGGTTAAATGCGCATGCGCGTGTGAGCAAAATTGAGCACGTGCATGCAAAATTCCGTGTGCAGCGAACCGGCAGTAATGCCAGCAGCAACCCCCCCCCCCCTGGTATTAGGATAAACATTTCCCCAAAGACTAATGCTGGCTGCTGATCATCAAGGTGATATATGTGTGTTTGGGCTGTACAATTTGAGCTGCAGGTGTGAACTTACATAGTGGAACTTTCCACCTTGAGCAAATGAGTTCTGATACTTAGCTAACTAGCTTCTTATGGGGGAAAAAATCAAGATGTTGTGTAATACTTTGGATTCAAGGAAAAAATATGCTACTCAGGAAACTGGGTTGACTGCAACCTCTTAAAGCAGCTTACTTTATCCTGGGCTCATGTGGTGGCCTTCTTCAGCTGCCCCTTGGAAAAAGAGGCATTTAGATGAAGAAGGCACAGATAAGTGTGCTAGACTCCAGTGCTATACAAGGACTTGGCCTTCAAATTGATCACTATAGAACCTTTTCCCAACTAAAGACCCTGTTTTTTCTGGACAGAAAAGATACGTGTTGATGTATGTATTGTGGTGTCAGCCAGAGATTGTTCCTCTTTTCAGGACATACCGGTACTCTTTGACTTACAAACATTCATTTAGTGGCCATTAGAAGTTAACAACAGTACTGATAAAGAGGATTTAGAACCAGTCCTTAGCACTTAGGATGTTACATTCCCGATCATGTGCATTCAAAATTTTATCTTTGGAAATAAAAATTTTAAATAATTATTAAAAAGGATTTAAAAAATGAAGCATGCTACGTATAGTGCAGTGGTGGGTTTCAAAAATTGTTCGAACCTACTCTGTGGGTGTGGCCTCCTTTGTGGGAGTGGCTTGCCGCCCATGTGACCGGATATGAAGATGCCGAGGACACTTGTAACAACCACCTTAAATTACTTCACACACAGCACTGGCCTGCATAAGAATAGGATGTAAGCTTGTTTTTTAAAAGGCAGCTTTGGTTTGCGTTAAAACAACCTCAACACACTCAACGTTCTGATTGCACCACAAACGCAGTAGTCATCCTTACCTTTCACAGAGGCACTGAGTTTTATAAATATGAGCATGATAGTGTAGAATAATCACATCCAAGGACCAGTGGTGGGTTTCCAAAAATTTTGGGACCTCTTCTGTAGGTGTGGCCTGCTTTCCGGGTCCACTGGTGGAACCTCTTCTAACCGTAGATTTGACGAACCGGTTCTACCGAATAGGTGCGAACTGGTAGGAACCCACCTCTGGTCTGGGTGCTGTTTGTTTTTAGAACTGAAATTCAAAGATATGTTTGTATATACAGAAAAGGTGGCTGGAAGACTGGTAGATTTTTCTGTCTGGGACCCCGAGAGACCCCTCAGAAAACGCTTTTCACCCATGTTGAGCCTTTTGTGTTGTTTTGTAAGCATTCACAAGTAGGTAGACCTTATTTCTTTGCTAGTCTCAGAAGGGAGGAATAGCCTTCTACACAATCTGCAGGGAAAATAAGACTCTTTCTGGACAAAATAAAAATAAAGTCTTCACAGAGAAAAAGCAAGGACCAATATTGAAATGAAAGGAATTGGTGGTACAGATCTGGAGAAAATGGAATGTGACATGGGTAGACATCAGAGGTGGGTTTCAAATTCCAGCACTACCGGTTCGCTTGTGCTCTCGCGCAACGCTTGTGCACATGCACAGAAGCGTCCGGATGAGTGGGCGGAGCCTGCCACCACCGCCGCCACTACCGGTTCGGCCGAACTGAGAGCAACCCACCTCTGGTAGACACGTAACCACAAAATCGGGTTGCCTCTCCCATCTCCTCCCCCCCCCCCATCTCTTGGACACCCTCTTGCAGAAGCTTCTGGACTGAGGTCTACAAAATGAAACCTAATGTGGAAAAACATGGGTTTGCTCTGCCTCTTTTGTACAGGTATGGAGTACAACACACGTACAAAAGAAGCAGAATTTGAAGCATAAGCCTGCCATTCTCATTTGGACAAAAAGCTCCCTGTATCCTTCTGAAAGGAAAGTAGTATTTTCCCTACCTTTCATGATAAGGAATTTGTTCTCATTTATTACCACTTCAGAGGGATAAAAGAAAAATTTCTACACATGGTCCAGAGGTAAATTCTGATGTTTGCTGTGAGATCACAAGCGATCGGTAACTGAGACGTTAAGAATGAGCTGGACGAGTTCACTGAAGATCAGGCCGAAGCTATCAGCCTTGATAGCTATTTAATACTTCCAGGATCCCAAACAAGATACTTTCAACCGCAGCTGCTATCAAAGAAGGATGGAAAATGGCCCTCTTGGTTTGGAAGCTTGTTGGATACAGTTGATTGGTACCCAAAACATTAGACATCTTTAGAGAATCCTAAAGCTACATAGATAGTCCTTGACTTACAACCATTTGTTTAGTAACTTCTCAAAGTTACAATGGTACTGAAAAAAGTGAATTACAACCACTACCTGTACTTATAATTATTGCAGCATCCCCATGGTCTTGTGGTCAAAATTTGGGCACCTGGCAATGAACATATATTTACAATGATTGCAGTATCCCTGGATTATGTGGTCTCTATTTGCAACCTTCCCAGTTAGCCTCTGACAAGAAAAGTTAATGAAGTAAGCTGGATTCACTTAATGATTGCATAATTCTCTTAACAAGTGCAGTGATTCATTTAACTATGAAAAAATAGATCATAACATGAAGTGGGATTCACTTAACAACCACCTTACTTAGCAAGGGAAAGTCTGGTCCAATTGTGGTCATACGTCAAGGACTATCTATAGATTAGACTGAGAAGTTGATGAAATATCCCAGAAAAAAAACAGCGACAAGTTACCCGTGGGATACTGTTGAAATCAGCAAGGCCCAGGCTCCACTCCAAGGTTTCTCTTTATCATCATTGGTCCTGCAGGAACAGAATGCTAGACTAAATCAGGAGTTTCCAAACTTGTCAGTTTTAAGACTTGTGGACTTCAACAAATATGATAACAGTATTCTAGTATTTGAGGAGCTGCCACAAAGAAGGTGGGGGGGGGAGCTTATTTTCCAAAGTACCAGAAGGCAGGGCAAGAAACAATGGATGGAAACTAATCAAGGAGAGAAGCAACCTGAAATTAAGGAGAAACTTCCTAACAGTTAAGATAATTAACCAGTGGAACAGCTTGCCTCCAGAAATTGTGGATGCTCCATCACTGGAGATAAAGAAAAGACTGGGCAATCACTTGTCTGAAATGTTGTAGGGTCTGCTGCTTGTGCAGGGGGCTGGACTAGAAGACCTCCAAGGCCCCTTCCAGTTCTATTCTGATTGATTGATTCCTCAGTCTGTCATAGTGGCTGGGGGAATTCTGGAAGTTGAAGTCCACAAGTCTTAAAAGTTACCAATTTTGGAGATCTCTGGACTAGATGAATCTTCCACCAATGCAGTTCTTCTGATTGTCCTCACGTGGGAAAAAGATGGATCAGAAGAATCCCGTTTTTCTGTCCAGTGGTTAAACCCCTGGAAAGTCGGACAAAGTTTGCTGCCGTAAAGAGATATCCAGCACAAACAGAGCATGAGATAGCTAGTTAGACAGCTAGGGGCTCCTGCGTCAAGGGGCAAGTTGAGAGGGCAGCCAGTCAAGGTTGGGCTGTCTCAACATTTGTCCTGATGTCAACAGAGTCCAGGGATGCCTGAGCTTAAGGGACACATCCTGTGGTTTTAATTGGCTAATGATAAGGCAGAGAAGAGAGGCCCTTCTGGATTGGAGGAAAATACCCTGTGCAATAGAGGAATAATTACAGGTAGTCTTCAAAGTTATGACCACAACTGAGCCCAAAATTTATGTTGCTGAGTGAAAAATTTGTCAAAGTGAGTTTTGTCCTATTTTACAACCTTTCTTGACACATTTGGATAAGTGAATCACTGCAGTTGTTAAATTAGTAACATGGTTGTTAAGTGACCCCATTGACTTTGCTTGTCAGAAGTTCCCAAAATGTGATCACATGATCCCGGGATACTGCAACCGTCATAAATGTGAATCTATTGCCAACCATCCAAATGTTAATCACATAGCCATCCGGATGCTACTATGGTTATAAGTGTGAAAAATGGTCATAAGTCTCCTTTTTCAGTGCCGTTGTAACTTTGAAGGGTTACTAAGCAAACTCTTGTAAGTCGAGAAGTAACTGTACAAGCATTTTCTAGACTTTATGCCTTGTGGACTTCAATTTTAAGAATCCGAGAGTTCAGACATTCAGCAGCTGGCTGCATTTATGGTCCTTTGCAATATCCTATAGGTCACGTTACTATGTTTTACGATGGTTTTGCCAAAAACTGGCATTTACTTCCAGTTTTCAGCAGAACTGTGTCCATGGCTGTATGGCTGAGGTGTTTGCTTAACAACCGCTAACAGAAAGGTCATAATATCGGATTGGTTAATGATTGATCCATTTTGTAACTGTTATGACTTACGACCATATTAGGCAGGCTCTGTAACATTCATAATTCAATCTGTATCAACAGCCTGTGTTGCAGAGTAGGTCATGGTAACATAGTAAAAGGACTATGGGTAGTCCTTGACTTACAACCATTCATTTCATGATAATTTGAAGTTACAATAGCACTGAAAAATTGACATGATGTTTTTTTCACATTTATGACTATTGCAGCATCCCCATTGCCACATGATCAAAATTGGGGCACTTGGAAGTATTTATGATGGTTGAACTATCACGGGATCACCGACACGCAATGTCAGTGGGGAAAACAGATTCTCTTAATGACAGTACGTTTCACTTAACAACTGCACTGTGGCAATAAGGGGCAAAACTCACTTAACTGTTTAGCAATGGAAATGTTGGGCTCTATTGTGGTTGCACGTTCGAGGACTACCTGTTATTTCCTCCAATGAGACCCCGTGCCTCCATCCATCTGCATCTTACTAAATCTGCATCACTGCAATACAACAACACAGGGCCTTATTAGCTGTGGCACCTGGCCTCTCTGCCATGGGAAGCAGAGGCAAGCTTGTCAATTCCCCTCCTTTTACTGATCTTCAAAAGCTTACAAGGAATCACCTTCAGTATTGGCTAGTTGACCCCTCCTACTTCCTACCTGGCCTATTTCTAATTCTTGTTTTATCTGCAATTTATCATTTCCATGGTTCCCTGCTTTTAATGCCTATTTTACTCCTTGCCCCAGAGTCAGGGGTGGAGGACAGCCTATTCTGGATCCAGATATTTGCTGTGCTGTAGCTTTTAAATGTTTCTGTCCATGTTTGGCTGTCAAAGAATAAAGAGGCCCAAAAGACCCAGCATTCCTTTGGAGATAGTGTACACAACTACCTACCTGTGCCACTGTTTATCAGCTCTGCCATTTTAGGATGCGAGAACTTCAACTCTAAGATGTCTTAAAATGGTGGACCTTGAAAAACACTGCCTTATGCTACAAACCATGGTTTGTAAATCACGTGGTAAGTTTATGCAACTCACTGAGCCAGCATAAAGAAAGCCATGCCTTAATGCTGTGTGTGTGTGTGTATGCGTGTAGCGCAGGTGTGCGAAATTATGGAAAATGCATTCAGCATCTTTTCCCTTTAGTTATTTCATCTGAAAGTTCCCACTTTCCAAGACTACTTCTCCTCAATACTGCCTCGCGTGTCAACTGGAAATAAATAGAAAGATAGATATAGCTTTCAGATGCTCCAAAAAAGCAATTTGTATGATGATCGCTTATTGAATCCCTCTTACTGTCTTATATTTATTTATTGGTATGTTGATTACTGTACACTGCAGATGGTGCGGCTTGGCTCCTGCGTGTCTGGTTATTTTTATTTTGGCACAGCCTGTTATCGGACATCCATTCCACTGATTTGTTACTCCATTAGTGCTTGTTGCAATTTTACTCCACCAGTTGTAGCAATCAGGGCTGATGCAGCAATTTCTCCTTCTAGTGGTCATTTTAATCATCGGTAGCTTGTGCGCCAGGCTCGAGCACTTTGAGAAGCCTGGTGTGTTCAACAAAAGGTTATATTTAAAAGACATCTCAGGAGAAAGGAAATGTATTAAATCTTTTTGGAAGCAAGCATTAGTAGCCAGCAATGTTATTTGAGAATACATACTGAATTTTAGAACTAGGCACTTCAAATATGGCTCAGAAGCAGAGGTGGGTTGCTGCCAGTTTGGCCAAACCGGTAGGGGAATTCAGGCCTGGGTGGCAGAACCGGCAGCAACTCAGGCCTGCCACGCCCCTGAACTGGTTCCCTCACCACCGCTGATGTCGCCACCATGTTGGATTTTAGTGACTACGCGTGCGCAGTTCGCTGTAAATTGTTCTGTGCATGTGCACAGAACAATTTCCATTAAATATCGCATGTGCACACAGCGCGCGGGTTGCAAATTGTTAGTAAAACCAACAGCAACCCATCCCTGATCAGGAGATATACTTTTGAAGGTGTGGAAATAGCCACACCGCTTTTCTTAAGAGTCATTATATATATTTTTCAGGAATCTATGGGAGCCTAGAAAAAGATGTGGCTGCTTTAAAGAGCTGGCTCATTAAAGGAGTCTTGTTCCCTTGTGGTGAAATGTAGTCTGGATTCCCAGGAGGGAGGGACTGCATTCCAGAGGACAAAGAGACAGCAAAGTTTAGATGGTTTGATTGGGAGAAAAAGAATTAAAGTGGCTCCACCCTAGCAATTCTCATAATATATCTTTAATGATGCAAGTGGGCTGCTTTATAGTTTTGCAAGATTTCTATGTGTGAGGAACAATAAAGGAAACTGTTTAAAAGTAACACTATGTGTCTTTCTCGACTCTGGGAGCCTGATACACACTTCCCAAGCTTTGCAGAAGCCTGAATAAGATGCAGTTGCTTTAAAAAGGGCAGCATGCTTGCACTCTTGTGCATTTCGAAGCCTCTGTCCCAAAATCCTTTTTCTGAAGAATGTAGTACAATTCAGACGTATCTGGATAGGGGAATCAGTTTATGATTCACTCTTTCTTTTAAAATTCCTGCAGGCATGTTGATAAATGTAATTGAACATGATTGTGATTGGGTCACATTCTTTCTACCATCACTGCAAGTTGTCCTCGAATGGTGAGCACAACTGGGATCAGAATTTCTATTGCTAAGCAAGGTGATTATTACACCTTGCTTAGTAAGTAATATTACAATCAATGTCGGCTGGCGACCCCCCGGGGGAGAGCCTTCTCTGTTGCAGCTCCGGCCCTCTGGAACGAGCTCCCCGTCGAGATCCGGACCCTTACGACCCTCCAGGCCTTCCATAAAGCCACTAAGTCCTGGCTGCTCCGGCAGGCCTGGGGCTGTTGAAGTATCCAGCCCCACGGTAATCTATGAATGTGGTTGTATTTTAAATTTGTTGTTTGTCTTATTTATTCCCTTTCCCCTTCTTATTGTAAGCCGCCTGGAGTCCTTCGGGAGTGGGCGGCATACAAGACTAATAAACAGAAACAGAAACACTTTGCCACCGTTATTAAGCAAAACACTGCAGTTGTTAAGTGAACCTGGCTTCCTCCTATTGACTCTGCTTGTCGGAAGCTCTGTGGGGAGGTCACAAAAAGTGATCGTGTGACCCTAGGATCCTGCAACGGTTGCAAAATATATACCAGTTGTCAAGTGCCCAACTTTTTATCACACGATAGTCATTGCTGCAAAGACCAGTCACAGTGTTTTCTTCAGTGCCGCTGTAATTTCAAACAGACGCTAAACGAATGGTTGTATGTCGAGGATTACCTATACTTACAAAAAAGTAAAAGGAGCCAACCAACCAACCATATCATGTTGGCCATTCTTCTTGGCTTGCCATGTCCTCTGGTGGTGCACTGAGGATTAGTGGCATCTGTAAAACTAACGAGTTGCAATATTAAAGGTCATCATTTTTCATTCACACAACGTAAGTTCTTCTTTCTTGCTTTTCAGTTCCCCTTTTCCATGAGATTTCAACCCAACTCCATTCTTGTCTATATGCTTCATCTCCCCCCACCCCCACTTCAAATTTCCATGCTCTTTTTCAATTCTTCCGCTTTTATTCCCTTCCATTTCTGGCAATGCTTCACTCCTTCAAAGGCAGGATTATAGTATACCCACATTTAAAAGAGAGCAGAAGTCTGAGATATAACTCAGGTCTCATACACTAAAGATCCTGTGATCTATTTCCATATGGATCAACAACACTACATCCCTTTTTGTGTAGTCCGAAAGCCTTCCACTTCTTAAATATACTTAAGCAAAGCCCATTTGGGGCTTTTTAAAAAACTTCGTAGAAGCATCTGTTTTTCCATGGCAACATCTAAAATAAGAAGGTGTCGTCCTGAACAATCTGGTGAGCATTTTCATGATTTTGGCCCAAACTGCTGCTGTTACATTTTTAAAGCTTTGTTTTAACTCTTCAAACAAAATTCCTTTTTCGGTTACTTATCCAAACATACTTATTCCACTCAGCAGATGGAAGACAGACTGGTATGTTCTCTTTTCCTAGAAGGGTGGTAGGAACGGAGAATGGAGAATTACTGCTGAAATCCTTTTCACTGGAAAGCTTTTAATTTTTTTGTCCTGCCATTTTCCTATTTTCCTCACAACAACCCTGTAGGGTGGCTGGGTTGAGAGTGACTGACCCAAAGTTCCCCAACCTGCTTTCAGGCCTAAGGCAGAATAGTAACATCAGCTGGTTTTGGTGCCTAAGGCAGGATTAGAACTCACCATCTCCTGATGATGGGCTCAAAGTCACCCAAGCTGGCTTTCGTGCCTAAGGTAGGATTAGAATTCACATGCTGCTGGGCCAGCATCTTAATCACTCCACCAAACCGGCTCCCTTTTGAGGTGGGGAAAGTCATTTGCATTTATATCTTCATAACAATCCACAACTTCTCGGATAACAATCATGCAGGGACAATACAATAAAGCAAAGGGCCATCATCAGAGCCTTTTGCTAAATTCCAAGGTAGAGAGATCAATTCAAAATGAAGAGGTTGGATAGCAGTGGTACCAGAACCAACAAGTTGATTCTGGACCTGCTTCTGTAGAAATACTCCCCAGGGATCTTCGCCTGACAACCCCAATTGGAACCAAAATTTCTGTTGCTAAACAAAATGGTTAAGTAAGTTACACCAACAATTATGACCTTTTTGGCCATGGCTGCTTAGCAAATCACTGCAGTTGTTAAACAAATCATATGGTAATTGAGCAAGTCTGGCTTCTCCCATTGACTTTGCTTATTGGAAGCTGGCTGGGAAGGTCATCCCTGACTCTGGGATTCTGAAATCATTGTAAATCCATGCCCATGTCCAAGTTCCTGGATTTTGCTCCTGAGACTCGTAGGGATGTCAATGGTCTTAAGTGTGCCATAAGTCTATATTTTTTTGTTTCAGAGCCAGTGTAACTTAAACGGATGGTTGTAAATCAAGGACTACCTCTATGGCATTTGAGGAATAACTTGTCTAAAACTTAACTTCTCCTGAATGGGCTCACTCTTGAAGTACATCTACTGATTTTTCCACCATTGGAGAAATAGAGAGGCTATTTTTTCTTTTTTGTTTATTAAATTTGTATGCCACCCACCTCGCTAAGGTTTATGCTGATAAAGTTTGTAAGAGAAGAGCATAATAGATTTTTCCTTCTAAGCAATCTCATGACACACTCAAGCATGATGTGATGTGTACAGTTGGGCTAAAGGTGTGGTGAGAATCCAACTGGGGACAGCAAGTAGCTATGGAGATTCTTAGTCATCTGGGTCGTGGTTGTCCCAAAGATGCTTTTCCAAAAGGCAACTAGACTTCCTTTGTTTTTTCTTTGAAAAATGTTTCTCTTCTCACCCAAAAAGCTTCTTCAGTTCCTCAGAAACTTTTTGGATGATAAGTGAAATGTTTTCAAAGCAAAAATACCCCAAGAGAATCCAGTTGCTTTTTTTGAAAAGCACCTTTGGGATGTGTTGAGAGCAAGGTGTTAATTTTTTTTTAAAAAAAAAAACTGGATGATTTGCTCCATGTGAAGGTGAAGGTGGACTAACCTGCTCTGTTTTGTTGTATTTCATCTTTAGCGTCTGGCCTTTCCTCTTCACCATCGACTCCCACCCAGGGAACCAAGCAGCCGCCATTTCCACTTGAATGCTACAGACACGAACCGGAAAGGCTAGAAACACGGATTCACACCCCCTCTTCTCCTCCAGATACTGGCCAAAGATTTGGCCTGCTTCTGGGGCAGGGGGCTGCCAAGCCGCCCTCTCCAACACCTGTCTGTTGTGTTACCTCAAAAATAGTAAGTACAGGTTCCTATTTTTGCAACTTGAGACTGATAGCACTTCTGAGAGTTCAAACATTGGCCACAATGTAGACTGATGACACTTTCAATTCTCCTACTCTGGAGAGAAATATTGTTGTTCCTAGTTTGGACAGACAAGAGAGGAATTAGGCTGAGAATCCATATTTTGCCAGCTGATGGATGCCATAGTAGAGGTCAACTAAAAAACAAGCCTTTTGACTTCAAAGTCTTTTGACTTTTGAGTGGAACCCATTGTGGGTCTACTTGAAAATAAATTCACTGAAACGTCAAAATAACCATGCAAAGGATTTCTGCGAGGTCTTCGGTGCTCTCTAAGTTTAGTTGTTTGCTTATAGATATTTCATTACCTAACAAAGAACGTCATTAGTATTAGCCAGTGTGGGATTTGATTTCTGATGATATGTCGTAGATGGGTAATGAAATGTCCGCAAACAAACAATTAACTTTAGAGAGCACCGAGGATTCCACAGTTCAACCCATATATTCTCTTCTGGAATATTTCCTTACTTGACGTGGCTTCACACGCAGAAGATGGAAGACCTAGATTTGCTGCAGATTTAATACTAGTTTAGTTTTACAAGTTCCTTGTGTGACACACAAATTCCTTGTGTGTCCAACCACACTTGGCCAATAAAGTATTCTATTCTATTCTATTCTATTCTATTCTATTCTATTCTATTCTATACAAAATGTTTGCCCATAAGAAACTGAACTTCTGTGTGATCACTTAACATTATGATCTTACTTGGTGATCCAACAGTCACAAATTAATCACAGATTTCTACAGCCCAGAAAACTAGCCTGTGATTGGTTAGATTGTTATTTAATGGGTCTGGTGAATGTTGATAATGTGAATGAATGTGTAGGTAGTCCTCAACTTGCAACCACAATTGAGCCCAACATTAAGCGAGACAGTGTTAATTGAATTTTGCTCCATTTTACAAGCTTTCTTGCCACAGTTTAGTAAATCATTGCAGTTGTTATGTTAATAACACAGTTAAGTGAATCTGGCTTTCCCATTGACTTTGCCCGTCAGAAGTTCCCAAATGGTGGTCACATGATCCCAGGACACTGCAGTCGTCATAATATGAGTCAATTGCCAAGTGTCTGAATTTTGATCACGTTACCATGGGGATGCTGCAATGGTCATAAGTGTGAAAAACAGTTATAAGTCACTTTCTCAGGGCCACGGTAACTTGGAACAGTCACTAAATGAACTGTTGTAAGTCAAAAACTATCTGTATGTAAAATGATAGTACCTGAGAACCACAGCTCATGGATATTTGGAGTCTAGGTATATAGCTAAGTGGATTCAACAAGGATTATACCCATAATTACATTTCAACTACAGATAGTCTTCAACTTACAATTAAGCCCAAATTTCTGTTGCTAGGTAAGGCATGTGTTAAACGTGTTGTGCCTCCTTTTATGACCTCTTTGTCATAATTAAGTGAATCACTTGTGTCATTAAGCAAAACTGGTTTCTCCCATTGACTTTGCTTGTTGGAGGCCAACTAGGAGGTTTACCAAATGGTGAACACATGACCCCAGGACAGTGCAGCTATCATAAATACCATGTGCCCAAATCATGTGACCATGTAGATGCTGCCAACCGTCCTAAAACTGATCATAAAATCACTTTTTTCAATGCTGTTGTAACTTTGGAAAGTCACTGAACAAGTGCTTGTAAGTAGAGGACTACCTGTAATTCTAGTGCATTGATTCATTACAGTATCGTGTTTCATCAGTGCACTGATGATGTTACCTAGTTGGGTAATTAAACATCCGCAATGAAAGCGCCATGCTCAGAAAGTACCAAAGATCCCTCATTTCAGCCTGAGCTATAAATATCCTCCTTTGTTCTTTCCTTGAGTGCTAGTATGATGAAATTTTTCTGTTCCATAGTGACACGTAAGAAAGGAAGTCAACAGGTAGGCAGAAGGTAGAGGTATTCACAGAATGTGATTAAAATGTCAATATGGCAATGGAAGGCCTGCTCATTTTTTTAAATGCATGAAGCCTTTTTGTGTAGAGACCATGATTTATAAGTGATTGTAGGATTCCAAACGTTTTTTTTAAAGTGTTTCTTCTTTTATGATTTTAGCAGTCCAAATCAAAAATTTAGCAGCACAGATGAATAATGGGGGGAATCTTTCATTTGCTAAAATTTACTTGCAGCTGAATAAAGTTCAAGACCCCCTCCCCAAAGCAAAGCTAAGAATTGATCGATATCAAATAGGCAGCAATTGTAAATATGAACAATCCTGTGGATGTGAGTGGGATCCTGTGGATCGTGACCTATCCTGTCCTCCAGTCCAGTTAGATGTTCAGCCCCAAAGGAAGTTTGCAGTGAGAACTTCTTAGTAAGGCGAGAAGATTTAGCATTCCATTTGTTCCTCCAAAAGCCAATCGTTATTTCTGGAGGGTCCATCTGAAGATAGCAAACTTATTTTGCCATGGGAAACTCAGCCCCTGTCCTTTAAAACTCTACTTATCACATCTTCCTCTGATTCCATAACTTGTTATTTTCTCAATTGCTTAAGATTGCTAGTGTGTCCCTGTTAAAGGGAGAGCCGGTCTAATGCCTTGCAAAATGTTTTGCAGTGTTTATTCAATATTTTCTCAACAGTGGCGGCTTTTGAGATGTGTAAATTTCAATTCTGGGAGTTGGAAGCCCACAGATCTTAAAGCTGCCCAGGTTGAGCAAAAACTGGTTTATGTTACAACTTAATTCCTACAATGGGAAAAGCTTTTCTCTCCTGTAGGCTAAGGGGGCTGCTAAAATTGAACCCTTTATCTTTAAGTCCACCAAGGAAATAGGATTTTTAGCAGCTATAAAATGGCTTGAGTTTTCATTTTCCCTCCCCCTCGGGAAAAGGCTCAAGATGGGTGCGGCATGGTCATGGTTAAAAAAGAAAAATTCAACCGGGGGTGTGACATTAGGCTTTAAGGTAAAAACTTAAATCTCTGATTTATGCATATCCCTAAATCTCAAGGACTTCAATATTTATGGGTTAAGCTTCCTCCTTTCCTCCATGCCTGGGATTTTTAGAGTACTCCAGGCTAAGACATGATTGTGTTCTTTGGGCTTATGAACTATGTGAATGTGGCCATTGCTATTGCTTCGTGGTTTAGTGTGTTGCTCGTGTCCTTAAAACTAGATTAGCATAGTGTGTACACATAAGCATTACAAGTAGTCCCCAGCATATAACCATAATAGAATCTGTCCATTATAGCTATTAGTCACATGAGTTGTGGTTTGTTGTTTTTTTTTAGTGGTAGCTGTTAAGCAAACACTCTGGTGGTTAAGCAAATGAATGACTTGCTATGGGAGTGGTTTTGCCAAAAATGAAGTGCATGGTGTTCAGCAAAACCATCATAAAACATGGTCAAGGTGGCTGAGGTATTTTGCAAACAGCGACAAATATGGCTGTGTTGCGGAGTGCTCAAAAGTTTGGTCACATGACTATGAAGGGGCCCCAACCATCGTAACTTCCAGTCTCCTTTTGGGGAATTGGTGGTAAGTTGAGGGCTGTCTGTATCTAAATTTTATGTAGCTCTCATAGTCTCATTAAAATTGCAAACTATCCAATTGTTTCAGCACCAACAGGGTTTCTTAACATATGAGGTTGAAATCTGGGTGGCTCTGTGGATGAGAGTTCCTTGTATGAATATTGTTATAGTGTTTCACCTGTACCCCCTGTGAAATAAAAAAAAAACACTGGAGTTTTTCTTTCTTAGAATTAAGTTTCATAAATTCACTGCAATGTCCATATAGCCTGGGTTTGCATGCAGTTACAAATGGTCTTACATTCCTTCCCTCCCTCCACCTTTAGCCAGCTTTCGGAGAATGAAGACTAACATTAAGAGAGAGAGAGAGAGAGAGAGAGAGAGAGAGAGAGAGAGAGAGAGTTAATGATTCTTATTTAACTGAGAATACAGAGGTTACACTGAAATAATTTATCAAGGAGATTACAAGCGTTTCTTGCAAATCCCTGCATACCGAATTAAACTAGGTTGGCCTTATCAGGGCTGCCCAAATCCAGATCACCATTAAGATGTGGACCGGCACTGGCCACAGTATGCCAGAAACCAGTCTGCGCAAACAAGCGAAGCCCCATCCGCAAGGATGCAGGCAGCACACGAAACCACGCCCCCTCTAATCGGGAAAACCTCTCTCCCCAGAACCTGTCCTGGTGCCCAAAAGGTTAGGGCCTGCTGCTGTAGGCCACTAGATTAACCAAATTCTTCCATGCCTTAATAGTTGAAAGAAAACAAATAAGAGGTTTAGAGACTGGCTGCCCCTCTTCCCCCCAACCCTGGGATGTTTGATTCTTCTACAAAAATAGGTGTTATATGTAAATATTATTTGTTCCCAAGGTCCAAAGATTTTCTTAGTTCCAAAGTGGCTGCTATGAAAACAGTGGAGTTACCTCACCAATCTGGGGGAAGGGAGGGGTCTTTTCACTAGCCTTGCGGATTGCAAACCCTGTCTGCAGCTTCAAGCACCCAGCAGGGTCCTTTTGGGCCACAGAAACCTCAGAAATTCTCTAACTAAACAAATAGCTGGGTTTTTTTTAAAAAAAAACCTGCCCTTTTAGCCCAGAGGTGGTAAATTGCTCAGTCTGCCTGTTCAATTTGCCTGCCTTTTGAATAGCTCATCATTTCCTCTGAATTTCTGAAAATAGCAAAAGAAAAAAAAAAGTACAGTTGGTTTTTCAGCTGAGTTGTATTCCCTCCTACTCACAAAACAAACATTTCCCTGCCTTTGCACCTTGTAGAGTTCTCTCATTCGTCCTGCAGGACTAAGGGTGAGAAAGCATGTGAAGGTTAAATATGAAAGGGATTGTTTTGTACTTTTAAACGCATTTTCATGTGATGGCATAATAAAAGTCTCCCCCTAAATATGCAGCCCAGTGAAACAGCTGCCCCTACTCCTGAAAGGAGAAAAATGTATTTTAAAGAAAAGAGATTGCAGGGTTGATTTTAAGGTTTATAGTATTCATCCAGCCACTGATGACTTGTGCAGATATTTTTTTGTGATTCATACACTCTATATTTTATGTTCGGGTAAAAATCACATAAAAAGGGGGATACATTAATTGCAGGCTGGAATTTCATGACTGTACTATCATGTTTTTTCAACCTTGGCAACTTTAAGATGTGTGGACTTCAACTCCCAAAATTCCCCAGGCAGCATGCCTAGAATTCAATTCCCAGTATTCCCCAATATGCATGGACCAATTCCCAGAATTTCCCAACTATTATGCTTGCAGGGAAATTATGAACATTGAAGTCCACATATCTGAAAATCACTAAAGTGGAAAGACTACTGTTCCAAACCATCTTTGCAATGGTTTATTGAACAAATTACAAATAGTATTCATCCATTACAGAGAGCCCTAAAATATAATTTATCATAGCAAGTTCATAGAAACATAGTAAGCTAAAAGTCTAGCAAACTACTGTATAGAGCAGGGGTCGGCAACCTTAAACACTCAAAGAACCAATAAGGTCCTAACCGGAAGCCCCACGTTCAATTCTGGAGCTGACCGGAAGTCTGGTTTCCCCACCATAGAGTCTCCTGCCAGTGCAGCGTACATTTTCCTCTACCTGTCCTAACTGAAAGCCCTATCAATTGTGGAGCTGACTGGAAAACCCACCCCTTGCCATAGAATCTCTTCCTGGCACACCCTGCTTCCCCCCCCCCCAAATCAGGAAGCTCCTCTCAAAATTGTAGTGCCGACTGGCAAAAGGGAGCCGCAGCAGAGGGATGAAAGAGCCACATGTGGCTCCGGAGCTGCGGATTGCTTAGCCCTGGTATAGATAAGGAAAGAAAAGAATTTGGATTACTTTATCCAGTTATTCAATAGAATACTTGGCAACATGTTAATAACAAAAACCTACATTGTAAGCCATCTAGAATCCCTTGAAGCATGTAGCATATAGATTTTAGTAAGTTAATTAATTGTAATTAATTAGATTAAAGGGACAGCATGAAAGTCAGGTCTCTAGTGATTAAAAAAAACCATGATCAGTGAAGTCATTAGAGCTGGGAGCAAAAGTTCATTTGGATAGCATAAAAAGGAAATAAATATAAATGGACTTTTCCTGTTTCGGAATTAAATCTGTGCAGAATATTCTCTATTGCTTGGTTGGTCCATCAGGCTGATTGATTTGATTTATATCACATCTTTATTATTTTTACAAATAACTCAAGGTTGCAAAATATATCAAACATACCTTTCCCCACAGTAACAACCCTGCGAGATGGGCCAAGAGAGGGGAACTGGTTCAAAGTCACCTCAATTGGTTTCACAGCTAAGGCAGAACTATACCTCACAGTCTCCTGGTTTATAGCCTGGTGCCTGAATCACTAGATCAAATCTATTGGCTTACTAGCCGATAAACCAGCATTGCCTGGGTATTTATTTATATTGGGAAAATGTCTGGACCAAAGGTAATTTCTAATGTTGGATCTTCCCCCTTACTAGAGGGAGCCCCCTTGTGGAGTACTGTGAAGCCATTACCATAGCAATTCCACTGCACTGTACAATAGAAGCCAGAATGGCAGTGTGGCACAACAGGCTGTAACTTAACAGAACAAACACCCCAAGGGGTTTTAGGGCTGTCTTACCCCCACAATATTTTTTTCCCCAGAGGATAAGTCATCCATGTACCAAGTTTGGTTGAAATTGCTTGAGGCATTCCAGAGTTATGCTGGAACACACACACACACACACACACACACACACACACACACACACACTAACGTTAACTGCTATTCTGTCTACCTGATATGGGCTATCTGTATAATAAGTATATATGTACAGTATGCCCTTATCATCAGTATGCCCTTATCATCAGTATATGCTACATTGAAATACGTTTCTGTGTGCACACACTCACATATTTTCAGAGAGATTGTCCTAACCCAGAGATGGTGAAGGCTCACTGATTTTGATTTTTCTTAACCACCATGTCCCAGATCTTAACTAGGTTGCCTGGAGAACAGAAAGCATCAATGAGATTTGCGGGAAAGGAGAAGAGGAAAAGAAAAAGAAGGTGTAACAAGCCAGCTTTAGCTGTTGGAAAATCAAATTCTTTAAGGAAGCTGATTCATCATAAAGAGGGAGGAAGCTTCAGTTAAGACTTGGAAAATGTATTTTCTGCTTGAGTATTATTTTGAACTCAAAGTAGTTATTAATTCCAATTCATCACTGTCATACTTTCATTTGAAACTAGAGAAATTGAATGAGCAGCTCTACTTGCAAACAGTAAAAATGCCTTGCAAACTTCTTCATCAGTAATAGGTAGTTGGCTTATAACCATTCATTCAGTAGCTGTTCAGAGTTAAAACAGCACTGAAAAAAAGGGATTTATGACCAGGCTTCACACTTACGATCATCACAGCACACCAAAGATTATATGATCCAAATTCAAGCACTTGGCATGTATTTATGTCAGTTGCAGCATCCCAGAATCATGCGATCATCCTTTGCAACCTTCCCAGCCAATTTTTGAAAAGCAAAGTCAATGGGAGAAGCCAGATTTGCTTAAAGATATGGGATTTACTTAAAAACTACAGTGATTCACTGAACAACCATGGCAAAAAAGTTATAAAATCAAACTGATTTAAAGTTGTTTACCTTATCCTATGAATTAATACAATTGTTCCTTGACTTTAAAGAATTTTTAATTGGATATCAAGATTATTGCTTTACAGCTGTTTCTGAAACCCTTAAAATAGATTGCTCTTTTAAAACTCCTAAAAGTTATTTTAGTTGTTTTTATTATTTTATTCTAACTTACTGGGGGTTCCCTAAGCGACATTTGGAAATATGGGTTGTAAAATATCCAAAATAGAATCCATAAAAGGCACAGAAATCAGGGAAATGATCATATCATTATAAATCTTACTGTGATGTCTACCAGGAGGAGGAAAAGATGCTTTATAATGTCAGAAATACTTATTGTGTACTCTTTAATCACTCTCTATTCATATTTTCTTAATTCATATAGAGCAGAGATGGGCAATTACAGCAACTTTACAACCTGTGGACTTCAACTCCCAGAATCCCTGAGCCAGTTGGCTCAGAAATTCTGGGAGTTGAAGTCCATAGGTCATAAACTGACTACATTCAATGTTGAGTTAGAATCAATCATCTTGAAAACAGGCTGTTCCAATATTCTGGAAATGTACCCTTTGGGAACAGTCAAAATAGATCCTCGCCATCCAAAATAATCATTTTGACCTTGAAATAAGGTATTTTAAGCATGAAACATTTCAAATTCTTAACATTCTCTGTACCCTTTTCAGAAGTGTGATCAGTGTTCTTCAACAGGGATTTTGCACAATTATGCTGAATGAAGGATTACTTGTTCTAACATAATCTCTGAACAGATAATTCCATAGTGTCTTGCAAATACATCTGATGAATAAGCTACTATTCTCCTTCTTTTCTCCACTTCCCCTTCCCATGCTGCTTCTGGTTCATTCTATGTGTTGTACAAGTATTTTAATCTGCTTAACAACCACATAATTCACTTAACAACTGCAGTGATTTGCTTAACTATTGCAAGAAAGGTTTCAAAATGGGGCAAAACTCATTTAATAAATTGCCTTGCTTAGCAATGGAATTTTTTTTTTTGCTCAATTATGGTCGTAAGTCAAGGACCACTTGTACTTAATTAAATACAGAAAACTAATTGAGCCACTATGGCTTGAAACCATGGCTTATGGCCTACATAATGTGAATTCAGCACTTTGTTCAAGAAACTATGGTTAAACTATGGAATAGCACAACTTGGGGAACCAATCTCTATCTCTTCTTGCTGATAAATTGCAAAAATAAAAGCATTAAAAGCATTTTTTTTTCAGAAATAGACCTAAATAAATTTAAGATTTTCTGAGAACAATTTCTCCCTGCTAATGTGTTAACAATCTGATTCAGGAAGGGCAGATGTCAGAGTTTCCCATGATGCTGGCTTTGCATGAACACACAAGAGCTAAACAAGGTTCCATCTGGTTAATAGTTGGGGATGATCAGGAGTTCCCAGAACTAATGATAGTGCTTTCTCCCCCCTCCCCAAGTAGGTATCATTGCAGTTAATATTCAACAATTTAGCTAAGATTCCTGCTTTACTTGAATTTTTGATGATTTCCAAATGTTAGAATTATAATTTCCACTGCTGTAGATATATTTGCTAATTTAGACATAGAGACAGAATTCAGATCCACAGGACTGCTTGGGGGAAGTAAATAATCATCCACCCTCTTTCCGATTGCTATACTATTCCATTATGAAAGCAACTTCTAAATTTCAGGATTTGTACATGTAGATACACATAAATAGTGATTTGTTGGTCAGGCTTAAGCCTAATCTATTCAGAAATAAAACAAAGTCAATGGATAGTATTACTAGAGGATGGAAACATCAGAGACCCTGAAAAACTGAGAGTTTGAAAGAGGAGAAAAAACTTGAATTCAAGAACCAGTAAGTTTTCAATTTGGCTAGAAGGGAGAAATGGCTTCATAGTAGATTTGAAGTTTTTTATTGTTGGAATTTGAACTATCACAATTTAAATCATGAGATAAGAACTGGAGTGGAAACTTAACCTTTGCAAAACCATAATTGTGGCATATGATACCTTCACAAATGGTGGGAAAAGTACCTTTTATGACTGTTTGGGAATTAAGATTGGTGTGGGTGATTGCATTTAAATGGGAATTCCTTCAGCCTTTAACCTGCCAAGCTTATAAAAAATTGATTTTTCTATTTTTTTTTAAATAGATGTGCAGGTGGTCCTCAAAATATGACTATAATTGGAACCAGAATTTCCATTGCTAAGCAAGGCAATTGCTAAATGAGTTTTATTATCTTTTTTTGCCACAGTTGTTAAGTGAATCCCGCTTACTGATTGGCTTTGCTTGTCAGAAGCTGGGTGGGAAGGTTGAAAATGGCAATCATGTGACCCAGAAGTGGGTTGCTCCCGGTTTGGCTCAGATTGGCTGAACCAGTAGTGGCGGCAGTGGGAGCCTCAGTTCACCTGCCCGGATGCTTCTGCGCATGCACGAGCATGAGTGAACCAGTAGCGCTGGATTTTGAAACCCACCTCTGATGTGACCGTTCTGTAGCATGCTGGAACCGTCATAAATACATACTGGTTGCCAAGCGCCTGAACTTTAATCATGTGACCATGGGGATGCTGCAGCGGTTGTAAGTTACAGGACGGGTCATAAGTTTTTTTTCCCAGTGCCATTATAACTTTAAGGGGTTGTTAAATTAATTGTTGTAAATCAAGGATTATCTGTAAGAGAAAGCTTGGTTGCCCATTCAAAGTTATGATGCCCCATGGGTGTAGTTGCAACAGTGAAGCAAACTATATCATTAGTGCATTCTTGTCACGATGATTCATGATGTCATTTTTGTCTACTGTGTACAGATATCAACATAGCAAGGACACATTTTAAGCAGGATGTTGGAAACGGCTGTCTTTTCTGTTTTGGGCTAAGTTCAATTTTTAGTTAGTGGGTTTTTTTTCTGAATAAAAAGGACAACTATTAGTATTGCTTTATTCAATGTTTTGGCCATGATTTCTCTCAAAACGCTTGAATAATTGTACGCTATGCAGGCTGCCTAGCTGTGACAAGGTTCTTGGGCTTCTACCTAGCCTGATTAATATATAACCGCTGGATTTAGTCAAAACATTTGCTTTTTTTATCTCCTGGCTTGAGAATGTGCAAGTGTTGAAATGAAAATTGTGTTTTTGGGACAGCAACGTTTCCAGTCCTTGGAAACCAAAACGTTGAATAAAGCAATACCAATAGATTAGACCATTGCTTTTGCAATTATATGAAAGCAATATAAATTGAGTGTTCCTGTCTCTGTTTTGAGATTATGTTGAATCTCTGGTGCTCAATAGATGAACAAATAGTTGTTGGTTTACAATTGATCATTTAGTGACTGTTTAAAGTTACGACTGACCACCCAAGGAATACCTACAACTCTGTTTCAAAGGTCTGATGGCTGCCCCATCATATGATTGCATTTGAGGGCTTAGCAACCAGCCCATGTATACAGCTGTTCACAGCATTTTGCAGTCATATTAATGCAATTTACAACACTTTTAGACAGAAAGTGGTTTTTCTCTTTCTGGCAAAAAAAACATTAATGGATTGTTTAACAACTATCATGTTTGCTTAGCCACCACTGTGTTTGTTTAATGACCACCAGAAAGAAAGTTGCAGAATTGGGCATGGTCACGTGATATGCTTAATGACTGGCACAACTGGGCTCAATTAGGGTCATGATTGTTGTAAGTTGAGGATCTCATTCACTCCGATGTCTCTTTTCGTGGCCATTCTTGCACAACTAGATGTTTCTGAAATTTCGAGAGCATGACATGGGCACTCTCAGAAAATGGAGATTGTGGCCAAATCTCAGTATGTCTGTTTGAAACTCATGAGGTTGCTCGCCATTACTTCTGTGTCTTGTTTTTTTCCCCTGGGTAGATGGGCTCATTTCTAAATCAAGCCAATCTTACCTCCATTGTTTCAGTTGTTCGTTCTTAAGAAAATAATATAGAGACAACTCAGAGGCATTCTTGGAAATAAGAGTGAGTTCCCCTAAGTCAAGGTATACTAGCATTTTAAGAATTCTAGAAACTAAAGTTCAAAAGTTTTGTTGGGGAGCGAATAGAGCATTGTCTTTGTCATCCAATAGCAATGGCCAATATTCCTTACAGGGAGTAGGAATGGGACAATTTCATTCAGTTTGCCTTTGGATATAGGTTTACTAGACTGCATTTATAAAATTTAAAGGCAAACTTGTAATGTGGCTATATATTGTATGTAATATTATGTTTATTTATTTAATGCCACATACCTCACTGGTGTAAGGGACACAGTGGCTCAGGGGCTAATACACTGACCTTGTCAATCAGAAAGGTGGGCAGTTCAAATCCCTAGCGCTGCGTAACGGAGTGAGTTCCAGTTACTTGTCCCAGCTTCTGCCAACCTAGCAGTTCGAAAGCATGTAAAAATAAAAGTAGAAAAATAGAGGCCACCTTTGGTGGGAAGGTAACAGTGTTTTCTGTGCGCCTTCAGCATTTAGTCATGCCAGCCACATGACCACAGAGATGTCTTCGGCCACCGATGGCTCTTCGGCTTTGAAATGGAGATGAGCACCACTACTTAAGTGTCGGAAATGACTGGTACATATAGTATGTGCGAGGGGAACCTTTACTTTTTACTTGTGAAGCAATTATTTTGTTATTCACTTATTAGTTTTTAGCATGCTTTTATTTGGTTGACTAACAAATTTGATCAGAATCCTCCACATTTTATAACGCAATTTCCTGAATATTATGTATGGGGGAAACCCTCTAAACCCACAACCAGAAAGAATTATATCAGGAAAAACTGGTTGCAAAAAGACATTTCTTTTGTAATCTATCTTGGTATCTATATCTAAAAGATTTTTAGAATAAGGGTCTTGAGTTACTTCTAGATCAAGAGTTTAATTACTTTTGAGATAAAATCCAAAGTTTTGATATTGGTTTAATTACAGTTCACATTCCTATATTGCAACCACATTCTATTTTTTTAAAAATCTCATTCATATTACCTTAAGCAATCTTTGGCTGACACTAAGCTGTGGCTTTTTTCATCAGTATTCTGACTGAAAGTAACAGTTTCTATTAACTTTGCCCCCACACAAAAAAACCCACTGCTCTAAAAGTAAGTGCTAGTGAAATACAGATTTGAACTATTTTTGTTCTAAATGTATTATAAATGCTGTGCTTTCCTTTTATAAAATAGAATTTTCCATGACTAATGAAGTTCATAGAATGTCACAATATATTAATAGGTCTAAGAAGAATATTGTGACATAATAGAATTGCAAATACAGTATCAGATTCTGAAAATGCGACCATACTACAGAATATTTTTATTTGTGTATTTTTGGTGAATATTTAATATTCATTCTTATTAGTATTGCAATAATGAGAGACTATTTTTTTTTTGTCTTACATCTTCACATTCTGGATTGCTTTTTGTTCTAAACCAGTGTTTTTCAACGTTGGTACAGGTTGTCCTCGACTTACAACCATAATTAACCTCAAAATTTATATTTTTTAAACAAGACAATTAAGTGAATTTTGCCATTCTATGATTATTTTGCCATTGTTGTTAAGTGAATCCCTGCAGTTGTTAAATTATTAACACAATTGTTAAGTGACCTTGACTTCCCAATTGACTTTGTTTCTTAGAAGTTGCAAAAGGTGACCCAAGGACAATTTAACTGTCATATATTAAGCTGCAATAGCACTTAGACTTATATACCACTTCACAGTGCTTTACAGCCCTTTCTAAGCGGTTTACAGTCAGCACATCGACCCCAACAATCTGAGTCCTCGTTTTACTGACCTCAGAAGGACGGAAAGGCTGAGTCAACTTGGAGCTGGTCAGGATTGAACTCCTGGCAGTGGCTAGTTAGCCTGCAATGCTGCACTCTAACTACTGTGGACCACGGCTCCTACGTCATTTGCCAGGTGCCTGAATTTTGATCATGTGACTACAGGGATGCTATAATGGTTGTCTGAAAAACAGTTATAAGTTACTTTTCTCAGTGTCATTGTAACTTAGACTAGTCTCTAAATGAATGGTTGTAATGTATGGACTTCAACTCCTATAATTCTCCAATCAGCATACTAACTGGGAGATTCTGGGAGTTAAAGTCCACATATTTTAATTTTCCCAGGTTGAAAAACACTGTTCTGAACTATCTTTGCTATGGTTTATTGAACAAACCACAAGTAGTCCCCATCTACTAGTGAGCCATAAAATGACTTATAAACCATCAGGGCAAGTTCACATAAATATATTAAGCTGAAAGCCAACAAGGCACAGAGGTGAAAAGGAAAAAAAATGAATTACTTGAATAACATTCTTTGATAACATGTTAATAACAAAAATCCCACATTATAAGCCACCCAGAATCCCTTGAAGTATGCAACACATAGATTGTAGTTAATAATTCATGTAATTGGAATTAATTCAGCTAATGAGAGCAGCATGAAAATCATGTTTAGATACCAGTCAGCTCTCTGGTGCTTAAAAAAAAACAAAAACATGATCGATGGGGTCATTAGAGCGAAGAAGAAATAAGATGTATTTGAATAGCATTAAAAATGTAAATGGATGTTAATGGAGGACTTGTTTCAAAATTGCACACATACAGAATATTCAGAATATTCATATATGTTGTTCGGTAAGTTCATCAGGCTGAGGATGCATATGATCTAATGTCTTAAATGTAGCGATCCACTGCAGCCACCAGACATGACTAAACTTTTAAAGACAAGTTTTGCTTTTATTGGATTGTCTTTATCCATCTGATAGTGTTGGTAGGTCATGTAGCCCGTGCAAATGTTTGATTACATTACATTTTTCTTGGTTGAAATACAGTGCTTGGTGCTCTTTGAGCTTGGTTGTTTTCTTGCAGATTTTTCATTACTTAACTAGTAAGGCCATTGGTGGGGTTGCTCTCTGTTTAAGTACACGTGCAGGGGTAGGCAACTATGGCTCCTTTATGCTCTATGGACTCCAACTCCCAGAATTCCTGAGCCTGAGAATTGAAATCTACAGGTTGTAAAGAGGCCATAGCTGCCCACCCTTATTAGTGGCTTGCCTTGTCAGTGTTGGTGGGAATGTTGTTTTCTTCTTGGTAATTCCATGATTAGCCTATTATTTGCTGTTTGATTATTTAAGTTGACAGTTCCTTGATTGGGATACCGTTGCTAAGCCTTGGTTTCTTGGACTTAGCCACTGCTTGACATTTAAATGTTTTTCTAAAATGCAGGATAGACATCTAAGAGTTCTCACCATGAGGGAGATGTTTGTAAGAATTAAAAAAATAGGTACAAGATAATCTTCAACTTATGACTGATTGTTCAAAGTTATGATGAACGACCCCACAGCTACTTACAACCCAGATATAAAGTTTCTAGATTGGGCTATGTCCTCCCCCCGCCCCGCCACTCTTGGGGCCCATGATGGCTGCTCTATTCTCCTCCAGACATATGATCAGATTTTGGAACTTGGCAGTCAACCTACATTTACAGCTATAGCCACGTGATCACAATTTACCTCTTTTGCTGAAAATCAGTGCTTAATTTCTGGCAAAAGAATGCTCGCGTAGACAAGGGGTTTGGTTAATGACAGCAGCATTTGCCTAATGACTATAGCGATTTACTGAATGACTGCAGCAGAAAACATTGTAACATTGGGCGCAACCACATGGTGATACACTTAACAACCAGCATGATTTACAACTATAATTTCTGGCTCAATTATGGTCATAAATCGAAGACTACCTGTATTGTAACTAGTTTACATTCTAATTTTAAAAAAATTTGCCCTGGCTGCTTCCATTCTGTGAGCTCTGCCGCTGAGTGGTCCTTTAAAAACATCTTTCCTGTAGCCCAACAGGAGTTTGTTAGTGTCTGAGAATTGTGGAGCCCCTCTGTAAAAGGGGTGGCCAGATATGAAACAGTATCAGTATCTGGATGACTTGCAAGTCATCCACCATTTCTTTACCATTTGTTTAAAAATAGCAAGGAGCCCATGTCGTTTCAAACTCAACTTGGAACTGAGAATCTGGGAGAAAGCCAGGAGGGAGTTTTTTCATGTGAAATAATTAAAAACCTTAGCAATAAATTTCTGGTCTGTGCTAAACTGAGACCTGCCCAATTTTGTTCCTGGTGGTTCCAGCTGGTGGATCTTAAGATAGCTTAGGAAAAGCAAAGCCTGTATTGCAAGGTAGAAGGACAAACAACTGCAACCATTTGAAAATTGGTGCCAATAAATAAAAATGGCCAAATCGGCCAAAGAGCTCCTTCTTTAAGTTCCTTCTTCTATCCATGCAACCTTTCAGAATGGCAAGGCTGCATCTGAACACCCGTGCTTAAGTTCTGATAAGTGAAAATAAGTACATTTAATTAAGATTTTCATGTGTGTTTTAATTGGAGACTGGTTGAATTAAAGCAGTTGAAATCTCATGGGTAGGAATCCTTCAAGATTTGTATTCTTCGCATGGTGGCTCATTTGAAAGCACTATGTTCTGCATTCAAGGAGGTTGGTAAACTGCTATTGTGTCAGTTGCCACCCAGCATAGGAGCAAAGAGGAAACAGATTTTGAGTATACAAATGTTGCCACTGAGGTTCAGGGGCTTTAAGCCTTGCAAAAAAACAAACTTCCTTACAGTCCAACAGTAAGGAAAAATTAAAAAGAATCTGGCTAAATAATGTAATCACAGTGAATTAATATTGTTAAAAATGAACAAATTACACAGGTATAACTGGACAGTCACATTATCAATCCAGGATTAGTTTTTATTGTTGCAAAGCCATTATTGACAAATCAGGTTTATAATGTTATGAGAGTTACATACAGTGATTATTAGTTATCTGCATGAAGAAACTACAAAATAACATAAAGTGAATATAAATAGACTTCCCTTTGTTCTTGGGGAAAAAAAGATTGACCAGGCAATCATCTGATTTCTTGTATCTCTAAAGACATTTTGTTATGACCTGGAAAAAATCCACTTTCATGAATCAAAGTGCTAGAGGGGGTATGCAGCCTAATATTCTCCAGATGTTCTAGATTATAATTATAACTCCGATAATTCAATGCTGGCAGCACAATGGAACTAAAATATCAAGTATCGGAAGGAGACAGATTACTTCAAAGTAAATATTACTGAGTGGACTGGTGGTGCTGATGCTTAAATAAAGATTGCCATTGGTTGAGTAGGCTTTCATCGGGATTTGTTTATAGCTCTGATATTCTGCAAACTCAAGGCAGTGGCCACAACCTGTGCAATTGAAAGTCTGTCTCTTTTGGTGTTGATTCACTCACATGCCCACAGTGCCATTGCATCAACCTATTTTGATGGGAATCATTTTAGGATTGCATTTTCAAACATGACGGAGAGACTGATAATAAAAATAAGCAGGAGCAAAGAAACAATGACAGGAAAATAGAATCAGACACTCTTTTGCATATTAATCAAATAATAGGGAGGCATTTTAATAATGAAAAACTGTCAATGCATGAGTAATCTTTGACATGGCTACAATTGGGACAAGCTTCCATCACGAAGCGGTGCAGTCATTAAATGAGACACACATGAATTTACATCCTTCTTTTTCCATTCAGTCATTGTGAATCTGGCTTTTCCTATTCACTTTGCTTGTTGGAAGCCGCCTTGCAAAGTAGCAAATGGTGATCACAAGACCGAAGACACTGCAACCTTTGTAAATTCATATCGATTGCCAAGCATCTAAATTTTGATCGTGTGGTCAGAGGGATGCTGTAGGTTTTAAGAATGAAGACAGACTGACTGTAAGTCACTTTTTTCAGCATCATTGTAACTTCATTTCATTAAATAAATAATCATAAGGGCTACCTGTATAAAACTTAACTTTAAAACAAATGCTCTGAATTTCTTACAAGGAACATTTATTAGAATTACTGGTATGCAAAGAAAGATTTTTTTTTGATTCTTCAACAATTGTTCGGTTTTAATGGAATATATAAAGTAGAAGAAGTTAAAATTGAATAGGGGAAAATATTTATGGATAATCCGGAAATGGATGAGTTTTATATGATTCGGGAGGCTGATGAAAGTTTTAAATAAGGTTAAAATAAGATTAATTTCTTAATGATATCCATGATTTATTAATAATTTTGAGCAGTGCTTAAATATCTTAATGTGTTTTAGAATTAGTCATCAGTATTTTTAGGATATAAAAGTATTAAGTACTATTTTTTGAAATAAGTAAAACATTTTCAAAAATTGTGATAAGCCATAGGGTAATTTACTTAGCTTTAGCTTAGTAAATACACACATTGGGGTATTTTGTACAAATCTCAAGTGTGCTGGCTTAGTCAAGGCACAGCTTAGTGCAATGTTTTTCAACATTGGCAACTTTAAACCCTTGCTGGCTGGGAATTTCAGGCGCTGAAATCCACACATCTTAAAACTTGGCAAGGTTGAAAACCATAGCATAGTGAAATAACTGAATCCAGCCTTTGTGTGTATATTACCTATTAAGTCAAAAGGTGAAGTGGTAGATATAGTTCCAGTGACACGATATCAACATACAGATTATCTCTCTCTTTACAGATGCTAAAATTCTGGATAAGCATGCTTTGTATAAAATATCTATGTACTCCTAAAACTCTCATATTTGTAACCATTTAGTGGGTGAACTATTGCATCATAGGGCAAATTTTTTTGAACCACTTCAAACGGATTAATTTATTTTAAGTACCTTTTCTCAGTATTTTAGAGTAATGCCATTTTGAAGGAGTTGTGTAATCTTGTCAAGAAATATCTCTCTCAACAGGGCACAGGTTATCTATGTTTGGGGCATGTATTGAAATATAGCTAGTACTGTATTGAAAGAATGGCAAATTCAACTTGGATTAAATTTGGGCAGAATCTTAGATTTTAGCAAGTAAGTGTAGTAGCTCAGAAACACCACCATATTGGGCAGTTTCCTCAGAAATTGGTCAGCACTTAATTCCATTTTATATAAAACCCGATTTGAAAATACTGAAGCCTGAAAACATAGCATTAATAGATTTGTAAAAAGAATGGATGCAGCTTTTAGTTTTAAAGCAAATTATAAGATTTATTTATTTGAAATGAGATGTTCTGTTTTCTTTATATAACAAGTTTGTTTTTGTACAGATTTTCCTTAAGGCTAAGATCTTTTCTTTACCCATGTCAGTTCATTGACTATTCAGAATTGAATAATGTGTAAATAATATGCAGTATTTATAAACTGTAGATTTGAACAGATTGGGTGTAGTGGTTAAGATGTCTGTTTGGAAATAATGGGTTGTAATCCTGCCTTAGACTTGAAGCTGTCATCTGGTTTTTAAGCCAGTTCCTTTCTCTCAGCCATTGGGAAGAAATAGACAGGGACAAACTACTTTTAGAAAAATTCTGCCAAGGGAACTGTAGGGATTCTTAATTACTAAGTATCAAATTGCTGTGGTGTCTACCTTTAGAAGTCCTTTAGTGCTATTAGAGATACTTAGAATTTGGCAATGATTTGGCAGGAAGAAAAGGAAACAATGGATACCATAAACCCAGGTAGATAAAAGGCAACATATCTTTGTTGCATGAAAAATAAAAATTAATGAGTGGGTAGAAATACCTGGAAAGTATCCAATGTTGTTCAGTACCAGGTGAATCTAAAGTCAAGGATTGTTTTTAATGATGTGTCACTCACTCTGGGAACCTCAATCTGAAAAAAAGTAGATTTAAGTATTAAAAACTAAAATAAGTAATGTCTAGGAACTTAGTTTGGGTGCTTAAAAACAGATATATGTGGATGCTTTAAGAACCATTGAAAGATAAAATGTTATTATTCCTATTCAGTGAAAATGAGAAAGAAAGATGATTAAAGCAGTATGCTGCAGTTCTTTTCTTATTTGCAGGAATGACAGTTCTGGATTTCAAAAATCCAGACTGCAGGTTGGCATCGGTCATAAGGAAAAATAAAATTCTTTGCTGCCAACTAGGGCTGTATACTGTGCTGTCTTGGTTCGTAAGTTGTAAGTTGAGCTGTTGACATTGGGTTTCAGGTATTGTACAGATACATCCATTGAGGTTATCACTAAACCTGGGAGCTCAGGCACTTATAAAGCAACAGGTGCTATAGAAATGATGTATTTGTGTAAACAGCAGCAGCAAAGTAATACATAGGTCCCACATATCCTCTGCTATACTGTTAGGACAACTGACCAATCTGTTAAACCTGCTTGCACATCCTGGCCTGTAGGAATAAATGGAATTATTCTAGTAAAATTAAGGCCCCTTTCTATAAGACAGTTTTGCAACGTTGCAAACTCTTCCCTCCAGGCAGGTGAATGGACATAGACAATACCAACGTCAGCTGATGGGGAGGGGAAGCGGGGCGGGGGAGAAGAGAACGGGCAATGCCTGGGGCCTCTATTCCCATCCCAGCAAAGGTGAGTGTTTTAGGGGAGGACCTTCCGCCTGCTCTGAAAGCGAAGGCAAAACGGGGCTTTTAGCTGGCTTGGCTGGCTGGCATCAGGAAGCGTCCCCTCCCCTCCTTTGAAGGTGGTAGCTGCCCTCCCCCCTCCAAGGTGCAAACCAAGCGGGGCCCGGCTGGAATGTTCCACTCAGGAGGGGAGGGCGAGAAAGAGGAGGGGGGTGTCTGGAGGTGGAATTTCAAACGCACCAACGTTCTCTCGGGATCTGTTAAGCTCCAACCGCCGCTCCGCGGAGGGCACCTCCGATGTTGCGGGAGATGGAGACGCAGCCAGCCCGCCCGCCCAGGCCTGGCGGGAAGGCCGGGGGATGGAACCGGTGGGGGGAGGCGGGGAAGCCCGCCTGGCTCCCTCCCTCCCTCCGTGATGCCCGGGCTCCTCCCCTCGCCCATTCCCCTTCCTGGAGCGCCCGTCCATCGAGCCCTCGCCGCCGCCTCCTCGCCTCACCCCGCCTCGCGTGGGCTCCTGCCGGGAATGCCGCGGCGGGTCCGTTGAGTCCTGAGCCTGGATGCCGCTGATTCCGCCGTCTCTCTCTTGTGTCTCCCTCCCCGCCCTCCTGCAGGCAGGGCCGCCTCACTCCCCGGCCGCTTCCGAAAGGATGCTGGAGAAACTGGAGCTCGAGGATGAAGGTAAGCCCTGCTGGGCTGCGGTGGGGATGGGGGAAATATGGGGGTGGGGGGAGAAAGCGGATCACAAGGTGATTGAGATACGCGGACGTGAGGAGGGGGGCTGCTGGCAGATGGGCCGCCCACTATGGTTATTGTGGTCTTTAATAATTATGCCCCGTTAGGATGGAAGGGGAGATCCGGAGGTAAGGCTGGGTCCACCCACCCACCAACTCCCGTCTTACATCTGTCGCATCAGGTGTAATTCTGTTGGTGGGGAAAATCTGGTGAAGTGGTCCTCACCCACCCACCCCTGCCCGCTCTGAAGCTGGACGATTTTGAGGGTCTGTCATAGAGCAGGTGGTCGGAATGGTGCAGGCGGATGTCTGTGTACAGTACCATCCATCAGTTTTCCCGTTGTAAGCACACTCGGGTGGGCTTCCCAAGAAGCCCCTAATTTTAAAGGTATTCTGGCTCAAGGGACCAGATGTTGGGTTGGAATTTGAATTGCTCTGGGGAGAAGAGATCAGTGAATGTGCTGATAAAAGGTGATTGTTAGGTGGAGTTAAAGATGTATCTTCATGTATATTGTATAAAGGGGACAATGAAAAAAATATAATTGTGACCACAAGGGTGCATCTTATAGTTCTATATCACTTCCCATCTAATACAGGTAGAATTCAACTAGCAACCACCATTGGGAACAGAATTTCTGTTGCTAAGCAAGGCAGTTGTGAGTCACACCCAATTTTATGATTTTTTTTTTGCTATAGTTATTAAATGAATCACACAGTCTTTACACAAATACAGCCACCTCCATTGACTTTGCTGCTTAAAAGCCTGCTAGGAAGATCACAAATTGCATAACTCCAGGATGCCAACCACCACCATAAATAGATGCTGTTGCCAAGTACCCAGATTTTGCTCAGATGACCATGGAAATGCTGCAGTGATCATAAATACAAAGACCAGTCATAAGTCACTTTTTACAGTGTCATTATAACTTTAAAGAGTTGCTAAATGAATAGCTGTAAGTCAAGCACTATATTGCAAACTGTAAAGCATGTAAACCTACCAGCTGCTAAGTTTCCATCTGCAGTAATTTCTTAAATAGGTGTAAGATGTTCAAATCATGGAGTGGGGACATTATGAAGAAATTATTTTCATACTATTTAACTTTTTTATATTCCATTCTATTTCATCTTATTCAATTTTTTTAAAAAAATCACAGGTTTTTTAGACCTCATCTGATTTGTTTACTGCTTCTGCGGTTTTTATGCTAGTCATTGACTAATTAACTACCTTGGTTGAACAGTACTCTTGGTTAAAAACTGTTAACTGTTTTCTGGCATTAATTTAACTTGCTAAAAGCCCTTTTAATTCCTTAAGCAATTTGTCTTTGAGGGATATGATGATCAGAAGAACACTGTTCCTTTTAGTGTGCAGTTGTGTCAATTTTCTGAAGTAATGTGAAAAAAAAACTGAGACTGGACAAAGGTAGAATAATTGTGTACGGTACTATAATGAGGAAGAGATAATTAAACAAACCTGGATGCAGAATTTATACCTCTCACTCCTTAGTTGTTCCCCAAGTCCCCTGAAACAGACCTACTTTCATAGAATAAGTATGTTTTATGCCTTGGGTTTACTGTAACCCTCTAAAAGTGTTTCCTCTCCATAAATCCTCATAGTGAATAGGCCTTTTTTCTTGAATGTACTTTAAACCAATGTCCTCCCTCTCCCATAAAAAGAGGCAACTTGCTTCATGCAGTTGCTAGATCATCTTCTGCATTCAGATCTTCTATGGCAAGATGACTTTTTGGGACAAGATGAGACAAAATTATTGAATCAAAATTATTTTTTTAAAAAGTAAAACATTTCTAATATTGAGTGTCAGATGTAACAGATTGCTATTATCCTCTAATGACATGCAATGTTCTGAATTGAGAGCCAGTGTATTAAATCATCTGATATACAAGATTTTTTCTCTATACTTTGTGTAGGCATTGTTGTTAGTTGCAAGTTGTATCTGACCCATCGCAACCCCATGGACAATGTTCCTCCAGGCCTTCCTGTCCATCCCTGGAGTCCATTTAAGCTCATGCCTACTGCTTCGGTGACTCCATCCAGCCACCTCATTCTCTGTCGTCCCCTCCTTCTTTTGCCCTCTATCTTTCTTGGCATTAAGCTCTTCTCCAGTGAGTCCTCCTTCTCATTAGGTGGCCAAAGTATAGGGTATAAGGAAGTATTCAGTTGCATCAAACATGTTATATTGGAATATCTTTTTTTAAAAGTATTGATTCTTTTATATGGTCCAGTTAAACATTGTTTACCAGATTGGAGAAGTAAAGAGGTGAAGGCTTAGATCACATTTCATACTAAGACATAATGTCTTTTACCATGGGTTAGCATGATGTGTGGTTCGTTCAGCCATTGGGACTGATTCAGCAAATCAAGGTTAACGCAAACACTAGCTTAGCATAATGTGTGGACTCAAACACTGAGTTGTTTTAAATTATTTGAAAGCATGAGGTGGGAGAGTCATATTGGAAAGTTAGAATGTTAATTAATTATATACAACTGGTTGTAGATCATTAATTTAACTACAACCAGTTGTATACACTAATTAACATTCATCCATTCATCATTGATGAATTTATAAACAAATCAGTTGCAATTGATTTGTACGGTCCTACTGACCTGTTTTATAACTGTATATTTTATTTCTTAAGAGTCATTTTGTAAAATAACTGGGAAAGATAAAATAGGGGTAGGTACTTTGTAACTTATTTGGATAGCAAATTATTCAAAGCATTAATGCTGAAACTCAAACTTTAAAGCATGAATTTTCTTAGTAACAAATATTAGCCATCTAATTCCATAAGAGTTGATATAATAGACTTAATAAAGATATATCATTAAAAGTCTGCATGATTTGAAGATCCAACCTCATGAATAATGCATTGCAGTAATCCTACCTGGAGTTTACGAGACAAGAGATCAACATGGGTAGTGAATGATATACTTGCTGTTCTCAAAAACAAAACTTGTCTTATAATGTAGAAGCTACATTCCTGTATGCACAGTCTAAAAATCTGTTTTTACTTTGAAATATATGTGTTAAAGTTAGGATAAACATAAATTTAGTGTAGAGCTGTTTGTAGTAATCAGTGAAATTTAATGCAAATAATATGATCTTTGAAATAAGATATAAATAATTGAAATCTCTTAAATATGTAACATGCAAGATTTATTTAAACAAAACATACATTATTTGAAACTCTGGAGACTTCAGAAGGTTTTCTTTGGATAAAGCTAGTTAATTTACTGGATTACACACACACACACACACACACACACAAACACACACACACACACACACTCACTCACTCACACTCTTAGGCCTAACTTTTTATTAGTTCATTTAACAAAGGATTTATTTTCTATTTTCCTTTGAAACATTTTAAGCCCCAAAAGTGATAAATAATGGTCAGAAACACAACTATAAATCAGAGTTATTTTCTTTTTCCACTTCATCCAACTGCTTGTTTAATAAGGAATCTTTTAAATTGCAAAGTAAATTCTGAAATTACATTCCTAAATTAACAGTAAGGAGTAAGACCTACTGGGCACAGTGAAACTGCTTTGGATAAATAAGCAAAATTTCTAAAGGAACTTTAGAAATTCCCTGTGCTAAAATTAATTTAAGTACATTTGGTTCCTAGACCACCTCCTGAAAGCTATTTCTGATGTTGGTTGACTGCTGCTTACTTGAGGAAGTTGTACACAGATCTCACTGTGGGATGACTATAGATGTCACACTCCAGTGGGCAATAAATCTATTAATTGAGGCAGGTGTTTGCTTTTATAAATTACATTTTCTGAGAAGCTAGACATTTTAAATCTTAATTTAGATTATTGCTTTACAAACAGTAAAATTATTGTAGTTGCTGCATTTTGAAATCATTTAGAATATTATAGAGTATTCATTAAATGATTATATTGAAGTATATAAAGTATACTATATGGACCTTGCCCTGAAAAGCCAACAGAAAAATACAAGGAATTTGGTGTTTTGTTGTCTCATTTAAATTTGATATAAGTGTGTTAAAAAAAGGGATATTGGTAGAATCCAAGTCTTAATGTACTTTTGCTGAAAATCTGTTTGTCATTCTAATTCCCACTGGTTAAGGGTAATTATTTTCGGTGAATAGAGAGACATTCCCTCAACTTTTGCCATTTCCAAATTTTATTTTAGAAATTGACTATAGTATTTTCCATTAAATAAGTGTCTTCCAATTATAATTTTTTCATAGAGCCATTTCAGGCTTTTTTAAAAATTTGGGAAAATTTGCTGGTGGTTTTTTTTTTTAAAGTGCTGGATTCAGGTTTAGGGAAATTTATTCATTTTCTAGCATTTATGTCCTTCTCCAGCTCAATCACAGATTTTGGATAACTCACAATGATACAAAACACAAAATCAACACTCAATTAAAACAATTCAGCTTCAGCAGTAAAAGATAACATTAAAAAACAGATTATAGTATTAGTGGCCCCATTTAACTGAAATGCCCAAAGAGCAGCATGACTTTTACAATCTTTTGGAAAACTAAAAATGTGGGCAAGCTAGTCACAAGAAACAATTGATTTCCTATGACTGAGGGCAGGCTCCTATGATAGAGCCTTACCTCTGTTTTGATCCCTACCTTCTTAATTCTCACAGCAGAAGCAAATCTTCATACCTTCTCAGCTTGCACATACACAATGGGAAGGCACCACATTGAAAAGACAGTCTTACCAATAACAAATTCCACTTTCCATAACAGTTCTTCTTGATAAAGTGGACTGACATGCAAAGGTCAGTTGGTGTTTATAGCTACCTCTGTTGGGGCTGTGCAACTTGAATTGGCTTCAGTGCTACTCTAGGTTTGTGTTGAAACACTGAGGGTCATATTCTAAAATTGTGTGGGGTTGAGAGATATTTTATCCTATTTTTGCATCTCTAACATCAGGGAGATCAACTTGACCATTTGATTTATATAGCGGAGGGTATGAAATTTGTCCCTATGAACACCTTAAGCAGAATACCATGTTATGCTTTCTTCAGAAAAGGTTTGCCACTACGGTAATTTCCGTGATTCTAAAACTGACACAGTGACATTTGAGAGATCATAAAGGGGAGAATAGTTAAAAGGTTAAGAGTAGAAATCATGAAAATGATATGTGAGTTACAGAGATAAAAGCCTGCTGCTTGGAAATAACAGAACTGTTGTGCACAGGCAGAGTCCTTTCATTCCATATCTCCCACGAAAAAATGCAGTAATCAGGCTGTTTTTTAGTCAATTGGAAAGCAGAGCCCATAAGCTTCCTGAATTTAACTGTATTAAATACAGTGAACAATGCATTTAAAAATGTGCCCTATTTTCTAATTGCATTATATTTTGCGCATAATGATACCTAATTTAGAGAAATCTGAAATTCACCTCATTTATTTTGATGATATTAAAATTCCTATATTTTAATATATCACATTGCCTTCTCATGGGGGGGAGGGGTGGAATTATCGTCCCAGTGATTTACAAAGTATAAGAACCATTTTAAAATTGTTAGGTAACAATAAAAATGATTTAATGATATAACAATGGTATGATTAAGAAAAGGGACTAATTTCATTACATTTTTATTCTGTTTTTAACTAAAATAATGATCAAAATGAGTAATTTTACAGCATTCCTTGAGCTTTCTGTTTTAATCTGTCTTGAGTAACTAACTTTGCTGCACTGTTGGCTTATATCCATTTCTCTTCCGGACACTTTTAAGAACAAGGAACAGTTAGTAGTATATAAAACAGCATTTATTCTTTGAGGTTTCCTTTTCTAACTTTGTAAGCAAAGACCACACAGGTTTGTTACTGGATATCATTTCTTTTGTTCAAAACGATGCAGATAAAATGGAATAAATTGTTGAAGGTAAGTTGAATGTAGTTTCGTCATGTAAAAATTGGGCTATAAATCCTTAAGTGAAATCAGACCTGTTTTTTTTTTCTATCACTCATTATTCCAGAAATCAATTTATAAGATATTATAAATTTATTCATTTCCTATATTTTTATAATGTGATCCTGTAAGGGGAGGAACAGGTTAGACCATGTTAGCAAAAGATCAGAGGGTCTCTGGTAGCACATTTTCCAAATAACAAATGTTATTAGAACACACAAGTTTTCATGAGCTGCTCCCTTCCTCTGGCTAGGGAACCAACATGGACAAGATGCTAAGGTTGAAAAACATTATGTACAGTCTTTGTATATTAGATAAATAGGAGAAAAAAGAAGGACTAGGGGTGACATGATAGCAGTGTTTCATCTAAGGGGCTGCCACAAAGGAGAGGGGGGATCAACCTATTCTCCAAAGCACCAGAATGCAGGACAAGGAACAATGGATGGAAACTAATCAAAGAGAGAAGCAAGCTAAATCTTTCTAATAGTGAAGAAAATTAGCCAGTGGAATAGCTTGCCTTCAGAAGTTGTGGGTGCTCCAACACTGGACTGGACAGCAATGTTCCCTCTAATTGTTTTTCAGTGTGAGCAGAAAAGTATAGTATTTGAGCGGCACATTTTCATGCCTGAGCATCTGAATTTTTTTCACAGATGTCACCTAAGACAACAACGAAATCAGTATTATTTGAAACTCAAAGTTATGTTTATTCAAGGTACCCGCTTAATTAAAAGTGTGATATAATGTCAGTATCACTTAACAACGGTCCTGCTTAGAACAACCAAAATGTTGGCTCAGAAACTCTGGCATTGAAGCATGCAAGTCTTAAAGCTGTCAGGTTACAAGACCTTTGCACCCCTAACCCTTTAGAAAAAAAAATCCCAAGGGTCTTCAAACCTGACAGCTTTAAGCCTTGTGGAGTTCAACTCCCAGAATTCCTCCTCCAGTCATGTTGGCTCAGGAACTCTAGCATTGAAGCATGCAAGTCTTAAAGCTGTCAAGTTACAAGACCTTTGCACCCCTAACCCTTTAGGAAAAAAAACCCCAGGGGTCTTCAAACCTGACAGCTTTAAGCCTTGTGGACTTCAACTCCCAGAATTCCTCCTCCAGTCATGTTACAGCAACGTCATCTGCATGGATCTGCTCCATCTTCGGGTTTTTTCACAGGGGGCAGGGCTGCCGCTGAAGATGCCAACGAGCCCCCGCCGCCACTAAATAGCTGCTGCCTCCTCCTCCTCCTCCAAAAGCACCAACATATTTGCTGCCCAGCGCTGCAGCCGAGGTGAAGCCTCCAAAGCTCCCGCAGGCGCCCCCGCCCATGGCAGCGGCGGCGGTGCCTCCCCCTCCGCTCGGAGCACCTCAGCTGGGCTCTGGGTTACCCCTGCCGCCGCCTCCACCTCCGCAGTTTTTCAGAAGCCATGAGGCCTTTTTCCCTGCCCCCCCTCCGCCACCTTCCTACTAGCTCCCGCGGCCAAATGGCTCCTCAAAAGCATGGCGGAGGAGGAAGGGGGAGGGGTAACACGGGGGCCAGCTCAGGTGCTCTGCGTGGAGCCTCCACACACAACCGGTGTGCTCCACAAACGTTCCTGCTCACTAGCTCAAAAGCGCCCTCGCTGTTTCTCCAGGCAGCCCTCGCCCCTCCGTCCAGCCGAAGGTCGCTCCTGGCCAAGCAGGCTCCCCGCAGCTGCTCAGAGGCTCGCTCTCCTCCTCGTGGCGCTGTGAAATCCTTGGGTGGCTCCCAGCTCCTCTGCAATACAGGCAGTCCTTGACTTAGCCTCCATGCAGAGCACCTGAGCTGGCCCCCGTGTTATCCCTCCCCCTTCCTCCTCCGCCATGCTTTTGAGGAGCCATTTGGCCGCGGGAGCTAGTAGGAAGGTGGCGGAGGGTGGGGAGCAGGGAAAAAGGCCTCATGGCTTCTGAACAACCGCGGAGGTGGAGGCAGCGGCAGGAGTAACCCAGAATCCAGCTGAGGTGCTCCGAGCGGAGGGGGAGGCGCTGCTGCCATGGGCGGGGGTGCCTGCGGGAGCTTTGGAGGCTTCACCTCGGCTGCAGCATTGGCGGCAAATCCGGCAGTGCTGTTGGAGGAGGAAGAGGCAGCAGCAGCTATTCCCCTCAGCTTCGGGAGCCTGTGGCAGAAATCACTGCGCGCAGTTTGAAACGGCTGCGCGGCGTTTTCTTGCCACGTGCGCAGCCGCGCACCTTAGAGGGAACAGTGCTGGACAGTCACTTGACTCAAATTGTATAGTGTCGCCTGCTTGAGCAGGGTGTTGGACAAGAAGACCTCCAAGGTCCTTTCCAGCTCTATTCTGATTGACTACCTGTACTCCCAAATAATTTGAACTTCTCTAGACTAGTCATATCCAGTTCCTACAACTGTTCTTCATATGTTTTAGTCTCCAGGCCTTTAATCATCCTAGTAATTGCTCTTCTCTGTACTTTTCCCAAAATCTCAACATATTTTTTGTAATGCGGTGATCAAAACTGGATGCAGTATTCCAGGTGTGGTCTTATTAAGGTTTTATGAAGCAATACTAACACTTTACGTGATTTTGATTCTGTGCTTCTGTTTATAGAACGAAGGATTGCATTGGTTTTTTTGGCTGCTGGCTCATATTTAAATTATCATCCACTAGGATTCCAGGGACTCACTCATAGTTACTGTTTTTGAGCCAGGTTTCGCCTAATGTGTACTTGAACCTTTGGGTTTGCTTCTTCAACTTACAATCATAATGCCATCCATTTATAACCAACATGTGGTTGTGTTGATTATAAAATGGGATACCCACATGACCAGCATGATTTAACAACCTTTTTTGCAGTGATCATTAACCCAATGGTTTGCTATGGGATGGTTTTGCCAAAAACCAGAAGCAAATGCTCGCTTTTGGCAAAACCATTGTAAAAGGCAGTCACGATCCTGCAAATGGTTATAAAAGCAAACCGAATGCTGAGCATCTAATATGCAGTTGTGTCTTTGAGGGAGTGGGGTGGGGTAAGAAATTACAGAACTGGATTTTAAGTATCCCAGAGAAGTCCACTGTAACTTCATACATGTATGCATACCTACACATTATACATAATAAGAGTTTGCATGGTTGCATATCATGTGTCTTTATAGTCATTCCATGTTCATTCTGTTTCGTTACTGTTTATGGCTGGAAGGAGAGAGGGAAGCATCATCTTAGAGCTTTTTATTAGCTGAAAAGGCACTTGATTCATTATGACAAGTTTTGATACAAATTCTTATATATATACAAGTATTCTTGGCTAATGACCATTTTTCCAGAAACCTTTTAAATTTGAATTAGGAAACTTATACTAGTTCTCAAAATTATGGCTTTGCACCATCCCATGATCTCACAATTGCCATTTGCAATCTTTACTGCACACATGACAAACAAAATCTCTTGGCATAAGCATTTATTATTGGGAAATGTTTTTTTTTAATGGAACTTTTCCATGTCTATGTTGAAGCGGTACAGCTTAATCTGTTATTTTTGTAGATAAAACTTTTAAATATTGTTTGGACTTCAATTATTTCCTATTTAGGTTATATGCTTCCCTTTTGATTTGATCCAAACCTGTGATAGGATGTAGTAGAGCAAAACAATAGCCAAAATTACTTAAGAAGGTTGAATTGGATTGGTATTTGAATGGAAGATAACCAAGAGAAACCAGAGTTGCTGGTTAAATTGTGAAGTAAAAAAATAATCTTGAAGAAAATTATTTCTCTAATGCAGGGAAACTGATAACTTGTCCATGTAGTTTGCAGAGAAAAAAAGTGATTTATGAGTGTTTTCATGCTTATGACTATTACAACATCCCCATGGCCACAATGAAAATTTGGATGATTAGCAACTGGCATGTATTATATTGGTTGCAGTGTTCCGGGGTTATGTGATCACTTTTTGCGACCTTCTAAGAAGCAAAACCATTGAAGACATAGATTAGGTTAGGTTAGGTTAGGTTAAGTTTATTTATAGGCCGCCCTTTTCCCTGAGGGGACTCAGGGCGGCTTACAACTTATATAGGAAGGGGAAACATACAAAGACATATAGGACAATACATAATTAAAAGAGTAAAGCAACATTCATTCAACATTCGGGCGGGGATGGAATATAATCTTTAACCCCAGGCCTGACGGGATAGCCAGATCTTGAGGGCTGTGCGGAAGGTCTGAAGGGTGGTGAGGGTACGAATCTCCACGGGGAGATCGTTCCAAAGGGTCGGAGCTGCTACTGAAAAGGCTCTCCTCCGCGTAGTTGCCAGTCGACACTGACTGGCAGATGGAACTCGGAGGAGGCCCAATCTATGCGATCTAATGGGTCGTGAGGAGGTAATTGGCAGGAGGCGGTCTCTCAAGTACCTAGATCCACTACCATGAAGGGCTTTGTAGGTGGTAAGTAGCACCTTGAAGCGCACCCGGAGATCAACAGGTAGCCAACGCAGCTCGCGGAGGATAGGTGTTATGTGGGCGAACCGAGGTGCACCCACAATCACTCGCGCGGCCACATTCTGGACTAGCTGAAGTCGCCGGATGCTCTTCAAGGGCAGCCCCATGTAGAGCACATTGCAGTATTCCAGCCTAGAGGTCACAAGGGCCCGAGTGACTGTTGTGAGAGCCTCCCGGTTCAGGTAGGGTCGCAACTGGCGCACCAAACGAACCTGGGCAAATGCCCCCCTGGTCACAGCCGACAGGTGGTAATCAAAAGTCAGCTGTGGATCCAGAAGGACTCCCAAGTTGCGAACCCTGTCTGAGGGGTGTAATATTTGACCCCCCAATCTGAGTGATGGAACACTGGCCAAATTATTGGGAGGAAAACACAACAGCCACTCGGTCTTTTCCGGGTTGAGTACAAGCTTGTTAGCCCTCATCCAGTCTCTAACGGCTTCCAGACGCCGGTTCATCACGTCCACCACTTCATTGAGTTGGCATGGGGCGGACAGATACAACTGCGTATCGTCCGCGTATTGGTGATATCTTATCCCATGCCTCCAAATGATCTCGCCCAGCGGTTTCATGTAGATGTTAAATAGTAGGGGGGACAGGACCGACCCCTGCGGCACCCCATATGTTAGGGGCCTAGGGGTCGATCTCTGCCCCCCGACCAACACCGACTGCGACCTGTCCGAGAGGTAGGAGGAGAATTACTGCAAAACAGTGCCACCCACTCCCACCTCCCGCAGTCGTCGCAGAAGGATACCATGGTCGATGGTATCGAAAGCCGCCGAGAGGTCAAGGAGAACTAAGATGGAGGCGTGGCCTCCATCCCTGGCTCTCCAGAGATCATCGGTCAATGCGACCAAAGCGGTTTCTGTGCTGTAACCAGGTCTGAAGCCGGACTGGAATGGGTCTAGGTAGCTGGTTTCCTCCAAGGACCGCTGAAGCTGGGAGGCCACCACCTTCTCAACAACAAAGGGAAGGTTGGAGACTGGACGGTAGTTGTTAAGGACGGCTGGATCCAGAGGTGGTTTCTTCAGGAGGGGTCTCACCACCGCCGCTTTAAGTGCGGTGGGGAAGTGCCCCTTCCGAAGAGAGGCGGTAATAACCGCCTGGATCCAGCCCCGTGCCACCTCTCCGCTGTTGGCAACCAGCCAGGAGGGGCAAGGGTCCAGTACACAAGTGGAGGCACTCACAGCTCTCATGGCCTTGTCCACGTCCCCTGGGGCAACATCCTGAAACTCAACCCAGTGATGGTCTACCGAATTATCCACCTGTGCCTCGGCTGGATCTGCAGAAGTGGAGTCCAAATCCGACCGAAACCGAGCAACTTTGTCCGCTAAGAACTGGACATAGTCTTCAGCCCTACCCTGCAAGGGGTCCCCCGTATCCCTCCCATAGTTAACATAGTTAACATAGTTAACTTCACCTAATAACTGTAGCAGGAAAAGTCATAAAATGGGACAAAACTCATTTAACAACTGTTTTGCTTACCAAAATAAAATTTGGGCTCACTTGTCATAAATTGAGGATTACCTATATAATCTTAACTGGGAAACAGAAAAGTATTGAAGAAGGCCATAATACATCACTTCCATATTACATTAAGCATAAGTACACAGAAATGAGTATGCTCATCAGGAAGTGAATTCAATTCAGTAGGATCTTTACCTTGTAAAATATTTGCAAAATATGAAAACCGTTTAAATTAAAATTCTGAGCATTGTCATAAAAATGCGCGGTGGGAGGGAATAATACAATACTTAATGCAGAATTTGGCCAGGTCATTGGATTAAAGATTTGCTTCAAATAAAGATGCAGACTGTTTCTAAGTTGACCATGATAATAGACACCAGTGAAATTAGAGGGCCAGCCTAGACCAGAAACTAGGATTAATTCCTTTGGGGTTGATGGTGGGTGAGATTCACTGTCAGAAGAGCAATACCATATACTATTATTATGCTGGAACTGGGTGTAGCTTCTGAACAATAGTTGAGGAATAGCCTAGGAAATACAACTCTGCAAATAATGCAGCAGCTTCTCAGTCTAGGACCCCAACATGGCCCTGAGCATGGCCACTGAGGCTACAAAGAATGAAGAAAAAAGAGGCCAGAGGCAGAAAGAAATAGTGTAGAGCAACTCTCAGAGATCTCATCATTAAGCCCTATTTGGAAAAAGGTTCCCAGGAAGGAGGGTGGAGGGAGGAAGATGGAATGCCATCCTTCTCTCACCACAACAGGAAAAAGGAAGTGCCAGTGATAAACTTACAGGCCCAAGTCCAAACAGTGGTGGTAGAACCCAATATTGTTTACAAACTGGTAACCTTAATGTTTGGATTACTGAAAGGCACAAGCTAAACAAGCTTACCCTTTGAGTCAAGAGGATCCAGCTACTGCAGACTGTTTTGGCCAAGTTGCTGAATATGGCACCTGGCATGGAATGCTGTGTATTTATTGAAGCAACCACATTGGCTTCCACTTTAATACTAAGCAGCATTAAAGATTGTGCCTATGATGCATAAGGTCATAAACATTTTAATACCAGGACATCTAATGGACAGTCTTTGCCATTGCAGAGCTGAAATTGTGTGCTGGGGATGGGGTGGGGTGAATTGCTGCTGCTGCTTTTACTTAGAGCTGCAGAATGTGTTACCTGACCTTGTACCTACTGAAAAAGTTTTCCTTGAAAGTTGTGAATTGTTTGTTGCAAATATTTCAGGTGCCAGCTGAGCATCTGATTGTACTCAGGCCTTCTCTGCTAATGTTAAAAAGTTACTGTTTTTGCTTCCATTTTTCTTCTCCTTCCCTGTTACCTTGAATATTTTCATATTGTTTTATATGTGAGTGCATGTGTGTATAATACTTTATAGTTATTTTGGATTTATGTGTTGTAATACTTTGCTTTCAGACTTAAGATGTTATCCACCATAAGGATGACATTTGCTTTAAGAATTGGATGTTACAATGCCCAATATGGTACATGAAGTAATGAGTATTTTATTAGAACATTACAAAAGAAAAATCTGCTATGATTTCACTCAGTTGTTTGGCATACCAAATATAACATATCATGGTTAAGGAGGAAAAATGAGGATTTATCCAGCCCATCAAGTAGAAGAATGTGGGTTAGACAGCATCACCACCGGATGGATTTGTAACTGGCTGACCAACCGCACTCAACATGTAGTTCTCAATGGAACTGCATCTACATGGAGGGAAGTATGCAGTGGAGTACCCCAAGGCTCTGTTTTAGGCCCAGTACTCTTCAACATCTTCATCAATGATTTGGATGAGGGAATAAATGGGGAACTCATCAAATTTGCAGATGACACCAAGCTGGCAGGAATAAGCCAACACTCCAGAAGACAGGCTTAAGATACAGAAGGATCTTGACAAACTTGAACATTGGGCACTATCTAATAAAATGAAATTCAATGGTGAAAAGAGTAAGATTCTACATTTAGGCAAGAAAAATGAAATGCACAGGTACAGAATAGGTGGTATCTTGCTCAATAGTAGTAACTGTGAGAAGAATCTTGAGTCCTAGTGGACAACCATTTAAATATGAGCTAGCAATGTGCAGCAGCTGCCAAAAAAGCCAACACAGTTCTAGGCTGCATAAACAGACAGATAGAATCAAGATCACGTGAAGGGTTAATACCACTTTATAATGTGTTGGTAAGGACACACTTGGAATACTGCATTTAGTTTTGGTCGCCACGATGTAGAAAAGATGTGGGGACTCTAGAAAGAGTGCAGAGAAGAGCAACAAAGATTATTAGGGGACTGGAGACTAAAACATATGAAGAACAGTTGCAGGACCTGGGTATGTCTAGTTTAATGAAAAGAAGGACTAGGGGAGACATGATAGCAGTCTTCCAATATCTCAGGGGTTGCCACAAAGAAGAGGGAATCAAGCTGTTCTCCAAAGCACCTGAGGGCAGGACAAGAAGCAATGGGTGGAAACTAATCAAGGAGAGAAGCAACTTAGAACTGAGGAGAAATTTCCTGACAGTTAGAACAATTAATCAGTGGAACAGCTTGCCAGAAGTTGTGAATGCCCCAACACTGGAAGTCTTTAAGAAGATGTTGGATAGCCATTTGTCTAAAATGGTATAGGGTTTCCTGCCTAGGCAGGGGGTTGGACTAGAAGATCTCAAGGTCCCTTTCAACTCTGCTATTGTATTAATTTAATATATAATTTTTTGTACTATATTTCAGCATTTTTTAAAGTAGAAAACCCAAAGTAATCAGTTATAATTATACTTGTATGATGAATCTGAAATATCTAAAAAAGATTATTACCCTTTACAAATTTAATGCAAATACATCTATTTGGCAAATAATATGCTATTACAGTATTTTACTTATTACTATGATTTTTATAGTCAAATTAATATAGCAAAGACTCAGTGTAAGACCTGTCTGTCTGTCTGTCTGTCTGTCTATTTATCTATTTATCTTTGTTTATGCTTCATGTTTTCACATAGTTTTGCTTTCATTAATGGGATAAGGACTTTTGAGGGGATAGCAAAAGCATAATATTTGATGTCTGGGAATTTACGGTTTTAATTTTTCAGATGGATTTTTCCTCTTCCAGGCAGCTTCTAGAGCTTGGTCTAGTTTCTAGAGCAGTGATAGCTAACTTTTTTCTCCTCATGTACCAAAATCATGTACACATGTGCCCACAACCATAATGCAATGGGCATTGCTCCTCGTGTGCATGTGTGTATGAACCTCCCTCCCACCCCCGCACATGTGTGTGACCCCCGTTTGCCCTGTTTTGGGCCTAGCAGATCTCCCTGAAGCCTCCTGGGACAAAAACAGGCCATGGGGGGGGGACTGCAACCCCCAAACCCCATTTTGGGCCTAGCAGGCCTCTCTGAAGCCTCCTGGGACAAACAATGGGCTGTGGGGGGTGCCTCATCCCCCCCATGCTCCCAACCCATGCATGCACGCATGACCCCCCACGCACCCAAAAATCAGCTGGCCAGTGGGAGGCGCACGCATATGCGCAGTGGAGCTGAGCTGGGCAATGGCTTGCGTGCCCGTAGAGAGGGCTCCACATGGCACACGGTGAACATAGGTTCACCATCACGGCTCTAGAGGCATTTGGAATTTAAGGAAAATGGATAGGGAGGAAACCTAAAGGAAATCTTTTGGTAAATAGTCTTATCTGTCCCTTAATAGTCATTGCTATTGAGGTAACTGTGGAATCTGCCTTGAACACAAGTTGTGAGTTATTATAATGAGTAAATCTCCATAGCTGGCACTATTGTATTAATTTTTTTAAGGGGATTTGTTTTGTACAGTATTCTACATTCTCAGTCTACAAATTACATAGTGATTAATTTAATTTTAAATAATAGTAGAGGGAAAACTGGAATTGTCCCACTTAAAAATCTTTTGTCTAATCTTTGGAGGCTTCCCAATCTGTCATGATAGTTACCTTTTTGCACATTTTAAAATATGTTAACTATATATAAAAAGTTTCTGCCTACAGGAGCTGTTAACAGTGAAACCACCAGAGTCTAAGGGTTACAACAGGCAAGATAGATGCAGGTTCTTGGATTTTTCCCACCCTGCCCCACCCCCAACCCCCTTTCATATTTTTTTTCTAAACTAATTTAGCCCTGTTTTAGATATTGCATTACAGTTTTTGGATGTTCCCCATCAGAATGACCAGGATTTGAGGGAGGATCAATTTCTTCCTTCCTATTTTTTACATATTAATATAATGTCATCAGAGATGGTATTCAGCAGGTTCTGATCAGATCTGGAGAATCGGTAGCAGAAATTTTGAATAGTTTGGAGAACCGGTAAATACCACCTCTGATTGGCCCTGCCTCTATCTATTCTCTGCCTCCCGAGTTCCAGCTGATTGGGAGGGAATGGGGATTTTGCAGTATCCTTCCCCGGCCACACACACCACACATGCGCACAGAACTGTAGTAAAAAAAATTGAATGCCACCACTGAATGTCATCCTATGATAATTGAATGGATTTTGAATACAGCATGAATAAAAACGGAAGTAGGACATACTTTGATTTTAAAGAAAAGTTACCTCAGTAGCAGATTTCTCCTCTGAAAAGTTTGACCAGGATGGCTGCCTGCTCTTCTCCATATGACTGGCAAGATCCAAAATAAGTAAATGTAAAACTCTTTGAGGCAAAAAATTATGCAACTGATACAAACCTCAAATATTGCCAAAAAAAAACTTCCTGGAGTAAAAGGCATATAAAGCAGCATTTCCACACTCTGTTTGGAATTCAGTTTTAGTTTCTCTAGCAGTGGCAGAGACAAAGTGGTTTCAAGTGTGAAGGTGACTGACTGAGTGGCAAGCAGACCTGAACTTAAAAGTTTTTCTCCTAGGTATAGACAGTTGCTCACCTCTGAAAATCTTTTAGCTTAGCTTGATACAGTGTCTTGCCATTGTCTCTTTTACAGGGAAAATGTAAAAAAAGCTTCCCTGTTGCTCTTATACATCAAGATATTCTGTCATAGTCCTTTACTGCCCCCTGTTAACAGAAATATGGAGGACTCACTTTTGATGCAAGGCAAATGATCAGGGATCATAGAAGAAAAGCATGTAACATTTCCTGTTAGACTCAAGATGCTAGAATTACTAAATAAATCATTCTATATAGTCCTTCACTTATTCATATTTATATTTCATATTTCTAAACCACCTATATTCTCCCAAGAGGGTGTACAATATAACATAACTGATAAATATATGAATGTATAAAATTAACATTAAAATTAAAATTAAACTAGGGTTAAAAAATTAAAATTATAGAATAATAAATAAACATCAAAAGGGGAAAAAAATCATAGGATGGCCATTTAATGTTGGATTATTACAGGTAGGGGGGGACTGTCAGACTAATCAGCCCCATGATTGGTTGGTCTTTTGTGCCCCATGTGCAAGATCACAGAGCCAAGTGTTGATCTCTTTGCAGAAGACCAAGAGATTGGTGGTTTTCCTCACCTCTGGGATCAGGATGTTCCACAAGGCAGAGAAGTCCCTCTTCTTAGACCCTGCCAGTTAAAATTCTTTGACTGATGTGATCTGCCTGATTGAGTGAGACAGGCTGATGAGATGGGGCAAAGCACGTTCTATATTCTATAGGTAACCTGGTCCTATATCACATAAGAGGTGATGGCTTGCACTTGAATCGGACCTAGAAACAGACTGGTACCTAGTACAATTCATGGACCAAGGGTGTTATATGTGCCCTTCCTCAGGCACCCAGTATGGCCCACATGGTCCCACTGTGCATCAGCTGAAGCTCTTCAGGGGAAGCCTCATATAGAGCACTTTGCAATGGACCAACTGGGAGATAAACAAGGCATAAGGAACTGCACGTAGAGCTTCCCTATCCAGGAAAGGGCATAATTTGCAGCTCAGAAAAACACAAACATTTTTCATTTTCTTTGGAATCCATTCTCCAAATAGGACGTTAATGCAAGGATTTAATCACTACAATCACATTTGGGGCGAAATCCAGCTTGTTCTATTTGGATTAGAGATTTTACTGCTAGGGCTATTCTGTTTAACACAAATCTTTCTAAAAGTTTGCAGGTGACACAGAGAAGAGCAATTGACCTGTAACTTTGTGGTTACTGGTTTCAAAATTGCAATAATTTTGCTCTTGAATATCGGAGTATAGTATGGTACTAAAAAAGGCAAGCCAATGCTTAGTTGCTGGTCTACAGTTCTGCAATAGCTCTGGGTGCATGCGATCAAATCCTGCAGCTTTTATAAGAACAGACCCCCTCTATTTTTTCTGGTGTAAATGGGCATGAGTATAAAGCATTAATATAATACACTACATTAAATAAGGATAAATAATTGCTAAAGTCAAAATTTTGATTTTCCCATTTTGATTAAAATGGGAATGGAATCAGACTAGTACACATTCATTCAGCTTACCAGAGATCACTGGACTACAGATTTCAACTGTAAGAAATCAATGAATTGTAAACATTAATCCAGAGTTAAATAAATAAGCAGACAAGATTATGAGATTCCCCCTCCCCTTTTTTTATATTAGTTTATGTGTCCATTCTGTTATATTTAAATCAGATGTTTCATGGATGACAGGTTACCAATCTAATGTGGTAAACTAAATACCTTAACCTATATACATTTTACAGTATAATTCATAAAAGCTGGTCATACTGAGTAGTGGCTTATGAGAATTATAGTTTAAAGCATTTAGAGTATGTTTGAAAAAGAGTGATAACTTTTTTTCTAAAACATTATGTAAAAAGAGCTGCAAACATGTTGAAAAATACTCTACACTTTTATTTAAAATACTATCAAGATGAACAGTATTTTTTACAAAATCTTTAAATATTTTCTTACAGCTGTTGGTGAATCAGAAAGTGATATCTACATGCGATTCATGAAGTCACATAAGTGTTACGATATTGTTCCAACAAGCTCAAAGCTTGTAGTTTTTGATACTACACTACAGGTGAGTTCTTATTTAGGGGATTTCTTTCTTTGCAGTTAGTTGTCCGGTGTCTTTAATAAACAAAAAGAAAAATGATAAAAATCTTATTAGAGGTGACATTAGTTCATATTGGAATATGCTGGTACCCTTTTCTGTTGTAGCTTACAAGCACAAGTTCACTGTTTGCTAGATTATAGCCAACATAAATCTTGGGAAAGTGCAAAAATCCCTTATCTACTTCCAGTTCAAAACCCATCAAATTGCCCCAGAACAGCATGGTCTAATCAAGTAGTTCATCATCATCCATAGGAAAACAGCACATGTTGTACACTAAGCTATGTTTTATTTCAGTGTTGGTATGCTCAATACTGAATGCTCAATTTATGACCATTCGTTCAGCAATCATTATGACAGCACTTAATTGAATGACCAGTAGTTATGACCAGTGATTGCATTTTGAGTGCTACTTACTTGCTCACATTTATGAATGGTTAGCATGATCCACAATTAGGTGATCTCCAGTACAATCTTTCCCGATGGCTTCCCCAGAAGCTGGCAAGCAAATTTGCAAGTCCCTGGGATAAGTTGCCCCCCCACACTGTCCTCTGTCATTAAATCCCATCAGCAAATCTCATGGAACCTCGGGTGATCAGAATATGTTTGTACGTAGCTGCTCGGAACGAGGCTGTCTTCCCTGACCATGCAGGTGAGGCACCACTGTGGGGGCTCGTTCAGCGGCTGCTGGTGAGCCTGGGGCCAGATAGGAAGCTAGGTGACCCCAAAACGCCACCAGAGAGTTTGTAACAGCTCCGGAGGCTCCTAAAGCCTTTTTCCGACTGACAGGCAGTCCCCAGTGCCGTTCCAAGCCGTGTGGCGGCCATTTTGAAGTTTAAAAAGGACACGAAAAATTCTTGGCCATTTGACTTGCCGCTGCCTGTCTCCTTCTGCAGATCGCTGCTGGGTGGGGTTATTTAAATCGAGGACCTTGTTCTCGGTCTCCAGGCAAGTTCCCCCTTCCCCAAAAGGACTGGTTTCAAGCGGCTACAGGATTTTTGGCTTTGAACTGGCCATATCCTGTTTGACAGTGCGGATCAGCGGGCGCATTGAACTTGTCAAAAGCACCATTTTGACCTGCTGCAGACCCCACCCCCACCATTGTTCCCGGACAGAGACCAGGACATTAAGACTTAATTGACTGACTGCCATTTTAGCCTCATAACTGTCCCTCGGTGTTGGCCAAATTGATCCAGCTACTATGGCTTCCACCAGCACAGCTGAAGACATCAATCAAGCAGGTCCTTCCTCCCCTAAACTTAGCAGGCCTGCTACCCAAGGGCAAACAGCTCAAACCTAAGGAGATGTCTAAGGCCTCTCAGAGGCTAGCAGAGAGGAGCCGGAAAGCTATAGAGAAGCAAATCCAGAAGGGCCAAAGACTTGCAGGGCCTCCTCCTCCTCCTGCAGAGGTTCCCACTGGGCCCCTTGGCCTCCTCTCCATACAGAGATTTCACCATCTCTGGCAGAGGAAGGGGACATCGATCTTTCCTCTGACCCACCCAGGGCGTCCCCGGGGTCCCCAAGTCCTTCCCTAGGGGGGAATTCAGTGCAGGAGGCTGGTTCCCTCATTGATGAGGAAGACCTTTCCTTGTTTGCACCTAGGCCCAAGGGCCACAATTTGTCCAATGAAATGCAAGAAATCATTGCTAACGCGATATCTCAGGACATTGCTGAGGGAATGAGATAGCTACGCCACAGCCTACCTCGCCAGGCATGACCCAAGCCTGGAACTCAGGTTTCAGGTTCTAAGGACCGGGCAGGGAGGTCATCCTCTCTAGCTTCCTCGGCCGTAAGCGAGGAGTCCGAAACAGAAGGAGGGGCTCAGGAGACCCTGGATTTGTCTGAGGACAAAAATCCTGCTCCTGATCCGCCCGCCTTCTCTGGGTTGTTCAAGCCCTTGATGTTCAAAGCCATCCTCACCAAAGCCAGGGCTTCTTCCATTCAGATGGGTCTCTCAGGCCAGCCTAATAAGGAATCCACAGAGCAAAGCAGTAAGGAGGCTTCTAGATCCCAGGACCCAGGTGCTGGCTTCTTCAAGGAAAACGCCCCTCCCCAGCTGTTGCCAGCCCCTCAGCTGTTCTTGGATGTCATCCAGTGGCAGTGGGCTCAGCTGGGTTCAATGGCCAATCTGAGAGGGGTGGACAAGAAGCTTTATTCCATGGGAAACAGCATTGAGGATCTCTTGAAGCTTCTTCTGGTAGACAATCCCATAGTGGCTTTGACTTCCAATTCTGTTCTTCCAGCTGCTGGAAGGACTTAAAGCAGAGGACAAGAGGGTGGAAAAGGCCTGCCATAAGACCCATCAGGTCACCGCATGGGACATGAGGGCCTCCTCTTCATTCTCTTATTTCAGTAGGGCATCCCTCTTCTGGCTCTGTAAGCTGCAATCCAAATTGCCAGCGAATGACACCAGACCGCTAGGATGTCAATAAAATCATTGTGGCAGTTGAATACTCAGCTGACGCTTCCCTTAATGCCACCAAATTTTCTTTGAGCTTGATTCCACAAACTTTGAACTCAGTCCTTGGGCAGCAAGCTGAAGTTAACCCATGCTTGGACACTCCCACAGTGCCTAGAGAATGACCGTTCAGGTAAGCCAACAGTCATTTTCCATATAGCTGTAAAGAATTGGGCTTTCATCTCTCTTGGATGCCATCTACAGGGTGGGGCATAACCTTTTCCTAGGGGGTCACAGCAACACTTGTAATAACAACACAAATAATTCATACACCATTCGAAAGCCCATCAAAAACTGAGTTTATTGACACGATTTAATAGTCAGTATGACCACCATTAGCCCTTCGAACAGCATTCAAACGAGGTGGATAAGAACACAACAAATCTTCAAACAGTTCCGTTCGATTTTCCAGATTTTTCAACACAGTTTCCAAATTCATTCTCAAAGTTTCAACCGAAACAAATTTAACATTTAATAGCTCATTCAATTCAGTTTTTTATGGGCTTTAAAATGAGGTGTCGATATTCGGTTGAAACTTTGAGAATGAATTTGGAAACTGTGTTGAAAAATCTGGAAAATCGAACGGAACTGTTTGAAGATTTGTTGTGTTCTTATCCACCTCGTTTGAATGCTGTTTGAAGGGCTAATGGTGGTCATACTGACTATTAAATCGTGTCAATAAACTCAGTTTTTGATGGGCTTTCGAATGGTGTATGAATTATTTGTGTTGTTATTACAAGTGTTGCTGTGACCCCCTAGGAAAAGGTTATGCCCCGCCCTGTAGTAGTGGATACCAAAGTTGTATTTCCCGGAAAAGATTTGAAGAATTTGAACTTGAGAAATCAGTTTATTGAGTTGTGTCTCAAATCACAGCATACATACAGTTGCAATCATTAAAAAGAGTGGAAGTTGCCCTCAAAATCTATAATGAACTAACTTTTTAAAAATATAATTCTGTGAGGGGAGGAAATGAACAACCAGAACTTCCCAAAAAGCAGCTGTTGGATATATAATTCCTTTTCTATAGTAATAGACGAGCGAAGTTCTTCCAATTATGCCCTCATTTTGTGCATGAAAAGGCAGTCTGCATTTTCTTGGTTTTCTGGTCAACCAATCCGTTTTAAAAGTGGAAGAGGGATTGTGGAAGCAAGGAATCCATCTTCCTTGGAGTCAGAATGTCACTGGAGAAATGGCAAATAAGTTAGGTAGACAGTCTTCAGATACAGAGTTATGGAGCTCAACAGATGATAACCTTTCTGCTGCAGAAAACAGCTTTATGGATGAGACCTAAAAATATTTTATTATGGATTTAGAAATCAGAGCCAGAGGATAGCAGTTAAGCATACTTCAGGGTAAAAGTGGTTTTAAAATTGACAGCAGTTCCCATAATTTTTATTTTAGGCTGCCCAACATAAAATTTCAGTTTTATATTACCCAAATTGGGTAATATAAATTCCATTTTAAAGGACCAAAAAATGAGAAATGACAAGAGAAAACCAAGATTACAAATAATGTTGCTTGGAAACTCCATTAAATTCATTTTAATAATGTGGTTATTGAACATTATCGTTCGCATTTGTAAGAATCCTAGTTCTTTGCACAAAAAACTGATAATTTTGAAATAGACATATAACACATACTGTCATATTCCTTATGACGCTTTCTTCTTGAATACTGCTAGTCATAATATATTACTGTGGTGATAAATGATTTTTTTAGAACTAAGAACAAAAGTAGCTGTGATTTTTTTTCTATTTTTTTTCCTTAAAAAAGTATAATTTCACTGCAGGTTTCTTGTAAAATAAGCAGTTATCATGACTTTGAATGTTGTAGATGAGAAAGGAAGGCAAAAATTAAATGACCTTTTCTCTTACATATATCCTAATGTGTTTAATTTTTATTTTAGTTTATTTTATTGTCGTTGCACCTTGTACAATAAAATTAAATGCGATCTTCAGTGTACAATGACAGTTCAGGTTGTGGTTGTTAAGGAATCCTGTGCAGTCATGAAGCACAACATCAGGTGGTGGCTGGTTTCCTTATTGACTTGACTTATTGGAAGCTGGCAGTGAAGATCACAAGTGGTGATGATGTGATTGTGGGAAGCTGTGACCACTGTAACTGTGTGCCCGTTGCCAAGTGCCCCAATCATGATCCTGTGACAGTGGGGACACTGCGACAGCCACAACTTCAAGAACCAGCCATAAGTCTTCTTGTTGAACACTGTTGTAACTTTGAATGGTTGCCGAACAAGAAGTCACTAAGTGAGGACTATATATATAGTGAAAAGCCCTTCCCTTTCATGGTTGACAAAGCATAATTTGGTGGGCTCCATAGTACCCTGGGGTCTCTGGCCTGCTGGCAAAACCTGTCTTCATGCTTTTTGAAAGAATCTCGGGGGGGGGGGCAACCTTATTATTTCTGGAAGGATGATGTTCCACATATATTTTGCCTCATTTCTTCAGTTTTCATTTAGTTATGTTTTTTCCTAAATGATCCCTGTCATGCAACTATTGCAGTTTTTTGGTTGTGTGTATGTGTGTTTCAAACTCAAAATAGATACTTATTTCCAAATAACTGCCTTTAAGATAATTTCTTGCTGTGTTTTTCTTTTTTTCAGGTAAAGAAAGCTTTCTTTGCTTTAGTGGCAAATGGTGTTCGAGCAGCTCCACTGTGGGAGAGTAAAAAACAAAGCTTTGTAGGTAGGATGATATTTGTTGGTATGAAATTATAGAAAAATAGTACAAATGACTTTTTTCCTTCTTTTTATACTTTTCTTACTTTTATACTAAAAATGTGACTTCAAGTATACAGTAGAAACACAATTTAATGATCTTCCATTTAGCAGATTTTGGATGCAATGGACCAAATTTCTGTCTAGGCATGTCTTCAAAATAATGGACAAATCTGATGTAACTGAAATAGTTCAGATGAAACAGCTACATTTGCATTAATGTTAGTTCGTCCATAGTGATTTGCATCATTTTGGCATGCTGTTAAGTGAGGATGTATATGAGTGGGGTAATTATGATATCTCAACTCTTACTGTGATTTGTGAAGAATAAACAATACTATGTTTGTGTATATTTCCAGGACTTCACTTGGGTTTTCTGTCACTTACCAGTAAATCTGTAAAGTTTAAATTAAAAACAGATTGGAAAACTGGATTAAATTTGCTTTTTCTTTGCCTTGTTACAGGAATGTTAACTATAACAGATTTCATTAATATACTGCATAGATACTACAAGTCTCCAATGGTAGGTACCACCTCATAATTACAGCTTTTACAGATAAAACAGGATAACTGAAATAAAAGTATAACAATGGTTAAGAGAAAGAATACCATTCTAGCTTGGTACATAAATATGGAATTTTCCTACTTTGCTGTAATCTGTAGGTGTAAAACTGAACAGGATTTTTCAATATTATTACAGCTGATTATTGTCAAATGAAAAGAAAAATATCTGTTCCCTAGATGGTAGTAATGATTGGACCAGAAATCCTTTGATGTGTTTTGGGAAATATACAAACAATGGAATAGATCTAGTGTGATTGGTTACTATTCGACTGCAGAAACTTAAATTAGAAGTGTAGCTTAAATAGCTACGTAGATAATTAGTGGATTTTGAGTAAATCAGTAACTCTCAGCCTAGTGTACTCATAAGGCATTTTATAATAATTAGCTGTTACAATGCAGCTTAACAGTATAGCAACATTATATCCAAATCTAATACTCTGAAGTCTCCATACAGAGATGTCTGAAGAAAGGGGATGGCTAGCAAGTAAGCAAGTATCACTATGTAAACCCCACTTTTTATATACTTTCATGCCATGTTGCAACACAGGTATAAAAGGGCAGAGCTAATATTGTGATTTGATGCACATTTCAATTTGAGACATAACAATTGTTAGGAAGACATCTATGTTTCTATTTTTGTATCCAGCCTGAAATTAGTTATTCCTGATATTTGAATATAGTAACTATATTTGAACCTGCCAATAACTGAAAATGAAATATTTATTATTTACACATACCATTCAAATGTACAAATATAAATACAAATACAATAGCAGAGTTGGAAGGACCTTGGAGGTCTTCTAGTCCAACCCCTTGCCTAGGCAGGAAACCCATTTGTTTCAGACAAATGGCTATCCAACATCTTCTTAAAGACTTCCAGTATTGGGGCATTCACAACTTCTGGAGGCAAGCTGTTCCACTGATTAATTGTTTTAACTGTCAGGAAATTTCTCCTCAGTTCTACGTTACTTCTCTCCTTGATTAGTTTCCACCCATTGCTTCTTGTCCTGCCCTCAGGTGCTTTGGAGAATAGCTTGACTCCCTCTTCTTTGTGGCAACCTCTGCTATCATGTCTCCCCTAGTCCTTCTTTCTATTAAACTAGACATAACCAGTTCCTGCATATATCTAATACTTGTTTCTCTGTTTCTCTGGTTAGTCATATATATGGCATATTGTTAGAACCACATATATTTACATAAATTATTTTGGACATGGCAGTTTCTGGAGACAATAGAAAAGAGATAAAAAGAGTTGGAATAGATAACAAAATGCAAATGAAAATAGAACAACTGTGGCAAAAGAAAGCAAAGATAGTACCAATAATAATAGGCATCTTGGATGCAATCCCAAAAGAACTGGAGCATCCCTTGAAAACCATCAGCATTGACAAATTCACCATCAGTTAATTGCAAAAAGCAGCTTTATTCAGAACAGCTTACATCATGCAATGATACCTCTAACACCATCAACATCTGCGTACCTTGGAATGGACTTGATTGGTGGATAAAATGCCAAATCTTGTCTGAATCTGGCTGATTGTGCGATGAACCATAATAATTTTCTGTACTGACCTTTCAGTAAGTGTTGTGTTGAGGGAAAACCACTATTTTTTTTCCACGTTATTAGTCTTTCTTCCCAGGGTTTTTTTCTGTTTTACTGAATTTGAGACAATGAAAATATTGAGACGATACTTTTTTCACCTGGAAGTTTACACAAGAGTTTTAACAGTAGACATAGTTAAACTGGTACACAGAGCCAGCTGAAGCAAATGTGATATTTAATCTTTCTAAAAGAAATAATCCTATTTCTTATATGCAAATTAACTATGCCTGCCAATTTGTAACACAAATATCCCTTGCTATTGGCATTTATGAAAAATGTAGAGGAAAGGAAACCAACTTAAAAAGTTGCTGGCATTTGGAAATCTAAATGTTACAGTCTGGTTACTTAAGAAACAGATTGTCCTCCCACAGTAATTCTGTTCATCCTGTCTTCAAATCCCAAATGTACAATTACTGCATTTGCTTATCTTCTTTACTTCCTAGCAGTAGCATCTGCACTTATTTTGTGTCTCATACTCCAGTACATTCAACTATAATTGCTCAGTCATAAGTAGGAAATGATATATACATCAAGAAAAGAAAAGTGAATCAAGCTGTAGACTAATGATCAATCAGACTGCCAAACTACCAATACATTAAATGGGATGAAATTTTTTCCTTCATGTGTATTCCCCTAAGACTGACCTCAGTGTAGTTTACTTTAAACACACAAATGTGCCATGATCCTTAGTAGACTACTTCTGTTATATTATGTTCGCAGCATTGAATGGTATATTACTGCACTGCTCATCTCACACTAGTTTTGGTGGTCTTGTCCTAGATCCATTGTGTAAATAATAATTACATTAACTTAACCAGTTGGTTCAGTGCACCATCTTATTATGGATTCCATGCATCATTCTTTTGATATAGTATGGCTGTAGTTGTTTTCATTAATTTGGAATGAGGTGACTTTCTTACAACAGTGAACAAGGCAATTTTTTTTATTCAAATGCAAGCACATTCCTTTCACTGCTGAACAATTGGAGTGCAGAATAACCATAAATAGAGTTTTAAATATGAATAGAAAACCGGGAAGGGGTGCAATATTTCTATATAATGGCAGATCTAATTGTTGAATCCTAAAATCAAATTTTCATTTTTATTTTTTTTATTAAAATGTCTTCATATATTGCTTAGTAGCTACACAAAATTGTTTAAGATGAGTGTTGATATAACTTCTCTAAAATAAATGAATAAATATTATGCAACAACAGAATATATTTGCATCTAGTAGATATGAGGCCCTTGTGGTATTATTTCCAAATATTTCTGAACTGTTCATAGCATTCCTTTGTTGGTGAGCTGCTGGGAATTGTTTGACAGCAATTAGAGACTATAGATTCCCTATTACATTGCAAAGAATGCATGCCAGTAGCTGCCCTTCACTTCATTAGCAAGATCCAGCAGTTTCATCATTCAATTTTATCACTATTTTAAAAGGAGAAATTCAACTGAGGGCAATTTTTATTTGAACAGTGTTCTTCACTAAAATGTTATTTTGAAAGTACTGTTAACACTTCGATTTTAAATGAATAGTAGCTGGAGAAGCACAATTTTTTTTATTTGTGTACAAATTTAATATCAAGAATTTAATGCTATAAGGAAGAACAGCTTTGTTTTCAGAATCTACTCTCCCTGTATACTATTTACTATACATATACTTTATGCTTTTTAATTTTTTTCCTGATTTCCTTCCATTTGAGTTGGGTATACTATGATCAGAGCTGTACTGGTTCAGCAGAACCGGTAGTGACATGCCGGCCTGGTCGCAGAAATGGGAGCGATGCAGGCTGGACACGGCTCCAAACCGGTTTGCCGTCGCCACCACCGCCATTTTTTTTCCAGTTCTGCGCATGCGCAGAACAATTTCTATTGATGTACTTGCAGCACACATTCAGCACACGAGTGAACCGGCAGTAATGCTAGCCAGAACACCCCACCCCACCCTGACTATGATAAATTAATCAGTGTAAACTTCTATTCTAGTATAATACTGATGTGTTTCACAGTGGCTTGTACAATGTGGTAAGATATGTACCATTCAACATATATATTAAAATGCAAGCTGGTTCTGTAGTCTTCATTTTTGAAAGAAAAATCATAGCTTCCCATGCCTTAGATTGGCAGTTTTGTAATTCTAGCTCCTAGGAAACTGTGAACTCCCACTTAGCATTCACTTGTTAGAACCAACAGGGGAAAGGATTAAAAATTGAAAAAGGAAACAAAGTAGGAGGAAATATTATTTAGTGATTAACACTGTTCAGACTAGTATTCTGTTGGGGACCATTGATATTAGAAAATAAAATGTATTTTTCAAAGCACTGTAGGATGAAACATTGGAGAGAAATTCGTCTTCTAACCAAATTGTTTCTTTTTAATGCAACATCGACAGAAATAATGGTGAACTGAATATAGTTCTTAATTCTAATAACTGGAATCTGGTATCTCTATTATGTAGAAGACCTGTATATAGAGCTGAGCATTCGATCTCTTTCCTAATTATGGCAAGCTCCTTGGTTGAATTTTAAATTTGTTTATTCTCTAGCCCTTGCTTATATGGAGACAATTTGGCATTGTGGTTAAAGGCACTGGGCTAGGAACTGAAAGGCTTAAGTCATGAAGCCGGCTGGATAACTTTGGTCCATTCTTTCTCTCTCAGGCTTAGGAAAGAGGCAATGGCAAACTGTTTCTAAGAATCAGGTCAAGAAAAATGGCAGGGACTTGTCCAGGTAGTTGCAAGGATCAGGAATTATTTGAGAGCGAATACTCATATGCAAACCACCCAAAAGCTCATCACTTAGAAAAAAATCCCCTTAAAGCCCCCTTTTTTCTGTCCTCAATATTTTTATTCAAAGGAAGATGTCATTATTTTAATGACTTTTAAAAATATAAATATATGGTCTTTTTGTCTTTCTTTTTTATAGGTACAAATCTACGAACTGGAGGAGCACAAAATTGAAACATGGAGAGGTAAGTATATGTAGTAAACCATTCAAAATGAATGTGATCCTCCAAATTAGCTGTGCAACTCTTTTTACTAGATCTTTTATCATCCACAAATCAAAGAATTTTAATATACCTGTAAAATGGTCATATCCTAGCATGCAGAACTAACAATGTGTCTTGACGCTTGTTCCAGTAAATGAGAGTATTATTATTTTTTGTACTTTTACAGGTAGTCCTCGAGTTACAACCATAATTGAGCCCAACATTTATGTTGCTAAGTGAAACATTTGTTAAGGTAGTTTTGCCCCATTTTGCAGCCTTTCTTGCAACAGTTGTTAAGAGAATCATTGCAGTTGTTAAGTTAGTAACATGGTTTTTAAGCGAATGTGGCTTTCCCATTGACTTTGCTTGTCAGAAGGTTTCAAAAGTGGGAATTGACCCTAGGACAGTGATGGTGAACCTTTTTTGGCTCGCGTGCCGAAAGGGGGGAGGGCAGGGGGGTCAGGAGTGAGCGTGCCGCACCCATAGTGCAATGTGCAACCCCCAGCATGCATGCGCACATGACAGGCGCTCCCCCTATTTTTTGCATGCTTTTTTCTCCCTCCCCAGGTTCCAGAGGCTTTATAGGAGCCTGGGGAGGGCAAAAACAGCTTCCCCCATCCCCCACCGGAGGCTTCAGGAGCTTCCCTGAAGCCTCCGGAGTGAAAAAAAACCGCCCTATGGGCAAACCCGAAGTTCAGGAACAGACTTCTGGTTTACTCTTAGGGGCGGTTTAAGCCCTCCGGGGCCTTTTGGAGGCTTCCCTGAAGGCTCTGGAGGATGAAAAATGACTCTATGAGCAAACCAGAAGTCCTTTCCTGAAATTCCGGTTTGCCTGTAGGGCCTGTTTTTTGTGCTCCGGAGGCTTCAGGGAAGCTTCAAGGAAGCTCCTGAAGCCTCCAGAGGGCCTCTGGGGGTGGGGTGGGGAGGTTTTTTTCACCCTCCCGAGGCTCCTATAAAGCCTCTGGAGCCTGGAGGGCGAAAAATGGCCCCAAAAGGCTAAAGTCAGCTGGCCAGCATACATGCCTCGCATGCCCTGACAAATGGCTCCCCATGCCGCCTGTGGCACACATACCATAGGTTCGCCATCCTGGCCCTAGGACATTTCAACTGTCATAAATGTGAACCAGTTGCCAACATCTGAATTTTGATCATATGACTATGAGGATGCTGCAATGGTTGTAAGTCATTTTTTCCAGTGCCGTTGCAACTTTGAATGGTCACTAAATGAACTGTTTTAAGTCGAGGACTCCCTGCATATTATTTCATTCACATTATCTTTCTCATATAGTCATTGCAGTGATTTCCCCCAGTGGAAAAACACAGTTATATTGTAGATAGTGACTATGAGTCATGTCTTAATTTTATTTTATTGATAGGTCTTCTAGACCTGCTATGTGTTGTAGAAAAATATTGATAGCCTACTGAGTTTTAAAAAAATTAATTACCCTCCTGAAATGTAAACACTTGGGTAATCCCAACCTTTATCTAAAATACTTCCCACAATTTTTGTTATAATTGTAATATTCATTCTCAGACTATAGTGACCCCTAGTGGTTATTTGGTTCTGAAAACTATTTTTCCAATTTTTTGTTTATTATGATTATTTAATTATTTTTGAATTAAAAAGTCAATAGGTGCTCATTTCTTTACAACATAAATGTTTGTGATGAAACATTAATTGAATATTATAGGTTTATGAAAATATTCTTTTTAATTATACAGAGCTTTATTTGCAAGAAACCTTTAAACCCCTAGTGAATATTTCACCTGATGCAAGGTATATAATTATTTTCCTTATCTTTTTTTATTTGTAAATTATGTTAATGTTTTATTATAAACTGTTATTTTTATAACACTATTTCAAAGAAGAATTTAAAACCAATTCAATATCTGTCAGAAGTTAGGATTTTGATGGCACTCATTTATCTGATACTCATTTTAATGTTCTTTGTATTGATGACTTTGATTGATGACTTGTATAGATGAGCTTGAGGCAGCGATTGCTCAGCAGTTAAAGGAGCTGAGCTTGTCAGCTGAAAAGCTGACAACCCAGGTTCAAGACCTATGTGCTGTGCAACAGAGTGAGCTCCTGTTCCTGTCCCAATTCCTGCCCACCTAACAGTTCAAAAGCTGCAAATGCAAGTAGATAAATAGCTACCACTTTGGTGGAAGGAAACAATATTCTATGCACCTCTTATAGTCATGCTGTCTAAGGAAAATGATTTTGGATAACATTGGCTTCCTCAGCTAAGAAACAGATATGAGCATGCCCCCTAGAGTTGGACACAATGAGATAGAGGAAACCTTTACCTTTATAGATCAGTTATCAACTATGAATTATCAACTTACTGGACACTATCAATAACTTTGAGCCTTAATAACTTTCTTCTTTCTCTACTGTATATCTTCTCACAACTCTCCTTATAATGATTCTTCTCCTAGAACATTCCTACTTGTTTTTTTTATATACTGTTGGTATTAAAATATATGTAACATGTCTACTTGAGAATTAAAACTGTATATTCTTCAGCTTTCACAATTTCCTTGAATGTTGTATACTAAGAATCATTTATACTTTGGATTTTGAGTAATTCTTTCGTAGTGGGAAAATATCTTTTTGAAATAAGTCAATAGAATAGTACAGTGGTGAAATTCAATTTTTTTTACTACCGGTTCTGTGGGCGTGGCTTGGTGGGCGTGGCAGGGAAAGGATACTGCAAAATCTCCATTCCCACCCCACTCTGGGGCCAGCCAGAGGTGGTATTTGCCGGTTCTCCGAACTACTCAAAAATTCCGCTATTGGTTTTCTAGAACTTGCTGAATTTCACCCCTGGAATGGTACTAATAATTGCAATTATTTTCTCTTTAGCCTTTTTGATGCTGTATATTCACTGATCAAAAACAAAATCCACAGATTACCAGTTATTGATCCTGTGAGTGGAAATGCACTTTATATACTTACCCATAAAAGAATACTCAAGTTTCTCCAGCTTTTTGTAAGTGGGACTATAATTTTATTCTGTTCTAATTAACTAATAAATCAGTTGTATGAATGTTAAAAAAGTCTATGTCAGTACACTCATTACATGTACCTTCCAGTTTGCAAAATGCAAACTCTACCTTGTATAGAAAAGCACAATTTAGCAAAGTCTACTGGTTGCATTAACATGGATAGCTGCATGTGGCATAAATAAGTGTAAGGCAGAGAATTCGGTTGGCACCTGGTCTATTAAATTAAAAATGGTATATGAAAGTGTTGAGTATCCCAAGTGATAATGGGTTATGGAGGTCAGTATCGATGCCATCTTTTGAACACCATGGCATAAAGAAGGTTGGGACATGGAATGTAAGAGTAAGAAATGGTAGAAACATGAACTGTCAGGTGAAATGAAATAAAGAAAAATAAAATTCAAACCTATTGGCCCTGCTGAAGTAGAGCTTCTCAGCTTGTCCTCCTGTGTTTTAGATCCCTGCCCTTCCTGATTCATTAATATCTCCTGGGAGGGGGCAGGTGGTGGGGGTTCATTCAGTGAAAAATATATATTGGAAAGAGATGTACACTTTTCACGACACATACAGGAAGAATTAACACTGAAAGTTTCAAAGCTGTGAAAGTTTTATCTAAGATGATCTCTGACGTTCCAAATAAGGACAATGGTAAAAGTAGAGTATTCCATTGATAAAAGCATTGTGAGGATGAAACATAAAAGAACTAAAAGCTGAATATTCGTTTTAAACAAATGTGACATTTAGAATTGAGTTTACACAATAATTTTAGACTTACTAAATTTCAGAATTGATTTAAATATTTATTTAAAGATTTGTTGAAGTGGAAGAACTGAAGAATACATTCCTTGTGCAAGTTTTTTTTAAAAAGAATATTGGCTTACATGACTGGAGAACGCTTTTCAAATAATTATTTTGTAAAATTTGTCTTTTATATTTTTTTCAAGGTGTCAGAAATGCCAAAGCCTGCCTTCATGAAGAAAAATCTGGATGAACTTGGAATAGGAACTTACCATAATATTGCCTTTATACATCCAGACACTCCTATCATTAAAGCCTTGAATATATTTGTAGATAGAAGGATATCAGCACTACCTGTTGTGGATGAGTCAGGTGAGCAATAAGGATTATCAAGTTTGTTACTGCTTGTTGTGAGATCTAAAGACTGGAAATGTTTTTAAATTTTAAGAAGAAAACCACAAAATGTAGATATGCAAGATTGAGATCTGAAGCACTTTTATGCGCACACCACATTAAAATATTGTGCGTACCTAATTTAAAAAATCTTTGAAGATTTCATTATTTAATCAGATCAATGTTTCTCAATGTTGACAAATTTAAGATGCATGGTTTGCAACTCCCACAATTCCCCAGCCAACATTCTGGATAACTTTGTATAGCTTCATGTGGAGGGCTTAAAAAAAAGTAATGAATATTATTCCAAGAAGCCCTAAAAATCATATTACTGGGAATTAACATAGTTCTGCAGCAACATCTGGGAGTTGATCAGCCAAAAAATATGGCTAATCACTCCAAGTCATCACCAATGCAATGTCAAGCTGTGCCAAAGTCCAGGAAAACAACAGATTTGTTCAAAAGTTAAGTCATTCACCAAAATTTTTAATATTCCAAAACAGCATCTAAATCTACCATATTTTCCCCAAAATATGATGTTCTGAAAATAAGGGTGCCACATTTTTGGGTGGGCAAAAATATAAGCCCTCCCCTGAAAATAAGCCCCCTGGACAACCCCCTCCTCCGGCCAGGCAGAGCACCGCTCACCGACCTAGCAGTATACCAAAGTCGCCAAGCTGCGGGAACCAGTGGGGGCAAAAGGCGGGAACCAAGGGGGCAAAGGCTTTTGGGATACTGCTAGGTCGGTGATTGGCACTGTGCCCAACTGGAGAGGGGGATTGTTGGATGGCTGCTCTCTTGTGAGTGGTCTCCCGAAGAGCTGGGCACAGCCTCAGGGTTGAACAGATATGTTGCGCTGTCACAGCAGCACAACACAGCAGCCATGAAATGACCATACTCACGAGCAGCCACCCAGCAAACCCCCTTTCCAGCCAGGCACAGCACCATTCGCTGACTTAGGAGTGTTGCCAAGACGCATGAGCGCCTGTTCGCCGTCCCCCTGGCTCCCGCAGCTTGGCGCCTTTGGAATGCCCCTAGGTCAGTGAATGGGGCTCTACACGGCTGGAGGGTGTGTGTGTGTGTGTGCAAGTGGCTTTTCCGCTCCCCGCTTGCATGCCTCCCGGCCTCACAATGCCCTGGCCCAACTCTCCCTGCAAAGCCAGGGCACTTCCGCTGCCGCCGTCCCAGCATGGCTTTTTCTGCAGCTTCCAAACCACGGAAGTAAGATGCTGAGTCTTCCGATAGTGGTTGTTCTGGGAATATGCTCTATAGTTGTACACTCTTACCTCCGTGGTTTGGAAGCCGCAGAGAAAGCCATGCTGGGATAGTGGCAACGGAGGTGCCCTGGCTCTGCAGGGAGAGTTGGGCCAGGGCATCGTGAGGCTGGGAGACACACGAGCGGGGAGCGAAAAATCCGCTCGCGCAACTCTCCTCTCCAGCTGAGCCCCATTCACTGACCTAGGGGCATTCTGAAGATGTCAAGCTGCGGGAGCTGGGGGACCGCGAACAGGCGCTCACACGGCTTAGGCCTGGATTCCTTTCAGTCTGGTTTCAGGCCTGGGTACAGCACAGAAACCGCTTTGGTCGCACTGACCGATGATCTCTGGCGGGCTAGGGATAGAGGGCATTCCTCTATCCTGGTTTCCTCTATCAGCGGTTTTCGATACCATCGACCATGGTATCCTTCTGCGATGTCTGGAGGAGATGGGAATGGGAGGCACCATTCTATGGTGGTTCTCCTCCTACCTCTCCGGTAAGTCGCAGTCGGTGTTGGGCAGGGGACAGAGGTCGACCCCTAGGCCCCTCAATTGTGGAGTGCCGCAGGGTTCGGTCCTATCCCCCCTCCTATTCAACATCTACATGAAACCGCTGGGTGTGATCATACGACGGCACGGGATAAAGTACCATCAATATGCAGATGATACGCAATTGTACCTATCTGCCCCGTGCCAGCTCAGTGTAGCGGTGGACGTGATGTGCCGATGCCTGGAAGCTGTCAGGATCTGGATGGGGGTAAACAAACTCGTGCTCAATCCCGACAAGACCGAGTGGCTGTGGATGCTGCCCCCGAAGGACAGTTCGGACAGTACATCCTTGATCCTGGGGGGTGAAAACTTATACCCCTCAGAGAGGGCTCGCGAATTTGGGGGTCCTCCTGGATTCACGGCTGACACTGGAACACCACTTGTCGGCTGTGACCAGGGGGGCCTTTGCCCAGGTTCGCCTGGTACATCAATTGCGGCCCTACTTGGATCGGGGTGCCCTTCAAACAGTCACTCACGCCCTTGTCACCTCAAGGCTGGATTATTGCAATGCGCTCTACATGGGGCTACCTCTGAAAAGCGTTCGGAGACTACAGTTAGTCCAGAATGCAGCCGCGCGAGCGATATTGGGTGTATCGAGGTACACCCATATTACACCTATCCTCCGCGAGCTGCACTGGCTGCCAATTGGTCTCTGAACTCAATTCAAGGTGTTGGTCATTACCTTTAAAGCCCTACATGGCTCAGGACCAGCGTATTTGCGAGACCGCCTACTGCCACATACCTCCCAACGGCCGATAAGATCCCACAGGGTGGGCCTCCTTAGGACACCATCAGCCGGACAGTGTCGGCTGGCGGGGCCTCAGAAGAGAGCCTTCTCTGTGGCTGCTCCGACCCTGTGGAATCAGCTACCCCCAGAGGTCCGGGCCTCACCCACGCTCATGGCCTTCAGAAAAGCTGTTAAAACCTGGCTGTTCCGGCAGGCCTGGGGCTGTTGACCTTATTATGTAGGGTCCAGCCCCGATCAGAATATATGCGTGTTGGGAAATTTTTAAATTATTTTTTATTTTGTTTTTCTTGTTCTTGTAAGCCGCCCGGAGTCCTCCAGGATTGGGCGGCCTATAAATCTAATGAATTGAATTGAATTGAATTGGCAATACCCCTAGGTCAATGAATGGTGTTGTGCCCGGATGGAAAGGGGGTTTGCTGGGTGGCTGCTTGTGAGCGTGGTCTCTTCATGGCTGCTGTGTTGCGCTGCTATGAGCGCAACATAGCCCTTTGAGGCTGTGCCTGGCTCTTCGGGAGCCTGCTCACAAGAGAGCAGCCGCCCGGGAACCCCAAAACAATTAGCCCTCCCCTGATAATAAGGCCGAAGCCATATTTGTGAGTCAATCAAAAGAAAATAAGACCCTGTCTAATTTTTGGGGAAACTCAATATAAACAAGCATATATGCTTTAATGGTCAGGAAAACATTCTCTTTCTTATATTGAATTGAATATCTACAATTTTCATGGTTTTTTCTTAGTTGTTTTCCTTAATCCATAAAGCTAGAAAGCAAGTGTTCTCTTTCCAAAATGATGGAATTAATATTAATTAATTTGGTCTGTCAGTTATTTGTGATCACATTATAAGGCTTATTTTCTTCCCTTTTTAGGAAAAGTTGTAGATATTTATTCCAAATTTGATGTTATAGTAAGTATTATTGGTTTTTTAATAATATTTCTTTGACTTAGTTTTTCAGTGTGACCACTCTGAAATATGCCCTGGTTCATAGAATTAGTGTCATTCTGTATGAAATTACTTTGTCAATATGTTAAATAATATTTTGTAACCTTCTTTATAATTACTGAGCTAGTTCTTTCCCCTCCCCTACAAACTACTAGAACAGTAGATTGTGTAACATGGTTCCAAAAGCTAAGTATGATGCAGTCAGAAATTGTCTTAAGCATAGTGAGTTTTGCATAAATATAAAGTGACAGCACCAAAACTGTTAAGTAAAAGTGAGAAGAAAAAATAAATTTGAGGTTTTATTTTATGAATACTTTTGATTTAATCCAGGGGTTATCAACCTTTCGAACCTCAGGGACCACTAAATTCATAATTTTAAATCCCGCAAACCATTAATATGAATTCAGCACACCGCTCGCTGAAGCGTGTACACTCCCAGTGACAGGATGCTTAGCTTGGTCACCTGTTACTGAAACTTTGAACACTCAATTTGGACCCATTTCTCACAGAAAACAAAACTGGGAATGCTCATCTCTCTCTCTCTCCCTCTCTCTCTCTCTCTCACACACACACACACATCTCTCATTCTGATTCTCCGGTGCTCTCTGGGTCTCAAAGGTGCTTCTTCAGCCTTTGTTGGTGTTGGATGCACCTTGGTTGCTTGGGGAAATGCACAACCTGTTCTCCTTCCTGAAGCAGTGGCCCAACTTAGCTGCAGCTGATGTTCTGCGTCGTAATGGGCTCCAGGAGGAGGGGACACTGTTTCCCCCACTGTGAAATGCGCTAAATTTAACTGTGGTACAAGAGCAGCGGGCAGGCCATGGAAGCACAAACAGCAGCGGAGAAGAGAAACGGCTAGGTCGGGCCAGTGTCTGGGTGCTGAGAGGAAGTTGTGCATCTCCCCATGTGACCAAGAAATGCTCGTGAGATCTAGCAAGATATTAGGCTTCGCTTCTGCTCTGAAATATGGAGCAAATCTCCATCCCTCGCCCTTTCCTTCTCAGGCCAGGCGAAGAGTGACTTTGAGGGGAGGGCAGGAGGACAGCCAGTGGTGAGTTCAGTCAACAGGAAGCCACAGCAGGGGGACAAAAGAACTGTGGGTTGCCACCACCCGTAGCTTCAGCCCATCTGCGCCATCACCACCACCCTGCTGCAACAACACCATTACCTCGTTCCGGCTAGCGAAGGCTGCGCTATTCCTTGCACGTTCACCAGCTGCAAAGTTGCAAGTTGCACATACATCCCTCTACAGAAGAGATTTCCAGCCCCACCACAAGCTGCTTGGCCGGTCCCATATTTCAGAGCTCTAGTTACAGAACTGGCCCATTGGTCATCCTGGAGCAGCTCCTCCAATCTGGTGGGCTGCAGACCACCAACATTTTCTTGCGGACCACCGGTTTTTGACCTCTGAATTAATCTAAAGCAATCTAAAATAACTAATCTAAAAGTATTCCATGGATACTTTCTAAAAAGTGGGAACAACATTCTTGGTTGAGGAAAGAACTACTGAACAATTGTTTGTAGTATCCCATGTTTCAGATGAAACAGTGCTATCCTGCCTTAAAATCAAAGATAGGAAATTAGAATTATTCTGTTGCCTTTTTCTCTTTTTGTGATCATTGCCCGTTTTGAATTCAAAATTATGGGCAATTCATATACATAATTTGCTACTTTGCTAATTGTCATTAATGAGAATGCTGGGACAAAGTGAAAGGAAAGGGAAATAGTTGAGAGGAAATGGGCAAGCAACCATACTATTCTCCATATCCCTCACCCCAAGATCTTTAACTTTAGAAAGTGAAAAATTAAGTACCATTAATGTATAGTATGCATTATTTTTAACCAAAACACTCTTTTCTTGTACCCAATTAATCCAAAATATGTATGGTAGTGTCATGGGGCGCATACAGGTTTGTCTACTTCACTTTTTTCCATTGGTTAAATCACAACATGTGGATCATGCTTCTGGAGTAATAATGAAATTTGTTGGCTGTGCATAAAAAGTGGAATTGACTCATCTGTAACTTCCTTTTTTTCTAGAATCTTGCTGCTGAAAAAACTTATAATAACTTAGATATCACAGTGACACAAGCTCTCCAACATCGCTCTCAGTATTTTGAAGGTGTTGTGAAATGTAATAAGCTGGAAACGCTGGAGACAATTGTGGATCGGCTAGTTAAAGCTGAGGTGAGAATTGGGAGGGGGGGGCACAGTAGTTTTCTGAATAGCACTGCTTATGAGATTTTTCCAGAGATTAAACAGATGGAACAGTATAAGAATAGTGATAATACAAAAATCATTGAAACATATTCTAGCCACTTTAAAAAAAGTGCAATAAATTTAGTGTATGATAATTTTGCTTCTTAAATTGATTTATAAGGATTGTTAGATTTCCTAATTAAGTATGTCACTTATTGAGATTTCAAATTGATCTTGCTGTAAATATAGTTTGGAAAAAGTTTGTTGATGTGAATGGATTAAACCATCAAAACATTTAAGAACCGCTAGGAACAAATGCGTTGAAGATGTGTGAGAACAACATGATAGAAACATTCTGTTAACACACCTTTATGTGATAATTAAAATAGCTTAAAAAGTGAATAAGAAGAAACTGTTCAACCTCTCACTTTTTTTAGCAATCAGCAATCTATTCTAAATAAGGCATAATTGAGATGTACCTTCAAAACACTGGATGTCTTCTGGAGGGTAAAGCTGTTCTTTGCTTTGCTTTAATTGCAAGTTTGATTCACTTGCAGACAACAGAGCTAGACTAGAAATTTATGCCCATTTCATTTTAGCATACACATTCATATATCCTAAAATTTTACTGTTTTCTGCTTTTTCCAAGTAATATTTGGCTGGATTTTGAGAATGCATGGGTAATCTTCCCATATAGCTAATTGCTTACCTAAGCTTATGAATTTTCCAATTCTCTTCCTCCAAGCACCATCTTTTCAAAATATAAGTAGAAAGAAGCCCCAAAATATTCTGAATTATTTTCTATTCAACTAAAATCAGAAATGGCCTTGAAATATTTTGCTCTGCGACAAAATGAAGACAGGAGCAAATTACAAAGAAGTCAAGAATCTATTGCAAAAAGATTAGGGGCTACTATGTATGCTTTTTTGAGTCTCTACAGCAAAGAAAGATAAATTTAACAAACAAATTATAGTTATGTATTATTCAGGAGCCCATTTGTGTAAGAAAGTTACCAAACTTGAAAAGAAAGATTATTTGATTAAATCTGTGCAACAGTCATAGACACATTGAACCCATTCATCATAATATTCCTACGTAAAATATCACCAATATAAGGTAAACATCTATAAAAATAGATTTCCCCCCCTTTTCTGTTTCTTTCCTGTGTTCCCCATTTGTATCAGGTGGGTATGACTGTTCAAATACAAGAGAAGAGGAGCTCTAAATTGCCTGGCCGGTAGGTGGTTCACCTCTGTCCTCCATTGTTGAAAAAACTTGACTTGATTCTGTGTGCTTACCTTTTGACAGAGTGCCCACCCTTTCTTTTTTATCAGTTCTTTTCAATTCACGTATTTCCTAAAATGGATACAAAATGAGAAAATGATAGCAAAAAGAGTAATTTACAAGGGTGGGAAATCTGGGCCCTTCAGGTTGTTGTTGAAATTTAACAGCTTGGCCTGGCTATCAAGGCTATGCTGGTAGATGAAGTTCAGCACATCTAGAAGTCCATAGATTCCCCGTTCCTGTAGTAAAATATCATCTTTATTCTAGGAATGGGGAATTAGTGGCCCTTAAGATTCCGTTTAAAGTAGGAATGCTACATAGGATCATTTATCATTGTTATAGCATTTTATTTTTCCAAAGGATAATATTTCTTGAGATTTCCTGCAGAAATGATAATCTGTTTGCCTTTTTAATCAAATGAATGTCTTTCCTTTGATCCTCTGACCAGTTCCAGTTAATGCTATCAAATATTGATAAACAGAAATTTTGAGACAATTTTTAAATATATACAATTCATTTGCAGTAACCTGAATTGTAAGTTACTAGAGCATTAGAAATGGTATAACATGTTGATCTAGATGAGTTCTATAAGTCCCTCACTTGAATTAAATGATGTGAAGAGGAATGAAAAAGATCAGCTGTCTATTGGTTTCATATACCTGTTAAATACAGGGAATCCTTGTTTTGGAGTTACAAGGTGGGACTGTCAACTTGGTCATTAAATGAAGCAGTTGCAACTCTGCTTATGATCTTCCTTTAGCTTTCCTTTGCTTTACAAATCTATTATAAATCCTAAATGTTATAAATGCAAGAATTGAATACTCAGCTTTTCACTGCCCTTTTAACTGCAAACATTTGTTTAGAGACTAGATAAGGACTATCGGTAATATGAACAATATAATAGAATCTTGTGAACTTCCATATTGTAATCACCAATACAGTTCTTTTACTCCAATTTCTGAAGCTATTAAACAACCCAGAAGATTCAGTAGAATCACAAATTGCAGCTTGTTTTATGTGAAAGCAATATTTGATCCAGAAAAACAAGGAATGGCTTATAAAGAATCCAGTTTAATGTGATTTTCATATCTTGACTAATAGAAGAGAATATTGGTAATTCAAGATTAAACTGTAAGCCATTTCTTGGAGCCAGGTCTTGGAGCCAGGATCTGAGAGCACCAAGAACTCCATGTATCTTTGCTAATTGTAGTTCCCGGATTCAGACATAATGCCTGCATTCAAAGATACCATTACTAACTCTACATGACTAGGATTTCTGGTTATGTTTGTTGGAAATGCCAGAAATGGCTGTTTTGCTCATAGTTGCTCAAACTATTATGGCTATGTACACAATTTATGCTAATCCAAAAGCAAATAAGCATAATAATGGCTTAGCACAAAATGTGAGCTTGGGCAGTGGCAAGCTATGATTAATATGGCCTTCTGAATTATTTCCCATCTCACATAAAGGGAAAAAACAGCATGTAAATGCAGACGTCTTATTCATCTCTTGACTTGTGTAATATCCAAATCGTAACCTAATATTACAGATTGGATTGAAGCCTAAGTAGGACCACATATTTGATTCCCCCAAGCAGTTAACTCCTTACCCCAGTGCACAGAGTGAATGGTTGCTTTCCGATATAAACTATACAGCCTTCAGAGACTGCATGTAAGATGGAGATTTGTTAGTCTGCTTGGGTTTACTCACTTTGCCTTCTTTTGTGTCTCCTGTCCTCCTATTGGCTATACCTGTATTCAGTTAGCTAAAGGTAAAATATGGGAATGTGTATACACAAACACACATTCATAATTTGTTAAGGTTACACATAAATTAGTTTTTGCTGTCATATATAGTAAACTTCTTTCAAATCTCATGATCTTCAAAAATAATATATGACATAGGTTAGCTACTCAAAATATTTGCTGGGAAATGCTATCATACTATACTCTTTGGAGCATAAATTATAAAAACACGCAATTAGGATGAAGCTTTTATTAGGTTGTTCTAATTTTAAATATAGTTTATGTTTGAAAACGGTAACATTACACTTCACTTTTATCATAAAAATAGACTTGTTGGCTTTATTCTGTTCCTTCTTAGATTATGTTTCAGTATTTAGTTATAATCTCTATTTTTATCAAGAGTCTTCTTAAATTTATTTATAACCAGTAGCTATTCTGTTAGAAGCAATGAATAAATACCTACATACAAGGGCATCATTGCTGTTAAACTAACACTTTGTTAGTTTTTCAACAATTACTGTTGATTAGCTGTGTGAAATTCACCTGTTCTAGTGTAGAATATGTATGCCTTTAGTTTTACCTAAGTCCACAGAAAGGACCTAAGTGCCAATGCATAGCACTGATAGTTAAGAAGAGGACTTGGAATGTGTTGCAATGGCATATTGTTAATAAAGCTAAATATAACTTGATCCAGACATCAGATGGGAGTTTGAGGAAACAGATGTCATTGCTAATGTTTGCTCTTTGTAGACTACATAAATCACTTAAGTAAGAATGGCTCTCTAAAAGAAAACAAATCCAGTTTTTAGAAAGTGCTTAAAATGTTCACGTTAATTTGATTTGGGAAGTAACCATTCCTCTGTGTAAAATAATCTAATTGTCTCTTAACCTGCATATTTTTATTTTTATTGTGCTTAGGAGGACAATTGGACAGCCATTATTGTTATGTGCATTGTGTTTTCAGGTCCATCGATTGGTGGTTGTGAATGAAACTGATACTATTGTTGGTATCATCTCCCTCTCTGACATCCTCCAAGCATTAGTGCTTACACCAACAGGTATGAGTTCCACATTTCACTAGTAAGCATTTTCTCTAGGAACATGACAAATATTTTACATTACTTTTATCTTTACAACTCCTAAAACATAGGCAGACTATGAAAGGATTCCCCATTGAAATTGAAGACAATGAATAAAGATGTTTTATGCATGTGCCTCTCAAATGTGTAATAATTCATTTTAAACCAGCATATGCTTTAGATATAATCCTCCAACTTTAAAAAATCATTAAAACTTGGTCCAGATGCAATTATAAAAGTAGGAATCTCATTTCTAATTGGCTAAGTTCTAGGTTTAGAATGCAGTGATCCTCCAGTGGTTAAGACACCACACTAGATACCAGGTGAGTTCTAATCCTGCCTTAGGCATGAAAACCAACTAGGTAACTTTGGACCAATCACTCTCTCAGCCCAGCTCACTTTACAGGGCTACTATGAGGAAAAATAGGAGGAGGAATAAGTATTAGGTAAGTTTATTTTTATTTATTTATTAAGTTTCTACATCACACACTTCATAAGTTGAACGATCTTGATGTTTGCCATCTTGACTTATTTATAAACATATAAGAAAGGTAGGATTTTAAAATATCTTTAAAAATAATATAATGGGTGAGTATGTTCTTACATGTAGTTTGTATACTGAGATTTCTTAAACATTACAAGTGAACAAGAGAATTATTATTATTATTGTTAAGTACATTTGACATTTACAGAGTCCTGATTCAGTCTGAACAGAAAAGTTTAAAATAAATTAAAGATATTAATATATTAGCTGCACTAGAAGTTCTTTGTACTAGAAGTTTAAAAGTATATTGTAAACTAGAAATATTCCAGTTGATCTAAATATGCATAAAAATATTTTTGACAGAATGTAAAAGATGTTTTAATCTATTATGTATATACAGAGGCCTGACATATACAGTGCATTTAGAGTGTTCATACATCCTTCACTTTTATTGATTTTGTTATGCTGAAGCCTGGCTCTACAATTATTGAAATTCATTTTTTCTCATTAATCTACACTGAATACCCCATAATGCCAAAGTGAAAATAGAATTGTAGAAATGACTGTAAATTTATTAAAAAGAAAAAACTGAACTGAACTTTGGCAGAAATTACAAGTCCACTGTTCTTTGCAAATCCTTTCAAGCTCAGTCAGTTTGGATGGTCACCATTGGTTGTCAGACATTTTAGAGGCCTCTAGAGATGTTCAATAGAGTTCAGGTCAAGTCTGGCCAGGCCACTCTAGGATATTCACAGAGTTGCCCCTAAGCGACTCCTGTGTTGTCTTGGCTGTGTGCTTGTTTGTTGTCATGTTGGAAAGTGAATCTTTGGCCCAAACTGAGATCCTGAGAACTGTGGAACAGATTTTCATTGAGGATATCTCTGTACTATACTCCATTCAGCTTTCCCTTAATGCTGACCAGTCTCCCAGTCCCTGCTGATAAAAAATACCCCCACAGCATGATATTGCCACCGCATGCTTCACTGTTGGGATGGCATTGGGCAGGTGATGAACGGTACCTGATTTCCTTGAGATTTAACATTTAGAATTGAGGCCAAACAATTCAATCTTGGTTTCACCAGACCAGAGAATCTTGTTCCTCATAGTCTGAGAATCCTTCAGGTGCTTTTTTACAAATTCCAAGTGGCCTTTCACATGTTTTGCACTGAGGAGTGGCTTCCGTATAGCAACTCTGCTATAAAGTTGCAATCAGTGGAGGGCTGCAGTGGTGGTTGTCCTTCTGGAATTATGTCCCATCTCCATACAGGATCTCTGGAGCTGAGTCAGAGTAACCATTAGGTTCTTGGTCATCTTTTTAAGGCCCTTCTCCCCCAATTGCTTTGATTGGGTGACCAACTCTTGGAAGAGACCTGATTGTGTCAAACTTCCTCTATTTGAGAATTATGGAAGCCATTGTGCTGCTAGGAACCTTCAGTGCAGCAGAAATTTTATTACAGCCTTCCCCATATCTGTGCCTTGCAACAATCCTGTCTCTGAGCTCTGCAGGCAGTTCTTTTAACCTCATGGCTCTTGCTCTGCTACAGTATGCATTCTCAACTGTGAGGCCTTCCCTAGAGATGTATGCCTTTCCAAATAATGTCCAATCAATTTAACATAGGTCGACTTCAAATCAAGGTGTAGAAACACGTCAGCAACAGTCAAGAGAAATGGGAGGCACCTGAACCAAATTTCAAGGGTTATTGCAAAGGATCTGAATAATTATGTCAATGTACTATTTCATTTTTTTTCTTTTTAATAAATTTACAGACAGTTCTAAAATTCTTTTTTTACTTTGTCATTGTGGGGTAACAACTGTAGAATCGGGCTGCAGCATAACAAAATTGACAAAAGTGAATGGAGTCTGAATACTTTCTTGAATATATTAAGCCTTTATATAGGAAGAACAAAAGTGTGAGTAGCACTGAGGTGAACTAGACAGTGCTGGGCCTAATCCATCTGTGCAGAAATCCTTAGCCCTGTGACATAAGCATGGCATTATCTTGAAATGGGCTCAGATTTTGATAGGCACAGTCTCTATTTCTTATAGGGAATAGCATGAGATATTAAAGTAACTAATTTCATGAAGTACAATGGGAATAAAAAAGAAAGGAAATAATCCTACAGATAATATACCACAAAAGAAACACATTTTAAGGGAAACCATGAGAAAGCAAGCGCTAAATGGGAAAATACACACTTGCTGCACAGAGATGCCAGAGATTTATCTATTTGCTGTTTATTAACAGGCGCCCGGCAAAAGGAGAGTGGAACTGAATGACTGCTTTAAACAGAAACACCTTGGAAAGAATTTGAATAAAGTGGCTGGGTCATCTTTGCCTCAAGAACATTGATGGCAGTAGAGAAGAGTCAAGTGATGATAAGAATGTGTGTGTATTAGGCTAAGTGATGGATAGTCTATTATTTCCCAGTGACTGTCGCAAAACAAGCAGCGTGACAAAAAGCTTCTGTATTCAATGCAGGCTTGCATATCAACATGTTTGCCAAAAGATTTCATCTGATGTCCATCTCAAATGCACTGGAAAAGAATAGCATTTAATGTTATGTTTTAATCTGATGCAAGTCACTGGTCAGCAACAGATCTCCGACATAAGGCAAGTGTATGGCATATTCATATCAGAGTGCCTTATGTCAAAAAGCCAACAATATGTCATCACTGTTGCCCATCATAGTAAAAGAACTTGCTCTGCGAAACAAGATACTGTATTTGAAAATTCAAGTCGCTAAGCCTAAAACCAAATCAATTTCAGTTATCATTAGATTTGTTCTAAAAGCTGTAATTTAAATATCAGTAGATTACTTTAAACTTTAATTACAACTGTGTGTTTCTAAATGTTACATTCAGAACAGATGGTAAAACAAAACTGATTAAAAGCAGCTTTATTTATTTTTATTTCTGCAATTTTTACACATCTTTGGTGGATAGTTAAACTTCACCATATTCATTAATAAAGCATTGATTCATATGTAAGAAGCAATTCTCTTATTACTGAAACAGATAATAGAAGCAATCTTTACAGATGCATTACACAAAAGATTGAGAAATTGTTTATTAAATGTATTGCTACCCAGCATGTTTTGTTTGTCCACAGCAGAGAAATCATATAGTGGTATATGTATAAGTATGTTAAATTTATGTTGCCAGAAGGTAAGAATATAGTGCTAGAAATCTATATCCTACTAAAACACTCTTTCCTATAAGCTTTAACTGGGCGAAATGATGCATCATAGGACAACAATTTTTGAACCAAGGGTACCTCAAATGGTTTAATTTACAGAAAGTGTTCAAAATCTGGGATCCATGATTCCTGAGAGAATGAGATTAGGGAAATTTGTGGCTTCTTCAGCTCTGATCACCTGATGCTCATTTTGAACAGTTCTGTGAAATCTACGATAGTTTCCCAGCTACTTAAATATTCCTGTTTTTTTTTAAAAAAATAGAAAATTTGAAGTCAAAGCACATGGATACACAAATTTACCTGCAGTTAGTTCATAATTTTTATAAAAATTAGCAGTACTACTGGATTTTTCTAAAATATTGAATGAGGGGAATTTTACATTGCCTAACTACATATTGGTAACAACCTCTTGAAAGACAGGCAGATTTCAGGCAGAGTTAAAGCTTGCTTAATTTTGTTAAACAGATGCTCAGCTTTTAGATTAACTTTTAAAATTATACAGACTAAATAGGTGCACTGATGGAAGAAAACAATCTGGAAAAAGCAACCATCTGCCCTGTTTGACAATGCTCTCTTTAAATAAAGGCAGAATTCAAATTGAGGTGTGCAGATGTACACAATTTGCTGGTGAGAACATTTTATTCCACATGTAATCTTTTTCATAGGATAATTCTTCAAACTCATTTGCACTTGCCCAATTCCAACATTCCTTTCTCAGGGTATGATGACCTGAAGTGAGCACAGCCTTCAACTTGTCAACTAGTCTGTTTCTGCTCCTTTCCTCATGACGCTAATCATTTGCCATTGTTTTTTTCTCCAGCAAGCATCACTTTCTTGGTCATTCACCAGTAAACTCAGCAAATATGTATGTAACTCCCCCCTCCCACTGTTACCTACTTTTGCCATTTTCATGTCCATTCTAGGCAGATCTTTCAATGCAGATCTCTTCAATGTCTCCTTTAAAAAAAATGGAGTACCTTGCTATCAGTACAAACAATGCCTGAAATTTTTACGCTCATCTTTCAAATTTATCCTCTATTATATGGCTGGATTCTTTCAAGCATTACATAAACAATCTGGCAAATGCTAAAAATCTACTATTCTATATTATGCCCAATCTTGATAATTTTCATATGTGTGGACTTTAGTTCCTAGAATTCTTCAGGAGGCTGGCAAGGGATTCTGGTAGTCCACATATCTTAAACTCACCAAGATTCAGAAATTTGAATTTACAATTAATCAGAAACTAATCCCAGCAACATATTCAAACATGATTGTATTTTCAGCACATGAATGGTTCATTCATTGAATCAAGACTGAAAATATGTTTTTTTCAATAGAGCCTACATTTTTACTCCCCCTGGCATGTACACTTAAGATACAATAAACACCCGCATGCAGTAAGGAGAAAGGTGGTTAAACTGCCATTATTAAATATGAGGAGAAGCAGGGTCAATTTATGAAGCGGTCGCAGCTGTATTAAAGTTTCCGGTTTGCTGAATCTGTGCCTACCAGCTGTGTTCTGCTTACTCTGTGTTGCACCTGTCCCACCTGTCCCATATATTATATATATAATATGTTGGAACTCCTGAGACGAGTATGAAACTTGCAAAGCAGAAAGACCTGATGCGATGGCCGCCGAGGGAAGAAAAGCAGCTGTGTCCTTCTGCATGCAGACCCCCTGCAAGCTGGATCAAGGGGAGTCCACTTTCCGTCCTCAACATCTTGAGACTCAAGAGGCTAGAATTCCTTGATGTTGGGCTGCACATGGAGCCACCGCTAGATGGCAATAGAGCAGTTTGGAAACCAACCTCTGGCTATGGGCGAGAAAAAGTATGCACGTACATGTGGAGGAAGAAAATAGAGAAAAGTGGGCTACTTACAGAGACTGGGTGTAAAGGAAGAGACATACATGTAGCCACATTCTCACTTCTGTTTATTTCCCTTTGTCCAATGTTTCTCAACCTTGAGGGCTTGAAGATATGTCAACAAACTCCCAGTTACCCAGCAGCAGTCTGGCTGGGGGTTTCTGGGAAATGAAGTCCACATATCTTAACATTGTTGAGAAACACTGGGCATAAAGTAGACAAGTATGTTACCCAGCAGAGAACATTGCAAATCACATTGCTTCAACTATCTGCAGGAAGGAGATCAAAATCTGCAAGTGGGTGCTGTGTTGAGATCCAGGATCTTTTGTACCTTGCAAATGTTGACCTTGCTTTTCAGAGCTGATTTGATCTAACCCTGAAGCTTTGATTTGATCATCTGGAATTTCTACAGCTTTACAGATCTTGTGAGCATTCTGATTTTCAGGGGCATGAACCCCTAATTCCATCCCAGGGTCTCTTATAGGTTATGATCAAGATGATGGCCACAATGGTGCAATCAAAACTCCCGTTTTTACATACATTTTAAAAATCCACATGTGGAGCTTTTATTGCACTATTTTGGCGGACATCTTGATTTTTTTGACAGTATCTCTCACTCCTATTGCTTGCTCAGAATTATTTTTTTCCCATTGCCCTCAAATATGTGCATCAACTCTTCATGCAGCTTTCCTCATTCTGTGTGCATTAATTGGAATATATTCCCAACCTCTAGTCCATCAGTCATAACAACAGGAACTAGGACCTCTGCTCTTGGAGAAAGCCCCTAGTTGCTCAGTAACTTGCAAATGGCCCTTTATTTTTTACCAGGAGAATGTACCAACTACTATTACATTAACCTGCCCCACCAGGACAGGATGGAAAGTTATGTTACAGATCCCATCAAATAGGTATGTACCTCTGGTGGGACTGCAAAAGAGGGCCTTCTCTGTGGTGGCCCTTTCCCTATGGAAGATAATTCCACCTGAGGAACAGTTGGCTCCCACCCTGTTTGCTTGTTTGCTTATTTATCTTACCACCAGGTAACTGGGCAGCTTACAATATTAAGATAAAATTATACAAATAAAAAAAATCATAAAAATATGATACCGAATGTTCCTTTTCCAAAAGGCAGTAAAATGTGGTTTGGTCAGCGATACTAGAGACCACATATGGAGGTGAAGCCAAATAAGTAGTTGATTTAATTGTGTGACTGATGTCGTGGGTGGGGTGTAATTTTTAACGGGCTTTTATAATGTATTTTTAATGTGAGCTATTTGGAATCATTTATGTATGAGTTGCATGGCCCTGTAGATTTGTTTAATTAATTAGATTAGATATTGTAATATATTTGGGATGGAAGTAGAAGACGACCAGGCTGAGCCCAAGGGCAGGGTCAAACTTATCATCATTCTGGAGCCTCTATGCCCCTGAAAGAGACCTAATATCAGCCACCCTTGAAGTTTGTTGACTCTTACCTGGCGCCAATTTGCCTTGACTGTTGATACAGATTCTTGTGTATAGTTACATGGAATAAACTCACAGAGCTTTTGAACTCTATCCTGGTTCCTAGTTTCTTGCGCCTGATAGTGGATGCATGAATGATATTGGTTGGTCTCTGCACCTCTGTACTAAATAATGGAGAATAACTTCATTATTTTGTCCACATTGTTCCAGTCTGAACATTTAGCCACTTTTCAGACAAAAGAATCTGAAGCGTTTAAAAATAACTATTCCTGGGAAGCAGCCTGAGAGGCTACAAGCAGTCCAACCTTTTTCAGATTTTCTTTGCATCTGCCATAAAGTCAACACTAGACTCCCCAATCTCTGCTTTCCCAACATCGTCACTGTAGTACAATCCAAGTGACATTTTGAAGCAGCCTTACTTCACAGGAAACAGAGAACAATTTACAGTGCAGTGATTTTGAACAAATGTTTCTTTCTCCACCCCCACCCCCCTCTTCTGACATTTTGCTCAGAATGCTGTTTGCTTAAAGGCCGGCCAAGAGAGACCGGGTATGTTTTCACTGCAATGTGCTGTTAACAAGAGCACAAAACCCACGGGGGTTTGTTCAGGGAACCAAACCTTAAGAGCACTTGAAGGTTGCACTCTTCTTTCACCTGGAATTGCAAACTCAGGTGATGCATTCCTACTCTCCAAAAAGAGCATCACATAATATAGGCATCTCTGAGCTGACTTATTAGTAAATGAAGAATTGTTGGGGAGCACAGTGCATATAAATCCTTAACTTATACCCATTCATTTCGTGACTGTTCAAAGTTACAGTGGCATTGAAAACAGTGACAACTAACTGATCCTCACACTAACATCCATTGCAGCATCTCCACGTTCACGTGATCAAAATTCTGGCACTAAGCAACCGGGATGTTCGCCATTTGCAACCTTCCCAGTCGGCTTCCAACAAGCGAAGTCGATGGGGGAAACCAGATTCCCTTAACCACCACATGATTCAGTTAGTGATGTCAATGATTCATTTAACAACTGTGGCTAAAAAAGTTGTAAAATATGGTGCAACTCACTACAGCCACCTTGCTTAGCAATAGAAGTTCTGGTCCTAATCGTGGTCGTAAATAGTCCTTACCTGTAATGGGCTCCCTGTGTTTCAGTTGCCTTTTTCCCATCCAAAACTGCAAGCAGAAAGCAATGCTATTCTGCTTCTTCCCCCAAAGATTTTTTCCTTGTCCCTAATTGCATATAACTACCAAAAGTCCTAGATTACAGAATATTTTACGATTACACCAACTAGTCAGTCTTAACATCACAAAAGCTTATTGCACAGGAAGCATTACTACTGTATATCTGGCTTCATTCTAATAAAATTTCATAAAAAGAAAATCAATTCCACTTTTATTCTGGGGCCGCAAACTTTTTGGAGTTTCCTTTTCCAAGGAAAGGCACAGCCTTCATCCTGAAAAAGGAAGATTTTCAAATGGGAACATTTCCACCGTTCTTTAAAGCTCTTTTTGTTACCTTGACCATTTTAATGTTTTGTGGACTTCAATTCCCAGAATTCCACAGCCGCTAAAAGGAGCAAAGTGCAACTCCCCAAAAGTTTCAGCAAGCATACAGCTGGGAAATTCTGGAAGTTGAAGTTCACACATCTTAAAATTGTCAAGATTGAGAAATACTAATTAAAACTGAAAATAAAGGCGTACCAAAAACCACCACTATTCATAGTCTTGTTTAGGAAAGGGGCTCTCAGGTGGCGCCTCCATTTCCCCGAGAATTTCGGCAGCCCCGCCCATCGTTCGTATTGTGAACGTTTTGACAATGAGTCCTGCATGGAAGCATGCATGAGCGGCGTACACGCCCTTCTGTCCTCGCGCAGCCCCGCCCTGCAGCCGCTCACCAATCAGAAGGCAGCATCCTTCCCGTTCCCGCCCTTCTCGCACCCCTGCGGCCAATAGCCGAAGCATCGAGGAAAAAAATCAATAGCGAGAGGGTGGGGAGCGTGCATCCCACGAGCGCGAGGAGGAGGAAGAGGAGAAGGAGGAGGAGGCGGGACCCCGGCCGTTGGGCGGAGCAATCTTCGGAGAGCAATGACGCCGCGAAATTTCCAGGGCCAGCGAGCGCCTCCCGTCGGCCAATGGGCGGGGCCGCCGCCCTCTTCTCCCCGCCCTCTTCCGGGGGCGTCCCCACACTGGGGGGGATCCCGGGCAGGCAAACGGGGCGTGGAAGCGTGAGTGCGCGCGCGCGGGGGCGGGGCCCGAGGAGGATGGCGGTTGTCGTCACATGAACTAAAAAGCCGCCGCCGCCGTCGCGTCCCTCAGACAGTCCTCACGGGAGTCTCGCGCAGGTCACCCGCCGCCCCTTCAGCAGCAGATCCTCCGCGCCCGCTCGCCTTCCCTGATCGGCCGCCGCTCCTGCCTCCGCCACAGCCCTTGATGCCTTTGGGTGCTCGGCGAGGAAAAGATGCCACCGTCCAAGTCTCGTAAGATCGCCATCCTGGGATACCGGAGCGTCGGTGAGTCCCGCCCTGAGGTGCCCGGGGGTGGTGTTGGGTGCACGGCGGGCTCTGTCCCCGCTTCACCCGGCGGCGGAGAGGCTCGGGGGGTGGGCAGGCGGGCGAGGCCTTCCCATAAGAGCCCGGCGCTGGCAGGTGCCAGGCATCCGTCCGGGCCTCTCACGCACTGGCGATCGGTGCGCGTGGCGGATGCCGGGGCTGCCCTGGCCGATCGGCCGCCGTCGCCCGAGCGAGGTTTGCATTTCCCGCCTGGGCAGAGCCAATGCCACGGGCCTTCCTGGGCGGGAGGCGATCCTGGGAGCACGCAGGGATGCTCCCTCCGCTCTCCCGGAAGGCGCCGCCCGGGGTCTCCCGATCGCCCCCACCGCCACCCTCCCAGGCTTCCACCCGGCGGCCCCGATCGCGCCCCCCTGGCAGCGGCAGCGTTGGGAGAAGGGGTCCGGGTGGGCGGAGGCGCCTCCTCTCGCCCACCTTCTCCCCTGAGTGGAGGCTGCGAAGGATCGGTCCGATCTCCGCGACTCTCGCCGCCTCAGAAGGACCCCGCTGCCTTTTACGGCCGCCATAAAACTTTGGGCTGAGTTGGGTGGGAGTCACCGGCCCTTTCGGAGGGCACCGTGCAAACGGCGGGGAAAAGGTTAACGCGGGTTACGCAACCTTTTGTTTTGCTTCCTCAAATTACCACACTGTCTTTTGTGTGTGTGTGTGTCGGTGTCAAGGTGGTTTGGGCTTTTTGTCCCCCCTTTCCTCCCCTCCCCTTTCTGGAATAAAAAATTAAGGGGATGCTGTGAGCCGGAGGAGGATTAAAAAGACTACCTTGAGTTTCACAGAAGAATAAATGTAAACCGAAGGTGACTTTTAAATTGTAATATTCATTCAGCCTTGACTTGTTAAGTTCAGCAGGTGTGCTTGGAGTAAAAGTTTTCTTTTGTTTTCCTAGTAATTATAAATGTACCATGTGTTAACAGGGTTGGGCATGCCACAAAAGTGAAAGTGGTGCTTTAGGGAAAGCTATTTCCACTTCTCCAGCACCAATCTCATGAAGAAGACCACTTGCGCATTCTGCATCTTGGGTTAAATTTGGACAGCACTCTCTTTCTCTCCCTCTTTTTGTCTTTCTCTTCCACTTTCCCTCTCTCTTCCCCCTTTCTCTTTCTTTTCTTTCTTCCCCTTTTTCCCTCTCTCTCCCTCTTCTCTCTCTTTCTCTCTTCTCTCTCCCTCCCTCCCTCTCTCTCCCTCTCCCTCTCTCTCTCCTTCCCCCCCTTCCCCGCTTCTCTCTGTCTCCTGTACCTTTTCATACCTTTATATCTTTGCAAGCCATTTGTAATGTTCTCCGAAGGGACAAGTAAGTGAAAAGTCAAGATGGAGAGGATGGCCACATGTGCTAAAACCCGCTCTTTACTGTGCAGGTTGCCTAGTGTTTTATGTACAGTATATTAGTGACCTCCTCTCTTGTTCTAACACACATACTTTTTAAGTACTCTAATCCCACCATCTTCAATTTCCTTATATGTTATTCCAGATATTCCCACAGCTCTCTTCCCTATGAGTGGCAGAATTATGCTCTTCTATGCAGCCATCTTTTTTTTGACACACACATCACCTTCTGCCTACTTTTCCTTCTGTCCCCATTTCCCTGGCTTACATTTTCTCCCATTCTGTTGCAAATATTTTAGGGATATTTTGTATACTTGTCCATGATGGAATAAGGACTCCTGCATTGGGCAGGGAGTAGGACTAGAAGACCTCCAAGGACTCTTCCAGCTCTGTTGATTCTTTCTTTCTCCCCCAATTTCATTTCCCTTGTCACCTGCTTGCTCAGAGTTCTGAAGTTGAAGGAAGCTGTATTGTCCCTTGAATTTACACAGATAAAAAATGCTGTGAGTAAAGCTGCACAGTTGTATACAATTGGAGAAATCAAGAGATCTAATTCAGGAAGATTAGGTATTTCCAAATTTGCTTTCAGAATGTTAATTTTCAGATCAAGAAGCAATGAAGCACATTTTGTATTCCCATTTTTTGTGGTCTTTGTAATTCTCTAGGATTCTCAGTGTTGAAAATTGTCCAGAATGGCCTCCTACTTAAAATTAGGTTCCCCCTAATTCTGGCCCCCTTCTGGGAAAAAAGTGAAGAGTGAGCTCTTTTGGAGGACATTGGGAGGGGGAGTGTGTGTGTGAGATGTCAAATGGATGGGTCATATGTGTTTTATGCTTTCATTTTTCAGGTTCTTTCTATTATCTTGCTATGATGTTTTACAAATAGTTGAGAGTCAAATTAGATTGCAAAGGTTAAACAAAATTTTAATCAATTAATAAACAATAAACTGTTACATTCCGAGGTCCTTAAATTACAGGATTGTTATGGTTTGATGTCTGTGTTTTGACTTTTCTCCAGGAACATCAAGGCAACATAATTAGTTCTTCACCAACCTTCAACCTGTTATTCCAGCAATAATTTCAAGCAGTAGTTAGGCTGGAAGAGAGTAACTAGTACAAATTACCTAATGAATTTCCTTTCTGACTGACTAAGTATCCTAGAAAATTACAAAGTGAATTTGAACTTGACCCATGCCTCTAATCTTCTACCAGGATTCATCTCTAGTTAATTTTCTTCACCACCTGATTGTGACTTACTTAGGTGATCACCAGGAAGAGTAATAAAGTAGAGGCAGACTAGTCTCCTTGTGTGGTAAAGAAAACTATATGGGTATTTACAGAAAGTCAGCAGAAAGCAAGCTAGATAGAAAATTTACATTTATTCTGCAATACATACAATCTCCTAATTGCTACTGATAAACTAAATGCAGAATCAGAAGAAAAACTGAGGACAGTAGTCTAGAACAAAACCCTCTCAGATTATTTGACAATAAAGTGAGATTTGTTGAACATGAAATGTGAATTTGTTCCTAAGGAAATTTCCCCTTTTCTAACTGCTGAAAGCAGACTGAAGCTTTCTTAGGAATTACAAAGACTTTGCAATTTGTATTGTTTCTCATTATTTCCCCTAACTGGCATAACAAGTAAATGTAGGTTAACATGCATGCATAGTTTCTTCTCTGGCTATTGCATTTAAACATGCAGTTGACAGAACATACTGAATAATACTAATGTAGATTTTCTTGCATTGAAGAAATGTGATCACCTAGTTGCTATTGGTGACCTCAAAGCTTTCCCTAGTAATTACATTTGTGAATGATTTTGAAGGAGGAGCTCCTTTTTAGAATCCTGTGAGTGTGTTGGTGATATTCAGGAACAAACTAATGATCAGCTAGAGTGGATGTTCAGACTTATTCAGATAAATGTGTTAATTTTAAAAATATTGGTTAAGGTGAGCAGAATATAAAAGTCAATTGTTTTAGGACTGGAAAACACTGCATAGTTAAAGACTTACAATTAGAGATATTTTGCAGACATAGACTTACAAAACAAAATGTAAGTGACAATTACACGCTATGTTGTCATGTATTATACAGCATATTGTTAGGGAGTTACACATGGCAGTAATCTCTTCTGATGCTTATGCCTGGTTCAATACTTGGTTTGCCTACAAGTGAAATAACTGGATGCTTATTGAAGTTCTCATAACATAAATCAGTTTTACTAAACATTATAAAATGCCCCTTTATGTCACCTACCTGCTTCTTACTCCAAGAGAGAATCATTGTATTCTACCCCCAGATGATTACAAGCTAAACTGAATCTACTTTAAAGATGTATTATCTGCTTCCCCCTCCCCCCCTTTCCTTTAAGGGCTTTAAAGAACTTTAAACAAGGAGCCATTGACATTCTTTACATATTTGTTCTATTGTAAACAGAGTGATGTTAAAGAACAAGATGAATCAGAGAATAGATCCAAAGTCCAACCAGGTATATAGGCTTGGGCCGCAACATCTATGTATATGGGAGGGTTGCATAATAATGAGTTGTCTGAAATCAAGTAATTTCCATGCAAACTAAAGAGAAAATATCAAAGGTAAAATGATTAGCAGTATCACAGTAAGCTTTGGGGTGTGTTTACTATATAATGTGGAAATATAACAGGTAATTCAGTCAGAATTTTTATATTATATTCCTATAGGGAGCTGAACATCGGATTTAATGGCCTAAACACTTTCAAAGGCATCTTTCTAGCATTTCTCTTTCATTTGTATGAATTTTGTCTTCTAGTATGTATATTTTTGAACAAGAGGTTGAACCCCAAGAACTAAGCATGATAAGTATGCAAGATTAACCTGTAAAGTCAAGCTCTATTTTTTATTTTTTATAAGCATTCAAGTAACTTCATCATACTCATTCTGTGCCAAAAAGTATAGATTTCCTGTTTGAGGTAGATTCAATTGTTTTATTAATATCTACAAATTACTAAGACCTACCATATATAGTTCTAAAACAGTATATGTGTTTTAAAGACAAGACTTGAATTATTATAAAAGAATCATTATTCTAGTCTTCCTTTTCTTAGAAAACTAATGGGAATATGGAGAACCAGTAGTTAAGTAGTTTGAGACTCTGTTAAGTGCTTTTTAAATGACCAATCAGCAATTTCCAGCTCAGTCTACCTCAAAAGTTTCTCATGGGGATAAAATCAGGGGAAGATCTCTATGTGTTCTCTTTCAGTTCTACAAGAATGGTCAATAAAAATGTAATACAGTACAGTAGTAAGAATCAAAAGGATGCAGTCTTAGTGAAACAGATTGGCAATTCCTGTTGAGGTGTGACAATAACTGTCATGGGGAAGAGGATCAGACTTTCAATTGAAAATTATATATAATAAAGATATATCTAAGACCATCTGTATGCTTAACTTGTTTTCCAGTTCTTTCTCCTTTTCTATTATCCCATTTTTATTCTCCAAGGACACAAACAGATGTACCCTGAAATGGGAAAAAGAGAATAAAGCTACATGTATCAACTGGTTTAAATAAACACCAGAATTTGTACTATCTATAGTCCTCAACTTACGACCACAACTGATTCCAACATTTCTGTTGCTAAGTAAGAGAGTTGTTAAGTGAGTTTTGCCCCATTTTACAACCTTTCTTACTACAGTTGTTAAGTGAACCACAGCAGTTAAGTTAGTACCCGTGTTTCCCAGGAAATAAGATGGTGTCTTGTTTTCTTTGACCTCTGAAAAACCGGCTAGGGCTTCTTTGAGGGGGGAGGGTCTAATTGACTCATCTTGTGGCTGCTCACACACATCGCCCCTGGCCTTCATTTCACCATCAGAGCCTTCCGGAAAGCCTTCTGCAACTGAAAAACAGGCTCCAGATTGATGTGTGCATCACCCCCAGCTTCCATTTTACCCTCAGAGACCTTCTGCAGCTGATAAGAGAGCTTCGGATCAATCTGGAGCTCTTTTATTGACTACAGATTTCTTCCAGAAAGCTCTTTGCAGCTGATAACAAAACTCCAGATTGATCCGGAGTTCTCTTATTGGCTGCAGAGGGCTTTTCGGAAGTCCTGTCAACGCAAAACGGAAGCCAGGGGCACCCCACACATTAATCCATAGCCTGTTTCTCAGGGGCAACATGTGCAAGCAGTGGCAAGCGGCCACAGAAGAAGGCGAGGCAGATGTCAGGGTGCGCGAGGCCTGGTAAGTAGGGAAGCTCCACCACCCCCCATCCTCACCCTAGCTTAATTTTTACCTGTGTGCCTCACCCCACCCTCTGCTCCCTAGGGTGGGTGGGGTCTTAATTGGGGCTAATTTTGGGGGTAGGGCTTAATTCAAGTGCATGCGTTAAAAACATAGGGCTTCTTTTCGATGTGAGTCTTATTTTGGGGAAAACATGGTAAATGAATCTGGCTTCCTATTAACATTGCTTGCCGGAAGGTCTCAAAAATTGATCATGTGACCCCGGTATACTGTAACCATCATAAATATGAATTTGTTGCCAAGCATCTGAATTTTGATCATGTGACGATGGAGATTCCGCAACGATCGTCACATTTTCAGTGCCACTGTAACTTTGAATGATCACTAAACGAATGGTTGTAAGTTGAGGACTACCTGTACCTGCATTATGCAGAGAATTATTCTGGAGATGCAAAATACTGTATTTTCCAGAATATAAGACACACCTTCCCCCCCCCCCCCCCAAAAGAGGATGAAAATCTGGGTGCATCTCATACACTGAATACAGCATTTTTGCCCGCCCAAATCCCCCCCATTTGGCAAAAATGGACATGCAGAGATTTTGGGAGGTTTGCAAAGTGCTTCTGGGGGCTGGGGAGGGAACAAATGAGCAAAAAACAGTCCGTTTCTGCTCATTTCCCTCCCCCAGCCCCCAGGAGCACTGTGCAAGCCTCCGAAAGCCTCTTCATGCCCTTTTCTTTTTGCGAAAAATGGCCCATTTTTTGCTCGTTTTTGTCCCCTCCCCCAACCCCCAGGAGCACTCTACAAACCTCCCAAAGCTCTGCATTCCCCCTCCCCTTTTTGTGTGCAAAAAATGAACCTGCAGAGGGTTTGGGAGCCCTGCAGAGTTCAAAAACATGCTTTTTAAAAAATTTACCTCTTCAAAATCATGGTGCGTCTTATACTCTGAAAAATACGGTAGTTTTCGGAGGGAAATCAACTAGAGAATCCAAAGTGAGAAAGCTCTAATACTGTACTGAGAAAATAAAATATCTGATGAGCATTGAATAGATCTAAATTTGGACGGATTTTGATTTTTTTTATTCATTGACTCATTGAAGATCCTCAAAATACCAATCCTATATTAGTGTGCTTCAACCGTAATCAGAAAATGATCCACAGAATAATCGAATAAAACTCACCCTTAATTATTAAAAACGTAGACAAATACAATTAAGGATCTGGGTATAAATTTGATGTATAGAGGGGAATTGGACAAAGAAAGAGTTTGTTCCATAAAGAAAGAATTCATATTATCAAATCATCTTGGAGTACTGTGTGCAAATTCTGACATTAATGTGTTTCATTTTGCTGCTCATTGTGTTTTAATTATTCTAGTGCTGTGGACAATTCATTCAACATTAGATGCATTTGGGTGTGTGTGTGTGATTATGTTACATAGCTACACTTTGCAGAGTTGTCAAATCTTTAATAATAAAACTGAAATAGTTCAGCAAAAGTTAAACATGTTGGGTGTTTGTAAGGAGTTTGCACTGGATTCCCATAGTGCTAGAGCCTAGATCATGCTAGCATGTTGGCTGTTCCTCAATAGTAGCCTAAAATGCCAACTTTAATTAAAAGCTTCATTTTATGCCTGCCTAGTGGCAAATCTTACTGCAGTGAACTTGTAAGTGGGAGCAGTAAGCACTAGAGGCAGTATTCTTAACTGTAATATTGAGCCAGAGAAAGGGTTGTCTAAGGACACTGTGCTAGAATTAACTCTTGAATTACCTATATGCATTTGCTTAGCTTTGATACCCCTTTCAGAAGTATTTGATTACTTAAACAGCACCTTTAATACACTATGTCCCAACATTTAGATGTTTCTACTCTACTTTCTAGCAATATTTATTTACAGATTGGCTTCTTTAAGTGGGCTGCATAACTTATGTATCCCATTGTAATTGAATCTTGGATCACTGTGCTGTGGGCATTTTTGATATAAGTAGTTCCAAAAGGAAGCTATTTGATACAATCAAATCAGCATAGTTCTAATATTCTAAAATTCCAATAGTTGTGTTTGAAAAATGTGCACGAGTGCTGTCTTTGAGGATGAATTGCACTCACTTATTTCAAATATTTTTGTAGGAAAAAAATAAGAATACTGGATTGAATTCTCAGGACCACATGGAATCCTGAAAGCCAAAAGTCTTTAGCTGCCTTGACTATTTTAATTTATATTTTCCATAATACACATTTGGATGTCTGTTCTTCATGAGTGATGTTGAATATATTGCACTTTGTTTGAAATTCCTCTTATATTCTGCATGAAATAGAAAGGTCATACTTTTATGAAAATCAATTTAGGCATCAGATTATAATTAGAGTGTACAGCAGAATGTGATGAAGTTTAATCTTAGGTTGATTTTGGTCTGACAAGCACATTAAGTGGATTGTTGAAATATTAAGTTTTGGTTCTGCAATTTAACATTGTGAAGGAAACTACAATATCCAAAGAACATAAAGTGGGATCCCCATTATGCTTATTTGCTTGCAAAATGCTAGATTTATAGAGAGAGCACTTTTCTATAAAGAAAAGGGACAACTTCATATATATTTGAATGTTGAACTTGGATTTCTCACAGTCCTGACCGAACATGGCAAAATAGTTTCAGAAATGGAAGGATTATTTTCCTCAAAAGCAATTTATTATATGTGATGCTGATTTGTTAACTTTATTAAAATCATTCTAAAAAGGCCTAGAGACAATGTTCTTTATCCTGGCTTTGGTACTTTCAGTATAAGATTCAAAAGTTTAACATAGTCTTTCTGTTCATATTTGACTCAATATTATTTGTAATTTGGTCCATCAAGTGCCTATAATTCTGTTGACAACTTCATAAATATTAGTATTATTCTTTGTTTATCAGACTTCATCTTTCTTTCATTTTTGTCAGCTCAAAGCAGCATGCGTGCCTAATACTCCTGTCTTTTATTTTGCCTGCAACAATAACACTGTGGGGGCAACTGTCCCAAAGTCACCCAGCCAGCTTTTATGCCTAAAAGGATTAGAACTCATGGCCTCTAAGTTTCTAACCCAGGACTTTTACCTACTCTCTCAATTCTCTTTCTTTGCTTTCATCAACATCTTCTAGATTTAAAGCTTTACGGTATACAGGTAGTCTTCAACTTACAACCACAATTGGGAATGGAATCCTTGTTGTTGAATGAAGCAGTCTTAAGTCAAGCTACCCAGGTGACTGTTTTGCTCAGGGACTGCAGTGCCAACACTCCCAGAGCTTGGGTCTGTGGGATCTGAACTCCATTTTTTCACCCCGCCAAAGGAATTCAACTCCCCTCAACAAACGTTTCTTTCAACCAGTTCCTCGAGACAAGAGGGAGTCAGCCCTTTTGGCGGGCAGCAGCAGCTTACAACCTTCCCTGCCTGGTTTTCTATTGAACTTTCTGGGGAAACCCACCAAGAAGATGGCAAATGGCAGTTGTATGACTGTGAGACGCTTGGCAACTGGTCATAAGTGTGAACAGGTAGCCAAGCACCACTCAGATCACAATCATGTGACTGTGAGGTAGGGGTGATAACCTTTTACAATGGCCGGCAGTGTTCTATGAGCCAAAAATTACTCTTTTGAGATTGACCAGGCGAGCACCACATATACCAAACATTCTGTATAGGAACCATTTCATGTACAGAATAGCTAATTTAGGATGGCGCGTATAGAAACCAGAACTCGGGTTTTCTTGTTATACAGTATATATGAAATGATACAGGGCTGTTTGGTTCTCAATGGAAAGCAAAACAGAATTATTGTGGTTAAGAGCCTAAAAAGCAGCAGGGGGGGGGGGAAGCTAAGGATGGGGGGGAATTACAATTGTGCAGACTTTGGCAACAATTGGAGAGAGAGCAGAAAGGACGCATTAAATATTTCTAGGTTCCTTCTAGATTTTATTTTCAGTTAAAACCTGGAGTACAAAATTTTCCAGGCTTTGTTTCTGCAAAACTGACACATTTGAAACATTTTGGCAAGACTTCCAGCGCCCTGTCTGTAGTATTTACAGATAAAGAGTTAAATACAAAGAAAGTTAAAAAGACCATAAGTCTCAATGACAGTGACAACAATGACAGTGAAGAGATTTGGAAAAGCCAGTAAAATCATCAAGGCAAAGAAACATTTTCCAAGAGCAGTTCTAATAAATAATAGGACTGTGCATAATTTTGCAAAGAATTTAGAAATGCTTTTTCAGAGGTGGGTCGTTATGAACTTGCAAACTGGTGCTGCATTGATCTCCCACACGTTCAATACTATGAAGAACCTTTTTGAAATAAAATCCAAAAGACATTTTCCAGATTTTACTTTTCTAAAAATACATTCTTAATATTTTGAGAACTGTTTTTTAAATTTTAATAGTGGAACATTTTTTTACCTTCTGGATTTTATTCCCAAAGAGCTTTTGTCTATATTTGGGAATTGTTAGAAAATAGTGTGACAGAAATTTTGTATTGGTAGATTGGGGCAAAAATCATGTATTTGGTAATAGAAATTGGATAACTTGTGAATTTCCAGTAAGATTAAAATATTGTATTAATGGTGACAAAATTAGACCAAAGTTGGAAGAACAGGTAGTCCTCGACTTACAACAATTCATTTAGTGACCATTCAAAGTTACAATGATGACCATTTTTCACGCTTACAACCATTGCAGCACCCCCATGATCATGTGATCAAAATTCATGCACTTTGCAATTGATTAATTTATGACGGGGCAGTGTTCCCGTGATCACATGATCTCCTTTTGCGACCCTCTGACAAGCAAAGTCAATGGAGAAGCCAGATTTACTTATCAACTATGTTACTAATTTAGCAACTGCACTGATTCACTTAACAACAGTGGCAAGAAAGGTAATAAAATGAGACAAAATTAACTGTCTCATTTAACATCTGAAAGTTTGGACTCAGTTATCGTAAATCAAGGCCTACCTGTATTCATTTTTTTATATTAGGTAGGAATTGAAGTGTATATAAATTATATGAATAAATACGTATAACACTATGTTGAAAATGTATTTTGTGTTTGATTCCCTTCTTCCATTGTTGCTATTTGCTTTTTTATTTGCGTATCCTATCCCTTTAACAACTAGAAAATAGCAGATTGGATAGGATGCTGTTGATTCTGACTATCAAAAAAGCTTACCTAAAATGATAAGTAATGAGAGGTTAAGGAATGTGACTATTTTAACTTTGGGCCATCTGGATATGGTCTTCAACTCACAGAGTTCCCAACTGGCCATGTGTGTTAAAAGTAGCCTGAGATTTTTTGCAAATTTTTAAACATATTAAACACATTAATAACATAGGTTATTAATATTTAAACAATTATAGGCAGAGACATTTATGTAAAACAATTTATTTGGATAATATAGTGTATAATATAGGCGTATACATTTAATAAATAAGTAAATTTACAGCTTTTTCCAACTTGGTACTTTCAGCATTTCACATTCTGGTTGCAAATTCTGCAAGTTTTTGTCCTAACATATTAGGACGGTATCCAGTTGGGGAATGCTGACATATATTGCTATGTATGTTATTATTTTGAAACAAAGCAAACCTTTCAACTTCAGAAATTTCCCTTATGAAATTTTTGTCAGTATTGAAAGTGAGCAATATGATCCTGGTGCCAAAATTATTTGTCTTCTCTATTCCCTTCTTTTGTGTAAAATAGAAAAAAATGTTTGAGTAATAAGAGAAAAAATAGCTCTCTATTAATAGCTCAAGCAGAGAGAAAAAAGATTGCTGCAACTTACAAAAATATGCAAGAATTGCACCATTCTTGATTATTTCAATGCCCTAATAGCATAAGATTTAATGTTAATGCCCTTTATTGAATACTTTTGCAGACTGTTCTGGATTTATTTACTTACAATCTCTTACATCCACCCACAGTTGAACTGATAGACTGAAATAATCACTATCACTGGCATGCATATCACCAGTAACTTCAGTCACCATGTCCACATATAACTTTATACATTTTATTCCTAATCCTTTCCTCTGCTTGCCCATAAAGTATTACTATCTCCCATTCAGAATTAAGCATCTTAATCATATGGTCTCTTACGTCCTGAACAATTGCAAGTAACCCTGTTTCCCTGAAAATAAGACCTCCCTGGATAATAAGTTCAATTGGGCTTTTGAGCACATGTGAGTTCAGCCTTTTTTAAAGCAATTTTTCACCCTCCCCAGGCTCCAGAGGCTTTATAGGAGCCTGGGAAGGGTGAAAAGAGCCTCCCCACTGTCCCGGAGGCTTAAGGAGCTTCCCTGCAGCCTCTGGAGCGCAAAAAAACCTGCCCTATGGGCAAATCGGAAGTTCAGGAATGGACTTCTGGTTTGCTCATAGGGTCATTTTTAGTCCTCCAGAGGCTTCAGGGAAGCCTCCTGAAGGTGCCTGAAGCCTCCAGTGGGGCGGGGGAGGCTGTTTTCACCCTCCCCAGGCTCCTATAAAGCCTCTTGAGCCTGGGGAGGGCGAAAAAAGCATGCAAAAAATGGGGGGAGCGCCTCTCATGCATGCATGTGCACTGGGGGAGTCATGCGTTGCATTATGGGTGTGGCACGCCCATGCATGACTCTCCTGCGCTCCTCCCCTTACGGCACATGAGCCAAAAAAGGTTGCCATCACTGCCCTATACCATTGCAAACCAATTGCTGTCTAATATCTTAAAAACCTCCAGTGATGAAGTACCCACAATCTTTGAAGGGAAGCCATTCCATTTATTTATTGTTTTCACTGTCAAGAAATTCCTCCTTAGTTCTAGGTTGCTTCTCTCCTTGATTAATTTCCACCCATTGCTTCTTGTTCTACCCTCAGGTGCTTTGGAGAATAGTTTGACTCCCTCTTCTTTGTGGCAGCCGCTGAAGTCTGCTATCATGTCTCCCCTAGTCCCTTCTTTTCATTAAACTAGACATACCCAGTCCCTGCAACCGTTCTTCATATGGTTTAGTCCCCAGTCCCCTAACCATCTTATTGCTCTTCTCTGCACTCTTTCTAGAATCTCAGTATCTTTTTTACATCTAGCGACCAAAACTGGATGCATGAATAACTCATGAGATTAAGATGAAATGTTAAGAATCATTCCTGATTTAATAGGAAAGGGCATAACTATTATCTAAGCTGCACAAACTAAAAGTTAAACTGTAGCTTCAATAGTCTCCCTCCTTTCCCACTATTGTTTTCAAAATAATATGAAAATGAATCATTCCAGATATCCCTAAAATGTATAATAGCCTTCTCTCCAAGTGCTATGATCCAAAAGGGCTTGCCTTATGAAAAGATTCCCAGCAGCTTTGTGAGCATTAGATTTGGGCGTGATCCGACAAATGCGCACCGACAAAACCGCACCGCGATGAAAAAAACAACATAGTGGGACGCGAAAACAACGTTAGGGTTAGGGTTATAACATTGTTTTCGCGTTGTGGAATGTTTGTTTCGTCACGGCACGGTTTTGTTGGCGCACATTTGTCGAGCGCGCATTTGTCGGTGAACCAGATTTGGGCAAGATTCCAATATATCTTGAAGACATCCGGTAGATAGGGATAGTCTAGAGCAAATTATTTACAAGACTTTGAATTAAACTAATTTCTGAGACTGTTCCAGTTTTCACTCAGAGATGACAGCTGATATGAAGATAAACTATGCCAATGATTTGGTACAGGCGAACATGTCCAACTTAAAGATCCAGTGTTCTGTTCTTCCCACTCAAAATAGAAAGTAGGCAGGCAAAACAGTGCCAGTAATCTTATTCGATTATAACTTTATAAAATTATAATCTACTCCAGAATCTTTCAGTCAGCTCTGAATTGTAGCTGAGGTGCAACCTGCATGCCTACATTTTGTTGGCAAGAATGAAACATGAATGTCACATAGCTGACATCTTCTGGGATGATATTCTTTTTACATTACTATAATTTGATTTGTTTGTTTTTGAATACTACTACTTATATAATGTCAGGGATTCTAAATTATTGCTTTTTCTCATCCAATTTTTCTAACAGATGCATTCTTTTACAACTGTGATTGCAACATATTTCAGGCCCTACACCCAGTAGAGTTTTATGCATAAAATGTTGATCCTAATTTTAACATATGCACTGTTTGGAATCTCTATGTAATAACATATAATGTGTATGTTGCTTGAATGTAAGTCCTAATGCTAACAAGAACTTGAGTGAAGAATAAATGTGATCAATGATCATGTGAAGAAGATGGAAATAGCACTTGAAAAACGAGTTTTATATTTCATCAACATAAACATTGGTCTAAACTGGTGTTTTTCAAACATAGCAATATTAAGATTTGTGGACTTCAACTCCCAAAATTCCCAAGCTGGCATGCTGTCTGGGAAATTCTGGGAGTTGAAATCTATACATTTTAACATTGCCGGGTTTGAATAACACTGGTCTAAACAAAACATTAAACCAGACATAAATTTATGCCAAACTATTCTTTGAATGAAGGTACAATATATTTTGTGTCTTTATGCATGTTTTAATGAAACTGATAGGTAGTGCCTACTTCTGTTCAGTCTCCCCTTTTCCTCCTTCCATTCTTTCAGATAAAACAGGAACTTCCTTTACTAACAAAACCACCCTGTACAAGGTAAGAAAGAAATTAGTCAGTGTTTTTTTTTTAAGTAAGTGAAATCTCTTCTTTGGTTTCCATGAATTCTTTAAATACGCAATATTAGTACTGAAAAGTATTTATTGAATATTCATCTAAAATAGTATTCTGTATATTCTAGAGTAGGCTTTTCAAACAGTGAGTCACAATCTTCTAGAGATATCACATGGAAATTTAAGAGAGTTTGCAACCACCAGAACTGGAATGATGATGATGATGGTGACAGCTAACAAGATAACAAGGTTTTTACTGTCAGGTTAAACTAAGGAAATTAAGGAACAGTGCTAGAATGTTCTTTTTGTACCCAGCAAACTTTTAACTCAGCTTTCCCTGTTTGGGAGTGATTGAAGAGTTGATGAAGACTAAGGGCAATATCCTCATTGCCTAAGTGTGCAAGAGAAATATTTATATTTCCTAAAGAGAATGAGTAAATTAGTCTATACTTTCTGGTGGGGGTGGGAGGGTTCTTATTTCTATTATACCCATCATTACTTATCGTTGCATATATTTCTGGATATTTACAATACTTTTCTAGTTATTACTATCAGTATCCATCATAGTGTAGGTAAAAATATACACACGTTTGTGTTTTGTGTAATGACCTGTTCTTATTGTGGAAGTACTTTCATGTTAGTGTCCACGATAGACAGCTGACCTGATTTTCTTCCCATCCCCTTTAAATAGAAGAACTTTTGGTGTTTCATTTGTGCTGCTTGAACATCTGTAGTCTGAGCATGGAGATTAGGCCTAACCTTGTAAATTTTGTAAGTTTGTCTCATGCACAAGGTTGGGAAGGAGGAATCGAGTTAGAATCGAATTTATTTACCAGGGGGCATATCGCCCAAACCTATTTACTATTTTAAAGAATGACAACATTACAATGATTTTCCTTTCCATATGATTTGTTCAGAGATGAATTTTAAGTCGCCCTTGATGAACCTGTGCCCTAGCATGTTTTTAAGATCAACTGTTCCTGTGGATGAAAATGCATACAGTAGATGAACAGACATCGATTAATTGGAAATTAGCTATGACTGGTGCCTCTTGGTTTTAGGTTGCTTTTAAAAGCATTCTGATCACCTGCAGTGTGATGCCAATTATGATTGACAATCAGCTATAGGAAGTTCTCACTTAACTGATTGCAGTTGGTACAATGCATGTCAATTGCCAAGTGCCTGAATCACAATCAAGTGTCCGTCAGGTGGCACTTGCGGAACTTCAAGGACTAGTCATAAATCTTCTTTTTCAATGTTGTTGTAAATTCAAACAGTTGCTGGAAGAGCAGTTGGTAAGCAAGGATTACTTTTCCTGTCTTGGTACCTTCCAGGTGTGATGTTACTGCTGCTGCCCCAAAATTTGGCCTTGGTGTCTGAAAATCTTGAAATTCTAATCCCATTACATCTGAAGGGTACCAGACTGGATCTATTGTAGATTCAACATCTCTGAGAAAAGTGATTATGGCATAACACTTAAAAAATATCTGTATACAGAGGAAATCTGAGGGATTTCATGTTAATTTGAAAGCTCAGTCTTTATTACACCATGACTCTTTCTCTATGGCGAAATACTAACATAAATATAACTTTAGAATTAGAAAAATGTAAACCTCAGATGAAAATACCCACTACGTATCATAGTTTAAAAATTATATTGCCTGTAGACAAACATATCAAGCAGAAATTCAGTAGGTATTTCATTAAGCTGGGCAGTATAGGCGAAAAGATATAGTTACATTTTAAAATAGTTTTCCATGTGTCTAAATTAAGGTGGCATTCTGTTTCATATTATATTGTGCTTCTGAGGCTTAAAATCTGTTATTAACTTATGTGTCGCCCAACAATAAGTACATTAGTCAAAATATTATTTTTCAGGGATTCAGCTTTGAGGATAGGTTTAATATTTGATTATAATAAGTCTATGAATTAAAGGATGGTTTATGCTCTACTCTAAGAATTGTGTCTATTGAACTAATAATCATAGCAACATAAGTGAAGAATGACGTTATAGCCAGTTCTTCATCACAAAAAAAAAAGATTTCTGGTTGATGATCAAAATAATATTGTTTTAAAATATATATGTTGTCCACAATCAAAATCCCAATGGAAGCAAGTCATTTTCTATAACTCTAGAAGTAATTGTGGTGAATTGAAAGCTGTAGCATCTGACATGTAAATTGTTGTGATTTCACTTGGAGCAGGTATTAGGATAGCCTTCCCTCTCCTGTGTTTCAGGAATATGTTGTTCGTTTGGGCAATCTGGGTATATACTTTGTATATTATGTATCCAGAAGTGCTTTGGGTTCAGTTTGTGGCATCTTCAAGTAGGGCTTGAATGACAGTCATCTAGGAAAGCTTTAAAAGTTGGTGTCAGTCAATGTAGGCAAGGCTTCCCTCTCCTAAGGTTTTTTAGATTATTAGGGCCAATACTGGCGATGTTTGCTGGGCATAAAGAGGGAACAACGTTGGAGAAGGCTGTTATTGCTAGAACTAGATAAATAGTTTATAGTATGGTAAGATTCAGAATATCTGAATTGAGGATTATAAAATAACCATTCCTACGTACTTCAGCTAAACAAAATCAAGCCATGGAAAATATTTATGGACTGAAATTCCTATCATTTTTTCAGATCTCAGTCCATTTTTTTCAGGATGCTGAAAAACAAAAATCTGTCTGAAAAAAATGTTCTTAATGTATAGTGCGCAGCACTTGTAATACTTCCTTTGCTTTCTTCATAGGGAAATCATCTTTGACCATTCAGTTTGTGGAAGGCCAATTTGTTGATTCCTATGATCCTACCATAGAGAACAGTAAGTAATTCTGAACTTTGCACAATCAGAAGAATTCTCAACTATTTCACACAGTTTCTGTATCTTGTTTTTTTTAATGTTTTCCCCTAAATGTTTGGCTATCTTAATGTTAAATGTTCAATAAAGACAGAGATATATTCTATGGATATTATATACACATATACTATACTGTGGTAATACTTCTTATACAGCCAACTCTGTGGCATTTAATCATGGTTCTCATTTTTTAAATAAAATAAAATAAAATATGCAGCTACCAAAATATATATATATATGCTGCCATTTGGCTTCGGTAGGTTTTCTAGAACAGTCTTTCTACTTTCCAAGCTTGTGCCATTTTAACCCATTCTCTCCAGGCAGCAGACTTAACTAACCTAGCAGTCTTTTCATTGCAGGAGGCCCTTCCTGGGAACCACTTCCAGATATTCTTACAATTTAACCCATACATAAGATAAACCAATGCTCAGTTAATTATGGAATTCCTACTATTGTAATATATTTTATATTATTTTTGTTTATTTTTCAGAATATGGATCAATTTAAGATTCAATTATTTTAACATTGTTTACATTAAATTTTAACCTGTCTTTGCCCAAACTACCTCAATAATATGCTAGAATTTTATATTACTAAATACATCAGAGAAATCTCTGGGCAGTATCTAAGGTACTTTGTCTATAAATAAAGGCAAATATATGTGCCTAGGATCATGTTGCAAGATCCAGTCTGGGCCAGTCACTGGGGCCAAAAGTTTACTTTTCTGAGCTTTCGGACTCCTGCTGGAGCCCATCTTCAGGAAACCTCTAAAAGAAGTTAGAGAAGTTCCCTGAAGATAGGTTCCTGCAGGAGTCCGAAAACTCAGAAGAGTAAATCTCCAGTCCTGGTGACTGACCCAGATTGGATCTTGTACTTTGTCTGCCTCTCAAAAATGGTATCTGAAGATTTTCTTATTAAATGTCAATGAGTTCTAGCCGTCTCTTCCCACACATCTACAAATACATCCACACACATGCTGAGTGTACCGGAAATCAGGCCCCATAGGCCAATCACAATACAGTTTATTTATTTATTTCTCAGAAAAAATGTTATTGTACTTAGGAATGTTCAACGGTCACATGTCAAATGAGAAAGGAAGTGCTTAGAAGCAAATAACAACCAAATCATTTATAGTTTAATTCATGTAATAAATAACCATGTTTTTCGGAGTATAAGACGCACCAAGGTTTTGAAGAGGCAGATATTTTTTTTTAAAAATTGCACTCTGCAGACCTCCCCAAAATGGCTCATTTTTTGCAAAAACGGGCCTGTTTTCCCCCAAAAAAAGGGCATGCATAGCCTTTAGGAAGCTTATAGAGTGCTCCTGAGAGCTGTGGGGAGGGGGGGGGGAATTGAGCAAAAAAAGGTGCATTTTCCACTCATTTCTGCCCTCCCCAGCCCCCACGAGCACTCTGCAAGGCTCCTAAAGGCTCTGCATAGCCATTTTGGTGAAGGGGGTAGGGTTTCGGGAGGCAAAAAATGTTCTATTCAGTGTATAAGACGCATCCAGATTTTCAGCCTCTTTTGAGGGAAAAGGATGCGGTTTATACTCCGAAAAATACGGTATCTGTGGGGCCTTGGTACACCCTGTATAGGCAGGTGCATACGCAGACACACAAAACCATACATTACACTGTATGTGTGTGTACCGTATGCACATAGACAATACTATGCCACATGGTTTTAGTTAGCATTCCTGAAGGTTATTTAATCTTATTTCAAAAATATAAGTGTGAACACTATTTCTCATATTTAACACTCCATTATAGATGAGAAGTAAGAGTTCTACAATGTGTTGGCCTGTAATAAATATTAATTGTAGTAATTTTAGAGAACTAGGTCATTTTTTGTTTTTTTGTGTTTTTTTCCTCCCTTGTGTTTGAATTGGAAACATTTGCAAATATGATTGTTGTCTGTGAATCATAAATATGTTTAGAAGTCATAAAGCAATATCTCAATCCTCAACGAGGATTATAAAACAAGTCTGAGATTTACAAAATTCTGCAGTTGTCCAGTGCAGAAAATCTAGTTTGGCTGTATTCAAAATACATTCACAAAACCTTTGAGACTTCATTCTGTATGTATGTGTATGTATATGTATATGTATATGTGTATATATATATATATATATATATATATATATATATATATATATATATATATATATATATATATATATATATATATATATATATATATATATATATATATATATATATATATATATACACACACATACACATACACACACACACACACACACACACACACACACACACACCAGATTCAGTTCGGTAACTTAAAATTTGGTTTTGTAATCATGGCATCTTTCAAACGTTGAAAGATGAACTTGATTTGAAGTCTGTTGCAAAGAACAGAATTGATGAACTGTCTTAGGATGTGCTGAGCTGTCCACCAGCAGAATTGGCTGGAGAATTCTGGGAGTTGAAGTCCACAAGTCTTAAAAGTTGCCAAGTTTGAAGACCTCTGGTCTACTGTGTTACTGCCAGGAAGCTTGTGAAACCTTGGTGGAAAAATTCCCCAGCGCTCCTGTTTTGACTCAAATTCTGAGACCTTGGTAGAAAAGTTCCTCAATTTTCCTGTTTTGACTATAAATGTTTGAGACCTTGGAAGAAAAATCCTTCGATTTTCCTGTTTTGACTATAAATGGTTGAGACCTTGGAAGAAAAAATTCCCAGCGCTACTGTTTGGATTCAAGTTAGCTTTGCAGCTGGACCTTCTCTGCATAAAAGTGCTTAGATCAGTGGCTTTGGTATAGCAGCTATTTCTTCAGCAATAATGAATGTTTCACAAGATGTATTGCATTTATCACTCTGAAATTTTATCCACCCCACATTGCTGCTGATAGAATATCTAATGTTTATATTTGGAATGATTTGGATGGCACTAGGGAAAAGAATAAGACATAGATTATACAGATCATTTCAACATATTTTTTTTTATAAAATAGAATTTGATTTATGCTAACAAGATGCTGGTTTCATCGAACATTCACTGTCAGTCTTGTAGTCAAATGCTGCATTTCTTGACTTCCGTCGACTGTAACAATTTCTCTTGTTTTCATGTGCTAAACACTTTCACAAGATGATGGATATGCCAAGCTGCAGGTACTAAATTGGGGCAGGCAGCCTTAATGATAGCAGATACAGTTCATGAAATGGAATTCCAAATCTAGAAACCTGCTGCTATCAAGCTTAATTAACTTTAAAGATTCTGATTGGCTAAGGAAATTAAATTCATGTGTAATCAAGTACAATATATTTAAATGCAGATAAGTAAAATTGAAAAGCAAGAGGCATATGAGAAACAAGGATATTAGTTTAAACATGATTTTAATTTTGCAAATGTAAAAAAAAAAGCATTTAGTCAGTTAAAATGTAATTACTTGAGTCAGCCTTTTGTTAAATATTGTTTATAATTTCCTAGATGAGAAGAATCATAAAGTCCTCAAGTTCAGCATCTTCCTGCAGGGGGGAATTATAAAATTTTCCAATTCAGCCTGCAATTTCTAAGCATTGTGTATGAGCAAATGGACTGTAAAAAGTAACTTTTTCTGCCTCTGAAAAAGCAATGCTAATGCTGTATTTTATCAAATGCATGATTTTAATGAACGATGCATCTGAAACAATAATATATTCTTATTTTTATTTGTCCAGCATTCACAAAGCTGATTACTGTCAATGGACAAGAATATCACCTTCAAGTGGTTGACACCGCTGGCCAGGTATTAGTTTGGGTTCAATATCTTCAAATTGCACAGATATTTGTTGATGTCCTTGAAGAACTGTGTTATGATCAAATGGGTTCAGTCTTTTTAGTGTTACCTTCTTCACACCCGTTTTAACTTTCCAAGTTCACTAAGATCCAAAAGAACAAGAGCAAAAGCCACTACGAAGTCAATTCCAGAGGATTTGTCCAACCCAAGTGCAGGGGATGAACCATAACCTAAGAAAATGTCTCACACAAGACCATCTGTAATTCTCAGATGGATAAAGGAAGAGGCAAGATTCTGTTGCCTACAACCTTAAAATATAAGTAGTATTGGCAAAGTCTGTCTCCAACAGGCAATCAAGAAAATGCTATGGTAAATGGCAACATCTCTGAAAGGTGCTTGGGCTGGCTAGGAAGGCAACCAAAATAGAACCTTTAGAACTTTGGGAATGTCTCATAATAAGCAGCAGGATTAAAGTTCAGATCTTTGGAACTTAGACTATTGTTTGGTCCGGCCTTTTGTGCAATACTATTTATGCCCGTTCCAGATTTTGCTATAAACTGAAGTCTTAAGTCTAACCTTTGTAATACAGTTGAGTATGTGCAAAGTTACTAAAGTGGTTTATCTAATTTCGCATTCTTAACAGCAAAAACATAAAATTGATAAAATGTAAATCTAGTAACATAATCATTTATTTTAATAGTCTTCTTGCAACTCAATTTTAATATAGCAATTTAGGAATGCAAAGTTCAGTATTACTAAATAATTCCCACTTAGCATGTGTCAAAATCATTTGGTTAGAAACTTGATTATATGGACATGCCATTTTCCGTAATACTGCTTCCATGCCTTACATTTTCAACTGATTTCTTGCTGACCCTTGTACAGGCATTGAAATCTTTCAGCTATGCCTGGAGATATTATAAGACACAGTAGTGAAAAGATGTCCGTTTGTGTACATTCATCTATGGTGTTCCAATATTGTGATGATTGTGTTTAATCTTAAGCATCAAAGGTGTGTGTTGCTACAGAACTTCAATATGAAGCTTTCTCTTCCAACAGGATGAATATTCTATATTTCCTCAGACCTATTCCATAGATATCAATGGCTACATTCTTGTTTACTCAGTCACTTCAATAAAAAGGTAAATTATGTTTCTATGTACCATACACTATATCTTTGTTGTCTGATTTTGATCTGTTTTAATCTGTGCTTCAGTCTTTCCATAAGAATAAAAATCTGTTTTATGGGTTGCTTTTATATGCATTGAGGAGTTACAGCACATGAGCTAAAATATATCCTGTAATGGAAGGCTTAAAAACAGAAGAACTGGATTGTATTTTATGCTTTCCCCTCAAGTTGCCAGTTTCACCACATTCCTCACTAGCGTGAACCTACAAGGAAAAATATGTGGTCAGAGCAGTGACTGTGCTACCTAATGTCAAAGCGACCTTTTAATAAAGTTAGGATATAAGTTGAGTAAAGACTGTTAGTACAATTACAATCAGATTTACAGTACATGTTTAAAGTTATGGGCGTCAGAGATCTTCATGGTCAAAATGCTAGTCTAAACACTGGGACGTCTAAACTGCATATGTACGAGTTCTGAATTGCTCAAGGTTATCCACTATTTTAGATAACATATTTAAAAATTAAATAATGGAACAAGTAAAAATATCCAATGATTATGCAGGAACTTGAAAAGGAACTTTCTGATCTATTTCTCACACTTTCCCCTAGCAAGCAAGGGGTGATAATTTATTTCAGTACAGTACTGAATTCTCCACTAAGTTGGCATTTGTTCTTTTTTTTGCCTCCTGAAGTAAAAACCTTGGTGCTTTCTCAAGGCAGTTAAAACTTGAGATGCTAAATCCCATTACTCTAAATATATATATATATATTTTGCCTTTAGTTCATTCATGTATATAAGGTTATATTGTGATGTTTCCAATCTGCTGCTGCCTGATAGTGTGTATAAAATAAGGAAGGCAACAGAATTAAGATTCGGACAGACGTCCTTATTGGAAGTTGTGACCCAGGATGTATTATACAGGGCAATAGAGAACAAAACTTTAATGGACCAAATAACCTCAGCTTCTGAATTGCTACTGAGGCCAACACTGGAAATTTCCTTTGCTGGAACTCGGCTTCATCTGATGGGACTCAATTATCACTTTCTCATATGTGTGTGTTCTTGGCTGCAGGGGATAGAAAATCTTTTACTTTTGTTTTTTAAAAAAAACATTTAAAATAGGTTTTTGGCATTGCAGCTAGTTGGAGAATTAATAAAAGTTGTGATGCGGTAATCTTCGGTTTCCAAATTAATATGCTGAAAACTTTTGAGAGACTTCTTACATGCAAATGATCTTTTTTTTTTAATTAAAGCCTTTTCTTTCTGCGGTGGCTTTCAACAGATTTGTTTATGGTTTATTGATTTCAAAGATTAGTTTCATAACGATGTTTTGCCCCCTACAATGATTGATCTTGTGTGAAGTGGCCAAGTAAGTATATCCTCTTTCCAACTGACCTTGATAGGGTTTAGGGTCCCCCACTCTTGCCTTGGCCTGCTATATGCTTGCAGCCACTGCCTTCTCAATTCCATGGATAATCAGCCTTTCCGGGTGGCACGGATTGGCATCCTCTCATAGAAACATAGAAAACGGATGACAGAAAAATGTCTAATGGTTTGTCGAGTCTGCCTATTGAGTTTTGTTGTTGTTGTTGTTGTTGCTTTCTTTTATCTATTATTTTAGTTTAATTTTTGACATTTTGCATCCAATTAGAAATTTTAAACCTATTTTTTAAGAGAAAATGCTGTGATATTTTTTAAATCTAAGAAATATGCATAGCTTATTAACATTTTTGAATTAAAATGACTGAAATCTCATGAGATTAGGTGGCAGACCCTGGTTCTTGTAATATTGGACTACTTCCTTCTATTTCATAGCATCTGTAAGTGCCCTATTACTTACCCCATTTATACCGTATAGGTAGTCCTCTCTAAGCAATATAGTTGTTAAGTAAGCTGCACCAAATTTTATAATCTTTTTTTGCCACAGTTGTTAAGTGAATCACCATGAATCATATAGTTAAGTGAAACTGCCTCCACTGACTTGGCTTGTCAGAAACCAGCTGGAAGGTCGCTGATGAGGATCACGTGATCCCAGGACTCTACAACCGTCAAAAATAAATGCCAGTTCCAAAGCATTGGCACTGCAAAAATAAATTTGCATTTATTTTAATGTGACAATTCACTTTGTCACAGAATTTTAATCACGTGACAATGAAGATGCTGCAACAGCCGTTAAGTACAAGAACTGATCCTAAGACACTTTTTAGTACTGTCTTAACTTTGAATGGTTGTTAAATGAATGATCAAAAGCCAAATATACAATCTTTCATTTATCCTGAAATATATGTCCTACATTTTGGTATTACTACCCTTTTCTGCTTTTCCTTTGTTCCCATCTGGGTTTTCTTTCTTAGAATTTTTTTTCTTTGTTTTTATGTTTCTTGTATTGTTATGGTTTTTAATTTTATTAATGCTTTTAAAAACTTGTAAACTCAGAGTTTCTGGGAGTCGGGCAGCATTTACATTTTAAAAATAATAATATTAATGTAAAACAGACCCCTTATTTTGAATATGTAATCATTGTATTTAGTTGTGAGATTTTACCATTTAAAAACAAATTCATATGCAGCCCAATTAATATTTCTTGCCATGGATAAATTGGGCTAAAGACTAATTGATCATTTCAAAATATATCTCTATGAAAATGTTATCATTAGCAAGTTTTCACTGATTATGTATGGACTAATTTTTTCCAGGTCTGGTTTGGCACTGGAGCGCCGGGTCACCAAATATCTTTCTGCTCCAGACAACCCACTGCCAGAAATGATCCAATCTCCCTGAAGGTTTCAGTTTGCTCTCTGGAAAGACAGAATATTCTTTATACAACCATCATTCTTATTTTTCACATTTATTTCTAGGCAAATAGACACTCTTAAGAGTTTAATAGAATCATTTGATGTATTTAAAACTATTTGTAAACTGGGTAGAAATGTTATGAGAATGACTTTGATTGTCAGATATAATGTTATCCTTTTATTTTGCAGTTTTGAAGTGATTAAAGTAATCCATGGAAAGTTACTGGACATGGTGGGAAAAGTCCAGTAAGTAGCAACATAGTCATTTTCATTCCATGTTTCATTTTTTAAATTGTTTACAGTTGTTTTATTCCCTAAGCATTTGAGTCTATTCTGAAATTAGTTGTATATCTTTTCTTCCACAGGATTCCCATTATGCTGGTTGGGAATAAGAAGGACCTGCATATGGAACGGTATTGAATATTTCCTTTTAAATAGGAAGGTTCTGCTGCAGTCATGTTAAACTTAAAATATAGTGCAATATTTAGGGGAATTCATATTTTTCCCCCTCCAATGTTCTACCTTGGACACAAAATTTTTATCTGATCCTTTTTTCCTGGCCTTTATTTGCTTGTAAACCCAACTAAGCTTGGATCATTGGCCAGTCAATGACCTATTTAGCTGAAGGCAAGAATTGCGGGCCGCCAAGGACATGCTATATTTATCCTACATTTATCACTTTTTCCAAGGGTCTTAGGGTTATTCAGGTTCAATCTCACAGGCTCCCTATGTAACTGGTTAGATTAAGACCACATAAGAGGTTCAGGTTCACCCAATGATCTTCACAGGATATGTAGGAAATCTACTGTTACCTAAATTCTTGATTTGCTTTCTAGTTCTGCAATGAATCTATGTGGCATTCACGTTTGTGCGTGCCCACTGACTTGCACTCTCTTTGTGTGGGGCACTTGTTGTGAAAATGAATATTTTTCATTACATTAAGGCTTCATCAGAGGTAGATCTGGAGCAATAGTTCATTGACAGCTGTGTTTGTCAGGCAGATTGTTCTGAGGTTTTATTTTCTCTTTATGGCAGTATTTTATTGCCTTTTACTTCTCTACGCATGTACACATTATTTCATGCATTACAATTATTCTTGAAAATGTTGTTTACATTCCTCGCTTCCTATTCAGGTTATTGTTAGGCACCAGGGTCATTGTTGCCACTGCTACATCTACCAGTACTACCTACATTGAGACTTTTGGCCAGTTTCATGGCTTTTCAAGATGCTTGCAATACAGCTATCATTGACAACATGCAGTGTTTCTCCCTGTCGCAATTGCTTTCTCTAACCTGACATTCCCCAAATGCATTGGGATACAACTCCCATAACTTCTTGCAGTTGACTTGTTGGGTTCCATAAACCTTCTTAGGAACTCATCATATCTGGAAAAATTGGGCTAGCTGGAAAGCTTAGTGTCAGAGATATTTATATTTGCTTGCGTGTGGCTTGGGTCTGGGCTATTGGAAGGACTGCCTATCCTCTATTACATCCACCTGGCCTACAGGATGTGAAGGCAAAGCTTGTTATGGATCCCATCAATTAGGGATGTACATCTGGCAGGACCACAAAAATGGCCTTCTCAGTGGTGGCCCCTTCTCTACGTAACATATTCCCTACCCCAAGTCATGGCTGGCCCTCGCCCAGTTGCCTTTCCAGAAGGCCCTAAAAACCTGCTCTTGTCAACGGGCCTGGGAACCCCAAATGGAGCCAATCTAATAGCTGATTTCATTGTGTTGTTGTACTGTAGGGGGTGAGTATAGATTTTTAATTTTTTTTTAAAAAAAGTTATTTACTCAACATGTGTGAGTTGGGTAGCTATCCAGTTGTGGTTGACTTAAACCACAACTGAGCCAAAAATTGCCATTGCTAAGTGAGACAGTTGTTCTGTGAATTTTGCCTCATTTTATGCCCTTTCTTGCCAGAGTTGTTAAGTGAATCACTTCAATTAAGTTAATAACACAGTTGTCAAGTTAATCTATCTTCCCCTATTCATTTTGCTTGTCAGAAGGTCGCAAAAGGTGATCACATGACCCCTGCAACTGTCATAAATATGAGCCAGTTGCCCAATGTCTGCATTTTGATCACATGGCCCATCGTGGTATTGAAATAGTTGTAAGTGCGAAAACTGGTTATAAGTCACTTTTTTCAGTGCCATTGTAACTGTCACTAACGGTCATTAAATGAATGAGTGTAAGTCAAAGACTGTGTCTATACATTTATTTAATAAATAAATATTTAATGCTTGAGACAGAACTCCTAATTATGATAACAATTTCATATTTTTGAATATTCTTTTACAAGAAAGATTCCCCAAATAATGACTCTTTCTGAACTGATCAGTACAGGACTCTGGAAAATGTATGGCATTTCCCTAATGGGCCCAATTGGCTGTTCCAAAAATAACACCCAGCAAATTGCTTGTGAAGCTGTTGTAATGTGCAACTGGAGATAGTGCCTAAGTTGTTGCTACAACTTGGTGATCGTTTGTAACAATAGGAGTCCATCCCTTCCCAGCAATATGTGGATTGCATAACTGTAATGAAAACGACTACAGATTGTTTTTCCCATGAAGTGTTGACCCACATGGCCTGGCAACTGGCTCATATTCATGAGGTTTGCACTGTTCTGGGGTCACATGATCACCTTTTGCAACCTTCGGACAAGGCTACAAAACTCACACACCAAGATTCCAGGGCCAAACTGAACTTGAACTTCCAGGTGAGCAAATGGGTCTTCTCCCTATCATGAGTCCCTCACAACAAATTTCCTTTCTCTCCCATCTCCGCTCCAGGGTGATCAGCTATGAAGAAGGGAAAGCTTTAGCAGAATCATGGAATGCAGCTTTCCTGGAATCTTCTGCTAAAGAAAACCAGGTAACAATATATGTATATCTATCTATCTATCTATCTATCTATCTATCTATCTATCTATCTATCTATCTATCTATCTATCTATCTATCTATCTATCTATCTATCTATCTATCTATCTATCTATTCAAATCCCAGTTTTGAAATTCAGCAAGAAGAGACATAACACTCTCAAGAGCCTGTAAAAATATTATAATTATTAAAACTTTTATGTCACCAAATGGTAATAGCAACAGTCCAGCTTTCAGCCTCATGCAATTTTGCACAGCAATCCAGTCAATTAGTTTATGGATGTGCAGAAAAGGTAAAATAATTTGTGGTTTATTTCATTTTTGTGGGGGTCATTTTGCTTCTATTTTTATTTATATTAGAACTAAATACATGCCACACATTTAAAAAAATATTTATATCCCATATAGTTAAATGCTGTTTATTTATTGCAGCAGCATTCTTATCTGTTCATACACACTCTTATTTGGTTGCTTTCATAACCTGATGCTATTCCACATTAGATGTTTAACTGGAACAGACACAGGAAATAACCCATTTTAGAAATTTGGTAATATGTGTTTTGTGATTCAGGTTAGTCCTTTCTTCTGTAATGCTTTTGTTTTTACAGTTATTTCAAGAAAGGAAACATTTTATAAACAGGCTTAAACCAAAATCATGTCACTCTTCCTACAACTTGCCAATGATCCTTTTTCAAGGGGGAAAATTCAAGACTGCCATTTATTTGACTCTTTCTGTCACAAGTCACCATATGTTACCCATTTCAGCCATTTAGGCTATTGTGAAATTGTTACAGACATCAGAAACTGAATATAGCCATTTGATTCCAATTGCCTAAAATGTTTTTTTTTTAAAGTAAAAGAAGATATAGGGGTAAGAGCCACTATTTTCCATGGACCATCAGGGCAACTTAAGTTAGAGTGTGAGATGAAAAGCTATCATGAAGTAGAAGACTAGTTCAGGGGTGCCATACTTTGGCAACTTTAAGACTAGTGGACTCCAGAACTTAAAGGTACTCAGCAGGTTCTGACCAGTTCTGGAAAATTGGTAGCGGAAATTTTGAGTAGTCCGGAGAACCGGCAAACACCACCTCTGACTGACCCCGCCTCCATCTATTCTCTGCCTCCCAAGTCCCAGCTGATCGGGAGGGAATGGAGATTTTGCAGTATCCTTCCCCTGCCACGTCCACCAAGCCACGCATGCCATGCCATGCCCACCAAGTCACACCCACAGAACTGGTAGTACAAAATTTTGAATCCCACTGCTGCTCCAACTCCCAGAATTCTCCAGCTACCATAGATCATTCCATTTTGAAATAAACTGAAAAGAGCATTACTAGTTTTCTATTCAATCCCATGCAGCCTTACGTCATGGGGTTTGAACCTGGATTAATAATGATTATTATTAATGATATTGAACCCAACAAGTAATAAGGTTTATGCCCTGGCCCAGTGGGTGAGACCAGCTGTTTGTGACATACTCAACAAATCACAAACCACTGCTTATCTATTAAGATGAGAACAGATTTTCCTTGTTTCTAAACTCCTGATTCAATAATAGATTTTTTCCCCCATCAAAACAATGTTCCTATAGGTTTTTTCCTAAAGAGAAAGTTACTTGCAGGTTAGAAATCAGTGTAGAAAAAATGTTGATTAATTGTCAATAGAGTTTAGGATTGTGCTAAAGTAATATTCAGGAGAAATAAATTAACTAGCTCCTTATGGACCATTTATAAATATATATATAGGAATACATTGATATGGTGAATATGTTCATTTCATTTTAGATTTTAAAATGTCACATGAGATCCTGTGCACATCTGATCATAAACAAAACACTGTTCAATTACTTGTTGTATTACATTTTTAAGATGCCCAAGGGATTATTTGAATCCAAATTAGACATGAAACCCAATTCAAAATTAAACCTTGTTGACAAATAATTCTTGCAATATAAGGAGGCAAGCAATTGGATTTGCTAATGGGTGGGATTCACTAATTATTGGAACCAATATTTTCTCTTGCATTTTCTGGGCAACTGTTTCTTCTTCAGTTCCAATCCTCAAATACATTTCAATGCGCTTGTTTTAAAAACAATGGAGGCAAAACTACTAATGAAAAACAATGTCATAGTAAGAGGCGGATTATTTTAATCAGGCCACACAGAAAGCCAGTATTTGGATAGAAAAATCTATAGTTCCTGGGTGGTTGTTCCTGTGTATTCTGTACTGAAGCTTTCCTCAACTTGATGATTTCTGGATAGGCTAAGATTACATTTCTCTAAATTCACTGCCAGAACCTCCATGGGCTCTTTCAAAAGACAGGTGCAGTATCTAATCCACCCCACTTAACCACCAGCACTGGCACTGGGTATTAATCATCGTTCTAACATAAAGGGAGGAACTCTTACAATTGTGCGTTGGATTCTTAGAAGATCTCCTTCTGATTCCTTCTTTCAGACTGCTGTGGACGTTTTCCGGAGGATAATTTTGGAAGCAGAGAAGATTGATGGAGCATCTTCACAAGGGAAATCGTCCTGCTCAATGATGTGACTGCACACTGGAGGCTCTAAAGTGGGGATATGTCTTCTCTCTAAAGAAGCAAACTGCCTGTTCCCCTCACAGTGAAATTACGCTTTTTATTCTGTTAACTTGAACTATATACACTCAATTTGAGACTTTTCCCTTCTGATTATGTTAAAGTCTGACTCAGAAAGGCTTCATTTTCATTTTCAAATTTTAAGCAATCATATTTTCAATTTATATATTTCTTAATATTATGACCAAGAATTTATTGGCATTAATTTTTAAGTGTAATTGGATTAGAATAATCATCCTGATGAAGCATATTGTTACACTACTAACTAGGCTTAAATATCAGTGTTTCTTTGTGTTCAATGTATACTTGTAAATAAAATACTGCAAATTAGGTGTGCCTCTTGTTGAAGTTCTTTCATGATTGCAGTTCTTTTCACATTAATAATGCTTTGCGTCAATTGTTCAGGATAATACAATTCAATGTGGCATTTCTGAACTCTGATGGTATATGTCAAAAAGAAAATTCTTGGAGGTAACTTCGAATCATAGGTCAGGAAGGGACTATGCAGATCTTCTAATCCAATTTCCTGTCCAAGGCAAGATATCTTATTGTATCCTGGACAAATGATTGTCCAGTCTTTTCTTGAAGGTATTCTACTGATTAATTGATCTCATAGTTAGGATTTTTTTCTCCTTACCTGTATGTATGTCCCATTGCTTCCACCCATGACTTGTCCTTTCGTCCTATTCCACCCATGGCTTTGGCCTGGTGCCCTAGAGAATAAATCAATCTTCTCTTCTCAGTGACAGCCCTTCAACTGCTGGAAGACAGCTATCGTGTAATCCTTAATCCTACTCTTAGATAGACTAGCTTTTTCAATCTCACAATTTAATCTACAGACCCATTATCATCTTGGTTGCTCTTCTCTACACACTTCCAGGTTCTCAATATCTTTTTTATATTGTGGTGACTTAAAGAAACTGGAAGATTTTGATTGATTGATTGATATACAGAATTATATGGCTACCTCTCCTACGGTGACTCTAGGAAGCTCACAACAGTGCTTAAAAGAATTAGCTAAAAAGAAACGCTTCTGGCAAAAGCCATATCCTAGCCCATCTATGGTGCTTGGAGGAAGACACAGGTCTCACAGTCCTCTGGAAGGTTAAAAGGGTGGGGTCCCCTCAGATCTTAGGTCGGAGGTTGTTGCAAAGGGCTGGGGTGATCACAAAGAAGACACACTTCTGAAATCCTATCAGGTATCCACTTTTAAGAGAGAGAAATTAGAGTGTGTCCAGCTTAAAGGCAATAATCATCCCTTGAGGAAAGCAAGGGCTAGTCAATGCAGCTGACAGAGCAGTGGTGTTAATTGGCACCCCCAAACTGCACATGCTACTGCATTCTGCACCTGTTGCAGCTACCAAAATTGTCTTCCAAGGACAGTCCCATGTAGAATAATAGCAGTAATAGCAGTAGACTTATATACCGCTTCATAGGCCTTTCAGGCCTCTCTAAGCGGTTTACAGAGAGTCAGCATATTGCCCCCAACAATCTGGGTCCTCATTTTACCCATCTCGGAAGGATGGAAGGCTGAGTCAACCCTGAGCCGGTGAGATTTGAACCGCTGACCTGCTGATCTAGCAGTAGCCTGCAGTGCTGCATTTAACCACTGCGCCACCTTGGCTCTAATGTAGAAGGCATTGTAGCAATCCAAATGGAAGATGGTTAAGGAAGATGGGTGAGGATGAGCAAGTGTTTTTGGTCCAGGTTTCAATCATTTCAGCTGGCAAGAGCTTTCATAGGCAGGAGTGGGGATTACACTTCAGAAGATGAGCGCAATCACACAATTGAAGACTCGGCTACATACATTCCAGAAAACAGGTCTTCAATTGCAATATTTCTACTGCCATCTTGACTCACCCTGGAGATGTCCCTAATGACTGGTTCTTACTCTGTGGGCAATTAATTAACTCCTTTTGGTGATTATATTTTAATTTGGCATTACTCTCTTCTTGGAAAGCATGGTTTTTTTCCCCCTTTTGTTGCTTCATATTCTTGTGAAGATTATTTTCAATGTGATCTCTGAAATAAGGCCTGGTCTGAAAGTGGCATGACAACTTTCCTGTAAAGCTTATCCTGATACAGTTGACTGTTGAGGTGTGTGGGAATGCATCAATTGACCAATATCACGGTGAATGCTTTAAGTTGATGTTTTTATCCTGACAAGAGTAATGGAAAAAGACTGCAGGACAATTGTGTTAAATTGCCAGCTATTTTACTAGAGTAAGCAACATGTTAACCATTGTGATCTTTGCTCACTTAGTAGATCCTGCACACAGTATTATAACACACATTCAGCCATTGTGAAGTTGCCATTAGGCAGAAAATTCAAATCACTTTCCTTGATGATGCCTTCTGCCTTTGTCTCCTACGGCTGTAAGGTGGCTGTAAGATACTTTTGGGGTGAAACTAATTGGATCTTTCCTGCTAATTGGAAAGAATAGAAACTTAGATTTAGATTTTAGATTTATTGAACATTTATAGGCCGCCCTTTTCCCTGAGGGGACTCAGGGCGGCTTACAACAATGGGGGAAGGGAGTGCAAAACAAGACATAAAAGAAAAACGTGAATATTTTAAAAAAAAATTAACTATAAAACACAACATTCACTCAACATTCGGGCGGGGTGAGAGTAAATCCTATCCCCAGGCCTGACGGGATAGCCAGATCTTGAGGGCTGTGCGGAAGGCCTGGACTGTGGTGAGGGTACGGATCTCCACGGGGAGGTTGTTCCATAGCGTCGGAGCTGCAACTGAGAAGGCTCTCCTCCGCGTAGTCGCCAGTCGGCACTGACTGGCGGATGGAATTCGGAGGAGGCCTTCCCTGTGCTATCTGATGGGACGCAGGGAGGTAATTGGCAGAAGGCGGTCTCTCAGATAGCCAGATCCACTACCATGGAGCGCTTTATAGGTGGTAAGTAGGACCTTGAAGTGCACCCGACGATCAACAGGTAGCCAGCGCAGCTCACGGAGGATCGGTGTGATGTGGGCGAACCGTGGTGCGCCCATGATCACTCATGCGGCCGCGTTCTGGACTAGCTGCAGACGCCGGATGCTCTTCAAGGGCAGCCCCATGTAGAGCACATTGCAGTATTCCAGCCTAGAGATCACAAGGGCTCGAGTGACTGTTGTGAGGGCCTCCCGGTTCAGGTAGGGCCGCAACTGGCGCACCAGGCGAACCTGGGCAAATGCCCCCCTGGTCACAGCTGACAAATGGTGGTCAAAACTCAGCTGTGGATCCAGGAGGACTCCCAAGTTGCGGACCCTGTCTGAGGGGTATAAATTTTGCCCCCCCAGCCTGATTGATGGAACGTTAGCCGAATTTTTGGGAGGAAAACACAACAGCCACTCGGTCAACTTATTTCTAAATTCTGCCATTTAATTTTGCTCCAAGAAGAAATTAGGACATTACAGAGTTTGGACCATAAGGCTTAGAAATGGGCAAATCTGAATCAGATTATTCAAATTATTATTATTTAAAGTGTTTTAGGTGAAGATTTTTTGGAAAATTGGATAACACAATTTGTTCTTAACAAAAAAGGGATTGGCATGTTCTTTTCCAAATAGCTTGAGTGCAGTACAGATAATCTACAACAAAACCACAATTAGGATTCGAACTTTTATTGCTAAGCAAGATAGTTACTTCTGATAGACACACCTGATTTTTACAACCTTTTTGCCCTGGTTAAGCAAGTCAGTGGTCGTTAAGTGAAGCGCATCATTAAGTGGGTCCAGCTTCTACTGACTTGTCAGAAGCTGGTTGGAACCGTTGCAGATAGTGATCACATGACCCCAGGATCTTGCAACCATCATAAATCCTTGCTAGTTGCCAAGGGCCTGAATTTTTATCATGTAGACATCAGAAAGCCACATTCCAAAATAACTCATGAACATTTTTCATGTTGATTGGTATTGTTGTAAACCATTTATAACAGCACTTTAAATTAGGTCCACAGAAGCAAGTCTGCAAGCGTTTTATGTTTTCTACACTGATTTCTTATCTGCTATAATTCCATAAGGGGGCTGGAAATATACGGGACTATTTTTCAGTGATTTTATTATACAAACGAATCAGGATCAATACCTAAATAAACCCTTGCTAGTTGCCAAGGGCCTGAATTTTTATCATGTAGCCGTGGGGATGCTGCGATGGTCATAAGAGTAAGGGTCAGTCATAAGTCTACCTCTTTCAGCACCATTGCAACTGCAAATGTTTGCTAAATAAATTGAGGACAATTTGAATGGAATGCTCCATTCAATATATGCTATTATAACAAAGGATTTGAGGCTGTTGCTGGAGACTCGGTCATAGGAGATCTCTCCTTTTGATGGCTAAGAGGCTGAATCAAATTCTTCTCCAAAGCAGAGGCAACATCTCCATGGTCATCGGCCAATATATTCCACATTGAAACATATACAGGTAATCCTCAACTTAAAACCACAATTGAACCCAAAATATCCATTGCCAAGCAAGATGGTTGTTAAGTGAGTTTTGCCCCAGTTTATGAGCTTTCTTGATACAGTTGCTAAGTGAATCACTGCATTTGTTAAGTGAATCATTTGCTGGTTAAGCAAATCTGGCTTCCCCTGTTGACTTTGCTTGTCAGAAGGTAGCCAAAGGTGATCTACATGACCCCTGGAAGACCGCAACTGCCATAAATACGTGCTAGTTGCCCAGTGCCTGGAATTTGATCCCATGCCCTTGGGGATGCTGCAATTATCATAAGCGTAAAAGAAAAACCGGTTATGCCATCTTTTTTTCAGTGCCACGGTAACTTCAAACAGTCACTAAATAAATGGGACTATAGTCAAGGACTATTTGTAGCATTCTGGCCTTGGGAATCCACTTAATGGCCCTGATCCCCCAGCAGGCACCAGATTGCAAGCTGCCTTCTGCTACTTCTTAGGGCTCAATTTCCCCATCTCTGGAAAAAGGACAATTGCCATTAGCTTTATCCCCAGGGGTGATGTGAAGATTTAATTAGCTTATGTCCCCAGAGTGCTTTGAGCAGAGATCTTCCTGCTAATAAATGATGTGTGGGACCAAAATAGCACTTGCTAAGCCAGTTTATTTTCATTCTGAATTTGCTGATTATTTGGGAATTAACCCTGTAGCGCTCAGAACTTTTGCAAGCACTAGAGCATGGAAGGAAAGTCAGGCCAGAAAATTATAGCAGTCTTTTGAATACAAGAGAAGTTAACTTGCCTTCATTCCTAGCACCACAAATAGGACTAACACTGACTAAACAACAATCATGTTTGCAGTCAAGTCTGCTGAACAGGTGTGCACAATATAACTGTCGGTGTTTTAGCAGATATAGAAACGTAAATTGGATAAAATGCAGAAATCACATATTATTGTGCTTACATTGTTACTAACTTATTAATGATGGCCATTCATAAAACAATTGGTTGGTGACAATCTTGTGTTGGTGAACTAACAAATATATGTGATGTGATAAAGAAAGCAAAGGCTACTGTGCCTTTCCAATGGCTGCAGGCTAACTTTTTTTCAGATAGTTGGTTAACACATGGATAGTTTTTGTGCTGTCTTACACCAGCCCGATGTTCTTGCTTTCTTGGGAAGAAATTAGGCTTGATGGGCATGCCAGATCCCCCTCCTGAAGTCACAGATAAACTTGTCGTTTTGGAGGCCTAAATGACAACGGAAAGCCACGTTCCAAAACAAATCATGTGTGTTTTTCATGTTGACTGGTATTGTTGTAAACCATTTCTAAAGGCACTTTAAAATAGGTCCACAGAAGCAAGTCTGCAAGAGTTTATGTTTTATATATTGATTCCTTATCTACTATCCTATCTATCTATACTACATACTATATACTGAATTCCATAAGGGGGCTGGAAATATCCAGGACCATTTTTTAATGGTTTGTCTTGCAAACGAATAAGGATCAATTCCTAAATACTGTTGTTTACTGAAATCAAGATGAAACTCGTTTACTACAGATTCTTTTTGTCAGGCACAACCAACTCTACAAGATTCTTGTAGAGTTTAAGTTTACTACTTTATTATCCCAAAGATACTTTTTCAGAAGCAACTGGACTTTCTTGTTTTTTCTTGTTTTTTTCCCCCTCCCTCCACCCTCCCCCCAACCCTACTCCTCCTCCTCCCCCCCCCCGACTTCCCAGAACTCGTACACGGTATGGATTTTTAACAAACACAGTCTAAAATCTATTGAGAAAAAAGAAATAAAGAAATTAATGACATCTCTACATTGATCTTAGCTTCTTCTTGCTGAATTAACTTTAAACAATTTAAATCATTTCTGATCTTAAGCATAGGCTAACTGGAATTTCTTGGTCCCGTATTTATTTTGTATATAGTCAATCCATTTTTTCCAGTCTCGTTTATATCTCTCATTTGAGTGATCTTTAAGATATGCCGATATTTTAGCCATCTCGGCTAAGTGCGTAACTTTCAATGTCCATTCTTATGTAGGCAAGTCTTCCTTCTTCCAGTATTGCGCCACCAACAGTCTTGCTGCCGTTATTAGGTGCAGAATCAAGCTGGTCTCTACCACTGTAAAGTCAGTACATATACCTAGTAAGAATAACTGAGGAGTGAACTTTATCCTTCTTTTAAAGATATTTTGCATGACCCACCATATTTTTATCCAGAATGCCTTAACCTTTTGGCAGGTCCACCATATATGTTAATATGTAGCATCGAGAGAACCACACCTCCAACATTTAGCGCTGTACATTCGGATACATAGAAGCCAGCTTTTTAGGATATAAATGCCATCTATAGAACATAAAAATTTTCTCTCAGATTTTGAGCTTGTGTGAATTTCACATTTGTTACCCATATTCTTGTTTTTTTCTTTTGAAGACGTTTCGCTTTTTATCCAAGAAGCTTCTTCAGCTCTGACAGGATAGTGGAGAACGGAAGGATTTATATATTCCTTGCAGACAGCTGGTAATTTGCATCCTTTTAGCGGGGTCCGTTGAAACACTTGGAAGTTTATCTGTGTCCTCAGGGTCACCTTCCATTCCCCACTATCCTGTGAGAACTAAAGAAGCTTCTTGGATGAGAAATGAAATGTTTCCAAAAGAAAAAAACAAGAAAGTCCAGTTGCCTCCTGAAAAAGCACCTTTGGGACAACCATGACCTGGATGAGTGAGAAACTCTACAGATGTTTACTACTTCATTATATTTTGCCTATTATACAGGAATCACCAGACTCTCGGCCTTTGTCTGGGAATAGATAAAATAGGATATACGAGCTTAAGAGGAGGGGGTCTGTTCTGGACCTGTTATGGCTGCACAAAGGAACTAATTTTGTTCTTGAGTCCCATTTCCCCCCCTCCCCCATGACCCAACAATTTAAATGAGTCTGCTTTACATCAAAGGTATCAGGGGTGGGTTGCTGCTGATTTTACTACCCGTTGGCAACCTGCATGCATCTGGCGCGTGCAGTGCATGTGATCACTTTTCAATGTAAATTGTTCTTCGTGCATGCACAGAACAATTTACAGTGAACTGACCATGCACAGTCATTAAAATTCAAAATGGCAGTGGTGCAGCAAGGAAACCGGTTTGGGGGTGTGGAGAGACTTGGGTCGCTGCCGGTTATACAACCCAGGCCTGAATTCCACTATTGGTTCAGCCGAACCGGGCTGAACTGGGAGCAACCCACCTCTGAAAGGTATCCCTAATTGGCTTGCAGAAATGTGAAGAAACACTAGATGGCAGCAGAGTGTTTTTATCAGAGATGGGTTCCTACCAGTTTGCACCTATTCGGTAGAACCGGTTCGTCATATCTACCGAACCAGTTAGAAGAGGTTCCACCGGTGGACTCGTAAAGCAGCCACACCTACAGAAGAGGTTCCAAAATTTTTTGAAACCCACCACTGGTCCTTGGATATGATTATTCTATACTATCATGCTCATATTTATAAAACTCAGTGCCTCTGTGAAAGGTAAGGATGACTACTGCGTTTGTGGTGCAATCAGAACATTGCGTGTGTTGAAGTTGTTTTAACACAAACCAAAGATGCCTTTTAAAAAACAAGTTTACCTCATATTCTTATGCATGCCAGTGCTGTGTGTGAGGTAATTTAAGGTGGTTCTAACAAGCGTCGTCGGCATCTTCATATCCGGTCACATGGGCGGCAAGCCACTCCCATCTGGTCACATTGGCAGCAAGCCACTCCCACAAAGGAGACCACACCCACAGAGTAGGTTCGAACAATTTTTGAAACCCACCACTGGTTTCTATAGATCTTTATTGATGTCTAGTGGATCTTTACATTTCTGCAGCCAGATCCAGTATGCCTAAGTTTAACTGGGGAATTTGGAGACTGAAAGGACAAACTGTTAGGTGGCACTATATTTACCGATACTCCGGACTTTCTTCTGAAGATATTTAGATATTCCAGGATAGGAAGTTTAAGTGGAAACAGACTATATGAGAAACAAGAGACTATCTTTTCAGTATTTCTTTCTATTTGTCAACCTTGGCAGTATGAAGGTATGTAGACTTCAATCCTCAGAATTCCCCACCAGCTAGGCTCACTGGGGAATTCTGGAAATTGAAGTCCACACACCTTCAAGCGGCTAAGGTTGACAAATACTGTTTTAACTACTAAGTCGGTTCTAAAGGAAATAGTAAGCACTTAACACTTGTTATAGAACTGCCTCAATGGAGTGATTCTTTTCTTAAATTGTTAGGTTTACATTAAAATTCCTACATCAACTGAATCTCAGCTTTGGAGTTCTTGCCAGGTAAACATGAATTATTCCCATGATCTATTATTTGGTAGATTTGCCTCTCACCTGGTCTCGGCTTTGCTCACTTGAAGAAGAATTTGCATTGGTACTTTTTGCAACTACCAACAGAAAACGTTCCCAATTATTCTCCATAATCAGGGAAAGTGTTTTATACTATATCACTGTTTATATCTGATATCAATTTATTATTAAAAAGATACTGCAAGGCAGAAATGAAAGTTAAACATTCCAGTGGATTGGATGATTTCCAGGGGCAATCGGGGGGAAACCGGAATTGTGTTGTTTTGCCAGTCAATGTCGCACAACTGGGGTGGTCCACAATGTGCAAACATTCCCTTTGAAATGCAAAGAAGGGAAAAGGGGATTGAGAAATAAAATGGAGAGCATCCTAATTAATCTAAATATACAATTTAACAGTGACGTTTGCAAAGCTCCCAGGAGGAAATTTGAATTAGGGGCCACACACAGTGTTACATGCTGGAGCAAAGTTGCATATTTATTTATTTATTTTGTTAAAAACACTCAGTTTTCAGTGAGCTGATTCACTAGATGCAAAAGTCAATCTGTCTTGTAGGAGATGCCATCAACATGGATAACCAATGAATATCGGAATGGGATAACTTACTTATCCAGGTTAAGAATTTATGAGTAGATGGAACAAGTCCAGTGGAGCAAGTCTCTCTCTTCTAGATCAGGGGTCTCCAACCTTGGCAACTTTAAGCCTGGAGGACTTCAATTCCCATAATTCCCTTGTCAGATTTCAATTCTGGGAATTGAAGTCCGCCAAGCTTAAAGTTGCCAAGGTTGGAGACCCCTGTTGTAGATTATCTTCCATGTTTCCTAGGCCAGAAACTGGAGATAGGCAGGCGATATGATCATTTCCAGAAAAGGACATTCATGAGCTGAGTTAATTCCCTCTTGTAGATGCTATGAAACTTGGATCTGATACAATCATGCAGACTTACAAGGCTCACAGGATCATTGGAGTGGGGAAGGAACAAAACTGAACAAATTAATTTCTCTTCTTGTCTGACCCATATTCAATCCTGATGAAGCAATGGTGGATTTTCTTTTCTAAGATCATCTCTGCATTTCAGGGAGAAACTGTCCGTATTTACCAGAAACAATTTTAGTAAAAGTTCAAATGTCGAGATGTTATTTGTTCCAGCTTGAGAACTTTATCTTGTAAATGCATCCATTGCTTTAAGTAGTGGCGATTGATTTTTTCCCCCCTTGCAAATTCTGAGACAGGATGAAAACAGGCTAAGGCCTCATTATGCAGCTCAGTCTTTGTTGGGTCATAGATTAGAGGGAAATTAATCAAAAGGGGACATATTAACTCCTTTGGGAGTTAATAGATCAGTAGGAATAGATCTTCAGAAATTCAAAAGAATAAGAAAGCACCAAGACAGGAAAAAGAGACATATTTACATTTTTAAAGGCATTTTTGGAAATTAATAGATTTTTAGATATGTAGAAAGATACTATAGGCATAAGCTTCAGAAGACCACTGAAGTAGTCAGGAGTCAGTGAATAGGAAGACCATGGGTAGCCAAGAAAACTAACTAATGTATCATTGAAAATATTAACCCAGAGTTCTCATTTAGTTGCAGATAACCAGGCCACAATTAGCCTAATCATTATGCAAAGTCCAGTTCTCTGAAGATGACTTTAATGCTAGGAAAGTTGGAAGGAAAGAGAAGGCAGCAACCAGAAGCCAGCATGATGGACTCAATTATGGTGATGATGGGGCACCATTAGCAAACCATTAGTGGTGCCGGCGGGAGGTTCCACCCACCCACCCAGATGCTGATATGATTCACTTAATAACCAGTGATTCATTTAACAATTATGACAAAATGGGTCATAAAATTGGATGTGATTCCTTACCAATCACCTTGCTTAGCAACAGAAACTCTGGTCCCAATTGTGGTTGTAAGTCGAGGACAACCTGTATGTCATATTTAGATCTGAAGTAAAAATGGTGCATCAGATCTAGGATGGGTCACCTCCTTACAGCTCTTGGATCCTTCTTAACATTTCATTAACTGAAATGTGCTTTCTTGTACAGCAGCTCTATATCCAGCAGCTTGCTTGAGTTTCAATAGGTTCAACAAGAATACCATTTTGTACTGCAAGCACCTTTCTACTTTGCATCCATACCTTGCACAAATCTAGTAAATTGCAACAATTTTGAGTATGATGATGATTTGCTGGTGTGTTGAGCTGATGTGCGTGTTTACTATATGGATGCTTCTAGGGCCACCTGTTAAGCTTTAGGATGCATATAAGCATGGGAAACCTCAAAGCTAGTTCGGGTTGATTTGTTGAACTTTTTATCTTTAATGTTCAGGTTGTATTTAAAGTGTAATTTATGTATGTTCATTTGGGCTTGTTGAACTTTTAAAAGGATTTTGTGAACATTCTTAATTGTGCTTTCCTGGTGTTGAAGTTCAAGAATACATTACAAACGCCAAGATTCTATGTTGGCTACTGGGAGTATGGCTGAGATTTGTGCATAACTATTTTGCCCTGATGAAAGACAAAATATAGTCACCCTTGACTTGCTGGTTGTAGAATCAGGAGCAATAACTGTGTTTTTTTTTTTCTTAATTGAGCTGTAATCTTTATTTATTAAAACAAAAATTACTGTGTTTTCCCAAAAATAAGACAGGGTCTTTTTTTCTTTTGACCCCCGAAATAAGCACTTGGCCTTATTTTCAGGGAGGCCTTATTATTTGTGAGGTGCAGGAAGCGGCGAGATGCTGCTGTGTTGCAATATTTTCAGGGAGGGCTTATTTTCAGGGGAGGGCTTATTTTAGCACATGCCCTCAAAAGCCCGATTAGCCTTATTATCTGGGGAGGTCTTATTTTCAGGGAAACAGAGTATAAACAATATTTGATTACAAAAACATTTTTTTTTGTTTTTTGGTGTTTTCGGCTTAAAGCGTGGTCGGAGCTGCCGTCTTTCTATAAATCTTGGTGGGGGTGTGTGGGGTGCTGGTGTTGTTTCAGTAAGTGGATTGATTGGATGTGTGGCTGTATCATGATTGGTGCTAGATTGGTGCTGATTGGTGCTGGCTGTGGGTCTGTTGCTGTTTTGTGTTGTAACAACCTGGGTGGTGGGTGGGGCTCATTTGCACCATGCACAGATCAACTCTGTAGCCAAGACTCTCATCTCCAGAACCAAACGCCTAGCCAACAAAGACCACTTGAAAACTGAATTACACACTCTCCCAAACGTATTAATCTCCAATGGATTCCAAAGAAAACCAATTACCAACCTACTCCAAAGGGAGACTCCCCTCCAAAACCAAGACACAGAACAGGACAACGGCATCGCCCTCCTCCTTTACATCAAAGGCACCACAGATAAAATCAGCAAAATTCTCCACAAACACAATATCAAGACAGCCTTCAACACTGACTAAAAAGTAGCCAACATCTTAAGAAACCCCAAAGGCAAAATCCAGCTAGAAAACCAAGGAGTCTATAAAATACCATGCAAAATCTGCCCTGCAACATACATAGGACAAACGAACAGGAGAATAAATGCATGCATCGCAGAACACAAGAATGCAGTAAGAAAAAAAGAAAAAACTTTCTCCCTTTTCCAGCACCTTAAAGCTGTATGAAATTAATTTTGAAGGAACCAGGTTAATCTCCAAAACTGAACACTTCAACAAGAGAATAATTATGGAAGCTATCGAAATAGAGAAACACCCCCACAACATGAATAAACATGATGATACCTTCCACCTACCAGACATCTGGAAACCATCCCTAGTCAACAAACAAGCCCCACCCACACACAGACCATTACAACACAAAACAACAACAGACCCACAGCCAGCACCAATCAGCACCAATCTACCAATCATGATACAGCCACACATCCAATCAATCCACTTACTGAAACAATGCCAGCACTCCACACACCCCCACCAAGATTTATAGAAAGACGGCAGCTCTGGCCACGCTTTAAGCCAAAATCACCAGTCTGGGGATGGCGAGTGAGACCTCGCCAAAACATTGCCAAGACAATCTCAAGCTTACATGGGAAAAGACCTGAATACAACAAGACCAGCATGCTGAGTCAAATAATCCCAGTTTCTCTCTCTGGTATAAATGGGAAAATTTTGATTTTAAAAACTAACACAGAACTATAGAAGCTGGGGGAGAAGAGATTGTATTGATATTATTTCACTATTTGTATTTTTAATATTTTAATATCTAGAAGTTGTGAGAACCTTATGCATTCAAGCATCAGATTTAGAAAGGTAGATGCTAGATGAAGCCATCTCAGAAGATTGGTAAGTGATAGTGGAAACTATCAAGTTGCTATCTTGGAGCAGGAGATAATCCAGGATGTGAAAACCTGGGAGGCTTCTGGGAGAGGAAGTTTCAAACATCCAGTCTTCCACCAAGAAGCTTAGCTATTTCGCCTCTTTCCCTATGCTGGGAAGTGTTTCTAAGTGCTGTCAAAATAAATATTTTTGAAATGAACACTTTTGTCCTCTTAACAACTTTTGTTAGTGCTTATTGCAAGAGCTAAAAAAGTCTTTTATGAATGAAGGCAAACATACATCTCCTAGGATAATGTTACAGGATACAATCAGGGTCGGTCACTGGGAAGAGGTTTACTCTTCCAAGCTTTCGGATTCATGCTTCCAGAGAGAAGTTCCCCAAGGAAGGGCTCAAGCTCAAATCCGAACACACGGAAGACAAAAGTTCTCGTCCCAGTGACTGATCCAGACAGCATTCTGCTAAAAAAAACAAATTATTTCATTAAGACGCTTCTTTCATAATATTTAACTAATTTTGAGCTACTGTTTCCCAACACAATTCTCTACTATTGCTTTTTAATGCTTGTAAACATGTTTTTTAAATCTTTATTTTTTTCTGCAAGTTGAATAGCAAGTCACAGTAAGAATTAGAAGCAGACCAGTTTTATAGGTACACAATTCACTGCTGCTGTTTATTTTCTTTTTTAAAAGGTTTATGGTTTTGAATCTTGTATCCAAGATTCAATGTATATTTACTCAGAAAAATCTGAATTCTCTAAGGGCCCAGAGGTATACTGAAGGAATATGCAATCTCCTTCAGGGCAAGTGTTATGCTTGTTTTTTAAATGGCCACACACCAAAAGGAAGCCAGAGGAAGATAAAATAAATATGGTTAAGACAAAGCTACATTTGACATGATTTTAATTTTAATTTAATCAAAATTGAATATTCTAACATGTTCACTCCCTTGGTATTGAGTTCCCCTTTTAAAAATATTCTGTGCAGTACATTTTAAAAGAGTTCTCCTTTTTAAAATATAGTGTAATATCATAATATTTATCCAGATCCTTGTTTGCTTAAGGTACCATGAGCATGCTTGGAATCAATGTGGGATTTAGTTATGTTTGTGGCATACTTTGCAAAATGTGCTAAAAATGACTAGTTGCAGGAGAAGGAGTGACAGAATCTGGGGGGTGAAATCAAAAGAGGAATCAGCCAGAATCTCAACATAGTCACAAATGGCCCAACCCCAACCCCTCTTGAATTTCATTGGCTATTCTCTAGTGCCAAAATAGTGTTAACAATTAGTTGAAAAAGTTCCTGTGCACAGGCCAATTAGCATAAATCAGTTTACTTGAAACGCCACGATCTTTCACACTTGACACTAGACTAGTATTGTCTCTACCATAATCAGGATAAGTTGAATGTGGTATGGGTATGATTGAGGCATATAGCTAATTATGCCTTTTTTTTCTATATGCTACTAAATTCTTAATTCCTATAACTTTTAACTGAGAGAAATGCTGCAATCTAGGGAAAACCTTTTGAATCAAAGTATCTCAAATGGACTAATGTACAGAATGCATATATAAAATCTGGGAAGCCCCCATCTCCCCTGGAATTCAAATTGGACAAATTTTATAAAATATAAAAATTATCATAAAACATTTTCTAACACAATACCAAATGTCAGTAAATATTTCTTATGCTTGTGTTTGAGATGAGAAAACCCCATTTTGTCCAAAGATTCAGGAAACACCTGAGATAATCATGGTTGGATACAAGGATGATGATAGGTTTTCAGTGTGAAACAATAATACATATCTATTTTTAACTAGAAAGACAAGAAAAAAAAAAACCCAAGAGTGAATGTTAAACAAGTGCAAGAAAGAGCAAGACCTATAGGAAAACGTAGGAAATACACACATAAATAAAGGTAAAGGTTCCCTTCGCACATATGCGCTAGTCGTTCCTGACTCTAGGGAGCAGTGCTCATCTCCGTTTCAAAGCCAAAGAGCCAGGGCTATCCTAAGACGTCTCTGTGGTCATGTGGCCAGAATGACTAAACGCTGAAGGCGCACGGAACGCTGTTACCTTCCCACCAAAGGTGGTTCCTATTTTTCTACTTGCATTTTTACATGCTTTCGAATTGCTTGGTTGGCAGAAGCTGGGACAAGTAACGGGAGCTCCCTCCATTGCGCTGAGCTAGGGATTCGAACCGCTGCCGACCTTCTGATCAGCAAGCTCAGCGTCTTACATAAACACGCACACACAAATATCCACACACTTTAACTCTAATTCTGACATTTTTCAGTGTTTTAGCCTTGATCTCCCATTCTTCACTTTCCTTGTGAGCTTCCAGGAGCCACCAGGAAGATCACAAATGGCGATCATGTGATCCAGGGATGTTGCAATCCTTGAAACCAGCATGTGGCTTTTTGCCATGCACTCACATTTTGATCATGTAACTGTGCGGATGCTATGATAATCATAATTGCAAGAACCAGTCATAAGTTGCTTTTTTCAGTGCCAAAGAAATTTCAAACAGTCATTAAATGAATGGTTGTAAATTGAGGATCATATGTACTGTAGGATCAGGCCAAGCTAATGCATGAGAAGAACAAACATATTCCCTCTTCATCTGCCTTCTACACGTGCCATTTCTCCCCAAGAATTGAAAATTACACAGAATTGCCCTTATAGCTATTTTTCTCAAACTCAGCCACTTTAAGATACGTGGACTTCAGCTCCCAGAATTACCCAACCCGGATGGCTGTCTGGGGAATTCTGGGAGTTGAGGTCCAAGCATCATAAACTGGCTGAAATTTATTTGTTTGTTTGTTTGTTTGTTTGTTTGTTTGTTTTGTCATTTATGTAGAGCCGAGGTGGCGCAGTGGTTAGGGTGCAGTACTGCAGGCCACTTCAGCTGACTGTTATCTGCAGTTCAGCGGTTCTAATCTCACTGGCTCAAGGTTGACTCAGCCTTCCATCCTTCCGAGGTGGGTGAAATGAGGACCCAGACTGTGGGGGCGATATGCTGACTCTATAAACTGCTTAGAGAGGGCTGAAAGCCCTATGAAGCGGTATATAAGTCTAACTTTTAGATATTGCTATTGCTATTGCTAATAAGAATAAACTTGAATAAGAACACAGGAAATGGGTACAAATAAATAGGGACAGTAAGACAAGGACATTAGGCACGCTGGTGCGCTTATGCAAGTCCCTACTGACCTCTTAAGAATGGGTGAGGTCCACAGTAGACAGTTTAAGGTTGAAGCTATGGGGGTTTGAAGATGTAACAATGGAGTCAAGTAGAGCATTCCAGGCGTAGACCACTCTGTTGCTGAAGTCGTATTTTCTGCAACTGAGTTTGGTGTAGTTTAACTTGAGTTTGTATCTATTGTGTGCTCACGTATTATTGAGGTTGATAATATATATAGCATCTGAAGTAATGAGGAGACCTGTGTTTATGCAACAGGTTTATTCAGAACATTAACCATAACAAGAACAACAATTTGCGCTCTGACAGCTCTTTTATACTCCCAGCTGTCAGAGTGTTATAGCGTTAACCAATAGGAACACACCAATTTTACCGTCTGAATGCAACCATAAACTAGTCCAACCAACTAATGCCATGCCTGATTGACAGAAAGGGGGCAGGACATGTCAGGACGTAACACTCCTTCTGCCCAGTTAGTGCAAACATAGTCCTTTAGGTAGGCGGGTCTGCGTTGAGTTCTTTCCGACCGCCTAGGCTCCATCATTTCTGGATGCTAATATTGATCCGGCCCCTCTCCACGGGAAGGCATGGTATCGCCTCGCCCTGTGCCATATTCCACTGTCTCCGACCGTCTGGAACTCACAAATGAATTGTCCGGCAAGAATTGTTCGACTTCCGGGGCAGGACTTTGCCGTTGGCGGCGGCTTAATTGAGCTGCCCCCAGATTTCTGGTTCGTTATCTGCTTAAACACCTAGCAGATATCTCATTCTTCAGGCAAGAAGATTGAAGAGAGAGATCCAGCTGGTAAGAGCTTTCTTTGAAGTTTGCAGCTTTTTTTTTTTTTGCTGCGAACAGAAGGGGGGAGACAACCAAAGCTGAGTCATATCTCCGGCCAGAAATCTCGGCTGTTTCAACAGCACAAGGCAAAGAAACCCCTCTTAGTACAATTTTTGAGACATTTATCTGAAACTAATACAAGCAGAGCCCATACCTGAGAACTTTATTTGCTTTTTCTAGAAAAAATCCTAGCTTCAGTTTTATAAAAGTTTCCTTTGTGCAACTGCTCCCAAGATGGCGATTCTGTAGCTTCCGCATTTGCAATAATGGTACATTCCTATTTCCTTGGCAAAGAATCAAAGGAATAGCATCCCACTAATTAATTAGCTCCACTTCTCTGAAGATTCTTTCTTATCAACCTCTAAAAGTTTTCAAAGACTCTTTGCTAATATAGAAACATTCCAAACACAGGTTTTTTTTGCCGAACTGTTTTGGTGTAATGCCAGTCTTTTGAAACCTTCCGTAAACTCTCTGCAAAAAGGGAGGTGAAAAACTTCTAAGAACAAATAAAGGGGGGACTTAATACTTTCTTCTCTCGCAAGCTACACAACGAGCCAGCAGAATTTGAATAATTGTTGAATAATTGTTTGAAGAAAAGAAATAATGGCACCAAAATCAAAGTCGGGGAGACGTCCTTTTAGGAATACACCTCACGCACTTGGCACAAAGTTGCAGCTCTCACCCTCTACGCCCCCTACTGGAGATTTGCTAACGAAAGAATTTTTTTTGAGACTCTTAGAGAATTTAGAGAGGAGATAAAGAAACTTAATGCAGACTTATGTGATAAGCTTGATACTAGGATTGCCAAAACAAAGGACGATATGGTGGGACTTGTAACTGTATTGACAGAATATGTTGCTGGAATGGAAGATAAGCTAGAGGTTCTTGATGAAGCCAACACTAACTTGACATCCAAAATTGAAGTGATGCAACAAAAAGTTGAAAATGCAGAAAAACAAATTGTTATGATACACTACAAACAGATGGAGCTTGCATTAATAGTCAGGGGGCTGCGTGAAGACGAACAGGAGAACCTGAAGCAGATTTTCTCAGAGGCCTTTAATCGTCTGGTGGGAAGACCGGGGATCAACTTTGACTGGCAGATCGAAAAAATTTATCGCATTAACTCTTGGGCGGCAAAACAGAGACAATTTCTTCGAGATGTAATTATATATTTTACTACAAGAGAGTCTAGAAACGTGATACTACAAGAGTCTTATAATACCAGGCTACAAATTGGCGGACAGGACTTGATTGTCTTGAAAGAGATACCACCCCAAATGCTAAGAGCCAGGAGAGATTATGCTTTTCTAGTGGAAGAACTCAGAAACCGTCAGATACAGTATAGATGGGATGTGCCATTTGGTATTATAATTACATTTGATAAGCAAAAATATCGTCTCAACTCTGTATGGGAAGCCCGAGATTTCTATCACAAGACCCTGAAGGTGGGACACCCTGAATCATCTGGATCTGGAGAAAGACTACGAGAAGGACAAGATAAACAGCAAATCACACAACTACCAGACAGAAAGCACCATTTCTTCCTTCCGCAAGGGCAAGGGACCAGAGAACAAGGACCTAGCCGTACGGCTACCAGACGAATGGGAAAACAAGGCAGATTGCAACAACCTCAATAATCATCGGCCATTGATCAAGGAGTTATGTCTGAACTCTTTACAGAAGAGAAAGAAAATATTTTACTATCTCAAACAGTTCAAGAACGATATAACTTGTCTGCAAGAAATTCATATTAAATTAACTGATCCAAAATATCTGTTCAACCTCGAACTTGGTCAATATTTTGTGACCTCTGCTACACAAAAGAAAAATGGTATAGTTGTATACTTAAGAAAAGACATTAAGGCTGAGTGAACTGAAGCAGATCCCTTTGGAAGATATATCGCATTAGACCTAATTCTAGAAGGGAAAAAGACTTGATGGATAACTTTGAATTTTATACAGATCACTAATGATTTATCTTCTAGGGTGAAGAAGACAAAGATTACGGCGAGGGTTCTCTTGGATCATAACCCAGTCTGGACGGAATTGGGAAGGGTAGTGCAGGCAAGAAAGTCTTGGAGGTCGAATGGGAGTTTATTTTGATATGAAAAGTATATTAATGATCGTAAAAAATTGCTATCTGAATACTTTGTTCTGAATATGAATAAGGGTATATTCAGGGAATTTGTAGGAGATGTAAGTAAAGCATATATGAGAGGAGTACTGATGAATACAAAAAAAAATATAGACATAAACAAGGGCAAAAACGAAAAGAGTTGGAAGAGGATACCAAAAGAAAAATTTGAAATGTATCCAAATTGTGTTATAGAGGAAGGAGGCACAAAGGGGACAAAATTAAGGGTTTAGAAACAGACAGATACTTAGATAAAGAGATAAGGCCCCTAGCTAGAGAAGAGTACAGGCAAAAGCTGAATCAACAAATAACTTCTGGGGAAATCCTGCAGGTAATCAAACAATTAAGATTAGGAACAATGTAAACTGCTTAAAGTTTGTGTAATGGTAAGAAGCTGAGTTCAACGCAGAGATTTTACTGACTTTTTTCTTCTCTTTCTTTTTTCTTTTCCCTTTTTCTTTTTCTTTATTATTTTTTTTCCCTAACTTTCTTGGTTTTAATACATCTTAGACTGTGTTTGATAAAAAGCTATACCGTGTACGGGCTCTGGGAAGTCGGGAGGGGGGAAGGGAGGTGGGGTCATAGGGGGGAGGGGGGAAATATAGTATGTGCCAGATTTTAAAGTAACATGATTGCACTTGTATACTGTTGCTTTTTTTAATTTTAGTATAAAAATAAGAAGCTGAATATATTGATAGCAATAGCAATAGCAATAGCAGTAGACTTATATACCGCTTCATAGGGCTTTCAGCCCTCTCTAAGCGGTTTACAGAGAGTCAGCATATTGCCCCCAACAATCTGGGTCCTCATTTTACCCACCTCGGAAGGATGGAAGGCTGAGTCAACCCTGAGCCGGTGAGATTTGAACCGCTGAACTGCTGATCTAGCAGTAGCCTGCAGTGCTGCATTTAACCACTGCGCCACCTTGGCTCTGATAGATAGTAGAAATACACCGAAGGGGGGAGTAGAGGGAAAGAAGAGGGAGGGGTAGAGAGGGTGGGAGAGAGGATCGGAAGGAGGGTGAGATGGAAGGGAGGGGGAGAAAGGAGTGATAGAGGGGGAGGGGAAGTAGGAGAGGGGAATGTTGGAGGGGAGAAAGGAAAGTTGGAGGGGGGAGAAAGAAAGGGTGTATGGAGGGGAAATGGTATATTGGTTTTGTATTTTGGGGAGTACAAGGATGGCTGTGTTTATTGCCCAATGTTATATGGCCCCAATCATGCACAATATATATGTGACTGTATGAAATGAAAATGAAAAAATGAAATAAAACATTTGAATGGGAACATATGAAAAAAAAAAAAGAACAATGCAGGTTTCACTGGAAATAAAGATAGGTCTGGAATGCAACCGGAATGGGGAGTCTCAGGCAAAGCCTGGCAATTAATAGCTGCTTCTGTCGAACTCCAGAGCCCCACAGGAGGTTCCAGGTCTGTTTCACATTGCCGCAGTTGGTCTATATGGCACCGCCACTGTCACCCATCCTCCAATTGGACCCTATAAGAACACGGTCCAGTTACCTGAACAATCTGACCTGAAACCCATTTAGGATCCCCAATACAATTTTTAGCAAATACCCTTTCCCCCAGCTTGAAGGTTCGTGCACCAGTGAGTTGAAGCGGCGTGTCAGATTGGTAATTGGGATGCAACCGATCAAGAATTGTGCGTAAACGCCGACCCATTACCAATTCTGCTGGATTTTTCCCAGAGATGGGACAAGGTGTTGTATGAGAACAGATATGTGTTAACTTTCTGTTCCCATGACCCAGTTGTCATTCAGCTTAACGCCTCTTTTGTGGAGCGCACGGCCCGTTCCGCCTTACCATTGCTAGCCAGATGGTAAGGTGCCACTAGGGCATGTTTAATACCTAAACTAGCTAAAAATGACTGGAAGGTTGCGGAGGTGAGCTGAGGACCATTGTTTGATACTAAAGTGTCAGGAATGCCGTGTGTTGTGAATAAGCATTGTAGCGCTCGAATTGTGGATTCAGAATGCATGGAACACAGCTCAACCCAATGGGAAGATGCATCCACCACGATTAGGAAAGAGTGGCCATTGACTGGGCCTGCAAATTCTAAATGTAACCAGGACCATGGTCCCCTTGGCATATTCCATTCCTTAGGAGGAGCCGCTGGTGGAGCTGGCCTAGATGTCTGGCAAGGAAGGCAAGACATAACCCAGGTTGTTATGTCAGCATACAACTTCGGCCACCACACATACCCCCCCTAGCCAGAGCCTTCATTCTGGCTATGCCTGGGTGACTAACATGCAAATGTTGCAAAATGTCACTGCGTAATGTTTTGGGAACTATTACTCTTGTTCCCCAGAGGAAGCAATTACTAAGCTCTGACAGTTCAGTTCATCTTGTAAAGAAAAGTTGGAATTCGTCAGGAAGTTGGTAACTGGGCCACCCTCGACGTACCCAGTCTAATACTTTGGACAGAATTGGGTCTGTTTTGGAATGTGCCGCTATATCCGTTGAAGACAAGGGCAGCTGCAACTCATCAATTAGTAATACGCTGCTTGTAGGAGCAGGGTTTTGGGTTAGAATTGGAAGCGGGCAGCAACTTTATGCATCTGCATGACCTATTGTTTTCCGGGTCTGTATTCCACGCGGTAAGAATATGCCGCGAGGAATTAAACCCACCGTAACATCCTCGGGGAAAGTATATTCGGTGTGGGTTTGTCACCAGCTAAAATTCCCAATAGGGGTTTATGATCTGTTTGAAGGAGGAATTGTCAGCTATACAAATAGTGGTGAAACCGCTTAATGCTCGCTACAGCTGCCAAAGCCTCCTTGTCCAATTGACTATAATTCCGCTCTATCTTGGACAAGGAGTGGGAAAAATAAGCGATTGGCGCCTTGCTGCCATTAGGGCACCTGTGGCTCAAAACTGCTCCTACCCCATAAGGAGAGGCATCGGTGGCTAATATCAGTGGTAAGGATTTGCTGAATTGCATTAGTACAGCTGAAGACATCAAGAGAGATTTGACAGCCGCGAACGCATGCGCCTCGTGGCTATCCCATTTCCATGGCGCGGAGCTGTCCAGCAGTCTATGCAACGGTTCCACTACGGAAGCCTTATGGGGAAGAAAAATAGCATAAAAATTGAGTAATCCTAAGAAAGCCTGCAGTTCAGCCCTGTTAGTGGTAGGCGGGGCGTTTTTTATGGCTTCTAATTTAGCCTGAGAGGGGTGGATGCCATTAGCATCAATATGGAACCCCAAGAACTCTACAGCTGGAACCCCAAAATGACATTTGGATTTTTTAAACTTTAACCCCCTTTTTTTTAATCGCTGAAGAACGGCGATTAATGTTTGGAGCTGTTCTCACTTGGTGTTTGCTGCTATAAGCACATCATCAAAGTAGAGTAAAACCCCAGGAATTCCGTGATGCATTCTTTCCATAATGCTCTGGAAAATGCCAGGCGCTACACAGACTCCAAATTGGAGCCTGTGGCAAAGGAACACGCCCCGATATGTAACAATCATTTGCGCATCCACAGTTGCATCGTCTACTGTCAACTGCTGATAAGCTTGAGCTAAAATTTTGCCTTTGCCAAGGGAGTGCAGCAGATGCTGCACCACAGGAACTGGATAAGGATGTGCTTGCAGGGCCTTATTGATGGTTGCCTTATAGTCGGCACAGATCCTAATGGATCCATCCGACTTAATGGGTATGATCATAGGGGTCTCCCATCTAGAATAATCAACAGGTTCTAATACTCCTTGCTTAATCAATTTTGTAGCTCTGCGTCTACTTTAGCTTGCAATGCAAAAGGAACCTTTCTTGCCTTAAAACGGATTGGCGCTATGTTTGGATCTAAATTAAAAGAAATAGGAGATCCCTTATAGGTTCCTAAGGAATCATTAACTACCTCACAATATTATTTGGTGAGCTCCTCAAATTCCCCGGAATCCATTGTGGCGTGGACTCCTGTTATTTCTAACCCCAATGCTTCGAACCAATCTAGCCCTAATAAAGTGGTCAAAGGTTTGGCCACTACGGCCAAAGGTAGTTTCCCTTTAAATTAGCCATGTTCTATTAAAAATTTTCCACTTCCTTTAAGAGGAATTGGATTATTTTGATAGTCTTTTAAAATGCAATGGCATCTTTCCAGTCGATCTTCCTGGACCCTCGGTATTAGACGTTTAAGGGTGTCCCAAGTGATGATGGATTTCGCGGAACCAGTGTCGATTTCCATCTCGCACGGGACCCCTTCTATTAGGACGGTAATGTATTTCTTCTTTCGGCTACTGGTAGTTGCCAAGGCTGTGTTGATAGCTTCATATTTTTTTCTCTTGCTTGCTCCACGAAAAAACAGTCATCAGTGCTTCGGAATGTCTGGCGATTGACAGGTCGGCCGCTCGGACGATTGAAGTATTTAGCGGCAGTATCAGATGAGGGCTGGGTCGCCCTGCACACATAAGCCAGGTGCCCCATTTTGCCTCAATATCTGCACACAGATGTTTTGAATCTGCATGTGGAGCATAAATGATTGCCTCTGCAACTGTGACAACCCGCCTGAGGCAATTCTTTGGGAGTTCTTCTCCTTCTAGCGGCACTAATGTTTAAACGGCTCACTTCTTCGGGTAGCCAGAGGTCTTCCTCTCCTTCCACCTCTTGTTGATTTACCACAGAAGAGGCCCCAAGGGGTTTATGAAGGGATTGAAATCTTTTGATCTCATCAGCCGATCGATTTGAGTGTTCGGCTGCTCTCGCTTCATCCATGGCATTAATTAAGTTTAAGTCAGATCTACCGAGCAATCGCCGTTGTAATCAGGAATCTTTTACAAATTAATTGTTCTAACAAAGCGTCATCCAGGTCAGGGAATTCGCAATGGATAGCCGTTTTTCTTAAAGCGGCCACATATTGGCTCACAGTCTCTGTTTCCCCTTGTATACATTGGCAGAAAGCACACCGCATAGCGTAACGGGAAGGTTTAGGAGCATAATGGCCCTTTAACTTTGCTATGAGAGTGTCCCACTGAACCGTAAAAACTTGGGCTGGGGCAGCTAGAGCTCGGGCAGTGGCAAACATCTCAGGTCCGCAAGAATTAAGGAAATACCCCCGTCTTCGTTCACCTGAGATCTCTTTAAAGTAATTTGTGAGTAGAAAACATTCGAACCGCTCAATAAACGATTCTCAAGATTCTCGATCAGGCATGAAGGCAGCAAACGGAGCGGGAGCCACAATAATAATAATTTTCAATTAATTTAAGAATTATATTACTGACACTATTATTTAAGAGGGACCTTTTCCTCAAGATCCCACCTTCGTCGCCAAAAGTAACATATATAGTCTCTGAAGTAATGAGGAGACCTGTGTTTATGCAACAGGTTTATTCAGAACGTTAACCATAACAAGAACAACAATTTGTGCTCTGACAGCTCTTTTATACTCCCAGCTGTCACAGCGTTAACCAATAGGAACTCACCAATTTTCCCGCGTGAATGCAGCCATAAACTAGTCCAATCAACTAACCCCATGCCTGATTGACGGAAAGGGGGCGGGACACGTCAGGACGTAACAGTTGAAGCTGAAGTAGTCATTGACAAGTAGGGCGTTGTAGTAGATAGTTTTGTGTACTACACTTAGGTCAGACCGTAGCCGCATAGTTCTAGGTTGTCCAAGCCCAAAGTTTCGAGCCTTGTGGCATAAGATATTCTGTTGTGAGTAGAGGAGTGGAATACTCTTCTCATGAAATACTTCTGGACTTGCTCAATTGTGTTAATGTCCGATATATCGTGCGGATTCCAGATGTGCTGTATTTGAGGATTGATCTGGCAAAGTCTAGAAACATTGCCTTGTAAGTTAATGAAGATTCTCTGTCAACCAGGTAGAATTGTCTGGAAGTTAAGTCATGGCAACTGAACCTATTTTCTTGTTGGCTTGAGACATTTCTCTGCCCATTCCAGCAACTTCTTCAATCTGAGGAAGTTGGTTAGGGGAATCTGAGTAGGTAGTGAGCAGTTGGAATGTGCCAACTTCTAAATTTCCTAAGGGTGTTCCCACACCAACTTCTGGCTTTATTTCCCGAAGTTGGTGGTTAATATGTCAGTGATAGGTTCAGTTGCCATGATTCAATTTTCAGACCATTCTACTTGGAAGACCGAGAATCTTCATCAACTTATTGCTACACAGGGGAAGAAACTTTGAGGTTGGAATACCCCTAAGAATCTTAGGAATTGGTACATTCCAATGGCTCTCCTATCCCCCTAAACCAGAGGTCTTCAAACTTGGCAACTTCATGGTATTGGATCTGGGTACTTGAGAGACCGCCTGCTGCCAATTACCTCCCACAGACCCATTAGATCTCACAGGGTTGGCCTCCTCCGGGTGCCATCTACCAGCCAATGCCACCTGGCTATTACCCGGGGGAGGGCCTTCTCTGTGGCAGCTTCGGCCCTCTGGAATGAACTCCCCGCAGGGATTCGGACCCTCACCTCTCTCCAGGCCTTCCGAAAAGCCGTCAAAACCTGGCTTTGTCGGCAGGCCTGGGGGTGATGAGTTCCCTCCCCTCTCGACATGTATGGTTGTGCGACTGTTGCCTACTTTTATTATTGTGTTTTGTCTTTTATGTTCCCCCCTTTTTCCCCCTTTGAGTTGTTCGCCGCCCTGAGTCCTCCTGGAGAAGGGCGGCATACAAATAATAAAATACCAAATACCAAAAAATACCAACTTTAAGACTTGTGGACTTCAACTGTTGAAGTCCACAAGCCTTAAAAGTTGCCAAGTTTGGGAGCCCCTGCCCTGAACCAACTTGTTCAGGCTGAAGAAGCTGCTGTGATGGGCAGCAAAACGTCTCAAATCAACAAGAAAATAAGTGCAGTTGCCATGACTCAACTTCCAGACACTGCCCTGTAGGCTTTCAGCATTTATCTAGCTGGATATTAGCGTTCCCTCAGGGATGAAGCGGAGGGAGGGAGGATCCCACCATTTCTGTCTCATCCCCTGACAAGTGGCTGAGTGCTGATCTCACTGTCTGATTTTCTCCTTTCCTTGTACCATGCGCTTCCTCTGGATGAGCCAGCCCATCTCTCAGAAGGCATGTGTGAGAGATGCGTGCCAGAGAACGCTGAAGGGGGTAAAGCTCTCCGCTGGAGTCAGGGAGTGCTTGGCTTGAACAAGGCACAGCTGGAGCCTTGGTTTATGCTTCCTGGATCTAACCCAAGGGAGCATCTCAAAGGAGGGCAAAAGACAATAACTCTAGGCATGCGGGCCAAAGGGTCTGAATTTCCCTGCCAATGCTTTGCTGTGGCTAGAGAGGGTCTTTTTCTCTTGATGCATCAGCGAAAAACTCTTAACACAGTTTTTGGTTAAAAACACAGCGTTTTTCATGGGGCAGGATTGTTGCTGTATTGGGATTCCCTCATACATTTCCCTTTCTTCCTCCTCTTCTTGAAAAAGGATCAGGTACAGCAAGAGTCAGGAAAATTCTCAGCTTGAAACCTCAAGTTTCAAACCTAGACGTTTCCAGATTCTTCTGCCAAAATTGCAGGCAAATGCCAGGCTGCTGCTGGTGGTGGTGGTGGGGAAGTGTCCTCCCTTCCCAAACAATGGGGACTTACAGTGAAATTTCAGTCCCTTCCAATCAAATGGCATCACTGTTTCCTCAGTCTTGCTCCCTGGCACCAGTGAGGTCCAAGTTTCTGCAATGAATCAGCCCAGCTCTAAAGAAACAGAAGGAATTACCTGGTTAATTCTGATGCTCCATTTTCAGAAGGAGGAGGAGAAAGAGGAGGGGAGAGAAAGAAAGAAAGAAAGAAGAAGGAAGAAGGAGAAAGGGAGAGATATATAAGAAAGGGAGGAGGAGGGGGAGAAAAGGGAGGAGGAAAGAAAGAGAAAGAAAGAAAGAAAGAAAGAAAAGGAAGGAAGGTAGGAAGGAAGGAAGGAAGGAAGGAAGGAAGGAAGGAAGGAAGGAAGGAAGGAAGGAAGGAAATCCTAACCCATCTTCTATCTGGTTTGATTCAGGCTTCAAGTGCTGTCCTTGGAGTGCACACATTCTTCCATCCATTCAAACACATAAGGTGCTAAATCTGCCATCACTCTTTACTACCAAATATAGTGGTGGTTTATAGAACGGTACAGGGGAAAAAAAGATCATAGTATGTCAGTCAATATTATTAGATGGTGTGCTGCATACAATAGACCCCAGGCAGAGAAAGAAATTTGGAAATAGCGGCATGCATTTCTCAATCCTTTATATTTAACATGTTTCTCACAATGCAAGGAGCACGCATGGGATTCCTGTCACCGTTTGGCGAACTTTACTACAATCCATGGCTTGTTGTAGATAAAAAGAAGTGAGCCCGATGTTGCTTTCCTTGAAAGGATCCTGGAGAAATGCTCATCTGATCTAAACCCTTGAGTTAAATCTGACGTATGTAAGATGGGATTCTTTTATAATTAAGTGGCAAATCAGTCTTCCCCAATAGGCTTATCCAAATACATTAGACTGCAGCTGTCACAAATTTCCAGCTAGCATGGGCAACATCTGGAGGACACCTGGAACTGGAAGATAACAGCTGGTTGTAAGGATTGGCAACTCTTCCCCTCTTGTAGGGAGGACACTTGGGCTTTCAATCTCCAAGGGCTGCAATGAACCATCTGGAAATCCAGCAGAATCCAGCAGAAGAGAGTAGATATTGCAGAGTATCAGCTACATGCTATGCAAGTAAGAGGAGAAGCATCAACAACCAGTTAGTGCAATTAAGTCTGCGGCCTGAATTAATTCCTGCTGGTTCCCTCTAAGATGCCAAGAAAAAACAAATCCTTACTAATAACAAACACAGACACACACACACTGTTATTATCCCAACACATAATGCATGTTGTTGTTGTATGAAACAGAAGCAAGGGAATCTTTTTTTTTTCTTGTTGTCTGTATCCTACCTTTATTACGTTTACAAATATATCAAGGCTGTGAACAAATCCAGCACACCTTCGTCTTCCTATTTTCCAACATGGTGAGATGTGTTGGGCTAAGAGAGAGTGACTGGCCCAAGATCACTCAGCTGGCTTTCATGGCTAAATAGCAATAGCAATAGCAGTTAGGCTTATATACCGCTTCATAGGGCTTTCAGCCCTCTCTAAGCGGTTTACAGAGTCAGCATATCGCCCCCAACAACAATCCGGGTCCTCATTTTACCCACCTCGGAAGGATGGAAGGCTGAGTCAACCCTGAGCCGGTGAGATTTGAACAGCCGAACTGCAGAACTGCAGTCAGCTGAAGTAGCCTGCATTGCTGCACTCTAACCACTGCGCCACCTCGGCTAAAGCAGGATTAGAACTCAAAATCTCCTGGGGATTGGCCCAGAATCTTGCTTTCATGACTAAGATGGGCCTTGAACTCACAATCTTCAGCTTTCCAGCCTGGTGCCTCAACCATGAGACCAAACTGCTTCGAGGCCCTTAGTTTCAGCAACATGGCTCAAAGGGAGATGAAAAGCTTCCACCGTTCTGCTCTCTTAGCTTCTGTGATGATGTGCCAGATTCCTTACAACTTGATCTCAATTTACAACCAGTCACTTAGTGACCATTTTAAGTTATGACTGACATGAAGAAAGGGCTGACTTAGATTTGCCTGACTGTATGTCACTTCCAATTTTTGGTAAAATCATGTCCATACAAATTTATTTAATGCTTAATGACTGCCACAAAAAAGGCCTTAAAATCAAGTTACAATTGTAATGGGCAGGCTCCATTATAGTCCTATGTCAAGAATTACCAAGTGTTTCTCCACATTGGCAGCTTGAAAATGTGTGGGCTTCAATTCCCACCATTCCTCAACTGGCATACTCGATATGTTACTGTTGTTTTTTGCAATCCAGCCCATCATTTCATCATATCTCTCATTCAAAAAGGCAGGATCTTCATCTGCATTTCTAGTTATCTGTAAATTGAAAGCTTTTAAACTCCACTTGCTATAACAAAGAAACACGATGGAATTATGGACTACAAAGAAACACGATAGAATTATGGAAGTTAAAGTTCAGACCTACATTCTCATGAGGTCAGAATGTCTGGTATGAATTCATAAAGGCACTGCAATTCATTTTATTTTGTAAATAATTCGAAGTAAAATCACTCTGGCTGCTATTGGCTACTAAGACACAGCATTTGACAGATATTCCTGAGTTCCATCGGCTGCCCTGGTTTGCTCACCAAGAAAATGATCTCACGTTAAGTGGTTCTCCTAATCTGTCGGAAAGTCTGCTGAGTGATCTACCTGAATCTGCTCATTTCCAGCAAAAGGGTCGTCTTCTTCTTCTTCTGTCTCAGGAGTGCAATGGGAGGCTGAGCTGCTCACTTTCGATAATGAACATCTGGAGGAAATGTATGCGCATGCCGCTGCCCTGGAGTTCACCCTCTGTGTGAGCTGTGGGAGGAGAAGGGGGGGGGGAGAAACGGCTGTTTCTCCCCAAAGCAATCTGACTTAGATCAAGAAACCTTGCAGCATTCTTGCCACATAGGCTGGTGATAATTTGGGCTGGGCTGCTCTTAAATCAAAGTTATCAAAATACAAGACTGGTAGCTTAGGACCAAGAGGCTCTAAGTGAGGATCAGGGAGTTGGTGTGGGCAACAGATAAGAACGGATTTGGCACGTTCCCGAGAAGCCTTCCTGGGTGTGTATGAATATTTGCATTCAAAGGTTTGGTGGATGGAATGGAAGCCACCTCCAATATTGAAACACCTTTTTGGACTTGCTGAAAAATATCCACAAGGTTTATAGCCAGCCAGTGCCTTCTGCCCCGCATTAGCTTGGCCATTGAAAGAAAGTATTAGAGCCAGGGATAGCATTCACACTGCAGAGCAAAGCTGGATAAAGATCTGTTGCTATCTGGAGGTTCTCCACACCATGAGGTCTCCGCTGTGAGATGCGGCAGAAACAAACAAAAAACAGCAGCAAGGGTAGAAGGACCATTGATTCGAAACACATGCTCCATCCCCCAAAGCACCTGAAGGCAGAACAAGAAGCAAAGGGTGGAAAATAATCAAGGAGGGAACCAACCTAGTAATGAAGGGAAACTTCCTCACAGTAAGAACTGTTAATCTTCTTTAGGAATCAATCGTCAGACGTTATGGGTGCCTCCATCATTGCAGATTTTAAAGAAGAGATTGTACAACCACTTGTCATAAATGATTTAAGGTCTCTGGCTTGAACAGAGGGTTGGGCTAAAAGACGGTTTCCAACTCTGTTATTCTGTTTCTGTTTCTAATAAAGGAGAATATTTGTAGTTCAGAGCTGAAATGAGGAGTACCTGGTACTCTCTGAGTTTGGTTGTTTTCTTGAAGATGGTTCATTACCCAAAGTAGGTAACCTCATCTGATCATCTAACACTGATGATGTTATCTAGCCTGGATAATGAAACCTCTGCAAGAAAACAACCAAACTCAGAGAGCACAAAAGCAGAGGTGGATTGCTACCGATTCGCACCGGTTCGGGAGAACCAGTAATGGAAATTGGGAGGTAGGGACAGCAGGCTGGCTGTGCCCCCAAACCAGTTTCCCGGTCTCCGCTGCCATTGTCAGCTTTCCATCTGTTGCTTCTTGTCCTGCCTTCAGGTATTTTGGAGAATAGCTTCACTCCCTCTTCTTTGTGGCAACCCCTGAAATATTGGAAGACTGCTATCATGTCTCCCCTACTTTTCAAATTATTATATATATTATTTATTTACCTATTGCGACTTGTATAATGAAGGGCTCTCTGGGTTGTTTAATGCATCCAATAGTAGATCTGCCCCACTTGCTGTAACTTGGATTATCTCTGCCCTTCAAATGGATTGACTTCTGTTTAGCCACCTAACCTTAGGAAGCAGTGACACCTGAAGATTTGGGACACAAGTTGCCATTTTGTATTTTTATCACGGTGAGCCCACTTCTCCTTGACCTCCATCCTCATAAGCCGTGGGCACTGAAACTGAATGACCACCCAGACATGGGAAAAGATGGTGAACCATTTCCTTTTTTTTTTTGTGGTCCTTGCTCTTCTCACTCAGTTCCTCTTCCACTCAAGGTATCTTAGCTAACCTGCTATGGATGCCTGTTGCTCTCTTTCCATGAAATTGTCTCTCTTGGATCACTATTTCCTTTGTCTCAGCAGTGTTGCTCCTTAAATTGCAGATCTGAGTTTTGTAAATCTTAGCAGGATTGCAGTATCACGTGGTACTCTTTACCCATTTGGAAGACCACTTGCCTCACACAGCCTGAATTTGTAACCCTTCAGATTAAAAAAAAAAAACCTTTGCAGAAAACCAGATGTTTGTTTGTTTGTTTGTTTATTTATTTGTTTGTTTGTCTTGTATGCCGCCCACTCCCGGAGGACTCCGGGCGGCTCACAAAAGACAAGGGAAAGGGGGGAACGAGACAAAGACAACATATTAAAAACAAAACCAACATTCACAATTTCCGTGGAGGTAGATGCTTCTCAGCTCCCCCCAGCCTGCTGGAACAGCCAGGACTTGGTGGCTTTGCGGAAGGCCGGGAGGGTAGTAAGGGTCCGGATCTCAACAGGGAGCTCGTTCCAGAGGGCCGGAGCTGCAACAGAGAAGGCTCTCCCCCGGGGAGTCGCCAGCCGACATTGGCTGGCAGATGGAAGAGTTAACTCTTCCAGTCAATTTCTCAATGCCCGAAAGAGAGAAAAGAAAAACCATCCCTTACCAAGAGTGACAGACCTTACTTAAATAAACCCAATATTTCGCAGACTCTGCACTGTACTCTTTGAACACACACATGGAGGCTCTACACAGCTATGGACAATTGTAGTGCAACCATTGGAAAAAGTGTCTGGTTGAAAAATAGTCTATTTAGACAACAGTAGGATTTACAATGGGATTTATGACTAGAATTAGAACTAGAATTTCTGTTGCTAACAAAGGGGTTGGGGTTTTTTGTTTTGCCATGATTAAGTGAATCACCACAGTTTTTAAGTGAATCGTAGTCATTAAGTGAATGCAACTTTCCCCCCAGTTGCAAAGGTCTCGGGGTGATTGCAGGGATATTGTGACAACCCTCGTAACTTCAAAAGGTTGCTCAGCAAATGGTTGCAAGTTGAGGACTACCTCTAAAACTGCCCATCAGGATTGTAAACTCAACGTCTGATGGATTTGTGTGCTATGCTGCAACAAAGGCAGAAGAAAGGGTACTTATATTCATAATGCAGCCGCGCGAGCGATTGTGGGTGCACCAAGGTACACCCACGTTACACCTATCCTCCGCGAGCTGCACTGGCTACCTATTAGTCTCTGAATCCACTTCAAGGTGCTGGTCGCTACCTATAAAGCCCTACATGGCATCGGACCTGGGTACCTGAGAGACCGCCTCCTGCCGATTACCTCTCTCAGACCAATTAGATCGCACAGGTTGGGTCTCCTCCGGATTCCATCTGCCAGCCAATGATGGCTGGCGAGTCCCCAGGGGAGGGCCTTCTCTGTTGCAGCTCCGGCCCTCTGGAACGAGCTCCCTGTTGAGATCCGGACCCTTACTACCCTCCCGGCCTTCCGCAAAGCCACCAAATCCTGGCTGTTCCAGCAGGCTGGGGGGAGCTGAGAAGCATCTACCTCCATAGAAATTGTGAATGTTGGTTTTGTTTTTAATATGTTGTCTTTGTCTTGTTCCTCCCTTTCCCTTGTCTTTTGTGAGCCGCCCGGAGTCCTCCGGGAGTGGGCGGCATACAAGACAAATAAATAAATAAATAAATAAATAAATAAATAAATAAATAAATAAATAAATAAATAAATAAATAAATAAATAAATAAATAAATAAATAAATAAATAAATAAATAAAATAAAATAAAATAAAATAAAATAAAATAAAATAAAATAAAATAAAATAAAATAAAAGTATTAATTTATGTATCATGAATATGTGCCAGTTGCCAAGCAACCAAGTCTTGATCATGTGACCAAGAGGATGCTGTGATGGTCATAAGAACAAGGACCAGTTGTAACTCCTTTTTTTTCAGTCCATGGTTTCCTGCTTGAGCAGAGGGTTGAACGAGGAGACCTCAAAGGCCCCTTCCAGATGTGTTATTCTGTTAACAGCTAAGGTTGGAGTGTTTTGTAAAACACACATATAGCATATACTGAAAACATGGAGAACAGTTATCAATCCCTCCCACCCAAAAGATGAAGGAGCTTTTTATAATTCTGAAAGTGACGTAGTTCAGGGGTAGGACATAGATGATTTAAGGACTAATTTTTACTTGGAACAAGAACTACAGTTGAGTAAAAGAGTTCTACACACCTGGAGGGACTGAACAACAGAAACAATATAAGGTAACTGCTTCCCAAAAGAAGCAAAAATCACAGAGAATGCACCCAAGAGAAAAGAGGAGAGGACTTTTATTTGCCTGAGCTAGCAAGCAGCAGTAGCATCCAATGATTGCCGATGCACCTTTCAACTGATTTAATATTGACTAAAATGCTGTGGAGCCTTTTCTCATCTATCAGTCCAAGAATCATGTTGATTGAATGGAATGCTGAATTATAAGAACATACTTTCCAGGAATCGGACTATTGATGTAACTATTATCTCTCTGATAGCAAAGTTGGTATTGATGTTTTCTGGTCATCTTTCCTATCATGGACCTGCAGAAGTAGTTTAGGGCATGTTCCTGCAACTCTATTTCCAAGCGAATAACAATGTAAACAGTAGAATGTGTGAGATGGAAGGTAAGAAACTCATATGGTACATCTTGGGATTAGCTTAATTTGTTCTTCCGAGGTTTCAGCATTTTTCACATACCTGATAATCATACTGAAGGCTACATTATGAAGTGATAAATTTTTGTGCCAAAAGGCATGAGAATAGTATCCCAAATTTAGTGACTTCTCTCCAGAAGTTCATCTCAGGAGCCAATTACAAGAAAGTGCATTGTAGAGGAAACAATTACCTCCTATGGACTCCACACCTGTCAATCAAAGGTTTCCGATGTCCTTTAGATGTTGTCCATGGGAAGGCATTTACTATAGTTGAAAACTAACCCACTTGGAAGGACCAAGGTTTGATAAAATTGTTATAATGTCTAACCAAGAAAGAATCCCACCCAATATGGTCTAGTTTTAACTTAAAGGACATCTGGTCAGGTGTATTTCAGCTAGAATTCAGAAAAAAATATTTTATATTAGAAGAGGAAGACAATGCTAAGAATGTACAAGAGCCTATAAATGCAAATTTGTCTTTTCATAAACCAGTTACTTTCATTTGAATGATGTTGTCCTCATCCTTGGTGATGCTTTCTAAATGCAGCTGTTCCCATGTGTAGTTTCAAACATTCAGAATGCAATCAAAGGAGATTCTTAGGTTGCATTGAAATGTTGCCTTCCAGTTCCAAGGCCAGAAATAGGGCTCTGGTGAGAAAACCAAAGCTTTCCTTTTTCTTTCCCTGCCCTTCCAAATTGTGGAATTGAAATGGAAAAAAAATGAACGGCTGGTCAGGAAGTGGCAAAGGAAGATTCTGAAGATTTGAGTGGGTTTTGACTCACTTCCAAAGCAAAAGAATATCAGGAATAGATGGTTCACATTGATTTCTTCTTACAGAAAAGACAGTAGGCAAAATTTCCACCAAGGCTGGAAATTCTTCCAAACACTCTCACATTACTAGTTGGTGAAGGATCTCCAGTTATCTTGCGGAAAGTTGTCTGAAAAATTGGATTGCACAATTTATTATTTATACAGATACTGTAACTCAAGAAGGCAAACAAATTTAATTTATTTATGTTGTTGTTAGTTACAAAATCGTGTCCAACCCATCGTAACCCCATGGACAACGTTCCTCCAGGACTTGCTGTCCTCTCCCATCCTCTGGAGTCCATTCAAGCTCACACAGACTGCTTCAGTGACTCCATCCTGCCACCTCCTTCTCTGTTGTCCCCTTCTTCTTTATTTATATCCTGCCTTTATTATTTTTACAAATAACTGAAGGTGGCAAACATATACAACACACCTTCCAGGCAGGACTAAAACCCACTATTTCTGGGATAACTAGCTTGATGTTTTAACCATTGGACCAAACCAGTTCAAGTATGTTAATAACAAAAAAGAAGAATATTTTTCATTGAAAATTAATCAAAGCTGATTGAGGCAGGGGAAAAAAATATTCCTTTATTTGGCCATTGATTGAAATCAAAATGTGAATGAAGATTGCTCTTCTTTTCTGTGGTTGAATTTGCAGCAATTTTTCAGCTTCATATATAACTTTTCAGTGATGCCAAACCCAGCTTTCCCTATAGAGAGTTCTTCTAGAACTCATCTGCCCTGTAAAAATAGCAAATTAATCCCTTCTGGAAATAATTAAGTGACAAGCAGTAATTTTGTTTGCCACTTAAAGTACACTTTACAAAAAGATATATACCAAGATTCTCAGCCAGAAAGTTGGAGACAAAAAAAAAAAGAAAGCAAATTTTTGGAGCCTAATGCAATCTTGCCTGATCCTGCTTATGCTGCTTGCACTGAGCTGCCTGCCCACGTGATCAGAGTTTCCAGAAAGGCAATTTCTCCGAAATATAAGCATGCAGAGGGTGAAAAGTGCTGATACTTGCACAGTGGGACATGATTATTTTGGCTTCTCACAAGAAATAATAACATTGGGGTCATCTGAACCTGTAATAATATTCATCAAAAATAGGACTCATGTTTTATAAGTCCTGCTTTTATCAGTTTGAAATCTCAAAGGGCACTTTCATTAAAAAAAAAAAAAGGCCTCTTTGCCGTTGGAAAAAGGACTGTTGGTGCGTACACTTTCACACACATACAAACAGTTGCCTGTTTCTCATTCTAAGCAATGTCACTATGGGTGGCCACTGAAAACAGGCTGTTTGTGCTTACATTTGATCTTCTTCTTGTAACATTGGAAGAAAATTTCATGATTTCGAAATGAAGGTTAAATCAACTGTATTGTGATTAGGACCCTAAATATGGGTTGTATTATTGTCCAAGTATTATGGAGCAGGTCTATTAAATACTTATCTATTATGGAAACACAGAAAAGCTACCCTTTTACTCCGGCTGGTACATGCCATGCCATAGTAAGTTTGGAAATGTTGTTTGGAAATGTTTATTCCATTTGTATGCCGCCCTATTCCTGAGGGACTCAGGGCGGCTAACAAAGGGGGTGGGTGGGATATAAACAACAGAACAAAAGACAAAACAAGTTAAAAACAAAGCAACAGTCGCAACAATTCAAGTGGGGCTGGAAACTCATCAGCCCCAGGTCTGCCGGAACAGCCAGGTCTTAATGGCTTTGCGGAAAGCCTGAAGGGTGGTGAGGGTCCGGATCTCCACGGGGAGATCATTCCAGAGGGCCGGAGCAGCCACAGAGAAGGCCCTCCCCCGATGGGTCGACAGTCGTCATTGGCTAGCAGATGGTATTCGGAGGAGGACTAATCTGTGGGATCTAATTGGTCGTAGGGAGGTAATTGACAGGAGGCGGTCTCTCAAGTACCCAGGTCCAATACCATGTAGGGCTTTAAAAGTAATGACTAGCACCAAATGAATTGAGACTTGGGTCTCCTGGCAGCCTTGATAGAACTTTGGGAGTACCCTGGTGATATCTTGGCTTCCTGAAGTGTGGATGATGTTGTTGCTTGGTTTGGATAATGAAACACTTGCAAGAAAACAACCAAGCTCAGAGAGCACTGAGGTCGACCTTACAGTTCAACCCTGAGCTAGAGGTTCTATTCCTTATACTAGGGGTCAGCAAACTGTGGCTCCGGAGCCACATGTGGCTCTTTCATCCCTCTGCTGTGGCTTCCTGTTACCGGTCAGCTCCACAATTGATAGGGCTTTTGGTTAGGATGGGTAGAGGAGAAAGGATGCCGTGCCAGGAGGAGACTCTATGGTGGGGAAACCAGATTTCTGGTCGGCTTCAGAATTGAATGGGGGGCTTCCGGCTAGGACCTTTGTGGCTCTGAGTGTTTAAGGTTGCCGATCCCTGCCTTATACATTACACAAGTAGATAACCATCAATGCTAGAAAAGAGTGGGGTTTACTGCTTGATAGCTTGTCTGAATGGGTATTCCTTGATTGGGTACTAATTACTACTTGAAGCGGTAAACAAAAGCCTAACTAAGGAACAATCAAGAACACTGCCACCAACGCTAACAAGTCACTATAGGATATAGGAAGAAAGCTAAACCCATTCCCTTCTAGCACTGATGATATTACCTAGTTGGATGAAACGTCTGCAAGAAAATCACAGTTCAATCCTGAGCTACAAAACTTATCTTTTATTGGTATGGAAACAAACACAGTAGTTCTCCCCAGGGGTTGGATTGTCAACTGGCACATTTCAATTCCCAGATTAGATCTGAGTCTCCACAGGGAATTCTACCCACCTGCTGTGAGTTCCTTCTTGTGCCTTCTCTACTCAATCAAGAAGAAGGCGCACCTACCTCTCCAATTAATTTCAGGTGGTATTTTGGTCTAGCGTTTTTAGGATTCCCCTGTGTAGATACATACTAGTCTTTAGTATTTTCCTGTTATCTATCTGAGAATTGAGATCTTCCCAAGCAATTTTGGAGTACCATGATCGCATGACGCCAGGACCCTATCAGGAATACGACTCAGTTGCCAAGCATCTGAATGTTGATCACATGACCATCGGCAGGCAGCAACAATCGTAAGTGTAAAAAAAAAATCCTTTTTTTTCAGTACTGTTGTAACTTAAAAAGTCACTAAATGAATGACCTATTTAAGTCAAGGACTTCCTGTCACTGTTGCCTGGATGCTATGTGTTAGATACTAGCAGCTATAATGGTTTCCACCAAGGTCCTCTGTTCTGGCAGGAACAGAGGTTTAATCTCATTGGTCGAAGGGTGTGACAGCTCCCTATAAAAGGGCTGCTGTCAGACTCAACCTTCGTTGGATTGTACATGGTTGCTACTGAGTTAATAAAGAGCTATTGTTACCGTTAGCCTGTGGGTGCCTTTCCATTATCCAATCTAACACTGGCGACAAGGATAGGATTGGAAGGCAACTAGGCGAACCAAAAAAGAGCATAGCAATCCAGCAAGTAAATCCAGCCTGGAGCTCAGCGCGGTTTTGAGCAGCCATTTTTGAGCGGCAAACTCAAAACGCCCTCAGAACACAAAATGGCCATGCACATCCCACCAACTCCATATGACCCAGTCACCGAGCACTGGGACTCGTATATCCTGAGGTTCCACTGCTTCCTTGAAGCCAACAACCTCATGGGCTTTTCTGAAGGCCGCAAGAACATGTTCCTCGGTTACTGTGGATGGGAAGTGTTCGAAACTGCCAAAGACCTGTCAGAACCGCTACAATCGGTTGCTTGGTCCATGCTCCAGCAGACGCTGAGGACTCACTATGCTCCCAAGCTGTCTAAGCAAGTCCGCCAGCACGAATTTAATATTCGCAACCTGAAGGAAGGCGAATCAATCAATGAGTATGTTGCGGTGCTACGAAAGGCCGCAGTGTACTGTGAGTTCTGAGACCTTGACGAGCTTATTCTTGATCGCATCATATGCGGTGCGCGGAACATTAATTTACAAAGGAGGTTACTCGCCAAATCTAACCTCACTCTACAAATTTCCTTGGACGAAGCCAGGACATCAGAATCGGCCATGAAGTCAACAGAAACCCTGCAGCGCCAAAGCACTTCACAAGACACGTGAAAGAACACACACATTCATTGTGAGGCTGCAGAGGCTGAGAGCTCAGGAAGCAAAGATGACAGCTGCTGCATGCGCAGTAGCCACAGCAAGCCAGTGCACAAATTCAAACAGCGTTTCCTGCCTTGCGCTAACTCCGGAGACCATGTCCGATTGGCTTGCCGTTTCCATGATGCTATCTGCCAGCGCTGTGAGCGAAAGGGGCACATCGCCAAAGTTTGCAGAAGCGAGCACCCCACGATGACCTGGCAGCCAAGAAGCTGATCAAACTGCCAGCAGAGGCCCTACCAAAGGGCATGGCAGAAGCCACCACAGTGCTCAGAGGGTGACACCTGAGTCACCTACCACACCTCAATCGGCCAAGTCCGCGCTAGGCAGCCCAAAAAGCTGATCAAGGGCTCTCCATGCAAGATGGAGATTGACATGGGGTCATAACTGACCATCATGCCGTGGACTACACTAAAGCAGGTTCTCCCTAGCCTGAAGAAGCAGCATCTATGCGCCCCTGATATCCGCCTTCATGATTACCAGGGGAACCGAGTCCCCATCGTGGGCCAGGGCACCTTCTGGGTGAATTTCAACTACTTCAGTGTCCAGCTCCCAGTGACGGTGGTCAGAGGTGACCTGCAGAGCCTCCTGCGGCTTGACTGGTTTGAAGTCCTGGGGCTAGAAGTGACCAGTATCAATGAGAGCGCTGATGAACTACTCGCAGACCCTACCCCGAGACACCAGTCTTTCGTATTGACTGTTTAAATACTGGTTCCACCTCATTTAGTGATGTTGCCCGCCACTCTGCAAGAGACTCCACGATCAAACAGGTTTTGAACTGGGTGTGGAGGGAGTGGCCCAAGGGGCCTGTTGGGATTGATTTTAAAATTTATTTAGCCAAACATGATGAGTTATCGGTTGTTAATGGCTGTCGGGGGACTGGGTCGTTGTTTCACCCAAACTGCACGTTGTAGTATTAGAGGCTTTACACATAGGGCATCCTGGAATTGTCAGGATGAAGTCTTTGGCTAGGAGTTACATGTGGTGGCCTAACATGGACAGGGAGATCGAAGAGTGGGTGGCTACCTGCACACCGTGCCATGAGTCCAAACCAGCTCCCTCAGAGGCTCCCACTAAGGAGTGGGAGCGACCTCAAGCACCGTGCTCTAGGGTGCACATTGATTTTGCTGGCCCAGTTCATGGCCAGACTTTTCTTGTAGTTGTGGACGCCTACTTGAAATGGCTACAGGTAGTCCTGATGACCTCCACTACGGCAGAAGTAGTTATCAAGGTACTACAGAGACTTTTCTTCATGCATGGCCTGCCCGACGTCCTGGTCTCTGGCAATGGCCCCAATTCATGGCCCTGCAATTCAAGACCTTCTTAGCAGCACAGGGAATTGGACATGCCCTGGTCACGCCATTCCATCTGGCCTCCAATGGTCAGGTGGAGAGAATGGTGAGATCTGCAAAGGAGGCACTTGCTAGGATAGGCCCAGGAGATTGGCAAACACGGGTTGACCACTATTTGCTAATTCAGCACATCACACCCAGTGCCACTACAGGGAGAAGCCCCTCCGAGCTTCTCATGAGTCGCTGGCTAAGGTCCCACTTAGACTGACTATACCCAAACTATTCTGCCGCATCGCCCCCTGACTCCACAAGCAAAATTCGGAACTTTAGCGTAGGGGATTCAGTTTACGCCCACAACTATGCCGGGAGGACTCTGTGGATTCCTACCACAGTGATAGGCATCACCGGGCCTCGCGCTTATCTTGTAGAACTCGAGGACAGTCGAAATTGGAGAAGGCACGTTGGCCAACTCCGTGGCCGCCTCTCCAACTCCACTCTTAGGCAACAAGAGGTAACTCCTGCACGAGTTAGCCAAAGCCCTACCCAAATGGAGCAAGAACTCACTCCATCCATAGGCAGCTCAAGCCCGAGGGTACCGGGGAACTTATCTGGTTGTGTTGCAGGCCCGCAGCGAGCTGGGAGCGAACCATCTCGAGAAGCTCCAGCCACGGACTGTGAAAGGTTCCAGGAGCTTCCACCAAGCGGAGCTGCCGAGCAAACAGGTCCATCCGACCTGTCGAAAGAACACCCTCCGACTGAATTGCACAGGTCAGGCAGGGCTACCAAAAAGCCCGCCTACCTGCGTGACCAGTAGGATTATTCCATCTAAGAGGGGAGGGGTGTTAGATACTAGCCTCAACTATGATGAGCCGAGGTGGCGCAGTGGTTAAATGCAGCACTGCAGGCTACTTCAGCTGACTGCAGTTCTGCAGTTCGGCTGTTCAAATCTCACCGGCTCAGGGTTGACTCAGCCTTCCATCCTTCCAAGGTGGGTGAAATGAGGACCTGGATTGTTGTTGGGGGCAACATGCTGACTCTGTAAACCGCTTAGAGAGGGCTGAAAGCCCTATGAAGTGGTATATAAGTCTAACTGCTATAACTGCTACTACTGCTATAATGGTTTCCACCAAGGTCCTCTGTTCTGGCGGGAATAGAGGTTTAATCTCATTGGTCGAAGGGTCTGACAGCTCCCTATAAAAGAGCTGCTGTCAGACTCAACCTTCGCTGGATTTTACATAGTTGCTACCGAGTTAATAAACAGCTGTTGTTACCGTTAGCCTGCGTGTGCCTTTCCATTACCCGATCTAACACTATGTACCATGGCTAAACTACAAAGCTGAGGGCCATGCAACATGAACATCTGCTAAGCCGACTTATCATGCAGATTGCCCTGGATTTCAAATGTAAAATTCCGCATATCCTCTTGGCATTCAAGAAGGTCAACACAATGGAGAATATTAATTTTGGGCAGGGGTGGGGAGCCTTGGCCCTTTTACGACTTGTGGACTCCAACTCCCAGAATTTCTGATCCAGTATGGGAGTTGTTGGAGTCCACAAGTCATCAAAGGGCCATGGCTCTCCACCTCTGATTTAGGGGGATAAACGGGTTAGGGGCATAATGATTATTAGCAGAAGAGGGAGGGAGAAATGCTGCCAGTCATAGTCCATGCGTGCCTTCGCTTGCTTGACAAAATTCTAACTAGGGTATATAACCATGGCTCTCCTGTTTTCCCTTGAAACCAGAGAACTGAGAGTTGCACTTCCTGTTTGCCAGAACAAAACCACAGGATTATCCTGTGAAAATTGAGCTGGGGAACAGTCTGCTCCAAACCAAATGGCTAAAGAAAATACATAAAAGATTTCTGTTTTCATCTATCTGCAGTTAGATAATATCATTATGGAGTCTTACACACTCCCTCCCCCTCCCATTTCCCCCCTCTCTCCCTTTCCTCCCTCCCTCCCGCTCTCCCTCCCCCTCTCTCCCCTCCCTACCTCCTTCCTCCTCCTTCTCTCCCCCTCCCTCTCTTTCTCTCCCTCCCTCTCCCTCACACCTCCCTCTCCCTCCCTTCCCCTCTCCCCCTCCTCCCCCCTCACTCACTTCCTCCCTCTCTCCCTCCTTCCCTCTCTCCCTCCCTCTCTCCCCTCCCTCCTCCCCTCTCTCCCTCTTACACACACACACACACATACAGATCTTTATTTACAGGCAAAATAGTGTAGATCATCAGCTTCCCATAGCTGAGTTGAAAATGCACCCAGCAGACTGAGGGCATTGGGTCTGCAACTAATGAAAACAGGATGCTTATGAATTAGCCATTTTTCAGTGTAGGAAGGGATGTTGACTTATCACATCTAGAACATGTTTTAAATAACCTCCCCCGTGTTTGCAAATAAATCTTCCATGGAGAGCGACTTGTTACGGGTATTTTTTGTTCAAAGTGAGTTGTGGCATGAGATCCGAAAGCTCCATCCAGAGGCCTCGGACTCTCCTGGACCGGTTGACCTCTTACAAAGAAGAGTTAGCTTTCAATTGTCCTTGTTTATCCCCTTTTCCAACTGCATTAAAAACTCCGATAGATTAAAAAGACAGGAAGCCACATTCTTCGCCATCATTGATCTGGCTGCCCCTTTACACTCTGGAGTTTTTAGACTGTGAGGATCCTGGGAACAGAGATTCGTCTGCTTCTGTTGGTCAGCGAGGGTTTAAGGGCCTGGAAATTCTTCAGAGTTCTTCTAGATCCATGATGGTGAATCTATGGCAAGTGGAGCCATATTTGCTGGCACGCAAATAGTGATTTTTGGCCTTCCGGAGGGCCGGGGGAAGATGTTTTCACCTTCCTCAACTTCAGGAAAGTCTCCAGAGGCTGGGGAGGGGTCATGCGTGCATGCATGGAGGGAGGGGTCATGTGCGCATGTGCTGGTGGGTGGTGAGGATTGAATTGGTGTGGGCACACCTGTGCATAGGATAGCGCGCATGCACACAATTTTGGCATGCCATAAGAAAAAGGTTTGCCATCAGTGTTCTACATCCATATTTCTCAATCTTCTCAATTTTACAAGGAATGGATGCCACTTTCCAGGCAGCTTGCAAACTTGAAGAGGTATGAACATTAACTCCCAGAATTCCCTAGCTACCTTGTTTGTGTGTGTGTGTGCGTTCGTGCGCATATTACATTTTTTGCTGATAAATAAATGAATGGAGAGTAGTATAGATCTATTTCAAGCTAGTTAGCTCTCATCAGCTAGCCATACCCTTATTGGGATTTGAACTTGGGCTATTTTACATGTTAGGCAATTATATTAACCTCTAGGCCACAAGCTTTCCTCCCTTTTCAGCTGAGCCAGGGGAATGATTAGGTGTTTTGTCAAAGCACTTGGTATACCCAAATATGGGAGGGAGCATACTGCTTCTCTTTTGCCTTTCAGATTAATAACAACGACAATAACAACAACAACAACAACTACTTCGCCATTGCCGGATGAGAAAGGAGGAGGGTTGGGGTCAGGTTGGCAACCTGGCCCCATAAAAAAACCCACCAACCCATACAATATGGTGAAAGAAACGAATAAAAATTTTATACCGCATTGGTCGTCACGCGGGTTAACAAGGGCCACGGTGAATGTTGGGGTCCCTGGACATCTGTCGACAAGTGGGCTACAAGTGGACCAGCCAACAAAATGACAAAAATATAGTGCAGATGAAAACCGTGCCATAATGGCCTGTTACTACAACTCAGAGCCAGAAAAAAGAGGTTATTTAAAGCGAATGTATGAATTATGGAAACAACAATATCCAGATTCAAATGTTAGTGAACAATGACTAGCAGATCAAAGGCGATTTATTATACGGAATAAAGTGTTTAGTGAAGTTGAACTTGAGGAAATTCAGGCAAATTGCAAAACCAAAAAAACAATATCAAAAGCAGAAATAACTGTTATTCAAGACACAACTAAAGACATTATAGTAGAACTCCCAGAAGAAGCTCTCGGGGAGGAAATAACATCACCACCACTAGAACCAGTTATCACTGAACCAACTGATGAACTAACTCAAAAACAAAAAGAATTGAAGGATAAGATCATGGAGCATTTTCTGCTTAATGAGAAAAGGCAACGTTTACCATCACTAAAAACTGTGCCTAAGAAAATTGTGGCCCCTATCATGAAAATGGTTAATACAGTGTTTTCAACAATTTATTTATTTATTTATTTATTTATTTATTTATTTATTTATTTATTTGTTTGTTTGTTTGTTTGTTTGTTTGTTTATTTATTAGACTTATATACCGCTTCATAGGGCTTTCAGCCCTCTCTAAGCGGTTTACAGATTTTTTAGCAAATTGAGTCAGCAACTTGCCCCCACAGTCTGGGTCCTCATTTCACCCACCTCGAAAGGATGGAAGACTGAATCGACCTTGAGCCAGTGAGATTTGAACCGCTGAACTGCAGATCACAGTCAGCTGAAGTGGCTTGCAGTACTGCACCCTAACCACTGCGCCACCTCGGCTCTTTGAATTGAACCGGGATCCATCTTGGAAACAAACCAGTTAATGTACAGCGCAGCTGTAATAGTCACTAATGAACTAGGCATTAAAATCAAAGTACCTAGTCACACAACAGAAAAAGCATCAAAGCCAAAGTGGAAAATCTGATTAGAACAAAAAGTCAAAAAATTAAGGGCAGATGCTAGTAACTTAAAGAACATGCATGAGCAACGGCTTAAAAACAACAAAATCATAGATCGGCTAATCAGAAGATATAGATTGGATACAAGAAACATCAATGAAGCTGTAGAGATTGTAAAACAGCAGATAACAGCAACAGCTATAAAAATTGAAAGATATGAGGCATGAATCATCCAATATAAACAAAATCAACAATTTCGATCAGACCAATGGCGTTTTTATCAAAGTCTTAATGTGAATGGTGACACCAAAAGTGAAAAACTGGAAAAACAGGCCACAGTTGAATTCTGGAAAGAATTGTGGGAAAATGCAAAGGACTACAATAAGGAAGCAAAGTGGATACATGACTTTGAGAAAAGCATTGGCAACAAACAAATGCAAGTATTAGAAACAACAACTGAGATGGTCAAAAATCGAGTAAAAAAGGTAAAGAATTGGACATCACCTGGAAAGGACCAATTACATGGTTTCTGGCTCAAACATCTGACCAGTTTACATGCAATATTGGCCAGGCAACTGAATGAAATTTTACAAAAGGGCCAAATTGATGAATGGTTGACAACTGGAAAAACATACTTGATTCAGAAAGATGCAACTAAAGGAACAACACCTGAAAACTACAGACCAATAACATGCTTGCCAACAACCTTCAAATTACTCACAGGCATTATTGCAGATAACATGATGGATTATTTGGAAACAAACAACATCTTGCTAGTAGAGCAAAAAGGCAACAAAAGAAGGAGCAGGGGCACAAAAGATCAGCTCCTAATTGATAAAATATTAGAAAATTGTAAGAACAGAAAAACGAACTTGAATATGGTCTGGATTGATTACAAAAAGGCATTTGACTCATTGCCACATAGTTGAATCATAAAATGCTTAGAAACAACTGGCATTAGCAAAAATATTACATCCTTTACTGAAAAGGCGATGAAACAATGGAGAACTGAGTTGGCAGTAGGGAATGAGATCTACAGAATGGTTAATATTAAGTGAGGAATTTTTCAGGGTGATTCACTTTCACCTCTTCTCTTCATCATCGCAATGATCCCACTATCAGTAATCTTAAAAAAAATGAAATTAGGCTACCAAACAGCCAAAGAAGCTGAAAAAATTTCACATTTACTATATATGGATGATTTGAAACTCTATGGAAAGTCAGAAATAGAAATCCAATCATTGACAAACACAGTCCGAGTATTCAGCACCGATATTTCAATGCAGTTTGGCATGGAAAAATGCGCCACTGTATCCATAAAAAGGGGCAAAATCACTGCATGTGAGGGAATTGAAATGCCCAATGGCCAACCAATTAAATGCAACAAAAATGAAGCCTACAAATACTTAGGCATTCTGTAGTTGGATAACATCAAGCATGGAGAAGTAAAAACTATTGTTAGGCGAGAGTACACCAACAGAGTTAGGAAAATTTTGAAATCTAAATTGAATGGTGGAAATACAATCAAGGCCATAAATACCTGGGCAATACCAGTTATAAGATACACAGCTGGTATAGTTAACTGGACACAAGCTGATTTGGACCTTTTGGACCGAAAAACCAGGAAACTAATGACAATGCACTACAGTTTACATCCACGTGGTGATACTGATAGATTATACCTGCCCCGAAAATCAGGTGGCAGAGGATTATTACAAGTGAAGCAAACAGTTGAAGAAGAAAAACATGCACTGGCTGATTATTTAAAAGAAAGTCAAGAACATCTATTAATCGAAGAAAAGAACAAAAATCTACTGAAGGCCCAACAGACGAAACAAGAATACAGAAAAGATGTGATAAAATCAAGAATGGAGAGTTGGCAGAACAAAGCACTGCATGGCCAATTTCTGGAAAAAATAAAAAATAAAGTGGACAGTGAACAAACTTGGTTATGGTTAACAACAGGTACATTAAAGAAAGAAACAGAGTCACTAATCCTGGCTGCGCAAGAACAAGCTATCCGCACAAATGCCATTAAGGCCAAAATCGAAAAATCCTCTGATGATGCCAAATGCAGACTTTGCAAAGAAGCTGATGAAAGAAGTTGATCACATACTCAGCTGCTGTAAAAAAAGCATGCAGACTGATTATAAATTGCGGCACAATTCAGTAGCACAAATGATCCATTGGAATTTGTGCAAAAATTATTAAAACAGCAACAAACTGGTGGGAACATCAGCCTGAAAAAGTCACCGAAAATCAGATGGTCAAGATCTTGTGGGATTTCCGTATACAAACGGACAAAATACTGGGGCATAATACACCAGACATCATACTGGTTGAAAAAAATAAGGTCACAATTATAGACATCGCAATACCAGTTGATAGCAGGGTCGCCGAGAAGGAACATGAAAAAATCGCAAAATATCAGGACTTAAAAATTGAAATTCAACTACTATGGCACAAACCAGCAGTGGTAATTCCAGTGGTAATTGGCACACTGGGTGCTATTCCAAAAGCACTGGAATTACACTTAAAACAGTTAAAAATTGACAAAATCACCATCAGTCAAATGCAAAAAGCCGCACTGCTTGGATCTGTTACAACGTCCTAGGCCCCTGGGTGGGGTCCGACTAGTAACCAATGCCAAATCCAGCGAAACAACTGGCCGCGGTGATACAATTGTACAATAATAATAATAATAATAATAACAACAACAACAACAACAACAACAACAACAACTCCGCCGTTGCCGGTCCCAAGCCCAGATGAGAAAGGAGGAAGGTTGGGGTCAGGTTGGCATCTGGTCCCATAAAAAAAAAACCGCCAACCCATACAATATGGTGAAAAAAACAAATAAGAATTCCATACCGCATCGGTCGTCGCGCGGGTTAACAAGGGCCGCGGCGGATGTTGGGGTCCCTGGACATCCGTTGACAAGTGGGCTACAAGTGGACCAGCCAACAAAACGACAAAAATATAGTGCAGATGAAAACCGTGCCATAATGGCCTGTTACTACAACTCAGAGCCAGAAAAAAGAGGCTATTTAAAGCGAATGTATGAATTATGGAAACAACAATATCCAGATTCAAATGTTAGTGAACAACGACTAGCAGATCAAAGGCGATTTATTATACGGAATAAAGTGTTTAGTGAAGTTGAACATGAGGAAATTCAGGCAAATTGCAAAACCCAAAAAACAATATCACAAGCGGAAATAACTGATATTCAAGACACAACTAAAGACATTATAGTAGAACTCCCAGAAGAAGCTCTCGGTGAGGAAATAACACCACCACCACCACTAGAACCAGTTATCACTGAACCAACTGATGAACTAACTCAAAAACAAAAAGAATTAAAGGATAAGATCATGGAGCATTTTCTGCTTAATGAGGAAAGGCAACGTTTACCATCACTAAAAACTGTGCCTAAGAAAATTTTGGCCCCTATCATGAAAATGGTTAATGCAGTGTTTTCAACAATTGAACCGGGATCCATCTTAGAAACAAACCAGTTAATATACAGCGCAGCTGTAATAGTCACTAATGAACTAGGCATTAAAATTAAAGTACCTAGTCACACAACAGAAAAAGCATCAAAGCCAAAGTGGAAAATCCGTTTAGAACAAAAAATCAAAAAATTAAGGGCAGATGCTAGTAACTTAAAGAACATGCATGAGCAACGGCTTAAAAACAACAAAATCATAGATCGGCTAATCAGGAGATATAGATTGGATACAAGAAACATCAATGAAGCTGTAGAGATTGTAAAACAGCAGATAACAGCAACAGCTAGAAAAATTGAAAGATATGAGGCACGAATCATCCAATATAAACAAAATCAGCAATTTCGATCAGACCAACGGCGTTTTTATCAAAGTCTTAATGTAAATGGTGACACCAAAAGTGGAAAACCAGAAAAACAGGCCACAGTTGAATTCTGGAAAGAATTGTGGGAAAATGCAAAGGACTACAACAAGGAAGCAAAGTGGATACATGACTTTGAGAAAAGCATTGGCAACAAACAAATGCAAGTATTAGAAACAACAACTGAGATGGTCAAAAATCGAGTTAAAAAGGTAAAGAATTGGACATCACCTGGAAAGGACCAATTACAGGGTTTCTGGCTCAAATATCTGACCAGTTTACATGCAATATTGGCCAGGCAACTGAATGAAATTTTACAAAAGGGCCAAATTGATGAATGGTTGACAACTGGAAAAACATACTTGATTCAGAAAGATGCAACTAAAGGAACAACACCTGAAAACTACAGACCAATAACATGCTTGCCAACAACCTTCAAATTACTCACAGGCATTATTGCAGATAACATGATGGATTATTTGGAAACAAACAACATCTTGCCAGTAGAGCAAAAAGGCAACAAAAGAAGGAGCAGGGGCACAAAAGATCAGCTTCTAATTGATAAAATGATATTAGAAAATTGTAAGAACAGAAAAACGAACTTGAATATGGTCTGGATTGATTACAAAAAGGCATTTGACTCATTGCCACATAGTTGGATCATAAAATGCTTAGAAACAACTGGCATTAGCAAAAATATTACATCCTTTACTGAAAAGGCAATGAAACAATGGAGAACTGAGTTGGCAGTAGGGAATGAGATCTACGGAATGGTTAATATCAAGCGAGGAATTTTCCAGGGTATTTCACTTTCACCTCTTCTCTTCATCATCGCAATGATCCCACTATCAGTAATCTTAAAAAAAATGAAATTAGGCTACCAAACAGCCAAAGAAGCTGAAAAAATTTCACATTTACTATATATGGATGATTTGAAACTCTATGGAAAGTCAGAAATAGAAATCCAATCATTGACAAACACAGTCCGAGTATTCAGCACCGATATTTCAATGCAGTTTGGCATGGAAAAATGCGCCACTGTATCCATAAAAAGGGGCAAAATCACTGCATCTGAGGGAATTGAAATGCCCAATGGCCAATTAATTAAATGCAAAGAAAATGAAGCCTACAAATACTTAGGCATTCTGCAGTTGGATAACATCAAGCATGGAGAAGTAAAAACTATTGTCAGGCGAGAGTACACCAACAGAGTTAGGAATATTTTAAAATCTAAATTGAATGGTGGAAATACAATCAAGGCCATAAATACCTGGGCAATACCAGTTATAAGATACACAGCTGGTATAGTTAACTGGACACAAGCTGATTTGGACCTTTTGGACCGAAAAACCAGGAAACTAATGACAATGCACTACAGTTTACATCCACGTGGTGATACTGATAGACTATATCTGCCCCGAAAATCAGGTGGCAGAGGATTATTACAAGTGAAGCAAACAGTTGAAGAAGAAAAACATGCACTGGCTGATTATTTAAAAGAAAGTCAAGAACATCTATTAATCGAAGTAAAGAACAAAAATCTACTGAAGGCCCAACAGACGAAACAAGAATACAGAAAAGATGTGATAAAATCAAGAATGGAGAGTTGGCAGAACAAAGCACTGCATGGCCAATTTCTGGGAAAAATAAAAGATAAAGTGGACAGTGAACAAACTTGGTTATGGTTAACAACAGGTACATTAAAGAAAGAAACAGGTACATTAAAGAAAGAGTCACTAATCCTGGCTGCGCAAGAACAAGCTATCCGCACAAATGCCATTAAGGCCAAAATCGAAAAATCCTTTGATGATGCCAAATGCAGACTTTGCAAAGAAGCTGATGAAACTGTTGATCACATACTCAGCTGCTGTAAAAAAATCGCGCAGACTGATTATAAATTGCGGCACAATTCAGTAGCACAAATGATCCATTGGAATTTGTGCAAAAATTATAATATTAAAACAGCAACAAACTGGTGGGAACATCAGCCTGAAAAAGTCACCGAAAATCAGATGGTCAAGATCTTGTGGGATTTCCGTATACAAACCGACAAAATACTGGCGCATAATACACCAGACATCACACTGGTTGAGAAAAATAAGGTCACAATCATAGACATCGCAATACCAGGTGATAGCAGGGTCGCCGAGAAGGAGCATGAAAAAATAGTAAGATACCAGGACTTAAAAATCGAAATTCAACGACTATGGCACAAACCAGCAGTGGTAATTCCAGTGGTAATTGGCACACTGGGTGCTATTCCAAAAGCACTGGAATTACATTTAAAACAGTTAAAAATTGACAAAATCACCATCAGTCAAATGCAAAAAGCCGCACTGCTTGGATCTGCACGCATATTACGAAAATACGTTACGACGTCCTAGGCCCCTGGGTGGGGCCCGACTAGTAACCAATGCCAAATCCGGCGAAACAACTGGCCGCTGTGATACAATTCTATAATAATAATAATAATAATAATAATAATATAAAATATAATAAAATATAATAAAAACCGAGAGCAGAGGGTGGTCAAGGACTCCTACAAGTAAAACAGACTGTGGAAGAAGAAAAACACAGCTTGAATGATTACATCCAGAAAAGCGAAGAACCAATGATTAAGGAAGTAAATAAAAGAGGCCTTTTAAAGACAACTAAGTCAAAAACTGAATAGAAGAAAGAAGCAATTGAGAAGCGAGCTGAAAATTGGAAAAACAAAGCTATGCATAAAATACTTGAAAGTATTGAAGGCAAAGCTGATCAAAAGCTAACTTGGAACTGGTTAAAATCAGGAGCACTGAAAAAAGAAACAGAAGGCTTTATTTTGGCAGCTCAAGAACAAGCCTTAGCTACAAACTACATGAAGGCAAAAATTCAACATGTTACCACCAACAGCAAATGTCACCTCTGTAATGAGAAAGACGAGACAGTCGACCACTTGATCAGTGGGTGCAGCAAAATTTCACAAACTGACAACCTACAACACCATGACCGCGTTGCTAAGATCATTCACTGGAAATTGTGCCAAAAGTTTGGATTTGATTACAACAAAAACCACTGGGACCATCAGGTTGAGAAGGTTTTAGAGAATGAGAAAGTCAAGATCTTGTGGGCCTTCAGAATCCAGACTGACAGGCACTTGGCCCACAACACACCTGACATAACAATAGTTGAAAAGAAAAAAAGTATGGTTCATTGACATTGCAATACCTGGAGATGCACGAATTGAAGATAAACAGCAAGAAAAAATCACAAAGTACCGAAACTTGCAAATTGAAGTTGAGCGACTGTGGAAAAAGAAATTTGGTGTTGTCCCAATTATAATTGGAGCCCTTGGAGCAATACCTAAAGGGCTACCTCGCTATTTGGAAATTTTAAATTTATCAGATTTGAACATTCTGATTCTACAAAAAAACACCCTATGTGGAACAACTTATATCCTTCGACGTTACCTTAACAGTTCCTAGGTCCTTGGTTAGGACTCGAGCTGTTAAGCTACCAACAGCCCCAAAGGCTGTGAATCTCACCAAAGATTAACCACACAACAACAACAACAACAACAACAACAACAACAACCCATGTCCAAGAATTTTACAAGATACATCAACAAACTGCAGCTTCTTGCAATAACACCAGCGGAACTGCAAAAAACTGTGCTACTTGGAACATCTTATATTTTAAGAAGGTATTTGATTGATACCTGGGACGCTGGCAGCAAACCATATCAACCATTAGCACTAGTCAATGGTATTTGTGATACATTTTTGAATGTTCAGTTGGCTGAGTTTCATATTTAATGAATAAAGTATATATAATCCTCAAGAGCCACGGTGGCACAGTGGTTACAATGCAGTATTGCAGGTTAAAGTACTGTGAAGCGGTATACTAGTCGAAGTGCTAGCGTTATTTCTATTTACCAACTGTTCTTTCAGCAACTGTTCAAAGTTATGACAATGCTGCATAAGGATACTTACGCGAAAACTTGGGAGATGGGTTGTTGCAGTGTCCCTGCACTCATGTGATTGCAATTTAGGAACTTGGCAAACAACAAATATTTAGGACACCTGCAGCATCCATGGTCACATGATTACCCTTTACAACCATTATTTCTGGCTTCCGACAATCAAAGGCCATGGAAAACCTGGGAGGAAATTGCATGTTGAGGCCACAAGGATGTTGTGCTTAACAACTCATGTCGATTTGCTTAATGACCACATCCAGAATTGATGAACCAGTATCATAAATCAGGTGTGGTCACGTGATTGTTGCATCTACTTAGTGACAGTTGCCATTTCCAATTGCAATCAGCAAGTGAGGACTATCTTTCATTAACAACTGTATTTTTCGGAATATAAGACGCACCAAGACGCACTAAGGCTGAAAATCTGGGTGTGCCTTATACACTGAATACAGAATTTTTGGCCTCCTGAAACTCTGCCCCTTTTGCAAAAATGGATATGCAGAGGGTTTGGGAGGCTAGCAAAGTGCTCCTGGGGATTGGAGAGAACCATTTTTGCTCGTTTTTGGGCCCCCAGCCCCCAGGAGCACTCTTAAGAGTCTCCCAAAGCGCTGCACATCCCCCCCTTTATTTGCAAAAAATGAGGCGTGCAGGGGGTTTGGGAGGCCTGCATAGTGCAAAAACTTTTTAAAAAAATTTACCTCTTCAAAATCATGGTGCGTCTTATACTCCAGTGTGTCTTATAATCTGACAAATATGGTATTTTCTCGACCCTTTATTTCAAACATCAAATAGCTTGGTTCACAGGAAGGTTATTAGCTTGAATCAAAATTATCTCTCTAGAGTGTTAAAACTTGAGTTCAATTAAAAAAACATATTGCCATAGGTTTGGGATGGCATGGCCAAGCTGCAAAACAGCATAATTCTTTTATTATGCTAAAAGGAATTGCCTCCCTTTTGTGGGTTAGAGCTGTTAATATTTAAGACATCTTAAAATAAGAACATCAACACTACATTTATTAATGAGACAGAAATGTACTTAGCCCAGAATTTATTAACAGCAGAGAAAAACTTTGTATCTATGAAAGAGTGCACTAATGTCCAATTTAATGCAGCTTTTGCCTTAATTGGGTTGATAATGCAAAGATAAAACCTTTAGCTGGAATAGTGACATTAAATTATTTCCTTCCCGTATTCCTTGTGTTAGGGAGTGATGTAAATAGGAAGAATTAAGATGGGACTTTGTGAGTAAAAAATATCTTTTAATTTACAGCCACCATTGCTCTGTTCTTGGGATTTCAATCTGGAAATATGTTGGGATGAATGTCAATAGGAAAACATCTGTTTTAGGGTAACTTATTTCTTGGTGCAAAGGGTAAGCCATGGGGGAACTGTGATTTCAAATCAGAAGATAGGCATATACTTTGTGGACTTTTAAGAGAGTCAACTGATATAAAAATCATACCTGATGATTTATGGAATTCCTTTTTTTCCCCTTTTGCTGCTGTTTAATTCTTCAGGAATGTGTTGTTAGCGAGGGTTAAAAAAAAGTCAAAATAATGGCCAGAACCATGAAATCAAAGTTCTAAAAATTTAGAATTCAACTAATATTCTACAGGGGTTTCCACAACATCCATATTCACCAACAATTATTTTTTGCAGCAACTACATGAGAATATAGATGGCTACATTTTGGTTTGGTGTGTTGTTATTCAGCATGGTGGGACTTTGCCAAATCCTTCCCTGACTCGCTACCTAAGCCAGCCTTCTCCACAGAGTTTGATTCAGAGGTGGGTATTCAGCAGGTTCTGACCAGTTCTGGAGAACCGGTAGCGGAAATTTTGAGTAGTTCGGAGAACCGGTAAATACCACCTTGACTGGACCCGCCCCCATCTATTCTCTGCCTCCCGAGTCCCAGCTGATCGGGAGGGAATGGGGATTTTGTAGTATCCTTCCACTACCACGCCCATCAAGCCACGCCCACAGATCCAGTAGTAAAACAATATTGAACCCCACCACTGGTTTGATTCCCATTATTCTCAGCTGTGTCTCTCCTAGCTATGGAATTCTGAAGTCTACACTTCTGAAGGATGCTAAGGTCGGGGTGGGGGGGGGTGATCTAACAAATAACAGCATAGTTGAAAATGAGCAAAGACGTTGACCTTCAACTGCAATAAAATCTGTCCTACCAGTATTGAGAGGGGACACAGTGGCCAGTGGCTAAGAAGCTGAGCTTGTCAATCAGAAGGGCAGTTCAAATCCCTAGTGCCACATAATGGAGTGAGCTCCCGTTACTTGTCCCAGCTTCTGCCAACCTACCGTGTTTCCCCGAAATTATGACATGTCCTGATAATAAAACCATGCCATATTTTTCCTGTGGGTAAAAATATACACCATCCCCCAATAATAAGCCCCCTGGACAACCCCCCCTCCAGCCAGGCAGAGCGCCACTCACGAACCTACCGATATCCTGAAGGCGCAAAGCCTCACGAGGAGCCACCCGGCAATGCCCATTTCCAGATGGGCAGAGCGCCACTCATCGACCCAGTAATATCCCAAAGGCGCTAAGCGGTGTGGCACTCTACCCAGCTGGAAAGAGAGGTTGCGTGAGCATTTGTTCTGCCTCCAGCTCGCATGCCTCCCTCCCTTACTATGCCCAACTCTCCCTGCAGGGCTGGGCCAGGGTGCTGCCGCTGCCCCGCTGATACCATCGCGGTGGCAGCGGGGCAGCGGCAACAGCGGGGTGGTGGCAGCAGCAGCAGGGTAGCAGTGGTGGCGCCCTGGCCCAGCCCTGCAGGGAGAGTTGGGCATGGTGAGGCAGGGAGGCACGCGAGCTGGAGGCAGAACAAGTGCTTGCGCAACCTCTCTTTCCAGCCAGCCAGAGTGCCACATGGCTTAGCGCCTTTGGGATATTACTGGGTTGGTGAGTGGTGCTCTGCCCGGCTGGAAAGGGGTGTTGCCAGGCAGCTGCTCATGAGTGTGGTCACCTCATGGTGACTTTGTTGCGCTGCTGCGACAGTGCAACACAGCCATTTGCCCCTGAGGCTGTGCCCGGCTCTTCGGGTGCCCGCTCACAAGAGAGCAGCCACCCAGCCACCCGAAACCAATAAGCCCTCCCGATAATAAGGCCCAAGCAAAATTTGAGGGGCTCAAAAGAAAATAAGACCCTGTCATATTTTCGGGGAAACATGGTAGCTGTTCGAAAGCATGTAGCAATAGCAATAGCAGTAATAGCAGTTAGACTTATATACCGCTTCATAGGGCTTTCAGCCCTCTCTAAGCGGTTTACAGAGTCAGCATATTGCCCCCAACAACAATCTGGGTCCTCATGTAAAGATGCAAGTAGAAAAATAGGAACCACCTTTGGTGGGAAGGTAAAAGCGTTCCGTGCGCCTTCGGTGTTGAATCATGCCGGCCACATAACCACGGAGACATCTTTGGGCAGTGCTGGCTCTTTGGCTTTGAAACAGAGATGAGCATTGCCCCCTAGAGTCAGGAACAACTAGCACATATGTGCAAGGGGAACCTTTACTTTTACCTTTACCAGTATTGAAACTTCTTTTTAACATTATTGTAGATAGGAATATTCTCTGAAGATCATATGAATTTCCTAAGGCTTGCTGTTTGATGGAAGCATGAGAAATTCTCTGTTTATTGCATGTTCCCCAGCTCTGTAACCAAAAGGTTCGACCAGAAGGACAGAAGAACCACAATCTTTTCTTTCATTCACCTTCAGCGTCATGAAAAGGTATAAACCATAATTCCCGTGTATGGGGGCTCCAACAGCTGCATTGCCTAGTTGTTCAATTCTTATATCTCTCAGGCAGTGATGGGTTCCTACCGGCTTGGCCGAACCGGTAGTGGTTTGGTGGTCTGGGTCGCTGGGTCACTGGAATGCCTCCAACCTGGTTCTGCTGGCAGCGCCATCTTGTTTTTTGCTTCTGCGCATGCGCAAAGTGAACCGGTAGTAGTCTCTGCCAGAACCCACTCCTGCTCTGAGGTGTACTTGATACTCTCTGAGCTTGCTGATTTTCCCGCAGACAATTCATTACCCAAACTAGGCAATATCATCAGTGCTAGTCCTGACGATATTCCATTGTTTGGGTATTGAGATGTCTGCAAGAAAACAAGGAAGCTCAGAGAGCACCAAGGACGAACCCACATTTCAACCCGGAGCTATAAATATTCTCCTTTATTGGCAACTTATATCTTTCTAAAAGCAATCTGCAAAGAAATGAGAATTATGGGAAGATCCACCTTAATAGGACTGACCTCCAGATGTGTGGGTTTAAAATACCTGTTTTCCTAGGCAGCTGGATGACCTGATAGCATTAGTCTAAAAAAAGGTTGACTGCATGATTTGTTCTCATGTTGGTTTGATCTGCTTAAGAGTCTTAAAGCCTTGATTTCCTACAACAAAATGAAAATGTTTTTGGGTTCCCTAAAGTATACATACATAAATACATAAATACATAAATACATAAATACATACATACATACATACATACATACATACATACATGTGTGTGTGTGTGTGTGTATATATATATGTATGTATGTATGTATGTATGTATGTATGTATGTATGTATGTATATATCAGCATATATTATTTATCAGCACAAATACAACACAAATGTAACAAAGGCAACAGAATAAATATTGGGTTTCTGTCTGGATAGTCTCTTGTGATGAGCCGATAGACAGAGAATGGAAGCAGTAGACTTCCTCCCATATTTGGGCATACCAGGGGTTGTAACACTTAATACATACCTATCTCCCTGGCTCAGCTGATAAGGAGGAGAACCTTGTGGCTTAGTGGTTAACACATCTGCCCAAGATGTAATACAGCACAGGTTCTAATCCCAGTAAGGGTATAGCTAGCTGATGAGAGCTAAATAGCTTGAAATAGATCTATACTAGTCTCCCTTTATTTATTTATCAGCACCAATGCAACACACACACACACACACATATACACACACACACATATACACACACACACATATATACATATACATACACATACATATACACACGTGTGTATACATATTGTATGTGTGCATACATATTTTGTGAGTGTGTGTGTGCTTACAGTATGTGTATTCCAACAGAATCAACATTAGCTTTTCTCTTCTCTTTATAAAAACTAATACAGATGTTTACTTATTAAATATAAATCTTTTTTTTTTAAACCAAAGCTATTTGCATTCTGAAAAGAAAACAGTACAGGATCAAATGGCACTTCTGGATTTCCTTTCATTTTATTCCAAGTACAACTGAAACTTGTTATAGGAGCCTGAATACAAACAAATAGAAGGAAGCCAAATCTGACAGGTTCGCTCTGAAATTCAAATATAAAGCCACTTTTAATACTGTTGACTGTCCAGAGAGGAGGAGGAGGGTGTCATCTGAAGCCTTTGGTAGTCAGCAATTAAAGAAATATGGGAGCTCTTTGGTTGATTGAATGAGTATCAGTAGCTTTTGATACCAGGTAACTGCAAGCTATGAACCCAGTATTTGATGTGAACAAAAGCTATATCCCCATGATCGCATGATCGAGATTCGGATGCTTGGCAACTGGCTTTTATTGATGACGGCTATAGTGTCCGAGGGTCATGTGTGATCCCCTTTCACAACCTCCTGACAAACAAAGTCAATGGGGAAGCCAGATTCAATTAACAACCATGTTACTAATTTAACAGCTGCACGATGCATTTAACCATTGTGGCAAGAAAGGTCGTAAAACGGGGCAAAATTCACTTAACAAATGCCTCTCTTGGAAACAGAAATGGGGGGGGGCGACTGGGGCCTAAATTAAAACTCAACGAAAACTCAACGAAAAACAACCAATAACAATAAAAATACAGTGGTGTTTAATGGCATTAATAGGGTACTTATGTCACAGGTGCCATTCAATTCCCAGCTACCATGTCAGGGCTGACTTGATTTGGGGGGGGGAGAATGTGATGCTCCATGGTGTAGGCAATGCCACAGAAAAGGACTTAATTTGGTTTATTTAAGCTTTCACTCTGTCAATTGTAGGGTGTTCAATAATAGAGTAAACAATGGCTCTGCTAATGAACCAGCCTAGGTGACGTTTGCCCAGATGTGCTCGGCTTCTGCTGTCCTCATCCTATTAATCTCCCTTCCTCATCCTAGTGCCTTCCAGATGTTGTTCGGGGACAATAGCTCTCAGATTTTTATTTATTTATTTATTATGTTTTATCCTACCTTTATTAATATATAAGTAAGTCAAGGTGGCAATCGTACATAGCACTTCCTCCTCCTCCTCCTCCTCCTCCTCCTCCTTTCCCCATAAAACAGCCCTTGTGAGACGAATTAGGCTAGGAAAAAGTGATTGGCCCAAAGTCAAGCAGCCACCTTCACGCCTAAGGCAGGACTAGAGCTCCCTGTCTCCTAGTGATTGGCCCAAACTCACCCAGGCTCTTTCATGCCTAAGATGGAACTCTAACTCACAGTCTCCTGGCGATTGGCCCAAAGTCAACAGCTGGCCTTTCACCCCTAAAGCTGGATTAGAACCAGAGGTAGCCGGTTCGGACTGGTTTGGGCAAACCGGTAGCAGAGATCGCGGCCACCCTGGCTCTATGCCATCCTATTTAGCCATGTTTTTGAGGCTGGGTGCATGCCCGGAAGGCCGTGTTCATGCATGGAGAAGGTGCGCGTGTGAACCAAGCTTGTGCACACATGGCGAACCAATGGTAAAAATAAGTGAAACCCACCCCTGATTGGAACTCACTGTCACCTGGTTTCTAGGCCAGTACATTAAGTGCTATTCCAAACCGGCTGTCTTGGGAGTTGTAGTGTGAAGACATTTGGGAGACACCTTATTGGAAAACCTGAAGAGACATTGAATAGGAAACCACCAGACTTCAGGGAGGCTGGAAGAAATGGCCTGGCCCCAAAATTTCTGCCTCTTGTGAAATACATTATAAGACATCACTGCCAGGATGCATGAATCCATGACACACTTTTCCTGACTCACTGACTGGATGCAGTCCTGATCTGTCATAAGAGGGATGGATCTAACTTCACTGCCATATTCTCCTGGCCCTACATTTTTCACAGAGAGTAAAATGGGGCAGGGGTTGACGGTACAGTCGGAGAGTTGCCTGGTTCATGGGCATGGTGCAAATAAAGACTAGAGAAAGGTTTGATTCTACTATCCAGGCTGTTGACTCAACTTCTTGACCTACTCTGAGGACATCACCCAAATAGGACCAAAGTCCTGGTTATTCTGACCAAGGCTTCCCGAGAGCATGAAGCCAACTCCTTGGCCCGACAAAAACCCCTTTTATTAATTTACTGTGAATTCTGCTCATTCACATCTAGCAAAGTCTTTCAAGGGGGGATTTATAGTCACAGACCTTATCTGGCTTGGAAAACTGCCAGGCCGATCTCTGCAAAACCTGGCCAGGAATCTTGGAGAGTCTCGAACCAATTAAGCAAACTAATTGTTTCCTGCAAACTCCACTCCCCTTTCGCTCCTCTTTAATTTCCTCTGAGAGGGGCCATTCATTGTCCACCTGTGGCCTCATTCCCAAGTCGACCCCTGTTTTTTAGCTGTTCCCTTCCCCTGGCAGCTCTGCGCATGTGCACCCTGGGAATAGGCTCCAGCTGTTCGTCTGCCTCACTGATGTCTGACTCTGAAGGCAGCTAGTAACTGTCAGACGGTTCTGGCTCCATCTCTGCCTCCGACACAGAGCCCCCATCAGAACCTTCCCCAGACTCCAGGACTGGCCCAGGTTCCTCCCCAACCTCCTCACTGTTCGAATTGGCTGCCAGCTCCGCTGGCTGCTGATGGGCCACAACACTGTTAGTCTTTTCAGCAGATTTTGTTAGAACTATAGCGAGGTCCCTAAGGGAAGCTAACCAAGGACATGTGCCTTTAACTAGTCCTGCGCACTAATTTAGCTTGACATCTTTCAGCTGATTCCCGCAGCCATCATGGCTGCCATGTGTAAGTGGTTACAGCACCAAGCAAAGCTTTAAATGTATCACTCAGACTACTACAGATATAAGAGTAAGGTAGTTGATTGAAAAAAACTATAATAAAGCAAATGATGGCTTAATGTAGGGTTTCCATAGGCACTTCTTGACTGGAAACCAATGGCGCTGAAAAAAAGTGACTTATGAATAATCCTCACATTTTTGACCTTTGCACCATGCACACAGTTCTGTGATCAAAATTCCAGCACTCTGAAATTGGCATTTGACATGGTTGAAGCATCCTGGGCTCAGGTCACCATTTGTGACTTTCCTTTCTGGCTTCTGACAAGCAAAATCAATAGAGAAACCCAGATTCACTTAACAACGTATGATTCACTTAATAAATGCAGTCATTTGCTGAACAACCATGGCAAAAAAAAAAGCTGTAAAATCAAGTGTGATTCAGTCTTCCTTGTTTAAGATTGGAAATTCTGGTCCGGATTGTGGTCAAAAACAAGGGCTATAAATATAAATATGGGCCATCAAACTCCAGATCATTAGGTGGCAGCAAAGACATAATGAAGTGATCATTGCTGCCCCCTAGAGATTCTTCAAATATTTTCAGCCTGGATTTAGCCATTTTAGTTTTAGTGCAATATATGTGGCCTCCAAGATCACTGCAGATGGGGGCTGCACCCAAGAAATTAAAAGTTGCTTACTTCTGGGGAGGAAAGCTATGGCAAAACTAGACAGCATGCTAAAAAGCAGAGACATCACCCTGACAACAAAAGTGCATATAGTCAAGGCTATGGTTTTCCCAGTCGCAATCTATGGCTGTGAAGGTTGGACCATAAGGAAGGCTGTGTCCCAAAGAATGGAGGCCTTTGAACTCTGGTGCTGGAGCAAACTCCTGCGAGTCCCTTGGACTGCAAGGAGATCCAACTGGTCAGTCCTAGAGGAGATCAATCCTGACTGCTCTTTAGAAGGCCAGACCCTGAAGATGAAACTCAAATGCTTTGGCCACCTAATGAGAAGGAGGGACTCCCTGGAGAAAAGCCTGATGCTGGGAAAGATTGAGTGTAAAAGAAGAAAGGGACGACAGAGAATAAGGTGGCTGGATGGAGTTACTGAAGCAGTCGGCGTGAGCTTAAATGGACACCAGAGGAAGGCCTGGAGGGATGTTGTCACAATGGGTCAGACATGACTTCGCAACTAACAACAGCAACAACATGTTTCAGATTCCTGGGTTCAGCATCACCACTAAATCAATTGGTGAAATAATCTGTCACCGATTTAATCCCTTCTGAATTTAACCTCCCATAATTTTTGTAATATGCTGACTCTGTAAACCCCTTAGAGAGGGCTGTAAAGCACTACGAAGCAGTATATAAATCTAAGTGGTATTGCTGTTCCTTCTCTCCCTTTCTCCTCTCCCTCCTTCCTTCCTTTCCTCCCTCCCTCCCCCTCAGTGGTTAGAATGCAGTATTGCAGGTTTACTCTGCATTCCCACTGTCAGCAGTTCGATCCTGACCTGCTCAAGATTGCCTCAGCCTTCCATCCTTCTGTGGTTGGTAAAATGAGGACCCAGATTGTTGGGGCAAGACTGGACCACCATAAGCCAAAGTGTGTTTTCTGATCTTCACCAGCATTATTTGCAAACCACAGTTCATGCCTGAGCATGGCGTGTGTGTGAACCCAGATTCAAATTCACTCTTACCCATAGAAACTCATTTGGTGAATTTGGATTCAATCTACCTCACAGGGTTGCTGTGATGGGAACAAGTTTAAAGCAGAGATTTGATCCCCCCGAATGGTGTTTGGAGGAAGTCAAAGAACAAAACGGGGAGGACCACAACTCTCCAACCAAAGTCCCACACCATTCCCACCTGCACCACAACATTTGCAGAAAAAAGATGGGTCTTTGGTTGCTCTGTTGTAGAGGCCACCTTGATTTTTTGGCCTCTTCCTGTGGAGATAGGTTGTCCTTGATATACAGCCATTCATTTAGTGACAATTTGAAGTTGTATCAACCCTGAAACAAACTGACTTATAACCGGTTTTCATACTCGTGTGACTGTTGCAGCACACACCCACACACACCCCTGGCCCTGAGATCAAAATTCAGGCACTTGGCAACTGGCATGTAATCATGACAATTACAGTCACAGGCTCTCTGTGATCTCCCTTTGCGGTGTTCCCAACCAGATTCCAATAAGCAGAGCCAACAACGAAAGCCAGGTTCGCTTAACGACCATTCACTTAAAAACTGTAGTGATTTGCTTAACAGCAGCAGCCAAAAGGGTTGTAGAGTCGGGCACAGCTCACTTAACAACAGCCTTGCTTAACAATAGAAATTTGAGGGGTCAATTGTGTTTGAAGGTCAAGGGTTACCTGGAATTCGCCTTGACACTCAGATTGCGGTGGTGTGTTGATCTTATTAATAAATACAGAAATGTTGCGTCATTTATCACCTGACATCTCATGGTTTGTGCCAGCCCCTCACTCTCCCAGTTTCGGCTGTCCCATCTCATCCTTCGAGGGCCCTGGGCAGTGGTGGGATTCAAATAACTTAACAACCAGTTCTCTGCCCTAATGATTTCTTCCAACAACCAGTTCACCAAACTGCTTAGAAAGTTACCAACCGGTTCTCCCAAAGTGGTGCGAACCGGCTGAATCCCACAACTGCTCCTGGGGGAGAATCACTGGGCCAACAATTTTGGCCTTTTCCGAAAGCCGCATTGGTCGGGGCGTTCTGAGTCTCTGTGCTGTAATTCTGCTTTCTTTAGGACCGTGTAGAAAATCGGAGGGGTGGTATTTGATCCCCTGCAGAGCGTGAATAAACGGAGAAGTTATGCTTTGCACAACTAATGGTACGAATGTAAGGAACAGCGGAAAAAAGGTTTGGGGGGAAAGAGAGCGAAAGAGATGGAGGTGGGTGGGGAATTCAGATGGAACTCTTTCAAACACAACCAGAGTGGCTAAGAGCTGGAGACAAAGGCAGGAAGACTTTTTAAACAAGAAAGCATAAAAATTCAGGATTTTCACCCATCTGGGATGCAGTAGCAGCCAGCCGAGCAAATTGAACTACATTCTGATTTAAGGTCATTCTCATCATCTTTTGGAGAATGCGAACAAACTTCTAGACAGCTAGGATTGGAGAATTTCAGAAGCTGGGGACAAAAACCATCCTAACAAGGTACCTTTCTTTTCTCTTTCCTTCATTCCAAGCAGCATTTTCTTGTCATCATCAGCCAGGAAGTGAGTTTCATCACTCTTGGGCTGGAATTCTTTCCTGGAATTTGAGTTTTCCAGGATTTTCTCTCCTCCCTCCCCCCACTTCCCTAAATATTAATAATTTTGTAACATGAAAATTGCTGTACCTTCTAATATTTTATGTTTTGGGATGCGCCTGGGCAAATTTGAATTTAAAAGGACAAATCATGTAGCTATTATGTTGAAGGCTGAATGGGGGGGGGTGTCTTTGTAAATTGGATCCTGCCCTCCCCCTCAGAGGAAGTTAAGGGTCTGGAGCAGTTGGGAGCAAAACAGGACCATCTTTTGGGGGGTGGGATCTGAAGCCCACAACCAATGGTGGGTGTCTTTGCAAACTATATCATCACTGGAAAATTGAAGGGGTTCAAAAGTAGGGAAAATACTCTTGTGAGATAATGGAGGGGGGGGAGAGAGATAAGAGAGCACTGCCATTTCATTTAAATCTGAAAAGGAGGGGGAATGTGGCAAAATGTGTACGTGCATTCCAGATCTAGACGAAGCTTCCTCCAGGCAGTAAACCCTCACCAAGGCTGATGAGTTCTTAAGAAGAAAAATTGTGCGTGTGTATATGGCTGCGGGTTCCTTACTCGCACACTCCAGTGCAGTCTCACAATATCGCGTGGGAGATACGGCGGATGGGGTAAGAGGGAGGTAGGCGCGTGTGGAAACGGTTACGTGCCAGGGGAGCGTCAGGCGGCGGCGGCGCGTCTTGGTCAGCGAAAATGAGGAGGGAAGGTGGCGAGAGAATGCGCGAAGCAGGGGGAGTCTGAGATGTGGAGGAGGGACTCCTAAAGGGATGGCGAGCCTGGAAGATAGAAGCCTGGGGGAGTGGGCGTCCGGGTCTCCTCCCGGTGGGGGAAGGAGAAAAAAAAAGAAACAAAGCGAGGGGGCGTCTTTGGGAATGCGCGCTGAGCGTCTGGAGAGGAAGCGGGCGAAATCGCCGGGGGTTGGGTTGGGGGCGTTGCTCCGCTGCGGGGAGGCAAGGGGAGGGGGCGGAGGGCGCCTCCAGGGTTGAGAAAGCAGCGAACCAAGGCTGCCCGGGGGTGGGGTGGGGCTCGAGAGAAATAGGGGTCAGTTACAGCCCAGCCAGTCTCCGGTGGACGTTAGGGAAACCGCGGCGCAAAGTTGGAGAGGGTTTCGCGCTCGGCTACAAGTGGCCAGGGGGCGAGCCGTGAAAGGGGGAAGGGCTGCCTCCTCCTCCTCTCCTCGTCTTTTCCCCTCCCTTTCCCCCTCCCCTCCCCCAATGCAATGACCACCCTTGCCCCAAGTTGTGGTTAGATTTTGCTTTCCCAGATCTAGTGTCGTCCAGATGTGAGGATATTGAAGCCCCCTCATATCTATTTGGCGGAGAATCATGGAAGGGAAGTTTGATTTAAACCCGATGCCCGGTTTGTAAGAGGAAGCCACATTGAACTTGGGAGGGGGGGCCTGGGTTGGGGGTGTTAACATGGGCTGCTAGGAACCCTTCCCTGCCACCCCATTAAAAATCACACCCTGAAAAAGGTGTTTTCCTTTTAAAATAAAACTCTAGAGGTGCCCAGCCTTGCCAACATTTAAGACTTGTGGACTTCAACTCATAAAATTCCACATAAGCCTTTGAAAGTTGCATAGATATTCTGTGAATTGAAGTCAGCAAGTCCTAAAATTGCCAGGATTGGACACCTTTGCTGAACCATGTAGGAGTTTTTTATTCTCCCCTAACATCTTTCAGTTCACTTCCACTCATGATGATTTTATAAAATGAAATTTTCTTAGGAACAATCCCCAAGTGTATTACTGTTGCTTTACTATATTTTACTATATGTTTAAGCTTCCCAGCCAAGGAGGAGCTGACCAGAGTTGGATATAAGATGGGTGCCTATATAAATGTTTTTTTAATAAATGAAATAAAATAGAAAAAAAATAGCCTGCAACTCTGAGATCTCCTCGTGGTCCCTCATCCAATTAATAACCTAGTCTGATCCTACATAATTCTACAGATTTGTCTAGTGACTGTTCAAAGTCACAATGGCACTGAAAAATAATGGTTTACCATTGGTTTTTCAACTTACCATGTTTGCAGCATCCCACAGGATCATGTGATCAAAATTTGGGCACTTGGTATATATTTAAAGTGCTTGCAGTCACGTGACCCTCATTTATGACCTTCCCAGCTGGCTTCTGATAAGCAAAGTCAATGGATGAAGGCAGATTCACTTAACAACCACATAATTCACTTACTAGCTGCAGTGATTTGTTTAACCACCGTTGCAAAAAAAGGAAAGAATTACGTATGTCTGACTAAACAACTGCCATGTATAGCAAGAAATTCTGGTCTCAATTGTTATAAATTGAAGAGCAACTTGTTGTTAGTTGCAAAGTCATGTCCAACCCATTGCGACTCCATGGACAACGTTCCTCCAGACTTTCTTGTTCCCTACCATCCTCTGGAGTCCTTCTAAGCTCACACCTACTGCTTCGGTGACTCCATCCAGCCGCCTCATTCTCTGTCTTCCCCTTCTTCTTTCGCCCTCCATCTTTCCCAGCATGAGGCTCTTCTCCAGGGAGTCCTTCCTTCTCATTAGGTGGCCAAAGTATTTCAGTTTCACCTTCAGGATCTGGCCTTCTAAAGAGCAGTCAGGGTTGACCTCCTCTAGGACTGACCGGTTGAATCGCCTTGCAGTCCAAGAGACTCAATGCAGGAGTCTTCTCCAGCCCCAGAGTTCAAAGGCTACCTACAATTAGCTTTTTTGCAGTCAGCCAAGGCCAGTCTAATGCAATAAGCAAATTAAGAAGAGCAGAATAATCTGCCTTAATTCCGTTTACTATAATCAATTCTGTTCCTTCCAAGAATTGTTGTATTGTTTGCAGCACATACTACATTCAGCAGAACTAGATCGGGTCACGCTGACCTTTTGGGATTCCTTACAGATCTCTTGAGAGCTCTTAATGGCTGCCTTGGCCCAACCTATTAAATCATAAACCACGATTTACAAGCACCACGGCTAAGCCAAAAGTAAGCAAATCACATATCAATGGGGTTTATGAATTCATCCCTAAGGGAGTTCGCTCTGTGTGAAGCAGCCTGCTCAATGGATAATGGTACATAACTATTGTTTCTAATGGATATCCTTGCTTATCCTTTCACTGCAACCATGGACAGCAAGGGGTCTGCATATTTTTTTTTCATAATGACCTGGATCAGGGGTGTCAAACTCACAGCATCATGTTGATTGATTGATTGATTGATTTCATTTATATGCTGCCCTTTTCCCCGAAGGGGACTCAGGGCGGCTCACAATTCAGTCAGGGAAAGGGGTACAGACAGGGGATAAAAGACGAACATAACAGTACACAATTAAAACACCACAACAACCGTACCATTCGAGGAGGGGGGCAGAAGCTCTTTAGCCCCAGGCCTGTCGGAATAGCCAGGTTTTAAGGGCTTTGCGGAAGGCCTGGAGGGTGGTGAGGGTTCGAATCTCCACAGGGAGTTCGTTCCAGAGGGTCGGAGCAGCCACAGAGAAGGTGACGTATCGTGACTTTTCTCCCCCTTCGCTAAACCTGGCGTGGGCGTGGCCAGCGCGTGATGCATCCTGCCCACAGGCCGAGAGTTTGACACCCCTGACCTAGAATGTATTAAGCTATGAATCCCACCCATTTCGCAGAAGTTTAGGCAGCACGCGACTTACAACCACAATCGAGCCCAAAATGTCCATTGCTAAGTGAGACATTTGTTAAGTGAGTTTTGCCCCATTTTATGACAATTTTTGCTACAGTTGTTAAGCGAATCACTACAATTGTTCAGTTAGTAACATGTTCGTTAAAGGAATCTGTTTCCCATTGACTTTGCTTGTCAGAAGAGGATCACAGGATACTGCAACCATAGTAAATAGGACCCAGTTGCCAAGCATCTGAATTTTGATCGCATGACCATTGGGGGATGCTGCATTGGTCGTAAGTGTGAAAAATGGGCATAAGTCACCTTTTTCAGTGCCGTTGTAATTTCAAATGGTCACTAAGTGAACAGTTGTAATGCAGGAAGTACCTGTAGCTGTGGAATAGTTAAGCTACAAGTAGTCCTCAACTTATAACCAGAATTGGAACTGGAATTCCATCACTAAATGATGCAGTTATTAAGTGAGTTGTCATATGACCTTACCCAATTTTTCTGCCATGGTCATTGAGCAGATTCAGCTTCCCCCATTGACAGTTGCAAATATTGTTCAAAAGACTCTGGGACCATGCAATCATCTTAAATACATACAAGTTACCAAGCACCATAATTGCCATCACATGACCTTAAAGAGATGGTAATAAGAATGCAGACCGTCCTAAGTCACTTTTTTCAACACTGTCATAATTTCAAACAGTTGCTAAACCAATGGTCATAAGTTGAGGACTGTTTGTGGTTCATTGGTGTTCTTGGAGAAGACCAGGGACAATTGATACTGTATGAAAATGATCCAAATGTCATCATGGGTGTAATTTCTGCAATGATGTGTCATGCATGCAATTGCCTTGGTATTCTAGTCTCTGTGATAAAATAAATATAATTTGGGCTCTAGAGAAGCATTTTTCAACCTCAGCAGCTTCTAAGATGTCTGGATTTCAATTCTCAAAATTGCTGCCTAGGGAACCCAAACATTTAAAAGTTGCTAAGCTTGAGAAATGGTGCTTTACAATATCCGGTGATAAAAGAGGATAAAATTAGTTGATTTATTTTTCATGTGCCTGTAACTAAGTGCCATGCAAAACAATGAAATGCAACACCAAAACTTTGGTATAGCAGTGCATGACATTCCAGTATGAGTTCACAAATATGAGTCGGCCCTTATGCTTTCTGGATATGCCTCCAGCTTCCAGGAACAAAATGAATTGTGAATATTCACACATTACACTCATTCAGGGGTCGGCAAGCTTAAACATTCAAAGAGCCATTTAGACCCGTCTCCCCAGTGGTGGGATTCAAATAATTTAACAACCGGTTCTGTGCCCTAATGACCAGCTGTGTAGGCGTGGCTTGGTGGTCATGTGATTGGCTGGTCGTGGCCAACTCAATGTCACTCAAGTTGATGGGCGCTTCGTCTTAGCTGTTAAAATGTAATAGGGTTAACTGGAAAAGCAGTTTCTGTAAGCAAGGACAATAAAGATTAGGCTAGAAACAACACCAGAATGTTTCCTTCCTGCCTTCCTTACAGGATTAGCCCTGTAAAGTGGGGAAAAACCAAAATAAGATTTCTTCCAACAACTGGTTCTCCAAACGGCTTAGAAAATTATCAACCGAAACTCAAAAAATTAGAATATTGTGCAAAAGTTCATTTATTTCAGTAATGCAACTTAAAAGGTGAAACTAATATATGAGGTAAGACTCATTGAAAGGTTCGCCATCGCTGAGGTAGGGAATTAAATTCCTAAAACATTTTTCCTGGTAAACAAACACACTTATTTTTTGAAAGATACACAGGTAGTCCTTGAATTACAACTGTATTTGAGTCCTGCAATCAAACTTGTAAGTCATTATTGTCACAGAGCAGTGCATCACGTGACTGGATCCGATTTTACGACCTTTTGTGTGGTAATCATTAAGTGAACACTGTGGTCGCAAAATGAAGGCAGTGGTTGTTAAGCAGATGTTGTAATTGGGGAGTGAATCAATTTATTTGCTGTGGGGTGTGTTTTGCCAGGTACTGGAAGGAAACACCGGTTTCTGAAAAAAATCTTGCAAATCACAGTCTTGATAGCAGGACAATTGCTCAGCAACAAAAATATGGTCACGTGACTGTACAGGAGGTGTCGGTCGGCCATCGGAACTTTGGAAAGTATTTTTTTGGGGGGGGGGTGTTTCCATCATAATTTTGAACATCCATTAAGCAAATGAACATAAGTCAAGGATTACCCGTATGGACCCAGAGACTGTTCTCATTTGTAGATTTTAAATCATGGACAGATTCATTTGTCCTGGCCCAGGATTATTTTGCACCATAAAAGTAGCCAACAGCTAGCATTATACTAAATCGAGAACTTCCTGTATTTTTTGCTTCTCTCGCGCACAAGACGAACAAACAAGAAAATTGAGAAACGATGTCAGCATTTCAGTAGGTTTCGGTCAATATTCCTCCCTTCAATGTCCTGAATCAGCAGAAGCCTGCTGACATTTTTAACCAAGGTCAGCTTCATAGTATACTATGGAGTAACATGTGCCTTGTTTGATGGATGTGCACTTCTGGCTAAGGAAATACATTTGTGTGCCTGAGTAATTTAGGAAAATGTATCATCCGAATGTTATGTTTTAGAAACAGAAAGCAATGGCTCTTTTGCTGATTTTTTTAAACCCCAAAAGATGGCTTAATCGGTTTTAATGTTCTTTCGTCTTCGTAAGGCTTTCTCCTGGTCTTAAGATGATCTGGACTTGATGGGGTGTGCCCATTCCAGCCACTGCCCTGTGGCAGAATGGGGAGCAGCTCTTCAGCCCTCAAAATCTGCACAGACCACCAAGGAGGCATCAACTGGATCAGCCTAAGTCCGGACGGTCAGTGGCTGCTAACGGGCAGTGAGGATGGGACGGCACGACTCTGGAGCACTGCTAACAACCAATGTCAGGCCCACTTTCAAGGTAGGTAGAATGACACAATAATAGAGTTGGGAGGGACTTTAGAGGTCTTCTGGTCCAAAATTTGTCCTTTGGTTCCAGGATATAAATTGATTATGCACCATCTAGTCCAGGGGTGTCAAAATCGTGGCCTGCAGGCCAGTTGCGTCACATGCTAGCTCCCCCGCAACCCGGTTTTAGTGAAAGGGGGGGAATTCCTGATACGTCACATGACGCCGCCATGATGGTGCAATTTTGACACCCGCGATCTAGTCAATATTGACTCTCAGCAACCAGAGAGATGGGCTTTCTCCAGGTGAACTATCTCCAATCTGGTCCTTCAGAACTTCCAATGGTGGACCCTTTTCTATTGGAATATAATCTGTCCATGTGGCTGCTGGCCATCCTCTTCTCTTTCTTCCCACCCTTGTCTAATATTATAGATTTTGCTATATAAAACTATATAAGGGAGCTGGGTCTTTGCTGTTGGTTGATTGACCGACATGCCAGGAAGTTGATGTTGGCTTTTTGATGGCTCTTCTCCAAAATGACTCATCCCCCAGCCTAGCTGTTCAGTCTCCCAACTGTTGGAGTTGCTGCTATGCAGGTAATCTTCAACACCAAAGGCGCTGTTATCTTCCCACCAAAGGTGGTTCCTATTTTTCTACATGCTTTCAAACTGCTATGTTGGCAGAAGCTGGGACAAGTAACGGGAGCTCACTCAGTTATGTGGTGCTAGGGATTCGAACTGCCGAACTGCTGACCATCTGATCGACAAGCTCAGGGTCTTAGCCACTGTGTCCCTTGGCATCCTCAACTTACAACCATACACTTGGTGACTGTTTGAAGGTAAAATGGAAATGAATGAAAAAAGAGGCTTGACTATTTTTCATACATACTACATCCTCATGTGATTAAAATCCAGGCATTTGGCAATTGGCAGATGCTTATGAGAGTTCCAGTGAACTGAGGTGAATTCTGTTCTGATCTTCTGACAAGCAAAGTTTTGTGTTAGCTACACAATAATTGTGTTACTAACTTAAGAACTGAACTGCTTCACATAACAACTAAGGCTAAAAAGGTCGCAAAGTGGGTCAAAATCCATTTAAGCACTGTCTTGTTTAGCTACAGAAATGTTGGGGTCAGTTGAGGTTGTAAGTTGAGAAACTGCCTGTAATCAAGTCCACGTACCTATGGCACATAAACTCTTCCAAATTGGCCAGATGTATGGAAAAGATGGATATGGGGAGTCAATTTGGTGTGGGGATTAAGATTGTGGCCTAGAAACCAGATTGTTTCACCTTAGTCATTAAAGCCAGCTGAGTGACTTTGGGCCAATCACTAGGAGACTGTGAGTTCTAGCTCTGTCTTAGGCATGAAAGGCTGCTTGGTGACTTCTGGCTAGTCCCTTTCTCTCAGGCCAACTCACCTCACAGGGTTGTTATTGTGGGAAAAAGAGGAAGGAATATTGTGAATGTTCGCAGCCTATTAGTTATTTATAAAATAATAAAGGTGAGATAAAAATCTAACAAATAAGTATGGATGCCATATAGCTGGGTCAATAGTGTCATAGAAACAGCACAGTGTGTGGCTGCTTTAGGCTTTTGTTTACGTGCCCATGCACTTAATCACATGCACGAATATTTTTATCCCCTCCTATGTCTCATGATTCTGCCCTGTGGGGGTGATCTTCAGCCCAGAAGCGAGATTGTCCTTGCCTCTCCAGCTTTTAAAATAGATGTTGCAGGCAGAGAGACATGTCAGGCTAAGGTGGCAGGCAATCTGAAGCTTTTTCTGACTAAAATCCTGAAGTAGAATTTAAACGGGGGTGAAGTTTTAGAGGAGGAATCTATTCTCCCACCCCAATTTTTCCCTCTACAGTGTTTCTCAAGCTTGGCCACTTTAAGATAGGAGGACCTCAACTCCTAGAATTCTCTAGCCAGGATGGCTGGCTGGGTAATTCTGGGAGTTGGTCCACTCTTCTTAAAGTGTCAAGGTTGAAAAACACTGCATACTCTGGAAATCATCTATAAGTTTTTACAATGTAAAGGCATTTTAATGTGCTTGATTGTTATGCTGCAGATGTTTCATTATTGGGTTTATTAGCATGTTTGCTATTCATTTTTCTTTATGTACACTGAGAGCATATGCACCAAAGACAAATTCCTTGTGTGTCCAGTCACACTTGGCCAATAAAGAATTCTGTTCTGTTCTGTTCTGTCCTGTCCTGTCCTATTCTATTCTATTCTCTATTCTCTTCAATATTTTTAATTCTATTCTATTTTATATTTTATATTTTTCATATTCTGTTCTGTTCTATTCCCTATTTTATTCTGTTCTGTTCTATTCTCTATTTATTCTTTATTCTGTTCTATTCTCTATTCTATTCTATTCAATATTTTCAATTCTATTTTATATTTTATATTTTTCATATTCCATATTCTGTTCTGTTCTATTCCCTATTCTATTCTGTTCTATTCTCTATTTATTCTCTATTCTGTTCTATTCTCTATTCTATTCTATTCAGTATTTTAATTCTATTCTATTTTATATTTTATATTTTTCATATTCTGTTCTGTTCTATTCCCTATTTTATTCTGTTCTGTTCTATTCTCTATTTATTCTTTATTCTGTTCTATTCTCTATTCTATTCTATTCAATATTTTCAATTCTATTTTATATTTTATATTTTTCATATTCCATATTCTGTTCTGTTCTATTCCCTATTCTATTCTGTTCTATTCTCTATTTATTCTCTATTCTGTTCTATTCTCTATTCTATTCTATTCAGTATTTTAATTCTATTCTATTTTATATTTTATATTTTTCATATTCCATATTCCGTTCTGTTCTATTCTCTATTCTATTCTGTTCTATTCTATTCTTTATTCTCTATTATATTTTATTCAATATTTTAATTCTATTTTATATTTTTCATATTCCATATTCTGTTCTATTTTATTCTATTCTATATTCTTAATTCTATTCTATTTTCTATTTTTTATATTCTATTCTATTCTATTCTACTCTGTTGCGATACCCAACAGTTCAACCCTACACACATTATCCACCATTGAAAAGATAGCAATAAGTTTGACCTGTCTATCTGTCTGTGTGTTTATTCGTTCATTCCAGGCCATGAAAGCTACATCACCTTTTGCCACTTAGAAAACGAAGTTGCTTTCACCTGCAGTGCAGATCACACTATCAGAAAATGGGATATGATGACCGGAAGATGCCTCACTATTTATCGTGGACACACATCCATTGTGAATAGGTACATGTTAAGGGTGATTATTTCATGTTTCCTAGACTCGCTTGCTCTCTCTTTTTTTCTCTCTCTCTGTCCCTCCCTCCTTCCCTCCCTCCCTCTCTCTCCCCCTCCCTCCCTCTCTCCCTCCCTCCCTCCCTCCCTCCCTCTCTCCCTCCCGCTCTCCCTCCCTCTCTCCCTCCCTCCCTCCCTCCCTCCCTCTCTCTTCCAGTCTCTACTATGTTTAGGATAACCCGCTCCCTCCTTAACAGGAGGGATGCGGGAGACCCCTTGCAGGGTAGGGCTGAGGACTATGCTCAATTCTTGGCGGACAAAATAGCTCGGTTTCGGTCGGACTTGGACTCCACCGCAGTAGATCCAGCCGAGACACAGGAGGACCGCTTGGCAAATCATCTCTGGGTTGAGTTCCAGGATGTTGCCTCTGGGGATGTGGACAAGGCCATTCGAGCTGTAAGTGCCTCCACCTGTATTCTGGACCCGTGTCCCTCCTGGCTGGTTGCCAACAGCAGGGAGGTGACACATGGCTGGATCCAGGCGGTCGTGACCGCCTCCCTTCGGGAGGGGCACTTCCCCGCCGTACTTAAAACGGCGGTGGTGAGACCCCTCCTGAAGAAACCATCCTTGGATCCAGCCATTTTAAACAACTTTCGTCCTGTCTCCAACCTCCCCTTTATCGGGAAGGTTGTTGAGAAGGTGGTGGCCTTCCAGCTTCAACGGGCCTTGGAGGAAGCTAGTTATCTTGACCCCTTCCAGTCCGGCTTCAGACCTGGTTACAGCACAGAAACCGCTTTGGTCGCATTGACCGATGATCTCTGGAGGGCCAGAGATGGAGGCTATGCATCCATCCTGGTTCTCCTTGACCTCTCAGCGGCTTTCGATACCATCGACCATGGTATCCTTCTGCGACGACTGCGGGAGGTGGGAGTGGGAGGCACTGTTTTACAGTGGTTCTCCTCCTACCTCTCGGACAGGTCGCAGTCGGTGTTGGTCGGGGGGCAGAGATCGTCCCTGAGGCCCCTAACATGTGGGGTGCCACAGGGTTCGGTCTTATCCCCCCTACTATTTAACATTTACATGAAACCGCTGGGCGAGATCATTCGGAGGCACGGGATAAAATACCACCAATATGCGGACGATACGCAACTGTATCTGTCCGCCCCGTGCCAACTCAATGAAGCGGTGGACGTGATGAACCAGGGTCTAGAGGCCGTTAGGAACTGGATGAGCGCTAACAAACTGGTACTCAACCCGGACAAGACCGAGTGGCTGTTGTGCTTCCCTCCCAATAATTTGGCGAATGTACCAACACTTAGGCTGGGGGGTCAAATTTTACACCCCTCAGATAGGGTCCGCAACTTAGGAGTCCTCCTGGACCCACAGCTGACTTTTGACCACCAGCTGTCAGCTGTGACCAGGGGGGCATTTGCCCAGGTTCGCCTGGTCCGCCAGTTGCGGCCCTACCTAGACCGGGAGGCTCTCACAACAGTCACTCGAGCCCTTGTGATCTCTAGGCTGGAATACTGCAATGGGCTCTACATGGGGTTGCCCTTGAAGTGCATCCGGCGACTACAGTTAGTCCAGAATGCAGCCGCGCGAGTGATAGTGGGCGCACCGCGGTTCGCCCACGTTACACCTGTCCTCCGCGAGCTGCACTGGCTACCTGTTGGTCTCCGGGTGCGCTTCAGGGTACTGATGACCACCTTTAAAGCACTCCATGGTAGTGGATCTGGGTACTTGAGAGACCGCCTCCTGCCGATTACCTCCCTTCGACCAATTCGATCGCACAGACTGGGCCTCCTCCGAATCCCATCTGCCAGTCAATGCCGACTGGCGACCACACGGAGGAGAGCCTTTTCTGTTGCAGCTCCGACCCTGTGGAACGATCTCCCCGCTGAGATCCGTACCCTCACCACCGTCCAGACCTTCCGCGCAGCCCTCAAGATCTGGCTCTCCCAGCAGGCCTGGGGATAGGTTCCTAATTCACCCGCCCGAGTGTTTGATTGTTGAACGAAAGTTGTGTTTTACTATTTTTTCTTTGTTCACATTTTGTTTTGTTTTTGATGTTGCACTTCCCTCCCTTGTGATTGTGAGCCGCCCTGAGTCCCCTCAGGGAAAAGGGCGGCCTATAAATTTTAATAAATTCTAAATAAATTCTAAATTCTACATCAGAGGTGTCAAACCTGAGGGCCAGGGGCTGGATCCAGCCTGTGGGATGCTTAGATCTGGTCCACGGTGCTGCCATGGAAACAGCAAAGAACTGGCCCATGGTGCCTCTGCCAGCAAAAACAGAGCTGGGGAGGCTGCATGCATCCCCCATGCCCCGTTTTTGCCTTTGACAGCCTTTTTCAGCCCTCTGCTAGCAAAAACGGAGCTGGGAAGAGACAGGGAAGGAGGAAGGGAAAGAGGAATGACAAAGAAAAAGAAGTTTCCTTTTGCAACGTTCTCAGGAAGTTTCCAACTAACAAAGTCAATAGTGGAAGCCGTATTTGTTTAACGACCATGTGGTCCCCTTAATAACCATGGCCGAAAGGGCCATAAAATAGGGTGCAACTCATTTAACAATTGCCTTACTTAGCAATGGGAATTCTGCTCTCAGCCGTGATCGTAAGTTGAGATACTACTATAGTAGAAAAACATAACCTTCGAACAGTGGTGGGTTACGACCTGTACGCCCCGGTAAAGGCATACCGGTGCTCGCCAGGAGCACCAGGTACCGTTCCGGTACGGTGCTCTGGAGGTCCTGCCTGCCCACCGACCATCCTTACCTATATTTGAGCTCTTCGGGGCTTACGCACATGCGCACGGAGCTTACGGCACCTACACGATGCTCCACCAAGTGGCTGGAGTGTCGCGGAGGCATCGCGAAGCGTTGCAGATGATAAGTACGCATGCGCATGTTCATGTGGTGGACGCCGCGCCCCTTTGCACCATACTGGTTGCACCGGGATCCGGAACCCACCACTGCCTTCGAAGTGAACTTTCTGTGCAAATAGAATGCATGTTACTTTGTTAAGCCAGGATGAGAAATTTGGTGAGTGGCTTTTTTCTCCCAACAGAATCCTAGTTTTCAAGGATTACCTCTTCAGCGGATCCTATGACAGGACTGCCCGCTGCTGGAGTGTGGATAAGGAAAAACCGATCCAGGAGTTTCGGGGCCACCGCAACTGCGTCCTGGCCCTGGCGCTCTACTCTTCGAAGGATGTCCTTGAGGAGGAAGAGATGGAGGAGGAGGTGGAAGAGGTGGAAGAGCTGAGCCAAGACTTCCTGGTGACGGGGAGCACGGACTGCACTGTCAAGGTCTGGTGGGTGTCCACTGGGCGCTGCCACCAGACCCTGCTGGGACACACTGGGGCTGTCTTATGCCTTATACTTGATGCTCCGAATAGGGAGCTCTTTTCGGGAAGCACTGATTACACCATCCGTACTTGGAACATTGTGACAGGGGAACAGTTGAGAGTCTTCAAAGAGCATCAAGGGTCCATCATTTGCCTTGAGGTAAGAGAGGCTGCATTTCTTCCAAAGGTGGAATTGAAGTTTGCAGTATTTGTGCAACTGATATTTTTTGGGGAGGGGAAAAAAATGCAGGGCAGGAAGCTGGTTTGAAGAAGGAACAACAGAAGAGCTGGGCATACAGAGTTGGAAAAGGATTCTTAACAAAACAGCATCATCCTGTCTATATGTTTATCTATCTACTGCAGGGCTCAGCAGCCTGCAGCTCTGGAGCCGCATGTGGCTCTTTCATCCCTCTGCTGCGGCTCCTGGTCGCCAGTCAGCTCCACAATAGATAGGGCTTTCAGTTAGGACAGGTAGAGGAAAAAGGACTCCTTGCTAGGAGGAGACTCTATGATGGGGGAACCAGACTTCCGGTTGACTCCAGAATTGAACGGGGGACTTCCAGTGAGGACCTTTGTGGCTCTTTGAGTATTTAAGATTGCTGATACCTGATCTACTGTCTCTCTTTCTATTCTATTCCTATTCCTATTCCTATTCCTATTCCTATTCCTATTCCTATTCCTGTTCTATTCTGTTCTGTCCTATCCTATCCTATCCTATCCTATCCTATCCTATCCTATCCTATCCTATCCTATCCTATCCTATCCATCTATCTATCTACACATATGAACTACATATCTGTGTATGGTCTGAATGTCTATCATCTATATCACATCTATCTATCTCTATATCATTTATCTTTATCATCTATCTATCTATCTATCTATCTATCTATCATCTATCATCTATCTACAGTATCTGTCTGATTTATTAAATTTATTTGCCACTTATCTCATTTCAAAGCAATTCTAGTTGGCTTACAGCATTAAAAGCATAAAACATAAATACTTCTAAAAAAAATAAAAATGATAAAAATATTCCTGATATGAGAGACTAGTTGTAATCCATAGGATTTCTAGCTGAGTAGATTCACAATCCAGCACATCCCGTGGCGAACAGAAGAAAACTTACTGGCTGCCCTTATCCCTAAAGTGGGTTTTGGATCACCCCACTAGAAAAGCTCGGCTATTATGGTTTCTGACCCATGGTTTCTGACTGGAATCTGTGGACCCACATGTGGTGGTATATTCAAGAAACCATGGTTTATGAAAACCATGCTTTAGAAAGATGTTAGAAGCAATCTTGTTTGGGGAATTAGTGTTGGAGATGGATATTCATGAGTAACAAAACATGGAGAATTTCTAGGGAGCAAAAGTAAGAGCAACAGATGTCAGTGTTTCCTTTTATTTCTTGCAAAATAATTGTTGTTATTATTTATTGGTTGAGCAATAATATCTGCACTGAAGCCAAATCATAGATTCCAAGGAAAGCATTTAATATATGTATGTAAGGTAAGGTAATTAGGAAATGGTAATGCTTTGGTACAGGTAGTTTTCAACTTACAATCACAATTGGGGTCAGAATTTCCATTGTTAACCAAGGTGGTCATTAAGTGAAGCACATGGTCATTGAAGAAATTTAGGTTCCCTCGTTGACTTTGCTGATCAGAAGTCCAAATTTTGAACATGTGACCACAGGGACACTGTAACAGTCACAAATGCGATAACTGTTCATTAGTTACTTTTTTTTTCACTTGAGTTTTGAATGGTCACTAAGCGAATGGTTGTAAATTGAGGACTACCTGCACCTAGAAAGCAGTTGACTAGATTGCTGCCCATAGAACTATGGTTAGTTTTTGGGGGAAAGAATCCATGGATCTTGATAGTGATTAATGCAGCGATGGATTACTCTAAATACAGACCATTGTTTTGTGCTGGTGGGTATGAAGGAAGCATTTTGGTTAGAAGACAGACTACTATATAAATAATTTCAGTAAATAAACACTTAAATAAAAATAAATTATTCTGGGAATCCGCAGCGTTCCATATTTCTCTGACGTGCCTGCAAAATATTAGCATTTGCTTTTTCCAGGAAAATTTTGATCTTTTATCAAGACTTGGAACAGTCTCTCAGCCCAATTGTTCTTGCTTTCTATGATCTGTAGTATCATGCTCCAACAGAGCAAATAAAATCTTTTTCAAATCCAGCTGAGGAGACCAATTAAGCCATTTTCGGATTATAAATTGGAATTGTCTCTCTTTGGCCATGCCTTTACAAAAGTCATTGTTGAATATATAGGTACCCTGTGTTTCCTTGAAAATAAGACCAGGTCTTATTTTCTCTTGGGCCCCAAAATATGCACCAGGGCTTATTTTGGGTGGGCGTGTCTTATTTTGTTTCCATGTAAGGGAGGCCCACTTCTTTGCCTTGCCTGCGGCAGAACAGGAAGCTGCGTAGCGCGTCAGTGCTGCCGCCATGAGGTGGAGGGGCGGAGCTGTTCCACACGCCCCTCACCGGCTTATCTCACAGCCAGGCCCCCCCAGCCAGGCCACCCACACCGCAACACCTGTCTTGCCTCATGGCTACAGCATCAGCACACCAGAGATGGGTTGCTAATTCTTTTACTACTGGTTCGGGCTTGCTCCCACATGTGCACAATGCTTCTGTGCATGCGCAGAAGCACCAGGGCGGGTGGGCGGAGCCTCCCACCGCCACTACTGCTGGTTTGGCAATCTGGGCCAAACCGGCAGCAACCCACCTCTGCAGCACACCACCCAGCCTCCTGGTCCATTGCAGCTGCAAGCAGGAGAAATGAGCCAGCGGCCCCGTGGACTCCTGGTGGATATGGCTGCTGGTGCTGCCACTGTGAGGCATGTGCCAGGACATGCAGGGGCCCTGAGGTAAAGTGGTGTAGGACACGGGCAGCTCCACTCCCCCCTGCCTTGCCTCAAGGCGACAGCACCATGAGCAACCAGACAAAACGGATGGGTTGCCACCTGCGCAGGGGTAGGGCTTATTTATTTATTTATTTATTTATTTATTTATTTATTTATTTATTTATTTATTTATTTATTATTTATTTATTTATTTATTTATTTATTTATTTATTTATTTATTATTAGACTTATATACCGCTTCATAGGGCTTTCAGCCCTCTCTAAGCGGGTTACATATTTTTAGCAAATTGAGTCAGCATATCGCCCCCACAATCTGGGTCCTCATTTCACCCACCTCGGAAGGATGGAAGGCTGAGTCAACCTTGAGCCGGTGAGATTTGAACCGCTGAACTGCAGATAACAGTCAGCTGAAGTGGCCTGCAGTACTGCACCCTAACCACTGCGCCACCTCGGCTCCTATGTTTTTACCATGTAAAAACATGGTAGGCTTATTTTCTGAATAGGTCTTATTTTTGGGGGGGGGAAACAGGGTAGTCCTTGATTTACAACCATGACTCAGCCCCAAATCTATATTGCTAAGTGAGCGAGACATTTGTTAACTGAGTTTTGCCTCACTTTATGACTTTCCTTCCTACAGTTGTTAAGTGAATCTCTGCAGCTATTAATAAGACGATTGTTAAGTGTATCTAACTCCCCACTGACTTTGCTTGTCAGAAGCTTACAAAAGATGATTCTGCGACACTGCAATCATCATAAATTTGAGTCAGTGTAACTTCAAACTGTCACTAAATGAACTATTGTAAGTTCGAGGTCTATCTATATTTGGAAAAACTATTGTTAAAAAGATTCTTTTCCTGACTACCACTTCCCCTGTCCCCTCTAAATCCTAGAAAATTAATCCTTACTTTTGTTGATGGAAAGTTTGTCTTTCTAATGGAAGAGGGAAAAAAAATAGAGTGTGTTTTTTCTTGATTGACCACTTTATTTTATTTTGACATAAACACAGCAAAGAACCTGCATAGGTTTTCTCATAATATGCTTGGTATGTGTCTGGTGATATAGGATACTTTGAGCCTCAGGCTGTGTTGTTTTTACATTCCATTAGCCAAATGAATGTTGTGGGAGATTGCACGGACATCTTTTTAAAAATTCAAAATAATGGATCACTTTTAGAAGCGTTCATTCCTTCAAGAGATTTTTGAGAACGGAGTGATGGATTTGCAACACATGGAAGCTTTGTGAAAGGGAATGTTAATCAATTACTTACCCAGATTTTCTGCAGAGCAGTGATTTTCAATCTTGACAGCTTTAATAAAAATGAAGTGCAACTCCCAGAATTCCTCAACCAGCATTCTGACTGGGGAATTCTAGGAACTGAAGTCCGCCTGTGTTAAAGCTACCAAAGTTTTCAATATACAAACATTGGTAGAATAAATTGAAAATGTTGATGATGAAATATACAATGTCCTAAGGATTTGTAACGGATCCTATTTTACCTTTGACTGTTATTAAGTAAATACTTATAGATGATCTTGCTTCAGACTTTTTAGTCTGAATTGAATTGTTTTTCCCGGTCCATTCAGAAATATCTGTCTGAGGTGGCGCAGTGGTTAAATGCAGTACTGCAGGCTACTTCAGCTGACTGCAGTTCTGCAGTTCGGCTGTTCAAATCTCACCGGTTCAGGGTTGACTCAGCCTTCCATCCTTCCGAGGTGGGTAAAATGAGGACCCGGATTGTTGTTGGGGGCAATATGCTGACTCTGTAAACCGCTTAGAGAGGGCTGAAAACCCTATGAAGTGGTATATAAGTCTAACTGCTATTGCTATTGCTATTGCTCCTTAGTCCAGATTCAGAAAATTTTATATTAGAAGTACAACAAGTAGAGATTGTTTTAAAACTAGCAATAGCATTTAAACATATAGACCACTTTATGATGCTTTACAACCCTCTCTAAGAGGTTTACAGAGTCAGAATATTGTCCTCAACAATCTGGATCCTCATTTTACCCACCTCAGAAGGATGGAAGGCTGAGTCAACCTTGAGTCGGTAAGACTCAAACTGCTGGCTGGCAACAGAATTAGCCTGCAATGATGCATTCTAACCACTGTGCCATCATGGCACTTATTTCCCCTCTTATTTCAGATGTACCAGTGTTTTTCAAACTCAGTAATACATAATGTTTGTATTATGTCAACTTTGGCAGCTTGAAGATGTACGGAATTCAACTCCCAGAATTCTCCAGCCAACATGCTTGTTGGGGATTTCTGGGACTTGAAGTCTACGTATCTTCAAACTATCAAGGTTGAGAAATACTGTGCTAATAGAACAGAGGTGTCAAACTCGATTTCATTGAGGGCCACATCAGGGTTGCGTTTGACCTCTGGGGGAAAGGGTGGGCGTGGCCAGGATGGCCGTGGTCAGCTCAGTCACTCGTGTTGGGGACACTTGTGGTGGCCAAGTGCTAAGGCAGGACTTCCCTCAGGCCCTCACTCACTTTCATTATAATCTCCTTCCTTCCTTCTCTTCTTTTTCCTTCTGTCTTCATTCTCCTTTCTTCTTCCTTCCCCTCTTTCATTATTTTTGCTTCCTTGCTCTCTTCCCATCTTCCCTACTTTTTCTTTCCTCTTTCTCTTTCTCCTTCCCTGTTCCTTCTGGCATGCTCGATTGCAAAAGAGGAAACATTTCTCCTTTTGTTTTGTTTCTCTTTTAGTTTGTTTTGCTAGCCCTTTGCCAGGGAAAACAAGGCCTGGGAGGCAGTCATGGGGTTCGATTTTTTAAACTAATGGTTCTATGGGCGTGGCAGGGGGAGGATACTGCAAAATCCCTGTTCCCTCCCCACCCCACTAACCTGCTTTCCAGCTCTGTTCTCCTGGGCAGGGCAACAAAAAGAAGATCAGATGGGAGGCTGGGAGGCGGTGAGGGTGGGGACAGCCTATTTGCCGGTTATCCGAACTACTCAACATTTCCGCTACCAGTTCTCCAGAACCTGTCAGAACTGGCTGAATACCACTTCTGCCGGAAGGGCTGTGTGTGGCCTTCTTGGTAGAGCATCGTGGCCCAATCCTTTCCTGTTTCTAGGGCGGCCCTGTGGACCAGATCTAAGGACGCTGTGGGCTAGATCCGGACCACAGGCATTTAGTTTGACACCCCTGTAATAGAAGATCATTGGTGTGATTCAAGGGTCTCTTCTAATATTTTTAAAGTCACTCAGCCTGGGACTGTCTAGGCATCTTAATTCAACATCATATAGCATATCTTTGTACCTTCCCATGTGTATCTTTCAGCAATGACAGGCAATAGTAATGATGACCATTGCAATAATAATTCAGTGGACCATTTGAAAATGTTCCAAGCAATGTACATGAACTGCTACAGATAATTGACAGGGGAAAAAAAATCTAAAAAGTAATTGAATTTGCTTTAACCCAAATTTTTATGAACTCCTGAACAAATTTTCCTCATGGGGGAGCTTCATCCCTGGAGGCTTTCAAGAAGGGACTGGACTGGCATGTGTCAGAAATGGTGTAGGGTCTCCTGTTTTGGTTGGGTGTGTGTGTCAAACTAGATGACCTCCAAGGTTCCTTCCAACTCTGTTATTCTTTTAATATTTGATGGCACACAATATGGAGTGTTTGTTGAAGCTAGCCTAGCCAAGTATGATTTGAATTCTATGATAGAAAGAAGGACTATGCACATACTTAGGAATCTTTGGCTGATAAAATTAAGAGGGAATGTGAAGTTAGAATAGAATAGAATAGCAGAGTTGGAAGAGACCTTGGAGGTCTTCTAGTCCAACCCCTTGCTTAGGCCAACCCCCTACACCACTTCAGTCAAATGGCTATCCAACATCTTCTTAAAGACTTCCAGTGTTGGGGCATTCACAACTTCTAGAGGCAAGTCGTTCCACTAATTAATTGTTCTAACTGTCAGGAAATTTCTCCTTAGTTTATCTACAGAATTCATCGCTCTCATGGGTTGTGGACTGAAGAAATTTTCAAATAATGTTTAGTGTCCCTGGAACTGTACGTTGTAAATTTAATCAAATGCAATTAAGAAAAAAAACCTTATTTGGACCAAATAAATCCATGGCTCCCATGGACCACTGCTTCACTAGCTTTAAAGACTAGCTTCATCTTAGACAAATAGTGAGCAAACATCTCTCCTACCTAATTTTTGAGCTCTTCTGAAAGTCACTAGGGCTTAGTTCCATACAGAATGTATTTTCAAAGGTCTATATTACCCTTTCAACATTGCTGTTACTGTATGTACCTCCTTCTGTTTATGAAGAGAAAGACCAGATCAGTGGTGGGTTTCAAATTTTTTTAGAACCTCTTCTGTAGGTGTGGCCTGCTTTGTGGGGGTGGCTTGCCGGCCATGTGACTGGATGGGAGTGGCTTTCTGGCCATGTGACTGGGTGGGAGTGGCTTGCCAGCCATGTGACTGGGTGGGAGTGGCTTGCCAGCCATGTGACTGAGTGGGCATGGCCAACTTGTAAAATGTGGTGAAACTCGCTTAACAATGCTCTTGCTTAGCAACCAAAAATGTTGGCTCAGAAACTCTGGCATTTGAAGCACGCAAGTCTTAAAGCTGTCAAGTTACAAGACACTTGCACCCCTAACCCTTTAGAAAAAAAAAACCCAGGGGTGTTCAAACTTGACAGCTTTAAGACTTGTGGACTTCAACTCCCAGAATTCCTCCTCCAGTCATGTTGGCTCAAGAACTCTGGCATTGAAGTGTGCAAGTCTTAAAGCTGTCACGTTACAAGACCCTTGCACCCCTAACCCTTTAGGGGAAAAAAACCCAGGGGTGTTCAAACTTGACAGCTTTAAGACTTGTGGACTTCAACTCCCAGAATTCCTCCTCTCGCTCTTCATTTTGATGATGTGCAGACGGGTGGTGGGAAGGGAGCTGGAACCAGTTCTAAACGGCACTGTAGATTTGTGGAACCTCTTTAATAGAAGAGGTTAGAACTGGCAGGACCCATCCCTGGACCAGATGGAAGGTAACTGTGACTTCACGTGATCTTTCTTCTTTAACTTTCTGTTCTTTCTTTTATCTGTCTCAGCTTGTGAATCGATGCTTGTATTCAGGTAGCACGGACAAAACAGTGAAGTGTTGGTTGGCTGACACTGGAGAGAGGATAAGGACCTACAAGGCTCATAAACACACTGTCAGTGCTTTGAAATACCATGCTGGAATATGTAAGTTCCAACTTATGCCATCATATGTTTGTTTACTTGTGTGTTCTATTTATGTTTTGAAAGCCTCATCGTCCTGTTATTCTTGCCACAACAACAACCATTCACTGAAATAGATTGAGCTGAAAGAAGAGGGCCATACCGCAGCCTCCCCCATGCTAGAGAGCTAGTTTAGAGTAGAGCAGTGTTCTTAACCTTTTCTTTTCCTTCCTCCCGACTCCATGGGAAGGATACTGCAAATTTTCACATTCCCTCCCCACTCCAGGGGAAGGATACTGCAAAATCTCCATTCCCTCCCCACTCCAGGGGAAGGATACTGCAAAATCCCCATTCCCTCCCCACTCCAGGGGAAGGATACTGCAAAATCTCCATTCCCTCCTCACTCCAGGGGAAGGATACTGCAAATTTCCCCATTCCCTCCCCACTCCTGAGGGAAGGATATTGCAAAATCCCCATTCACACCTCACTCTAGGGCCAGCCACAGGTGGTATTTGCCGGTTCTCTTAATTACTCAAAATTTCCGCTACCAGTTCTCCAGAATCTGTCAGAACCTGCTGAATTTCACCCCTGCATGGACACCTTTAAATATCTTCCACGGCCATAGACCATCTCCAAGACTTAACTCAAGATTTAAATCATAGCACTTCTTCAAGCTTTTGTGGACCCCCTGCGATGACATCACAGCCCCCAGGGGTCCACAATCCATAGGTTGAAAACTACTGGTGTTGAGGTTAAGGTGCTGGCTTTACAGGAGATTGTGAATTGTAAACAAATCTGCCTTAGTCATAAAAGTCGGCTAGGTGATTGTGAGCCAATCACCAAGAAACAGGACATTCTAGTCCCATTTTAGGCATGAAGTGCAATTTAGTGGGCCAATCCGTTTCTCTTATCCCAACCCACCTCACAAGGTGGTTGTTGTATAGAAAAAGTGGAGAGGAAGGAATATTATGAATGTTTACTGCTTTTAGCTACTCTAAGTTGGTAAAGGTGAGACCAAAACCAATCTAATTAAAAGCCAATTCGGTATCTTTACATCTTCACCATCTCACCAACGCTGTTTCTGTAGGAAATGTCAGCAGCAAGAACTTCAAAAATGCCTTTCATTGTTAGGAGCCATGGTGGCACAGTGGTTAGAATGGAGTATTGCAGGCAAACTCTGCCCACAGTTGGGAGTTCGATCCTAACCATCTCGAGGTTGACTCAGCCGCCTATCCTTCCAAGGGCAGTAAAATGGGGACCTAGATTATTGTGGGCAAGAGGGTGATATTGTAAACCTCCTACAGAGTGCTATAAAGCTCTATGGAGCGGTATATAAGTCTAAATGCTATGCTGTTGTTATTCTTGTAGGCATCATAACTGAGCCTTGAGAACCTGTCAGAGGTTCTCTTTCAGTTCAGTTCATTTCACTTTATTTGTATGCCACCCTTTCCCCTGGGGGGACTCAGGGCGGCTCACAGTTCAAAAGGGGTGGGGGAAGGACAAACAATTTACAACATAAAGCATTACATCATTTAAGAACTCAACAGTCATACAATTCGAGTAGGGGTTAGAATCTTTAACCCCAGGCCAGCCGGGATAGCCAGATTTTAAGTGCGGCGCGGAAGGTCTGGAGGGTGGTGAGGGTCCGGATCTCCATGGGGAGTTCGTTCCAGAGGGTCGGAGCAGCCACCGAGAAGGCTCTCCTCCGGGTAGTTGCCAGTCTACACTGGCTGGCTGATGGAATTTGGAGGAGGCCTAATCTATGCGATCTTATCGGTCTAGTGGAGGTGATTGGCAGTAGGTGGTCTCTCAAGTACCCAGATCCAATACCATGAAGGGCTTTGTAGGTGACAAGTAGCACCTTGAAGCGCACCCGGAGATCAACAGGCAGCCAGTGCAGCTCGCGGAGGATAGGTGTTACGTGGGTGAATCGAGGTGCACCCACGATCACTCACGCGGCTGCATTCTGGACCAGCTGAAGTCGCCGAATACTCTTCAAGGGCAGCCCCATGTAGAGCACGTTGCAGTACTCCAGCCTAGAGGTCACAAGGGCACGAGTGACTGTTGTGAGGGCCTCCCGGTTCAGGTAGGGACGCAACTGGTGCACCAGGCGAACCTGGGCAAATGCCCCCCTGGTTACAGCTGACAAATGGTGTTCAAAAGTCAGCTGAGGGTCCAGGAGGACTCCCAAGTTGCGAGCCCTATCTGAGGGGCATACAATTTGACCCCCCAGCCTGAGAGATGGAACACTTGGCCAATTCATGGGAGGGAAGCACAACAGCCACTCGGTCTTTTCTGGATTGAGCACAAGCTTGTTAACCCCCATCCAGTCTCTAACAGCCTCAAGACCCTGGTTCATCACGTCCATCGCTTCATTGAGTTGGCACGGGGCGGACAGATACAACTGTGTATCGTCTGCATATTGATGGTATTTTATCCCGTGCCGTCGAATGATCTCACCCAGCGGTTTCATGTTGAAAAGAAGGGGGGACAGGACCGAACCCTGCGGCACCCCATGTGTTAGGGGCCTAGGGGTCGATCTCTGCCCTCCGACTAACACCGACTGCGAACTGTCCGAGAGGTAGGAGGAGAACCACTGTAAAACAGTGCCTCCCACCCCCACCTCCCGCAGTCATCGCAGAAGGATACCATGGTCGATGGTATCAAAAGCCGCCGAGAGGTCAAGGAGCACCAGGATGGAGGCATGGCCTCCATCCCTGGCTCTCCAGAGATCATCGGTCAATGCGACCAAAGCGGTTTCTGTGCTGTAGCCAGGTCTGAAGCCAGACTGGAATGGATCGAGATAACTGGCTTCCTCCAAGGATCGCTGGAGCTGAAAGGCCACCACCTTCTCAACAACCTTCCCCACAAAGGGGAGGTTGGAGACTGGACGATAGTTGTTTAAAATGGCTGGATCCCCCCCCAAGCGGGGGGAAAGACCCCCTCCCGAAGGGAGGCGGTAACAACCGCCTGGATCCAGCCTTGTGTCACCTCTCTGCTGTTTACAACCAGCCAGGAGGGGCACGGGTCCAGCACACATGTGGAGGCGCCAACAGCTCTCATCGCCTTGTCCACGTCCTCAGGGGTAACAGCTTGAAAATCAATCCAGCGATGGCTTACCAGATTATCCCTTAGTGCCTCGGCTGGTTCTGCAGGATTGGAGTCCCGGTCCGCCCGGAGCCGAGCAACCTTGTCCGCGAGAAATTGGACGTAATCCTCAGCCCTGCCCTGCAGCGGATCGCCCGTGTCCCTCCTATTTACTACATCTTATACCAAGCAAACTCAAGGCAGGGCTGTTTTAAGTTTATTTCTTATCCCTTGAAATTCTGAGGGTTGCTGACCTCTGATGTAGGTGATAGCAGGCAAATCTTGAAATACCGGACTGAGCTTTCCTTCCCTTCCTTCTAATACTCTATTGCAGTGTCTCTCAAGCATGGCAACTTGAAGATGTATGGACTTCAGCTCCCAGAAACAATATTGGCTATATACTTCATACTTCATACCTCCTAAGATATTCTGGGAGCTGAAGTCCACACATCTTCAAATTGCCAAGATTGAGAGACACTGCTTCAGTGCCGTGATGGCAAAGCTATGGCGCGCGGGTGGCATGGGGAAACATTTGTCAGGGCACGCGAGGAGTTGCCCTGTCAGCTGGCCAGCCTTCAGGAGGCTTCCCAGAAGGCTCCGGAGGGCAAAAACCGGCCCTTCGAGCAAACGGGAAGTGACTATTTTTCGACCTCCGGAGCCTTCAGGGAAGCCAGAGGTTGAAAATCGGCCCTGCAGACAAACCGGAGGTCACCATTCCCGAACTTCCGGGTTCCCCGTAGGTCCGTTTTTCACCCTCTGGAGGTTTCAGGGCATCGGGGGATGGGAGGATGTTTTTGCCCTCCCCAGGCTCCTAGAAAGCTTCTGGAACCTGGGAAGTCAAAAAAACCTGCGGCAAAAGCAGGGTTTTTTCCCCCCGCACGCATAGAATTATGGGTGTGGCACGCCAGTGCACAACCCCCCTGTGCTCCCCATTGCTTCTGGGACAGGAGCCAAAAAAGGTTCACCATCACTTCTCCAGTGAATTAAGGAGGAGCAAGTCGTATCTTCTTCACATTTTCTATCTTGGCCTTAAAGAGTGCTTCTGTTGTGTTGCACCTCCAAAGTTATCTCCTTGGCTTTCTAGAAGAGAAAACATAATCCAGATCTCCCATTCTTTGTCCAATATCTGCTCCACTACATCACACGTGCTCATGGGCTTGAGAGAGGGACTGGCCCAAAGTCATTATAGAGCTTCTATAATAATTTGTGGGATTAAACCTGGATTTTTCCACCTTGGCCCTACATTTTCACCATATTGAAAGTCCATTCTCTGCTCTCGGCTTTCTTAAAGACCTACCACTGTCTCAATGCTTGGTTAACTATATCCCATCCCTTCCTGGAAAGCAATTCAGAAATGAAAGCAGTTTCTGGTAATCCCGGATAAATTTTCAGAAAAAGGCAGGATGCTGTCAACTCTCTTCCTTTCTTGAACAGCAGACCAAATCTTGTTCATTTAAAAATAAATAAATGCTTCCAGATGGTATAAAATCGTCCCAGCAGTTGGCAAAGCTGGTTTGCTTTCTTGATTTGTCAGTGAGAAGAGGAAACAGGGTTTTCAAATCTTTCATATGTCTTTTTTTTTTGTTTCAAGCAATTTCATATCCTTCCAGGCTGTGTTGACACTAGCAACTCATTTGTATTGTGGATATGTAGCAATGTTATATACAGTCCATTTAACCTGACTGATATTTGGTCTGTCCTGCATTCTCTTTGTGATCAACAGGTGAACATTGAAAATATCGAGAAAATGTATAGTAAACTCTACTGCTGGGATGTCCAACCTTGGCAATTTTAAGACTTGTGGACTTCAGTTCCCAGAATTCTTTAGGCAGCATTTGCAGAATTTACCAAATCTTAAAGGCTGGATACCCCTGTTCTATATTTTCAAATCTATGGCATATTTTAATTGCTCTTTCTATCTATATGGACAGGAGCATAAGGCAGAGTTAGAGCATAAGGCAGAGTTATTTGTAAATAGAGCTTTTAAGTGGGGAGATAGAGATCTTTGTCATGAGTAAATTACATGTAGCTTACCTTTTACCTCTGTCTTCCTATTTTTTTTATACAGAATAGAATGCAGAATGCAAAAGAACAGATTTGGAAGGGAACTTTAAGGTCTTCTAGTCCAACCCTCCTGCCTGAGTAGGCCCTATATCATTTCAGACAAATGACTATCCAATCTCTTCTTTAAAATCTCCAGCTATGGAAAACCCACATCTGGAGGCAAGCCATTCCACTGAGTAATTGTTCTCACTGTTGGGAAATTTCTCCTTAATTCCAGGTTGCATCTCTGTTTGATCAGTTTCCATCCATTGCTTCTTGTCCTAACTTTAGGTGCTTTGGAGAATAGGTTGAACGCCTCTTCTCTGTGGCAGCCCCTCAAATATTGGAAGACTGCTATTGTGACACCCCTAGTCATTCTCTCTAGACTAGCTATACCCAGTTCGTGCCGTTAAAGAGTTTGCACAATGCATTTCAGCCAGGGATTGAAAATTTTTAGCAACCGGTTCTCTGCCTGGTTGCTGGGTGGGTGTGGCCATGGTGGGCATGACCTACTCTGCTTCCTGCACCACAGTGTGTGTGTGTGTGTGTGTTTTCACCCTCCCTAGACTCCAGAGATTTTTGTTGAGCCTCCGGGAGGGCAAAAATGACCTCTCCTGGGTTCTGGGAGGCCTGTTTTTTGCTCTCCCAGAGCCTCTGCGTGGGCCCTGCACTTACCTGTCATCCAAAATGGTTGGGGCCAGTCAGTCCTTGGAACTACCGGTTCAGCGAACCGGATATAAAATTAACATCTGGTTTGCCCGAACCGGCTGAATCCCACCCTTGATTTCAACCATTAAGAAGAGATTCTACAATTGTTTGTCTAAAATTATGAGGGTAGGGATCCCCCAACCCCTGGGCTGTGTCTCAATATCTGGTTGTGGCATATTGGGAAATGGGCCGTGCAAGCAGCAGGGGAGCAGGAGAGCAGGTGACAACTCAATTTGCGCTTGTGCACATTCCTGCTGTTTGTGTGGAATCAACCCTTCTCCGCTGCTTGCTGCCACTGTCAACAAAACCAGAAACATTGAGGACCACTGGTATAGGGTCTCCTGCTTGAGCAGGGAGTTGGACTAGAAGACCTTCAAGGACCCTTCCAAATCTGTTATTCTGTTAATTAACCATTGCAGATCTTCTTGGTGGCTTGGGGATCTCATCATCACACTAACGAGATCAAAATTTGCCATTTGGGGAATACAGAATCCCTGCTACAATCTTCTCCAGGGAAGTGATTTCCAAAACTTTGCTACCCATCTCATTCTTTGTCATTGACCAGTTTTTTTCAAATGCAATTTCTGTGCAGCTCTTCTTGATGCTCCTGGGAGAAACATTTGGCCAGATTTGGTGTTTTCACAACATTCCTAAGTGAGTCAGTCAGAACCAGCATTTTTCAGCATCCTTAGAAAATTTTAAGATGTATGGTACTTCTGCTGGCTGGGAAATTCTGAGAGTTGAGGAAGTCCACGTATCTTGAAATCTCCCTGTTCAGAAAACACTGGTTTAACCCCATAGAATATGGGAACATTTTTTTTAGTGGGGGAATAAAGTCTGCTTGATGGACAATTACCTCCTTTAGGATTTTACCAATCTCTCATTAACCAGATTCAATATGATGTAGAACTAGGGCCAAAAAATGACAAGGATTCAATTCCTATCAAAGTTGCAGTAATCCAAAAGCTTGCAATTTCTTGGATCTACTTCAAAGGACTCAAAAATTAAACTTAGAGTCCCAATCAGGGGTGGGATTCAGCAGATTCGGACCGGTTTGGGTGAACCGGCTACGACGATCAACTGAGAGCGAACTGGTTCGCTCCGACGATCAAGTGGGCCCGCCCGCTCCTGCGCTATACTGACCCATGTTTTCTTTGTTTGAAGCCCAGCTGATCGGCGCAGCAGAGCAGATTGCTGCGCCTCAGCTGTTTTATTCACTGGGGCTGCAGTAGAAGGTGAGTTTTTGAGCTGTTTTCAAATGCACTTTGGGTGCACGTAGCACTTAGTGAACCAGTTGTTACACCAGTTGAATCCCACCACTGGTCCCAATGTTTATGAGAATGCACTGTCTGTACCTTTATTTCATTGATTTAAAGCATTTGTACAACTACCCATTTTATATAATTAACTTTACGTGCTTCCAACAAGATTAAAGCTTTACCTCCACAGGCATATATGCATATATATACGTTTATAGATATTCCTTGACTTACAACTGCAATTGGAACCGGAATTTCTTTTGCTAAACAAGATAGTAGTTAAAGCAGTCCCAGCTGATTTTACAACCTTTTTTTTGCAATGGTTGTTAAGTGAATCACTGCAGTTGTTATGAATTGTGCAGTTGTTAAGCAAAGATGGCTTCCCATATTGACTTTATCTGCTGGAAGCCAGCTGGGAAGGTTACATGACCCCTGGATGCTGTAACCATCATAAATACCCCCTAATTTTGGTCATGGGGATGGTGTGATGGTCTTAAGTAAGAGGACCAGCTGTTAATCTCTTTTTGAAGTTCCCCTGTGACTTCGGATGGATGGTTGTAAGCAGTGGTGTGATTCAAATAATTTAACAACCGGTTCTCTGTCCTAATGACCAGCTGGGTACATGTGGCTCGGTGGTCATGTGACTGTGTGGGCATGGCCAACTCAATGTCTCTCATGTCAATGGGCCTTAGCTGTTACAGTGTAATAAGGGTTAACCGGAGAGGCAGTTTTTGTAAGCTGGGCAATAAAGATGAGGCTATAAACAACACCAGAATGTTTCCTTCCTGCCTTCCTTACAGAATTAGCCCTGTGAAGTGGGAAAAAATAAAAGGAGATTTCTTCCAACAACCGGTTCTCTGAACTGCTTAGAAAGTTAACAATCGGTTCTTCTGAGTAGGTGCGAACTGGCTGAATCCCACCACTGGTTGTAAGTCAAGAACTACCTGCACACTGACAATGAAGTACATCTTAAAAAGAAATCTTTAGCCACTATTTCTTAGTGAAAGAAATAAAGCATGGGCCAAACTTTTGAGTGGCTTCATTACAGCAGTCTACAAATGGCCTTGGAGGCCTTCAGAAAGAATGACTCAGTTACCCCACCCAGATTAGACGATGGAAATAAAGTCAAGGTTTATTGATATCAGAGTTGGAACAGTATGGTGGCTGTAAAATTTCGTTCCCAATCTTGTAAGTTTTTAAGTTGTCTTTTGGCTTTTGGGATGCCTGGCTTTTAAGGGTAACAGCTGGTCTGTTGGATTTGACAAACAAACCTGGAATAATTTTCAGTAGTAGGATATCTTTCAGATGGAATTGGGGTGTGGGGGGAAAAGCTATCACATTACACGCAAAAATGCCCTTTTTGGAAGACATTAGATTGGAAAATGAATTGTTCTGTTGTTTAAAACCACTGCTGTATTTTAGGAGTATAAGACGCACTAAGATTTTGAAGAGGTAAATTAAAAAAAAAGTTTTTGCACTGTGCATACCTCCCAAACCCTCTGCATGTCTCATTTTTGTGAAAAACAGGGCATGCAGAGAGCTTGAGAGGCCTGCAAAGTGCTCCTGGGGGCTGGGGGGAGCAAAACCAAGCAAAAACGAGGCCAGTTTTTGCAAAACCCAGCCAATTTTTTGCCAAAAAAAAAGGGGGCATGCATAGCCTTTAGAGTGCTCCTGAGGGCTAGGGGGCAAAAATGAGCAAAAGAAATGGCCCATTTCTCAATCATTTTTGCCATCCCCAGCTCCCGGGTGCACTTTGCAGGCACGTGTGTGTGTGTGTGTGTGTGTGTGTGTGTGTGTGTGTGTGGTGCTGATAAATAAATAAAGGGAGACTAGTATAGATCTATTTCAAGCTATTTAGCTCTCATCAGCTAGCCATACCCTTACTGGGATTCGAACCTGTGCTTAATCCCAGTAAGGGTATGGCTAGCTGATGAGAGCTAAATAGCTTGAAATAGATCTATACTAGTCTCCCTTTATTTATTTATCAGCACGCACACACAAAAAAACACAAATATAACAAAGGCAACAGTAAAAATATTGGGTTTCTGTCGTGATGGACTCTTGTGACGAGCCGATTGACAGATGATGGAAGCAGTTAGCTTCCTCCCGTAATTGGGGCTTACCAGGGGTTCACTCTCTCTCTCTCTCTCTCTCTCTCACTCTCTCTCTCTCTCTCTCTCTCTCTCTCTCTCTCTCTCTCTCTCTCTCTCTCTCTCTATCTCTATCTCTATCTCTATCTCTCTCTATCTCTCTCTATCTCTCTCTCTATATATATATATATATAAATTTCTCAGGCTGTGAAGAAGAAAGAGGGAGATTTTTATTTTCAGACTAACAAGATTCTGCCACTGTAGTCTTACAATAAAGTAGGATTAGCTCAGCTGGTTGTGTTTCCTGTCAGGCCTACCTGGTAAGGCTGACAATTGGCCTGCCCATATTATTGTCAGGGTTCCAAGTAATAATCCCACAGTAAACAAAACTCCAAGGCAGGTAGATTCCTCAAAAAATAGTTTTATTGGATATATCATATTGGCACAGTTCTGGGGAAAACCGACTCTGAAGGTTCCCATGGTTTTCACCTAATTAAAAGCAATAGTTTTTCACTTTCTCAAAACAATCAGTTACAAGGTCCAATCAAGGTGCCATCCAGTTCCCTGGTAATGTCACTCCTCCTCTCTTAGAGCAGGTGTGAGAATGCCCTTGGTTCCCAGGAGAAAGTATTTTGTTTTGGCCACAAAACCCCAGCTATCTCTATTCCCCCCCCTCCCTATCTCTCAGCTCCAGTGTAGCAACACTGATGCTCCAAAATGGCTTCAATCTGGTCAACTTCAGGGTTGACAATTATTTTGGATGCGGGAGGAGTTATTTGGGCACTTTAATGTTGAGAAATGAAATCTTGAGTAGCACAGGGCATAAATATTTGACAGAGATTTGTTGTTTACTATTAAAAACTTCTTTAATTGTTAATTCCTCATCAATAAATAGCGAAAATTAAACCGCAAGATTCATCTGGTAAAATAGTCCACCCAATATTGCTAATGAGGTTCTATTAATCATTTCAAGAGTAACTTGATGTTCCTAATAGATTGCAATTGATTGATTACAATTGATTGATGTTCCAAATAGATATGTCAGGCAGCCATCTTTTCTTTTGGATCTTTGGCCAGCCACACTTTCTATTATTCTACTAAGCATTTTCTATTGTGGGAAAATGGGAGGGGGATTGTACAGAGTTAGATGATATGTAGCCATAACAAAATTCTTTCTAGAAAGCCAAGATCATCCTTTGTCTGCACCTGACCGGAACTGGATGGGTGGAAGCTGCCAGCATGGCAGTGGATGATTGGACCATGTGATGGGCTTGTGGTTGTGGGGACAAGATCTTGAACTTTCAACTGGGTGGGAAAACCGGGAAGCCTTCAGGTTCAGGTTTTCCCAGATGCGCCAACATGGCTCTCTTAATAAATTGGAACTTTGAGCAATACATTGCCTTGGACTCTGATTTAATTTTGGATGCTATTTGGAACCCTGACAAGATTTTCAGTTAAATTAGGTTCCCTGAATGAATGTTTTGGTGTGTTATTAATGAATTTAAATGCAACACAACAGTTGCCTTGAATTTAAAGTACAGATTTGCTCTTCCCCGATCCATCACTCTATTGATGTAAAGGAAATTCTATAGTTATCTGTGGCAAAAAGTACTGATTCCTGTTTTCTTCTTATTAAATTGTTTCTATATAATGAATTTATTAGACACTTAACACCATCATTATTGGACTTTTCATGTTAGCAATAAAATAAAAAGTGACTTTAAATACTAATTCCAGCACATGGTTAATTAGTTTTGTATACCACATTGAATTACTGTAATTACAATTAATAGCAATTTCCCTGATTATAGTTTCAGTTCATAGTATGGTATTGTATATCAGTATACAGTAACTAACCATAGTTGTCTGAAAAGCAAGCACATTTCCAATACAGGTAGTCTTTGACCTAAAAGCAGTTGCTTAGCAACCATTTAAGTTACGACAGACCATGAAAAAGATACTTTTGACCTGTATTCAAAATGGGAAATCGATCCCCTCCCCATTTGCTTAATGACCACTACAAAAAAGATGGTAAAATCAGGCACATTCATGTGGCTACCTGCTTTACAACTGTCCCATCTTATGACAGGCTCAGTCACAGTTGTAAGTTGGGATAGTACTAAAATTTCCAGGAGTTAAAATATAGTCAGGCATGTATAAGCTTTATAAAGGATGAAAATCAACTAAAATGAACACAGAACTCATCCCCCCCAAAAATGGATTTGGAATTCCTTTCACAGGAATTTCATTGATACCAACAAAGTGTTTCCCTTGTAGCCTATTTCAGAGGGTTACTTCAACAACAACAAAACTCTATATAGTCTCATATATGTTGTTTATAGGGACATATTTTGAATTGAATTGAATTGAATTTATTGCACTTATATGCCACCCTTTTCCCCGAAGGGGATTCAGGGCGGCTCACAATCCAAGTCAGGGAAGGGGATACAGATAAGGGATAAAAAGACGAACAAAACAATACAGAATTTAAAAGCACACAACAATCATACCATTCGAGGAGGGGGGCAAAAGCTCTTTAGCCCCAGGCCTGTCGGAACAGCCAGGTTTTAAGGGCTTTGCGGAAGGCCTGGAGGGTGGTGAGGGTTTGGATCTCCACAGGGAGCTCGTTCCAGAGGGTCGGAGCAGCCACAGAGAAGGCTCTCCTCCGGGTAGTCGCCAGCCCGCATTGGCCGGCGGATGGAATTCGGAGGAGGCCTAATCTGTGGGATCTAATCAGTCTATTGGAGGTAATTGGCAGCAGGCGGTCTCTCAAGTACCCAGGTCCAATTTTGCCCTATTCATAATATAGATTTGAGTTTAGGTAATCCAAAAGACTCAATATTTCATCCATTTTTTCTCTACTTTTGTTTCCACCAGGTCATTTGCATCTTATTATGATTTGTCCCCAATTTTGATATTTGGCAGAGCTATATATTATATTTACAGCATCGTATTTGTTTCCCTTATTTATTTTCCATTTTATTGTAGTAGGCTACAATAGCAGTAGCAATAACAATAGCGCTTAGACTTATACACAGCTTCACGGTGATTTACAGCCCCCTCTAAGTGGTTTACAGAGTCAGCACATTGTCCACAAGAATTTGAGCCTTCATTTTACCAACCCCAGAAGGATGAAAAGCTAAGTCAATCTTCAAGTAGTGAGAATCGAACTCCTGGCAGTCAGCAGAATTAGCCTGCAATACTGTGTTCTCACCACTGCGCCACAACAGCTGTTCCCTTTCCTTTGGGATTATAATGTAATGGGATACAAATATTATAAGAGATGTATAATGTAAGATAATCTGAATAAGCCTCCCATCCTTAAATTTTCTCATCAGTGTTTACGGGAAGCGGTGATGCTTGTGCGCGAGCTTTTAATACGAAGACTGGCATTCTGCAAAGAGTGTTTCGCGGCCATAAATTGGTTATTAACTGCATTCAGGTAAGCTGTCAACATTTCAAATTCTCTGATTTTACTATGGATGAATCTGTTCATGTATTTTAAATATTCTGCATATTCCGAAATATTCAGTCCGAAGTATTAATAAGGCCATTTCATTTAGATACTCATAAAGAGTGCCCTTTCATCAATAATGTTTATTGCAAAAAATATATATCAATAGAAGAGAATATTTGTAGCTTAGGGTTGAACTGTGGAGTTTTTGGTGCCCCCAGAGCTTGGTGTTTTTCTTGCAGGCATTTCATTACCAAACTAGGTAAGTGTTCTGGTCTACAGGCGGCCCGTGGAGCTGGCAGCAGAGTCAGACAATGAGGGGAGGAACATGGGACAATCCTGGAGTCTGGGGAAGCCTTGGCTGAGGGCTCTGTGTCAGAGGCAGAGACGGGGCCAGCGCCATTTGGGAGTTAGGTGCTGCCTCCGGAACCTCCAGAATCGGACATTGGTGAGGCAGAGGAACAGAGGGAGTCTGTTCCCAGTGCGCGCATGCGCAGATCTGCCAGAAGCCAAGAACAGTTAAGACAGAAGGGATGACTTGGAAGTAAGGCTTGGAGGTGATTGGTCTCTCCCATAGGACATAAAGGAGGAGCAAAGGCATGTGAGCCTTTGCAGGAAGCAACTTGGTTCATGCTGGTCGGTTTACATTCTGAAGCTCCTTTTTGACTCTTTGTTCCGTGTGGCCTTGCCAAGCTAATTGCCAAGTAAGCCTTTGGCAGCGTTTCAATGAAGATAAAAGAGGGCGCTTATCAGCCTTATCCCGAAAGACTTTGGCAGCCTACTGTAGGACTCTTTCCAACTGTTTGGGACTCATTACGGGCTGTGAAAGAACATAATTCACAGACTTTGAAGTAAAAAGAGGGTCTTTGGGACTAAGCGTCTGCTTTTTACTGTATTAGGAAGCCTAGGTCAGAACAGTAACATCATCAGTGCGAGAAGGAAGAGAGGTTTGCTCACTGATGGGGGAAATTACCTATACATAAACAGAGAGCAAACCCCTCTCCCAGCAATGATGATGTTACCTAGTTGGGTATCTAAAAGAAAACCATCAAGCTCAGAGAGCACCAAGGACCCTGCAGTATTATTTATAAATTCTTCCCTTGCTTTTACATTTTTACTTTGTTTAATAACTCCTACAGTTTAAAAAAAAATGCTAAGGAAATACAATCACCCATACTTTTATAATGTTAGTTCCTTCTTTTGTATGAGGAATTGGGATGACTTTAGATTTTTTTCCCTTGAGTTATACGTATTGATCGAAACTGGATTGAACCACGTTTCCACATAATCCCCTCTGCTTTGAAAGCAAGAGAGAGCTCTGTCTTTGCTTCCGTCTCGCGTTGTGACTGTCGATGCTAAGCATGGCCCTGTTGTTCCAGATTCACAATGAATTATTGTACACAGCTTCCCACGATGGCACGCTGAGGATCTGGGACATCCGGCAGATTTGTAAGCGGAACAAGCGTCGTTTGAAGGAACGGTCTATCCAGGGTAGGCATTTCCACAAGGGCAGCCTGCCTCGCCTTTTCAACAACAAAGTGGGCTGTGTGCTTCATCAGGAAAATGGCGGACCACGGGAAACAATGGAACTTGAGTGAGAAGTAGAGATGATGAGCAACGTGAGCAGCAAGCCAGGAAAATAACCATAACCAGCGATTGGAGCTCAACCTTACCAAACCTCATTTTGCTTTTGTGCCTGGCTGGCATTGCCAAGCATCTACCTGAGGGTTGGGTTCCACACGAAGAAACAGGCTAGAACCATGATGGCGAACCTATGGCACATGTGCCACAGGTGGCATGTGGAACCATTTGTCAGGGAACTTCCCGTTTGCTCAAAGGGTCATTTTTAGTCCTCCGGAGCCTTCAGGGAAGCCTCCTGAAAGCCCCTGAAGGCTCCAGAGGGCTGAAACCGGCCTACGAGCAAACCGGAAATCCGTTCCCAAACTTCCAGTTTGCTCGTAGGGCTGGTTTTTTGCACTCCGGAGGCTTGGGGAAGCTCCTGAAGCCTCCGGAGGGGCTCCCGGGGGGCAGGGGGGCTGGTTTCACCCTCCCCAGGCTCCAGAGGAGCCTGGGGAGGGCAAAAAAAGCATACCAAAAATGGTGGAGAATGCTGGTTGTGCGCGCATGAGCACTGAGGTTGTGGAATAGCATTATGGATATAGCACACCCCCCACATTCCCCCCCTGCGCTCCCCCCGCTTTTGGCACGCGAGCCAAAAAAGCTTCGCCATCACTGGACTAGAGGATGTCAGACTAGAATATGACAGACAAAAGTGTAACATACTAGCATATGAGCCTCCCTGATAAGATGTAAATTTCTATCTTGATGCCAATGGAAAATGAGCTATAACAATGCTTGCTCACCTTCTTGAATCCAATACATCCCCAGTGCAGAGGTGGGTTCTTACCGGTTCATACCAGTTCGGTCGAGTAGGTAGTAACTCGGCCTGCCACGCCCTTTAACCGGTTCTCTCGGCAGTGCCATAGGCACCGCCATCTTGTTTTTTGCTTCTGTGCATGCGGATTGTAGGACGGTGTCCAGACATTGTTCATATTGTGTGGTCTAGGGCTTAGGGGTGGAATTCCAAACAATCAATGCTATTGGAAGGGACAGAGAAAGAGATTTTTAAGAAACAGGCATGCAGAAGGTATCAAATTGGATGGAAGGGACATCCAAAAACACATAAGATAAGAATAGCTGCTTTGCATGGGAATTGGCATCGGTGCCATTTTTTCAGATTATTGAGCCTAAATTGGAATCCAGCTGAACATGTTTTACAGTTGAGAGAACTATCTTCCCCTCTCACTTCAAAACGACTCTGGTGCATCCTGAATTTGACTACTTAGTAATCAGCATAAATCTATTTTGGATCGACAGGGCATTCTGTCAGCGCTCTATGCCAGTATTTCTCAACCTTGGCAATGTTAGGGGACTGGACTTCAACTCCCAGAATTCCCCAGGCAGCTGAGCGGAACCAGCTGGGGAATTCTGGTAGTTGAAGTCCAGACCTCTTAACGTTGCCAAGGTTGAAAAACACTGCTCTGCACTTCCAACCATTATTCCATTCTGTCCAGTTTTCACCAATAATTTAAAAACATCACAACCTTGTATCATACTTTCCTTAGCATACACTTTTTTCTCCATTACTTCCTCAAGTATGCATATCATTTTTGCAAAAAAAAAAAAATTAAACATATCATTCTCTGCTGAGGATTCCACAGAAGACTGGAGAAAGCTTAAACAATTGTGCAGGACAAACACTTGTGTGATGGGTTCTTAAATTTATATTTTCATTCCCTTGGAATTGCTTTGTACCACTTCAAATGTTAGTCATGAGAAGTGCATAAATGGACTTCAGGTTTGTCAAATGATTGGCCAGACAAAACTACATTTGATAAAGAAATAACTCAGCTCTTTGAACAATTATTGTAAATAATGATCTTTCTCAGAGGAACCTGCCCAACAAAAGCAGTTTTCAAGTTGGCAACTGCCAGGCTAGATTTACAGGCAGTCCTCAACTTATGACCACAAATGAGATCAGAATTTCTATTGCTAAGCAGGGGAATAGTTAAGTGAGTTGCAACCAATTTCACAAGCTTTTTTTTTTTTTAGCAAATCACTGCAGTTGTTAAGTGAATGATGGAGCTATTAAATGAATCTGACTTCCTGCTCCTGCCCCACCTCCTCAGTTTTTGCTTGTCAGAGGTTGGATGAGAAGATCAAAATGGGCATCACGTGACCCAGGAAACTGCAACTGTCAATAAATACATACACTCAAATTCTGTTCATAATCTTTGGTTATACTATGAGAGTCCTGAGGGCTGATCTTATGTTCCTTTTTTTTCCAGCGCTAGTGTAAAAGTCATTTAATGAATGGTTATAAGTTGAGGATCTCCTGCAACCTTCTCTCCCACTGAATTGGCTTGAATACCCAAGATGTTTTTATAGTATTCTGTGGGTTTATACAAAAAAGTACTGTTTTTGATATTTTGATAAACACCAAGAAAGAATCCATTTTCACATGTTGTAAGAAACTCACCAAAACTACAAACTACTTTTTTTTTCTTTAAAAAAAAAGAAGACTAAATTTACAGTTCAGCTTAGAAAGGTTTTCAGCAGGCCATTGTTCCAAGTGCGAAATAAGATCTTGAGATGCTTCTAGAAGCAAATCCACTCGTCTCCTCTGTCAACTGCTTAGTTCAGCTGCACCTATCCGTCAGCAAAGCAAAATAGTTTGAAGCAGTGGTGACATTCAAATTTCCCTCTACTGGTTCTGTGGGCGTGGCTTGGTTGGGGGGGGTGGCCCTGTGGCTGAGTGGGCATGGCCAACTCGATGTCACTCCCTCCCATGCCCACTCAGTCACATGACTCTCCCCACCAAGCCACGTCCACAGAATCTGGTAGCAAAATTTTTTGAATTTGTATTCTACCTATTTTCTGCCCAGGCCCGGCCTAATCTATCAAAGGCCTCCCATTCACCCTTTGCCATGTGACATATCTTTATCTTCCTCCTACGGCTGGCTGCCAGGGAAGGAAAGCCAGGGCTGAGCCGTCACCGCTGGGCTCTCCACCAGCCCGCATCTTACACACACCGCATGTCGCAAAATGCTTGCAGCCTCTTCTTCTTCTTTTTTGGTGCGTCTGGATGCTTGTGCTGAAAAAAAGATGGTGGCTGTACAGGCTTCTTGCAGCGAAAATTACACTGTTGCCTGCTGTGCCACTCTGCTTGGATTTCCTCGGGCAGCCAGAAGGGGCAAGCGAGTGGCTGGAAAGGGTGAGCAGTGAGCAGGCAAGCATGGGCGTGGCCAACCAGGAGTGGTTTTTATCAGTTTGGCGAACTGAGTCAAATCATCCTTATCTGAACCGGTCTGAACCGGTTGAATTTCACCCCTGGTTTGAAGGCATCAGGGTATCAAGGGATATCGAAGCAACAGCCTGTTGCGTCCTACACATTAAGGACTTCCTGTTGATGCTATTCATTAACCCTGCCTTGTAGTTTTCCATTTTCGTTTTTATAGATTCAAGGGGACTTTCAGTTCTGACTCAAGCTCTTTCTTCTGAGGAAGACGTGCTTGTGGTCTGGAGAAGAATTCCTGGCTGGAGAATCCTGGAAATTGAAATTCATGCCTCTTAAAGTTGACAAGGTTTAGAAATATTGATCTAGATTCCATTGATTAGAAGATGTAAAAGGTTGGGGGAAGTTATTGGGAGAAGGGACATTTTAGCTAATTTCCACAGGATTGAGGGCAGAAATGGAAGTCTTTCAGAAGTGAAGTTGACATGGGTTGGATGATACTTTGTTGAGCTAAAAATCCTTGCGGGAATGTGTTCCAGAATTCAAAATGAATTAATGTGGCTCTCTCTTGGTTTTGAGGTAGAGAATGGAAGTTGTGCAACGGCTGTGAAGAACAATTCATTTCCCAGAAAAAGAAAGAGGGAAGAATTTTGGAATACTTCAAATTTCCTGGTTGACTGAATTTTTGTATCTGGGAATGAAACTCATCTTAGCTTTTCTCTCTTCCTGGCATTTGTTTAGATAACCACTGAGCCATAAGTATATAATAGTTACTGTGGATTTTGTTTTAGCTGAAACAAATATTTTTAATCATTTGTGTACTTTGGGGGGTGGGGTCTTCGTTACATACTGTAATCCTATCACTGTCCATGGGGGGGGGGGTGGAGGATAAAAGAAATTGGAAATAAATATTCTTTTAAAGAGAACATGGTGTTGTTTAGTTTGGACTGATTTTGGTCACAGTGAATGCGAAAAAAAGAAGCATCTTTTGGGTCCCAATTACATTATTGAAACTGGGAAAAAATAATAATAATAAATTGCTGCTAATTGATCATCTTGTATCTTGTAGCCAAGAAAGCATCTTAGAAGGACAGGACAAATATATGATGTTGATAGGCCAAAGTTGGGAAAAGAGAAATGACAATTCTTATCATTCTTCAAGAAGAAGAAGAAAGAAGAGGAGGAGGAGGAATATGAAGAAGGAATATAAAGGAAAAGGGGGAGGAGGAGGAGAATCTCAATGACTATCATTGAATAGCTATCCCAATTTGTCTTCCCATTGCTATAATATTAGCATTCCATATAGTTGTGCCTATGCCTAGGGTGTAGACTTTGATATGGAATACTACCTACTAAAATTCTACTACTAAAGTTCAGCAACTTTAGGAGGATCACCTATTTCCAAACTGCATCTTACAGTATTATATACTCGACCTTCTTCAAAACTTGGAAATTAATGAAATTTGCTTGCTAGCTGATGAAAAGAAACTGAGAAATAATACTTTTCAAAACCCCTTTTCACAATAACTGTTCTATTATTCTTCCTTTCTAAGATTGTTTAGATGGTAAGGGGGAACATTTTTGAGATTTCCAGATCTTGCTAAACCACAAATGATCTCAATAAATACCTGAAGATGTCAACGCTTGGATGTCAAGATGGCATCCAAATGTAAATAATTGCCAAATGCTTGTGAAGTTTCAACAATCTTTTTGAAAATTACACAAGAGCTAAAGTGTGGGATGGCTTCAAACAGAAGATTTGAAAGATCTCTTAAGAATTTGGGTAATTTTAAATGAATCTTAACTGGGGAAGTGAAATGCCCACTCCATTGTGCATAATTACCTGATGAAGCCTGTTAAAGTACCAGCCACCTTACTTGAATAGATCACAGTTAGAATAGAATAACAGAATTGGAAGGAACAATGAAGGTCTTCTAGTCCAACCCTCTACTTAGGCAGGAAACCCTACACTATCCCAGACAAATGCATATCCAACATCATCTTTAAAATGTCCAGTGTTGGAACATTTACAATTTCTGGAGGCAAATTGTTTCACTGATTACTGTATTTTTTGGAGTGTAAGACACACTGGAGTATAAGACACACAAAAATTTTGAAGAGGCAAATTAAAAAAAAAAAGTTTTTGCACTCTTCAGACCTCCCAAAAATGGCTCATTTTTCATGAAAACAGGCCCATTTTTTTTTCCAAAAAAAGGCATGCATAGCCTTTAGGAGGCTTGTAGAGTGTTCCTGGGAGCTGTGGGGGGGGGGCAAAATTGAGCAACAAATGGCCTGTTTTTCACTCATTTCTGCCCTCCCCAGCCCCAAGGAGCACTCTGAAAACCTCCTAAGCCTATGCATGGCCATTTTAGTGAAGGGGGCGGGGTTTCAGAAGGCAAAAAAATGCTGTATTCAGTGTATAAGACACACTCAGATTTTCAGCCTCTTTTTTGAGGGAAAAGGGTGTGCCTTATACTCCGAAAAATACGGTAATTGTTCTCACTGTCAAAACATTTCTCCTTAGTTCTAAGTTGCTTCTCTCCTTGATTAGTTTCCACCCATTGCTTCTTGTCCTGCCCTCAGGTGCCTTGGAGAATAGTTTGACTCCCTCTTCTTTGTGGCAACCCCTGAGATATTGGAACACGGCTATCATGTCTCCCCTAGTCCTTCTTTCTCTTAAACTAGACATACCCAGTTCCAGCAACCGTTCTTCAGTTACTGTCTTCTGATTATAATACAGGTAGTTCTTGAGTTAAAACAATTTATTTAGCAATCATTTGAAATTATGACATTGAAAAAATTAACTTGTGTCCAATCCTCACATTGAGCAACTGTCGTAGCAACCCTGGTTCAGAATTTGGGCACTTGGTAACTGGGATATATTTACGATGGTTCGTGAACTTTCCCTTTCAGAAAAGAATATTCCACCCTGACCAAATCACCATGGCCAGTTTGTCCCAGGAAAATTTAACAATTCAATTTAATTATTCAAAATAACACATATAATTTTTTGTCTTTCACATTTCTTTTTGTTCCTCCTTTTGCATCCTTTCTTTAATGATTCTATTCCGCCATTTCTTTGATATCAGTGTAACTCTTGTAATGAGTTGTCCCGCAGGAAGTTGCCTGTGACAAATTGTCATATAGACCCTTCCCAGTGGATGCCTGACAAGCCAAGTGACAGGGTTCCAAATAGCATCCAAAATTAAATCAGAGTCCAAGGCAAAGGATTCCTCAAAGTTCCAATTTAATAAGAGAGCCATGTTGGCACATCTGGGAAAGCATGAATCTGAAAGCTTCCAGGTTTCCCCACCCAGTTGAAAGTTCAAGATCTTGCCCCCACACCCACAAGTCCATCACATGGTCCAATTTTCCACTGCCACGCTAGCAGCTTCCACCCATCCAGTTCCGGCCAGGTGCAGAGACAAAGGATGACCTTGGCTTCCTAGAAATAATTTTGTTATGGCTACATGTCACTCAACTCTTTATAATCCCCCTTCCCATTTTAACACTATAGAAAATCATAATAGAATAATAGAAAGTGTAGCAGGCCTAAAGTTCAGAAAGGTAAATATGGATTTCAGGCGTGGACGCCAAGTCAACAGAGAAAACCAGATTTGCTTAATGAAGATGTGATTCACTTGACAAACATGGCAAAAATAGTTGTAAAATTGGTCACTTAATAAGTAATTTTCCTTAACTACAGAAATTCTTGTTCCAATTGTGGATGTAACTCTGGAGGGCTACCCGTATTCTCAAAGTCTTCTAATCCTGAAGATATATGCACAAAGGTTAAAATGGTAAATTTCCATCACAGTAGATCTCATCTGTTCTCTTCCCTTCTGAGCCTAGTTTTGACTTAAAAGAATTTCAATTCAGCCCGAAGCTCTGCGCTTTGACAAATTAAAGTGAAGATGAAGATTGGCAAAACAAAAAGTGACATCGTTTGGGTAATTTCTTTTGCCACAATGAAAAGGAGAGCTGAGGTGGCTTCCACACAATTCTTATGCCTGCTTTGACTGAGGTGGATGGATGATTTTTTCATGTGTTTTTTTTCTGTTTCTGAGCCGAGTGCATGATTAATGTTTCTGCCAATGCCTTTTTCTTTGCTAATTCCAAACACCTGAGCAGAATTTTTCCTTGGAGGGGCAGATTTTGATGGCGTCAACTTTCAAAGAAGAAATGCAAAGCTTTTCTGAGGTAATTAACATTCATCAAACTCAAACTCAGAACTCACCAAAATGATAGGTAAAGGTAAAGGTTCCCCTTGCAAATATGTGCTAGTTGTTCTCGACTCTAGGGGGCGGTGCTCATCTCCATTTCAAAGCCGAAGAGCCAGCGCTGTCCGAAGGCGTCTCCGTGGTCATGTGACTGGCATGACTATACGCCGAAGGCGCACAGAACGCTGTTTCCTTCCCACTAAAAGTGGTCCCTATTTTTCTACTTGCATTTTTATGTGCTTTCAAACTGCTAGGTTGGCAGAAGCTGGGACAAGTAACGGGAGCTCACCCCATTATGCGGCGCTAGGGATTCAAACCACCAAATTGCTGACCTTTCTAAGCAAGAAGCTCAATGTCTTAGCCACTGAACCACTGCGTCCCGTCCCCCAAATGATAGTATGAAAAAAAAAAACTACTGCAACATTGTAGCAAAATCCTAAACTGGGAGAAAGGAAGTGAGTTTCCAATTATTTAAAATTACTATGAGAAGGTGAAGGTGACAGCACCTTCTAACCCATACCATTGTCTTCAAATGTGAATCTATACAGACATCAATATATCACTTTGTAAATATGTGATGGATTGTATCTGGGCCTTGCTAATATAATGGTTACCACCTCTGTTAATCAGTGTGAGAATTTCTCCTCATAGAAAATTGGAAGTCATTGAGCTCATCAGATCAACGTAATCACTCCTGATTTTTATTTTTATTTATTTATTATTCCATCATCATCATCATCATCATCATCATCATCATCATCATCATCATCATATACTTTATTCATTAAACATGAAACTCGTGTCAACTGAACATTCAAAAATGCATCACAAATACCATTGACTGGTGCTAATGGTTGATACAATTTGCTGCCAGCATCCTAGGTATCAACCAAGTACCTTCTTAAAATATACGATGTTCCGAGTAGCACAGTTTTTTACAGTTCCGCTGGTGTTATTGCGGGAAGCTGCAATTTGTTAATGTATCTTATAAAATTCTTAGACACGGTACCAAGTGCCTCGATGACAATGGATGTCACTGTTACATGCTTCATCCATAGCCATGTACTTTCGATGGCCAGGTCGCAATATTTCATTATTTTTTGTATTTCTTCTACTCTGGCGTCTCCTGGTACCGCAATGTCAATTAATTGTATGTTTCGGCTCTCTACAACAGTGATATCTGGCGTGTTGTGTTCCAAATGACGATCTGTCTGTATTCAAAAGTCCCACAAGATCTTCAGCTTCTCATTTTTGGTAACTTTTTCAACTTTTTCAGATGATGATGGTGATGATGATGATATCTAGGTGATGAACAGCCCTAATATTCCTTCATCCTCCTATTTTCCTCAGAACAATCCTGTGAAATGGGTTAGGGTGCGAGAGGGAGTGGCCTCAAATCACTTTCATGCCTAAGGCAGGACTAGAACTCACAGCCTCCTCCTTTCCAACTTGGTACTATTAAACCAAATTGGCTCTATGGAGATGACTAAGGAGATCTGGGAATTGAAGTCCACACCTCAGGATGTTGCTGAAATGGAGAAACATGGGAGAGACTGAAGTTGAAAAATGAAGAATTTGCCAGCTTGTCAATAGACACTCTTAAAAGCAAAACAAAATTGGATCACCAACAATAATTTTGATATGAATATTAGGGGTGCATACCTGACCTCAAGCATTTCCCAGCCCCTAAGATTAACCGTCAATTGCATGCTCATTGGAAGATGGGGCTTCTGGATTCATTGTGCATTGTCTTTCCCTCCTAAGGCCAAGCAACTGAGAAATACAGAGTGTTTATAGATGCAAGTTAATAGCTGCCTGGCTCTCTAGTAAAAACCCCTAAAATTAGGCGGGCACACAATAAATGTCTCCCCCTAGATCTACCCTTGTTCAGTCACACATTTTAGACATCCATTTGTTGCTGACTCTTCTGACTTTTGGCAGTACAATTTTGGCAGATCGATTTTATATAAGGCTGAATTCATTTGCACCTCTTCTGGATCTTGCAGTCCCAAGTCCATAAAAATCTAGAGATCTGCCTGCAGGAATCTCTTCCAGAATGACTTACAGCTTCATTCTCACGGGTCTGGTTAAGCTGTTCCCTCTTTCCCGCCATATCTCAGTGTTTGTTTCTCCCTGGCATGAATTCCTATGACTGCTGGCCCCACACTGTTAAAATAAAAAAGCTACTGTAAGCTGCCAGCTGCAAGGCAGAACAATGACACTAATTAGGGATCAACTCTAGCCCTCCATTGTGGTGACGTTTGGTGTTCCAGATGTTGGTTTGTACTTGTAAACAGGAAGCACAGAACCAAATTGGTACTAGCTTTGCTGATGATAGCGCTTGAAAAAAGCAAAAAAAACCCGCTGCCACCCATCAATTTCTAGGCATGTAATCGGTTAGCTTCAAAAAATATTTTGACTGGAAAGCAGGGAACAAACTTGACTGCTGCTTTGGTGCATGTGGACAACTAATGCTCCAGTCATTTCTTTTCCAGACTAAACAATTCTAAGGATGGTCCATTCAATAATGCAGGGAAGAAACCTCAGTTAGGAAATATGATGCTTTGGAAGATCTGAAAATGTGGAGAAGCTTTGTCTGCCCTCTAATGGTTGCATTGCTTTATTAGTTTTCATTTGAGCAAGACTCAAAGAATCCGGTTTTTCATTTTTCCCCCCTCTACAGAAGTGTGATTCATCTCACACTCAAAAGTGGTTCTTCAACATGCAAGAGAAGTAAGCTGGCATATTAAGAGTCACACTTGTAAAGTTTCAGTTGAGAAGGCCTATATCCACTGAACACTGTAGAACAGAAGCAAGATAATCTAAATTCACTGCACTTATGCTTTCTTCCAACGAAGTGATTTATTAAATGCGAAGAGGTAGGCTGGAAAACCCCGAAATGACATTGTTATCGATCCTAGTTTTATTTATTTTTTTCACAGGCAATGGTGCATCTTGTATTTTTATAACTGCAGTCACAAAATAGATCTCTTATCAAGCAAATTTCCAAAGTGGCCCCCTAACCAGATTGCATGCACACCAGTATGGGAGAAACAAACATCTATTCATAATAAAGTATGTGTTCGTAAATGTGAGGAGTGGTCATAAGTCAGCTTTTCCAGTGCTGTAACTGTTACAGCAGAATTCCCACGGCCACATCATCAAAATTTGGGAACTTGGCAACTGGTATATATTTGGGATGGCTGCAGAGACCCATGTTCATATGATTGTCATTTGCAACCATTCCAACCAGCTTCAGGCAAGCAAAGTCAATCAGGGGAGCTGGATTCACTTAATGATAGCATGATTCATTTAATAACCAATCTGCTTAACACCCGTGATGAAATGCTCATAAAATTGAGTCTGATTCACTTAACAACTGCCTTACTTACAGGGAAATTCTGGTCCAATTCTGATGGTGCTCACATGCATGTGAATTGCAAGTTTGCATTAATAATGGTGTGTTTTGTCTTTTGCCCTCCTGTAGATGCTTAAAATAATAAAGGAAGCTGGAAAAGAGAATTAGTTTTGTCTAACGATTAAAGCATTGGGCTAAAAACTGAGGAAACCACCAGTTCTAGTCCCACCATAGACATCAAAGCCAGCCAGTTCCTCTCAGCCTCCACAGGGTGTTTGTTGCCTTGGGGAAAAGAGGAGCAGGAAATATGTTTGCTGCCTTATTTATAAAAAAACATGGGACAAAACAAATAAACAAATAAATATCACTTTCTTTAAAGATCGCAGACATTAGTAAACCTAGGGTTTCAAAGTTGAGGCAAATCACCAGTTGGTGTCAGGTTCTAGTGAAAAGGGAAGGCCATATAAATATGACTTTTTCCAGGAGAGTTTTCATCAACTGGACTTTCTGGTTTTTATTTCTTTTTCTTTTACAAACATTTCGCTTCTCATCCAAGAAGATGCTTCAGCTCTGACTGGGTGGGGGGGGAATGGAATCCAGTCAGACCTAAAGATGGATGAGATATGAAACGCCTTCAAAAGATAAAGAAATACAAACAAGAAGGTCCAGGTGCCTCTTGAAAAAACACCTTTGGGACAACCAGGACCTGGATGACTGAGAATTGCTACAAAGAAATTTCAGAGACATTTTCTTTCTCTCAGACACATACCGTATTTTTTAGAGTATAAGACGTACTTTTTCCCCTCAAAAAAGAGGCTGAAAATCTGGGTGTGTCTTATAGACTGAATACAGCATTTTTGCCTCCCGAAACCCCGCTCCCTTCACCAAAATGGCCGTGCATAGCATTTAGGAGGCTTCCAGAGTGCTCCTGGGGGCTGGGGAGGGCAGAAATGAGAGAAAAACAGGCTGGTTTTTTTGCTCAATCTTGCCCCCTGGAGCACTCCATAAGCCGCCTAAATGCATGCCCCTTTTTTTGGACAGAAAATGCTTGTTTTCACGAAAAATGAGCCATTTTTTTGCCCAGTGGGGGGCACCCCTCCAGAAGCACTCTACAAGCCTCCTAAAGGCTATTCATGCCTTTGAGAAAAAAAAACGGGCCTGTTTTTGCAAGAAACGGGCTGTTTTGGGGAGGTCTGCAGAGTGTAAAAACTTTTTTAAAAAAATTTGCCTCTTCAAAATGTTGGTGTGCCTTATACTCTGAAAAATACACACTCTTTCCCACCCTCCTCTCACAAACACACTCATTCTTTTCAGCATTTTCAAGACTGTCTTTGTTCCTGCTAGTATTTTTCAGCTTTTCAAAAACACTGTAGCCGTGATAAATGTGTTTTTTATTGGTTAATAGTGTTTTAGCAAGACTGTTTAGAAAAGGAAAGTATTTCAGTTCCACACACAATAGATTTACAATAGTATTAAAAAAGGAAGGAAAGAAAAACTCCATTAAAAACTGCTCTACGCACAAATCCTTATTTCTAATGAGAAAATATCAGGACTAATCTTCATGGGATCCTACTCAAGGGCTGCCCTACTGAGATCATTGGCTGTTTTTTAAAAAAATTATATTGCTGTGAAGGGGTGCAAAATGGATTTTATTCAAGCTATGATTTAAATAAATCAATTTTACATCAACATATATATATATGCTGAAGTGTTCTACAAAAATATTTCTGTAAATATTTCTGTTCTACAACTGACAATACTGTCCAGGAGTGGCTTCAGATTGTGGTTAAAGGGACTTATTTTGCATGCCAACATTTCAAAACTATGCAGCTACTTAAGGCATCTGGCAAAATATAAGAAAGCGACCTAACCTTAAGCTCTGGATCGGGACTAAATTAGTTCCAGTTAAGTGAGCTGAATTCTTGAGTACCACGAGACTTAAAAGCAACTAACTCTGCCTGATCTAGCCCAAAAGACCCTGAAGTGCGTAAGTGAGATGCAGCCTTCCAAAGTTTTGCCTCTACTTGGAAGGGATCTGCAGGTGTCTTATATAGGACAGGTACTCATTAATGACAATTTCCTCCTCTTCCAAAGTTAAGTCCAAGTAATCTTCTTCATGTTCCGGAATATCTTCTAAGATTTCACTGACAGCATCCACCTCCATGTCTTCGTCTGTTGAAGCCCCAGATGTGCCTACAAATACACGAGAAACGAAAAGTTCACAGAGAGCAAAATTTCACTTCTTGGGCTCTTTTAATCCAGCCTCTCTACAGAGAGCATCTTCCAGGAATAGATGGGAGTTGGTCAATGACAGACTGCACCATAATTTCTTACCTCATCTGTGAAATACCCTGTTTCCCTGAAAACAAGACTTCCCCGGATAAGAAGCCCACTTGGGCTTTTGAGCGCATGCGCTGAAATAAACCCTCTCCCGAAAATCAGCCCTCCCCAAAAATATTGCAACACAACAGCAGCCATGAGGTGACCGCGCTCACTGCCTCCACCTCAAAAATAATAAAACCTCCCCCAAAATAAGGCCAAGCGCTTATTTCAGAGGTCAAAAGAAAATAAGACCCTGCCTTTTTTAAGGGAAACATTTTAATGTATTTAAACAAACTAGAAAGCATTTGCTCAAGGTTTAAGACTGTTCCTGCTTTTGATGAAGACCAGTGGGAAATGGAAAGACAGGTAGTCCTCGACAGTTACCACAGTTACTTAACTGCCTCGCTTAGCAACACGAATTTTAAGCTCAATTGTGGTCATAGGCTGAGAACTGCCTGTACAGTTAATCCTCAAGTTGTAAGTGTAATTGAGCCCTGCAATAATGGTTGCTGTCATGACGGTTATAAAAATGGCCACCAGGTGACTGGATCCAATTTTACAACCTTTTATGTGAACAGTCGTTAAACGAATGTGGGAGTTAAAAGTTAATCCATTGTTGGGTTGGGCTGAGAGTTACTGGCCCGAAGTCACCTGTCTCAGGTGACAGTACGATCCAGTTTCTATCTGATGCCTTAACCACTAGACCTGTGATGGCGAACTGATGGCACGCTCGGCAGTGCCTGTTCCTCTTCTGGGTTACTGCATGTACATGTGATGATCAGCTGACCTTTGTTCATTCAGCTGTGCTGGAAACTGAAAAGCTGGTCTTCCGTTTTCCAACATGCACATGTGCACTGACCAGCTTAGCGATGCATGTGCATGCGCATCAGTAACTGGAAGACTTACCGGCCAGCGCACATGCGCCCACCAGAAACTGGAAGTACATTTTATGGCATGCACATGCCCCAAGTAATTCTTCGTCATCACGCCCCAGACGAGCACACGCACATGCATGAAGTGCTCCCTTTTTGGCACTCGGTGCCGAAAAGGTTCGCCATCACTGCACTAGACCAAACTGCATGTAGAAGTCCAAGTCAGCAACGTGTGACCTCTCTGAAGCACACAGAAACTCCACAGTTTTCCCATCAACTCCATCCTCTTCATATGCTGCGTCACATTAAGAACCTTGTCATCTCTCCCAATTCCCTGCCTCCAACTCAGTCCCGTGGTCTGCTTGTCATCTCTGAACTGGGCCCTTTTACCTGCAGAATCGGTAGGGGAGTCTTTGGATGAGCTGGATTCATTGGAAGTGCTGGTGGTGCTGTCTGAAGAGGTCTGCAAATCAGCAGGGAGGGATCCCCCATAATGAAGGAGTGTCTGTACAGCCACTTGAATGTTGCCTCGGAATATTTTCAGAGCTTGCTCCGCAACTCCAGGATTAAAGCCCATGTATACCAGCTAGGTGAAAACATACATTAAGCCACATTTTAATCTCCTCCTGAGAAATTCAGAGCTGATATCTCAGAAGAGACCTATTCCCTAGTATGAGGTGAAAGCTTCATCTTTCATGAACTCTCAAGAGAGCGATGGAAATTTTAAAGCTGAAAATGAATGCACTAGATTCCAACATTCTAGTACCTTCCTCAAGCACCCCTCAACAGGCAGAATCCCAGATTCTCAGCAATGCCTGCTCTGACTGGGGAATTCTGGGGATTGAAGTAAATGCAGTGCAATTATGCCCAGGTTAGGAAATCCAACTCTGAGGCCAATAGCAATAGGACTTATACTGCTTTGTGGTGCTTTACAGCCCTAAGTGGTTTACAGTCTCAGCATCTTCCCCTCCCCAAACAATCGGGGTCCTCATTTTACCCACCTCGGAAGGATGGAAGGAGCCCCATCAGGCTCGAACTCCTGGCAGTGAGCAGTTATCCTGCTGCGTTCTAACCACTGCACCACCTGATTCTTGCACTATAACTGGAGACAATCTGAGAATCCATAGGTAGTCCTTACTTATGGATTGCCTTGTTTAGTGACTGTTTGAAGTTACAGTGGTGTAAAAAAGAAATCTCAGCTTTGCGACCAATCTTTGCATTTATGTCCATCACAGTGTCCCATGTTCATGCAATCTCTGTTTGCAGGCTTCTCAAACAATTCGCAACAAGCTTCCATGGAGAACTTGGAAACAAATTCGTAAGTCACAATATGTGATGTTTTCACTTAACGACCACAATGAGTTGCTTAGTGTCCAACTAGGAAATTATAAGCCCATCATTGTCATTGATTTACCTACTTAATGCCTGAAGTGCTTAATTAGTACCTGTCCTAATTGGGCTGCTAAGTGAGGATTAGATACACACACACACACACACACAGAGGTATATATGTAAATAGGCTTCAAAATTACAATGAGTATCACTGAATGTCAAGAATTGTTCATAAGTTTACATTAGCTTCTAAAATATAGACCTTCCCTCCTTCCTTTCTTTCACTGGTATCTGACTAAGTTTCGGAGAAGATTAAAATAGCCCCCCTGCCCCCCTTGGCTCACATTATTTTAGCATTTTTTAACATTAAAGAATGTCAGCCAAACCAGGTAAAGAAAAACTGGGTTTCGCCAAACAAGAAATTCTGACTAAAACTAAGACTCTCTAAAGCATTTCTCACAATAGGAGTTCTTCCTTGGATACACCGGGATCTTTTTTGAGTCGCAAATGCTCCCATGCACCCTTACCAAGATGCTCTGCAGATGGGATGAGTAACTTGCAACAAGTTGGAAACTGCAAATGGACAAGACCTCAAGAGAAGAGAAAAGAGGAAATGCACACGAGACACGGGCCGCATTCCCAACTGACCTGTTCAATACTTTGCTGGGGAACCTGAAAGTCATCCCCTGGAGTAGAAGCATCATCATTTGGTAACAGCAATTGGGGATTATCAAGTATAATCTAGAGCACAAAATGAATAATGTAAGGAACTAAACCAAGGAGGGATATCCCAAGATAGTACCAATAGTCTTCACTTTATAGGTAGTCCTCAACTTATGAGAACTGGGCCAGGGCATCCATTGCAAAGCATTGGAGTCGTGCCCGGTCTTTATAACATTTTTGCCATGGTTGTTAAACAAATGCTGCTTCCCCCATTTGCTTATTGGAACCCCACCCTGGAAAAGTCACAAATGACATCTGGGACACTGCAAACATTGGGAATACATGCTGGCTGCCAAGCAACCAAATTTTTATCATGTCATTGTGGGGATGCTGTAAGTACAAGGATTGGTTTTAAGTCACCTTTTTGAGTGCTGGCATAACTTTAAGGTAAAGGTTTCCCTCATACATGTGTGCTAGTGGTTCCTGAATCTAAGGGGCGGTGCTCATCTCTGTTTCAAAGCCGAAGAACCAGTGGTGTCCGAGGACGTCTCCGTGGTCATGTGGCCGGCATGACTAAATGCCAAAGGTGCACAGAACGCTCTTACTTTCCCACCAAAGGTGGTCCCTATTTTCCTACTTGCATGTTTACATGCTTTTGAACTGCTAGGTTGGCAGAAGCTGGGACAAGTAATGGGAGCTCACTGTTATGTGGTGCTAGGGATTCGAACTGCCATCCATTCTGATTGACAAGCTCAGTGTCTTAGCCACCCCCTCATAACTTTAAATGTGATTAATTAATGGTCGTAAAGTTGAGTGGGGCTTGTCTAAAGCAAGCAATGTTTTGACTTGATGAGAACAGAGGAAAACACTAGGAATAAGAGTTACCTTCACTGCTTCTTCAATGTTCCCTTTTGACTTGTGAAGTGCCTCTCTGGCTGCTCGCTCTGAATAGCCCATACTTTTCAAGGAATTTATGCCTTCTAATTGCTTTCTCCTTTTTGCCTTCTCCTCTCTCCGTATGAGAGCTTTCTCCTACACAAGAACAACAGTAAGGCATCTTTTCACTATCCAGCAAAACTGAAGGTTTCCACTCCACTTCTTATCTATAGATCATTCCTCAACTTTGAATGCACTCCTTCCTTCTTTTTTTTGACGAGGTGCCAGGTCACAAAGCCATAATCTTAAAATCACTGCCAATTTCTAGCAACCACACAGATAAATTATTTTTCTTCCTCCGCTTATCCCTAGCCAGGACTTTGAACAGTGTGCTCATAGCGCTGTTCTAGCTAAACACTGATATTCATGCTTCACTGTGCAATTGTGAAATTGTCTAAGAGCTTTTTCTCTAGGAATCTGGAGCCCTGTTCTCTCAAAACAACCCTTCCATTCTAGCAGTCATGTTGGAATATTTAATAGAATTATAATATTATAAAGTTTTGTTTGAGCATTTGTGCTTTCATAAAGACCGAGAAACCGTGCCTCATTTTGTTTTCTTTTAAGTTTGGCTGGCTTCCTTACTCCTCACTGTTCCCAGGCCTTGAAAGAAGTTTATCCAGGGAAGTGAGATAACTGATAGAAGAAAATATTTTGTAGTTCAGGGATGCATTGTGGTGTCCTTGGTGTTCTCCGGCTTGGTTGTTTTCTTGCGGATGTCTAGAGGAAAACAACCAAGCTCAGATAGCGCCATATGTCTGGCACAACCAAGATCAGAGAGCGCCATATGTCTGGCGGAAGAAAAGCAACCAAGATCAAGGGGCACCAAGGACCTGAAGGGAGATAAAGTGAACATTCCAAAGACAGTTTATGCTTAGATAAATTCATTCTCAGAAAAACCAAGAGGCCTTGGTAAGGAAGGGAGGAAGAAGTTCCTTACACAGAATGATACTGAGATGGGAAATGGGAGACTGGGTAAGGGAGTGTATCTGATCGGAATGTACATTATCTGTGCTGGATAGAGGGGGCCAGATGGCCACTCACCTAACAACTTTCTGTTGTTGCTCTTAGGTGAAGAATAAAGAATTTAATTTCAGGCAATTCTCCCCCTCCCCTCCCCCTTAACACCAGCTCAGAACTGAACTTGGTAAGGAATAAATATCAAGAGTTAGAAACCATTCATTTGGTGAGAAAATAGTGGGATTTATTGGTATTTCAGTGCAAACCAAGGAGAAATTGGCCATTTCAAATTTGTAAGAGAAGCAGAGTTCTGATGTAAGGCAATGCACTTGTGTGAAATAGAAGTACAAGCCCAGGTTTTCTCAACCTCAGCAGCTTTAAAAGAGGTGTGGACTTCAATTCCCAGAATTCCCCAGCCAGCTGGCTGGGGCTGGGTAATCCTTGATGGCTGGGTAATTCTGGGAGTTGAAGTCTTAAAGCACCTTAAAGCTGCTGAGAGTGAGAAACACTGCACCAAATGCTTGAGATGCGAATTTTTACTGCCATTGCACTACTCCCTGCATCCCGCCCTGCTATGAAATTGCATAGCACTCTTCCTGCCCCTAAAATACCCCCTTGGCTCATTACCTCCCTCCTGTTGGAAATATGATTGGCAGCATGCTCCAAATGGCCATCACAAGCTCGGAGACCGAGGCGAGCCTCTTGAGCAGAGAAACCCAGAAGTAACAAGCTATTGATCTTTTCTGGGTCAATGACCAGCTCTTGGAATAAGCTATGTGCCTGCAAAAAAAAAAGAGAGAAAAAGAGAGAGGGAGAAACAAACAAACAAACTAGAGTGAATTACAGAAGAAATTGGTTGCTGTTTAGAGGCGCAGTCGTGAAAACATCATGCATTATTGTATTAATCTACTATAAATGCCACTTTATTCAAGGAGGCTTAATCCAAGAAATTACATGTTTAGATCTGCAATTTTATGGAAGAATTTTAAACCTTGATAGGAACACAATCACTCACTCTTTGAAGACATTCGGCAGCTTCTTTCTCTCGGCCATTGTGATAATGGCTTATGCCTTCAAGCAGGTAGAGCCTCAAAAATAAAGCTTTCTCCCTCCCAGAGCTGCCCTGAAGGAAAGGAAAAATTTACAAACGGGTCAACACGCAAGGAAGGTTTCACAAATCACAGAATAACAATCCAAATATACATAATAAAAACCACTGGTATTTGAGTGGGATTAAGAAAAAGAATTAGAGGATTGAGTCCTAAATAACAGGACCTATACAAGGATCATCTACCAAGCAGTTTGTTCCTGATCTGGTGGAACTTTGCAGAATTAAATGAAATGATTTTAACAGGCACGCCCTCAAATGCTTCTGATATTTTGGCTTTAAACATTCAGACTTTTAAACTTTTAATTCCTTGAAGGTTTTGGTGTAAATACTGTGTTTCCCTGAAAATAAGACAGGTTCTTATTTTCTTTTGACCCCAGAAATAAGCGCTTGGCCTTATTTTCAGGGAGGTCTTATTATTTTTGAAGTGCAGAAGGCCCCTTCACCTCAGTCCGTGGCCCACGGATCAACTGATCCAGAGAGGGCCAGAGGTTCTGTCTCTGTTTCTGGCACACTCTTGCCAGCCCGAGCATCTTTGGGCCTGCCACTCTTTTTGCGGCCGCCACTAAGAGAAGGGCCGCTGTAACTAGGTTTTGTGGGAGCGGCCTCCGCAAGGCTGTTCCGCCTGGATGGCAGGTGCATGTGGGGTGCGTAGGGGATGTCATTCCCCCCCCTCCCCCGGAAATGGCATGGACCTGCTGTGCATGCATTTTAAATATTTTAGGGGAGGGCTTATTTGGGGGAGAGGGCTTATTTTAGCGCATGTGCTCAAAAGCCTGATTGAAAAAAGCCTCCTTATTATCCGGGGAAGTCTTATTTTGGGGGGAAACAGGATACTCTTTCCAGCATATCTTGCTTAATGTTCAATGTAAATGAGGACGAGTTTCATTTATTAGTAAGTTTACGTATTACGTTGCCTATCTCACTATCCAGTGACTCTGGACCAGCTTGTAATGTGAAAAAAAACCAACAACCCATAAATATAAAAAACACTGAAGTTCTTTTTCATGTACTTAATATTCATTCAACGTCTCTGAGGATGGGGGCTTGTACATAACATATGTAACCAACCTACTTTTATGGTGACCAGCCTTTCGTGGTTCTCTCCGTAACACTTCCTGAAGCAGTCGTGCGCTGACAAGAGCTTTTTCTCGGCATCGTCAAGACATTCCAGCTGGCCCAGGTGGAAATAGCACCAGACAATGTCCAGCTGCAGCACGGCGTAATTATCCACGGTGGTGAGGAGCTCTGAGCAACTTTCACTGAAAAGCAGAACATATGGGACACAGGTGCTGCGGAGCTGCTGAAAAGCAGGTGGAATTTAGAGGTGCTATGGATGTGCAATACAGGGAGTCCTTGGCTTACAACAGTTCGTTCTAGCGACCGTTCGAAATTACAAGGGCACTAAAAACGTGCCTGGCTGTCAGCATGTTTATGGTGACTGCAGCGCCACAGGGCCACGTGATCGCCATTTGTGAAACTTCTGAAAGCTTCTGATGAGCCAAGTCAAAGGGGAAGCCGGATTTGCTTAATGGCTGCGTGATTCCCTTAACGACTGCCATGATTTGCTTTACAACTGCGGTAGAGAATGTAGGGACGGGTGCGACTTGATTTTAACCACCTTGCTTAGCAACGGAAATTTGGGTGTCCACTGCGATTGTAAGCCAAGGACTATCGGTACAGCCACCCATCATATCGGGGATCTCGTAAGCCAGGGGGATAAGGACGGGATCCTGCACTGAACATCCGCGGGGGGCAGGATGGGTGAAATAGCATGAGAGAAATGTAGTTCCCAAAGAAGGATATGGAGCAGCAATGCCACCAAAGGACACAGTGAACAGCCAAAATATGAACAAGGTAAGTGCGGAATACGCCCAACTCCAAAAGAAACACCAATGTGTCAGCTCTTTTCTCTCCGAGCCACAACAACACAACTTTACAGAAGCCTCAGGTACCTCCAGGCAAACTGGCTAGAATGGGCTGAATGGAAACTGGTCCAAAGGCTGTTAGGAGGAGCTGAACTGGTTTCAGTCGGGGATGCTTAGAGGGCGGATCATGAAGTCTTTCCTGCAGCTTCTCTGGAACTTTACGCCTACAGCTTGAGTTTGTGAGGTTCACGTTTGGGCTGGGAAAGAGATCGATATGCAACCTTGTTATGCCCTTATCTTCACACTTGCTAGCACAAGATGCCTCTTTCCCTTTCAGAGTACAGACAGTCCTCGAGTTACAACCACGACGGAGCCTGGTAGTTAGGGTTGCTAGTTGTGACTGTTGTAAAGTGGGTCAACATGTGACTGGAACTGACTTTGCAACCTTTTTTTGCAGTGGTCGTTCAAGCAAAGCCATTGTTCTCTTTTGCTAGAAGCCAAAAGTAAAAAATGGCTTCCAGCAAAACTGTCATAAAACACAGCCACCTGACTGTGGGGCACCGCAAACAACCATAAATGAGGGGCAGGTTGTTGAGTGATCAAAACGCAACCATGTCATTGTGGGACATGGGCAGTTTAAAACCGGAGTCATTAAGTAGCTTTTGTAACTCTAAGTGGCTGTTAAGTAACCGGCTGTAAATTGAGGACAATCTGTACTGTGTTGCCACATTCTGGGATTGTTGGTTCAGTGACAATGTTGCCAATAAAGCTGAGGCCAAGGCTAGCCTTTATAAAGCTGCTGTGCTTCTTTCTATTGTTGTGGGCTAAGCACATTTGGAAATGACAAGAACAGAAGCGAAATGTTTTTGGCCCATTTTAACAAGTACATAAAATTGCTAAGCAAAGCCACTATAATTAGTTCTGAAAGAGGTTTTGCAAAAGGAAAGCGAGGTTGTCTTTTTTACCAAAAGTGTTTATCCGCATCCAACAGGTAGGGCAATGCCACAGCGTATTCTTTTTTTTTCAGGAACGCTCTGCCCTTCTCATGGTACCCCATGGCTATTAAAAGAGCCTGCCAAAAAACAAGGAGGAGGCGAAGAAACCTTTTACTCACAACGAAGACGAAAGAAATTGCTTTTCAGACAAAACACGTTGTGGGGGAGATGAGACAGGCAGAACACAACTTTTGTAGAGTTCACGCTTACTTTTTTGGCTTGGGGAGGAATCTGAATAGTTCTTCCAGTCTGGTTTGCTATGTCCAGGTAAGGTGTGCTCTCCGGATCGAAAGAATTTTCTGGAACAAGAGCATGCGCATAAAAAAAATACCAAACACATTTTCAAAAAAACTGATTTATTTTTTAAATAAATAAAAGGTGAACAAGCTACATTTTGAGGACCACACAGCCCTTGCTCCAAGTTTTTAAGTGTAGGTACTAGAGATCCCCCAACATTATCATCAAGATTTAATATGACAGAAAAAATAGTATTTTACAAGCGCCACATTTTTAATGAAAACTAGCTGATAACCGGGTATTTATTTATAAGGAGAAAATGTCCGGACCAAATGTAGTTTCTAATGTTGGATTTTCCCCCTTACCAGAGGGAGCCCCCTTGTGGAATAATGTGAAGCTGTTATAATGGCAACTCCACTGCACTGTACAGAAGCAGCCGGTATGGCGGTACGGCACAACAGGCTGTATTTTAACAGAACAAACACCCCGAGGGGGGGTTAGGGGTGTCTTATCCCTACAGTATTTGTTTCCAGAGGATAAGCCATCTGTGTACCAAGTTTAGTTGAAATTGAGGCATTCCAGAGTTATGCTGGAACACACATACACACACCGCCATTTATATAGAGAGAATAAGAAGAAAGATGAAGAGCCATTTATATGTATTGAGAAGAAGAAAGGAGGAGGAGGCAGAGGAGGAGGAAGAAGAGGAGGAGGAGGAGAAGTAATGAAAATCTTCTTTATTTAATTGCTGTCTTAGAGGGTTGTGCCAGTAAACTCAAAGGGATAGAGCGATCGTCAGCCTGATAACAGATGGGCAGTCACTAAATAAGTTGGGACCAAGAATTCCTTGGTATGCCTATAAAACTTGGACCACAATGACCAATCTAATCCCCTCATTCGCTATTCACAAACAAGAATTTTCATAGGAGTTTTCCAACCAGGAATGATGTTGCATCCCAGAAGGCTGAATTTTTCAATTAATGAATTCTACCTTCCTCACTCAAACACTCCATAGTTGTGAAAGAAGAATTGCTTGTTTTACAAAGTATGGGGTGATAATTCTTTCTAAATCAATGAGTTATTATTCTAAATAATAACTCAATGATTAGCCATTTTTGGGGGTGGGGGGAGGGGCGTGCTTTATCTGAGATTAACTCTCTATTCTCAGCCACACAAGTTTACATGTTGATTCTCAATCACTCACTTTCTCTAAGCCCGATCTACCTAACTGGGTTGTTGTTGTACTCCTCTCTCCCCCCAAAAATCAGATCAGGTTAGTGAGCTTGAACAGAAATGCATGTCCAATGCTCACACACACACACACACACACACACACACACACACACACACACACACACACACATACATATACATATACATACACACACACACACACACACATATATAAGATTTTTACAACCCCTGGTAAGCCCCAATTATGGGAGGAAGCTAACTGCTTCCATCATCTGTCAATCGGCTCGTCACAAGAGTCCATCACGACAGAAACCCAATATTTTTACTGTTGCCTTTGTTATATTTGTGTTTGTTTTTTTATTTGTGCTGATAAATAAATAAAGGGAGACTAGTATAGATCTATCCCTTACTGGGATTCGAACCTGAGCATATTACATACCAGGCAGATCTATACTAGTCTCCCTTTATTTATTTATCAGCACAAATAAAATAAAATAAAAAAAAATGTAAAATGTAAAAATCTAATAGATACCTTTCACCCTGGCTTTGCTGATAACGGATAAGAGCCTGTGGGATAATGGCTAAGAAGTCTGCCTGGTGTGTAATATGCCCAGGTTCAAATCCCAGTACACAGATGACTTACTCTCTGGAGAAAAATACTGTGGGGGTCAGACCCCTCAGGGAGTGGGTGGTGGTTCTGTTAAGATACAGCTTGTTGTGCCTTAAAATGGCTTCTACTATACTGCTGCGTTATCAGCTAGATACTACTTAATTGCAAAATGAATATGAGGTCAAGTCAAGGGGAAGACCAAGAAAATCATGGCTGGATGGAGTTGACAAGAGATGTAAAAGGGAAAGGTGAGAAATTTAAAGGAAAAAAATGGCACAAAAACTGTTGGAAGATCTGTGAAGGAAAAAAGAATCTCTCTCTCCCTCTCTGTCTCTCTTTCTCTCTCTTTGTACCTTACTCTTAGTAGTCTGGGACTTAAAGAAAAAATTTCTTTAACCTCTTTCAGCAAGTATTTCTAATCCCCTTTTTGTCCTCTGCATCCTTTGGCTGATCTCTTTCTTCTTCAAGGCCTCCTGTTCATACTGTATCTCTTCTTCACGGACTTTTCTTCTGGCTTCTTCCTCACTCAGCTTCAGCTCAAGCACCATCATTTTGACATTGTGGGTGACTCCCTGCTCCTCTAGCGTCTTTCCTGAAAAATGGAAGCAGATTGATGTTCCAGCCAAAAGCAGGAGAACTTGCTGAAGTAGGAAACAGCTCTGTTCAGAACCTGAATGAACAATTATTCTGAAAATGCATTTAAACACAAGATACATACCTAATTCCAGTTGCTTTTTGTTTATAATTACTTTAATGCAGTTTTCTTCAAATCCATATGTCTGTGCTATTCTGGGAAGAAGAACAATAGCTAGTAAAAGCAATTCGGCTTCAAAATTATACAGCTATGTTATCTTTTGAGGAAAAAAACTAACTTTGCAAAATTATCTTATATATCCATTTTTCTTATCTATAATTACTTTATTGCAGTCTTCTTCAAATCCATATGTCTGTGCTATTCTGGGAAGAAGCATAATAGTTAGGCAAACAATTCAGCTTCATGATTATACTGCTATGTACCTTTTGGCCATGTGATGCTTTATAACACAGTGACTTATAATGGAAAATTCTAGTTGCAATTGTGTTCATAAGTGGAAGACTGTCTTACTCCGAAAATCTATTTCTATATTCAAACTGAGGAACTGGTAAAATATATTTCTTCTATATTTATATCTTTCTGAGACTGAATATATGCAAATGATCCGTATGGCATGTATACTATGATATACTTATAGTATGCAGTTATATAAAAATAAATTACAGGAACTTTTAGCAAAGCACTCAAGTGAATGGTAAGTACTTACTGGGATCGCAGCTCTTTGCCTGTGATAACCAATTTGGTTTCCAGTATATTCTTTGGCATCTATGAAAAATAGAATATACAGATTCATTTAAGGAGGATTAAAAATTTTTGGGATGTTCAAGCATGTTGGCCTTATTTACTGAGCAGCAGTGTTGCTATATTCTGGATATTGTTCTGACCAGCTTAGCAGCATTGTTTAACGTAAGCCTGGTTTCATTCCACTCCTTCCTAACTTTTTTTCATTTCTTTTCTTTCCAATTTACACACATTAGTGAACACAGAGCAAATGAGAATGTTAATAATTCTACATACATACATAAGGCAGAGGAGGGGGAAAAATGAGAAGAGAAAGAAAAGAAACCTCAGTGAACAATGCAAACCTCAATTCTAGAATTAATGACAGTAATTATCCCTATGAAACCTGAAAGAAAATGAGGAGAAAAAGAATCTGGCAAAACAAATCTATACACAGACATTCTTGAAAATCTCTTCACTTGCAGATTGCTTCCGATTTTGGTCCTATTAAAGCTGGAGTCTCCAGCCTTGGCAACTTTAAGCCTGACGGACTTGAACTCCCAGCAAAGCTGGCTGGGGAATTCTAGGAGCTGAAGTCCGCCAGGCTTACAGTTGCCAAGGCTGGAGATCCTTGTACTAAAGTACAAGAAGCATCAATTTCAAGTAAATACACAGGGCCTTAAGAATTCAGTACTGATAATCCTTAACTTATGATCACAATTGGGACCAAAATTTGTATTGCTAAGCAAGGAAGTTGTTAAGCAAGTCACCATCCCTTTTCATAACCTTGTTTGCCAGAGCTGTTAAATGAATCACTGCAGTTGTTAAGTGAATCACGTAGTTGTTAATTTAATCCGGTTTCCCCCATTGACTTTGCTTGTTCAAAGGTTTTGAATGGTGATCATGTGACTCTGGAATGCTGCTGTAAATACAGTTGCCAAGTGCCCGAATCCTAAGACTTTTTATGGATAGAGTTTTTAATGAATGACTGGGATAAATGTAGGCCACAAGAGAATAATGAACATAGCAACATGTTTTATATTTCCACTAAACGAGCATTCTTTTTAATGTGAGGGGTGGTGAAGGTTTCAGTCTTAGCCAGAAATTGTTGCCAAATGCATTTCATTGCTTTTATTCAATAATTTCATCTGGAGCTCTGTTCCCCTAATCAGCTGCCTTTTACAATCCTATGTAGGATTAACTAGGTTTTATTAGTGTTTCCACAACATGTTTATCAACTATTATCTTAATCAGTGCTGAGACAATTGACCGAGTTTTACAGCAAACATAACCACATCAGCTGGGCTTGCCTAACACACATTAGGCTAAAATCATTTTCTGGTTCAGTGTGTAGTGAGAACAGAAGTAATATTTTGTCTTGAGAGTTTGCCTCTTCCGGACTTTTGAAAGGAAGTCAATTCCAGGGGAATTCCTACCCTATTCTCTTATACATAAGTAAACTAAACAGCCTCATTTTTCTGGTGAAATCTGTAATGGTGGAAGGAAAGAGATGACCAGAAGCAAGATTATTGGACTCAAGTTACGGTAGCAAAGGGGACGCCATCGGAAGAGCTGAAGGACCAGGTTAAGGAGAAAATCTTCCTGGAGAATGTTATATGGCTGCTAGGCAACACTAACTTGATAGCATATAATCGATCAATAAATCAATGCAAAGTCCCCCCTCTCTTGAAAAGTCTATAATGTTGCCCCAAAGGTGCTTTTTCAAGAGTTGAAACTGGACTTTCTGGTTTTTCTTTGAGGATTTTTTGTTTCTTATCCAAGAAGCTTCTTCAGCTCAAAGAAAAACCAAGAAAGTCCAGTTGCCTCTTGAAAAAGCACCTATAGGACAGCCATGACCTGGATGAATGAGGATCTCCATAGACATACTGTGCTGGGATAGAAGGAAAGAAAGAGAAAATGAAGATGACCAGCAGCAAGGTGGATGGACTCTGTTAAAAGAGTGGCGATGGGGATGTCGGAAGAGCAGAAGGACAGATTGTCAAAGAGAAAAATCTATCTATGAAACTATTAAGAATCAACAGTGCCCTAATAACATGTAACCACTCAACTGTCTCATTTATTTGTCTATATACAAATGAACTATAGGTAGTCCTCAAGTTATAATCATAATGCAGTCTGCCCCAATTTTATATTTTTTTATGGTGGTCATTAAGTGAACATACTGATTGTGGGTAAATCTATTGTTTGTGATGAGTGCCGATTGATTGAAGAGATTGATTTTGAACAAAACTGTCATAAAACAATGGCCGTATGACCGAGGGTTGGGATGCAAACATCAGAAGGGTGGATCCAGCTCATAGGTCTGCAGGTCGTAACTTTGAGTGGTAGTTAAGAAACCAGTTATAAGTCAAGGACCACCTGTATTATCATTCCGATATTTGACCAAAATGCACATGCCTCATGTCCACTTCTGTCCAATGGGCAAGAGCCGAGGTGGCGCAGTGGTTAGAGTGCAGTACTGCAGCCACTTCAGCTGACTGTTAGCTGCAGTTTGGCGGTTCAAATCTCACCGGCTCAAGATTGACTCAGCCTTCCATCCTTCTGAGGTGGGTAAAATGAGGACCCAGACTGTGGGGGGCAATATGCTGACTCTGTAAACTGCTTAGAGAGGGCTGAAAGCCCTATGAAGTGGTATATAAGTCTAGCTGCTATTGCTATTGCTATTCTCTTCAGATAATGGGAAGCAGCTTCTTACTTTGCCCATCCTTGAAGGTAAGGCTACTTCCAGGGTTGCCACGCCTGTTGACTTAAAAGCTTCATTTCTCATCCCTCTCTCGACAGCTTTGCAACGTATTTCTTCCAGAAGAGCTTCTATTTCGTTGTCATTGTAATTGAGCCTGGCTGAATATTGCCGGGTGAGATCCTAGGAGAATAAAAACAAAATCTGCTAAGAATACAGTAAGCCATAAAAACGCACGATGCGACAGGAGAGGTAACATGCTTGCTTACCTTCAGCTCCTCTCCAGCTTCCTTGTTGCTGTTGGTATAGGGAGGCTTCCATAGCTGAATTTTGTCTTCACGCAAATAGCTTTTCAGCTTCGCTGCAAGAAACTTGTTCTGGGCCATCCTGGCATAAAAAAAACAAAAGGAAAATATTAATTTTGGTGTGAGACTCTTAGTTCATATATACGTACTCCTCAACTTACAACACTTGCTGGTATTAAAAAAGGAACTCACAACTGGTCCTTGCACAAAGGACTGTTGCAGCATCCCCCCATGGTTATGTGATTAAAATTCAGGTGTGTGGCAATTGGTAGGTATGGCTACAGCATTCCCTGAAACTTCCCTGAAAGCTTTCGACAAGCAAAGTCAATGAGGGAAAACAGATTTCTCCCACAACCACGTGATTCATTTAAAAAATTGTGGAAAAAAGGGCATAAAATCAAGTGTAGTTCACTTAACAACCATCTTGCTTAGCAACAGAAATTCTGGTGCCAATTGTGATTGTAAAAGAAGGACTATTTCCATCAAAGAAACAGTCATGTCACTATATTTATTTTTATACATGTACATACCTGTGTTTCCCTGACTCCTGAAATAAGTGCTTGATTTTATTTTTGGGGAGGTCTTACTTTTGGAGTGCAGGAGGCGGCGATCACCTCATGGCTGCTGCTGTGTTGCAATATTTTCAAAGAAGGCTTATTTTGGGGGGAGGGTTTATTTTAGCGCATGCGCTCAAAGGCCCGATTGGGCTTATTATCCAGGGAGGTCTTATTTTCAGGGAAACAGGGTAGTTTCCCAAAACCTATTGAGTGTTTCTAAATAATTCAAGACCACTATCCCGTGACTTCTCTTTCAGATTTTCAGAAACAAGTTTAATTTTATATGAAAGTTCATACACTGTGGAGAATTGCAAAAATCCTCCTAGCATCCTACTGTCCTGATCCATAGATAAACAGGACTTTCTGCTCATAAGATAGAAGAAACTGAGTAACAAATAGCCTGTCAATAGGAAACAGTGTGGTGAATAATGAATTATGTTTATTTTTAATTTGCTCATGGAGTTGTCCTCATTTTACAAGCAGCAACTGGCAGGGTAGTTATAAAACCTCACCCACTGAAAGAAGCTAAACGTATGTGATTTTAACTTTGTCCAGTGGAGATGGGTGCTGAATCAAAGTGTAAAGAATTCACGTTTTCCTTAAGGTGACACATTTTTAAATTTCAAAAGTCTAAAATCTCATCAATTCTTTTACACAGCTACTTCAGATGTGTAAAGTGAAAGTTTGTAGCTCAACTGGAATTTTATTTGGTTTTGGTGCCTTTGAGCCAGTTTTTGACTCCTGATGACTGCCTGGATATGTCCTTGAAGTTTTTTCTTGCCTTGAAATTTTTGTGGTTTGCTTCACTCCTTCCTGGGGCTGAGAGACAGGAAGTGGCCCAGTTCATCCAGCTGGCTTTGTGTCTAAGGTGGGACTAAAACTCAAGCTTCCCGGCTTCAATCACTGATGGTTGAGGAACTCTGCGAGTTGAGGTTCGCACATCTTAAAGCCGCCAGGTTTGAGAAACCCTACACTATCCCAAACTGGGATTCTAGAATGAAATACTGGATTAATGCTAAATTTATCAAATATGCTTTTGTACATTTCATTGCATTTTGATCTGCAGAATGGACTTTGCAATGTCCAGGAAGGCAACCCAGAAATGCCTGGAGATTAAATAACAGTTAAAAGCCATCTGAAAAGTTCACTAAAGAACAAAACAGAAGTTTTATGGGCAAACATTTCAAGCCATTTCAAGCCCCCAGAAAAATCCAGTCCTCATGAAAAAAAAAAAAAAATCTGAGGATTGCAGCTATCACTACGGCTCTGCCATTTCTGGTCCCCTGCATTTTACTCTCTTGGCAGCAATCCCAATGTGATCCAAGCAGATGCCATGTTTTACAGATGTAGCCAAATAATCCAGCCAACATTTCTGTTGTTTTGGATTTGGGGCCCAAGAAGGAAGCCAGAGAAAAGCACTGACTGGTCCTTTTGCAGAGACTCTCCCAATCACCATTTGGGAAAGCAGAAGGGCAGCAGCTTAGCTTCCTTTCATGTTACCCATTCCACCAACTGTATGATCCTCCTGCCCAGCTTCGCCAATATTCTTTCAGCCAGATAAGGAAATGGGAAAGCCTCCTTCGAGCCAGGCAGATCTCCCAAGCAGCTGGTTGAGGAAAGGAGGCCATCTTAAAGGGCAAATTGATGGAGAACAAGGAAAGGATATAGAGATTGGTTTCTGGAATTTTTAATAGCAGCTCTAATCTGGACCATGTGACTGGAAGAGAGTTGGAGAGGCAGGAGACTTGGGACAGATCCTAATGATCATCACCATCATCATCAATAATTCTGATGACTGGAGACGATTATTTGTCCCAGTGATTTTTCAATTATTAAAAGACTGGTAGAATATTGGAGAGAAAAAATAAATTATTATTTTTCCCTTTCCACACATATGCTTATTTTTCCCTTACATGAGGAAAATTGTGTTATTCTACTATCATTTTGGCATCTTCTTAAATCAAGTGATTAAGAAGTAAATAGAGGTAGTCTTCCACTTATGATCACTATTGAGCCCAAAGTTTCTGTTGCTAAGTGAAAGATTTGTTAAGTTAGTTTTGCTCTATTTTACAACCTTTCTTGGCACAGTTGAATCTGCTCTCCCCATTGACTTGGTTTGTCAAAAAGTTGCAAAAGGGGGGCACATGACCCCAGGCCACTGCAAACTGTCATAGATATGAGTCAGTCGGGAAGTGTTTGAATTTTAATCATGTGACCACAGAGATGCTGCAATGGTCATAAGTGTGAAAAATGGCCATAAGTCACTTTCTTCAGTGCGGTTATAAACTTTGAATGGTCACTAAATGAACTGTTGTAAGTCAAGGACTACTTGTAGAGTATTTAACACTGTGGACTGTAAGACACCACATCTTAGCTTTTTTGTCCATTTTAACAAATGTTATGCTGGGTGTTTTATTTTTCATTGTTTCACTCTAGCATTAGCAATACCGCTTCACAGTGCTTTACAGCCCTCTGTAAGAGGTTTAGAGTCAGACTCTTGCCCCCAACAATCTGGGCCCTCATTTTACCCACCTTGGAAGGATGAGAGGCTGAGTCAACCTTGAGCCTGGTGAGACTCAAACTGGTAAACTGCCGGCTGCTGGCAGTCAGCAGAAGTAGCCTGCAGTACTGCACTCTCACCACTGCGCCACCTTGGCTCTAATTATCAATATCCTTAATGCTTTTATAAAAAACGGTAACCCCAGGAAAAAAAGACCAAGCAAAAAGGATTTTGTTGTGTGATGGGCAGCTCTGTGTGTGTGTGTGTGTGTGTGTGTGTGTGTGTAAATTAAATAAATAAATAAAATATTGACTTGGTTTGATTTGGTTAAGATGTTTTAGAGGGTTTTAGCTTGTTTGCTTGCAGCAATGCCACAAGCAGAAACAAATCCCCAAAATTATATCGGATGGTTTACATAGGCAAATTGGGGGTGTATGGAGGGGGGGAGGGGCCAAACAAGTGACAAAAAAGATGCGATGAAGGCAGTGTTTGATCATCTTAGATTCAGGTTAACAGAGTTGGAAGGGACACTGTAGGTCATCTAGTCCAACCCCAGTCCAAGTGGGAGACCCTACACCATTTCTGGCAAATGGCAGTCCAATCTCCCCTTGAAAGCCTCCAGTGATGAAGCTCCCACAACTTCCAAAAGGCAACTTCTGTTCCATGGGTTGATTATTCTGTCAGAAAATGTCTCCTTATTTCTAGGTTGAATCTCTCCTTGGTCAACTTCTCAACCTCAGCATCTTTATTCAACCTCAGCATCTTTATGAGGGGGTGGACTTCAATTCCCAGCATTCCCCAGCCAGCATGCGCTGGTTGGGGGGGATGCTGGGAGTTGAAGTCCACCCCTCCCACTTGTGAAGGGAGGCTGAGCTGAAATTCCAAAGGGGCGGCGTTTGTCCCGAGGGTAGTGTCAGTTCAAAGGGGGCGGGGCTTGCCCGGTGACATCACGGCGCAAAATGTGGGTGGGGCTTGCACTGTGACGTCACGACGCGAGCGTCGGTCCTTCATGCTGTGACGTCACGCGCCTCCTCATACGGCACGGTTATCTTGGGGAGTAGGTGCCGGCTCCCAACCCCCAAGATGGCAGGTGTTAGAACCCAGCTCACTTGGAGGAGGCTCAGGTGAGACAAAGAGGGAGCCCTTCTGAGGTAAGGACCCTTACCTCGCACCCCTCCCTCAAAGATCTCCAGCCCGCTTGCCGATCCCCCTCGCTAAGAGAGGGGGAGAGAGAGAGACGCCGGCCGGCGATCTCTGTCAGCGGCCGATCCCCGCCGTCCCTGAGAGAGGAAGACGACGGAGCCCCAAACGCCCAGACGGTCGCCCGCGGGCGCCACACACTCCACTCACCTTCGCGAGCTGTTCCCCGTCGCGCGGCCCTGGCGAAGGAGGGCGTGTGAGGGGGGAAGAAAAAACTTCGAATGGCTCCGGTGGACGTCAGAAACGAAAGCGAGAGAACACTCCTGCGCTGACGGAGGAACTCCGCCCGGCCGATGGGGGGGGGGCGGAGCAAGGATCGGGGCACGTGACCCAAGGCCGGGCGACCTTCCGCCGCCATTTTGGCTCCTGTCGTCGAACATCGGAGTGGGCATGCGCGAGCGTGACAGAGGGGGCGGGCCTGGCTTTCCTGAATCCTCCCTCCCTCCCCGGGCTGTTTGGTTTAAAGAAACGCTTTCGGAAACGATTTGCAGACGGATGCGGCCCTCTAGTGGTCCTGTCGTGCAGTGCAGTCCTTGCATTTGGGATCGGACTGCCAGCGGGCTCCTTTTAAAGCAATGGATGGCTTCCTCAAAAGAGAGCCTGGGGCCGCAGGAAGCCTCCCTCTCCAGTAACGTGGAAGAAGGGAGAAAACAAAGACACCCCCCCCAAAAAACCCAAAGAGGAGACACCAAATTTATCTTGTCGTGTTTATGTTTATATTAGAGGTGGAGAGCCTTTGAGAGCTTTATGCAACGTTATTTCATTTTAATGTATGCTGATTAGTGTACCTTCAAAAGTGACAATAAAGTATTCTTTTCTATATTCTATTCTTTTCTATTCTATTCTCTATTCTATTTTTCTATTCTATTCTAAATAAAAAACAAAAAGACCCCCAAACAAACTTTCTTTTGTTTGTTTAGAGTCTGGCTTGTTCCTGGGGATATGGGTGCTCCTTCTTCGAACTTGATCCTGGCGAAAATTTGCAGTCCTTCCAGGTTACTCTTTGAAATCTCTCCTCCATCCTCTCTGTGTCCCCATAATCCTCCCCCCTGGTTTCCCAACCAGGCCAATTTTTGGTTCAGTCCATCCTCTCCTTTCATTGCATGCCTAAAATCAGTCTCTGCTCACTTATCTTCATTTCAAGGGAGCTGTCATTGCCATTGGTCCAGAATAGATTGGGTCTTGCAGGAACCATCAACATGTATCTTAATAGATATAGTAACTTAGCAGGAATAAAGAAATGATCTACCACTGACTTTGTTTTAACTTCCAGTGCAGTCTTCAATCTGAATATTTCCTGATGGTCTCCCATTCAAATTCTAAACATAATTTGCTTTGCTTTTTTCCCAGGTCAGTTAGATGCTGGTATTTTCTGCAATACAGCTAATCCTTGACTTATGAGTGTAAAGGAGTCTGGAATTTCTTTTGTAACTCAAGATGGTAATAAATTGAGTCACTCATGTAACCAACCTGCTCTTACAACCTTTTTTGCATTGTTGATAAGCAAATGCCACATCATAAAATGAACATCGTGATGAAGCAATTCAATGGATTCAGAAGTCTGCAATTGACTATACACATAATATTTGACTTGTGACATATCGAGTCCAAAATTTTTGTTGATAAGCATCTTAGTTCTTAAGTGAGTTTTGCCCCATTTTATGACTTTTTTGGACACAGCTGTTAAGTGAATCACTACAGTTAAATTAGCAACATGATTGTTATAAATGAATCTGACTTCCCCAAGTCTCAAAAAGGGACTATATGACCTCAGGACATTGCAACTATTATAAATACGAACCAGTTACCACACATTTGAATTTTGATCATGGGGATGCTGCAAAGGTCATAAGTGTGAAAACATAAGTTACTTTTTCAGTGCCGTTGTAACTTTGAATGATCACTAAGTGAACGGCTGTAAGTCAACTATCGGTAGTGACATTGGTTGCTGGTGCAGTCATGGGACTGAGGGGGAAAGATGTGCAGTCATTGAAATTCTGGAATTGGATCACAAGTTCCTTTTGTGTGGCTGTTGTAATGTCGATTGCTAAGCAACCAATCATTAAGCCATGATTGCCTCTATGCACGTTACCTCTATCTTGGTAAACTGGAATTTCTATAGATCATGAATGCAAACCCAACAAAGGATCTGGATACAATGTAAAATTTTATTCCTAATTTATCTTATTTGCAAAATAATATATGTATGATGAAAGGAATCATAATACATGCATAGAAAGCTGTATGTCATAGTTACTAATCTCATTCAGGATCCAAAAAGTTTCCCTTTTCTGACTTGCAAATGAGAATGTAATGTGCAGAAAGCAAATCTGGAATATAAAATATTTGCTGTGTTTAATGATAGCAGAAAGATCATTTCAAGGTTTATCAGTTAATTTTGGAGTGTATATCCTGGAAAAAAATACATTGAATTCAACAAATGTATTCTTTTTATTGATTTCTAGATGGAATATCACAAATTGCCAATTCAGACAGCTATTTAAAATTCCCCTTGTTTTGTGTCTATTGAAAAATAAGACCTACTAAAGTTAATTGGACTCATTTTCAGCTAAGAATGTATGTGATTGCCTTGCATGCATTGAGGCCTATATTTACCTCAGTTGAGCTACATTAATAATTTTGGAAAGGCTGATATTTATGATAGATGTTTTTGTGATTATACAGCACAATGGGAAGAGTATCCTGCTTCCTAAAGATAATTCTTTGAAAGGAAAGACAGTTCAAGTCACTTAATGTTTTTTTTTTAATGCATTTCATTTATTCTTAAAAGGAATAAAGAGGTGTTTAGGAATATTTGGAATAACCCTCCAAACCTCCTCCTTTTTAAATGAGGAAATAAACTTACTGACCTGGAATAAATGGAAGTAGTTCTTGACTTACAATCGCAATCGACCATAATTTGCTGAGCAAGGCGGTTGTTAAGAGGCTCATAGCCAGTTTTATGACCTTTTTGCCACAGTTATTAAGTGAATCACTGCAGTTGTTAAGTGATTCATATGGCTATTAAGCAAATCTGGTTCCCCAGTTGGCTTTGCTTCTCTCAAGCTTGTTGGGAAGGTCACAAATGACATTCACGTACCCTGTTTCCCCGAAAATAAGACCTCCCCGGATAATAAGCCCAATCAGGCTTTGAGCGCATGCGCTAAAATAAGCCCCACCCTCCAAAAATAAGCCCTCCCTGAAAATATTGCAACACGGCAGCGACCATGAAGCGACCACGCTCACCACCTCCTGCACCTCAAAAATAATAAGACCTCCCTGAAAATAAGGCCACGTGCTTATTTCGGGGGCTAAAAGAAAATAAGACCCTGTCTTATTTTTGGGGAAACATGGTAAGCCTGGGACATTGGAACCACCCTAAATACAAATGGGTTGCCAGGCAGCCAAATTTTGATTAAGTGACTGGGAGAGGATGCTGGAGCAGCTGTAAGCACAAGGACTGGTTGTAAGTCACTTTTTTCAGTGCTGTTGTATCTTTGAACAGTTGCTAAACAGTTGCTGAACGATTGTAAGTCAAGGACTATCTGTATAGGGACAGTTGTTAACCATTAAGAACAGTGGTGAAATACAATTTTTTTTATTACCAGTTTTGTGGGCATGGCTTGGTGGGTGTGGCAGGGGAAGAATACTGTAAAATCTCCATTTCCTCCTGATCAGCTGGGACTCAGGAGGCAGAGAATAGATGGGGTCAGGGCCAGTCAGAGGTGGCATTTACCAGTTCCCTCCGAACTACTCAAAATTTCTTCTACCGGTTCTCCAGAACCTGTCAGAACCTGCTGGGTTTCACTCCTGGATTTCTACAGGACAGTTTTGTTTTCTCTTCACAGTGAAGTTTATGCTAGTCTAGAGTGTTATTCACTCAAAATACATTTTAAGAAAATATAGCTAGTAGGTTGACATTAAAATACAACACATTCAAGCATCTGGTTTCAATCTGGAGCAGTGTAATTCAAATCATTTCCAACCTGGGAGGGAAATCTCAATGCTTGATATCTCTGCCACAAGGTGACCTGCGATTTCCTTATTGCATTTCCCTCCTATTTTCACTGAGGAATTAGGGGAGAAAAATTCCCTTTTCTTCTGATGAAGAATGTTGGGCTGGCTGAGCAAAAACAAAAAAACAGAACATTCCTTCATCAGCAAACGTACCTAATTTTAGCATTCTCTCACTCTATGTGAGAAGCAGAAGTGTGGAAGTAGCTGCAATTCTACATTAGCGGCATCCAACCTTGGCAACTTTAAGACTTGTGGACTTCAACTTCCAAAATTCTCCCAGCCAGCCTAAGTTGCCAAGGTTGGACATCCCTGTTCTACATAATCTTTCCTTAAAATTGCAAACATAACTCCTTGAGCAGGGGTGTCAAACTCAATTTCATTGAGGACCGCATCAGAGTTGAGTTTGGCTTTTGAGGATGGGCAGGGGATGTGGCCGGCTCAACATCACTCATGTTGGGGGCACTTTTGATGGTCCGAGCACTCTGCCCTCCCAAGCTCTGTTTTCACTGGCAGACACACCACGGGCTTGTCCTTCACTTAGATGTGCCCCAGAGTGGCCCAATGGGGCACATCTAAGCACCCCATGGTCTGGAACTATCCCCAGGGCCTTGAGTTTGAAACCACTGTCCTAGAGCAATGATTCCTAATCTTTGCCACTTTAAAAGAGATAGACTTCAATTCCCAGACATCCTCAGCCAGTATGGGGGTTTGTGAGAAATGATGTAGGGTCTCCTGCTTGAGCGGGGAGGGGGGCTGCTGGAGTAGATGACCTAAAAGGTTCCTTCCAACTCTGTTAATCTGATAATTCTGGGAGTTGAAGTCCACCCCTCTTAAAGGTTGGCCAAGGTTGCGAAACACTGCCTTACAGAAACATTGATTTAAAATAGTACATGTGAGTCCATCAGTTCTCATGTTCACAGGAACAGAAACGCTACCTGTATATTTCAGGCAAATTATACCTGTGCACGAGGAAAAAAGAAGCTTTCTGTATCTACTTTACCTGTAGTGATAGGCCTACCACTGTCTTCTATTACACAATTCTCATTGGGAGACATATAACCCCAGTTTCCTTGCGGCTTCAGAAATCTTGGGGTTTTTCTTCTGAGGGAAAGGGTAATAAGATAGCTTAGTAGATGTTGGTTTTGAAGCTGAGATGTTGAGGCTGGAATAAGCCCAAATGGAAGTTACTGATGTCCGAGTTGAGTTGGAACTGACCATCTCTTCAGGAGGGCATGAATTTTCCTCTTTGATGGCGAATGCAATGGCCGGTTCAGTGCTGTCTAGTGACTCCTCACAAGACCACATGCTATGTTCAGTCTGGTTTTGGATGCCATCACAAGGCTGTCCCTGGTGACGTGCCAGACGGTGGATACCAAGATGTATCCGCCATGGTGAGCTGTCTTGTCCATTTCCCTGGCAGGGCAAATCCACTTTGATCTCTCTTCCTTTCAATGCTTTCCTCATGGTCTTGTTAATTAAAACAGCACTGATCATGGATTCCTTGGGAATGCTCCCATTTCCACCTGTGAAGAAAATTCAATTTTAAAAGGGAAATCTTACTTTCTGATAATGCGTTAATAGAAGTATAGAAGTATTTCTCAACCTCTGTAAGTTTAAGATGTGTGGACTTCAACTTCCACAGCCAGTTATGATGCATTATAGCCCTCAATCCTTTATGGCCAATTTGTGAGCGGAGGAAACGCAGTTGGGATTCAACTGTCCTCCTGAACCATTAGATAATTGCTTATGCAGTTTGGAGAACCGGTACGAGGTGTTTTTATTTTATTTTATTCTCTCTCCCTTTAGTTAATAGCTCCACTTAACAGTTGTAGCTGGAATACAGGCTGAATCAAGTCAATAAACAACAGGAACTGACAGGATTGGGGCAGGGAAACCCATCAATCACTCATCTAGGGATGGGCTTAACGTCCTCCCTTCAGGAAGAAGGACAAGATTACAAACATTTTCATTATGAAGAGTATTAAGTAACACTTCTGTGATCAGCTGATACACCCTGGAGTTCCCCAAGACCTTTTACAAATGCTGCAGTGTTGGCTACTTCTTGCTTCTTCCTGGGGTGTGGGGGGAGATACAGGAAGGGACAATGAAGCATTTTGATCATACAGGCTGTGAATTTAATGCATCTATGGTCCATCCAGCTGTACTGCTTGTGCTGTGAAGCACTCAATGTAGAACATAGAGAACATAGAATAATGGAGTTGGAAGGGTTAATATCTTTTGGCAGCACACCCAGGCTTTCAGTTAGCTTGAGCGGCTGCTCTTAGTTTCCCTCTCAGTCAGCTGTGTTTGCTTTGGGGTTGACTTTTTTTTTCTTTTAAAAAAGAGGAATGGCTATTATAAGTTTTCTGCATTGTTTTAGTGGTGCCTGGCACTGTCCTTTTGGGGTGCACTTCCCTCACTCTTTTTGAAACCCTCTAGTGATGGATCACCCACAACGTCTGAAGGCAAGCCATTCCATTGGTCCAGTAGTGGGATACAATCGGTATGCCCTGGTACGGGCGTACTGGTGTCTGCTGGGAGCACCAGATGCCATTCTGATACAGTGCTCCGGAGGGCGCACCCGTCTGCCCATTCTCCTTACCGCTATTTGAGCCGATCGGGGCATTTGAGCACGTGCACGGAGTGTACGGCGCCTGCACGATGCTCCACCGAGCAGCTGGAGTGTCACAGGTGGTGGGTACGCATGTGTGTGCTGTGTGCATGCACGTGGTGGGCTCCTGGCCCCGTTGCACCGTACCGGTTGAACTGCATTGGTCTCACCTTAGGAAATTTCTTCTTAGTCCTACATTGTTCTCTCTTTGGTTAGTTTCCATGCATTGTTTCTTTTTGTGCCTTTTGGTGCTTTGGAAAATAGATTGACTATCTCATTTTTGTAGGATTCCCTCAAATTTCCTGACAGAACAATTAATCAGTGGAACAATTTGTCTCCAGAAGTTATAAATGTTCCAACACTGGAAGTTTTCCTGCCTAAGTAGGGAGTTGGATTAGAAGACCTCCAAGGTCCTTTCCAGCTCTGTTATTCTAGTCTAAACATTGGAACGGGGCTATTTTATTGTGACTTGGACTAAGGAGAAATTTCCTAAGGATGAGACCAATCAAGTTGGCCACGCCCACTGAGTCACATGACTCATTTCCCACAGAAAACACAGGGAGTCACAAAACCTGGGTAGGTGTGGCTGGGGGAGGGTATCAAGCAGGGGTGGGTTTCAGGCGGTTCGCGGCGGTCCCGGAACCCGGAGGTAAGTAACTTCCGGGAACGCCGAAGGATCCACCCGCCCGCCCGCGTTTCTTACCTGGTTTTGACGAGTTCTGCGCTTCCACGCATGTGCAGAATGCATTACAGCGCCTGCGCGATCCTCCAGGAGCAGCTGGAGCATCGCACAGGCACTAGTACGCATGCGTGCACTGCGCGCATGCACAAGGATGCCGGACCGGTTGGAACGGGGCGAGAAACCCACCCCTGGTATCAAGTGACTGGGTGGAAGTAACATTGAGTTGGTCACGCCCACCAAGCCACACTCACAGAACCCTACCACTGGTTGGAAAGCCTGCTACACATTCCAGAGTTCAGCATTTCAGCGTTTATATGCCACAAGTGATACCATATTTTAAAAAAGAAGCTTAGAAGAGAGCGCATCCTTGACTTACGACCATTTGTTCAGTGACCATTTAAAATTATGACAGTGCTGAAGAAAGTGTCTTGCAATCGGTTCTCACGCTTACGATGTTTTCAATGTCCCCAGAACCACAACATGCATGTGCTTGGCGACCAGCATGGATTACAGTGGTTCTAGGCCTCCTAGGGTAATGTCACCATTTGCAACCTTCATAGCTGGCTTTGGAAAAGCCCAAGTCAAAGGGAAACTTAATGATTGTGGCAAAATAGGTTGTAAAATCGGGCACGACTCACTTAACAGCCACATCTTTCGTGTGTGTGCACCATTTTAAATTTTAGAAGATGGCTGGAAACAGACATACATCCTCCTTAGAGACTTAGTCACGTGCAGTGCAACCTTTTCTGATAAACTTTATACTTTGAGTGCTTCCTCAGGGGAACAAATACAGTCCCACTGGCAGATGAAGAGTTGCCGTGAGATTAATCTTATACCCAAATAGAGAGAGTCCTCACTAAGCGATCACAATTGGAACTGGGAACTTGGTCGTTTAGCAAAGTGGCCACTAAGTGAAACCAAAACCGCTTAGGATCTTATTTCAGCTTCCCTTTGCTTTAGGTACCTGTGAAGATTGTAAATGCAAGGGTTGATTTCAAAGTTACTCTTTCATCACCATTATAATTAGGAACAATCACTAAATGAGGACTGGCTGTAGCTATTATTATACTTCTGAATTTAAAAAAAAAAAACACCAAACCACATTCTTTTAATTTAGAAGTAATGAAAGGAAGCTCAGAAATAGTTTATTGACCCCCAAACCAATGGGCAGGGTTTTAGTTCATACATCCTTTTCGTAATCCCTTTTACTTCGAAGTTGTATTTGTTCAACAACCTGGTAAAAGGTGTTGGCATTCTTTTATAGGAAACCTATTTCCAAATGTCTCTTCATTGTCCCTTTTACCTACTACGATGAACAATCCAACAATCAATCCTTTAATTGTTAGAAAAGGAATGTCTTCAGCTCTTCTACTTTAAGTACCCTTGAACTGGCCCTGTTCTCCCCTGCATAGCATTTCTTCATATTTTTTTACTGCTGTTTTTTTTGTTTGTTTTGAAGAAGGCAATATTTCATAGTTTATTCTTTTCAACCACTACATTCAATCACTTTGCATGTCTGTAAGAGGTGTGCGGAGAAAAGGCATCAGGAACAAAGCCCCTCAAAATCACTTGGTTATTGTTGTATCTTGGGGTGCAAATTAGATTTCCTACTAGGTTACGAGGTGAGATACCCATATCTGTTGTCTTGCCAAGAACCTCGTAGACATTTCCTAGGTTGTACCTAGAAAGCATCATATTTTAGTTCAATAAGACAGCACACACAGTGTGGCAGTAGACTGTTCTCAACTTGTGACAGAATGGAATCTAGAATTACAGTCATAATTCATGATGGCTGTTAAGTGGGTCATCATGTAAATGTGCCCAAATTTATGACCTCTCTTGTGGCAGTCATTAAGTGAATGCCACAGTCACTAAGCAAAACCCGGATTGTTAACCCCATGTGGCAATCATTAAACAAACCCATTTTAGCCAATAGGACTTTTTTTTTTTTTTGGCTGGAAATCAGAATTTTGGCAAAAAAAAAAATTGTAAATTGTCGTCATTTGACTGTGGGACACAACAAATAGGTGTAAGATGCAGGCCAGTTGCAAAGCACACGCCTGAATGTGGTGCTGGCTGTCAGAACTTCAAAACTGGGTTGTAAGTACTTTAAGGGGATGCGTTGTGACTTTGAATGGTGGCTAAGCGACTGATGGTGGATCAAGGGCTACCTGTAGTTTCTCGGTATCCTCCCTGCCTTTCTAGTTCCTGGCATTAGGACATCTTATTCCCTTGATGGATCTTTTAGACAGAGCAAAGTGCAATCTTGAACTCCAAGCCAATGAAGCAAATCTACTGAAATACATACAAGTATTTTTCAGCTTTATTCATATGAGCACCTGCTCTCTCCCTCCTTTGCTCCACCTCCCACAAGATTTAGAGGAATTACCTGTAGATTTTGATTTACAACATTCGTTCATGTTGACAGTTCAACATTACAACGGAACGGAAAAATGTGACTTACGACCGCTTTTCCCAGTTACGACCTTTGCAGCATCTCCATGACCATGCGAAAGAAATTCAGATGGCAACCGGTTCATACTTGTGACCGTTGCTGTGGTCCCAAGGTCATGTGACACCCCCCCCCTTTTGTTCCTTTCTCACCAAGGCAATGGGGGGAGCCCAGATTCACATAACAACTGGGTTACTAACTTACCTACCGCAGTGACTCACATAACAACTGTGGCAAGAAAGGTTGTAAAATGGGACAAAGCTCACTGAACAAATGTCTCACATAACAGGAGAAATTTTAGGCTCAACTGTGGTTATAGGTCAAGGACTGTCTACCTGTATTAATTTATTTTGTCTGGTCTTGGGGTTGCTATGTTGGTTTTTTTGGTAAGGAATGAACATTTTCCTTGGTTTTGCCAGACTGAGACAGCTGCAGCACTCAATGTCTCCGAAACGGATTCACCCATATTTTCTAGGAAATCCTTCCAGTGTTAGTAGAAATCCATACTGTCTGTCAGCCACTTGGTGTCATACTTGGTGTAAAGCACACTGCCTTTCCTCTTGACCTGCCAATATTAGTTTTTTTTTTGTTTTTCCCAAAAGTTACGGCTTCCTATTTTTCCCCCACCCCCCTTGATCTCCTTTAAAAAGGTGATTTTAATCTTCTATTACAAATTTGGCAAACTAGTCCTTTCCTGGGCTGATTTTAAAACGGCTGGCCTTGTTTAAGATACTTGTTTAAATACTTGTTTAAAACGCATGTTGCTGCTGCTGTTAAAAACTGTTTGTTCTGTTTGTTTGATCTCCAAGATCTGTTCTTAACAGGACAATTAACAATATTGCTTTTGACATTAAAGGCCAAGAAAGTTTAGCTGCAAGTTATTTGAAGGACTTCCTTGCATCAAACGAATTAACTAGAGTAAAGAAAAAAATATATTTGTAGCTCAGGGTTGAAAGGAGGGGTCCTTGGCACTTGCTGAGCTTGGCTGTTTTCTTGCAGATGGTTTACTGCCCAAACTAGATAATGTAGAAAGTTAGCATCCTAGAAGAATGAAATATTTTAGGAAATATTAAAAAGGTAGAATGTTGTATTTGCCTGAATGAGAGGTTTTTTAGAGGAAGAAAGCAGCCCCCACCTTTCTTAATAATCCTCAGCAGATGTCAGCACTTAAGAGACAAAGAGATAGATAGCTCTATTCATAAGCAAATACCCAAGATCCAACAAAGGTAAGATTAGCCCTCAGCCAAAATAGGAATTGCCCAATGCCCCTTCATTGCATCACCTTCCAAACCTGACCCAAACTTAGCTCAGACAACCTATACAGCCAGCTATGACCCCTGCACGACCCATACAACAGCCTATAGAATACATGTTCTTGCACAGGAACAGGACGTTCAGGTGCAAACCCAGGAAAAGATATCAAAACCCCTCACTCTCAACTCCATGTGGTCAGGTGCCCAGAACCATGTGCTTTGTGGTTCTGTTCATCATTAAACCAGCTTTCCAATCAGCCTCCATATCTCCAGTGCCTTTCTCCTGGCCTGGAACTGAACGAGATGGATATTTCTTCCCAACAATTACATTATCAGTGCTGGACCTGCACCAGTGATGTTACCTACTAATGAAACGTCTCCAAAAAACCCCAAGCAAGCTCGGAAGTAACCAGAGGTTTGGAGATCCTGACCTTATAACTCTAGGAGTAAGGTGCTGGGGGTGAGAGGTAGGCAGAGGCAGGCATTGGGAAACTCAGTATGGTGGTTTCTAAGATGTAATCTAAGCTCAATCCTCACTTTTGGCAAATAAAAGAAAAGTTGGAGTTTGATGTTTTTGACCATTGTAATTTTTTTTATGGCAATTCCATTTCTGTGTTCTCCCATTAGGCACATAAAATATAGTACAGTAGACATAATTTTTGGGAAGAAACAACAAAAAAAAAAAAACCCTCTAACATCAAGTATTATCAAGCACTAAAAAGATAATTTGATTGTCCGTATTATTTTCACATGAACGTAAAAGACTGCATTAAGTGGGCAAAAGGACCATAATAAATAAATAAAGAATAAAAGTCAGGTGTTTTTTTTTTAAGTATTCTGCCTTTTAAATCGTTAGATTTAGAGTAACATTCTGAAATAAAGAGCTGTCCTTTATAATAAAGAATATATGGTAGCTGAAGATAAGCATGTTTTATGCAGAGTTTAATAGCTTTCTTGGTTTTTTAAAATGGTATCTACAAGATCAGAATTTAGTGGCATAAACTCGGGGGCGGGCAGGCAAGCGGGCACCTTTCTCGCACACAGACGGGCGCGACCTGGGAGACACAGGGAAAGGCGCCCGCTCGCCAGCCCGCCCACCCTTGGGCTCCGGGGGCAGCACCTTCCAAGCGCCGCCGCTGCCGCACTGCTTCCTTCACGCCCTGCGGAGCCCAAGGGTGGGCGGGCTGGCGAGCGGGCGCCTTTCTCGCACACAGGGAGCCGAATCCTTTTGGGAGGGGATGGGAACGACCTGAGAGACACAGGGAAACTCCGCAAAGGGGGAGAAGGAGAGGAGGGCCGTCTCCTCCCCCCAGCCGCCCTACTGTGGAGGGACAAAGACTAGTGGAGGAGGCAGGGTGGGGGTGGGGGAAGCCAGACCGTGGCCTCCCTAGGGAAGGCCTTCGCAATGGAAGGCCTTCCCTTGCTAAAGGCCACCGCCGCCTACCCGAAGCGGCGAAGCCTCCCGATTCCGACCGGTACCGTTACTCACCAGTTAAGCAGCAAGCAAACAGCGAAACGAAATGAAATGGAGACTCGCGCGGCGTGCTAAGCTAAGCGGACTCCAGCCAATCAGTGAGCGGTAGGCTGGGCTGGCTTAGATTTTTAGTGTAGAACGGAACGAGCGAGCGAGCTAGCAGCTGATGGGCGGGGGAGCGAGCGAGCTGCGAGCGCCAAAATAAAGCGGGGTTTTTTGAGAACGGCCCGGGACGCGGGAAAAATTATGGAAAGGTGTGCCTGTCCCGCCAGATGCGGGACGTCTGGTCACCTTAGTTTAATGACTGTTCAAAGTTACAATGGCACCGTAAAAAGTGATCTGATTAATTTTCACACGTACAACCACTGCAGCATCCCCATGGTGACAGGGTCAAATTTAACAACTGCAACGATTCACTTAACAAAAGTAGCAAGTAAAGTTGTAAAATGGAACAAACTCACCTAACAAATTTCTCATTTAACAACATAAATTTGGGGGTCAGTTATGGCCATATGTTGAGGACTACCTGTAGCAGATTTTCTGCAAGGTGGATCACAAAGCAGATCTCTTCTTGAGCCTGTAGCGAACTCTGTAATGATCTAGTCTAGTGGAAGGAAGCATGGCATGCTATGGAGTATGGCAATCTTGCTGAAATGAATGGGGAGAAAGAACTACTTCATCCATAGATAAATTAGGTAATTAGAGGCCAATTATTACGCTCTTGTAGCAACTGGCAACTGGCCCAGAGTTCTTTCTCCATGAACAAGTCTCATGCTACTTTTTAAACATATGGGTCTAACACATGAATCTTCTTCACTCTAGTAACCTTTAGAAGTGTTGTGATCACAACTCTTATTCTTCCAGGCCTTTCCAGGCCTGGGATTCTGGTAATTGTTAGGAAAAGTGCCTCTGTGTCATGGGAAACTCACATCTGCAATTTTCCATGTTATTGATACTTTGAAAATCTTTAGCCCTGAGCATGTATATAGAAGGCTGGTGTTTACCATGCACCTGGTCTTGAAGTAATTCCCAGTTGTTTGAACAATACTGTTGTTGGCATTATGCACGTACTGCATTTTAGGGCTCACGGGAAGACTGGCTTCAAATCTGCAACACAGACTTACTGAATAGAATAGAAGGGATAGAATCAAAATCAGGTGAAGTGTTAGAATCACTTTGTAATGCTTTGGTAAGGCAACGCTTGGAATATTCCATCCAGTTTTGGTTGTCGCAATGTAAAAAAAGAAGATTGAGACTCTAGAAAATGTACAGAGAAGAGCAACAAAGATGATCAGAGGAAGGGAGACTACAACATATGAAGAATGGTTATTGGAACTGGGCATGATTAATTTAATGAAAAGAAGTACTAAGGTGACATGATAGCAGCCTTCCAATATTTGAGGGGCTGCCCCATAGAAGAGACAATCAACCGATTCTCCAAAGCACCTGAAGGCAGGACGAGAAGCAACTGATGGAAACTCATCAATGGGAGAAGCAACCTAGAATTAAGGAGAAATTTCCTGACAGTGAGGACAATTAATCAGTGGAACAACTTGACTCCAGAAGTTGTGGCTGCTCCAACACTGAATTTTTTTAAAGAAGAGATTGGACAACCATTTGTCTGAGGCGGTGTAGGATTTCCTGCCTTAGGAAGTTGGACTAGAAGATCTCTAAGGTCCCTTCCAACTCTGTTATCCAGTATTCTAGAAATGTGCAGATGGCGTGTAGGGAGTTCAAAACTAAACTCAGCTCCCTTCTTTCATGGCTGCTGGCCTCATTCCCCAAATATATGGAGCATCTTAATTTTTACGTCATTGAGTAGGATTAGAAAATGCCTGCAAGAAATCAGCAAAGCTCAGAGAGCACCAAGATCTCTAAAAAAATGAATTAAATTAGCCTTTCAAGCTTTCTGGAAGCTCCCTTCCTACATGAAGACGCTCAAGGGCAGTTACATGTGGAGAAGTGCTTTATCCTCACTTCCTTCATCAGCCATCTGAACTGGGCCAAAGAAACAGAAGGACAAATAGGCCTCCTATTACTGTAACGACTGGATTACTGTAACACGCTCTACATGGGGCTGCCCCTGAAGAGTGTTCAAAGACTGCAGTTGGTCCAGAGTGCAGCTGTGCGAGCGATATTGGGTGTACCTAGATACACCCATGTTATTACACCTATCCTCCGCGAGCTGCACTAGCTCCCCATTGGTCTCCAGACGTGGTTCAAGGTGCTAGTCGTTACTTTCAAAGCCCTACATGGTTTAGGACTTGGCTACCTGAGAGACCGCCTCCTGCCATTTACCTCCCAATGACCAATAAGATCACACAGATTGGGCCTCCTCCGGGTGCCGTCAGCCGCTCAATGTCGGTTGGCGGCTCCCCGGGGGAGGGCCTTCTCTGTAGCTGCTCCGGCCCTATGGAACGATCTACCCGTAGAGATCCGGAGCCTTACTACTCTTCCGGCCTTCCGCAAAGCCACTAAGACCTGGCCGTTCCAGCAGGCCTGGGGCTGTTGATCAGCCCCACTCTAACAGTATGCATGGTGTGAAATTTTAATACTTGTATCCTTATTTTAAAATTTTTATATATGTTTCTTTTGTCTTGTCTGTAAGCCGCCCAGAGCTCCAAGGGAGTGGGCGGCATACAAATGTTAATAAATCTAAATCTCCCCACTTGCCATTCCCAAAATGTGCTATAATAATCCCAAAAGTTGCAATGCCAACATTTCAGAAGGAGGTTGTGCCAAATTGGAACAAGCCTGCTTTGGAATCAATGTATATTATTAAAACTGGGACAGTTTTTCATCTATCCTTAAATGGACAGAGGAGCATAAAAGGCCAGTAATGGGGAACACACTGGAAGATGCCTCTTTGTGCCATACATATCCCCCCCCCCCAAAATCAAGCTGGAAGCTGAGCTAGGCTGAAAGGAACTACAGCAGAGGTGGGCTTCAAAATTTTTACCAAGGGCTTCTCTGCCCAGTTGCTGGGTGGGTGAACCCCTGCGAACTCCCATCAGCCCACCCCTGACAAGTTAAGACAGTTTTTCTTTGAAGGTTTCCATTGGCAGGAAACTATAATTCTACCCTTTCCTTTTATCCGTTTTTCCTTTAGTACAGGAGTTGGCCATCAGTGCAACAGATCCCTAACAAGAAAGTTGAGAAAGTTCATGGTGACATAACCCGATAAGCAGTAATCTAAAGGCAACACAATTCTCTCCTAGTTATATATTAAAATCCAGGATCCACATTGTTTGTTCAGTTTCCACCAGGAACATTTAGGAACATTTCAAGGTGAATTTCAGCCTGAAGGAGAGTCAGGACAACAACTTATTCTAACTTCTTTGTGCTCTAGAGCAGCGGTCACCAATGGGTGATCCACGAGAAAATTTTGGTGGTCCACAGAATTTGCATTTTTTTATATTGCACTAAATCAGGGGTCCTCAAACTACGGCCCTGGACTGGACACATGCAATGAACGCTTGTGTTGTTGCAGAGAGTCTCCCCCTTCGTGGTATTTTTGTGCAGGTTGGAGGGGGGCAGAAATTCCGACTTGGGGTCTGCTTCAGCCTCCTGGTGTGGGGCTTTGGGCGAAGGCTGGAGGGAAGCACCGCTGGTGACGAATAGCCAGAGGGCTTCCTTCCAGTGGGACTGCATCATGGCCTGGAACTGGGTGACCAGCTCAGCCCGCTGAGCCTCCAGGCGCCGGTACCCGGCCTTCCACTTCCACAGGTTTTCCCTTTGCTTGGAAAGCCTATGTTCATAGTCCTCATTGAGGTGCTTCTACCTGAGCCTTTTTCTCGGTCACATCCAATGTGAACTGAGCTGTTTTGCCAACTCTTTCTCGTGGTGGCTGCTTAGCTCCAGCAACTGCTTCCTGTTGGGGTCCTAAGGAGGGGGGAGCAGCCCATGGCCAAGCCCATCAAGTCACCTGACCACCTAGCCATGCCCACCCAGCCAGTCATTAGGCAGATCATATTTGTGGTCCGCTGGATTTAAAATTATGAATTTAGTGGTCCCTGAGGTCCGAAAGGTTGCTGACCCTTGCTTCAGATGTCTTGGAAGTCCATCTCTCATAACGCTGGCAAAGAGTTGTAGGAATTGGAATCCTGGCACATCTGGAGAGAGTTGGGAGTTTACATTGAAGCATTTCCCTTTTTCTTCAGTACCCTTTGAAAAGATTTACAGGTGGTCCACAGTTAGGACCAGAATTTCTGTTGCTAAGCCAGCTAGTTATTAAGGGAGTTGCACCTGATTTTATAAGCTTCTGGCTGTGAAAACTACGTATGTATGTAGCCCCAAGGTGTATACTGAGGAATGACAAATGAAGAATGTGTCATATTAAAATGTGGGATATAAATCTAACAAATGACCCATATACCTTGTTTTCTCAGGATACAGATGAGTCTCCTAACAATATCTCTAGGACTGCAGGTTAAAGACCATGATTTCAGTTTTCCTGCAAAGGAGGGTTGATGCAAAACATCCAAAGATTGACTTAATTATGTACTGTAATTGACAACCCAAATACTGCATAGCTTTCTTCACAGAAGCATGTGTGTGTGTACTGTATATGTGTGTGTGTGCGTGCACACACACACATAGATTTAATAGATTTTCACGGGTACAGGTATGCAGGTCTTGGCATATTCAGGTCTTTTCCCGTGTAAGATTGAGAGTATCTTGGCGACGTTTCGACGAGGTCCCACTCGTCATCTTCAGGCTGATGCCTTCGGCTTTATGCCTGTGCGAGCAAAGCGTGATCGGAGCTGCCGTCTTTCTATAAATATTGGTGTGTCTGTGTGGAGTGCTGGCTTTGTTGCTGTAAGCGGATTGGTTGGCTGTGTTGTAACATCTTGATTAGCTGATGGAGTTCATGTTTGCAGATTAGTTGGCTGTTTCGAAACATCCTGTGTGGCTGAGGCTGGATGTGTACCTATTGTTCTTTTGTGTTGTAACGACCTGGGTAATGGGCTGTGTGATGACATCCTGAGCTCTATTGTAGTGATATCCTGAGTCCTGTGCTGCAACCTCCTGGGGAGTTGGCTGCGTTGTAACATCCTGAGCCTTTGCATTGTAACCTCCTGAGTTCTGTGATGTAATATCATGAGAAGATGGCTGTGGTGTAACATCTCGGGCTTTGGTTTGGCTCCGAGTTTGCGGTCTGGTCATGTGTTCATGGCGTGTGTCAGTTTGCTTTATGTGGGGGTCGAAGGGGGGGTGCAGCAGTTGGTGCTGCCGCCGTGGTTTGGCTTCTGGATGGTGGTTGCATTTGGTCTATGGGAGGGGTTTGGGTTTGAGTCTGGTGAGGGTGATTGATGGTTGCATCCTAGGTCAGTTTTCGTGGCTGAGACTCATTTGTTGACTAGGGCTTGTTTCCAGATGTCTGGTAGGTGGGAGGTATCATCATGTTTATTCATGCTGTGGGGGTGTTTCCCTATTTCTATGGCTTCCATAATTATTCTCTTGTTGAAGTGTTCAGTTTGGGGGATTAATTTGGTTCTTTCAAAATCAATTTCATGTCCTGTTGCTTTAAGGTGCTGGAAAAGGGAGGAAGTTTTTTCTTCTTTTCTGACTGCGTTCTTGTGTTTTGCAATGTGTGCATTTATTCTCCTATTAGTTTGTCCACCACCCAGGCCATTTCAATACAAAAGAACAACGGACACACAGCCAGCACCTCAGCCATACAGGATGATACGAAACAGCCGACCAATCTACAAACATCAACTCCATCTACCAACCAGAATGCAACTACACAGCCAATCAACCCACTTACAGCAACAAAGCCAGCACTCCACCCCCAGAGAGACTGCCGCTCCGACCATGCTTTATTTGCACAAGCACAAAGCTGAAAACACCAGCCTGAAGACATACATACATACATACATACATACATACATACATACATACATACATACATTTTTGCTGATGATTAAATGAAGGGAGACAGATATAGATTTATTTCAAGCTATTTAGCTCTCATCAGCTAACCATACCTTTACTGGGATTTGAACTTGGGCTATTTTACATGTTAGGCAGTTATAATAACCTCTAAGGCACAAGCTCTCCTCTCTTATCAGCTGAGCTAGGGGAATGATTAGATGTTTTGTCAAAGCACCTGGTATGCCCAAATATGGGAGCATACTGCTTCCCATTTGCCTTTCAGCCCCATTCCAGGAGCCTTCCAGGCAGACAAACCATTTTGTATTGCATTTTTGCTGATAAATAAATGAAGGGAGACTAGTATATATCTATTTCAAGCTATTTAGCTCTCATCAGCTAGCCATACCCTTACCGGGACTTGGGCATCCCAGGTGCTTTGACAAAAGAAAAAAAAACCAATCATTCCCCTGGCTTAGCTATTAAGGGAGGAGAGCTTGTGGCTTAGAGGTTATTATAACTGCCTACCATGTAAAATAGCCCAAGTTCAAATCCCAGTAAAGGGTATGGCTAGCTGATGAGAGCGAAATAGCTTGAAATAGACCTATACTAGTCTCCCTTCATTTATTTATCAGCAAAAATGCCGTGTCTGTGTGTATAAACTAATGGCAATATTTGGCAATCAAAGTGAACATTTGTAGACGTTAAGACAGGCTAAACTAGAAGATCAGTGGACAGTCCATGTGTTGATGTGAAATCAACACCTCGTTTCCATAGACCATCCACTGATCTTCTAGTTTAGCCTGTCCTCTACTAATGTTCACTTTGATTGCCATACATATCATAAGGCAGGTGAAAAGCATTACAGGTACTCCTTGACCATTTGTTTACTGGCCATTTGAAGTTACTGAAAAAAGTGACTTATGACCATTTTGAAGCTTGTCAACCGCTCCAGCATCTCCATGGCCACGTGATCAAAATTGATGTGCTTGTATGGATTTATGAAAGTCCCAGGGTTATGTCATCACCTCTTAGAACAGTGTTTCTCAACCTTAGCAACTTGAAGATGTCCGGACTTCAACTCCCAGAATTCCCCAGCCAGCGAATGCTGGCTGGGGAATTCTGGGAGTTGAAGTCCGGACATCTTCAAGTTGCCAAGGTTGAGAAACACTGTCTTAGAACCTTCCCAGGTGGCTTCTTCATCCAATGAGCAAAGTCAACGGGGGAACCAACTTAAGGACTGCCTGATTCACAACTGCAGTGATTCACTTGACAGCCATGGCGAAAAAGGTCATAAAATGAGATGCAGCCCACTTAAAAATTGCCTTTCTTAGCAACAAAAAATTGGGCACAGTCGTGATTGTAAGTTAAGGTTTACCTCTAGTGAGCTCTGCTTTAAAAAAACAAAACAAAACCCAGTCCTCCTGTAGGAATCGTCAGCCAACAAGTTAATTTGCACATGGTACAATGCCTTTATTTATTAAATTAGCTGTTCCTACTCCTGCAAGAACAGAATCCTTGGCAGGGCTTAAGAAAGAACATTAAGCCATTGTGGAATGAACAACTGAGAAAACATCCATGGAACGAACAATTCAGAACTGAAACAAACAAGAGATTTGCATACAATGGTATTATTTAGAAATGATGATCTTGAGAACCAGTTTGGCATAGAGGTGGAAGTGTTGGACCGAAGCCCAGGAGACAGTGAGTCCCAGCTCTCCTTTAGTCACGGAAGAAGGCTGGGTGAGTTTTGCCCGTTACTCTCTATCAGCCCAGCCCACTTCATAGATAAAATAGAGACAGGATATGGTTTCTGAGTAGAAATCTTAAGACAAAAGAAATTGAAAAACCATCCTGGAAGAAATCAGTGTCAAACCATTCTGTACAGATAGTCCTCGACTTACAGCCATTCATTTAGTGACCAGGTGAAGTTACAACAGCGCTGAAAAACTTATGGCCTGTCCTCACATTTACGCAGCACCCATGATCAAAATGTGGAAGCTTGGCAATTGGCAATTTATGATGGTAACAGGATTCCGAGTCATGTGATTGCCATTTGTGTCCTTCCCAGCCGGCTAAGTCAGTAAGGGAATCCGGATTCACTTAATGACTGCATGATTCACGTAACAACTGCAGTGATTCACTTGACAATCGTGGCAAACGTTTTGTAAACTCGGGTGCAACTTAATTAACAACTTTCTTGTTTATCAACAGATAAACAAGTTGTAGTTGTAGGTCAAGGAATTACCTGTACCGTTACTCAGAAAACCCCTTGGCTGCATTCCTCAAGTCACCCAAAACTGAATTTACCTCAAAGGAAAAAAAATTATATCCTAAGTATGCTGAGGTTTCTACCCTGCTTCCCTGAAAATAAGACCTCCCCGGATAATAAGCCCAATTGGGCTTTTCAGTAGATGCACTAAAATAAGCCCTCCCCCGAAAATATTGCAAGACAGCACAGCCATGAGGTGACCACGCTCGCTGCCCCCTGCCCCTCAAAAATAATAAGACCTCCCCGAAAATAAGGCAACATGCTTACTTTGAGAGTCAAAAGAAAATAAGATCCTGTCTTATTTTCGGAGAAACATGGTACTTTTCAAGTTTTCTGGGACTGTCCTTCCAAGAATAGTTTTTTTTTAAAATTCTTTATCCAAATGGATGAATAAAAGATCTTAATTTTTTAAAAAGTATCTCAAGTTCTAGGAAAAAAATTCACCTTATGACATGTCTACTCCAGAGCACATTCAGCCAGTTTGCACCACTTTGAGAGAATCGGTTTCTGAGCAGTTTGGTGAACTGGTTGTTGGGAAAAATAATTAGGGCAGAGAACCGGTGGTTAAATTATTTGAATCCCACCAATGACACCTACTGTAATTCGATCAAACAACTGAATCAACCGGTATATTTTGATTACTTCTGTTGGCTTAGTATTTTAAAAACATGGAGGGACAGCTCTAGCTATTTGTCCTTTACCTTTTCTCCTATACAAAATGAGTTGGGTTCCTGGAACCATTTAATTAAACACTTTTTGAATTGCAAATCCAGTTATTTTCCCATTCGTGCCAGATTTTTCTTCCGTTTGCTGAGTTCTTTTCTGCTTAGATTTGGGAAGGTTCAAAACCTCTCCCTTTCCCCCCTCCAAATCAGTAAATTAAAGGAAACCCCAGAGCAGGATTAAACAAGTATGCCATAGGACCCACCGGGAAGAAAGGTTAACTATTGCTGTCAGCAATATAGAGGAAAACGCATGTTAAACTTCTCCCCGCAGCTGGCAGTAAGTCCCAAGCAACACTGAAAGACATGCCTCTGAGTAAACACCCGTAGGAATAAGATTCCTTGTCTGCTCTCAAAGGCACCATTGTGAGTCTTGTGGCATCTTGGAGATTAACAGACGCGTAACATATGGCCCACTGCATCGGCTAATTTTCAAGATGGCATAAGAAATTTCACCATGAAAAGTTGCCTTTCTCAGTGTAAACTCCAAGCTCTTGGGTGTACAGCATGGAATTTAGGAATGCCTGGTTGTCAGACTCTCTGTTGCTCCAAAACATACCTGTTTTAAACACGACGACATGGGTGTGCAGCTTCTGCTTCTCTTTTAAGTAGTGGTACTGCTCCTGGAGCCGGTTTACATCCATCTTGCTGGGCGGCCTGGGACTGTCTGTGGCTTGCTGGTCCGATGAGTGACTCACTAGAAAAACACCACTCATATATTTATAAGCCTTCGCCACCTGCTCCCATAAGAAAGACAAAACCAGGCACAAGCAACGTAGGTCCCTCATCCTGGTACCATTGGAAAGAGGTTGTGGCCGAAGGACAGCTGGTTTCATTCAGCTGCAGTATGCGCTTTGCTCCAGGTAAAGCAATTTGCCGAGCACCTGAATGCAGCTTTAAGAGGCAAAAAAAATGGTCTGGCTTGAACTGTTGTTGATTTAAGACTAAATCTAGGACGCGGTGCCAAAATCCTACACGTAGCACAAAAGTTCATCTAACGTAGCCAGGTGCACAAATGCCGGTTGACGTTACAACTGCAGTTTACACAGAGGCGGTGTCCGGTCTTCTTCCTGTCTTCCTTCTTCTTTCATTTCCTTCTGTTTATTTTGAGGGATTGATTAACTCGATTTCAACTCCTAGTGACTACATAGGTGGGTTTTTTTTAAAAAAAAATATTTATATTTAAATAAATGATTATTTATTTCTATTTCTTATTAGTATGGTTGGTTGCACCGGTGTGTTTAGATTGGATCTGGCATTTTTGTTACCCTATGGAGCCCTTCCCAAATGTTGTTTAATAATATTAAAGGCATTGTCACAAGATGTAAGCCGTTACAAATAAAGCCGCCATTTGCAATTAACTGATGGTAAGTTTTGTCAATGCCAATGGTATTCAAGCAGCACTCAGATGTTTTAGGATTGCATCCAAGGTGTCTATTATTACTGGAACTGTTTTTGCTTTCTTTGGAAATATCTTATCTTGTATTTGCAGATCTTTATATTTTGGGATTTTCTCCAGTTTCTTCTCTCCTGCTGTCTCCAAGTATTGTCATATCCACTATCCAGACTTGTTTTTTGTCTTATCAATAATGGTTAAGTCTGGGGTATCATGTTGGTCTGTCTGTTTTAAATTGAAAGTCACAGAGGTTTAGGTTAGGTTTAGGTTTATTGGATTTATATATGCCGCCCTTCTCCCAAGAACTCAGGGCGGCGTACAACATACAAGAAAACACATATTACAAAAATTAAAATGGACATTAAATAAAGTATCCCCCCACAAAAAAACCAATTGATATTTACAATAAAATTTTAAAAATTAAAATAAAATTAACAACCAAATTAATCCTATATTTTTATTCTATTCAGGCCAGGTCGGCTTGCTGGAAAAGCCAACTTTTTAGGGTGCGTTGGAAGGACCGGAGGTCAGGGATTATGCGAAGCTCCGGGGGCAGCTCATTCCAGAGGGAAGGCGCTCCCACAGGGAAGGCTCTCCCCCTGGGAGTCGCTAGCTGACACTGTCTGGCTGACGGCACCCTGAGGAGGCCAACTCTGTGGAATCACTCTGGAAGGTGGGAGGCTACTGGTGGCAGTAGGTGGTCTTGCAGGTATCCTGGGCCTAAGCCATGGAGTGCTTTAAAGGTCATAATTAATACCTTGAATCGCACCCAGAAGACAACCGGCAACCAGTGCAGGCTGCCTAAAAGGGGTGTAACATGGGAGCATCTAGGTACCCCCATGATAACCCGCACAGCTGCATTCTGGACCAGTTGAAGCATCCGGGTGCTCTTCAAGGGCAGCCCCATCTAGAGAATGTTACAGTAGTCCAGGTGAGAAAGGACGAGAGCATGAGTGACTGTGCACAGAGCATCCCAATCCAGAAAGAGGCGCAACTGATGTATCAGGCGAACCTGGTAAAAGGCCCCCCTGGTCACGGCCGTCAGATGTTCTTCTAAACTAAGCCGTGTATCCAGGAGGACTCCCAGATTGTGGGCCCTCTCTGAGTGGGATAAAGTTTCTCCCCCTATCATCAAAGATGGAACAAGAAGCACAAATCGGGATGACGGAAACCACAGCCACTCAGTCTTGGAGGGATTGAGCTTGAGCCTGTTTCTCCCCATCCAGATCTGCACAGCCTCCAGGCATCGGGACATCATGTTGAGGGCATCGTTTGGGTGGTTTGGGGTAGAGATGAAAAGTTGGGTATCATCAGCATATTGATGATACAGTACCCCAAAACCATGGATGATCCCGCCCAGCGGTTTCATATATATGTTGAACAGGAGGGGTGAGAGAACCGACCCCTGGGGCACCCCACAGGGTCGATCCCTGTCCTCCAGTCAACACAAACTGTGACCGATCTGACAGGTAGGAGGAGAACCACTGTAAAACGGTGCCACCCACTCCCAACCCCGTGAGTCGTCGCAGTAGGATACCATGGTCCTACAGAGTACTTTAGCTTCTTCATTTTCCATAACTTTATCTGTTTTGGGGTCCCATTAATTCTTGCTTGCAGGTATTATATTACTATTATTTGTTTATTTGTTTGATTTATATGGCTGCCCATCCCAAACAAGTGACTCTGAGCAATGAACGATCACAAAATCAATTAACACCAAATTACAATCAGAATAAGAAAAAAAATGTAAGTGTGTATAGCAACCGAGAAGAATGATAATCCATAGATTTTAACCAGGAAATAAGGCCCTTCACACCAGTGGTGGGTTTCTAATTTTTTTTACTTCACTCATGTGCACACGTGATGCTTCTGCGCATGCACAGAAGAATCCGAATGGGTGGGGAGAGCCTCCTCCCCCGCTGCCACTACTGGTTTGCCCATCCGGGCTGAACTGGCAGAAATCCATCTCTGCTTCACAAACATGGAACCCCAGACATGGGCAATTTTATTGTTTACAAACTGATAACCCAGCGTTGCCCCAGGTATATATTTATCATAATCCTGTATTAGATGGGAAAAGCCCTGATTTTGGCAACAATTAAATTAGCTATAAATATTTCCCTGTGCCCCCAGAAGCGTCAAGGAAAGTAAGAGCCCCCTTGTGGAGTACTGTGAAGCTATTACCATGGCAACCCCACTGCGCTGTACAGTAGAAGCCATTTTGCAGCAGTACAATAGAAGCCATTTTAAGGCACAACAGGCTGTATCTTAATAGAACACCCCCCCGAGGGGTGTTAGGGGTGTCTTACCCCCCCAGTATTTTTTTTTCTGGAGGGTAAGTCATTTGTGTACCAAGTTTGGTTGAAATTACTCAAGGCATTCCAGAGTTATGCTGGAACACAGACAGACAGACACAAAGATAGACAAACACACAGACACAGACATACATATCCTATTATTTCAGATAGATGTTATGGTAACAATAGCAGGGTGGTGATAAGTGATTTTAATTCATCCCAACTCTAGAACAGCGGAAGTTCAGCATGGCACAATTAGAACTTTGGAACATTTAACTGCTGGAACAATTTGCACCCCCCCCCTCCGTGAGAAATGGATGATGCACTTCTCCAGTAGTAATTTCTTGTCTTTCCAAGGAAACAAAAGGAATTTATATAATGCACTGCTAGGGAGCCAAAAGTGATCGTTTCTATAAGGTCTCTTGAAACGTTTGAGTCAAAGATATACAAAACAGCTGGCTTAGCAGCTTAATTTAAAAAAAACAAGAACAAAGCAAAAAACGCCTAAATTGGATGGTTTCTAATCAGTGTCACTGCTGATGTTCAAGAGGACTTTGATAAGGCTCATTTGCATAATAAAAGATGCCTTCGGCCTGCTGTTACTCTTTTGCTAGCAATAGCCATATATTGTTATCTAAATTACATAAAAGATGTTGCCGATGTTGCTATTTTCTTCCTAACCGGAATAGCAAAGTCAGATGTTCAGGGCCTTAAAGAGTGGAGATTTTGCAATGAAGGAATATGGCCTGTTGAATTTCTACCTTCCTTATAGCTTTTAAAATATGACAGCGATGGTGCCACACGCATGCGTGCCGGAGTGCCAGAAACCCAAAGATGAATTGGTCGGTGTTCATGCAGGTGCCGGCCACTGCTCTTCCAGAGCATGCATACGTGCCGGCCAGCTGGTCTTCAGATTTCTGGCACTCTGGCACATGCGAAGACAAGGTGGCTAGTGCACATGCTCACAGAGAGGGCTCTACAAGCCACCTCTGGAACGTGTGCCATAGATTCACCATCACGGGTATAAGAGTTCTCCTGGAAATGGTTGTTGTGATAGCCTCACACAACAACTGTTGGGCTTTTCCAATGACACGAGTCTCATCCTGTCAACCAGCAAGCTTTTCTCAAATCTTGGTTGGTGAAACGCCAAATTTGTTGAAGACCTACAGGCAAGAGTACAAATGCAAACATAAAAAAAAAACACCAGCAACTTTGGTGAGTGGGGGGGGGGGGGGGAAAGTAGGCGTAGAAGAATTATATTCACAAATGTTTTAACCGAAAAAACCAGCAAAATTACCTTTCTGAACTAAATTAAACTGTGAAATGAAGCCAAATTAGATGTTCGGTATGGAATATCATAAAAGGGATGAAATAATGCCATTACTTTGACTCGGCCCAAGCATTTCATTCATGGGGGAAAATTCAGAAAGTGCTACCTACTTGACCTCTTGGAAGAAAGATAGGATATAGCATAATCAATCCCATTTCAAGGTTGTTTGTATGTGTGTGCATGCACAAGTGTAGAAGCTAGTAGTCTTACAAGATATATGGCTAAAGGACATGATCTCCTTTTAATCCTCATGCCTTCTGGCCAGCAGCCATAACCTTAAAATCAAGTGTCTATGGAGATTCTCAATCATCCACCTTGTGATTGTCTCAAAGGTGTTTTTTCAAAAAAGCAACTAGACTTTCTTGGTTTTGTGGGAAGTTATCACCCAGCCCTATCCCAGAATAAATGAAATATCCCTAGGAAATATTGAAAAGGCAGAATATTTCTCAGTTAGAACTGAAGAAGCTTCTTAGACGAGAAGCAAAACATTTTCAAAGACACCCCCCCCCCCCCCCGGCAAGGAAGTCCAGTTCCTTTTGGGAAAAAGTATCTTTGGGACTTAATCAAGTATTATCCACCTTTAGTGACTTGTCCCACATCATGCATTTCAATGGTGAAATTTGAAATCAGTTTTCTAAGTTTTTAAAGAACTTTTAAAACTGTTTTAATTAATTTTTTTGAGAAATGGAAAGAAACATGAAGATACATGCATTGTCAAAGAAAAGAAAATTACACACATAAAGTTAAAAAAGTGAAAATACAAGAAAAGGAAAACAAAGGTATATCAATTACAAAATATATTTTGGAATTATTCCTTGTTGCCAGCAATACTATAGTTGCTCTCTAAAGAAACATTGATCTGGTGAAAATATGACAGGAGGAAGAAGAAGAAGAAAGGAGAGGGAGAATTTTTCAATCCCAAACATCCACCAACTGTTTTTAAAGCCAGGACATTAGTAAATAATACTAAATAACATTCTGATCCATTCCCTCCTGCAATCCTCCTCCTCCTCCTCCTCCTCATTTCTTTTCCTTCCTTTTCTTCTGTATTCCATATTCCCGCAAGTGCAGGCCCGCTTATTCTTATCCATTCCCTTTTACAATCTTGTTTTTTTATGTGGCCTCTGTATAATTGTTTAAATGTTGATTTTACTGTATGCCCTTGAAAGCTACTTAATGTGAGATGGGCGACCATGATAGATAGATAGGTAGGTAGGTAGGTAGGTAGGTAGGTAGGTAGGTAGGTAGGTAGGTAGGTAGATAAATAGAGTAGATAGACAGACAGACAGACAGAGAAATAGCTGGATGAATGGATGGATGGGTGGGTGGATGGATGGATAAGATAAATATAATGATAGACGGACAGACAGACAGACAGATAGAGGGATGGATGGATGGATGAATGGAGTGGATAGATAGATAGAGTAGATAGACAGACAGACAGAGAAATAGCTGGATGGATGGATGGATGGGTGAATGGATGGAGACAATAAATGATAGACAGACAGACAGATAAATAGAGGGATGGATGGATGGATAGATGGATGGAGTGGATAGATACATAAATAGGTAGGTAGATAGGTAGGTAGGTAGATAGAGTAGACAGACAGACAGACAGAGGGATGGATGGATGAATGGATATAGATAGATAGATAGATAGATAGATAGATAGATAGATAGATAGATAGATATGGATGGGGATTGATTAGATAGATAGATAGAAGATAGATAGATAGATAGATAGATAGATAGATAGATAGATAGATAGATAGATAGATTTTTTTAATTTATTTTTTAACTTCTGCTTCTAGCATCGCTCCAGAGAGAGGCTGTGCGCGCCAATTCCCTTTTACGCTCTTGCGGCCAGGCGCCGGTCCGGTCTCATAGAGATGGGGGAGTGAGCATGGGAAGCCAGGCATACTCCGGACGGATGTGTGGGCGGGCCAGCCGAGGGGTGGGTAGTCCGGATCCGGCACCACTGCTCCGGAGAAAGCAGCCAGCAGGGAGCGCGGCGCTTGGCGCTGCAAAGGAGGAGGAGGCGTCGTCATCCTAAGCTGCTTCACGTCGCCCGCGGCGCCTCCCACCGCGCTGGCCAGGAGGAGGAAGCGGAGTCGTCATGGCCTCGTCTCCCGGGTTCTGCTTCTTGGGGTGGGACTTCAGCACCCAGCAGGTACCGAGAGCAGGAGGCGGAGGAGGCGTCGGTTGCGGCAGCAGCTGGGCGGGCTGCAAAGAGCAGTTTGGTCCGGTAGCAGCCGCAGGGCTCGGCCGCTTTCTCTCCAGCAGCGCCAAGCGCGCGCGGAGCAAGGAGACTAACCGAGGCTCCTACAGCGCCTCGGAGTGCACATCCCATCATCCCCGGCACACGGGATGAAAGTTATAGCCCGACCCTCACCAGAGAGTGTTTACTTGGGAAGGCTGGTTCAAAACAGAAGCCTGGGGGAGAAAAAAAACAACCTGGGACTCATTTTAGTTTGGGTAGAAAATGTACTATTAGCCAAGCTTCCCAGATGTGACGAAAGATCTCTCATTCTGCCTCTCTCTCAGAATAAAAGCATAAAAATAGTACTGTACGTAAAATTTAAAAGGCCAGGATAATTTAAAAAAAATATTTAAATAAATAAAACGTTATTTGTATATTAATTGAATAATACATATTAATTAAATCCTCCCTCAACAGAGTGGGGTGGGGTATCCTAGGGTAGCTTGCACTAGATCCCTCTCTTCCTCCAAACATTCTTTGCACATGTTCAATTCACTGAGGTCCTTATTCCTATAGGGACACAGTGGCTCAGTGGCTAAGATACTGAGCTTGTTGATCAGAAAAGTCAGCGGTTTGAATCCCTAACGCCGCATAACGGAGTGAGCTCCCATTACTTTCCCCAGCTTCTGCCAACCTAGCAGTTCGAAAGCACATAAAAAATGCAAGTAGAAAAAGAGGAACCACCTTTGATGGGAAGGTAACAGTGGAGATGCTGGTTCTTTGGCTTTGAAATGGAGATGAGCACTGCCCCCTAGAGTCAGGAACGACTAGCACATATGTGCGAGGGGAACCTTTACCTTTACCTTATTCTAGACTTCCGCTCTGTCAGACAGGTAGGCTTAAGATGAGAATCTTACATTTTCTCCAGCTCCTTCAGATAAAAACCCATATATGGTAGTCACTGACATATATGATTAATTGGGTTTAGAATCATAATGGAGAAAAGTTTGTAGGTGTTTTTCCTTAAATTTGTGCTCCAGTTCCACCCTGCTGTCATAAGGCCTGTACATAGGACTGCAATTTTATTATTGCTCAGTTTCCATTTATATAGCAATACTACTGTATTTTAACTTGGCAGTTTTTAAGATGTGAAGACTTCAACTCCTGGAATTCCCCAGCCAGCTGGCTGGGGAATTCTGGGAGTTGAAGTCCTCACATCTTAAAATTGCCAAGTTTGAAAAGAACTAATCTAGAATTCCACTATTATTTTTTGACAGGTTAGGCCACAGCCAAAATTTCAGAAGATGTTACTGCCAATTCTGCTATGTATCTCTAGGTGCAAACTCATGTTTCTTGTATTGAATAGAGATTTCTCTCTCTCAATGGATTAAATGAGAATTCTAAAGGTGTATTATTAAGCACGGCTTGTAACATTTCTTAAGGCATGGAGCCATTTGCCTTGACACCTGCATTTTAGAGAACTCTGTTCAGAAGGGATAAATATCATACTTTTAAAATAATTTTGATCCCCTTGTAAGGCAAACACTGCAAAGTGTTGGCATGAGCCGTTTTAAGACTCGTTGGAAGTTTACAACTTTATTTAAAAGCAAACCTGAAGTCGCTGAGCTGCTACATACTCAGATGAGGAACCAAAGGTTAACTATGCAGTTAACTGCTGTAGATTTCTTAATAGTTCAATATCCGTTAGACCAAAACAAACTAAAATTAGAGAGAAAGTGCGCGTCACCTTATAAATTCTTCTCGCACATAGATTCTGGATCTTTGAAGGGCAAGTTATGTAAACCTCCTCCTCTCTGTGTATCCTATGCTTTAAACACTGTGCATCCTGTGAAAATAATCGACAATTGTTTTATTCAAACAAGATATCCAGATTACAAAGTCCACTAGAATTAAAAATACTTCTTCGGAGGAGCTAGCTCAGTTTCACACCATGAAGGCTCAGCCATAGCTAGCCGCATGAGCCCTCCGGAATTGTCATTTAGAATAAGGGAAAATGTTAAAATCCATGGCAAGGAAATAGCCATATGTACTGCGTGCAGCTAGTTTGATTTTTAATTCTTGGACTGATCTTGAAAAAAGCTAAGCAGGTTTAGATGTGATTAAAACTTGGATAAGTGATACATGGAGACTCTAGGCCCGTGATGGCCAACCTATGGCACGCATGCCACAGGTGACACGCAGAGCCATTTTTGAGGGCATGTGAAGCATTACCTTGTCAGCTCCGGCGCGCATGAGCACGTTTTCCAGCTAATTTTCGGCCTTGATTTTCAGCCGTTTTTTTGCCCTCTGGAACCCGGAGGGCGAAAAACTGCCCAATGCCGAAACTAGAAATTAAGGACTTCCAGTTTGCGTATTTGCCACAGTTTGCCACAGGTCAGAATTGCAATCGTGTGGCTGCAGGGATTGTTTCTAGGAAAAGAAATGCTCATTCGGAAGAATGGATTTGTTGAGCAACCACATCATGTAGAAGATGGCCAGGCTGAGCCAGTCCAACTCACAATAAAATAGCACTGTTCCAATATTTAGAATAGAATAGAATAGAATAGAATAAGAGAGTTGGAAGTGACCTTGGAGGTCTTCTAGCCCAACTCCCTGCTCAGGCACTAAATCCTCCAGATACAGACAAATCGTTATCCAGTGTCTTCTTAAAGACTTCCAATGTTGGAGCATTTACAACTCCTGAAAGCAAGTTGTTCCACTGATTAATTGTTCTGTTGGGAAATTTGAGAGGTTCCCACATAAATGAGATTGTCAATCTATTTTCCAAAGCACCAAAAGGCACAAAAAGAAACAATGGATGGAAACTAACCAAAGAGAGAACAACCTAGCACTAAGGAGGAATTTCCTAAGGGCGAGACCAATCAACCAATGGAATGGCTTGTCTTCAGAAGTTGTGGGTGATCCATCACTAGAGGCTTTCAAAAAGAGTGAGGGAAGTGCACCCCAAAAGGACAGTGCCAGGCACCACTAAAACAATACAGAAAACCTATAACAGCCATTCCTCTTTTTTTAAAAAAGTCAACCCCAAAACAAACACAGCAGCTGAGAGGGAAACTAAGAGCAGCCGCTCAAGCTAAATGAAAGCCTGGGTGTGCTGCCAAAAGATATTAACCCTTCCAACTCCATTATTCTATGTTCTCTATGTTCTACATTGGGTGCTTCACAGCACAAGCAGTATAGCTGGATGGACCACACATGCATTAATATCACAGCCTGTATGATCAAAATGCATCATTGTCCCTTCCTGTATCTTTTCTCCCTAGAAGAAGCAAAAAGTAGCTAACACTGCAGCAGTTGTAAAAGGTCTTGGGGAATATAAGGTGATCACAGAAGTGTTACTTAATACTCTTCATAATGAAATAATGAAAATTCATAATGAAAATGTTTGTAATCTTCTCCTTCCTGAGGGGAAGAGGTTAAGCCCATCCCTAGATGGGTGATTGATGGGTTTCCCTGCCCCAATCCTGTCAGTTTCTGTTGTTTATTGACTTGATTCAGTGTGTATCAGCTGCACCTGTTAAGTGGTTCTTGGCTATCTGCCCTGAGCGATTAACTGAAGGGAGAGAGAGAAAAAAACACCTCTCATCCACTTTATTTTTAGCCGATTCTCTGAAATGTATAAGAAGTTAACTAGCGGTTCGGGTGAACCGGTGAGAACCGGCTGAATCCCACCTATGGGTCAAACACATTCTCACATCCCCAAAAGAGATAGTCCAGCCCCACTTGAAGTTCCCCCTTGAAGTCTGTTAACTCTTATCTAGCACCAATTTGCATTTATTCTGGCTCCAGGTTTCTTATGCCTAACACTTGATTTGCTTAAAGAACATGTAATGTGCTTTATGGCCATAATGACTCACTTTACAATTGTTGAAAGGCAGTTGCAAAATTGAGACTGATCATGTGCTTCAACTTACAACTGCAAAAATTGAAATTCAAGAGTCCATTGTGGTTGTAAATCAAGAACCACCTGTTTGCAAAGATGAGAGTGTTCTGACTCAAGTTTCCTTAAACAGCAAGAAGCAGAGCAAAACCCCTTTTATTTACACGACTGTGAATTCCTTTCATTCACAGTCCGCAAGGCTTAGCAAACAGTTTTTCAGAGGAATGTTTATCAACACGAACCTTATCTCATTTGGAGTGCTGCCAGATAACTAATTTCCAAACACAGGGTAAGGCAAAACTTGGCATACAGTCCCTTATAGTTATAAACAAAATTTTCCACTCTTGAAACGACCGAATGAACAAATTGTTCCCTGCAGAAGCCCCTTCCCCATTCGTTTCTCTTTTGTTTCCTATGGGAGGGGTCAATCACCTCCAAGGTGTGGCTTTACTCCCAAGTCAACTCTGCTTTCTTAGTTGTTCTTGTCTTCTGGAAGCTCTACGCAGGCGCACATTGGAAACAGGCTCCAGCTGTTCCTCTGTCTCTCTGCCTCCAATGCAGAGCCCTTGTCTGAGCTTTCCTCAGCCCCCAGGACTGGCCCATGTTCTTCCCCAATCTCCTCGCTGTCCAATTCTGCTGACAGCTCTGCTGGCTGCTAGTGGGCCACAACAGAGAGGTAAAATAAAGAACTGAATTATTCTCACATTATTTTGTTCAAAGGAACAATAACAACCCACCACAGCAGTACCATGGCTGTCCTCTTCCATTCTTGTCTTGAAATGAGCAGAAGAAAAAAATTGGTAGCTGTCTACCACAAATTAATGTTTTAAAAAATTGGGTTTTGTGAAAAACAACAGTAAAAGAACTGCTTGATCCTGCAGAAGTAAGGCCTGGGAACACTGAGGAAATGGAGAGATTTTTTTTCCCAGCCTAATCATGAGGACTTCAATCTCTTTTTAGCGAGGCTCTAATTTGCACCCGAGAAATAGGGCATTAATCAACGGCCCAGGCTTCGTGAGGGTAGGAAGAAGCCAGCATGAAGTATCACTTTTTAGATCACGTAGAAATGATGGCTTCTTCCGAATTCAGAATTAATAACATGTTCTTTCTCCAGCTGAAAGTAATTGCGGTCGACGAACGGTTGAGAGTCATCTACGAGGACGTTATTAATTTTGACAAGGATCTGCCAGAATTTGGGTACGTTTTTCTTCCTTTTGTTCTAATGTAACTGGTATACTGTAGATTGGTCCTCTTTGGATAAAGAAAATCGTGGGACTTGCAATCCCGACACATCTGGAAAATGCCTACAGGCATTTTCCAGATGTGTCGGGATTGCAAGTCCCAGTTGAAAGATTTGGCTCAAAATGTTTCCCAATCTTGGCAACTCATATTCGGTTTGACAAGGAACACAATGTTTTCCTAGGCACATATCCTTGTTTATGGATTTAGATGCTATTTTGGAACATAAACAGTTTTGATGAATGGCCCATCCCTGGAACAAATCTATGTTGTTTTGCTTAACTTTGGGTCAGTGTGACATTGCACTTAAGATGACATCCGTCTGGAATAATTAGCTAGAATTTTTGCTGACTAACTCCCAGGTGATGTTAAGAGAACTATGCTAGTTCCCAGAACTATTATTTATACAGCTTCTTGGAATAATTTATTCCTTTCTTTTTTAACCAACCATCTGAAACTTTTAAGAAAAGTTATCCAGGGTGATGGCTGGGGAACTTTGAGAGTTGAAATCCACACCTCTTAAATATGCCAAAGTTGAAAAACATTGGTTTAAGCTGGCTGGAATTCTGGGATTGTATTTACATGTATTTGTTGCCCATCCCTAAGTATGCACTTCACTGCTCCAATATCTGAGGGGTTGCCACAAAGAAGAGGGAGAGAAGCTATTCTCCAAAGCACCTTGAGGGCAGGACAAGAAGCAATGGTTGAAAACTAATCAAGGAGAGAAGCATTCTAGAACTAAGGAGAAATTTACCAGTGGAACATCTTGCCTTCAGAAGTTATGGGTGCTCCAACACTGGAAGCTTTTAATAAGAGATTGGACAAGCATTTGAATAGAAGAGAATGGAAAAGAATAGAATAGAATAGAATAACAGAGGTGGAAGTGACCTTGGAGGTCTTCTATTCCAACCCCCTGCTTAGGCAGGTATAATGCTACACCACTTCAGACAAATGGTTATCCAACATCTTCTTAAAAACTTCCAGTGTTGGAGCAGCCACAACTTCTGGAGGCAAGTTGTTCCACTGATTAATTGTTCTGTCAGGAAATTTCTCCTCAGTTCTAAGTTGCTTCTCTCCTTGATTAGTTTCCACCCATTGCTTCTTGTCCTGCCCTCATGTGCCTTGGAGAATAGCTTGACTCCCTGTTCTTTGTGGCAGCCCCTGAGATATTGGAACACGGCTATCATGTCTCCCCTAGTCCTTCTTTTCATTAAACTAGACATACCCAGTTCCTGCAACTGTTCTTCGTATGTTTTAGTCTCCAGTCCCCTAATCCTCTTCGTTGCTCTTCTCTGCACTCTTTCTAGAGTCGGTATAGGTATAGGGGTTGGACTAGAAGACCTCCAAGATCCTTTCCAGCTCTGTCATTTGAATGTTGTATTATTACTTCTAAATGAGAAAAATTACTTGGAGGATATACTTGCAGGTGAGAGGTATCTTTCTCACTATTCTCTCTTCTTTTCCACAATGGTGGTTCTCTGTTGCACAAGACCCAGCATTTTTAAAATTATTATTATTTAAATACTTTTTTAAAATTCTGCCCATCTACACTGCATTATGAAGATGCTGGAACAGAGGTAGAAGATCCGGGTTGTAGTTTTTCCTTAGACTTGGAAGCTGAGTGGATAATCTTGGTTTAGTTACTACTTTTCACTAAGAATTAAAGAATTACAGAGCTGGAAGTGATCTTGGAGGTCTTCTAGTCCAATCCTTTATGGCAGGGGTCTCCAGCCTTGGCAACTAAGAATTGTGGACTTCAATTCCCAGAATTCCTTTAAGACTTGTGGAGAAGCAATGTCCTTTATGACCTGTGGACTTTAATTCCCAGAATTCTTTAAGACTAGTGGACTTCAATTCCCAGAATTCCTCAGCTGAGGAATTCTGGGAATTGAAGTCCACAAGTTTTAAAGTTGCCAAGATTGGAGACTCCCGCTATGTGGTTCCTGACAAATGGCTGTCCAGTCTCTTCTTAAAAATCTGCAATGATGCAGTCAGTGTGGTGTAATGGGGAAGCTGCTGGATTGAGGTTGCCCATCTCGTCAAGAGTTGACTTTGAACAGCTTAACACAAAATAAAAGCAACTAGGTAAAGTGTTAAAGCAATAAAATGTTAACATTGTCTTAAAATTAACAAAGATGGCAAGGAAGGGAGCAAGGTGCACTTGGGCAGGGAGGTGGGGGCTTTATTTCAACCCATTCACTACCTCCAGAATGACATGGACCACAGGCCAGCTGGAATTCCTTGGCCAACAGGATCTGACCCTTTCTCTTGGTGCAGGCATGGGTGAGTCAGTTTCCCATATAACCAGGATTCATATCTTAAAGATTCTAGTTCTATCTAATTCATAGAAGCCACTTAGTGCCAGTAACTTCCTCTTAGCCAATGGCCAAGATCAGGGGTGGTCAACCTTAAACACCCAAAGAGCCACAAAAGTCCTAAACAGAAGCCCCCCCCCTCCATTTAATTCTGGAGCTGACCGGAAGTCTGGTTCCCCCACCATAGACTTTCCTCCTAGCATGGTGTCCTTTTTCCTCTACCTTCCCTAACCAAAAGCCCTATCAATTTTGGAGCTGACCGGAAAACCCATCTCTTACATCAGAGTCTTCTCCTGGCGCACCGTGCTTCCTCGCCCCAACTGGAAACTCCTCCCAAAATTGTGGGACCGACTGGCGACAGGGAGCCGCAGTAGAAGGATGAAAGAGCCATATGCGGCTCCAGAGCCGCAGTTTGCTGACCCCTGCTCTAGTCAGACTCTCTTAGAGGGTTCAAAATAATGACATTCCTACTTGATAGTTCTTGAGATTGGAAGATGTGCAGTCTTTGCACTTTCTTGGGATATATTTTCTTAATTTGTTTTGGAATGGAGCGCAAGTAGCCATTGACTTATAACCTCAGTTGGGGCTGGTTGCTAACTAAGCGATGAAGTCATTATGGAAGCCATCAAGGTAAAGACCTGATTTTATGACCATTTTTACCATGGCTGTTAAGAGAATCATGTCGTTTAGGTGAAATTTGGCTTCCCCAATTGATTTTGCTTGTCAGAAGCTGGCTTGGAAGGTCCACAAATCATGCTAATGTGCTCAGCTATTCTTACTAGGTATAGGTACTGACTTTACAGTGGTAGAGACTAACTTGATTCTGCATCTAATAACGGCAGCAAGACTGTTGGTGGCGCAATACTGGAAGAAGGAAGACTTGCCTACAACTCAAGAATGGACATTGAAAGTTACAAACCTAGCCGAGATGGCTAAAATATCGGCATATCTTAAAGATCACTCAAATGAGAGATATAAACGAGACTGGAAAAAATGGATTGACTATATACAAAATAAATATGGGACCAAGAAATTCCAGTTAGCCTATGCTTAAGATCAGAAATGATTTAAATTGTTTAAAGTTGGTTCAGCAAGAAGAAGCTAAGGTCAATGTAGAATGTTATTAATTTTTTTTATTTCTTTTTTTTTCTCAGTAGATTTTAGACTGTGTTTGTTAGAAATCCATACCGTGTACGGGTTCTGGGAAGTCGGGGGGGGGAAGTTAGAGGGGAGTTGGGGGAGAGGGTGGAGGGAGGGAGGGGTATATATTAGGCTAGACAAGAATTTGGTGGTAAACTAGAATTATTTTGATATACAAGAAATTGTACTTCGATGTCTTACTGATTGAGGAATGATGAAATGTTTGCCTTAAAAGAAATAAAACTTTTGAAATTATAAATAAATAAATAAAAAGTCATGCTAATGTGACTGCAAGGTTCAACAATCCTAAACGCCAGTTGCTCGAAAGCACCCAAATTGCAACCGCATAACAGCAGAGGGAGTCACCAACATAAATGTTGTAAATGAGGGTTTTCTTCTACTAATCTGATTAAAGCAAGAATAACATGGCTACATCAAAGCATCAGTGAAAGTGTCCAAATGTGTGTTAGTTCAAAAAATAACAATAGCCCCTTTGGTTTTATTCACTGGCTTAGAGCTGCATTTTAATACAAGAAGGGAATGTATCCTTTTTTCTCCCAATAAGTGTAATTTTATGCACAAGTCTGATCACTAGACAATTGTGTTTGGGAAGACCCAGAGCAGAAAAACAGGTTGCTGTAATGCTATTTGTTTTCAATATTCTTATTTCCTGCAGCACTCAAGGTGGTGTTTACATACACGATGACAGATTATCCGTCTCTTCTCCTGTGTTAATGTGGATCAAGGTAAGAATAAATATTTTGTTCATATTGCCAGTGCTTTTTTGAATATGTCATTTTGTGGATTTGCTTAGATTTGGGCAATAAAAACCTACCAGACTCTTATTTTACTGGCAAGGAAGAGAAACCCATTGTGGCATGTAGCTATTTCTTTCTTTCTTTGGGGAAAACTATGAAACTCTGGATTTTCATTTTGGATTCCACCCCCTCCTCAAAAGGAGCCAAATATGTATTCCTACTCCTTTGAAGCCAAGAGCCTGGCATAGTTCCTGTATGGAATACAGTTTAACCCAGATGTCAACCATGAGAAATGAGAAATAATTTAAACTGGTTTCCTAAGAGAGTTATTTCAAGCAGAAAACTATATGCTGAGATCTGCTTTGTTTTTTTTTGCGGCAGGATTTGTAAAAGTAGAAATGAAGGCATGGCTGTTATGTTCAGATATTGGCTAAATTCCCCACTTTCAGCCTCAATGTCTGATACATCTGTTGTTGTTGTTGTTGTTGTTATTGTTAGTTGCAAAGTCATGTCCTCCAGGCCTTCCTGTCCTCTACCACCCTCTGGAGTCAATTTAAGCTCACGCCTACTGCTTCAGTGACTCCATCCAGCCACCTCATTCTCTGGCATCCCCTTCTTCTTCTTTTGCCCTTTATCTTTCCCAGCATGAGGCTCTTCTCCAGGGAGTCCTTCCTTCTCATTAAGTGGCCAAAGTCTTTGAGTTTCCTCTTCAGGATCTGGCCTTCTAAAGAGCAATCAGGGTTGATCTCCTCTGGGACTAACCAGTTGGATGGCCTTGCAGTCCAGGGGACTCAATGCAGGAGTCTTCTCCAGCCCCATAGTTCCATTCTTTGGCACTCAGCCTTCCTTATTAGATATGATACATCTAATAGGTAATCCTACAGCTATAACCACAATAGGGATAAGAAAAAATGCACTTTTAAAAGTTATGGTCATTAAGTGAGGCTTCACATAACCACAGTATATTTTATAACTGTGGTCTTAAGTGAATCGCCATGGATGTTAAGCGAGACATATGACTTTGTCAGTTTCCCCACTGACTTTGCATGAGAGGAGTCCTCTGGGAAGGTTGCAAATGGTTGATCACATGGCCACGGGGCCATTGCAACGATTGTAAGTGTGCAAAATGACCGTATGATACATTTTTTAAAGCACAGTTGCAACTTTTAATGGTTGCTAAACAAGGGGTCCTACATGGGCTACCTGTATCCTGCCTGATAAATATTAATTCCTCCAGGAAACCCAAAATAAATAAAAAATTATATAAATTGGGATTCTCAAGTTAGATACGGATGCAGCTCAGCGGTGGGTTTCACATTTTGTTATCAACAGTTCACCGTGAGTGCATCCGCTCACTTTGTGGGCCCACCCCCGATTCCTGCTATTGGTTGGGGCGAACTGATCCAAATTGGCTGAATGCCACCTCTGATGCAGCTAGAACAAGACCAGCCAATGGTACCTCTTGAACAAAGAATATTCCTTCTTTGGGGTACATAACCTATTTCATTTTAAACCAACATTACATCTGATCCAAGCAATACGTTTTTGTTTGTACATTGCACACTTTACACTGTTGTGATTCAACCTCCTACCATTAGAATAGAATTCGGCTATTTTCTTGGAGATTTAAGTGAACTGGTCTTATGTGGCCAGTCCTTGACTTACAACCATTCATTTAGAGATTGTTCAGAGTTGAAAAAATGACTTGCGACCAGTTTTCACATGACCATTGCAGCACCCTCATGGTCAAGTGGTCAGAATTGGGGTGCTTGACAACTGTCATGCATTTATGACCATTGCACTGTCCTGGGGCCATGTGATCACTCTTTGTGACCTCCAACTGGCTTCCAAGAAGCTGTAGTGGCTCGCCAGCAGCCAACAGAGCTGGCAGCAGATTCAGACAGTGAGGAGGTTGGGGAGGAACATGGGCCAGTCCTGGAGTCTGGGAAATGCTTTGATGAGAGCTCTGTGTCGGAGGCAGAGAGGGGGCCAGAGCCGTATGCCAGTTATTAGCTGCCTTCAGAGTCAGACATCAGTGAGGCAGACAAACAGCTGGAGTCTGTTCCCAGTGTGCGCATGCGCATAAGTGCCAGACAAAGGGAACAGCTAAAGAACAGGGGTAGACTTGGGAGTAAGGCCACAGGTGAACGATGAATGGCCCCTCCCAGAGGAAACAAAAGAGGAGCGAAGGGGGAGTGGAGTTTGCAGGAGACAATTAGTTCGCTTCATTGGTTTGTGACTCTCCAAGATTCCTTGGCAAGTTTTGCAGATATCGGCCTGGCAACTCTCCAAGCCAGATAAGTTCTGTGACTATAAATCCTCCCTTGAAAGACTGTGCTGGATGTGAATGAGCAGAATTCAAAGCCAATTAAAAAAAGGGGGTTTTGTCGGGACAAGGAGTTGGCTTCATGCACTTGTACTTGTACTTGACGCCTCTTCACCCATCGTGGGTATAGGCGACTTCCATGGAAATTTGACGCCACTGTTTTCGGTCCTGGGCTGTTTGTAGCAATGTTTGCACATTGAGGCAACCGATATTGTTTAGCCCTAAAAAGGGCTGGTTGGAATGGATACGGCGATCCATGGAAGCTGTTTCGGCTGGATATACCCAAGGGGGCGCCAGTCCCAAGGGTCGACAGAGCCCGATTGGTGGGAACGGCTTCATGCTCTCGGGAAGCCGTGGTCAGAACAGGAGCGGGCGGGGGGGGGGGGGAACACCAGATTCACTTAATAGTTGTGGCAAAAATGGCTGTAAAATGGGTATAGCTGATCCTTTAGTTAACTGAATCTACTGGTTTTCATGCCTTTTTGAGTCTACCTTAACCAGAAGATCTGGACAAAGACACAGTCACAAAGATTTGTGTTTGTCCTGCTGAGTGAATAGTTCGATATTCATCATATTCATAGTTCGATAGACCTGGGCCAGAAATCATTGCTAATAGAAGGGAACTCCAATGCATTAAGATATTATGACCCATGGTGGCGCAGTGGTCGGAATGCAGTATTGCAGGCTAATTCTGCTGACTGCAGACTGCCAGCACTTTGGCAGTTCGGTTTTCCCCAGGCTCAAGGTTGACTCAACCTCCCTTCTTTCCGAGATCAGTAAAATGAGGATGCAGATTATTGGGGGCAATAGGATGATTCTGTAAGACTGCCTAGAGAGGGCTGCAAAGCACTATGAAGTGTATACACCATATTTTTCGGAGTATAAGACGCACCAAGATTTTGAAGAGATAAATTTTTAAAAAAAGGTTTGCACTCTGCAGGCCTCCCAAACCCTCTGCATGCTTCATTTTTTGTGAAAATCGGGGCATGCAGAGAGTTTGAGAGGCCTGCAAAGTGCTCCTGGGGGCTGCCCCCCCCAATGAGCAAAAATGGCATGTTTTTCATGAAAATAGACCCATTTTTTTGCATAAAACATGGCATGCCTAGGCTTTGGGAGGCATGTATAGTGTTGCTAGGGGCTGGGGGGCAAAAACAGGCAAAAAACAGTCCCTTTTTCATTCATTTTTGCTCTCACCAGCTCCCAGGAGCACTTTGCAGGCCTCCCAAACCCTCTGCACATCCATTTTTGCAAAGGGAGCGGGGTTTGGGGAGGCCAAAAATGCTGTATTCAGTGTATAAGATGCACCCAGATTTTTTTTGGGGGGGAGAAATGTGCGTCTTATACTCAGGAAAATATGGTAAGTCTTAGTGCTAGTGCTATATTCCTCCACTCCTGAATGCCCCTGCTTGCTATGGGAGTTTTGTAAGCTTCTTTTTCTTTGCAATTGGCAGAAAGCAACTCACAGGAGGGCTGCCTGTGAAATATTCCCCCCACCCGCTCTGTGGATGGTGTGTCTGGAGGAATGGCATTTTTCTTCTTAATAAGAGCTGCCATAGATTTTGGTAATTGGCTGCCTTGCAATATCTGTTAGATGATTCAGCTACTTAGTTCAGCATTATTAAAACTGGGTTATGCAAGGCACTATTATGTTTGCCAGACAATCTATAATTTGTTTGTTTACTATCTCTCAACGTTCTCGAGATTTCCTTTGATGATGCAGTTTTTCCCCCGCTTCCTTTAAATAGTTGCATTTTTTTATACCATTATTTAACCTAGCAGATGTGATCATTCAAACAGGATGCCAACGCTTTCGCCTTGGCTGATAATGCAATTTTCACATAATTACACCGTCTCCTTTGTTTTTTTTAATTTGTATTTAATTTAATTCTTATCACATTTGTATTTAATTCTTATCAAAGCTTTATTGGTCTTTTCCAAGTTTTCATCATAAATACTGTTCCCCCGCTCGCTTTTTTTATTTATTTAAAGGAAGATAAACGATTCTGGTTTCCATCTGGATGATGAGACCCTGTTCCTTGTGCAGTTGATACTTTAACTCTTGGAGGATTTTTTTTTCTTTTTTGAGAGGGACAGACAATCAAACAGACAATGGTTTTAGAGGATTAGAGGACTGGAGGCTAAAACATACAAAGAACAGTTGTAGGAACTGGGTATGTCCAGTTTAATGAAAAGAAGGACTAGGGGAGACATGATAGCAATCTTCCAATATCTCAGGGGTTGCTACAAAGAAGAGGAAGTCAAACTATTCTCCAAAGCATCTGAAGGCAGGACAAGAAGCAACGGAAATTAACGAAAGAGAGAAGCAACTTAGAACTAAGGAGGAGAGGCGGTGCCTGATGTCGCTACGACACGACATGCAATCTTGGGGCTCCAGGATTGCTGTCGATATCTCTGTTGCTGGATGATCCTTTTGGATCTAAACCGTTCTGAAGGAACGGTGATAGAGAAGGACACGTCCTGCTGATCTCTGGGGCATAGCAAAGCCTCTGATCAATCCAGGAAAAAGCTCTTTTTGTTGGCTACAAGAGAAGCAGCCAAAATGGCTGCAGAAGGTAGGGACAGACCCCTGAAACGGAAGCAGAATAGGAGAGACAGTGTGTCGAAATGGTGAGAAAAATCCTTATTATTAGAGAAGAGAAAACCCAAAAGACTTAGAGTTAAAATAAAATTGAAGACACAAGGAAGCAAGGGGCAAATTAACCCTGGTTTAAAACTATTGTGTTATCTTTTTCACTTTAATTTTGTTTGTTTTCTGTGAATGGACTTTTTACAAATGCCTCTTACTTTTAAACTGAACTGGTCTTTTTTTCCCCTTCTTTATACTTTTTCCATTTTTTGTATTTGTGGATTAAAAGTTTCTTTCCTCGCAAGGCTCGGCCGGATCGTAATCTTTAAACATTTTTTTCTTTTCTTCCGGAGTTTGGAGCTTGGAAAGAGAGGCAAAAACAGAAGGAAAGGATGTAACACTACCATCTAGAGGCTAGAGGCTTGGCAACATCTGATAATACAAAGCTATTGGCTTTGTGTACGGAAAGGGTCAGTGGAAAACGTCTTGTTTATACAGGTGTTTCTTTGAAGGAAAGAGAAAGCTTTGACTTGAAAAACTTTACTGAATTTGTTTGAAACCTAGCAAAAGCCTTGGATGTTTTAGTGGCAATGTTTATAACCTGGAAAAATGGCCCAATATGAAGAAGAAAAGGGACTAACATTGCAAAGAATTATGCTAGAAATTCAAAAAATCTTAATAATCACAGAGAGAATTGAAAAGAGACTTGAAATTATAGATCAAAATACAGAAAGTATGGAGGGAAGAGTTGAGAATACTTATAAAACAACGATGAAATTTGAGGACAGAGTTCAAAAAACTACAGAGACACATGAAAGTGTTAAGAAAATTGCTGACACTGACAGCAAATCGAGAATGGAGGGAAATGATAATTGCGAAATACGGAAAGGAGAGATCGATGAACTGGAACTCTATCTCAGATGTCAAAATATAGATGAAGAACAGAGAAAATTTGGCAGAAATAATGAGAGTAATTTTGGCAGAAGCACCAGTGATAACAAAAGTCAAGCTGATGAAAGGAACAGATAGAGGGTTTCGAATTTTTATAAGATATGCAATGAATAACAAATTGTCAAGAGAAGTCCCCATAAGACTTATCAAGAAAACACTTAGAATACAGATTCTACAAATGGCAAGAGATATTGGACTGCACTATTTCTGGAAGGATTCAGGATGATGAAATGAAATGTCACAATAAAATTTAGTTAAATGTAGTTAAATTTTGAGTACTATGTATAAGACAAAGTAATAATAGCTATGGTCAAATAAATGATCAATAATGATAATAAAGCATTTATATATACTAGATTGATAATATGAAATTTTATACAAACTAAGTGAGGATGATGGAGATCATGTTTAAAAACTTTTTTTTTATAAAAGATAAATAATTCTACATAGAATAGAATATAAAGATGTAATATCATTGGATGATTTCAGGATGATGTAATGAAATGCCATAATATAAGTTTACTTCAAATTTAATATGTTTCATATAAAAAGGATGTAATAATAGCTATGCTTAATGGATGTTTAACAATTATAACAATTTGTATACATGTATATTATATTGATGATACTAATAATGGAAAAAACATGGAATTGAAAATTATTAGAGAATGTTATCAATGCTAAAATAATAGAATGACTGAGAATAGGATATAAAAATTCTTTATTATTGGATATATTGAAGATGATATAATGAATCATTATAATATAAATGGATACATATTTAGAATACCTTGTTTAAAATGGAGAAACAATAGTGATAATCAAACAAATGAAGTATAATAATATTGTATACAAAGATATTTGATTTGACAATATGCGATTTTTGATAAAGCTCAAGTGATGACTATGGAAAGGACGCAGAAAGACTTTGTAACCAGTCGACACACTGTAGGCAGTTGAAGAGGTTTTTATGTTTTATGTTTTGTGCGTTTATGTTTGTTTGAAAATAAAAATTTTATTAAAAAAAAAAAAGAACCAAGGAGAAATTTCCTGACAGTTAGAACAATTAATCAGTGGAACAGCTTGCCTTCAGAAGTTGTGAATGCCCCAACACTGGAAGTTTTAAAGAAGAGAGCCCAGAAAGAGATCCTCACAGGGCTCAAAGCATTTTTGTGAGCAGATATGAGTCTAGAGCAGTGATGGGCAACCTTTTTGGCGTGGTGTGTCAAAAATCAGCAAAAAATCGAGCATAACTCGCGTTGCGTGTCACTTTGACAAAAACATAATTTTGCGCAATTTATAGTTTAAACCAGTGTTTTTCAACCACTGTGCCGCGGCACACTAGTGTGCCGTGACATAGTGTAAGGTGTGCCGTGGGAAAAACACTTTATATATAGTCAATATAGGCACAGAGTTAAATTTTTTTAACATTTTCTAATGGTGGTGTGCCTCGTGATTTTTTTCATGAAAAAAGTGTGCCTTTGCACAAAAAAGGTTGAAAAACACTGGTTTAAACTACAAAAATGTATAATTGCAATATATAATTGTATTTAATAAACCAAAAACAAATTATTTAACATACCTGCTTAGTAACTTCTTTGTTCATCAGTCGATTTCATATGTTGCCCTTGATATTATTGAACTTGTTTGGGGTGCCGTGAACCAGGGCTGTGGAGTCGGCTGCTTCCAGCTCCACGTCCTCATCAACATGCCGCTCCAGCCCGCCCCTGCTATGAATATTCCTAGTGACGCGAGGGCTGCTAATGGCACTCATAGTTCCCGTTGGCATTCCGCTGTTCCCTGCTGTGGTGCGGTCGTAACCGACAGTCCCAGTACAGGAGTAGACTCTCTGTGCCGGCCTGACTGGAGAGAGGCGCACACTGTTCTAATCACTGTTCCCGCGCTCCTCTCCTGAGGGTCCTCCCTCGCCGCGCTGATGACGTGTGTGCGCACGGCACGCACGCCTTACCAGCAGCCCCTGCGCTCAGAAAGGGGCGGCGGCGATACAGTAAGTGAGTGTGGGCGGGGGAGATCACACGTTCCCCCCCCCCGTTCCTCCAGCACAGATTCTTTCATCCTCGGCGGCCATGCAGGAGCCGAGGATGAATCGCATGAAATCCTGTGCGTGTCACCCCAAATGGCTACGCGTGTCAGCACTGACACGCGTGTCATAGGTTCGCCATCACTGGTCTAGAGCTTATTCTGTCAACTGTTTTCAAGTAAGACAATATTTAGTGTCTGTGGCCATAAATCAATGACTACTTGCACTCCATTCCAAAACAAATTACGAAAAATGTATCCCAGAAATGTGCAAAGACTACATATCTTCCAATCTCCAATAGGGATGCGGTGGCTCAGTGGCTAAGACACTGAGCTTGTCGATCAGAAAGATCAGCAGTTCGAATCCCTAGCACCGTGTAACGGAGTGAGCTCCCGCTACTTGTCCCAGCTTCTGCCAACCTAGCAGTTTGAAAGCACGTAAAAAATGCAAGTAGAAAAATAGGAGCCACCTTTGGTGGGAAGGAAACAGCCTTCCATGCGCCTTCGGTGTTTAGTCATGCCAGCCACAAGACCACGGAAACATCTTCAGACAACGCTGGTTCTTTGACTTAGAAACGGAGATGATCACTGCCCCCTAGAGTCGGGGGAAACCTTTTATAACAATATTTAGGGGGAAAAAATAAGTGGGGAAAAATAATGATTTACAATAGTTTGTTTAGTGACCATTTGCAGTTGCAATGGCACTGAAAAAGTGTCTTAGGACTATTTTTCACACTTACAACCATGTGTAACTGGACTCAGCAACTGTTGTAAAGTGCAAACTGGTTGCCTAGCACCCAAAGAGAGATTACGTGACTGCAGGAGTGCTGTGCTTAGCACCATGGTGCTGTCGCTGAACCAGAGGTCATTAAATGAGGACCACCTGTACAGGTAGTCCTCAACGTACGACCACAACTGAGCCCAACATTTATGTTGCTAAGTTAGAAATCTGTTGAGTTTTGCTCCATTTCGCGACTTTTCTTGCCCATTTTGTAAGTGAATAACTGCAATTGTTAAATGAATAAAACCGTTGTTAAGTGAATCTCGCTTCCTCGTAGACTCCGCTTGTCAGAAGGTTCCAAAAAGGGATCCCATGACCCCCCCAGGACACTGCAGCTGTCATAAATATGAACCAGTTGCCAAGCATATGAATTTTGATCAAATGACCAGGGGGAATACTTGCAGTGTGAAAAATGGTCATAAGTATCTTTTTTCAGTACCATTGTAACTGAGTGGTCACTAACTGAACTGTTGTAAGTGGGGGACCGCTTCAATTACATTCCTTTCTATCCCTTTTATAGGTTGAAATTCCTTTTGTATCGCCTTTCTTTGAAATGAAAATATTTCAAATGAAGGCGAAACTCACAATTGAGCATTTGTACAATGCAAGGGCAAAAAAAAAAAAGAAGAAAGCCCTAAGAGAAATATTTTCTGATACGCTTCTCTCTATCCCCTCCCCCCCCCGCCAAATAAATAAAAATGTACATTCTCCCCTTGGCTCCACGGCTCCACCGGTGCAAATCCATCTCGCTGATTTGCTGTTGGCCGCACTTGGTGTTGTCCGACAGATGGTTGAATTGTTGCCACGGGCCTTTATAAATCTCTGCAGCTGAAGGGTACAGATGTTAGCGTGGTTACTTTTCTCCACCAGCACTTGCTTTCAAAGGTTGCGTGGCTGTGGGAACGAGTTTTACCTTGGCATTCTTTCTTTCTTTCTTTCTTTCTTTCTTTCTTTCTTTCTTTCTTTCTTTCTTTCTTTCTTTCTTTCTTTCATTCATTCATTCATTCATTCATTCATTCATTCATTCATTCATAGAATAGCAGGGTTGGAAGGGACCTTGGAGGTCTTCTAGTCCAATCCCCTGTCTAGGCAGGAAACCCTATACCATTTCAGACAAATGGCTATCCAACATCTTCTTAAAGACTTCCAGTGTTGGGGCATTCACAACTTCTGGAGGCAAGTTGTTCCACTGATTAATTGTTCTAACTGTCAGGAAATTTCTCCTCAGTTCTAAGTTGCTTCTCTCCTTGATTAGTTTCCACCCATCGCTTCTTGTTCTACCCTCAGATGCCTTGGAGAATAGTTTGACTCCCTCTTCTTTGTGGCAACTCCTGAGATATTGGAAGACTGCTATCATGTCTCCCCTAGTCCTTCTTTTCATTAAACTAGACATACCCAGTTCCTGCAACCGTTCCTCATATGTTTTAGTCTCCAGTCCCCTAATCATCTTTGTTGATCTCTGCACTCTTTCTAGATGTATTTATTTATTTTTTTATTCTGCCTATTCGCCCATGGCGACTCAAGGCAGCTTACAGAATATAAGACCATGAATCAGATAAATTAATACAAATTAGTACAATATAACAAAATCACTCCCACCCACCCCGCCTCAGCAGAGCACACGAGGCATTTAATGGGTTCCATCCCGCTCTGTGTCTCTCACGCCTGCTGGGAGAACCAGGTCTTCAGCGCCTTCCAGAAGAGTGCTAGAGAGAGGGGGGGGGCGTTCTGATCTCCGGGGGAATTGATGTTCCAGAGAGAGGAAGCCACCACAAAGAAGGTCCTTCTGGGTCCTACCAGGTGTATCTCCCTTGGGGATGGCAAACGCAGCATTCCCTGCCTCCCTGCTCTGATGGGTTGGGTACAGAGGTGGGTTTCTATCAGTTCGGCCCAGTTTGGCTGAGTAGGTCGTAACTCGGCCTTCCATGCCACCAAACTGCCACCAAACTGCTTCTATCAGCGGCGCTGTAGTGATGCAGCATGCACCCACCAATGGCTGGCCAGGTTAGGTGGTCTTAATAGAATGGACCTTATACATTCATTTTAGTTTGGCTTTTATTCTAGTGCCCTGGAGTCCCAAAGTTGACTTTTAGCTGCAGTGAACTCTTCTCTCCAACTTCCTCATAAGTATTACAAATAGGGCTGAACAGTGTGGCAAGACTCTGAAAAGGAGGGGCACAGGAAGCCAGACGTGGGGGAGAGATAGAACAGAGAAGTTGCAGAAAACTGTTGGTACGAAATCAGCTTTCCTGTTTTTGATACGTTTTGTATGAATACGCCTCTTAAAACGCCTTCTGATTGACGAAGTTTGATTAAAGGTATAAAATCACTGCCCTGGGCGTAGCCCGGACAGTTCAGATGTTGGTGTGTGAACATGCTGAACTCGATGCATCCAATAAACCTGTTTCTCTCACTTTCGTGGTCTCAAGTCCTGCTCTTTCTTAAGTAGATTACAAACCACAATCTGCTGCAACAGTAGATGCTGCCATCTTGTTTTTTTTGCTACATGCGCATGTAGTATAAGCGTGTGCGCGCAAAGCGCGTCCCTGAGTGAACCAGCAGTAGAAGAAACTGGAACGCACCCCTGGTGGGTAGATTTGACCGGCAAGAGACGGTCTCTCAGACCACCTGGTCCCAAGCCATTTAACCATAGCTTTTCCATCTTGTGTGGCATCCCGCTCGCTCAGCCAGATCCAGACTTCCAGAAAACTGGCTCTGCTTTTAGGTGAGCAAAGTCTGGGGAAGGAAAAGGAAGGATTGGTCCTCATACAGGTGGTCCTTATTTAGCGACTCTTCAAAGTTACAATGGCGCTGAAAAAAGTGACTCCTGAACGCTTTTCACATCTGCAACCATTGCGGCATCCCCATGGCTATATGACCAAAATTCTGACACTTGGCAAGTGACTCGTATTTATGACCGTGGCTCTGTCCCCTGGGGTCATCCCCTTTTGCGAACTTCTGACATTGGGAATTCACTTAACGGCCATGTTACTAAACTTAACAACTGCAGTAGTTCACGTTAACACGTCTGACAAGAAAGGCCGTAAATTGGGGCAAAATTCATTTAACTCACTTAACAACAGAAATTTTGGGCTCAATTGTGGTCGTAAGTCAAGGACCACCTGTACTTATAGAAAGAGAAGAGCAAAGGTGTTGGGTGACACTGCAAAGCGTTTTTGTCCACCCTGTGGTGAAACAATATGGCCGACTGGGGAGATTGGCCTAACCTAGAAGGATCCTGGGGCTGTTTGAGGATAAAGCTGCTTCTCCTTCCTCCCACCAGCGCTGGCTGATTTATTTCAGTGTTTATTTGTTCAAGTTACAAGCTGTTTTAGTCCAAGTGATTATGCACTATTCGAGCCAATGGAGCAAGGAGGCAAAATGTGTCCAAGAACAAGAAAAACCTCAAGATCTATGGCTATATTAGGGAAGACAGCACTAAGAACAATATTGCAATATCAGGGTGGATTGCAGAGTGTCCTGTCACAGGGCTCATAATAGAACTTCTGGCTTATTCTGGTATGGCCATAAATTTGGGACTCTCGTCCTGGGATGTCAAACCTTGGCAACTTCAATACCCGTGGACTTTGAGTCAAAGAATGGGAGGATGGGGAATTTTGGCTTTTGAAAATCACAAGTCTTAAAAGTGGAAAAGGGGGGGAGAGAGGAAGGGAAGCAAGAGAAGGAGAAAGGGAGGGAGGGAGAAAGGAAGGGAAGCAGGAGAAGGAGAGAGGGAGGGAGGGAGAAAGGAAGGGAAGCAAGAGAAGGAGAGAGGGAGAAAGGAAGAGAAGGAGAGAGGGAGGGAGGAAGAAGGGAGGGGGGAGAGGAAGGGAAGCAAGAGAAGGAGGGAGGAAAAAGGGGAAGGAGGGAAGAAGGAAGGGAAGCAAGAGAATAAGGGAGGGAGGAGGAAGGAAGGGAGAGGAGGGAGGAAGGAATAGGAGGGAAGAAGAATGGAAGCGAGATGGTGGGAGGAAGGGAAGCAAGAGAAGGAGGGAGGGAGGAAGAAGGAAGGAAGAGGAGGAAGGAAGAGGAGGAAGGAAGTGAAGGAAAAGGAGGGAGGAAGCAAGAGAAGGAGGGAGGGAAGGAGGAAACAAGAGAAGGAGGGAGGAAGGAAGGAAGAGGAGGAAGGAAGGGAAGGAGGAGGAGGGAGGAAGTGAAGCAACAAGAAGGGAGGGAGGGAGAAGGAAGGGAAGGAAAAGGAGGGAGGGAAGAAGGAAACAAGATGGAGGGAGGAAGAAGAAAGGAAGAAGGAAGGAAGGGAAAGAAAAGAAGGGAGGGAAGGAGGAAGAGAGCGAAGGAAGAAAGAAAGAAGGAAATGAGCAGGAGGAAGGAAGAAGGAAGGAAGAGGAGGGAGGGAGGGAGGGAGGAAGGAAGGGAAGGAGGCAGGCAGGCAGGAAATAATTGCTTGGGGTGGATGCTATCTCCCAGGGAAGACATGGTTACCACCATGGCATGTCTCCAAGGTCCCAGAAGACCCCATAACTGCCCTGATGGGACCTGGAGGACACATGCATTGTTAGAGCTAATAGCATGAAGAAGCAAAGAGGAAGAAAGAGATACGGTTCCACAGAGAAGTCTGGTTCTGAACCACGAAAGGGCATCACTGATGATGATCTTGAAATGTCCTCAGAAGCCACCTGGCAACTGGTGCAACTCATAGGACAGAGGAGTTTACACAACTGCAGCCTCCCCCATCCAGGGTCTTATGTGGGGTGTGTGGGGCGTCTTTGTTATGAAAAACAGCTGTGAAGCTTGTGGAAAAGGGGGCAGAGCTTCAATGGGATGTTTCTGACCTCCATGTCAATTTTTTCTAAAAACCCCTCATGGGTGCCCCTGGCATCTCTTTTCTTTTTATCCCTGAGACGTGTGAGATTTCCAAGAATACAGAAATTACTCCGCAATGTTTTTCTTTTTCTTCTTCTAGGCCCTGGATCTGATTTTGGAAAAGATGAAGTCCGCAGGCTTTAATTTCTCCACTGTAAAAGCTTTGTCTGGAGCTGGACAGGTTGGTTAAAAGGAAGGGCAATGATGGAAAACAGATGCTTTGGCCTCAGTATGTTGGCCTCAGTTTAAATCCTCCCTCCCTCAATCCCACAATCCCTCTCTCCCTCCCTTTTATCTTCGTTCATTCCTTCTTCCCTCGCTCCCTCCCTCCCATCTTTCCTTCCTTCTTCCCTCCTACCTTTTCCCTCCCATCTTCCTCCCTCCCTCTCTTCTTTCCTCCCTCCCTCCTTCCCTCCCTCCCTTCCATCTTCCTCCCTCCCTTCCATCTTCCTCCCTCCTTCCCTCCCTCCCTTCCATCTTCCTCCCTTCCATCTTCCTCCCTCCCTCCTTCCCTCCCTCCCTTCCATCTTCCTCCCTTCCATCTTCCTTCCTCCCTCCCTTCCATCTTCCTCCCTCCCTCCTTCCCTCCCTCCCTCCCTTTCATCTTCCTCCCTTCTATCTTCCTCCCTCCCTTCCTTCCATCTTCCTCCCTCCCTTCCATCTCCCTCCCTCCCTTCCATCTTCCTCCCTCCCCCTTCTTTCCCTCCCTCCCTCCCTCCCTCCCAGTGTTGTATGTCTTCTTCCTCTGCTTCCTCTACCAGAGGCCCTGGGTTCTCCAAAGTTAGTGGAGACAGCGGTCATGCATGGGTTAACTCAGCCAGTAACCAATAGAACTGAGTCTACCAAAGTGATTGGAACTGGCTGTGGTAATTGCTCTCTCCTCAACTTAACTCAAAATTGCTGAATTGGCTACTTTAATATGTTTTAATTGGCTTCTCCCCTTCAGGACAACAAAGTTGTGAATACAAGCCATGGCTTCCGCTCCTGCCCATGAGCCATAAGTCCCTCCAACTACCCTGGACACTGCTCCCACCACCGAGTCTCCTTCATCCGGGACCCATAGACGCAGACCTGCCCCGGAGGCTCCCCCCACTGAGCCCTCTTCCAAGACTCACGGGTCTAGTCACGGGACCACGGCCAAGCCACCTTCGCAGGAAGAAGGCAATGCCACTCAGGCTCCTCCCAAAAAGGCCAGGGGCAAGACCAAACCCACGGAATCCCCTCTGTTTCAGTCCCAGATGCCTGTTCAGCCTAGTCCTCCTCCTGACCTGTCTTCTGATTCGGAGGATGATCTCTGCTTCTTTCTTTAGTCGCTCTGCCCTCTTATGGCTAAGACAACTTCAAGGGAGACTTCCGGCCAGGGATTCTAGGGCTCGCAGGGACATTAACAAATTGAAGGCAGCCCTAGAATACACCGCAGATGCCTCCTTAGACGCGGCCCGTTTCACGACCAAAGCCATAGCTTTGAGCATCCTCTATCACCACTCCTCTGGCTGAAGCAGTGGCAGGTGGAGGCCGGAGCCAAATGGAGACTGGCCTCCTCTCCCTATTCTTCCTTCCTTCTCTTTGGTCCTCCCTTGGAACCTCTACTAGTAGATAGCAATAGCAATAGCAGTAGACTTATATACCGCTTCATAGGCCTTTCAGGCCTCTCTAAGCGGTTTACAGAGAGTCAGCATATTGCCCCCAACAATCTGGGCCCTCATTTTACCCACCTCGGAAGGATGGAAGGCTGAGTCAACCCTGAGCCGGTGAGATTTGAACCGCTGACCTGCTGATCTAGCAGTAGCCTGCAGTGCTGCATTTAACCACTGCGCCACCTAGTAGAGTCCAAGGATAAGCGGAAAGTCCTGCAACCTGCCACTAAGAAGAAGGAGGGTCGGAATCAGTCCTTTTATCACCCTTTCATGGACAGGACAGGGGTTCCTCCAACCGCCGTCCGCAACGTCAGGCTCCTCTCAGACAGGGCCCCTCCTTCTCCAACAGATCAGACAGAGATTCCAGAGATTCCAGCCCAGAAAGTCATTCAAGGATAATACCAATCGCCCCTATAAAAGGCAGAAGTGACTACCTGGAGGATCTCCTGATCGGGAGACGTCTGGCAACCTTCGCGGATCGTTGGGATGACATCAACAACGCATGGGTCAGGTCCACAGATTCGGCCTTCTCTTGGACTTGTGCTCCAGCCCTCCGAACCATTTTGTCATGTGCCCAATCTCTCGGGATCCTCAAAAGAGGTTCCTAGTAGAGCAAGCCATCCATCATCTGTTCCACATTTGGGCCATTCAACCTGTGTCTCCAGGCCAGGTAGGACGGAGGTTTTACTCTTGTCTCTTTATCATACCAAAGTCTTTGGGGGGGCTGGAGAGCAATCCTCGATCTCAAATTTCTAAATCGATTCATCAGGTACAGGAGATTCAAAATGCACTCTCTCCTGTCAATCCTGGAGAGTGTGCGCAAACACGATCTCCTCACATCAGTAGACCTCACGGAGGCTTACCTCCATGTGCCCATTCACAAGCAGCATCGATGGTTCCTCCGCTTTGTCTATTCAGTATCGGACCCTCCCAAGCTCCTGTCAGTCGTAGCAGCCCACTTGCGAGCCAGACCCATTCGGATCATGTGCTACCTGGGCGACATTCTCCTGTTGTCAGGTCATGCAACCAGGCTCTTCAGGATCTCCAGTACACCTTACAGGTGCTTCAGGAGGTGGGATTCTCCATGAATCAGGAGAAGAGTCACCTTGTCCCCACCTCACATCTGGTGCACTTGGGAGCCCTCATCGATTCTTCTCAGGGGAAGGTCTTCCTGTCTCAGGAACGCCAGATCAGCCTCAGAGACCTTGCCAATGAGGTGCGATGGAGACAGCTTGACCCTCTTCTCCAGCTGTCTCAATTGCTGGGGAAGATGGTCTCGTGCTTCTCCATCGTTCCTTGGGCGTGGCTCCACAGGCGCTGCCTTCAGTGGTTTCTTCTGCCATTCCAGAAAACCAACAGCAGCTGTTTCCTAGTGAAAGTCAGGTTGACTCCAGAGGTAATCCAATCTGGACTGGTGGATCTCCCCAGCCATTTCTCAAGGGGCCCTCTTCAGGGAACCTCCACGTCTCGTAGTCACGACGGATACAAGCTTATTGGGATGGGGCGCTCACCTGGAAGATCAAGTGGCTCAGGGTCTCTGGTCCGATTCTGACCTTTCCCACAGTATGAATTGGCTAGAGTTGAGAGCCATCCATCTGGCTCTCCTTCATTTCCATACCTCACTTCTCAATGCATGTTGATTTGGACGGATAACACAACGACCAAGATGCATATCAACCGCCAAGGGGGGGACGAGGGTGGTATCTCTCATGGAGTCTGCCTTTCACCTAGGGATCTGTGTGGAAGCCAATCTTCTCTCTCTCTACGCTGAACACATCTGAGGCACTGACAATAATCGACCCTGTGGAGTAGAGCCTGAACCGTCACATCTTCAGACAGCTGTCGTTCAGGTACGGGACTCCGGTGCTAGATCTAGTCGCAACGGCATCTAACAGGCAGCTGCCCACGTACCTGTCTCGTTACACGGCACTAGGTGCGGAAAGGACGGATGCCTTAAGGTGCAGGTGGCCTCATGGTCTCCTGTATGCCTTCCCCCTGATACAGAGGGTGATTCAGAAAATGATAGAGGAAGAGGCCAAACTCATCCTAATTGCCCCCCATTGGTCGCTCCGACCCTGGTATGAGGACCTGGTCAATCTCAGTGGGCCCCGCATGGCGTGTTCCAATGATAATGTCCCTTCTTCATCAGGGGTCCATTCACCATCCCGACTTCTCCTGGCTTCACCTAACTGCATGGAGGCTGACCGGGCAGTCTTGAGGGCAGCTAACCTTTCTGAGACTATAATTCGGACTATTCAGGCTTCTCACCGCCCAGCCACTAACAGGATCTATGAAGCAACGTGGCAGACCTTCATTACATGGTGCCACTCTTGAGATGCCACCCCCCTGGAGGCTTCGGTCCCCCAGGTTTTGGAGTTCTTGCAACAGGGGCTTGATAAGGGGCTCTCGCCAAACACCCTATGGCGACAAGTGTCGGCTCTCTCTTCGGTTCTCTCACTTCACCAGGATGAGCCTCTTTCCTTGCATCCTCCACCGTTTCATTAAGGGCACATCTAATCTCTGTCCTCCTGTCATACACAGTTTCCCCTCATGGAATCTAGCCAGGGTCCTTGACTTTCTCACTGAACCGTCCTTCGAACCTCTCAGGTCCGCCTCATTGCATCATCTTACACTGAAGACAACCTTTCTGGTTGCCATCACGTCGGCACGTTGCGTCTTGGAACTGGTGGCCCTTTCCATTCGATCTTACCTGTGTGTATTTCATCTGGACTGTGTGGTCCTTTGCCTTGATCCCACCTTTGTTCCAAAGGTAAATTCGGTCTTTCATCGATCTCTGGATCCCACTCTTCCAAATTTCTGCCCTAATCCTTCTCACAGACTTGAACGCAAATGGCACAGGATAGACGCGCGACGTGCTCTTAAGATCTATATTGCCAAGATGGCCGTCTTCAGGCGCACCGAAGCTCTCTTTGTGTCTTTCCATCCCACAAATTAGGGGCTAAAAGCTTCTCCATCTATGGTTGGGCCCTGGATCCAATCTGCCGTTTCAAGAGCTTACCTGGCACATCACCTCACTCCTCCATCCAACATCACGGCACATTCTACGCGCAGTGCGGCTACGTCGGCTGCGTGGACAAGCCAGGCCTTGGTGGAGGAGATCTGCAAGGCGGCCACCTGGACTACTCCTACCCCCTTTATCCGCCATTATAAGGTGGATAGATACGCTTCACCGGATGCGGCATTCGGACGGCGGGTCCTTCAACAAGTTCTTCCCTCTTCAAGTTCCTAGCCCAGTCTCATTCCCACCCGGGGTCAGGCCTAGCTTTGGTACGTCCCATGCATGGCCGCTGTCTCCACCAACTTTGGAGAATGGGGCATTAGTTCTTACCTAATACGTCCCTTCTCTGGGCAGGGGGAGACAGCGGCCATCCCCACCCTTTCAGGCTCTGGCCTAGTTCCCAGAGGGACATCCGGGAGAAATACTGGAGCATCAAGAGATTGAGAGCAATCGAATAGCGCACAACAGTCTACCTATCCGTCAAGAAAGCAGGAGGACACTCCTCAGAGACGATGACATCGCTTTGATAGACTCAGTTCTATTGGTTACTGGCTGAGTTAACCCATGCATGACCACTGTCTCCACCTGCCCAGAGAAGGGGCGTATCAGGTAAGAACCAACACCCCAGTTTGAGCTTTCTGTGCAGGATCTTAGCTGTTCCTAATCCTGAACTCTTCTGTGCTTCCTTCCTGGGATCTGTTGGAGTCTTTCTTGACTTTCCACGTTCTCTCTACTTCCTCCTTCAAGCCCTGCTACCTCTCCAACTTCTCATCCTCCTCACTTGGTGACACTTCCTTTATCTGTTCCTTGCCTGCTACCATGATGAGGGGTTGATTGGTCAATACAGATTAGGACTTCTCTGCATAATGTGGGTCCTTTAAAATACGTTGCATGGCTATTTTTGAAGTGGAAAGTTAATTTGTTATTCCTTTAATTCCCACCTCTGAGCAGAAAAATACACTTTAGAATCTGGGGTTATGATTACCGTTTCTGTTTTCTAAGCAATAGAATTTTGTTGGGGTTTTTTAAAATTTATTTTTTATTTTTGTTTAAGTTGAGAGATTTGTTTTATATATATATATATATATAACAGTATATATATATAACAGTATATATAACAGTTATGAGATCATATAATTGTGAATGTATATATGAAATTGATAAAATAAAATAAAATAAATTATATATATATATATATATATATATATATATATATATATATATATATATATATATATATATATATATATATATATATATATAATTTATTTTATTTTATTTTATCAATTTCATATATACATTCACAATTATATGATCTCATAACTGTTATTAATAATATGTATTTATAACAATTTTTCCCTACTGTTGACAATATACTTGAAGATTGCTTTTTTTATCATCCCATAGATCCATCTTATCTTACAACGGTCCTACTTCTTCTTCCCTCCCTCCCTCTTTCCTTCCCTCGTTTCTTCTCCTACTCCTCTTCCTTCCCTCCCTCCTTCCCCTTCCCTCCTTCTCTCCTTCCCTCCTTCCTTCCCTCCTTCCTTCCTTCCTTCCCTCCTTTCTTTTCTCCTTCTAAGTTGAGAGATTTGGTATGTGTGTGGATATAACATATTATGTCTCTCTGTGTGTGAGACTACACACTCAAACCATTCCAGGTGAACCACAGTATGTCTACCTTCCTATCATTTTTCTGTCATCTATTGTTACCCATTATCTGCCTGTCTACCAGAATGGTTTATAGTTTTCTAAAAGATATGTTGATCCTAGCATATAATTATAGAAGGAAACCAAAAAGAAAATTTTAGGAAAAGCCTTTTCTTTCAGCAGTAAATAATTGTTTTAATCTCACCTTTGCTGGCATTATTCAGCGCTGGTGGTATGCACATTTGTCACCATTTAATGGGAATCATAGCATCAACCTTCTTTCTCTATTTTTCCTAACTTAACAGCAACATGGAAGTGTCTATTGGAAAGAAGGAGGAAGCTCTGTTTTGCAAAATTTATCACCTGTTCTTCCTTTACATCAATCACTGAAGGTAACCGTCTCCAGAGGTTTTTCGGGGAAGCTAGAAGTTGTTCTTTTTCAATGACCTTAACACTGATTGATCTTAGAAAACCGTAGAAGATGCTTTATAGTTTTCCTGCCTAGGAACAAATGCAGCTGATACTACATCACAAGGTGATGGATTTTCCTTTACATAGACCATGTGATACATCCCACATTTATTTAGTCTTTAAGGAAGAAAAGAGCAAGAGAGATTGATTGTGTCTTGCTTTCATAAAATAAAATGGTGACATACTGATTTCATTTTTCTACCAAGTTCTGGATTGAGTTAAGGATGCCATTTCTGCAAAATTCCACATAGGGTCAGAGATTGTTTTCGACTTTCACTTAGTGGGGTTTTTTTTGTACTCTTCTGTGGTAGGCTTAATTCAGGGGTTGGCAGTTACTCCTCGACTTACGACCTGTTTCTTAGCAACCGTTCAGAGTTAAGAAGGACCTCCCCAGAGTTATTTACAACCCAGTTTTGAAATTCTAATGTCCATCCACACTCCCGCCTACCCACCTCCCCCATACACATGCAGTCACGAGACTGTATTCTGGACATTTGGCAACTGACTCACATTTATGGCCGTTTGCAGCATTGCGTGGTCACACGACTGTGATTTTCGGCATTATTATTTCTCCAGAAATCAGCATTTACTTTGTGGCAAAAAAAACCCCAAAAAACAAAACAAAAACGCATTGGCTGAAATGGGTTCATTTATTGGCCCCGGTATTAATTACACACGTCTGCTTAATGATGACTGCAAAAAAGTTCATCAATTAGTTGTGGTCACATGAGGAGCTGCTTCGCAAACTTTGTGTCTTTGGGCCAGTAACTTCCTCTTAGCCAATGGCCAAGATCAGGGGTCGGCAGCCTTAAACACAAAGGTCCTAGCTGGAAGCCCCCCATTCAATTCTGGAGCCAGCTGGAAGTCCAGTTTCCCCACCATAGAGTCTCCTCCTAGTCTGGCGTCCTTTTTCCTCTGCCGACCGGAAGTCCTGTTCTCTCACACACACTGCCCCCCGCCCCTAATTCCCCCATAGAGTTTCCTCCTAGCATGGCGTCCGTTTTCCTCTACCTGTCCTAACTGAAAGCCCTATCGATTGTGGAGCCGACTGGTGACAGGGAGCTGCAGCAGAGGGATCAAGGAACCACATGTGGCTCCAGAGCCGTGGGTTGCCGACCCCTGGCCTAATTAGTTGATCTAACTTGTCCTTTTAATGTGAATAATAGGTTTTTGCAGACTTACATTTCAGACACATAGATTTAAAAAAAAAAGAGGGTAAAGCTGAGATTAAGAGACTCTGAGTCAAATTTACTCAGCAATTTTTTGTTTGTTTGTTTGTTTAATATGCCACTTGTCATAACAGTTTTGAGTAACATTGAGCGGCTTATACCGTATTTTCTGGAGTATAAGACGCACCAAGGTTTTGAAAAGGCAAATTAAAAAAAAGTTTTTGCACTCTGCAGACTCCCCAAAAATGACCTGTTTTTGTCAAAAAAAGGGGGCATGCATAGTCTTTAGGAGGCTTGTAGAGTGCTCCTGGGGGCTGGGCAGGGGGGGGGGAGTGAGCAAAAAATGGCCCTTTTTTCAGTCATTTTACCCTCCCCAGCCCCCAGCAGCACTCTGGAAGCCTCCTAAAGGCTATGTACAGCCATTTTTGTGAAGGGGGCAGGGTTTCAGAAGGCCAAAAATGCTGTATTCAGTGTATAAGACGCACCCAGATTTTCACTCTCTTTTTCGTTGGAAAAAGGTGCATCTTATACTCCAAAAATACGCTAATAATATAAGAGCATAGATACAAAAGCATTAAAAATGTTAACATTAAATTTAACAAATAAAAAAATTTAAAATAATATGGTCAAACCAAAAGAAATAATAGTAGGTCAAAATAATCCCAGAATGTTTGAAGTGAAATGATTCTTGTATACTATTTTTAATATTTTCAAGGAATATTTCAGAAAGATTGTTGACAGTTACGGATTTTGCTTGCAGTGATTTAGAGCCCTTAGTCACTGCATCTCTTCAAAATGTTCTTCCTGCTGAGTTTATGATTTTGTTGGCTTTTTAAATTTATTTTAAACCAATTCTTCTGGAGCATGCTTTTAAATTGGAATTGCTTTGACATTTTTTTAAAAAGAAAAATATTTCAGTTTTCTTAAAAAAAACAGGATCGGACCCAATTGTGTTTGTAAGTTGAGCACTACCTATATTGAAAATGCACTCTACCTGGGTCGCTTAATACAATTAGAGACACCATCAGAAACATACTGTGGCTTCTTACACAGCTTAGATGTAGCCTGCAGTAAGTTTTACTGTGACTTGAATGTCCCAAAGTAATGGTTAATGTGGTAAAACAATGACTTGTTTTTCCTTGCTAAAATATTTTCTCTGCATCTTTGTAACAGTCTTACTTTCCAGTGTGGAAAGGCAGATTTCAACCAAGCCATTTTGCTTAAGTATTGTGCTGTCTTAATGTTACTTTCAGATTCTGGCCGCACATAAGGGAAGTTGTTTTTGATATGAGGATCCAAATGGGATTCATTCATTTGATATATAGACCAAGGTACCTGTTTCTCACCCCCTTATACAGGCAACAATCAAATAGGATGTCAGTCACATCTTCTACCTCTGTCGCTCTGCAAATGCGGAAACTTTTTTAAAGTGACTGTTTGACTGTTTCACTGGCATTGAAAAAAACCGACTTATGTCTGGTTTTCACACTTATGACCAGTGGTGGAATTCATTTTTTTTTTACTACTGGTGCTGTGGGTGTGGCTTGGTGGGCGTGGCATGGCTTGGTGGGTGTGGCTTGGTGGGCATGGCAGGGGAAGGATACTGCAAAATCCCCATTCCCTCCCCACTCCTGGGGGAAGGATACTGCAAAATTTTCATTCCCTCCACACTCCAGGGGAAGGATACTGCAAAATCCCCATTCCCGCCCCACTTCTGGGAGAAGGATCCTCTAAAATCCCCATTTCCTCCCCACTCCAGGGCAAGGATACTGAAAAATCCCCATTCCCTCCCCACTCTGGGGGAAGGATATTGCAAAATTTATTTTTGCCGGTTCTCTGAACTACTCAAAATTTCCGCTACTGGTTTTCCAGAACCTTTCAGAACCTGCTGAATTTCACCCCTACTTATGACCATTGCAGCATCCCCGTGGTCACATAATCCAAATTTGTGGCTTGGCAACTGGCATTGTATTTACAATGGTTGCAGTGTCCCAGGTTTATGAAATCACCATTTGTATCGTTCCTAGCCAGCTTCCGACAAGCAAAGATAATGGGGGAAGCCAGATTCACTTAACAACTGCATGATTCACTTCATGACAGTGATTTGCTTAACAAGTGTGGTAAAACAAAAAGAAAAAGGTCGTAAACTGGGGCACAACTCACTTAACAACCATCTTGCTTAGCAACAGAAATGTTGGGCTCAATTGCAACGGTGACTTGAGTACCACCTGTATTGTCGTAAACCAACTGGCAACTCTTGACTTCGTTGGCTGTTCTGCTGTCTCTTCCTTGTTTCCAACAGGATTGCTTTTCTGTCAGCAACAGTCCAGTCTGGATGGACTCCAGCACGGCTGCCCAGTGTAACTCTCTGGAAGAAAAGGTCGGAGGGGCTCAGAAATTAGCCGACATCACTGGCTCCCGAGCTTATGAGGTGAGAGCCGTGGGAGAAGACAGTAGGGAGGGTAACCAAGAAGGTCTAATGTGAACATTGTCTAAGACCGTGATGGCGAACCTATGGCACATCTGCCACAGGTGGCACACGGAGCCATTTCTGAGAGCCTGTGAGGTGTTGCCCTGTCGGCTCCAGCGCTGATTTTCAGCCTTGATTTGGGGGCATTTTTCTCCCTCCGGAGACTCCCCTGAAGCCTCCAGAGGGCAAAAAACCGCCCAACGCACAACCGGAAGTTAGTTCCTGAACTTCTGGCTTGCGCATTGGGCTGTTTTTCACCCCCTGGAGGATTCAGGGAAGCCTCCTGAAGCCTCCAGAGGGAGAAAAACAGCCCAACAGGTAACCCGGAAGTCTGTTCCCAAACTCCCAGTTTGCCTGTTGGGCCGTTTTTCTCCCTCCGGAGGCTTCAGGAGGCTTCCCTGAAGCCAGCGGAGGGGAAAAAGTGGCCCAAAGAGCTTCCTGGAAGTCCAGAGACTTCAGTGAGGCCTGCATGAATGCGCGTAGGGTGTGTGTGTGCACGTATGCATGGGAGGAGGACATTGCATTATGGGTGTGGGCACACAATCATGCGCTCACTCCCCCTGCTTTTGGCACGCCTTGACGAAAAGATTAGCCATCACTGGTCTAAGACTTCCTTTCCAGGGTTGTTCCCACAAAGCAAGGGTGCCCAATACTGGGCCAAAGCCTATTTGCAACTGGGCCATGTGAGTGGTGGGCCAGCGCACACACTGTGTGATGACTCAAGGCGTGGCGTGAAAGTAACACAACCAGACTATAGATCTAACTCCGCTTTATTGCTCCAATTGTGCCCCCCCAAACGTTCCCACATACAAGTTCTGAAGCAAAGCTTTTGCATGCACCTTCAGAAGCCTCTGGCTGCGAGTAGTCCAGTGATCAAGGTTAGCCACAGAGCAACCAGGGCCAGCAGTCCGATAAGACAAGTTAGCCAAACAATAATCAGAGCAAGAAGTTCAGCAAAGCAGGCAAACTGGCAATCCCAAGGGTTCAGATGAAACGGTAGGGACGGTTTGAATCAGTTCGCCGAACCGGTAAAAGCCACCCCTGGTTGGCCCCGCCCACATCTGCCCAGTCGCCCCTCATCCCTTCTGGCCGCTTGCCCCGTTCACTGTTATTGTATAGGTTATAATAACAGAATATTGCAAGTCTGAAAGTATCTCTCCCCCCCTACTTTTATGCTCCTGCAAACTATGGAGGATCCCTTCTGAGACCCCCATCTCCACCCCACCCCCACCCCCCGGGACTCAAATGTCATTTAATGGACATTGTCTAGGCCAGGGGTCAGCAACCATAAACACTCAAAGAGCCACAAAGGTCCCACCCGGAAGCCCCTTGTTCAATTCTGGAGCCGACCGGAAGTCCGGTTCCCCCACCATAGAGTCTCCTCCTAGCATGGCATCCTTTTTCCACTGCCTTCCCTAACCAAAAGCCCTATCAATTTTGGAGCTGACCGGAAAGCCCGCCCCTTACATGAGAGTCTTTTCCTGGCGCACCGTGCTTCCCCGCCCCAACCAGAAACTCCTCCCAAAATTGTGGCACTGACTGGCGACGGAGCCGCAGCAGAAGGATGAAAGAGCCATATGCGGCTCCATATGCGGCTCTAGGCAGCAACTCTTCCCCCCATCTCCCAAAATAATTTGCACCTGCTATTCCAGGTATGAACACATTCTTGTTGCACATATGAACAAACCATTCCTGAACATTTTTGAAATCTTGCCTAAACGTCCAGAAAGATTACTTGATTTATTGTTTCTGAAATACATATTATAGGAAAACCTGTTTTTCAGATACCTTTTTAAACATTTACCTGTCAAAGCATTATCATCTGTTTTATGCCTGTTGCATCTGAATAGCAGCTGCTGTTATGCCTTTAATAAATTAAAATATCCAGGGGGTGATGCCCTGAACTCATTATGCTGAGTTAATTATTATTGACTCCATTTACAATTTGTGTTCCTAAATATTGGTAGCCTGTCCTTTCTCAGCGTTTTACAGGAAACCAGATAGCGAAGATTTACAGCCGGGATCCTGAAGTCTACTCACAAACTGAGGTTTGCTAATCTTCTTCTCGTTTATTGGGAATCATAACTAATTTAGGTTTTATTACGGTTTGCAAGGGGAACTTATCACAATGCTTGTACAAATTACATTAGCATAAATATGGCAACAAAAGGCCCCTCGTTAAACAGAAAAGAGATCTATCCAAGAAGGTTTAGTAAAAGTGGCTGCTGATACAGCATCCCATTAATCTGGATGCTTAATATTAGCTATTTTGTTAACAGAGGGCGTGCTCTCACACCAGAAATGCAATTCTAGATCTAATTCCTTCTCCTGTAGAGAATGGGGGAAGATTAGGGATGGGGATTATAAAATGATGGATTTATTCCTGCCCCCTCTTTTTTTTTTTTTTTTAAAGTTTTGTTGTCTCTTGCAATGCAATTTCAAAATGCATTGCAAAGAACAAAGAAAATTCCTTCCATTCTGCATTGGCCTTTGATCAAGGGTGACTTTCAAAATGCATGAGGTCTCAGGCATGGTGTTCGCGGAGGGTAAGGGAAAGGGGCAAAGGACAAAAATGATACAAATGCCACTCCTTTTGCTGGTATCTTAAGAGCTGGAGCCTGTATTATTTTATTAATTAATTAAATGGGCAGGTGTGAGGGAATGTAGTAGGTGTCAGCATCCAAAAGTAAATCAGAGTCCAAGGCAAAGTATTGCTCAAAATTCCAATTGATTAAGAGAGCCATGTTGGCACATCTGGGAAAACCCAAATCTGAAAGCTTCCAGGTTTTCCTCACCCAGTTGAAAGTTCAAGATCTTGCTCCAAACCCACAAGTCCATCACATGGCCCAATCTTCCACTGCCACGTTGGCAGCTTCCACCCATCCAGTTAATGACTGTCTTGCTTAGCAACAGAAATTTGGGGTCCTATTGTGGTCGAGGGCTACATGTAGCTCGATCACTCCAGAAATTCCTCCAGCCCTCTTCTTGGAAACCATCCAAGGCAACGCCAACAGGTTACAAACAAGAAGTTAAGGAAAAAATTGGTCCATTGCTGGGAGAAAGTGGCAAGAAGGTGACAAGCAACAGGGAGAAAGCAGAACTATTTAACTCATGTTTTGCATCTGGCTTTACACAAAGGGATAAAACAGTCCAACCTATCAAAAACAGCACCACAAAAATCAGATTAGGAACACAAATAGAAATAGGGAAGAAAATGGTAAGTGAGCACCTGTCTACCCTAGACGAGTTCAAATCACCAGGACTGGACGGATTACATCCCAGGGTTCTGAAGGAACTGGCAGACGAGATCTCAGAACCACTGAGCTATATCTTTCAGAGATCCTGGAGCACCGGGGAACTGCCAGAGGACTGGAAAAGAGCTGATGTGGTTCCCATCTTCAAAAAAGGGAAAAAAAAATAGATCCAGGAAGCTATCAGCCTGACCTTAATACCAGGAAAGATTCTGGAAAAGATAATCAAGCAACGAATTAGCGAACACCTAGAAGTAAACAAAGTAATAGCCAAAAGCCAACATGGGTTTGTCAAAAACAGATCATGCCAGACTAATCTTACTGCATTCTTTGACAAAGTGACAAAATTAGTGGACCAGAGGAATGCCGTTGATATAGTTTACTTAGACTTCAGTAAGGCATTTGATAAGGTAGACCATAACCTACTACTAGATAAAGTAGAAGAATGTGGGTTGGACAGCATCACCACCAGATGGATTCATAACTGGCTGACCAACCGCACTCAACATGTAGTCCTCAATGGAACTGCATTTACATGGAGGGAAATATGCAGTGGAGTACCCCAAGGCTCTGTTTTAGGCCCAATACTCTTCAACATCTTCATCAATGATTTGGATGAGGGAATAAATGGGGAATTCATCAAATTTGCAGATGACAACAAGCTGGCAGGAATAGCCAACACTCCAGAAGACAGGCTTAAGATACAGAAGGATTTTGACAAACTTGAACATTGGGCACTATCTAACAAAATGAAATTCAATGGTGAAAAAAGTAAGGTTCTACATTTAGGCAAGAAAAACGAAATGCACAGGTAGAGTATAGGTGATACTTTGCTCAATAGTACTAACTGTGAGAGGGATCTTGGAGTCCTATTGGACAACCATTTAAATATGAGCCAGCAGTGTGCAGCAGTTGCCAAAAAAGCCAGCACAGTTTTTAGGCTACATAAACAGAGGGATAGAATCAAAATCACGTGAAGTGTTAATACCACTTTATAATGCCTTGGTATGGCCACACTTGGAATACTGCATTCAGTTTTGATCACCACAATGTAGAAAAGATGTGGAGACTCTAGAAAGAGTGAAGAGAAAAGCAACAAAGAGGATTAGGGGACTGGAGGCTAAAATATGAAGAACGGTTGTAGGAACTGGGTAACTGGGTATGTCTAGTTTAATGAAAAGAAGAACTAGGGGAGACATAATAGCAGTGTTCCAATATCTCAGGGGTTGCCATAAAGAAGAGGGGGTCAAACTATTCTCCAAGGCACCTGAGGGTAGAACAAGAAGCAATGGGTGGAAACTAATCAAGGAGAGAAGCAACTTAGAACTGAGGAGAAATTTCCTGACAGTGAGAACAATCAATCAGTGGAACAGAAGTTGCCTCCAGAAGTTGTGAATGCCCCAACAATGGAAGTCTTTAAGAAGATGTTGGATAGCCATTTGCCTGGAACAGTATAGGATTTCCTGCCTAGGCAGTGAATTGGACTAAAAGACCTTCAAGGTCCCTTCCAACTCTGCTATTCTATTGTATTATATAAGATCTCTTGTAGCCATAACAAAATTATTTCTCGAAAGCCAAGGTCATCCTTTGCCTTTGCACCTCTGCACCTGGCCAGAACTGGATGGATGAATGGAACCATCCAGCATGGTAGTGCAAGATTGGACCACGTAATGGACTTGTGGATATGGGGCCAAGATCTTGAACTTTCAACTGGGTGGGGAAAACCGGGAAGCCTTTAGATTCAGGTTTTCTCAGATGTGCCAACATGGCTCTCTTAATAAATTGGAACGTCGAGGAATCCTGTGCCTTGGACTCTGATTTAATTTTGGATGCTATTTGGAACCTTGGCAATATGCTGACTGTAAACCGCTTAGAGAGGGCTGTAAAGCATTATGAAGTGGTATATAAGTCTAAGTGTTATAGCTATTGCTGTTGTGAATAATCCATTACAGTATAGCTGCTTATCTCAGCAAATGACTGAGACGATACATTTCAGCACAGTATTTTGATTCTGAGAAGGCTGTCTATAACTAGGGGAATAAATCAGGGTTTACTGCATGGTGTAGCACAGTTTGTAAACCCAGCTGTAGCATAAGACTCTAGTCGCTTCTGTTCTTAGATGACTTCAACTAACAGAAGCTATTTTTCTGGCCTTCTTGCTTCTTCGTCCTTTTTATGACAGATGCCATGAATATAGCTAGACTCCAATTTCTTTCCTCCCAGCATAAAACAATGTAGAGGAGAAAAGCTAATTGTTATTTATTTATTTACTTGATCTTTATCCAGCCTTTATTACTTTATAAGTAACTCCAGGCATTGAGTATATGTAATACTTCTTCCTCCTCCTATTTTTTTTCCCATTACAACAACCTCTTAAAGATTTTCTTTTCAAATTTTTTTTCAAATCCATGGGTTTGTGCCTGTAAGGGGGAGAGAGAGAGAGAGGGAGGGAGGGAGGGAAAGAGAGAGAGAGAAAGAGAGAGAGAGAGAGAGATTGATTGATTGATTTCTGGTAGCTTAGTCTTTTGCAACTCTCAAAAAAAATCAAAGCAAGATCTTGCGACAATTAAGCCCTCAAAGATGCTCTTTCTGAACATAATATTTTAAATGCTTGCTGAACTCAATGGGAGTTCCAAAGCACTCTGCTTTGAATTGCTTGTGAAAGAGAAATAATGTCATGTGATTATTTGCTTGCTTGCTTGTTTGTTTGTTTACTTCTTTTTCTTTTCTGCAGAGAATTTCCTTGGTGAGCAACTTTGCAGCCTCTCTATTCCTAGGTGCCTATGCTCCCATAGATTACAGCGATGGTAAGTGACACGCACCCTTTCTAACAGGTTCAACCCCACACTGACTTATAGGAGAGAATAGACACAGTGGGATGTCCTCTTTTTTTTGGTGAACGGAGGCCACTCAAAAATGGTGAGAGTCGTTGAAAGATAAAGTAGTCTCTTTATACAGGTAGCCCTCAACTTACGACCACAATTGAGCCCAAAATTTATGTTGCTAAGTGAGTGAGAAATTTGTTAAGTGAGTTTTGCCCCATTTTACAGCTTTTCTTGCCCCATTTGTTAAGTGAATCATTGCGGCTGTTAAATTAGTAACACGGTTGTTAAGTGAATCTAGCTTCCCCATTGACTTTGCTCGTCAAGAGGTCCCAAAAAGTGATCACATGACCCTGCAACTGTCATAAATGTCAGTCAGTTATCAAGCATCCAAAGGCAAATCACATGACCATGGGGATGCTGCATCGGTCATAAGTAGCGGTGGGTTTCATATTTTGTTACCACCGGTTCACCGCACACCCCCATCCGCTTTGTCTGCGCCCGCCCACTCTGTGTTCACCCGCCCACTTTGTGGGCACCCGCACCCCTTCCATACATTGCCCGGCCTTGTGTACCTGTGCTTTGCTTGCACGCGTGCCTTCCACGCATGTGCCCAGCCTCAAAAACATGCCTAAATAGGATGGCATAGGGCTGGGGCAAGTGGGTAGTCCCACCCGCGATTCTCACTACCAGTTTGGGCGAACTGGTCTTAACCGGCTGAATACCACCTCTGGTCATAAGTGTGAAAAATAATCAGAGGTCCCTTTTTTTCAGCGCTGTTGTAACTTTGAATGGCCACTAAGCTAACTTTTGTAAGTAGAGGACTGCTTGTATCCTGCCTAGTTAAGTAGGTCAGCATGTTTAAATGGATGAATATTAACCTCATTTAACTTTAATTAATATACATGTTGAACAAATCATCCCCCATCCACCCCCCATTAAACCCACTTCCTTCTTTGTGGTTTGAGCCCTTGGCTCTGAATCCAGAATGTGTCTTTGCAGACTTCTGGCTAAGCTTTCTTTCTTTCTCTGAAGCTCTGTGGACTGGCTGCCTGCATCTGGCTGGCTTTGCAGAAAGTGTGTCAGGCTGCAAAAACGTTGTGGTTCTTCCAAGAAGATGTATTTATTGTTTTGTTCCTTTTTGGTGTCGTTGCCCTTTTTTCTTGGAAGTGTCTAACACAGCTGGACCCGAAACGGTGTCCAATTCCCCCCCCCCCCGATTCAGTTTCTTTTTTTTTACTGTGTAAGATCAGAAGAACGCTAGACCAGCCCTGCTAAATTGCTCCATCTTAATCCAGATTTGTTTTTATAGCACCCAGCAGACGTTTCTGTTCACAACCAGAAGATGGCAGCATTTCACACTTTTGCTACTCTTTCTCTGAAATTAATATTAGAAGCTACCTTCAAACCAGGAATAACAATCAGACTAGTAATAGGTAACCCTCGACTTAACAACAGTTCGTATAGTGACCGCTCGAAGTTAACAATGGCACTGAAAAAAGGTGACCGTTTTTCACACTTACGGCCGTTGCAGCGTTCCCACGGTCATGTGATCGAAAATTCAGACCCTTGGCAACTGACTCATACTTATGACACTGGGAGTGACCCCAGGTCATGGGATAATTTTTGTGACCTTTTGACAAACAAAGTCAATGAGGAGGCCAAATTCACATAACCATATTATTAACTTAACAACTGTAGCGATTTGCTTAACAATTTTTGTAGCGTGAAAGGTTGTAAAATGGAGCAAATTTTACTTAATGACTGTCTTGCTTAGCAACAGGAATTTTTTGCCCTATTGTGGTCGAGGGGTACAAGTAGCTCGATCACTCCAGAAATTCCTCCAGCCCTCTTCTGAAACCATCCAAGGCAGCGCCCATCAACAAATCTTATGGTAATCACTTCTGAAGGCAAAGAGGACACCAATTTAGATAGTCTTTGACCATTCATTTATAACAGGAATAACTGAGTTACAAGGGGCCTTGGAGGTCTTCTAGTCCAACCCCCTGCCGAGGCAGGAAACCCTATATCGTTTCAGACAAATGGCTATCCAACATCTTCTTAAAGACTTCCAGTGTTGGGGCATTCACAAATTCTGGAGGCAACTTCTGTTCCACTGATTAATTGTTCTAACTGTCAGGAAATTTCTCCTCAGTTCTAAGTTGCCTCTTTCCTTGATTAGTTTCCACCCATTGCTTCTTGTTCTACCCTCAGGTGCCTTGGAGAATAGTCTGATTCCCTCTTCTTTGTGGCAACCCCTGAGATATCGGAACACTACTATCATGTCTCCCTTAGTCCTTTTCATTAAACTAGACATACCCAGTTCTTGCAACCGTTCCTCATATGTTTCAACCTCCAGTCCCCTAATCATCTTTGTTGCTCTTCTCTGCACTATTTCTAGAGTCTCCACATCTTTTTTACATTGTGGCAATGTAAAATATAGTGAAGCACTGAAAAAGTAACTTATGACTGGTCCTTGCAGCATTCCCACGGTCACATGATCAGAATTAGGGCGCTTCGTGACTGGTCTTTGTGGCATTCCCATGGTCACGTGATCAGAATTAGGGCAGCAACATGTATTTACAATGGTTGAAGTGTCCCAAAGGTGTTGTGATTGCCGTTTGCAATCTCCCAAATGGCTTCCCACAAGCAAAGTCAATGGAAGAAGCCAGATGCACTTAATGACCATGTGAGTCTCTTAACAACTGCAATGATTTGCTTAACAACTATAATAAAAAAGATTGTAAAATATGACTCATTTTACAACCACCTATCTTAGTAATAGAAATTGTGGTCTGAAATTGAGGACTACCTGTACAGAGCCATGATGGTGCAGTGGTTAGATGCGGTATTGCAGGCTACTTCTGCTGCCTGCTGGCTGCCAGCAATTTGGCAGTTCAAATCTCCCCAGGCTCAAGGTTGACTCAGCCTTCCCTCCTTCTGAGGTGGGTAAAATGAGGACCCAGATTGTTGTGGGCAAAATGTTGACTGTAAACGACTTAGAGAGGGCTGCAAAGTACTGTGAAGTGGCATATAAGTCTAAGTGCTATTGCTACTATTTGGTTTACATTTAATACAAACCATTATTGTTTTGCTAATTACCTTTCAATCCTGAGGAAGAGGGAATTATGCATAGCATTTGCATTGGTAAAGTGGCTACTCAGGTGGTATTTAACCATAATTAAAGATAAGAGGGAATTTCTTCTGGAAGAGAATGCTATTAAAAAAAATCCAGTAAACTCAACCGGACAATGTGTATCACAATCGAAGAATCTGGAATGAAGTTTAATCCATTTCCAGGAGATGCAAATCTCTTCCTATAGAATATTTTGTACTTCTGTTGATTGATTTTTATTTATTTTTGTGGAAAGAAGTGCCCCAAAGCATTAGGCATATTTTTGATTATTCTGTGTGGGTTTTTTTCAAAGCAAGAAACTTGAGACTAATCGACTTAAATGTGTCATTTGATTTATTGTCCTTTCCGAATCAACCACAAGTAACATCCTTCTAGGCTGGAGATGTATTAATTTCCTACTCACGAATCCAGTGTCCACCGAATCCTCAAAGTGATCCAATTTGCCTCTGACTTTGATTTTTTTTTTTATTGCTCTGTTCTTTGGCAAAGTTAAAAAACAGAACTGGGAAAATAATCCGTTACTTTAGTAGAAGAGACACTTGTGTGGTCAGGTTGCTGGAAAGAATCTTACTTTTCTGATCCACCAATTACTATTGCGTGGAAGTAACAAAAGGGATAAGAGCAGGAGTGAAATCCTCACGGTTCGGCACAGTTCAACTAAACCGTTAGGGACAATTGTCCCTGGTTCTGTTAACTAGTAGTAAAAAAAAAACTTCTGAGGATCACCCGCGTGATCGTGGGAAGTTTTCCCTCCTGCTTTTTAAAGCATTTTTTTCCTGCCGGTTTGGGCAGGAAAAAATGCTTTAAAAAGTGGAAAAAAAGAGAGCTTCCGATGATCCCGTGGATCAATTGTGAGCCCCGTGATCGTTGGAAGCTTTTAAAAAAACTTTTTAAAGCATTTTTTTCCTGCCTATTCGCCCAAACCAGCAGGGGAAAAATGCTTTAAAAAGTGAAAAAAAGTTGGCTACGCCCACCCAGTCACATGACCAGCCACACCCCAGCGACACCCACAGAACCAGTGGGCAAAAAAAAATAGATTTCACAACTGAATGAGAGCCCGTTTGGTGTAGGGGGTAAAGGCTAGAATTCGGGAGATTCTGAGTTCCAGTTCTGCTTTAGGTATAAAACTAGTCAGGTGACCCTGATTCATTCTTCTACCTCAACCTAGGATAGAGGCAATGGCAATCCGCTTCTGAAAAGTCCCAAGGATTCCTTTGTGCGGTTTCTGAGAATCAGACATGATTGAAGAGAAAATACTGTATGTAGATAAACAGAAATCTTGGAAGGATTTTTATTTAAAGTCTTCCAAGAAAAGAATAGAAAAAGCTTCCCAGACTTTTCAAATTATTTGAAAATCTGATTCCTTCATTCCCACACATGGGAAGGTTCTGACCGGGGAATCTGTCAGGGATGATCCAGCCAGTTCCAGATCTGCCATCAACTGCTGGAAAAAAGCAGGTGTTGCCATCTTCATATCTCTTTGTCCATCACTGATAAAGTCCCCTTTGATTTGAACCAGATTCCTGATAAATACTCGGACACATTGATTTGGCTTCCTTGCTAAGACTACAGAAGTGGTTTCCTATTGCTTTTTTCTAGATTCCCCCCCCCCCTCAATCCAATCCTTAGTAAGTGTTAGAGTGAAGTTATGATGGGTCTACCTTGAGGCCGTGGCACGACATAACCGCGAACGTCAAAAGCGTGCCGACAAAACCGCGGCGCTAAAACCACGATGTCAAAAGCGCGCCGACAACAGCGCGCCGACAACAGCGCGCCGAGAGAAGCGCGATTTAAGTTAAGGTAAGGTTTAGGGTTAGGTTTACGGTTAGGTTTAGGGTTAGGTTTAGGGTTAGGTTTAGGGTTAGGTTTAGGGTTATTTTTAGGGTTATGTTACAGCGCGCTTCTGTCGGCGCGCTGTTGTCGGCGCACTTCAGCACTCATTCGTCTCCGCGGTTTTGACGGCGTGGTTTTGTCACCGCGCTTTAGTCACATGCGCTTTTGTCGTACGCGCATTTGTGGTGGAACCCCCTGAGGCTACTTCAGAGGTGGTATTCAGCCGGTTCTGACCAGTTCTGATGAACCGGTAGCGAAAATTTTGAGTAATTTGGAGAACCGGCAAATACCACCTCTGACTGGCCACGCCCCCATCTATTCGCTGCCTCTCATCTGATCGGAGTCCAGCTAATAGGCTGGGTCTTTTTCTGTTGCCCTGCACAGGAGAAGGGAGCTGGAAAGCAGGTTAATGGGGTGCGGAGGGAATGGGCTATTGCAGTATCCTTCCCCTGGAGTGGGAAGGAATGGGGATTTTGCAGTATCCTTCCCCTGGAGTAGGGTGGGAATGTGGATTTTGCAGTATCCTTCCCCTGGAGTAGGGTGGGAATGTGGATTTTGCAGTATCCTTCCCCTGGAGTGTGGAGGGAATGGGGATTTTGCACTATCCTTCTCCTGGAGTGTGGAGGGAGTGGGGATTTTGCACTATCCTTCTCCTGGAGTGGGAGGGAATGGGCATTTTGCAATATCCTTCCCCAGGAGTGCGGAGGGAATGGGGATTTTGCAGAATCCATCCACTGGAATGGGAGGGAGTGGGGATTTTGCAATATCCTTCCCCTGGAGTGCGGAGGGAATGGGGATTTTGCAGTATCCTTCCCTCGGAGTGCGGAGGGAATGGGGATTTTGCAGTATCCTTACCCCGGAGTGCAGAGGGAATGGGGATTTTACAGTATCCCTCCCCCGGAGTGGGCGGGAATGGGGATTTTGCTGTATCCTTCCCCTGGAATATGGAGGGAATGGGAATTTTGCAGTATCCTTCCCCTGGAGTATAGAGGGAATGGGGATTTTGCAGTATCCTTCCCCTGGAGTAAGGAGGGAATGGGGATTTTGCTGTATCCTTCCCCTGGAATATGGAGGGAATGGGGATTTTGCAGTATCCTTCCCCTGGAGTCGGCAGGAATGGGGATTTTGCAGTATCCTTCCCCTGGAGTGTGGAGGGAATGGGGATTTTGCTGTATCCATCCCCTGGAGTGGGAGGGAATGGGGATTTTGCAATATCCTTCCCAAGGAGTGCGGAGGGAATGGGGATTTTACAGTATCCTTCCCCCGGAGTACAGAGGGAATGGGGATTTTACAGTATCCTTCCCCTGGAATGGGCGGGAATGGGGATTTTGCTGTATCCTTCCCCTGGAATACGGAGGGAATGGGAATTTTGCAGTATCCTTCCCCTGGAGTATAGAGGGAATGGGGATTTTGCAGTATCCTTCCCCTGGAGTAAGGAGGGAATGGGGATTTTGCTGTATCATTCCCCTGGAATATGGAGGGAATGGGGATTTTGCACTATCCTTCCCCTGGAGTGGGCGGGAATGGGGATTTTGCTGTATCCTTCCCCTGGAGTGGCGGGAATGGGGATTTTGCTGTATCCTTCTCCTGGAGTGGCGGGAATGGGGATTTTGCTGTATCCTTCCCCTGGAGTAAGGAGGGAATGGGGATTTTGCTGTATCCTTCCCCTGGAGTATGGAGGGAATGGGAATTTTGCAGTATCCTTCTGGTTTGGAGAGGGAATGGGGATTTTGCAGTATCCTTCACCTGCCCCGCCCACGAAGCCTCACCCCACCCACTGAACCGGTAGTAAATTTTTTTGAATCCAAGCACCCAAATTCGAAGCTCAAATGGCCAAGCCCTCCCCACTCCATGGTCACGTGATTGAATTTCGAGTATTTTTGCAACATGGTTTCTTTTGCAGCCCTTTCAGTGTCTTCAGTTAGAACTGAAGAAGCTTCTTGGGTGAAAAGCGAAAGGAAAAACTCTCTCAAGAAAACCCAGTTGACTTTGGGACATTATCTTCAACATTCTGAAACCATGGGATTGCATTTTTCAATGGTCTTCTGGACAAAAACTGGAACTTCTGCTTTTTTTTGGCAAAACCCGTATCCATAGCGAGCTTCTCTTGACGACCACGGCATTTGCTTAACAACTGTGGGTTTGCTTAATAACTACTGCAAAAATGGTTGTAATATTGGATCAGTCACATGACCAACCAGTTTACAACTATCATTAGTTACGAGTTAGTGAAGAGGCTCCATTACAGTCGTAAGTCGAGAACAACTTCTAGACTACCATGCTCTGGGTTTTAAGGTAATATGCCATTCAAGAACTGAGAAGAGCTGAACCCCCTTAATGTTTGAATATCTGCTAAGGGTAAGGATAAAGGTAAACTTGAGAGACTGCCTTCTGCCGATTACCTCCCTCCGACCGATCAGATCGCACAGACTGGGCCTCCTCCGAATCCCATCTGCCAGTCAATGTCGACTGGCGACTACACGGAGGAGAGCCTTTTCTGTTGCAGCTCCGACCCTGTGGAACGACCTCCCCGTCGAGATTCGCACCCTCACCACCATCCAGACCTTCCGCACAGCCCTTAAGACCTGGCTCTCCCATCAGGCCTGGGGATAGGTTCCCAATTTACCCGCCCGAGTGTTGACTGTTGAATGCAAGTTGTGTTTTATTATTTTATTCTGTTCACATATTGTTTGTCTTTTGGTATTGCACCCCCTTCCCTGTGATTGTAAGCCGCCCTGAGTCCCCTCAGGGAAAAGGGCGGCCTATAAATCCTAATAAAATGTCTAAAAAAAAAAAAAGTCTAAATGTCCTCGTGACCTCAAGACTGGACTACTGCAATGCGCTCTCCATGGGGCAGCCCTTGAAGAGTGTTCGGAGACTCCAGCTGGTCCAGAATGCAGCCGCGCGAGCGATTGTGGGTGCACCCCAGTACACCCACGTTACACCTATCCTCCGTGAGCTGCACTTGCTACCTATTGGTCTCCGGATACGCTTCAGGGTGCTAGTTATTACTTATAAAGCCCTACATGGTATTGGACCTGGGTACTTGAGAGACCGCCTTCTGCTGATTACCTCCCACAGACCCATTCTATCCCACAGATTAGGCCTCCTCCGTATTCCATCTGCCAGCCAATGTCGGCTGGCGACTACTCGGAGGAGGGCCTTCTCTGCGGCTGCCCCGGCCCTTTGGAACGAGCTCCCCGTGGAGATTCGGACCCTCTCCACCCTTCAGGCCTTCCGGACGGCCGTGAAGACCTGGCTGTCCCAGCAAGCCTGGGGTTGAGTCCCCCCCCCCTACTCGAATTTGCTGTGTCTGTTGTGCTTTTAAACTGTTTGTATTGTTTGTTTGTCTTTGTCTCACTTTTTGTAATTTCCCCTCCCTTGGCTTTGTTCAGCCGCCCTGAGTCCCTTCGGGGAATAGGGCGGCCTACAAATTGAATAAAATCCAAATCCAATCCAAATCTAAAGGTTCCCCTTGCACATATGTGCTAGTTGGGGGCGGTGGTCATCTCCGTTTCAAAGCTGAAGAGCCAGCGCTGTCCGCAGACGTCTCCATGTCATGTCTCCCATGTTCATTGAGCATGACTCAATGTTGAAGGCACACGGAACGCTGTTACCTTCCCACCAAAGGTGATCCCTATTTTCCTACTTGCATTTTTACATTCTTTTGAACTGATAGGTTGGCAGAAGCTGGGACAAGTAATGGGAACTCACTCCGTTACGCGGCGCTAGGGATTTGAACTGCCAACCTTTCTGATCGACAAGCTCAGTGTCTTAGCCACCGCGCCCCAGCTAAGGGTAGCTAGGTACATTAAACGTGCCTACCTGGTGTTTGCTGTAATCCTGCTCATATAAGTACATCTATGTTTCTGGGCCTACTTCAGCAATAAATCAATAGGGTTTGCTGGGAGATAGTGTATCCTTTCTATCTATTTATTGATTTCCTTTGTTCATCCTCTTATTGAATCCACTGTTCATCCAGTCACTGAACCTGATTTGTAGTTGTTGATGAACCTTGAGCTGGGAAGCGATGCTTTTCTGTTATTTCGTTGTTACACCCACTGGCTGCGAAGAACTGACGGATGACCTCTAGCGTGAAACTTTGGGGCATAGCTCCATTAGAATGGTAGTTAATTAATGTTTAACTGAGAAGAATGGATCTTTCCCCGCTTTCTGTTCTTGTGAATGTGTGTATGAGTCTCTCTCTCTCACACACACATGCAGGCTCAGAAGAACCAGAGTTCACAGTAGGTTAAAATAAAATGCTTTACACTGGAAATACATTCTCCCTGATTAAACTGTTGGGCAACGTGTGCTGAAAATTAAACAAGGGGTGATTCCAGTATAGGCTGTGCTTAAGAAGGTTTTCCTTTGCTATTAGTATTCATTTAATTATATTCTTGTCAGGTCTCCAAGGACAAAGAAGCACAGGCAGTCCTCAACCTAATGACCACAATGGAGCCCAAAATTTCTGTTGCTAAGCGTGACAGTTTCTAAGTGGGCCATTTTATGACCTTTCTTGCCACAGTTGCTAAGTGAATCATTGCAGTTGTTAAAGAGTTAGCAATATGGTTGCTAAATGAACGAGGTTTCCCCATGGACTTTGCGAGACTTTGTGAGAAGGTTGCAGAAGGGGATTACTTTATTTATTTATTTATGTAGTCAAACGTGCAAGGTAACAGGTATAAGTATAAACATGGACATGAATGAAGGAGATGAGTACAAATAAATGGGGACAGTATGACAGGGACGGTAGGCACGCTGGTGTGCCAATGCACGCCCCCTTTACGGACCTCTTAGGAATGGGGTGAGATCCACGGTAGACAGTTTGATGTTGAAGCTTTGAGACTTTGAGGATGTAACAACGGAGCCAGGTAGAGCATTCCAGGCGTTGACCACTCTGTTGCTGAAGTCGTATTTTCTGCAATCGAGTTTGGAGCAGTTAACCTTGAGATTGTATCGATTGTTTATCCGTGTATTATTGAGGTTGAAGCTGAAAGAGTTGTTGACAGGTAAGACGTTGTAGCAGACAATTTTGTATACTGTGCTTAGGATCAGACCTTAGGCGGCGCAATTCCAGGTTGACCAAGCCCAAAATTTTGAGCCTGGTGGCCTAAGGGATTCTATTGTGATTCCAGGATACTGGAACTGTCTTAAATAAGAAGCAGTTGCCAAGTGTCCAAATTTTGATCACGTGACTTTGAGAATGGTGCAGTGTTTGAAAATTGGTTGTCACTTTTTTCCAGTGCCATTGTAACTTTGAATGGTCACTAAACAATGGTTGTAAGTCAGGGACCACCTCTACATTCTGATCAGTTCCCTTTATTCATTCTTGCCTATAGCTTCCCCATCGGCTTTGCTTGTCAGGAGGTCGCAGAAGGGGACCACGTGACCACAGGGCACTGCAACGGTCATAAGAGACCGCCTACTGCCAATCACCTCCACTCGACCTATTAGATCCCATAGATTAGGCCTCCTCCGAGTCCCATCTGCCGGTCAATGTCGACTGGCAACCACGCGGAGGAGAGCCTTCTCGGTGGCAGCTCCGACCCTATGGAACGATCTCCCCGTGGAGATTCGCACCCTCACCACCCTCCAGACCTTCCGCACAGCCCTCAAAATCTGGCTATCCCGTCAGGCCTGGGGCTAAAGACTGTAACCCACCTGAATGGTATGAATGTTGTGTTTTTAATGACGTACTGTCCTACGTGTTAAATGTTTGTTTCCCCCGCCCTTTTCGAGTTGTAAGCCGCCCTGAGTCCCCCCAGGGAAAAGGGCGGCATATAAATAAACTTCTCAAAATCTCAAATCTCAAATAAGTATGAACCAGTGGCCAAGCATCTGAATTTGGATCACCTGAGCATGGCGCCGATACATAGGTTGTAGCTGTGAAAAATGGTCATAACTCACTTTTCTCAGTGCCGCTGTAAATTTGAACAGTCACTAAATGAACTGCTGTAAGTCGAGGACTACCGGTATGGTTAGGGAAGAGCCTCCTTAACTGTCTTTTCCCCAACCAAATTATCTAAACTTTGCTGTCTCTTGTCCTTCTTGGATGCAGCCCCTCCCTCCCTCCTGGGAATCCCACCACAATTCGATTTGCAAACCCAACTTGATCAAGAATAATTTCAGTACTCCTTATAAAGTTCGGGTATTTACCAGGGATGGGATGCTGATGATTTAGCAACCGGTTCGATGAGTGTGTGCTTTGCACGCACACATGCCTAAAGCGTTTGCATGCAGTGCTAAAAGTGGAGGATTTAGATGCTCAGGCTGCTTATCTTCCAAATCAGCAATGGTAAAGTAGAACCGCGACTGGGGGGCGGGGAGAGGGAATCAGCTGTGCCGCGCAATTGAGATGAAGTAGAAAGGAGGAAGTAAAGGACAGGATAGAGCGGGAGTGGGTGGGCAGGGCCAACTGATCAGTTGGATCGCCCAAACCATTCCGAACCAGCTGAATACCACTTCTGGTATTTACACTACTACACTACCATTTGATAACTAATTGTCTTTCAAAGGAGGTATTGATGTAAGGATTCAGCAGCAATTCATCCGAAGGTGACTAAAAGCTTGGCTAGGCTAGAAATTAATTTATCTCTGTTCCTAAATTTTTCCTGCTAGACCATTTCCTTCTAAGGGCTATGGATGCTTGTACGTCTTCACAGATTTCATGAGATGGGCCAGCTAAGTTTGGAAGCAACTAAATTTTCGAAAACCCAAATTCAGTGGTGATTTGGCCAATTAATGGGAGATAAAGTGGGGATGAATGTTCTGTACTTCTCCCTGGCCTTTTAATAACTTTTATTAGTCATAAATGATGCTTCCAGTCTCCTGATTTAGGGCTCTTCCGCAATTCAGATTAAAATGTTAGGAAATGATTTGAGGAGTGCTTCAATGACAGACACATAACTTTAGTTGAGAGTCGCCTTTGTCAAGATGGCTTGCTTGCTTGCAGGTTTGATAGACGAACAAACAAAATAGGGCAAATGCACCTTTTCCTAAGATTGTGCAGCAAGCAGTGCAGAAGACATCCATATGTGCTCAGGAAAAATGCAGCTGCTTTAATGAGACTGCTTAATCAGCTTGCTATATGTTAGTTTTATTATTTGCATAATAATTGTGGTTTTTCCCCAACACTTTATTAGGATCATAGAGGGAAGTTTCTGCTTGCATATCACTCTGGGATTTCACTTTCTTCAAAGCAAAGCAAAGATTTTGCCTTGTTTAACAATGAGAAAATTTCTGGCTTCTGCAGATTTGTTACAGATGTGCTGTGTTTTCTTTTGCCTTTTCTCATTCAACATGCTGAGGTGCCAAGCTCCTCTTTCTAGCACTGTTTGGACACTTCTAGTCAACTTTAAATCAGCAGAGTTCAGAGAGTTTCTTGTCTTGATAGAATGGAGATTTAGACCTAATTAATAAACACTTTCTTTCAAAATAAACAAAAACCTAACATTACAAAGTACATTTATAAGAATAAAAACTAGTATCTATTGTTATCCACCGTGACCCGTCAAAACCGCGTTCCACAAAAGCGCGGTCGACAAAATCGCGTATGTGACGTCATCACAACGCGACGAAAAAGATCGAAAAATTGAAATAAAAATTAAATTACAGCAAGCCGATTCACATAAAGGTAAGCGTTAGGTTAAGGGTTAGGGTTAGGGTTAGGTTAAGGGTTAGGGTTAGGTTTAGAGCGTTAGCGTTATGTTTAGCGTTAGGTTAAGGGTTAGCGTTAGGTTTTTCGTTAGGTTAAGGGTTAGGTTTAGGGTTAGGTTTAGGGTTAGGTTAAGGGTTAGGTTTAGGGTTAGGGTTAGGGTTAGGGTTAGGTTTGGGGGGGTTAGGGGAAGGTTTTCGCTTTATTTTTACATTTTTCGATCTTTTTCGTCGCGCTGTGATGATGTCACATACGCGCTTTCGTCGACCGCGATTTTGTCGTCCGCGGTTTTGTGGTGGAACCGTTATCCACAGAGGTCTGTAGTAATAGTAAATAAAGATACTATTTAAAGATACTAAGATGCTGTTAAAAATACTATTGAGTACACTGTTCCATCTTATGACCATGATTGAGCAGGAACTATGGTCATAAGTCACGTTGGTTGTTAAGTGGGTCATCATATGACTGACCTGATTTTAGGATATTTTTTGCAGTTGTTGTTAAATGAATCATCATGGCCATTAAGCAAACCCAGAGTCATTAATTGAATGCCGTAGTTGTTAAGCGAATCTATTGTTTGCAATAGGTGTTTTTACCAGAAACTGGAAGTAAACACTTTTTCAGGCCAAAAAATGCTGCAACAGTCGTAAGTGTGAAAAACGGTCATAAGTCCCTTAAGTGACCTTGGATGGTCACTAAATGAACTGTTATAAGTCGAGGATTACCTGTGTTCAACTCAAAAAAAAAATCCCTACTATGTGGCTTGCTGGAGTATAACGATGGGTAAAACAAGATTCAGTTTATTAAACATCATCAGTTTTGTTCCATGCAAATCAAATGAATTTAATTAATTAGCTCTTTCCTAATTTGTTCCATGCTTCCACAGAAGAAATCTACAGCCATGCTGTCAGGCATCTAATGGGTTCATTCGTTTTTCTCTCCTTGGTTTCCTGTTCATTGGAAAACCATATCATTGCTTTTAGGTGCTGGTGGGATGATGTAATAGACGAAAACAATCTCTTAACTCATACATACTTTATGAGTGAAGAGTTGTCAATTTTGCACGAAACCAGCATGTTAGGAATGCTGCGGTTCAAGGAGTTAGCATTGGTCAGACTGGAAAATATCTTTATCCTGGGTTTTATAACCCTGGGCTCTTGAAGACATGTACATTTAGAAAGAAAATAATCATGTTGATTTGCAGGATTTGGAGTTTTCTTCTCCATTCTCCCTTCTTTATCTTCTCCAAACAATTGTTAAGCTCCAGTTCTCAAGAGGGAAAAATTCACATGATTATGGGCTTGTAACTTTTGAAGGCAAGCAAGAATCTCTGCAATTTATCTATTAAAACCATTGAGGAATTCTCTCAAGACTTCTAGGTTTCCTGGGGCAAAATTTTCTAGGTTTCCTTCTCCATGTTCCTCCTCCTCCTTCATATTGCTCCTTTATGATCCTCCTCCATGTTCTTCCTCCTCCTCATTTCTTCTCCATGTTCCTTGTAGTTAATGTTCTTCCTCCATCTCCATTTTTTATCCTCCTCTGTTGCTCTTCCATATTCCTCCTCCTCCGCTTTCTTCTTTTCTTTCTTTCTCCATATTCCTCCTCCATGTTGTTCCTCCATATTCCTCCACCTCCATGTCTTCCTCTTCCTTCTCCTCCTCCCCTCCCCCTCCTTCTCCATATTGCTCCATATTCCTCCTCCTTCTCCTCCATGTTCTTCTTTTTCCTGGTCCCTGTAACTCCTCCTCCTCATCCATATTGCTCCTTCATATTCCTCCTCTTCCATGATCCTCCTCCTTCATGTTTCCCCTCTTCCATGTTCCTCCTTCTCCATGTTCCTCTTCTTCCATGTTGCTCCTCCATGTTCCTCTCCTTCATTATGTTCCTCCTCCTCCTCCTCCTCCTCCTCCTCCTCCTCCTTGTTCTTCCTCCTCCTCCTCCTCCTCCTCCTCCTCCTCCTCCATGCTCCTCCATGCTGCTCCTCTTCCATGTTGCTCCTCCATGTTCCCCTCCTCTATCATATTCTTCCTCCTCCTTGTTCCTTCTCCATGTTCTTCCTCTTCCTTCTCCCATCGCCCCTTCCCCTGATAAAATGAGCATGATCCACACAAGTGTATGTTGTAGCAAAATTAAATTTGATTAGTCTTTAATATACCATTACACTTTCTGTTTTTACTCACAATTAGCACACTTACAGCTAGAGGATAAAATAATCGTGACAAAAAATATACGAGATATTCCCAGATTGTATTCATTTTAGAAAACATTTCTGTGCTTTATAAACAAGTATTCTTTATTGTCTATTGTATGCCGCCTAGAGTCAGTTCTCATTAGATGGGCAGCTATATAAATTTGATCAAAGGATTAGAGGAGGGGAAAAAAGAGAGTTAGCCATCTATTTAATTGCTTGGCTATGTGTTATCCTTGCTATCTTCCTCTTTCCAGAGAGCATATTATTAAGCAGAAAACGCTGTCCACATTTCTAGAATTCCATGATTGACATTGGCTGGTTTATTAGGCTTTTTCAGCGCTTCAGATTTGTTTTCCAAAAAGTGGTTTGGAGTGTGCAGGCGTATGAATTGGTACCCATCTGCACCCTTTTAAATCAGCCTATTCTTTGGGGTGAAGTGGGAGGTCTCCTTGGCTGCACTAGATAGTTGCTATGTAATTCTGGGCGAGAGAAACATTATTTTAAGCCAGTGTTTTTCAACCATGACAACTTTAAGATGTATGGGCTTCAGTTCTCAGAATTCGGCAGCTAGTGGAATTCTAGGAGTTGGTCCACTCAGCTTGAAGTTGAGAAACACTGTTTTATTTAAGCTATTTATTTAAGCTTATTGCAGGCAGGTGCTGTGTTCTTTCTCCTGAATCATCTAGAACAGTTTTTGGATATCAGATTTGAAGAGTGGCATAGATCTACTGGCTACTGGTGGTCCTTGACTTACAGCCACAATTGGGACCAGAATTTCTATTGCTAAGCTGGTTGTTAAGTGATACTGTAAAATCCCCATTCCCTCCCCACTCCAGGGGAAGGATATTGCAAAATCCCCATTCCTACCCCACTCCAGGGGAAGGATACTGCAAAATCTTCATTCCCTCCCCACTCCAGGGGAAGGATACTGCAAAATCCTCATTCCCTCCCCACTCCAAGGAAAGGATACTGTAAAATCCCCATTCCCTCCCCACTCCAAGGAAAGGATACTGTAAAATGTCCATTCCCACCCCACTCCAGGGGAAGGATACTGCAAAATCTGCATCCCCACCCCACTCTGGGGCCAGCTAGAGGTGGTATTTACCAGTTCTCTGAACTACTCAAAATTTCTGCTACCGGTTCTCCAGAACCTATCAGAACCTGCTGGCACTCGCCCTCTTTGCTTCTCCTTTTCATGATCGGAGACTCGTGTTAAACATAAGGGATCAATTCCCTTTAGATCAGTTCCTGTTTTCTTTTCTGCTTTCTATACAATAACAGAGTAACAGAACAACGGGACCTTTGGGGGTCTTTTAGTCCAGGGGTCACCAACCTTTCGGACCTCAGGGACCACTAAATTCATAATTTTAAATCTCGTGGACCACTAATATGATTTAAGAAATATAAATAGCGTTTAGTGCAATATAAAAAATGCCAATCATTTTTCAAAATTTTCGTGCAGATCACTAGTGGTTGACAGACTACCCGATGGTGACCGTTGTTTTAGTCCAATCCTCCAGTTTTGGAACACCCAAAGCTTCTGAAGACAACCCATTCCTCTGATTGATTAATTATTCTTCTTATTTCTAGATTGATTAGTTTCCACCCATTGCTTCTTGTCCTGCTTTCAGGGGCTTTGGAGAATAGATGGACCTCCTCTTCTTTGTGGCAGCCGCTGAGATATTGGAATACTGTTATCATGTCTCCAATTCCCTAATCTTCTATTTGGCCTCATCCTACAATTGTTAATAGTGCTGGGTGGGAGTTGTTTTTTTTGTCCTTCTCTCTACAATCATTCAGATTCATTCAGGTGACTCCTTACTTGCAAAGAATCTCTATCCCTGTCTCCAGAATTACCCGTATTTTTCGGAATATAAGACGCACCTTTTCCCTCCCTAAAAGAGGGTGAAAATTTGAGTACAGACACTGAATGTAGCCCCACCCCCTCACCGTCCCCTATCCTCCGCGAGCTGCACTGGCTGCCTGTTGATCTCCGGGTGCGCTTCAAGGTGCTACTTGTCACCTACAAAGCCCTTCATGGTATTGGATCTGGGTACTTGAGAGACCGCCTACTGCCAATTACCTCCACCAGACCGATAAGATCGCATAGATTAGGCCTCCTCCGAATTCCATCAGCCAGCCAGTGTAGACTGGCAACTACCCAGAGGAGAGCCTTCTTGGTGGCTGCTCCGACCCTCTGGAACGAACTCCCCGTGGAGATCCGGACCCTCACCACCCTCCAGACCTTCCGCGCCGCCCTTAAAATCTGGCTGTCCCGGCTGGCCTGGGGTTAAAGATTCTAACCCCTACTCGAATTGTATGACTGTTGAGTTCTTAAATGATGTAGTGCTTTTATGTTGTAAATTGTTTGTCCCTCCCCCCCCCCTTTGAACTGTGAGCCGCCCTGAGTCCCCCCAGGGAAAAGGGCGGCATACAAATAAAGTGATATGACTATGACTATGACCGTCCCCCACCCTTTGGCCTCTGCCTCCCAGCAATTTACCTCCTTGCAGCAAACGGGGCAAAATGGGGCTTGCGGAGGCTGCAAAAGGCTATTGGCAATCCCTGCAGCCTGAAACAACTGATGATCAGGAGGGCGCTGAAACTGAAAGTGAAGCCTGCTGTTTGCTCCATGAGGCAAATTGCTGGGAGGCAGATTTTTTTTTTCTTGTGCTAATCAGGCTGTTCGCTGCAAGGAGGTAAGTCAATAGCTATAAATGCCTATAGGATGTTCAAATTAATAGACTTAAGTTTTTTAAAGACTATTATTGTTCTAGACAGCTTAACAAAATGAAGCTTTTTATAAAATAAATGCTTGATCTGGAGAGGCCCGGTGCTATTGTATCTTCTTTTAAGTAGCAGAGAATAACATACACTTCCAGAAAGCCACATTAATTTTAACAGCATCTGTACAAGTATAGTCTGAAATGTAATACTGCAAACAGCGTATGTTGTCTGTACTGTTTGCTGTTTGTTGCAAGGAGGCAAATTGTTGGGAGGCAGAAGCAGATTTTTTCCCCCTTGTTCCCCCCCCCCCAAAGAATCTAGGTGCATCTTATACTTTGGAGCGTCGTATACTCCAAAAAATACAGTACTCTTCTTTCCTTCCTGTTTCCTTTTGAATTAGCCAGGCAAACGAAAGCTTTAAAACTCAATTTTTGGGTTGTGAATGTTTCAGCTGGTTATTAGGGGCTGCATTTTAAAAGAGGCATCATTTAAATGATGAAAGGCTGTACCCTGCAGATAGAGGAGAAGATAGGATCTGTCAAATAACTCCCACCTGGCTTGGAAAATGTTCATAATCCTCAGTTTTGGACCGAGCAAGTGCCCGTGGCAATTTGCCTGCCTGCTAATTGCTTTCTGGTCTGTGGCAGGAGAACTACCCCAGCCTCATGCCAGTTGGCATGAGGCTTCAGTGTCTCTTTCTTCCAGTAGGAACTGGGGATCTGGCAGGATTCCAGGGAAGAGCAGATTTAAGGCTTCTTTATTCAATGGGGATGGAGGGTAGAAATAAACCTCTGGGAATTGCAGTTTGACTATCTTTTCTCCTTTCTGCTCTGTGGACATCCGACAACTAGCAACACCTACTGGGAAAGATTTGCCCACATCTCTCTCCCTCTCTCTTCCTCCCTGCCTCCCTCCCTGTCCTTCTACCTCTCTCTTTCTCCTCTCTGCCTCTCATTCTATCTCTCTCTCCCCTTTTTCTCCTTCCATTCTCTCTCTTTCTGTGTATCTCTCTCCTGTCTCCTTCCATCTCTCTCTCTCTTCCATTTCTTTCTCTTCTCTCCCTCTCTCTCTCCTTCCATCTGTCTCTCTCCCTCCATTGTTCTCTCTTCCATTTCTCTCTTTCTCTTCTCTCCCTCTGTGTCTCTCTCCTTCCATCTGTCTCTCTCCTTCCATCTATCTATCCTCTCCCATCTCCTTCCATTTCTCTCTCTCTTTCCTTCTCTTTCTCCTTCCATCACTCTCTCTTCCATTTCTGTCTCTATCTCTCCTTCCATCTATCTCTTTCCTTCCATCTCTCTCTTTCATCTCTCTCTCTCCTTCCATCTCCCATCTCTCTCCCATTCTATCTCTCTCCTTCCATCTGTCTTTCTCTCCCATCTCTTTTTTCTCTCCCCTCTCCTTCCATCTCTCTCTCCCCTTTTTCTCCTTCCATCCCTCTCTCTGTGTCTCTCCTTTCTCTCCTTCCATCTCTCTCTCCTTCCATGTCTCTCTCTCTCCTTCCATCTATCTCTTCTCTCCCCTCTCTTTCCATCTCTCTCTCTTTCCCCCTCTCTCTTCCATTTCTGCCTCTCTTCTCTCTCTCTTCCATCTATTTCTTCTCTCCCCTCTCCTTCCATCTCTCTCTTTCAATGTCTCTCTCTCTTTTCTCTCCTTCTATCTGTCTTTCTCTCCCATCTCTTTTCTCTCTCTCCTCTCCTTCCATCTCTCTCTCCTCTCTCTCTCTTCTTCTATCCATCTCCTCCCCCCCCCCCCCGCTTTATGTCTCTCTCTCTCTCTCTGTCTCTTGAAGGAAGTTTATCTGAAGCTGAGAAAGCAGGAGATAAAGAGAAGGGAATGGAAAAACAAATACTTGGCTTCACTGCTAAAGACTAGAGACAAGAGCGAGTGAGCGAGCCCCTCCCCTTACAAAGAAAGCTTCCAAGAGTGCTGGTGGCCTTCCTTTTTCTAAGTCCCATCCTCCAGTCCAGTGGCAACCCTTCAGATTCACTGGGACTCTAACAGTTGATTGCAAAATCTGGAATTAATTCAGATCTGGAAGGCTTATGGTTGGAGATGATTGAACTAAACCTCGCTTTCACATTACTGAGATTTTTGATAGTCATGACGAGCGTCCTTCTGCTGGAGAGTTTTGAGGCTCTTCTCACATCTGAACATCTTCCCGAAGTCATGTCCACGTTTGTTTGTCTGCTTGGATCTCGTTGGATTAAGAGTCCAGGACAGGCTGCTTCTCACTGACTTCACAAAAACTCCAGCACAGCTAAGGGCGGTTAAAATTTCATGGCAGAAGGATATCTGCCAACATTTTCTCCAACTCTTATCGTAAGCCTTTCTTGATCTCCAGTCCTTTACAGCTTGGATCGCAAAAATAAAAGTAGCAATAATAGACATAGAGGGATCTCAGATGTAGAATAGAAAAATTCACTTAGTTGCCAGGAGGATTTCAGGTCAGATATTTCAATGGGTGACCTCAGGTAAAGGAAGAAAACAGGCAAGATCAAAGAAGGAGCATTGATCCAGTAGATGGGTAAAGACTTCCTTGCCTTGGACTTCTCCACCCACTATATATACCATATTTTTGGAGTATAAGACGCATCTTTGTCCCCTCAAAAAGAGAGTGAAAATCTGGGTGCGTCTTATACACTGAATACCACATTTTTGCCCTCCCAAAACCCTGCCCTTTTTGCAAAAATGGACGTGCAGAGGGTTTGGGAGGCCTGCAAAGTGCTCCTGGGGGGCTGGGGAGGGTAAAAACGAGCAAAAAACAGACCAATTTTTGTGAAAAACAGGTCTTTTTTTTGCTCATTTTTGCCCCCCCCCCAGCCCCCCAGGAGCATTTTGCAGTCCTCTCAAACTCCCTGCATGCCCTGGTTTTCATAAAAAATGAGGCATGCAGAGCGTTTGGCAGCTCTGCAGATTGCAAACCCTTTTTTTTTTTTAAATGTACCTCTTCAAAATCTTGGTACGTCTTATACTCCAAAAAATACGGTAGCTATGAGGTTGTGAATTGAATTTTGTTTCCTTTGACCTTTACAGTAACCTTTGGTTTGCAGTCACTTACTTCCCTTGATAAAATCTGTACAGGTAACCGTCAACTTAAAATCCATTGAGCAACCGTTTGAAGTTATGCCATTGTTGAAACAAGTGATTTATGACCAGTCCTCACATTTTTTGACTGTGCATGCGAGTCAAGAAGAAACAATGAGAACTGAACACAGAAACACTAATTTAGGAATTGGAAAAGGAGTCCAGCAAGGCTGCCTATTTAACTTATATGCAGAGCACATCATGAGAAAGGCGGGGCCAGATGAATCACAAATTGGAATTAAGATTGCAGGGAGAAATATCAACGGCCTCAGATATGCAGATGATGCTACTCTAATGGTAGAAAATGAAGAGGAAACTAAAGAGCCTCTCGATGCGGGTGAAGAAGGAGAGTGCAAAAGTTGGCTTGAAACTCAACATTAAGAAAACTAAGATCTTGGCATCCGGCCCTCTCAATTCCTGGCAAATAGATGGGGAAGAAATGGAGGTAGTGACAGATTTTATTTTCCTGGGCTCCGAGATCACCACAGATGGGGACTGCAGCCAAGAAATTAGACGCTTGCTCCTGGGGAGGAAAGTTATGGCAAAACTAGACGGCATACTAAAAAGCAGAGACATCACCCTGCCAACAAAAGTGTGCATAGTCAAGGCTATGGTTTTCCCACTTGCAATGGATGGCTGTGGAAGTTGGACCATAAGGAAGGCTGAGCGCCAAAGAATGGAGGCCTTTGAACTATGGGGCTGGAGAAGACTCCTGCGAGTCCCTTGGACTGCCAGGCCATCCAACCGGTCAGTCCTAGAGGAGATCAACCTTGACTGCTCTTTAGAAGGCCAGATCCTGAAGAGGAAACTCAAGTACTTTGGCCACCTAATGAGAAGGAAGGACTCCCTGGAGAAGAGCCTCATGCTGGGAAAGATGGAGGGCAAAAGAAGAAGGGGACGGCAGAGAATGAGGTGGCTGGATGGAGTCTCTGAAGCAGTAGGCATGAGCTTGAATGGACTCCAGAGGATGGGAGAGGACAGGAAGGCCTGGAGGAACGTTGTCCATGGGATCACGATGGGTCGGACACAACTTCGCAACTAACATCAACAAATATTGCTTAATCACATGCCTTGTGATTCAGGCACTTGGCAATTACAATGTGCTGACTAAGATTGCAGTGCCCTACGATCATGTGATCACCTTTTGTAGCTTTCCTAGCTAACTCCCCACAAGCAAAGTCAATAGGGAAAGTTGGATTTACTTAACAACCACATGATTCTATTAACGACCAGGATAAAAAAAAAGATTGTAAAGCCAGGCATAGTCCCATGATCGTTCATCTAACAACTGCGTTGGTTAGAGATGGACATTCCTGTCCCAAAGTCTATATTCTACTAGGCAAGGCTTCTTGGTAGAAATATTCCTACTTTGAAATAGCTGCATAAGAAAAACTTGGTTTAGTAACCGTCTAAAGTTACAATGGCACTAAAAATGGTAACATCAGCATTTTTCACACTTTTGACCATCGCCACATCCCCATGGTCATGATCAAGATTCAGACGCTTGGCAACTGACTCATATTTATGATGGTTGCAGTGTCCTGGGGTTATGTTACCCCCTTTTGCAACCTTTTGACAAGCAAAGTCAGTGTGGGAAGGCAGATTAACAACCTTGTGATTAATTTAATAACGGCAGTGATTTACTTAACTATGACAAGGAAGATCGTAAAATGGGGCAAAACTCACTTAACATTTGTCTTGCTCAACAACAGAAAAGCTCAGTTGTGGTTTTAAGTCAAGGACTGGCTGTAACTTCAATTGTTTTCCTTGGGAATTTAATGCTGCCACTTCAAAGCAAAATATGTGGTTTGTTTGCTGTGATTTTAATAACAGTCATCTTGCTCAATATGCCTTTTTTGGAAGGCCTGTTAGCCAGTTTCTTTTTGGTTCATTCACCTGTTTTTTTGTTCTCAGGTCTATCTTGCTATATAAGCTTCAGAATGTGTCTGATAATAATAAATGATACACCAATAATAACATTAAACAGAGGAACAATCTTGTGTTATGGTAAACGTACAGAATTTAAATTTTAGGATTATATGTTTTTCATCTTTCTCTCTTTACACAGCTCCCTGCATATATGCAATCTACAGATTACTTTTTGACGGGAATTTGTTGTAAAAGAATTATGTTTTCCTCTTGCAGGATCCGGCATGAATTTATTGCAGATTCGGGAAAAAGTTTGGAATCAAGTCTGCCTCGATGCTTGTGCACCCGAATTGGGGAAAAAACTGGACCAACCTGTGCCCTCCAGCAAAATACTGGTATGATTAACTGTAGAACAAATAAGGCGAGAGTAACAGTGGGAGAAATCAGAATTAAAATCTGTAGATCATGTATTTATTTGGACTGTCAGTGGGAAATTCTATGCTACGTATTTATTGTTATTATTCCTATGAATCAATATTCATTCCTGGTGACTGTCTGGATGAGTCCCTGTGGGTTTTGAGCAAGGATTCGGAACTGATTGCCATTGTCTTTTTTCCTAGAGCTATGGGAGAATGACTGGCCTAGGTCAACCAGTTGGCTTTGTCCTTAAGGCAGAACCCATAGTGTTCAAGGTTCTTTCTTGGTGCCTTAACCAGTAGATCAAATTGTCTCCTAGTATAGATTTAAACTGGCATAGATTATTATTTCTCCTGAAGATGGCTTGTTCAGGCTCTGTTCATCTGATCATCTGATTTACCGTTGGAAAACTTATTGGCATTTTCAGGCATTTCTTATTTGTAGTGTTGATGGATCCTTGCTAAGAATCCTGTCTTTCCATTCATCTATCCATATATCAATGCATCAATCCCATCCCATCCCATCTATCCATCCATCCACCGACATACATACCCATCAAATGACTGACCCATCTCTCCCTCTCTCCATCCCATCCCATCCAATGCATTCACCCATCCATTGACCAACTAACTCACTGACCTATCCATCCATCCACCCCACCAATTGTCCAATTGACCCATTATTCATCCATCCATCCATCCATCCATCCATCCATCCATCCATCCATCCATCCCCCCATCTATTCCTCCCTCCCTCCCTCCATCTATCCTATCCCATCCAATCCTATATCATCCATCCACCCATTGACCAAATGATCTATTCATTCATCCACCCATTCAACCCTCCATCCCTCTATCTATTGACCATCTCATTCCATCTTATCCCTCCACCCACCCACCCATCCCATCTATCCATTCCACCCACTTACCCATCAACTGACTGACCCATCCCTCCCTCCCATCCCATCCCATCCGATGCATTCACTCATCCATTGACCGACTAACTCACTGACCCATCTATCCCATCCCATCCACCCATTGACCAATTGACCCATTATTCATCCATCCATCACCCACTCATCCCTCTATCCCTCCCTCCATCTATCTATCTCATCCCATCCTATATCATCCATCCACCCAGTGACCCACTGATCCATCCATCCATCCACCCAAGCTTTCATCCATCCCTCTATTGACCACCCCATTCCATTTCATCCCTCCACCCACCCACCCATCCCATCTATCCATCCCACCCATACATTCATCCTTCTTATTTATTCATCGATCCACCCACCCACCCACCTTTGCTTAATGAGAACAATGTTTTATAATGACTAGATGAGAGAGCCTCTGTTTCAACATTAGGGTGGTTGAGCACTGTTAAGTTTGCTGAAAAACAAACCAGATTTAAAAAACAAAAACAAAACAACCCAACTGCCTGGTTTCCTGTAATAAGGAAATAAAAACATATTTAATCTTTTGTGAATTCAAACTGCCAGAGTCATTTTGACTTTCTTCCAAGGGATTTGGGAAACTGTTACCCTGGAAGGGAAAGTCCCAACATTCTTTGAAGGGGAGACTTGGTTTTTCTGTTCAAAATGTGTTGTTCTGAAACCAAATAGATATATCATTTATTTTTTTAAAATAATAATTGTTAAATTTCATTCTTTAGGGTTTAATTTCACCCTATTACACTGAACGCTTTGGATTTAATCCTTCCTGCAAAATAGTAGCATTTACTGGAGACAATCCAGGTAAGGAGGCTTAAAATTCTGAAGCAAGGAACTTTTATTTTTTGTTCAGTTTTATCTTGAGAAAGCAGGTGAAATGTCTGTATAATTATCCCTTAGGAAAAAAAAATTCTGCATGAATAATTTCTTCAACCATGTGTTAAAGCAGACATTTAGTTGGAGAAACCTTGGTATTTTAATTTAATGCAATGCAATGCAGCCGTTCAAAGAGGAAAGATCTACAGGTAGTTCTCAACTTACAACAAAGCTGGCACCAGCATTTCCGTTGCTAAGCAAGACAGTTGTTCAGTGAGTCGCATCTGGTTTTATGACCTTTTTTTTGGCCATGGTTCTTAAATCAGTCACTACAGTTGTTAAATGAATCTGTGGTTGTTAAGTGAACCTTGCTTTCCTTTTGACTTTGCTTTATTGGAAGCCATCTAGGAAGGTTGCAAATAGTGATCACATTTAGATTTAGATTAGATTTAGATTTATTTTATTTGTATGCCGCCCTTTTCCGGGAGGGACTCAGGGCGGCGAACAACTCAAGAGGGGAAAGAGAACATAGAACACAATACAAGTGATTAAAATAACCAAGAATCACACAGCCACACAGGTCAAGAGGGGAGGGGAACTCATCAACCCCAGGCCTGCCGGCACCGCCAGGTTTTGACCGCTTTCCGGAAGGCCTGGAGAGAGGTGAGGGTCCGAATCTCTGCGGGGAGTTCGTTCCAAAGGGCCGGAGCTGCCACAGAGAAGGCCCTCCCCCGGGTGGTAGCCAGATGGCATTGGCTGGTGGACGGAACCCGGAGGAGGCCAGCCCTGTGCGATCTAATGGGTCTATGGGAGGTAATTGGCAGCAGGCGGTCTCTCAAGTACCCAGGTCCAATACCATGAACCAGGTCCAATACCATGACCCTCGGAGAAACCAGCAGTTGTAAATATATCCTGATTACCAAGTGTCCAAATGTGTATGGAGATTCTCAGTCATCCAGGTCACAGTTGTCCCAAAGGTGTTTTTTCAAGAGGCAACTGGACTTACTTTGTCTTTCTTTGAAGACGTTTTGCTTTTCATCCAAAAAGAAGAGCTTCAGAGCTGAAGAAGCTTCTTGGATGAGAAGCTAAATGTCTTCAAACAAAGACCAGAAAGTCCAATTGAAAAACACCTTTGGGCCAAGTGTCCAAAGTTTGATTAGGTAACTGTGAACAGTGCTGCAGTGGTTGTAAGTACGACAGCCGGTCATGAGTTAATTTTTTCAGTACTGCTCTAACTTCAGATGTAACTTCAAATATTTGAAGTTATAGGAGTAAGTTGTAATTATCTTGCAAACAAATGATTGTAAGTTGAAAACTACCTGTACTTAGCTCCTACTACAACCATGATGGATAACCTATGGCACACATGCCAGAGGTGCCACGCAGCGGTCTCTCGGTGGGCACGCAAGCCGTTCACCCCAGTTCAGCTCTGCTGTCTATGCGTGCATGCCTCCCGCCGGCCAGCTGGTCTGCCACGCATGTCCGGGGGGGGGGGGCACGAGGGGAGCATGTGTGTGGGACGCATTGCATTTTGGGGGTTCGGGCGCGCGCACACACATTTGCATGCGCTTTGGGCACTAGATCCAGAAAAGCTTAGCCATCCCTGTACTAGAATTACTAGAACTGATAATAGATTATTTCAGTCTTAGCTGTCTCCGAGAGGGTTCCGAGTGGGTGTTTTCTTGTTTGTATACTTTGCATAGTCTATTCGTTAATTGAACTTCCTTGTTTGCATTTTCAGCATCTCTGGCTGGAATGAGACTTTCTGAAGGAGACATAGCAGTAGGTCTTCACCATCTTCATTAACTAATATTCATATTGTTAACTGGATTAGCAATCTTGAGATCCATGCTCTCTTGAGGCTTAGAGAGCACCTCTGTATTCGGGTCCCATCGATTTTGGTGGAATTGATGCAGGCCTGCCCCTAATACCTTTCCTTGCTGATGAGTGGCATCTGCTTTGTCATGTGCTGCCTATTAATTCATTATCGTTATTCATTTATAGATATCCTTGGCTTACAAAAGTTTGTTTAGTGACTATTTGATGTTAGAACGGCACTGAAAAGAAGTGATTGATGACCATTTTTTGAGACCAGAGGTGGTATTCAGCAGGTTCTGATCAGTTCCAGAAAACCAGTAGCAGAAATTTTGAGTAGTTTGGAGAACTGGTAAATACCACTCTGGCTGGCCACACCCCATCTATTCTCTACCTCCCAAGTCCAAGCTGATTGGGAGGAAATGGAGATTTTGCAGTATCCTTCCCCTGCCATGCCCACTAAGCCACACCTAACCAAGCCATGCAATGCCCACCAAACCACACCCACAGAGCCAGTAGTAAAAAAATTTTGAATCCCGCCACTGTTTGAGACAGTTGTTAAATGGGTTTTGCCTCATTTTATGACCTTTCTTGCCGCAGTAGTTAAGTGAATCACTGCAGTTGTTAAGTTAGTAACAGGGTTGTTAAATGAATCTGGCTTCCCCAACTGACTTTGCTTGTCAGAAGATCGCAAAAGGGGATCACTGCAACTGTCAGAAATAAGAGTCAATTGCCGAACATCTGAATTTTCATCACATGGCCATGAGGATGCTGCAACGGTGGTTAGATGGGTGAAAAACACCCATAAGTCTCTTTTCTTAGTGTCACTTCAAGCAGTCTCTAAATGAATTGTTATAAATCGAGAACGACGTGTATAAGTGATGAGGAAGCTTGCTTGTTGGTATGTGATCGGAGTGGCACTTTAGTTACCAGCTGACGTTGCTCTTGGTCATTGAGGATTATGTAGCCATGAATTTTCCACAATAAATCCTTAGAGTCTATTATAATTCCCCCCTCCCCCCGCTCTATGTTTCATATAAAGCTGGCAAGCAAAGTCAATTTCACAAGAATTCAATTGCTGCAATGTGTAATTTAAAGATAATTAGCAGGGCAAATAAATGGGTTTGATTTAATTCCTGTATTGCTTTTTCTGTTTTTCTGCTAATACCTTGATTATTTTCTTCCCCAGATTAGCCTCGGCACGAGTGATACCCTGTTTCTCTGGATTAAAGAGCCACGCCCTGCTCTGGAAGGCCACATTTTCTGTAATCCAGTTGATTCACAAGCATTTATGGCCCTACTTTGGTGCGTGCCTTCTACTGTATGATGTATCAGATTAGCCTGATAAAAAACAAAATTTGTGTCACTTTTTCTAGTTCTTTAATGTTTCAGATTTTATTTTCAAAATCTACTTTAAAGTTTTATTTTTATTTATTTAGATTTTTAAAATCCTGCCTTATTATATTAATAAATAACTCAAGGTGGCGAGCGAATCTTAATACATCATTCTCCTCCTATTTTGTTCACTGAACTCTATGACATAGGTTGGGTTGACAGAGAGAGCGGGCTGCCCCAAGATCACCCAACTGGCTTTCATGCTTAGGGTGGGATTAGAATTCACCATCTTCTTGTGATTGGCCCAAAATTATTCATTTGACTTTCGTGGTTAAGAAGGGTCTAGAACTCAACAGTCTCCTGGTGATTGCCCCCAAATCAGCCAGCTTATCATCTCCTGATGATTGGCCCACTGGTGGGTTTTGCATTTGTTATCACTGATTTGCCCCACATATACCCATATTCTTCACGGGCGCACACACCCCTTCCACGCATGTGCCTGGCCTTCCTTGCATGTACCGTATTTTTCAGAGTATAAGATGCACCAGAGTATAAGACGCACCAAGGTTTTGAAGAGGCATTTTTTTAAAAAAAGGAGGTAGGTAGATAGAGGGATAGAGAGAGAGAAAGAGAGAGAATTATAGTAGGTAGGGAGAGAGAGAAAGTAGTTAGGTAGGTAGGTAGGTAGATAGGTAGGTAGATAAAGGGATAGAGAGATAGAGAGAGAAATACAGTAGGTAGGTAGGGAGAGAGTGTGTAGGTAGGTAGGTAAGTAGGTAGTTAGGTGTGTATATATATATATATATATATATTTATTTGTGCTGATAAATAAATAAAGGAAGACTAGTATAGATCTATTTCAAGCTATTTAGCTCTCATCAGCTAGCCATATCCTTACTGGGATTCGAACTATTTATCAGCACAAATAAAAATATTGGGTTTCTGTCTGGATGGACTCTTGTGACGAGCCTAATGACAGAGAGTGGAAGTGTGACCTTCCTCCCACACTTGGGCATACCAGGGGTTGTGACTTTAAGTATATACCTCCCACCCTGGCTGGCTGATAAAAGGAGTCGTTCTCTGTAGCTCAAATGGTTAACTCCCTGCCTGGGAGGCAATAGAGCACAGGTTCGAATCCCAGTAAGGATATGGCTAGCTGATGAGAGCTAAATAGCTTGAAATAGATCTATACTAGTCTCCCTTTATTTATTTATCAGCATAAATATAACAAATGTAACAAAAAAGGCAACAGTAAAAAAATATTGGGTTTCTGTCTGGATGGACTCTTGTGACGAGCCTAATGACAGAGAGTGGAAGTGTGACCTTCCTCCCACACTTGGGCATACCAGGGGTTGTGACTTTAAGTATATACCTCCCACCCTGGCTGGCTGATAAAAGGAGTCGTTCTCTGTAGCTCAAATGGTTAACTCCCTGCCTGGGAGGCAATAGAGCACAGGTTCGAATCCCAGTAAGGATATGGCTAGCTGATGAGAGCTAAATAGCTTGAAATAGATCTATACTAGTCTTCCTTTATTTATTTATCAGCACAAATAAAAACACAAATATAACAAAGGCAACAGTAAAAATATTGGGTTTCTGTCTGGATGGACTCTTGTGACGAGCCTAATGACAGAGAGTGGAAGTGTGACCTTCCTCCCACACTTGGGCATACCAGGGGTTGTGACTTTAAGTATATATATATATATATATATATGTGTGTGTGTGTGTGTGTGTGTGTGTGTGTGTGTGTGTGTGTGTGTGTATACAAATGCAGCACAAATGCATATATATATATATATATATATATATATATATATATATATATATATGCATTTGTGCTGCATTTGTATATATACATACACACACACACACACACACACACACACACACACACACACACACACACATATATATAGTGTCACAACCCCTGGTATGCCCCAATTATGGGAGGAAGCTAACTGCTTCCATTATCTGTCTATCGGCTCATCACAAGAGTCCATCACGACAGAAATCCAATATATATATATATATTTTACTGTTGCCTTTGTTAGATCTATTTCAAGCTATTTAGCTCTCATCAGCTAGCCATACCCTTACTGGGATTCGAACCTGTGCTGTATTGCATCTTAGGCAGATGTCTTATTTATCAGCACAAATACAAATACGTACGTACGTACGTCTTTGGTTGTTCGGGTTTTCTCCCGCGTAAAATTGGAACTGTCTTAGCGGGAGATTTTATGCGGGAGAAAACACGAATAACCAAAGACCTACATACTAACATCCGCGAAAACCTCAGAAAACATATATATATATATATATATATATATAGATAGATAGATAGATAGATAGATAGATAGATAGATAGATAGATGATAGATAGATAGATAGATAGATAGATAGATAGATAGATAGATAGATAGATAGATAGATAGATAGATAGATACAGAAGATAGGTAGGGAGAGAGTAGGGAGGTTGGTAGGTAGAGGGATAAAGAGAGAGAAATAGAGAGAGAGAGAGAGAGAAATACAGTAGATATGGCCATTTTCTGAAGTGGGAGGGGTTTCAGGAGGCAAAAAATGCTTTATTCGATGTATAAGACGCACCCAGATTTTCAGCCTCTTTTTTGAGGAAAAAAGATGCGTCTTTTACTCCAAAAAATACGGTACTTTGGCCATGTACATGCCTTCCACACATGCGCCTGGGCTCAAAAACGTGCCTAAATAGGATGGCATAGGATGGCATAGAGCCGGGGCAGGTGGGTGGGGGTGGGGGTGATTTCCGCTTCTGGTTTAGGTGAACCGATCCAAACCGGCTGAATACCACCTCTGGATTGGCCCAAAGTAACCTAGGCAGTGTTCAGGCCAAGGAAGGATTAGAACTCACAGTCTCCTGGTTTCTAGCTTGGTGTCTTAATGACTAGATCTGTGATGGTGAAACTATGGGGTGCCAAAACTGGTTTTCACATGCATAATGGCCACCTGATTGTTGTGCACGCATGCATGCTAGACGTTTGGCTTTTTCGGAACGTGGCCCTGACGAGCTCACCGGTGCCAAAAAGTTTCGCCATCACTGGACTAGATCAAACTGGCTCTCTTGTAAGATGTTTCTGCATCACCTGTCTGAAACAGATTAAAAGAACTTCTCTGTTTCCCTGGACAGCTTCTCAACCTTGGGGGGGAAATGAGTGACCGCTTTAAGCTATTCCAGACTGAATTCCCATAATTGGGATGGCATTTCTCAAAACCATGCCATTGATGCCTAAATTTAAGATTTCCAGACTTAATAAGGACTACAACTTCCAGAGCCGTCTGATTGGCTAGAAAGTTGAGGAGAAACATCTCAAATCTACAAGAATTCATGTCAAGATATGCCTGCTTGCAGCAGGAAAACACATTTAAACAGACTTTAATTTATTCTAAATACTTTACTACTCAAAAATGAAGATAATAGCAGGGAACATTCCATTATTACTGATCGGGATGAAATCCTCCCAGTTCAGCTCGGTTTGGCTGAACCAGTAGGGATGATTGTCCTTGGTTCTGCGAACTAGTAGTAAAAAAAAGTTTCCAAGGATCGCGTAGCTCAGCTGTGAACCATGCAATTGCTGGAATATTTCCCCCCGCTTTTTAAAGCATTTTTTCCCTGCCGGTTTGAGTGAACTGGCAGGGGAAAAATGCTTTAAAAAGCTTTAAAAAAAGCTTCCGATGATCACGCGGCTCACAGCTGAGCCATGTGATCATCAGAAACTTTTTTTTTTACTACAAAACCAAGGACAAAATGCTTTAAAATGCTACAAAAATAGCTGAAAGTGGGGAAAAGGTTGGCCATGCCCACCCAGTCACATGACCTCTCTCCCACCAAGCCATGCCCACAGAAGCGGTGGGGGGGGGGGGGGAATTAGATTTCACCACTGTTACAGATCTTTGCATTCCCAGGTGCATATAAATGATGTTTAACGTACAACCAAAATTGGGACCTGAATCTCCATTGCTAAGTGACTCACACCCAATTTTATAACCTTTAAACAAATCACTGCAGTTCTTAAGGAAATCATGTGGTTGTGAAGCGAATATGGTTTTCCCCATTAATATTTGCTTTTCAAGAGCCAGCTAGTAAGGTTGAAAACGGTGATCAGATGATGCTGGGAATTAACCAACATCCCCGTAGTCACATGATCAAAATTCATATGACTGTGGGGATATTGGGTTGGTTTTAAGTGTGAAAAATTTTTGCAAGTCACTTTTTTCAGTGCTGCTGTAACTTAACGATTGCTAAATGAGTGGTTATAATTTGAAGACCTCCCGTGTTAAGGAAAAACCAATAACTTCACAGGCGAAATTGCAATGAATTACCCATTTATTCGGATTACTTATTAATTTATGCTTAATTTGTAAAAATTAGTGAAAGGTCTTTGGAGAAGTTTAATTACATTTTTCTTGCTTTGGATAGCTAAACTACTACTGTTACTAATGCCGTGGAAGACACCTAAACCCTTTTAACTTGCAAAAAGATCGGGTGTGTGAAAATAATGTTGCACCCGTTATCTTTTCTCACCAGAGACTTAGTAAATTGGGTTACAGAAGACAATATTTGGTTATGTCCAATCTTCTTCAATTGCAGAGGTGTTAAATCTCCATAGTTTACCATCTGCCTTATTGCCTGGAGCATTATAGGAGCTGGAACCTGGGATGCAGCAGCAATAGGATCCCATTAATTGAAACTCAAGGATCTAGTCCAGGGGGTGTGTGAAACTCACAGCTGGCAGGGTGGATGTGTCATGCACTGGCCACACCCTCCCCTGGTTTAGCAAAGGGGAAGAAAGTCATGATATGTCACGTGATGGCAATGTGACGCTGTGAGTTTGACACCCCTGAGCTAATCCTTCATTTCTTACAGACTTGAGTTAAATCACGGTGAAGTCAGGCATCAGGAAGCTTTTGGCCTTAGTATCAATATATACCGTTTCCCTGAAAATAAGACCTCCCTGGATAATAAGCCCAATCGGGCTTTTGACCGTACACGCTAAAATACGCCCTCCCCTGAAAATAAGCCCTTCCTGAAACTATTGGAACACAGCAGCCATGAGGTGACCATGCTCGCCGCTTCCTGCACCTCAAAAATAATAAGACCTCCCCAAAAATAAGGCCAAGTGCTTATTTCATGGAAACACGGTATATATTTGTGAAAATAAGCTTTTTTCTTCAGATCCACACAGCAACTTGGCATCTCTGCAAATACTTTCTGATTTTCTAGTGCCAAATAATAAAACGACGTTGCTTCAGAATTCTGACTGAAACCTCTTGGAGAAATCAAAGAAATTGTGTATTGTTATTTGTTTTAGCTACAAGAATGGCTCCTTGATGCGAGAGAAGATCCGAGATGCGCTTGCGTTGGGCTCGTGGGAAGAATTCTCAAAAGCTCTCGAATCAACAGCTGCTGGAAACGCTGGAAAGGTGGGTAGGTATCTTGGAAGGCTTATAATTCCCCTCCCCCATCCTCTAGTTAGGTGGGGTTTATTCCAGGAAAGAAGCCATTTGAGGAGAGGCGTTGCTTCTGCCTGCCTCATCAGATGGCTTGGCTGGAACTAACTCGCCCAGGCTTTCTCGATTTTGGCATCTTTGAGATGCACAGACTTCTACAATTCCCTAGCCAGCTTGCTGTTTGTCTGGTTTTGTCTGTTTGGAATAAACCATATTCGTACATTCAAAAGAGGCAATAAAAAGCTAAGAAGAAAACAAAAAAGACCAGAACAGATCTTCTTCAACACCCAAATAAGCAGGGATTAATACCAGACAAATAATCAAACAGAAAACAATATCCCAATCCGGAAACTACTGTAAGGTTTTTGAATTCAGCTCAGAATCTGATAACTCCAATGAAAGTCTGAACACGAGGCTACTGATAATCAGTTTTCATTTTCTGCAGAAAGCAAAAAGACTTGACAACATTTTTGTCTCCCACCTTAACAGCAGGCAGAGAGAGAGAGAGAGAGAAAGAAAACAGGCCCAAGCCTCACCGTCCAGTCATGAAAAAAAAAACTTTTTTTTGTCAAACTTCTTATAGTCTTTGCACAGCTTGTACAGATTGTCATAGTTTAGAAACATTATTTTTATGTCACACAAACCTCATGATTTTTCTCAGTGCACCGAAAACAATAGACTTTAGAAGAGGAAAGAAATATATTTTCTGGCATATAAAACAGAGCTTTGTTAGGGAATGCTGAACAAACATTTCAAGTTACAAGCAAGGTTATTTCATATTTTTTTTCACTTTTCACAAGTAGTTTACTTATTAGGCTAAGCTTGGCAATCCGCCTACAAGTTTTATCTATGAAGTTGGCACATTAAGTTACAATGGAGCTTCTCTCAACAGCAATTTAACAAAAGCTGAATTAGGTTACACTCTGTGTATGCTCTAGGTTTTTAGGTTTTTTAGGTTTTATTAAACATTTATAGGCCGCCCTTTTCCCTGAGGGGACTCAGGGTGGCTTACAATAATAGGGGAGGGGAGTGCAGAACAAAACACAAAAAGAAAATGTGAGTAAAAATAATTAACAGTAAAAACACAACATTCATTCAACATTCGGGAGGGGCGAGAGTAAAGTCTTATCCCCAGGCCTGACGGGATAGCCAGATCTTGAGGGCTGTGCGGAAGGCCTGGACGGTGGTGAGGGTGCGGATCTCCACGGGGAGATTGTTCCATAGCGTCGGAGCTGCAACTGAGAAAGCTCTCCTCCGCGTAGTCGCCAGTCGGCACTGACTGGCGGATGGAATTCGGAGGAGGCCTACTCTATGCGATCTGATGGGACGCAGGGGTCCTTTCACTACCAAGGAGAAAACTATCCCCCCACCCTGGCAAGACAAGCTACTGTATATAATAAACGGGGGGAAAACCCCCACACTCTCTAGCACTGATGATGTTGCTTAGTCAGGTAATGAAGTGTCTGTAAAGAAAAAAAAACCAAGCACAGAGACATCTGTGCCGACTGGCAACCACACGGAGGAGAGCCTTTTCAGTAGTACCTCCGACCCTTTGGAACGATCTCCCCGTGGAGATTCGTACCCTCACCACCGTCCAGACCTTCCGCGCAGCCCTTAAGACCTGGCTAGCCCGTCAGGCCTGGGGACAAAGATAATATGTCCCCACCCGAATGATGAATGAATGTTGCTTACTATTTTACTTTTATGTATTGTTTGCGTCTATTGTCTGTACCCTCCCTTCCTTATTTTATGTAAGCCGCCCTGAGTCCCCTCAGGGAAAAGGGCGGCCTATAAATACTAATAAAATCCTAAATCCTAAAAACTAAGAGCTCCATGATGAAAATGTAACTTAGAGACCAATTATTGCTTTTATGACCTTTGCAGATGTTGTAAAGCAAAGGAAAACTGAAGCATACACACTTGTGGTTTCAGTTAGCAGTCACTTCACTTAACATATGGACCACCTTGTCCGTTCAACAAAATGCAAAAAAATTCTGGGGGAGATTGACATTTATTTAACTATAATTCTTGGAAGACGTATGACTAAATAAGCCTAAATTTACTTATTCTAATATTTAATTTAGGTTTTTATTTTGATGTGAGGGAAATTACACCAGGAGCTGTGGGAATTCACAGGTTCGATGCCCACAATGTCGAGGTAAGAGCCCTTATGTCTCCATTTGTGGGTTACTCCAGATTTCCTATAGTACCATGAAGTTTGAATTGCCTTCTAAAGTTGGCAGGTGCTAATTTTGCCTTTCCTGAAGACGGTTCTTTTATTTTTCGAGGCCTCCAAAATGAATGGCTTGTCTTTCCATCAGGAGATGCCCTTAAGATATTTTAGATTTCAACTCCCAGAATACACCAATTAGTTCACAAATTAGCAGATGATTTACAAGCAGTCTTTGGGGCTGTTGTAATCCTCTGGGAGGCTTGCATGTGTGTGAATGAACAACTGTTGCAAATAGTAACTATTCAGTTGTTGAGAAATCCACAGAGGCCCCATAAAGATAGTCCTCGACTTAAAACCACAATTCAGGCCAGAATTTCTGTTGCTAAACAATGTGGCTGTTAAGTGAGTCACACCCGATTTTAGAAACTTTTGTTGCCTTGGTTGTTAAGTGAATCATGCGGTCATTAAGCAAATCCAGTGTTCCCCACTGACTTTGCTCATGGGAGGCCAGCTGGGAAGGTTGCATGGCTATCACATGATCCTAGGATGCTAAAACTGTTCTAAATTTATGCTTTTTACCAAACACTCAAATTTTGATCATGTATCCGTGGGGATTTTACAGCGATTGTATATGTGGGGATCGATTGTAAGTCACATTTATAACTTCAATGGGTCATTAAACGAATGGTTGTAAGTCGAGGATTCCAAAACGGGTTCCATTGGAGGCTTATATGTTTCTTTTCTTTTCAGACACCAGCCTTCCCAAAGGAAGTGGAAATACGAGCCTTGATAGAAGGACAGTTCATGGCCAAAAGGATCCATGCAGAAAAACTGGGCTATAAAATACGTGAGTTTCTTTTCACCAAGATAATGGGAAATTTGATTAAAGTTGCCTACTCATCTCTAAGAAGTGGGTCATTCTGTTTTCTCCAGTTTTTTTAATATTGTTTTATTGTATTAAAAGAAATTGGATACATTATATTATTTAGGTATTAACTATTAATACTATGATGATTTAGATGTAAATCACTTAGAGTTACTTAAGTGACCAATGACGAGAATATTGCATCTGAGAATTAAACTGTGGGGTCCTTAGTGCTCTCTGAGCTTGGTTATTTTCTTGCAGGTGTTTCATTACCAAACTAGGTAACATCACCAGTGCTAGAAGAGAGTGGGACTTACTATTTCATTGTTTACACAGTTGGTAGTTCCTTGATTAGGGCTTGAACAAGTAAACAACAGCTTAATCAAGGAACAAGCAAAAAGAAAATATTCTCACAATATTGGCATTTGTATTTAAACAGAGAGCAAACCCTTCTCCTTCTCGCAATGATGATGTTACCCCATTGGGTAATGAAAAATTGGCAAGAAAACAACCAAGGGCCCCAGAGGCCCTAGGCCAGATGAGAGGTGTGCACACATGTTCCTCTTGGCTTCTAGGTGCTCACTAAGAGGATTTTTTGAAATGACCATCAGATTATTAGTATTTTGTATACAGTATTTAACATGCTGTGACGCTAAGGAGTTCTACTCCCCCTCCCCACCTGAAAAGAACTCTGTTCCAACTGCCAGTTGCCTCACATTACCTCAGTTCAAACTGGCAGACGTTCCACTCCTTCCCTCAGGAGCGGTCTGAGGCTCCTTACAGTACTAAATGTTGGTACTCGCCAAAATGTCTACATCTTCCACCTATGGAACTGCTTCCTGACTCAAGGCAGTATTCCCTTATGAGTTTCAATCACCGACCACCACTGAGCCAACAGATTGTGAACCAAATTTCTCCTGCATAACCCAATCACATAGTTTCGTTGCGAAGCACAGGTATCCAGCTACTGAATGAATAAATGAATGAATACCTTTAAAGAAAAGAAAAAGCTCATATCAATATTAATAATGGTTTCTAAAATGTTAATAAACATAACGTTGCTTAAATTGTACACTGAAAAGTAGCATTGCTAAACAGCAACAAAATACATTGAATTGATTTGATTTGATTTATTGCATTTCTATGCCGCCCTATTCCCAGAGGGACTCAGGGCGGCTCACAAACCAAAGTAAGGGGGGGGGATACAAACAGGAGGAAAACAACAGACAAACAACAACAATTTAAAAACAATCAACAACCACACAATTCGAGCAGGGACAGAAACTCGTCAGCCCCAGGCCTGTCGGAACAGCCCGGTTTGCGGAAAGCCTGAAGGGTGGTGAGGGTCCGAATCTCCACAGGGAGCTCGTTCCAGAGGGCCAGAGTAGCCACAGAGAAGGCCCTCCTCTGGGTGGTAGCCAATCGGCATTGGCCGGTAGATGGAATTCGGAGGAGGCCTAGTCTGTGGGATCTAATAGGTCTGTTGGAGGTAATTGGCAGCAGGCAGTCTATCAAGTACCCAGGTCCAATACCATGAAGGGCTTTATAAGTGACGACTAGCACCTTGAAGCGTATCCGAAGACCAATAGGCAGCCAGTGCAGCTCGCGGAGGATAAGTGTAACGTGGGTGTACCGGGGTGCACCCACAATCGCTCGCGCGGCTGCATTCTGGACAAGCTGAAGTCTGCGAATGCTCTTCAAGGGCTGCCCCATGTAGAGCACACTTTAATTTGAAATTAACGATTCTGTTTTTAGAGAGGCAGCTGTGTCCAGAGGCCCTTTATCAAGATTAAGAAGTGAATGTTGCATTGCAAGCTCTGACCTTTTCATTCTGTAGTGTGTCAAAAGGCACAAAATTTCATGCACAAAAGACACCAAACATATAGTGTTGGTGTAAGATTCATTTTGTTCTGTGGATATCTCCAAATTAAGGGCTGCTTCACTGGGGCAAATGAGTCCTGTGATCTACCAAGGAGACCTCATCTTCTGGTCTTCAGAATTGTCTTCAGTCTTCTTCTCCTTCTTGACCTTCTTGGGGAGGTCAAACAGTACGCCCCCCCAGACAGGGTCCGCAATTTGGGAGTCCTCCTGGACCCACAGCTGACTTTTGAACACCACTTGTCAGCTGTGACCAGGGGGGCATTTGCCCAGGTTCGCCTGGTGCACCAGTTGCGTCCCTACCTAAACCGGGAGGCCCTCACTACAGTCACTCGCGCCCTTGTGACCTCTAGACTGGACTACTGCAGCGTGCTCTACATGGGGCAGCCCTTGAAGAGCATTTGGCGACTTCAGCTTGTCCAGAATGCAGCCGCGCGAGCGATCGTGGGTGCACTTCGGTTCACCCACGTAACACCTATCCTCCGCGAGCTGCACTGGCTGCCTATTGGTCTCCGGATACGCTTCAAGGCGCTAGTCGTCACTTATAAAGCCCTTCATGGTATTGGACCTGGGTACTTGAGAGACCGCCTGCTGCCAATTATCTCCACCAGACCGATTAGATCCCACAGACTAGGCCTCCTCCGAATTCCATCCGCTGGCCAGTGTCGACTGGCGACTACCCGGAGGAGAGCCTTCTCTGTGGCTGCTCCGACCCTCTGGAACGAACTCCCCGTGGAGATTCATACCCTCACCACCCTCCAGGCCTTCCGCAAAGCTCTTAAAACCTGGCTGTTCCGACAGGCCTGGGGCTAAAGAACCGTGCCCCTATCTCGAATGGTATGATTGTTGCGCTTTTAAATTATGTATTGTTTTATGTTGTTGTCAAATTGTTTGTATCCCCCCTTCCCTTGTTTTGAGTTGTGAGCCGCCCTGAGTCCCCCTCGGGGGAAAAGGGCGGCATACAAATGAAATAAACAGTTAAACAGTTCTCAACCACGTGACTACTTGAGATTAATGGGCTACAGGCAGGCAGATTCTGTGGGTTGCCCCGATTTTTTCAAGTGGTTATGTCTACGGGAATTCCTTGCTTGAAATTAATTCAAGATAGAATTACTCCATGGCATTAAAACTGCTTATTTTCTGCTTTCAAGTGTGTTTTGATGAACACGTGTTTACACTACAAAGTTGGAAGCTCTTAGTATGTCTGTTAATGGTTTATAATGGTTCCCCAAACCCCACAAACTTTAACCTTAGAGCATCTACTGTTGACCTCACCCCATTCCTAAAAGGTCTTTAAGGGGCATGCATAAGTGCACCAGCGTGCCTACCGTTACTGTCCTAATATTCTCTTGTATTCGTATTCATTTCATGTATTCATAATCATGTCTATACTTATATCTATTATCTAACTCTACTTGACAACAATAAAACATAATAGAGGATATTAGAGAAATAGCACCTCTGTAGTAGGAATTAAAAGAAATCAATGCATTGTTTAGGCATGAGGCTAAACCCGAATTGGTTTTTAACTTCAAGTTAAGACCTACTCACAGCTGTAATCATTGGGAAGGCTTCAGCCTTAAGGTGCCTACATTGTTCAGATGTCCTATTTTAGAAGCTTTTCCTGTTCTTTGTCACTTCCTCCTTAGATAAGGTCGGGAAAATATCAGAAAATACAAGTGAGAGTGAGCTAATTGAGTACGCCATGATTTTTCCAATGTATGTGAGTTTTAAAGTAGATTTGTATTTGATTAGCCCTCATCCTAGCTAAATGGAACAATCAGATATTATCACATAGAATGTGGCTGTTAGTACTATTATTTATCCTTTTTGTTATCTTCTTTACTTCCCTCTTTTATTGATGGTATTATATACTATATTATTATTTATTATAATAAATTATATTTATTATTATTATACAATTGTATCACAGCGGCCAGTTGTTTCGCCGGATTTGGCATTGGTTACTAGTCGGACCCCACCCAGGGGCCTAGGACGTCGTAACGTATTTTCGTAATATGCGTGCAGATCCAAGCAGTGCAGCTTTTTGCATTTGACTGATGGTGATTTTGTCAATTTTTAACTGTTTTAAATGTAATTCCAGTGCTTTTGGAATAGCACCCAGTGTGCCAATTACCACTGGAATTACCACTGCTGGTTTGTGCCATAGCCGTTGAATTTCGATTTTTAAGTCCTGGTATTTTGCAATTTTTTCATGTTCCTTCTCGGTTATTATTATTATTATTATTATTATTATTATTATTATTATTATTATTATTATTATTATTATTATTATTATTATTATTATACAATTGTATCACAGCAGCCAGTTGTTTTGCCGGATTTGGATGATGATGATGATGATGATGATGATGATGATGATGATGATGATGATGATGATTATTATTATTATACAATTGTATCACAGCGACCAGTTGTTTCGCCGGATTTGGCATTGGTTACTAGTCGGGCCCCACCCAGGGGCCTAGGACGTCGTAACGTATTTTCGTAATATGCGTGCAGATCCAAGCAGTGCGGCTTTTTGCATTTGACTGATGGTGATTTTGTCCATTTTTAACTGTTTTAAATGTAATTCCAGTACTTTTGGAATAGCACCCAGTGTGCCAATTGCCACTGGAATTACCACTGCTGGTTTGTGCCATAGTCGTTGAATTTCGATTTTTAAGTCCTGGTATCTTGCGATTTTTTCATGTTCCTTCTCGGCGACCCTGCTATCACCTGGTATTGCGATGTCTATGATTGTGACCTTATTTTTCTCAACCAGTGTGATGTCTGGTGTATTATGCGCCAGTATTTTGTCGGTTTGTATACGGAAATCCCACAAGATCTTGACCATCTGATTTTCGGTGACTTTTTTTACTGATAGTGGGATCATTGCGATGATGAAGAGAAGAGGTGAAAGTGAATCACCCTGGAAAATTCCTCGCTTGATATTAACCATTCCGTAGATCTCATTCCCTACTACCAACTCAGTTCTCCATTGTTTCATCGCCTTTTCAGTAAAGGATGTAATATTTTTGCTAATGCCAGTTGTTTCTAAGCATTTTATGATCCAACTATGTGGCAGTGAGTCAAATGCCTTTTTGTAATCAATCCAGACCATATTCAAGTTCGTTTTTCTGTTCTTACAATTTTCTAATATCATTTTATCAATTAGAAGCTGATCTTTTGTGCCCCTGCTCCTTCTTTTGTTGCCTTTTTGCTCTACTGGCAAGATGTTGTTTGTTTCCAAATAATCCATCATGTTATCTGCAATAATGCCTGTGAGTAATTTGAAGGTTGTTGGCAAGCATGTTATTGGTCTGTAGTTTTCAGGTGTTATTCCTTTAGTTGCATCTTTCTGAATCAAGTATGTTTTTCCAGTTGTCAACCATTCATCAATTTGGCCCTTTTGTAAAATTTCATTCAGTTGCCTGGCCAATATTGCATGTAAACTGGTCAGATATTTGAGCCAGAAACCATGTAATTGGTCCTTTCCAGGTGATGTCCAATTCTTTACCTTTTTAACTCGATTTTTAACCATCTCAGTTGTTATTTCTAATACTTGCATTTGTTTGTTGCCAACGCTTTTCTCAAAGTCATGTATCCACTTTGCTTCCTTGTTGTAGTCCTTTGCATTTTCCCCCAATTCTTTCCAGAATTGAACTGTGGCCTGCTTTTCTGGTTTTTCACTTTTGGTGTCACCATTCACATTAAGACTTTGATAAAAACGCTGTTGGTCTGATCGAAATTGCTGATTTTGTTTATATTGGATGATTCATGCCTCATATCTTTCAATTTTTCTAGCTGTTGCTGTTATCTGCTGTTTTACAATCTCTACAGCTTCATTGATGTTTCTTGTATCCAATCTATATCTTCTGATTAGCCGATCTATGATTTTGTTGTTTTTAAGCCGTTGCTCATGCATGTTCTTTAAGTTACTAGCATCTGCCCTTAATTTTTTGATTTTTTGTTCTAATCGGATTTTCCACTTTGGCTTTGATGCTTTTTCTGTTGTGTGACTAGGTAGTTTGATTTTAATGCTTAGTTCATTAGTGACTATTACAGCTGTGCTGTACATTAACTGGTTTGTTTCCAAGATGGATCCCGGTTCAATTGTTGAAAACACTGCATTAACCATTTTCATGATAGGGGCCAAAATTTTCTTAGGCACAGTTTTTAGTGATGGTAAATGTTGCCTTTCCTCATTAAGCAGAAAATGCTCCATGATCTTATCCTTCAATTCTTTTTGTTTTTGAGTTAGTTCATCAGTTGGTTCAGTGATAATTGGTTCTAGTGGTGGTGATGTTATTTCCTCCCCGAGAGCTTCTTCTGGGAGTTCTACTATAATGTCTTTAGTTGTGTCTTGAATATCAGTTATTTCCGCTTGTGATATTGTTTTTTGGGTTTTGCAATTTGCCTGAATTTCATCATGTTCAACTTCACTAAACACTTTATTCCGTATAATAAATCGCCTTTGATCTGCTAGTCGTTGTTCACTAACATTTGAATCTGGATATTGTTGTTTCCATAATTCATACATTCGCTTTAAATAACCTTCTTTTTTCTGGCTCTGAGTTGTAGTAGCAGGCCATTATGGCATGGTTTTCATCTGCACTATATTTTTGTCGTTTTGTTGGCTGGTCCACTTGTAGCCCACTTGTCGACGGATGTCCAGGGACCCCAACATCCGCCGCGGCCCTTGTTAACACGCACGACAACCGATGTGGTATAAAATTTTTATTCGTTTCTTTCACCATATTGTATGGTTGGCGGGTTTTTTTTACGGGACCAGATGCCAACCTGATCCCAACCTTCCTCCTTTCTCATCCGGGCTTGGGACCGGCAATGGCGGAGTTGTTGTTGTTGTTGTTGTTATTGTTGTTGTTGTTATTATTATTATTGTTATTATTGTTATTATTATGTTAATTTGTGGTGAGATTCACAGCCTTTGGGGCTGGTTGGTAGCTCAAGAGCTCAAGTCCTAACCAAGGACGTGGGAACTGTTAAGGTAATGTCGGAGGATATAAGCTGTTCCAAGTAGGGTGGTTTTTTGTAGAATCAGAATGTTCAAGTCTGATAAATTTAAAATTTCCAAATAGCGAGGTAGCCCTTTAGGTATTGCTCCAAGGGCTCCAATTACAATCAGGACAACACACAATTTCTTTTTCCACAGTCGCTCAACTTCAATTTGCAAGTCCCAGTACTTTTGTGATTTTTTTCTTGCTGTTTATCTTCAATTCCTGCATCTCCAGGTATTGCAATGTCAATGAACCAAACTTTTTTTCTTTTCAACTATTGTTATGTCAGGTGTGTTGTGGGCCAAGTGCCTGTCAGACTGAATTCTGAAGTCCCATAAGATCTTGGCTTTTTCATTCTCTAGAACCTTCTTAATCTGATGTTCCCAGTGGTTTTTGCTGTACTCAAGTCCCTACTACTACAACTACTACCACTACCACCATCTCCTCCTCCTCCTCCTCCTCCTCCTCCTCCTCCTCCTCCTCCTCCTCCTCCTCCTCCTCCTCCTCTTCTCTGTTGCTTTGAATGCACCCTCAGTGCTTCTGTACCAGACAAATTCTTTGTGTGCCTAATCACATTTGGCCAAATAAAGTATTCAATTCAATTCAGTTTAGATTCTGAACAAATATACATTAGAATGTAATATGCCTGAGATGTATAAATTCCTTAGAAGTGTTTGCAAAATTTGGAATAAGTAGGAGTTGATTTAATATTGATGGAGAGGATTTTAGCACAATTTAAGTAATTTCCTTGCAGGGTGTTATATAAGATCTAGCTATACAACAGCATTATGAAATACTGTTATGGGAATATAATCTTAATGCTGTTCCACATTTGTCATCAACTCATATTTGGGGTCTCTTTCTGTCCAGAAGAGGGCATTAGATCCCATCTCATGGCTGTTTTATAGGTTCGTTTGGTCATTTAATCCCTCCTGTTTAACTGTTCAGATGATTATCGTGTCCGGTTTCCAGTTACAAAGCATGAAACATACAGCTTTTCCCCCAGTAACTTAGTGTCCCTGTTAATCTAAGATGACAGAGAAAATACTTCAAGGATGCCTGCCCTGTGTCACGTTTCGCATCAGTCAGAAATAGTATTTTTCAAACTTGGCAAATTTAAGATGTATGGACTTCAACTGTCAGAATTGCCCAGAATTCAGCATGGAGAGAGCAATTGAAATAAATGATATTTGGCTCTTCCTGTTGTTATTCCATTCTTTATTGAGCCGACTTTATTTTTTATTTATTTTGCTGTGAGGCAGCAAAAACATATAATTTTCCTTTCTTCTCCTATTTTCCCCGCAACGACTTGATTGGGCTGAGAGAAAATGACTGATCCAAAGTTGCCTTACCAGCTTTCAAACCTAGGCAGTATTAGAATTCGCTATCTCCTCATGATTGGCCCAGAGTCACCTAGCCAGTTTTCAGACCTGAAGCGGGAATAGAACTCACCATCTCCTGGTGATTGTCCCAAAATCACCTAATTGGCTTTCATGCCTAAAGAGGCACTAGAATTCTGTCTTTGGTGATCGGCACAAAGTCACCTATCTGATTTTCATGCTTAAGGTAGGACTAGAACTCACTGGTTCCTTAACCACTAGGCCAAATTGGCTCTATTACCACTATCTGATTTATTAATATACTTTAAATTTGAGTTTGATCTAATTCTGTCCATTTTTTTCCTACAAAAGCTATTTCCCTATATGAGTTTGGGTAGTGGTGTTATTTATTTATTTATTTATTTATTGATCGTCTTTTGTGTGTGTGTGTGTGTGTGTGTGTGTGTGTGTGTGTGTGTGTGTGATGTGCCTCCTTCCATTCCTTTGAAAACGGTGTGCAGCAATTATATTCAATGATTTAATTGGATCTACTGTGAGAATGCCTTTAGGCCTTGTTCCTTGGACTCCCCAGAGTTTTGCAAAAGTTCTCGGGGATCAAATTGTTGAATTGCTAAAAATAAATCCTTCACCAAGGTAACCCCAGCCCATATGCTAAGAAAATACCATGCAGCTACCATATGAGCATATGGAATGTGATGAATTTATTATGCAAATATGTTCAGTCTGCCTTTTTTGTATAATTTATTCTGCTCTTCCTTGCCCTATGAAAGAAATGTGGAGCTCTGCAGGATATAGTTAAGATTCATCTATTAACTAGAATCTCGTTCCTCAGTTCATCTCTAACTCTCTTTGAAGATACTCTCTTTGTTTTTTCGTTGATAACAGAAGGTCCATAGCTGGGATACTTTATTTTTCTTTTAAAATGTAAAATGGTATTTTCAAGACAACAAGTGAAGGGACGGAGATCCAGAGGGAGGTTAGTGGAAACTAAACTTGATAATGTCTCCATGGGTGAGGTGAAATTTCTCCTGGCTTCATAACATAATAGTGGAGAAATACTGATGGATCTCCAAATGCAAATATTTGGCAGATGGATCAAAATTACGGTATGTGGCTAGAAACAGAGGTTGGCTGCTGTGGGTTCGCCGATAACCCGTAGCTAACGTTAGGGATGGTTCGGAGAACCTCCAAATCACTCCCCTGGCTTCAATCTGGTGCCCCCCCCCCCCACAGATGTGTTGGAATCCACAGAAAGAGGTGGATAGTTCTCAACTTTTGACCGGTAACTTAGCAACTGATTAAACTTAGAACAGATTTCACAAAAGCTAATTAAGATGCAATTTCAAAGTTATGACGGCTGCACCTCCCATATGGTCATATGATTGCATTTTGGGTGCTTGGCAACTGACACTCCTTTATAGCCATTTTCAGGGTCCTGCTCTCATGTGACCATGATTTTCTACAGTTTTTACTAGTTTCCACTATTTTCTTCTGATTTCCAGTAAAAAAAAAAAACCTCCCATTGGGTAAAATAAATTTGCTAAACAACTGTAGCATTCACTTAAGGATAGTGGTTCACTTAATAACCACTGCAAAAATGCTGAAAAATTGTGTTTGAACCATGGTGCTGCATGTGATAGCAATCAATTTTATAAAACGGGGCAAAAGCTCATTTAAGAACTGTCTTGCTTAGCCAAAGAAATGTCGGGCTCCATTGTGATATGTTGAGAACTATCCGTATGAAAAAGGGAGCAAAATTTCTCAGAGTCCATATTTTCATACCATGCATAATCGTATTTATTTATTTTAAATATATTACATTTATATTTAATATCTCACTGCTAAGTGGCTCTGGACTAAATTATCATTATATATATTTTTATATATGTCTTGCTTTACACACCTTTACTGCAGGCTAAGCATCCTTTTTGCACGTTGCTGGTTTTGTAAACTTCTTGTGACATGGGAGGAATTCCAAAAGTGGCAGTCCTTCATTTTGAGTGCCTCTAGTGAGAAAATAAAGTAGGTTCTTGAGTTGGAGGCACCTTTTTTGCCAATGAAGAATTGAGAGTAGTAAATATATAAGTATATATTCAAGAGTGAGATATAAAGGCGGGAAACATAACTAGGGTAGACTAGCGAAGGTAAGAGAATAAGAAATGATATTAAATTATATCTGGGCTGGCAGAAATACCATCCCAAGGAAGCATAAACTGAGTTTTGAAATATACACCAACAATAATAGAAAAAGAAAGGGAGAGGGAAGGAGAGAATGAAAGGAAGACAGGGGAAAGAAGAAAGAGATAAGGAGAGGATGGAAAGGAGAGAAAGAGAAGGAGAGAGGGTAGGAAGGGGAAGAGGAAGAGTAGGAGTAGGAGAAAGGTAAGGAAAGGAGGGAGGAAGGAGAGGAGGAAGGAAGAAAGTAGAGGAGGGAGGGAGAAAAGAAAGGGAAAATAAGGTGGTGTTACAACAGACAGAAGGGATGGTAAATAAAGCAACCCAAAATGTATATTGTAACTTATTAAGTGAAATAATAAACATATAAGAATGATAAATGGAAAGAAGTATAACAATTATATGAATGTATACTTAAAATGGTATGCAAGAGAATAAAAAAATTAAAAAAAATCTTTGAATATTTTTTTTAAAAAACTGAGAGTAGGTTTTTTATTTTTTTTTTCAAAAATATTCCCTCCCCTCTTTGCCTTCCTGGATAGTCTTAAAGCAATGATGGCTAACCTTTTTTGTCCTCGTGTGCCAACATCACACACACCCATTCCCCATTTTGGGCCTAGCAGGCCTCCCTGAAGCCTCCTAGGACTATGGGATGAGGGTGTGTGTGCCACACACCCCAGCACACCCCCATGCCCCCCACTTATGTGTGCGCGATCCTCCTGCCTCCCGCACATGCACGCATCTTCCGCATGCACAGCAGAGACCTAAAAATCAGCTGGCTGGCGGGAGGCACGCGGGCATGCGCGGTGGAACTGAGCTGGGCGATGGCTCATGTGCTGGCAGAGAAAGCTTCGCATGCCACCTGTGCCATAGGTTTGCCATCACGGTCCTAGAGAGTAGGGTTTAGAATCGAATAACAGAATGACAGAGTTGGAAGGGGCGCTGCTCAAGTAGGAAACCCTATTCATTTGCGACAAATGGCAGTCCAATCTCTTCTTTAAAAACCTCCGGTGTTGGAGCACCCACAACTTCTGAAGGCAAGCCGTTCCACTGGTTAATTGTTATCGCTGACAGGAAAATTCTCCTTGGTTTCTGCTTAATTTCTCCTTACCATGCTGGGAGCTGAAGTCCACACATCAAAGTTACCAAGGCTGAGAAAAACATTTTTTTTTTTTGTGATGTGGGAAGAGGAATGCCCTAAGTAGTGTGACCTTTTCAAGTCTGAGTCACAATCGACCTGGCCAGAGAACGAATTTTCCAACACACAGCTAAAAGCAAAACCTGATGCCAGGAATCCATCTTTTTGTGGTAATGTCATGGCGACCCTTTGCAGAGGCCTGATTCGCTATTTTTTTCTAACTCTGCATTTAGTTGGTATCTCACGCATTTTGCCTCAGTGGTTCAGAAGTAGAAGACAGTCAGGTTTTCTAATGGAAAATCCTTACAGCATTTGGGGGGAGGTTTAGAAGATGCTACCAGAAAACAAGCACTAATCCCCAACTTGGGGTTTGGATGACATTTCTGGAAGATGATGAATTGGCAGGGATAGGTTTCCCCCCAATTTTGAATTGGATTTAACTCTTACTCTATGATTGCTACTTAACGCCTTTCTTTCTAAAATCTATCCTGTCCAGACATCAAAACCATAAATTATCTGTTTATTTTTTTCTTTTATGCGCAAAAAAAATCTATAAGGACTTTCCAGTCAGCAATAAATGTAGATATTGTCTTTTCTCTGATCAAAGTAGTCAACAATGAGTTGATAAAGTTAAATACCCATGCTCTGCTAAGGGAGAATAAAAAAATCCGAAGAATTTTGAAGGAAGCAATTAAATTGAATTTCCAAAAGCCCGCATGGCTTCTAAAGGCAGATTCCTAATAATTTTGCAGTTGATACTTTGACAGGGAGAAATCAATTTTTACAGGGTGTATGCATGCTACAAATAAACTGACGAACGTGTTTGTCAATCTTTGGCTCAGAATGCGACTAATTCAAATGTTACCTTTCCTTTCCATTTCTGCCAGTCCAAGCTGCTCGGCTCTCTAAAAGCCAACTGTAGAGAGGCTGTTGACGGCTGATTTATTGTGATGTGCCAGCTTTCAAGTAGATCCTATTTGTACAAATCAAATCTATTCCCCGGAAGGAAACATGCGGTACAGTTTTACTTATCCGTTTTAATTACAAGTAAGAGAAATGCACACACCATTTTCGCATTGCAATTGGAGGTGCTGAATTGTTGGCTTGTCTGGTAAAGCCTTTGGTTCAATTTGCGATGGTTGAGATTTGCTTATGGAAAACCTATATCTCTCAGGTTTTGCAAGAGTACAATAACAATGGGTGGTACAAAGTCAAGATGTTGCATTTCTAGTAATGTATGTATGTATGTATGTATGTATGTATGTATGTATGTATGTATGTATGTATGTATGTATGTTGTATTTGTGCTGATAAATAAATAAAGGGAGACTAGTATAGATCTATTTCAAGCTATTTAGCTCTCATCAGCTAGCCATACCCTTATTGGGATTAGAACCTGGGCTCTATTACATATTAGGCAGTTATATTAGCCGTGTTATTTATCAGCACAAATGCAACACAAATGTAACAGAGGCAACAGTAAAAATAATGGCTTTCTGTCTGGATGAGCCGATAGACAGAGAAAGGAAGCAGTATGCTTCCTCCCATATTTGGGCATACCAGGGGTTGTAACACAATATATATATATCTATATAGATATATAGATGGATATATAGATGGATACATAGATGGATATATAGATGGATATATAGATATATAGATGGATATATAGATGGATACATAGATGGATATATAGATGGATATATAGATATATAGATGGATATATAGATATAGATATAGATATTCTAGAAGACCCAGGAATAGGATTGATGAAAGAAGCCAGATTGAAATGCTAAGTTTTCTTTGAGCCAGGAGAGATTGTACAAGTCCTCGACTTATGACCACACTTGGGATGAGAATGTCCATCATTAAGCAAAGCAGTGTTTGAGTGAACTGTTCCGGATTTTACGATAATTTCTGCCACAGTTGTTAGGCAAATCCTAGCAAATTATTAAGCGAATCACACAGTCGTCAAATGAATCTGATTCTGCCCTTTTTTTTTTTTTTTTGTGAAGCTGGTTGGGAAGGATACTAATGGTGGTCACATGACCCCAGGATGCTGCAACTGTTATAAATTCACTCCAGTTGTCAAGTACCTGGATTTTGATATTATAAATAATGCTGTCAAAAATCATAAATGTGAGGTCTGGTTGTAATCCCCACCCCCACCACCAGTGCCATTGTAACTTAGAACAGTTCTTACATGGTTGTAAGTTGAGGATTACTTGCATGTATTTATTCAAAGTGCATCTCATTTCCGTGGTGACTAACTTTTGCATGTTTGGTAGTGGTAGCATAGAGTGGGGATGAATATGTTTTTTTGTGCTGATTGGTACTGCCTTTTATGTTGTAGGAGTAGAGCAAGCTGTCCCAACCCTTGGTTTGACTTATTGAATCTTTGCTCATCTCTTCCGTCTATTTTACCATCTTCACTGAACTTTGTTCCTAAACCTTGAACTTTGATGCTTATTCCTTCTATTACTATGTCTAGGGCAGTGGTAGTCAACCTGGTCCCTACCGCCCACTAGTGGGCGTTCCAGCTTTCATGGTGGGCGGTAGGGGTTTGCTGTAACTCTGCTTTATAAAGCCTTCTCTGTTGCGACTCCGACACTATGGAACAATCTCCCCGTGGAGATTCGTACCCTCACCACCGTCCAGGCCTTCCGCACAGCCCTCAAGAACTGGCTAGCCCGTCAGGCCTGGGGATAAGTCTACTTTCGCCCCTCCTGAATGCCGAGTGAATGTTGAGTTTTACTGTTTAATTTACTTTTGTTCACATCTCTTTTTGTATTGTCCTACACTCCCTTTCCCCTTTGATTGTAAGCCGCCCTGAGTCCCCTCAGGGAAAAGGGCGGCCTATAAATGTGCAATAAATACAAATACAAATACAAAAATACAAAGTTACTTCCCTACTTTATAAATCACTGTTACTGTGGAACCGGTGGGCGGTTAGAAAATTTTACTACTAACAGAGATACAAAAGTGGGTGGTAGGTATAAAAAGGTTGACTACCCCTGGCCTAGGGTATGATTTTTTCCCCTCCTTGCGATTGTCATTGCTTCTGTTTTATCTTCATATTCTTTGTCTTCCATTTTTGGTTCAGAGCTGTAAGATGTTGTTGCAGTTTCTTAACTTTTCTTGCTATCAAGGGCAGTTTTCATATTAAGACTAAACTTGGTTTCTAAGCCTGTGTGTTCATTCCACTGTAATGAAAGCCTAGAACTGCTCGAGTGATCTTTTTATATTAAAAAGACTCTTTTTATATTTAAAGGATACTTCAGATTTAAATAGTTCCATTAGATTTATCAAGGACTCTAAGCCTTCGTGTTCCAGATGGAATTCATCAGACCTGTTATTAAATGTATGATTATCCCTACTACTTTTAATGTGGACTTCTGATGAAAGTTCACTTCACTATCTGAAGTTGGAATTGGTTGAGAATGTACGGAAGGTAGAAAAAGGCATTTATAAGATCAGCATGCTTGGGCTGCATAAATCCATGCACCCTTGAAAAGCTGCAGAGAATTCAGTTTCCTTCATGTTTCTTTGCTTCCAGTCAGATTTTTGCAGCTCAAAAATGGTGGCCCTCGTCATCCAAATTGACTGGAAACCAGAGGCGTTTCTATTAGGAATAATGACGACCAAATATAAAAAAAGAGACTTTGTATTTAATTTTACACATATTCACTGCAGCTAGGATTGCTTTCGCTCAGAAATGGAAAAACAAATTGACACCAAATGAAGATGAAATAATAAGAAAAATTCTGAGTTGTGCCGATATAGACAAGTTAACAAAAGAAATTCAGGGAAAGGAAGAGACAGAATATTATCTGATTTGGGAAAAATGGTAGGAAAGAAACAAAGATTAATGATAAGAACCTCAGAAAGATAAAAATTACAAGCTAAGGATAAATGTCATATAATATATACATGTATATGTTTTTGTAGATTTTCACAGGTGTAGGTATGCAAACCCAAACTCTGGCTTAGATATGTTGATGACACTTTTGTGATTTGGCCACACGGGAAAGAAAAACTGGACAACTTCCTCACACATCTCAACAGCCTCCACACTATGGAAATAGAAGCAAACAACCAACTTCCCTTTCTGGACCTCCTAATCTACAAAAAAACCAATGGCTCCCTAGGACACACCATCTACTGGAAAAAAACACACACCAACCACTACTTAAACGCACAATCCCATCACCACCCTGCACAGATCAACTCTGTAGCCAAGACCCTCATCTCCAGAACCAAACACCTAGCAGACAAAGAAAACCTGAAAACTGAATTACACACTCTCACAAACATATTAAACTCCAACGGGTTCCAAAGAAAAACAATTTCCAACCTAATCCTAAGGGAGACTCCCTGCAAAAACCGAGACACAGAACAGTACAATGGGAATCGCCCTCCTCCCTTACATCAAAGGCACCACAGATAAAATCAGCAAAATTCTCCACAAACACAATATCAAGACAGCCTTCAACACTGACTAAAAAATAGCCAACATCCTAAGAAACCCCAAAGACAAAATTCAGCTGGAAAACCAAGGAGTCTACGAAATACCATGCAAAATCTGTCCTGCAATATACATAGGACAAACTAATAGGAGAATAAATACCCGCATCGCAGAACACAAGAACGCAGTCAGAAAAGAAGAAAAAACTTCCTCCCTCTTCCAGCACCTTAAAGCAACAGGACATGAAATTGATTTTGAAAGAACTAAATGACTAAATTCCAAAAGCACATGGAAAGCTGTTGCTTTCCCTCCAAAGGTGGTTCCTATTTTTCTATTTGCATTTTTACGTGCTTTCGAACTACTAGGTTGGCAGAAGCTGGGACAAGTAACAGGAGCTCACTCCGTTATGCGGCTCTAGGGATTCGAACCGCTGAACCGCTGACCTTTCTGATCGGCAAGCTCAGTGCCTTAGCCACTGAGCCGCCGCGTCCCTCACACCGCGTCCTTCACCACATTACAGGTAGTCCTTGACTTATAACCGTAACTGGGACTGTAACATCTGTCACTAAGTGATATGGTTATTGAGTGAATCTTGCCCTCTTTTACATACCTTTTTTTTTTTTTGCTGTAGTCATTAAGCAAACCATGCAGTTGTTACGTTAATCCAGTTTTTCCCATTGAGTTTGCTCGTCTGGAGCCCTGGAAAAGTTATAAAAGGCCCCTGGGATGCTGCAATTATTTCAAATACACACCAGTTGCCAAGTGCATGAATTGCAACCACTTGACTACGAGACAGATGTGATGGTCGTAAGTGCGATCGTCTTTCACAAGGGATGTTGTCATAAATATATGCCAATCATGGGGATGCGGCAACAATCATGTGAAAAATCGTCATTAGTCACTTCAGTGCTGTTGTAATTTCGAACGTCATTAAACAGCCGGTTGTAAGTCAAGGACTATCTGTAGTGTTTTGATATTGTATTACGGGGGAAATCTGTAGCCATATACAGGTAATCCTTGACTAAGTGATTGGTCAAAGTTACACAGGATCTTTAAAAAGGTACCATATTTTTTGGAGTATAAGACACACCTTCTTCCCTCAAAAAAAAGAGGGTGAAAATCTGGGTGGGTCTTATACACTGAATACAGCATTTTTTTGCCTCCTGAAACCCCGCCCCCTTTGCAAAATGGCTGTGCATAGCCTTTAGGAGGCTTCCAGAGTGCTCCTGGGGCTGTGGAGGGCGAAAATGAGTGAAAAATGGGCTTTTTAAAACTCATTTTTGCCCCTCCCAGCTCTCAGGAGCACTCTGCAAGCATCCTAAAGGCTATTCATGCCCTTTTTTTGAATGAAAAATGGGCCCATTTTCGTGAAAAATAGGCCATTTTTGGGAGGTCTGCAGAGTACAAAAACTTTTTCTTAATTTGCTTTTCAAAATCTTGGTGCATCTTACACTCTGAAAAATACAGTACTTATGACTTGAATATGGTTCCGATGACTGAGTGCCCCCGCAGTCCGTGATGTTGTAAAATGTTGTAAAATTGGATCAGTCCCCTGGGTGCCTCGACTTAGTGACCATCATTATATACAACAGAACTTTGAAGCTCCATTATCACCATAAGTTGAGAACTGCCTGTAAGAAAGTGCCTCTGATTTAATTGTGGTGGAACATCTAAGTTTAGCCAGGCAACTCAGAGAGTTGTCCTATCTTGTCCTTTTATGACTATTTTGTTCTGGGAAGGAGAGCAGTAAAATTTACACTGGGAAATGCAGGTATCCTCGACTTACAGTCACCATTGAGCCCAAAATTTTTGTTGCTAAGTAAGGCAGTTGTTAAGTGAATTTTGCCCCATTTTATGACCTTTCTTGCCACAATTGTTAGGCGAATGATTGCAATTGCAAATTTAATAACATGGTTGTTAATTAATCTGGCTTCCTCATTGACGCCCCCCCTTACAACAATATATTTATATTTGTATTTATTAGTTTGTCAAACATGTACAAGATAGCAGATATAAGTATAAACATGGATATAAATGAAAGAAATGAATACAAATAAATGGGGACAGTAGGACAGGGACGGTAGGCACGCTGGTGTGCTTGTGCACACTCCCTTTACCTCTTAGGAATGGGGTGAGGTCCACAGTAGACAGTTTAACATGGAAACTGTGGGGGTTTGAGGGGGTAACAATGGAGTCAGGTAGAGCATTCCAGGCGTTGACCACTCTGTGGCTAAAATCGGATTTTCTGCAACCGAGTTTGGAGCGGTTAACCTTGAGTTTGTATCGATTGTTTGCCTGTGCATTATTGAGGTTGAAGCTGAAGAAGTCGTTGACAGGTAAACGTTGTAGCAGGCAATTTTGTATACTGTGCTTAGGATCAGATCTTAGGCTGTTCCAGATTGTCCAAGCCCAAATTTTCAAGCCTGGTGGCGTAAGGGATTCTATTATGAGTAGAGGAGTGGAGTACTCTTCTCGTGAAGTACCTCTGGACCAGAGGTGGGTTCCTACCAGTTCGCACGTATTCGGTAGAACTGGTTCATCAAATCTACCGAACCGGTTAGAAGAGGTTCCACCAGTGGACCCGGAAAGCAGGCCACACCTACAGAAGAGGTCCCAAAAATTTTTGAAACCCACCACTGGTCCTTGGATATGATTATTCTACATTATAATGCTCATATTTATAAAACTCAGTGCCTCTGTGAAAGGTAAGGATGACTACTGCGTTTGTGGTGCAATCAGAACATTGCGTGTGTTGAAGTTGTTTTAACGCAAACCAAAGATGCCTTTTAAAAAACAAGTTTACATCATATTCTTATGCATGCCAGTGCTGTGTGTGAGGTAATTTAAGGTGGTTCTGACAAGTGTCTTTGGCATCTTCATATCCAGTCACATGGGTGGCAAGCCACTCCCATCCGGTCACATGGGTGGCAAGCCACTCCCACAAAGGAGGCCACACCCACAGAGTAGGTTCGAACAATTTTTGAAACCCATCACTGCTCTGGACCTGCTCAATCATATTAATATCCGATGTACAGTGTGGATTCCAGGCAGATGAGCTGTATTCAAGAATTGGTCTGGCAAAGGTTTTGCATGCCCTAGTTAATAATACAATGTTACCGGAGAAGAAACTTCACAAAATTAGGTTAAGAACTCTTAATGCCCTTTTGGCAATGCTGTTACAGTGGGCTCTAACTTTGCTTGTCAGAAGGTCGCAAAAAGGGATCACATGACCCTGGGACCCTGCAACCGTCATAAACAGGAACCAGCCTGCTGCTTGGATTAGTGGAGCTGTGCTCATGCATGCAGGCTAGCCCTCCTCTTGCGGCCTGCTTCCAAATAGGCCTTGGCCCAGTAGTGAGCCAGGCGGGCATTGGGGATCCCTGCTATAGAGCAGAGTTCCCCCTTTTTGGCTTTGTGGATCGGCTTGCGCAAAAGGAGCAAGGGTGCACGTGCTCCTTCACGATTTGCGCAAGTAGGGATGCGCACATCCACTTCCACAGCCAGGTTCTGAACAGCTCAAGGGATTGGGACCCCTGCTCTAGAGCCAAGTTGTCCAACCTTGGAAACTTTGACATCTGTGGACTTCATGCACGCATGGGAATTCTGGGAGTTGAAGTCCACAGATCTTAAGCTTGCCAAGGTTGGACATCCCTGCTGTAAAGCAGTGGTTTTTTTTAAAAAAAAAAACCTGGAGGTTTAAGATGTGTGGTCTTCAGAATTCCCCAGCCAACAGCCCCAGTCAACTATTTGTCCAGCAATCCTTGTTAAGCTTCCTTCTAAATTCTTTCAGGGGTGTGTGTCTTTTCCGTTCAAATAAAAGAAGAATTGCACAGCTTTCTTATTTTAAATATGAATTTTCTTCCCCAAATGTCTCTCTCAATCACAGCAGGTTATAGCTTTTGGAAGAAAAGTCCTTCTGGGTTCAGTTCCAAGTGGGGAAAAAGACACTGGAAACATGGAGGCTGCTTGGAAAGATGGTTTTAATGGTGGACAGGATCAAAGAGCTGAGGTGGCGCAGTGGTTAAATGCAGCACTGCAGGCTACTTCAGCTGACTGCAGTTCTGCAGTTCGGCTGTTCAAATCTCACCGGCTCAGGGTTGACTCAGCCTTCCATCCTTCCGAGGTGGGTAAAATGAGGACCCGGATTGTTGTTGGGGGCGATATGCTGACTCTGTAAACTGCTTAGAGAGGGCTGAAAGCCCTATGAAGCGGTATATAAGTCTAACTGCTATTGCTATTGCTATATGGCTTGAGTTCCTGAGCAGAAAAAGGGAAGAGATGGCAAGAGTGCCCTGGTTTTATGCCCTCTCTGGGTCCCAACCCAGAGCTTCCCATTCCTGTGTAGGAAATGCATTCTGATTGATGGTCAGACTCCCAGGGGGTTGGGTGTGTGTGTCTTAGCCAACTTTGTAGGCTGTCCTGAAACGCAAGCTTGTTTGAGCCTCTGGCTGATGTAATCTTCCCTGGTGCCATGTAGTGAGTTTCTGTTTGCTAGAAGGAGGCAGATCTTTGTTATGTAGAATAGACTGGCTCAAGCCTTAATGGCCCATTGACAAAGATGGGAGGAATAAGTTCTTGCCTCCCTTTTAGGGGGAAATATTTAATATTTCCCAAAACATTTCATTTTCTAGTAGAGGGGTGGGTTTTAACTTCCTACAATAGCAGCAGATATCGCAAGTCAACTATTGCAAAGATACTGGAGCCCTTCCATTCCTTGTATGGAAACAAGGCTTATGTATGTTTCTGGTTATCTTACATCTGCCCTTTCTTTCTTGGAAAGAAAACTGAGCCTTAATATCAAGACTATGCGGGCTGGGAATTTTTGTGATTGTAGTCCTCGTGCATCTGGATTGGGGAAGGCTCCGGTGAGTGCTTCTGTGGGCTATCCAGCCATACAGCTTTTCTCTTATAACAGCTAAGAGCCTTATAGCTAAATGTGCCTCCAGCATTTAGTGGAAAGGATAATTGGCAGAATATTCCTTGATGGCTCCCATCAAGAAAGTATTTGAATTTTTTTTTTAAAAAAAAAGAGAGAGAGCAATTATCTTGGTGGAATGCAATTTTTTTTTCAAATGGCCTCATTTATTTTAGTGCCAGTCCTTGTGCACTTTTTTTCCTTGCAGAACTCTAATATCTATTAATTAATTGCATGAAATAATGCCAATAAATCTAACAAGGCTTGTCTAAAGCTTGGCTGCACAGGCGAAGCCTAGTGTTTGTTGCAAAGCGAGGGAGAGATTGACTGAGATATTAAGAAAGCAAGTAGTACTGTAGTAGGTACTTAATGAAATGTTTTCTAACACCACTTTAAAATTGTTTTTAATTTTGGCCTGGACTTTAATTTGAATGAAATCGTTACTATTGTTAAATTACTTAAACTCTAAATTAGGGAATGCAAATGAAGTGAACCTGAAATGCAATGTGGATATTGTTTTTATTGACAATCTGTAGAGCAGTAGCATGGAACAAATTCCAATTAGATTTGATCTGTTTAATGCGGTGCAAGGGCCTGACTTGTCAGCAAGCACAATATCTTCCATTAAATGTTCTACCCAGGGAGAAATTAGCCCTGGTGTGGTTGAAATCTTTTTGCTTTTATCTCAGTTTTAATTCTCCATAGATTATGGACACTAGAATGTTGACGCTTCTGGGAACGGCAAGTCACAGCAATAAAAATATCTTGCAAAGGTGCAGCGGTCAAAATTAAGTTGCATTACAGATCCATCACAAGACATAATGGGTGTGTTGGCATGACATCACACTAAACTGGATTATAGTTTAACTATTAAATAAACCACTCAGGTTGCAGCGCAGTAGCCTAGAGGTGAAGGCACACGCCTCCCACTCGGAAGGTTGAGAGCTCAATCCTAGGTAGTGGCAGATGTTTCTCTCCTAAGGTGCAAAGAGAAAATATCTGCTGTGAACTCTGCATAGGCATTAGGAAGGGCATCCAGCCAGTAAATGCTCAGCTCCATTCAGTTGCTCTGACTCCACCCTGAATAAAGGGATTAAACGGTTAATTTAAAAAAAAAAATAAGCATCCATTGCAGACCATTGGCTCACTTAATGACCATAGGATTCACATAGCAGTTACTTTAAAATATGGTATAAAATTGAATAAGTCCATGATAACCCCTTTATGACCGGCACAATTTACGACTGTAATTCCAGGCTCATTTATAGTTATAAGTTGAAGACTACATGTAGTTATGGGATGGAATGTTTTCTTGTTGCTTCATGACCTTTAGCCAGATATAACTTATATGTTATTGTACCTAGTATCCAGTGGTGGGTTCCGAATCCTGTTCCAACTGGTACGGTTGGAACGGGCCGGCATCATCCACATGGACACGCGCAACACACACGCATACACACGCAGCAAGCGCATGTGTCTTACCGCCTCTGTGAGTCTCCGTGATGCTCCAGCTGCTCAGCGGAGTGCCGCACAGGTGCTGTATGCGCCACACATGTGCGCGGAAGCCCCAAAGACTTAAAAGACCGGTAAGGAGCTCGGGTGGGTGGGTTGGGCCCTCCGGAGCACCGTACCGGAACGGTATCCGGTGCTCCGGGCAGGCTTTGGTAAGCCCATAGTGGGGCGTACCGCCTGCAATCCACCTCTGCTAGTACCTTTTCTGCTTTGTGGAGTTTTCTCTGTCCTGTCACTTGGTCAATGCTAGGCAGTATTTTTCTGTTTCTGGAAAAATAATTAAGAGATCTAGTCCATAAAAAAATGAGAATATTTGTGGAGAATCTCTGAACTTGTACTTTTGAGCAACCAAGTCATTCAAATGATCTAAGTGAATTTTCTGTATTAGGAAACCAGGATAAAGGAGCATTGTGTTACTTGCTATAACTGTTGAATAACATGTTTTCTAACATTTAACAATACCCACAATTTAAATGAACTGTAAGCAGTCCAAGTTTTCTTTTCAACTATGTTTTCTCAAACTGCATTCTTTGAAAAGGAGTCACTGCTAGTCATTGCTGGGAGCAATGCCCATCTCCACCTCAAGGCCATTGAGCCAGCATGATAGGAAAATATGTCCGCAGTCATGTGGCCAGCATGACATCACGGAGCCAGGAGTCGGCTGCTGGGGGTTTGCAGTGGTTTGGAGAATCTCTAGCTAAGATTCTATGCATTTCAGAGAACCCCAAATCCCACTCCTGGCTGGCCCCGCCCATCCCACTCTGCCCCTCCCAGGAGTCCTCACGCAGCCCGTTTTGGATGCAGATAAATGCAGGGGACACACAGAGGCTCAGGGAGAGTGAAAAACAGGCCTACCAGAAGTTCGCAAAGGCAGAAAATGGGCCCGATTCTGGCCTCGAGAGGGCCTCCAGAGTCTGGGGAGGCCGCTTTTGCCTCTCGGAGGTTCGAAGAAAGCCTCCAGAGCCCGGGGAGGCTTAGGTAGGAAACCCTACACCATTTTAGACAAATGGTTGTCCAATCTTATCTTAAAAACTTCCAGTGTTGGAGCGTTCATAACTTCTGGAGGCAAGCTGTTCCACTGATTAATTGTTCTCGCTGTCATGAAATTTCTCTCCTTGATTAGTTTCCATCCATTGCTTCTTGTCCTGCCGGTTCTGGGAGGCGAAAGCTTGGGGGCCGCTGGCTTAGTGTACCAAATGTGACTGCAGAGGACTACTGTCATAACTTCAGAAACTGGACAAAAGTGACTTTTTCTGTAAATTTGTAATTTTGAATGGTCAGTCAGTTACTGGTCATAAGTCAAGGACTATCTCTACACTCTATTTAAAAAAACTGTCTTAAGTAAAATGGGAAAGGAAAACTAACCACATGAAGAAAAGGCCCTCTGGAGGCCTCCAAATTTCCGGTAGGTTCGTTTTTCTCCCTCCCCAAGCCTCCATGAGTACCCAGCACTTATCTGCATCCAAAACAGGCTGGTTGGGGACTCCTGGGAGGGGAGGGGCGGGATGGGTTGGGCCAGCCAGGTGGGATTTAGGAGTACTCCGAACTGCACAGAATCTTAGCTAGAGGATCTCCTGTACCCCTGTGAACTCCCATCAGCCCATCCCTGCCCCACATTTTGAGACAGAGGGAGGGAGGGAGGGAGGGAGGGAGGGAGGGAGGGAGGGAGGGAGAGAGAGAGAGAGAGAGAGAGAGAGAGAGAGAGAGAGAGAGAGAGAGAGAGAGAGAGAGAGAGAGAGAGAGAGAGAGATGGGGATGGAAGAGTTTATTTAAACACCTATTTAAACACCTAAAAGAAATGGATTTGAGTATGAATAACAAGTGAAAAACTGAGAATATGTTGATATATTGTGACATTTTTCCATTGTTTAATTATCTTCATTTTGTTCCATTATATTGTGCAGTATTTAGTCAGTTAATTAGCTAGCTACCAGGGCTAATTTATGGAAATAATTTTAATACCGTTAGTATGAATACAGAGACTGATAACAAGAAAAATTTTAGTAGCATTTCCAGGAGGTACCCTTATTAGTCTTCTGTAGCAAAACCAACAAAATGTCTTGAGGCTCCTCAAGAGACGAACACATTTATAATTGGATAACCTTTTATAGTTCTCTTTATTGTTGGGGAGAACTGAGAATTCGCCTCCAAGATCTTGGGACTTAGCTTTTTTATTTGCACTTAAATCTAATTCATGCGGATTTCGCTAATACAGTTAAAGGATCGATATGATTAACAAGCATGGGTTTCCTGATTTCCAACCATGTCTGATTCCTCATGTAGCTGAATTATCATGTTTCGGGCATGAATAAATTCATCCTTGCCATCCAGCCAGATCCAGAATGTTGATTTAGCAAAATATATATATATATATATATTAGACGTACTATTAGACAGCCATGGATCAGCTTGGTTGTGGCTTGGGTTTGTTAAGAAAATTAGATTGTGGCAATAACAACATTAAATAATAAATGTTTTAGAAATGAGGTTATGCAGCTGGTTGGAATCTGTGGTCAGAGTTATATATGAAGCTCGTTAAGATCTGTTAGTTTGGTCTAGAACCTATGCCACTATGCCACAGGTGGCATGCAGAGCCCTCTCTGTGGGCACGCCAGCTGTCCCCCAAGCCCAGCTCCACCGTGTATGCTCGTGAGCCTTCCACCAGCCAGCTGGTCTTCGGGTCTATGCACGGGGGGGGGGGGAAGGATGCATGCTCAGAGGGCACTTGCATTGCATTTTGGGGCCTCGTGCAGCACCCCCGCAGCCCGTTTTGGCTGCCAGGTTGGTGCAGGAATCCTTTCAGGACCATAATGGGGCACGGGGGGGGGCACACACATGCCCCTCTGCCCCATTTTGGGCCCTGAAGGCCTCCTGCACCAACCTGGAAGCCAAAAATGGACGAAGGGGTGGGTGGGTTGGTGTGCTCATATGCGGCCGGTTTAGGGGGGGTTACGCACGCATTGCATTATGGGTGCAGGCATGTATTTTGCATGCTTTTGGCACGCAACGACGAAAAGGTTAGCCATCACTGGTCAAGGAAGAGGAGAAAACCTCTGTTTAGCATGTTTGAGAGCTGGATATATTTATTGCATTTATTTACCAACTCTCTCTTTAAAAAAAAAAAATGGTACAGAGGTTGAATGAAGGATTCTCCCTTAATGGATCCTCAGAATAGCAACTTCTAACTTGCTAAGAAATGGCTCCATTGCTTATAGTTTCCCCTCTTTGGAGGCAGGACTAATTTCTGGGAAGCCACCAAATAATAATAGTGCTTTACAAATTGTCTCTCTCGTCTAAGTAGATTAATTATAGGCTTTGTGCGCTTAATGGTAATGTCCAGAACCGGGAAACAAAATGAGGCAGTTTTGGAGTTGGTTAGAAAGCACTTTGGATTTAGAAGGCTTCTATATATAATTATAGAACATATGACAAAAGAAATCTAGAACTCGCAGTTCATTGCCATTTTAGAAAGGATTCCCCAAATAGCGATGTGTGCACCAGTCAGTTTCTTAAGCATAATGCTTAAGAATTTCACTAAGTCTGTACTGTGAACCATGCTAATTCTAACTTTCAACTTAACAGTTAATCATCAGTCTGTACATATTTCGGATTTTTCAGTGCAGTTCTCAGTTTAAGATAAGATAGATGGATAGTTGGATGGATAGGCAGGCAGGCAGGCAGAATGTACACTGATCCAAATCTAACACTTAACCACTGAATTTGAGAAGAAGATATACATGTACATGTACATCAGGGGTGAAAAGAACTTACCTTCACTACCAGTTCACAAACGTGAGCACGGGTGCACATGCTCGTACGTATATGTACTTCTACTTACACACACACACACACACACACACTTGAAAGGAACACAAAGAATAAATAGATATGTGCTTCATTTATTCTTCTGTTTTCTGGAAATTATTATTTCCGTTGCAAACGTTTGTAAGATATCTTTAGAAAGCTCCCTGGTGCAAATCTATGGCAAAACTTGCTTCCAATAAAATTTGTGTTGGATAAACTCTGGGCAGCTCTGTATTTCAGCTTTGATTCATGAAAAAGGAGGTGATTTCTTAGCAAAAGAATGGAAGTATCTTGAGACATAGTTGATGAATGATTTGACGTGGGACAATTTGGTGTATGTAAGGTTATATTGATAGAAGAGAATATTTGTAGGTCAGAGTTGTACAATGGGATCCTTTGTGTTCTCTGAGTTTAGTTGTTTCCTTGCTGATGCTTCATTGTCCAACTAGGTAACTTTATCAGAGATGAGCACTGACGATCTTACCTGGTTGGGTAATGAAATGTTTGCAAGGAAACAATCAAGCTAGCTAGGATCACCAGTGAAGAGCACTGATGATGTTACCCAGTAGGATAATGAAACATCTGGAAGAGGGGTGGGTTCCTGCCGGTATTACCACCGATTCGGCACCCGAAAAGTTTTGCTTTTGCAAAATGTCTGTGCATTTGCACCTAAAAAGATCTGTGCATGCGCGCAACATTAAACAGCAGTTCGGCTGTTCAAATCTCACCGGCTCAGGGTTGACTCAGCCTTCCATCCTCCCGAGGTGGGTAAAATGAGGACCCAGATTGTTGTTGGGGGTAATATGCTGACTCTGTAAACCGCTTAGAGAGGGCTGAAAGCCCTATGAAGCGGTATATAAGTCTAACTGCTATTGCTATCGCTATTGCTATTAAAAAGGGGAAAATTACATGTTTTCAATTGAAAATAGTTCTGCGCATGTGCAGAACAGACAATCAAGATGGCACCGCCGAGGATAAAACCATTTCGGGTGTGTGTCTGGCCGTGTTACTAACTACTCGGGCGAACTGGTCCGAACCGGTAGGAACCCACCTCTGGTTTGAAAGAAAACAAGCCAAGAAGAAGCCCATAAGGCATTCTCCTCAAGAGTTCCACTCATATTCATGATGTGGTAGTGTGGAAGACTCAAGAACAAAATTAAAGTTTAACCTCAAGGTGGTTAATAACTTGAAGGTGACACTTTTCTGACCTCTGAACATGAAGGTCTTGAAACTCCATAGGCTTCCTTTCAGAGTGTGGGTTGCACAAAATAACCTCTCTGTCAATTGTTGGCTACAGATCACTCAGCGCCTCTGATTTGCTATCCCATATACTGTATTTTTCAGAGTATAAAACGCACTGGAGTATAAGACGCAGGTTTTGAAGGGGCAAATTTTAAAAAAAGTTTTTGCACTTTTCAAACCTCCCAAAAACGGCCCCAAAAAGGGCAAGAATAGCATTTAGGGGGCTTGCAGAGTGCTCCTGGGGGTGTCCCCCCAAAACGAGCAAAAACGGGCCTGTTTTTTGTCAAAAGATTGCCTTTAGGAGGCTTATAGAGTACTCCTCGGGGCTGAGGGGGCAAAATTGAGTAAATCACAGCCCGTTTTTTGCTCATTTCTTCCTTCCCCACAGGAGCTCCCTGAAAGCCTTCTACAGACTCCACCCGACCATTTTGGTGAAGGGGGCGGGGTTTCAGGAAGCGAAAAATGCTGTATTCAGTGTATAAGACGTACCCAGATTTTCAGCCTCTTTTTTGAGGGAAAAAGGTGCGTCTAGTACTCCGAAAAATACGGTAAGTTTGCTGTGTTTGAACAGACTGGGCTAATTACATTACGTAGTCTGTCCCAATTTTACAGATTAATTTATGGCATAATGAACAGGCCTGGAGAAGGGGAAGCAGCTGAGGAAAAGGGGGCAGTGCTGACCTTGTCATTCAAATGGGACTTGGAGACTTACTGCTCTTTTCTCAGCTGGCTCTTGAGTTATGCAAAATGTTGGTGACATGTTTAATTATTTTTGACAAATGAAGAATGCCTTCATCTTTATGCCATATTGCATTATGCCAAGGGTTCTGTGACTTTGGCGTGTGATAATCTCTTAGTCAAGGTGGAAAAAAATCTACTAGAAGCTCTTCACGTTCTCCTTAAAGGAGGTTGATAGGCCCACCCAGATATGATTTACAACAGCGGTCACTAACCTTTCCAGCATGGCGCCCTGGCCAGGCACAGGTGGGAGGGTGGTGTCAGTGGCAGGCAAATGCCAGCAGCAGGCACTTTTATGCTTGTGCACAAAGCTACCGTCGCACGAACAGAGGGTGCTCGCGCACTAAGCTCCAGTCACACACGCTCTTGTCTGTTGCTCACGCAACTGGATATTCTTGACCACGCATGCTTGCCTATCTCTCCCACGGCCCAGTTTTGAACTGACCATGGCCTGGTAGTGGGCCACAGTTTGGGGATGGGGACCCCTGATTTACAAGACAACCCCGTGGCAGGTTGGGTCTTCTTCAAGAAAAAGGTGTGATCTGAGTGACCAGAATGAACATTATATTTGTGGCTGGCGGTATATTTTTTTCCCCACTCCAAAGCTGGATCGTCCCATGATTTTCTAAGAAGTGAACTCTCCCTTGCTGTTTCCATCAGAAATAGAAAAATAATTGTAGTGGTGAATGAACTTCAGTAATAAGTCCATATTTACTTAACCTAAACAGATAAACAGAAAAACAGAAAAACCACAGGCAGACAGAAAAAAAAGCAGTGGGAACAGAAGCAGCTTATGACTTCTTGCCAGCTTCCCCACTGACTTTGTTTGAAGGAAGCTGGCAGCAATGCCAGACCGCATGATCGCATGGGCTCCTTTGTGAATTAAACTGGTTTGAGTATCATGAAAATTTCAATTCCACAGAAAGTCATGAGTCCTCGATTTTTCATACATTCTTTTTAGTCAATGGATTCAAAAAATTGTTGCGGTACAACGCAGTGCTTGACCTGACTTGCTACCAACAGACAAACAGATAAACACAATGAGAGTTTAGTTTGCACATAGATGATCAATCATTTTTCTTCACACCACACTGTTCCTAAAGGTTTAGCATATTTAATGCATTTTATCTTGATGACCTCAAGAAAGCAACCTTGTTTAGGCTTACAAATTAAGTAGTTCAGGCTCAGTTAATGTTTGGATGGGGGTCTGTCTGTCTGTCTGTCTGTCTATCAACTTATGTCTGTTGCATGCGTGTATGTGTGTGTGTGTGTGTATGTTCCAGCATAACTCTGGAACGCCTCGAACAATTTTAATCAAATTTGATACACAGATGACTTACTCTCTGGAGAAAAATACTGTGGGAGTAAGTGTGGGGTGTGTGTTCTGTTAAGATGCAGCCTGTTGTGCCTTTAAATGGCTTCTACGGTTCTGCCGTAAAATGGCTTCTACTGTACAGTGCAGTGGTTGCCATGATAACAGCTTCACAATACTCCACAAGGCAGCTTCCTCTGGTAAGGGGGAAAATCCAACATTAGAAATTATGTTTGGTCCGGACATTTTCCCCTTATAAATAAATACCCAAGCAACACCGGGTTATCGGCTAGTTAGCAATAAATTCCAGATGATTGATGGCAATCATTTCCATATTGTTATCAGAAATACTATACCAACATAGTCATAGTCACCAGGAATCAAATACATATAGGTAGTTCTCAACCTATGACTCCAACTGAGCCCAAACTTTCTGTTCCCAAGTGACGCCGTTAATTAAGTTTTGCCCCATTTACAACCTTTCTTGCCATAGTTGTTAAGTGAATCACTGTAGTTGTTAAGTTAGCAACAGGACAATTAAGTGATTTTGGCTTCTTCTGTGACTTTGCAGGGTCGCAAAAGGTGACCCTACAATCCTGGCACATTGCAACCATCATAAATGTGAATCAATTGCCAAGCGTCCAAATTTTGCTCATGCAATAATGGGAATTTGCAATGGTCATAAGTGTGAAAAATGATCCTAAACCATTTTTTTCCACTTCCGTTGCAACTCTGAACAGTCTCTAAATCAGCATCATCTTCTTTTAATGACCCCATAATCCTTTGCGGGGTGGAGTCTGGGCAACTTAATGGAGCTGAGTGTTTGCCCGGCCGAATGCCCTTCCTGTCACCAATGGAGGGTTATAAAATTCAGCAGCTATATTCTCATCTATCCAGAGAGAGAAATATCTGCCTCTATTTAGGATCGAACTCACAGCGCCCTGATTGTGAAGTTAGAGCACCGCCTCTAGGCCACCAGATCAGTGGTGGGATTCAAAAAAATTTACTACCAGTTCTGTGGGCATGGCTTGGCGGGCGTGGCAGGGGAAAGATACTTTAAAATCCTCATTTCCTCCCCACTCCAGGGGAAGGATACTGTAAAATCTCCATTCCCTCCCAACTCCAGAGGAAGGATACTGTAAAATCCGCATTTCCTTCCCACTCCAGGGGAAGGATACTGTAAAATCTCCATTCCCTCCTCACTCCAGGGGAAGGATACTATAAAATCCCCATTTCCTCCCAACTCCAGAGGAAGGATACTGTAAAATCCCCATTTCCTCCCTGCTCCAGGGGAAGGATACTGTAAAATCTCCATTCCCTCCTCACTCCAGGAGGAGGATACTGTAAAATCCCCATTCCCTCCACACTTCAGAGGAAGGACATGCAAAATCCCCATTCCCTCTCGACTCCAGGGGAAGGATACTGTAAAATCCCCATTCCCTCCCACTCCAGGGGAAGGATATGCAAAATCCCCATTCCCTCCTGATCAGCTGGGACTCAGGAGGCAGAGAATAGATTGGGGGTGGTGGTGGAGCCAGTCAGAGTTGATATTTACCGTTTCTCCGAACTACTCAAAATTTCCGCTACCGGTTCTCCAGAATTGGTCAGAACCTGCTGAATGCCACCTTTGCACCAGACCACTTACTGAACAGTCCCTAAATGAATGTAAGTCGAGGACTACCTGTATCCAGGTGACTTGCTAGTGAATGTATGGTTTATTAGGAAAGGTTTACAAGATAAAACCCCGCTACAAATTTATAGTATACTTGTGTCTGAAACACTGTGTATTAGTGCTGAGGAAAGTGGAACTGAATGATCTGATGGCTTACAGATGTTTTCTACAAAAAAACCCCCAAAGACTAAGATATTTGGTACAATCAGGGTGTATAAATTTATGCATGGCATGGACTAGGCTATATTTTTTTCTTCCTCTTCCAAAATACGAGGACCAGTACTATACAGCCAACCTGATCAGATGGAAATGTTGATTGAGCAACAAAAGAAAATTCTGGAATTCACGCCTGCAAGAAAAAAGATATTGATTAGATGTCCCAAAGATGCTTTTTTTTTTCTCCTGGAGACAAGTAGACTTTCTTCTTTTTTCTTTTGAAGACGTTTAGTTTCTCATCTAAGAAGCTTCTTCAGCTCTGACTGGATGGTGGGGAATGGAAGGATTTATATATTCCTTGCAGTCATCTGGTCATTTGCATCCTTTTAGAGAGTCGTTGAGGCCACTTGGAGGTGTAACTGTGTCCTCAGGGTCACCTGAGTGGTTCAAACGTTGGTGGAGCCTTCTTGGAACAGTGGAAAGGACTGTGTTATGGAGTTAGATGATGTCGTATCCCTCCCCCTCTGTTGAAAGCGGGCTGTTCAATGTTGACATGGCGGGGGGGGAGGGTCAAAGAGGCCACAATAACCCTTTTTTTAAAAAACAGGTATTCCTTGACTTATGAGAACACAATTGGGACCAGAATTTCTGCTACTGGATTAAGTGAGTCGCACCTGATTTTTATGAACGTTTTTGCTGCAGCTATTAAGCAAATCACAGGAATTGTTAGAAAGAAGCTTCTTGGATGAGAAGTGAAACGTCTTCAAAAGAAAAAAAAAGTGCAGTTGCCCCTCCAGAAAAAAACACCTTTTGGGACAACCATGACCTGGATGACTGAGAATCTCTACAGACTATTTATTACATAGTTTTCACAAGGAACTGGATAAATTCATGGAGGAAAGATCCATCAGCCTAGGATGGCGAACCTTTTTTGCCTCAAGTGCCAAAAGCACAAGGGCACGTGCTATCGCACAACACCCCCCCCCCAACTGCTCCATGCATGTGCGCACAGCTTTCTTGGAGCCTGGGGAAGGAAAATGGCCTTCCTCGCCCCCCCGGAAGCCCTCCAGAGGCCGGAAACAACCCATTTTCCGACTTCCGGTGGGCCCAGTAGGTCCATTTTTCGCCCTCCCCAGGCTCTGAAGGCTTTCTAGGAGCCTGAGGAGTGTGAAAATGGCCTCCCCCGCCACCATGGAGGCCAGAAATGGCCCTTTCCTGACTTCCAGTTAGCGTGTTGGGTCGTTTTTCGCCCTCCAGAGGGCAAAAAACGGCCCAACACACAAACTGGAAGTTCAGGAATGGATTTCTGGGATGCCTGCAGGGCTGTTTTTCTCCCTCCGGAGGCTTCAGGGAAGTCGCCGTAGGGTAAAACCCGGGCAAAAATAAAAGCCAAAATTAGCTGGCTAGTGCGCAGGTGTGCTGGAGCTGACAGGAGCAATGTCTCGCGTGCCCTAAGAAACGGCTCTGCATGCCACCTGTGGCACATGTGTCATAGGTTCGCTATCACAGGCCTCTGTGCTACCTCCAGAGTGAGATCATCGTTCAGTACCAGTTACTCCGAGAAACCAAATGGTGATCTAGAATTAATCTTGGCTTTTGCTCCCGTGAGATCTGAACTATTGGAGGTGGTTCTTAAACCGGGCTCTCTACCAACACAAATTCTCAAAGGCCAGCGTGGAATTGTTTTCTTGTGTGCTTCACCGTTTCTTTGATCATTCCTATCGATCATTTCTTAGCAGTGAACCTGAAGATACGGCCAGAGGATGGGCTTTTAAGCTTTTTTTTTCCTTTGGGTTTTTCCTTTTTGATCTTCTTTAAACGAACATGGGTTCATTTTCTGCAGATTTGGAACCAAAAGGGGAGTGGGGGGAAATGCCTATGCACTTTTGTGAAATATCCCCATAAATTTAGGTAGGAAGGGGTTAATGTAAAAAAAAAAAAAGAAATATTTTGCACCAGGTGCATCTGGGTGCGAAACACTGTTTATATGAATGCTTCCACATACTGGCCTGCTTGTTTGTAAATTCCTGAGGCTGCCCTTCATCTGGCTTGCAAGGGGACAGCGTTCATTGATTTTTAAAACAAAGGCACGATTAAGTTCCTTGTTCATGAAAATGCTGAATTATGTGCTTAAAAGCTGAGCATATGCTGATTTTGTAGAAGGCGGCATTATGGATGCCTCAATGGATATAGTTGCAAGATTGGTACTGGCAGAACTCTGTTTCCTTGAGCAGCTAAAAATGCCATGCTGATGTCTTAAGGATTTGATGATTTTTTTTGAGGTGGGGGGATGTTTCTTCCTCTCCACTCCTGGCTGGATGGCAATGGCTAAATCCTAACATTGGCCAAATGGGCCCATGAACTCTTTGCTCTCTGCTTTGGATAACATAAAAGTTTCTCTCACACATATATGCTAGTTGTTCCTGACTCTAGGGGGCCGTGCTCATCTCCGTTTCAAAACCGAAGAGCCAGCACTGTCAAAGATATCTCCATGATCATGTGGCCGGCATGACTAAACGCCAAAGGCGCATGGAACCTTCCCACCAAAAATGGTTCCTATTTTTCTACTTTCATTTTTTACGTGCTTTCGAACTGCTAGGTTGGGAGACTCTGGGACAGGTTAACGGGAGCTCACTCCATTACGCGGCGCTAGGGATTCAAACCGCCAAACTGCCAACATTTCTGATTGACAAGCTCAGCGTCTTAGTCACTGAGCCACCGTGTCTGCTTTGATAGTTGGTGTCATTTTGCAAATCTCATTCCTTTGTGATTTAATGCTATAATTTCCAAACCATGTGTGAAAAGGGTATTTGTGTGCTGGGAAAAAAAATATCTGCTAGTGCACTATAATAAATACAGAAATGAAGGAAAGCTTTTTGTGATCCCAGATTGTCCACCCATAGGGAGTCTAACCAGTGCATCTCCAGAATTTGCTGCTCTGCCCAAATATCCACAGAAGGAAAAAAATGATTGGTGAGTCCCAAGACACGTCAAAACAATCTTTGTTTAGACGGGGGTAATCCATTGTAGCTTTATGACTCTAGACTTTTTCTCTTCAATTAGGAAGTGGTGGGATTCGGTTCCACCACAAAACCGCGTTCGACTAAAGCGCGCTCAACGAAACCGCGTAGCTGACGTCATCACAGCGCGACAACAGTGCGGAGAAAAAAGCACGCTGTAAACGCTAAAGCTAAAATTAACCCCTAAACCTAACCCCCCTAAACCTAATCCTAAACCTAACCCTAAACCTAACCCTTAACCTAACCCTAAACCTAACCCTAAACCTAACCCTTAACGTAACGCTAAACCTAATCCTAACCCTTAACCTAACCCTAACCCTAACCCTTAACCTAACCCTAACCCTAACCCTAACCCTTAACCTAACCCTAAACCTAACCCTAAACCTAACCCTTACCTTAACTTGAATCGGCTTGCTTTCAAAGCGCTATTTAAAGCGCCCTTTTTTTTCCGCGGTCGCTGTTGTCGCCCTGCTGATGACGTCAGCGACGCGGTTTAATCGGGCGCGCTTTAGTGGAGCGCGGTTTTGTCGTGCCACGGTGGGATTCAGCCAGTCCGCATCTATTCAGCTGTTAACTTTCTAAGCAGTTCGGAGAACCGGTTGTTGGAAGAAATCTCGTTTTGTTTTTTCCCACTTTACATGGCTAATCCTGTAAGGAAGGCAGGAAGAAAACATTTTGGTGTTGTTTCTAGCCTAATCTTTATTCCCTTGCTTACAGAAACTGCCTCTCCGGTTAACCCTGATTACATTTAACAGCTAAGGCCAAGCGTCCATCGCTGTGAGTGATGTTGAGTTGGCCACGCCCACATGGTCACATGACCGCCACGCCCACCCATCTGGTTATTAGGGCAGAGAACCGGTTAAATTATTTGAATCCCACCACTGAAGAAGGCCCAGGGCGCTGATTCAAGCACAGGCTCCTATGGGTGATATTTATGGTGGCATCTCTTTTGGAAGTCCGACTTAATGGTTCTCTTAGAGCTGTGGTAAGCAAGGTTGTGATGCAAATTGGTCGGGTCTGTGACTTTTCTGCATTTTCATTTGCAATCCACAAGAGGTGACTCAACATCTTTAGATATTGCTTAAGAGTTGCAGCTAGAGTCCCTTGCAGGAAAAGTACCATATATTCCGCCGTATAAGGCGACTGGGCGTATAAGACGACCCTCTACTTTCAGGCGCCCGCGAGCCAGCTGAAGGCCTCTGCGCTGCCACGCTTTTGTAGTTTGAGCTCAGCGTCTTCCTCCTCCAGACCTCCAGCCATACCTTACTAAGCCATCCCAGAGCTCATCCATCCACGTGCCCAGGCGAGGAGCGCCGAGGTTATCGATTGAAAGGTGGCATCTGCGCTGGTGGCGGCGTTGCTTTTTCTTTTGTTTTGGTTTTTTGGTATGGCCTTTCTTATATCCGGCGTATAAGAAGACCCCCGGTTTTTTAAATCATTTTTGGGGGTTAAAAAGTAGTCTTCTACGCTGGAAAATACGGTATTAGGAACCAGCCATTCTTTACTGTATAAGTAACCCTTAGGTTCCTTTGGTCTTACCCAGCAGAGGTGTCTTGATAGAAGAGAATATTTGTATCTCAGGATGGAACTGGTCCTTGTTCTGTTAGTGTTGGTGGCAGTGTTCATCCTTGATCAAGCGAAGTCCAAAAACTCCAGCTAATTCCTGGAGGCCTGGCATTCAGATAAACAGGCCATCAACAGGAACATAAAGATAAACAACATCTACACGTCTGTGAAAAGAGACAATCAAGAAGCCAAAACACCTCCTCACCAGCAATCTATACCCAAATGAGCAGAGATGAACACCAAGATTAATTCCAGACCAATAATCAAGGTAAATCCCAATCAAGGAACTACTGATGCAGACAAACAAGCTAACAGTATAACGAAGGAACCACCAAGAACATTCCCACTAACATTAACAAGTTACTAGTATATAAAAATAAGACCTAACACTTCCTTCTAACACTGATGATGTTATCTAGTTGGGTAATGAAATGTGTGGAAGAAGAAAATCATCATAGTGCACCAGGAACCCTGCAGAATTGTCTTTTTTCCCCTGGGGTACCATGAAGTTATCTGGAGGATTTACTGGGTTGATCTTGCCAATTTTTCTCGTATGTGGCTGCATATTAAAAAACCACCCTATTCTTTGAAGTTGCTGATTGCAGCTTCTGGAACAAAATCTTTGGTTTGCAGAAACTGGATTTTTCTTTATTACTTTATGCCAAGCTTCCTCCCATTTCACCTCCCACCCACCTCTCTGGGCCCTGCTGATTAAAATATAAATCTCCCGCATGTGTCCCGGGTGCAAACTTCTCTGTTGAATGAAGAAAAATCTACCAGCCAGAACTAAGAGGGAACTGTCAGCCTAAGAGGCTTAATGACATTATAACAGGAGTAAGGGAGCTTGTAAGTGGAGCAGGCTGTTTACTTAGATCTAGACTGAAGAACGTAAGAAGCTTATAAAGCTGGAAGCCTATCAGCTTCAACTTATGAGCTCGCCGCAATTCCTCTTCAAAGCAGGTCATGTATCGGTAGACTTATGGAGCTGCATGGGAAGGCCTTCAGGGGATGAATTCTGCATATCTCTGTCTTAGTTCTTAATGAATGCATGGAATTGCCCCAAAGGTGCTGTTCCAAAAGTCAACTGGAGCTTCTTGAAATACCTTTGGGACAACCAGCCATGAACCTGGATGGCTGAGAATCTCCTTAGACCAGTTGTCGGCAACCTTAAACACACAAAGCCATTTGGACCCATTTCCCACAGAAAAGAAAACACCGGGAACCACAAAGGTCCTAACCGGAAGCCCCCTGTTTAATTCTGGAGCTGACCGGGAGTTCGGTTCCCCCACCATAAAGTCTTCTCCTAGCGTGGAGTTCTTTTTCCTCTACCTGTCATAACCGAAAGTCCTATCAATTGTGGAGCTGACCAGAAACCCCCACCCCTTGACATAGAGTATCCTGGTGCGCCATGCTTCTCTACTCCACACACACACACACACACACACACACACACACACACACACACAACCAGAAGCTCCTCTCAAAATTGTGGTGCCAACTGGCGACAGGGAGCCACAGTAGAGGGATGAAAGAGCCACATGCAGCTCCAGAGCCACAGGTTACTGACCCTGCCTTAGACAATGCATGGCATTCTTCCATGTTGCTCAGGGTAGTTGTTTGATTCACAAGCTTCTGAAGTTGGTTGCAAGATGAAAGTAGGGTGGTCATACTTCTCTAAAACCTTGCAAAATGGAATTGGATTGGTCCTACGTTTCTAAACCTTGCAACTGTCCCTCAAGGAGAACATGGAATGTGGAGAGCTCCCGGGAGATTTTTCCTCCTTGACTGAGAGTTTATCACTGTGCTAGTGCTTTGAATGGGGCAGTTGAATTCCTTCACCCTACCTCCCAAGGACATTGCTTGGCATCTCCCATTTATCCTGATTTTATTTTATTTAGCTTCATCTTTCCTTTAAAAGTTAACCCTTTCGTGCCGTTTCCGAGCATTATCCCTTTGCTTGTGTGAAACTGGAATTCTGTTGTGTTTGAGAAGAGAAAATAGTTAAATTCGGCATTTGGAACATAGGTTCTTTGCTTCGCTGTGTATTGTACTATCTCTGAATTTTGCTTTCTGTCTCAGACCTGTTTTGCCTTAATCTCTGGTTGTTAGAAGGAATGCCTCCCTTTTAGCTTAATGAATTCGTTTTTTGGCAGTTGATGTTTTTTTATCAGCTCGTGCCCGCTGGGTCAGCCATTTTGTGAGATCATCCGTGGCATTCTCAAATTCCAGATCTACTCCCTGACAGTTGAGGGCTGTTAGAGATATGTTCGCATACTATACTAATTTATTTGGAGGGGGGGGGGAAACGTAGTTTCAATACCAGTATTTGCTGATGTTCCCATTTGCAAAACAATAAGAGGAGACAAACACCAAATTTCTTTATTAAATGGCAAATGGCAATGAGAAAATGCATGAGCTCAGCAACATACCCTCTAGATATTTTGGATTGCAGCTGCCAGAATTACTAGCCACCTTGGATTAAAGTATTTAGCATATCTGAAGGAAACCTCTTCGGAGAAAGCTGTGTTAGGGTGTCATCCCCTCCTACAATATTTTTCAGAATGTCTAATTAATTTGGGGGGTAAAAATGCATTAAGTCAGCATTCTTTCCTTGACTGCTTACATCATCTTCTCTTGCACTCTCCACTTCTTAGAATAGAAATAATTGCTCCATTTCCCCATTATTGGAGGGATTGCCTTATGCATGTATGTGTGTGGGTATTTATATGTGCACCACATTTTGAATAAACACGGAGAGCGTCAACTCATTGGTTGGGTTGATTGTTTTACAAAATCAAGATGCCTCCATGTCCTTGAAAAAGTCATTTGGTGGGTATAGGCCTTGTTTTGCTTTGCTGTGCCGAAAGGTAGAAAGCTTAATGGGTCGATTAGCAAATATGTCATTCATTTCTGCACACAGAAGATCTGATCAGACTTGCTGGGAAGCAGTGGACCTGGATAAAGCTGTGAAAAGACTGGAGTAGATTGGGAGGGTTGAGGAAGGATTCACATCAGCTGCTCTAGTTTTACTACCTAGGGTGACTGGAATTGAGTCCAAGAGTTTATTTGCAAATTTACCATAATTGACAGGCTGCCAGAAGAAGAAACGGTTAGCGTTTCCTCTAAAGATAGATTTTAAAAAAATAACTAAGACTAAATATTTGTAAATAAAACTTTGCGCATTTTTTTTTAAAGATTGCTGAAAATTGTGATAGGGAGAAATTTGTATTATAAGAATGGAAAGGGTAGCTTTACCCTGACTTTGATATATTACAACTTTTTGTTTTATTTATACCTTTCCTTTGTTACTTGCAAGTCAAAGCGACGAATGTATCTAATATCCCTTCCTCTTATTTTCCCCACTTAACCATATGAGATAGGCTGGACTGAAATACAGTGGCAGGCCCAAAGTTACCCAGCTGATTTTCAGCCTCAGATAGGTCTAGAACTCACCAACTCCTGGTGATCGGTTCAAAGTCACCTAGCCACTTTCAAGCCCATGGGGGACTAAAACTCACTGTCTATTGTGGCCCGCTCACAGTGCTGGCAGTAGGTTGAAGTTGGGGAGGAACATGGGCCAGTCCTGGAGTCTGGGGAAGGCTCTGATGAGGGCTCTGTGTCGGAGGCAGAGAGCGGGCCAGGGCCGTATGCCAGTTATCAGCTGCCTTCAGAGTCAGACATCAGTGAGGCAGAGGAACAGCTGGAGCCTGTTCCCAGTGTACACATGCGCAAAGTTGCCAGACGAAAGGAATAGGTAAAGAACAAGGGTCAACTTGTGAGTGAGGCCAGAGGTGGACGATGAATGGCCCCTCCCAGAGGGAATAGAAGTGGAGTGAAAGGGGAGTGGAGTTCGCAGGAGACTGGCATGTATTTATGAAGGTTCCAGCGTCCCAGAGTTATATGATCGCCATTTGCATCCTTCCCAGCTGGCTTCTGACAAGTAAAACCAGTAAAACTCTCGTAAGTCAATCTCAATTGTTGGAGATGACATAGGTGCCTTCAACCTGTTTGACTTCTCCATTTGGTTGATTGCCTTGGCATTTCCCGGTGCTTTGCCACCTAAGGATTAGGTGATTAAGTTCAACCCTGGTTTTCCTTTTCATGGTCAGCTAAGTTTCGTCACTTCTTGCAGATGGAAAAGACTCATTTGGGTGTCCAAGGGCAACTAGGTGCCGCTGCCAAATTATCCAAGGTTACATACGCACAAACGTCTATTCAAGGATCGAGAACATCTGGTTGGAAAAGAAGCTTCTAGTTGAAGGAATGGAGAGTGAAAATCAAGGGACCAAGTTTGGATACAGGAGTGGGAAATCTTCTCTCCGTATACAGCAATCTGCCCACAATTCTCCAGAAACTCTTAATTTAAAGTCAGCTTACTATTTGTGGGTGTGGAATTTCATGCTTTGCTCTAATGCCATATCATGTTTCTTTTCTTTTCTTAGAAAAAGGACAAAACTTTTAGGTTTTGTGGATAAGGTTGCTGAAGAACTCTTGCCACATTGTGTATCACGTTGCTGTACTCTACCCCAAAACACGAATCTTCCATTAAAAAAAGAGCATCTAATTTTAACTTGGGAGCAGAGGAAATGTCTTTTCAATCAGGGCATGTAATAAATTGAATGCCTCTTGTAAGCAGGTGTTATTGTGTTATATTTTCATCAGAGCGGCTGGGAATAAGTTGGAGGGAAATGACAAAGTGAATTGGACAAGAAAGTAGCGGAGCTTGATGAATAATTCAAGGCCGCCAGGCAACAAACACTGATATTTTCTGAAAGGCGAACCACTGTCCTTGGGTTAGAAACAGATGATGATATTATTTTTGAGCACCGAATCAGATTTCCCAAAGCTTGTAATTCCTTTGCATGGCTGATCTGGGCAGGAGCCACACCCTAGAGCCTAGCCAACTCAGGTTGAAGAAGCCATAACTTAAGCTGTTAGGATAATAACCAAACACGACATTTAGAGATATGTATGTCACAAAGAACCAGTTTAGTATAATGGTGTAGCGCCAGCCTAGAAAGCAGGAGGCTATGAGTTCAAGTCCCAACAGTCACTGAAGCAAGCTGGGTGACTTTGGGCTAGTCATTTTCTCACACGAAGCTGTTGTAGGGAAAATAGGGGGAGGAGGAGGAAGGAGTTTTATCTGCATATGCCGCTGGCGCCTTGCGGAGCTGGCAGCAGAGTCGGACAGTGAGGAGGTTGAGGAGGAACATCGGTCAGTCCTGGAGTCTGGGGAAGGTTCGGACAAGGGCTCTGCGTTGGAGGCAGAGAGGGGGTCAGGGCCTTCTGGGAGTTATGTGTTGCCTCTAGAGCTCCCAGAGTCGGACATCAGTGAGGCAGAGGAACAGGGGGGCGCCTGTTCCCAGTGCGTGCATGCGCAGAGCTGCCAGAAGGCAAGAACAGTTAAGACAAAAGGGACTATTCGGGAGTAAGGCTTGGAGGTGATTAGCCCCTCCCATAGGACCTAAAGGAGGAGCAAAGACACTGCAGGAAGCAACTTTGTTTGTTCTGGTCGGTTTAAATTCTGAGGCTCCTTTTTGACTCTTTGCTCCTTGTGGCCTTGCAAGCTAATTGTCAATTAGGTCTTTGGCAGCAGCGTTTCAAGGGAGATCAAGGCGGGTGCTTATCAGCCTTATCCCGAAAGACTTTGGCAGACTTCTGTCGGACTCTTTACAAACTATTTGTTACTGATTTAGGGCTGTGAATGAACATACTTCACAGCCATTGAAATTAAAAAAAGAGGGTTTGAGGGACTAAGCATGTGCTTTTTACTATATCAGGAAGCCTAGCTCAGAACAGAGGTCTTCTTCGTCCATTGCTCAAACAGGAGACCCTATACCATTTCAGACAAATAGTTGTCCAATCTCTTCTTTAAAAACTTCCAGTCTTAGAACATTCACAACTTCTGAAGGCTGTTCTCACTGTCAAGAAATTTCTCCTTAGTTCTAAGTTGTTTCTCTCCTGGATTAGTTTCCATCCATTGTTTCTTGTCCTGTCCTCAGGTGCTTTGGAGAATAGCTTGACTCCCTCTTCTCTGGGGCAGCCCCTGAGACATTGCAACACTGCTATCATGACTCCCCTACTCCTTCTTTTCATTAAATTAGTCATGCCCAATTTTTTCAACACTTCTTCATAGGTTTTAGCCTCCAGCCCCCTCGTCATCTTTGTTGCTCTTCTCTGCACTCTTTCCAGAATCTCGGCATCTTTTTTATATTGTGGCAATCTAATATTTCTCTTATTTTTGCATCACAGGATGCAAAAGAGGCATAGCACATCTTCATTGTATGAGGGGGTCACCCTAGGTGCATTTTTTTGGCCGCTCCCAATCTGGAACACTAGCCTTTTGAGCTTTCTGGAAATTCCACATGTTGACGTGGGGAGGTCTGGCTGAAAAATGGCTAGTTTAAAGAGACCATTAGCCTTTCTTCCTTCTTTTTTATTGTCTTGCAGATGTGGAATGCTGGATATTTCATTTTTGCAATGCATGTCAAAAACGCAACATTGTTTGAAGGGTTTGGCAGCTGTTGAAAGCTTTGCATCTCTTTCAGAAACCTCTGGAAACCCATTGCAACATTCCCTACGGCCATTGATCAAAATTTCGACATGTGGCACCCAGCAAGTATTTACAGTGGTTGCAACATCTCAGGGTTATGTGAATGCCATTTGCAAGTTTCCCAGATGGCTTCCAACAACAACAGTCAACGGAAAAACAACTGGATTCACTTAACAACTGCATGATTCGCTTAACAGTTGCAGTGATTCACTTAGCAATCATGGCAGAAAAGATGAAATTGGGTGCAGCTCAGTTAACACCTCGCTTAACCATGGAAATTCTGTTCCCAATTGTGGTCATAAGTCGAGAACTACCTGTAAGGATGTGCTGTAGTTGAACAAGTATTCCTCAGCTTACGGCCTCAATTGAGCCCAAAGTTTCTGTTGTTAAGTGTTAGGGTTAGGGTGAGACATCTGTTAAGCAAGTTTTGCCCCATTTTACAACCTTTCTTAACTGGGTTGTTAAGTGAATCACTGCAGTTGACAAATTAGTAACACGGTTGTTAAGTGAATGTGACTTCCCCATTGACTTTGCTTGTCAGACGGTCGCAAAAGGGGATCACTGCAACCATCGTAGATATGGACCATTTGCCGAGCACCTGAATTTTGATCGCATGATCATGGGGAAGCTGAAAAAGCCACAACTGTGAAAAACAGTCACAAGTCAAGTTTTTTTCAGTGCCGTTGTAACTTCGAACAGGCACTCAGTGATCTGTTGTAAGTCGAGGACTGCCAGGGTATACATTTAGAGAGCATCTGGTCAGGGAAAGTGGTGCGTAATTGGAATTACGGCTTCGTTCCTGCTCTTAGCTAAGATGATAAATTAGATTGTGGGGTTTTCCTATAGGCTGTTGGATTCTATAAGCTAAACTTGCAAGCTGTAAGCATCTCCTGATTGCTAGGCAACAGCAGCATCCAATTCCGAGAATCCATCCATTGAATAGATGGCCACCACCTGGTTCCTGCTGAAGGATCCATCATCATCTCCCAATCTATATAACCAGGCCGACAGAAAGGATGAGAGTTTATTCTTGGAAAGAGCCTTTTCACTCGGCTGCCGGTTTTCAAAAAGATAACATGGGTATCGAGGCTTCTAAGCTGCATAGGAGAGTGATGGTTCCTTGCTTAAAATCCGGAGGAGCAAAGGAGATTTTAATACCCCTTGCCTAGGCCTAGCTTTAAGCGAGGGTCACTCATGGGATGCCTTCCAGATGGTGGGAACCAATTCCAAGTAAGGAAAGAGATTAGGGATGGCATAGAACCCCTCCCCCCCCTTTAGTTAAGGACCAAAAGTCTCCTTTAATCTACTACACCGTACAGCTCCTACCAGTCTTATCTCGGCTGCTCAAAATGTTAGCTCAGCAGCTTTGCGGCCAAAGAAATGAGAGCAGTTTTTTTCAAGGAAGAATTGAGATGCTTTAAGCCAGGGGTGGCAAACTTTATTTCATTGAGGGACACATCAGGGTTGTGTTTGACCTCCGGGGGGGGCAGGGGGCGTGGCATGGCCAAGGTGGACATGGCCAGCTTGACATCACTCGTGTCAGGGGGCCCCTGTGGTGGCCCAAATGCTCTGCCTAGTGAAAAGGGAGCTCCCACTTTCACTGGCAGAAGGTTACAGGAGGCCATCCCGGGCAAAAACGGAGATTGGTAGCCCGTTTTTGCTGGCGGATCCACTGCGGGCTGATCTGCTGTTTCCAGGGCAGCCCTGTGGGCCAGATCCAAGCACCCCATGCGCTGGATCTGGCCCACAGGTTTTGAGTTTGACACACTCTAGGAGAGATGGACAGTTTAAAAAAAAAAGACTGGAAGGAAATGTTGTGATATCACTCAACTTCCTTTTGTCAGGTGTGGAAGAATAGCTCAAGTCTTTGAGCCAGGAACTGCCCAAAAATAAAAATCCTACCACAGTAGACTCCCCTCTCTGTCATCTGATTATTTTCTCCCTTCTTCTGGGTCCTCTAGAGTAGACAATCTGTGCAATTCAGGATTGAACTGTGGGGTCCTTGATGCTCTCTGAAGTTGACTATTTTCTTGCAGACGTTTTATTACCCTACCAGGTAACATCATCAGTGCACCTAACTGGGTAATGAAACATACAAGCAAGAGCACAAATAACTCCACACTCATCCGTATTAGCTTCTAGATCAGTAATGGCTAATATTTTTCTCCTCACATGCCGGAAGTGTGCGAGCTCGTGCAATAGCATGTGTGTGCATACCCACATCCATAATGCAATGCAGGCGCCCCCCCCCCCCCCGCATACCCCGTTCCTCTGCGCATTCATGCCCGACTCCACATGCTTCCCCCACGCATGCGCACACAACCTTCCGCACCTCATTTTGAGCCTAGCAGGCCTCCCTACAGCCTCCTGGGACCAAAAGTGGGGCATGGAGGGGGGGAATCCCCCCATGTGACACCCCCCCCAGGCATGCACGTGTGACCCCCCGCACGTCTCCCGCATGGGCAGCAGAGACCCGAAAATCAGCTGGCCAATGGGAGGCGTGCCATAGGTTTGCCATCACGGTTCTTGATTATTACTATCACTTTGCCTGGACTTCAGTTCTTCCAGATATTGATATTGCTGATCAAGGGAAGTTTTGTTCAGCCAGGGCCCCCCTTAACTCAGAGTGGGACAGCTTAGTGCAGCCAATTTGTGTAGCCACTTGCCGTGGCCAATTCACCTGCAGGACAATTCAAGGGTTTAAAATAATAATTTTTTAAAAAAAATCTCTGCATTCACATTTCATTTGGTCCTTCCTTTCGCTTCCTTTCTTAAATGATTCTCTTTCACTGTTTCTTCTGTATTAGTGTAATTCTTGTCCTGCAGCGAGTTGGCTTGTGGTGAGTTGGCCATGTTGAGTTATCCTAGATACCCCCTCCCCCCCTTAAGTGTTGAGTGCTTGTATTGCTGTATTTTGCTCCTCTTCACACACACCCCTCTTCCCCCTTTTTGGCTTCCTGAAGCACGGGGACTACCTGAAGCTCCCCTGGAAATGTGAATCCTAAGAAAGTGCGATATCGCTGCTAATCTCTTGTCTGGTTGAGATAAAGTTGCTCCAGGCACAATTCTTACATTCTGCATCACAACTTCCTGCTTCTTTCACCAGAATGCCATGTGCAGGTCTGGTTATTGTTAGTTGCGAAGTCATGTCCGACCCATTGTGACCCCATGGACAACGTTCCTCCAGGCCTTCCTGTCCTCTACCATCCTCTGGAGTCCATTCAATCTCACGTCAACTGCTTTGGTGACTCCATCCAGCCACCTCCTTCTCTGTCGTCCCCTTCTTCTTTTGCCCTCCATCTTTCCCAGCATGAGGCTCTTCTCCAGGGAGTCCTTCCTTCTCATTAGGTGGCCAAAGTACTTGAGTTTCATCTTCAGGATGTGGCCTTCTAAAGAGCAGTCAGGGTTGATCTCCTCTAGGACTGACCAGTTTGATCGGCTTGCAGTCCAAGGGACTCAATGCAGGAGTCTTCTCCAGCCCCATAGTTCAAATTCTTTGGCGCTCAGGCTTCCTTATGGTCCAACCTTCACAGCCATCCATTGCAACTGGGAAAACCACAGCCTTGACTATAACGCACTTTTGTTGACAGGTGATGTCTTTTTAGTATGCTGTCTAGATTTGCCATAGCTTTCCTCCCCAGGTCTGGTTGTTGTTGTTGCTAGTTGTGAACTCTTCCTGTCCTCTACCATCCTCTGGAGTCCATTCAAGCTCACGCCGACTGCTTGGGTGACTCCTTCCAGCGACCTCATTCTCTGTCGTCCCCTTCTTCTTTCGCCCTCCGTCTTTCCCAGGTTTGGTAGAAAAGCACAAAGATGCTTTGGAGGACCAAACACCTTAAGAGATGGTTTTAGTTGCGGCTTTGCATGTTTGTTTAGTTTGTTTAGTTTCCTGAGCCTAGTGGTTTCCAGAGGTTTTCCAGTGGCTTTTTGTAACACTTTTCTACAAATATTGGCAAGTTTCTGCCACCTCGTTCGAGTAGAATTGAAACTTGTTTTCTCCAAGGAATTACCGGGCTGTGTGCTTCAGTTATTTATTGACAGTGATGTGGAACCTAATGGCTTTTTAAACTCAATTTGTTCATCGTTGAAATTTTCCCTGAAAAGGAAGTTGTGATTAAATTTATGGGTGGCTGACACTCAAACTCTCAGCACTGGTCTTGACTGCATTGGGAGTTCCTGCACCAAAGAAAGCCGGAGGTTTCCTTTGGGGGACATTTGCGTAAAGAAAGGTAAGGCTTGTCAGAAAGTTGCAAAAGGGGATTACAGGACCCCCCCTGGACACTGCAACCGTCATAAATATGAACCGGTTGCCAAGCATCTCAATTTTGATCACGGGACGACCAGGGAGATGTTGCAAAAATCGTAACTGTGAAAACGGTCATAAGTCACTTTTTTCAGTGCTCTTGTAACTTTGTGAACAGTCACTAAATGAACTGGTTTAAGTCGAGGACCATACCTGGTGTATGAAAAAAAACAAAACAGGCAAGATAAAAATCTGAAAAACAAATTCTGAGTTGTTGCAATGCATTGCAAAAAGTTAATGAATTGGCCTTTGCCAGGCCTTCCTTGGCATCTGATTTAGGAGGAATGTTGAAGACTGTGATGCTTTCTGGATATTTGCTGCCTTTCAATAATAATAATAACAGTAGACATATACCGCTTCATAGGGCTTTCAGCCCTCTCTAAGCGGTTTACAGAGTCAGCATATCGCCCCCACAGTCTGTGTCCTCATTTCACCCACCTCGGAAGGATGGAAGGCTGAGTCAACCCTGAGCCGGTGAGATTTGAACCGCTGAACTGCTGATCTAGCAGTCAGCCTGCAGTGCTGCATTTAACCACTGCGCCACCTTGGCTCCTTCTTTTGACAGCTCTCTTGACAGCTCTTCTTTCATTTTTTTTGGTACACTTGAAGCCCTACTAAGGCAATCTATATTTATAAAAAGTGTGTGTGTGTGTGTGTGTGTGTGTGTGTGTGTGTGTGTGTGTGTGTGTTCTAGCATAACTCTGGAACGCCTCAAGCAATTTCAACCAAACTTGGTACACAGATGACTTTCTCTCTGAAAAAAAATACTGTGGGGGGTAAGACACCCCTAACACCCCTCGGGGTGGGAGTGTTCTGATAAGATACAGTCTGTTGTACCTTAAAATGACTTCTACTGTACAGCGCAGGGGAGTTGCTATGATAACAGCTTCACAGTATTCCACAAGAGGTCCATGATAAGGGCTTCATAGTACTCCACAAGAGGGCTTCCTCTGGTAAGGGGGAAAATCCAACATTAGATATTATGTTTGGTCCGGACATTTCCCCCCTATAAATGGCAACGCCAGAGTACCAGCAAATAAGAAAATAAAAACAGCAGTGTAAAATTAAGCCTGTTTGGCGTAGTGATTCAAGCAGGTCTCCAACACTTGGCAACTTTTAATTTCCAATTTATGGATTTCAACTCTCAGAATTCCTCAACTATGTAAATGGTAGCACTGATATCACTTCATTGCTTAATGTGGCATCTGAAGGGTCAAGCCAGAATTCAGAACTGGAATAAAATCCTCTTTGCCAGACCGCCTGACTTGCCAATATCCAGCCCACTAAGCCAATTAACAGATGTGTCAGTTTTTGGTATTTTCAGTACCATTATTAATGAGTTCTATCATTAAAAAGTTGTAGCCTGTGCTGAAATGAATAAGATGGCTATGGAGATAAAAGTTACACTATGAAATTAAAAGAAAGAGAAGTGTCAGACTATTATAAAATTTGGAGTAGACTGTACAAGTGGCTAAAGAATAGAAGCCAAAACAAGAAATAAAAGTTTTAAAAACTATTGATTATATTATGAAGAAAAATGTATGTATGTAACATCTGATTATAGATACTATACTATTATATTACAATATAATTATTACATTAGTATTAGAATTGCTAAAAACTACAAGAAGGCAATAATTGAATATTCATGCTGATAGGGAAAGCTGTAAAATTATATTATATTGCCATGTTGTTTGTGTTTTTATTTGTTTTGTATTTGTTTTTGTATTTTTTTCTTGTTCTTTTTTCCTCTGTTCCTCTTTTTTTACTTGAGATTTTTAAACTTGAAAATGTTCAATAAAAACTATTTCTTTAAAAAAAGTTGAGCCCGTTATACTTTTCTGTAAGGTAGATAAGGATCTGAGCCAAGGTGGCGCAGTGGTTAAATGCAGCACTGCAGGCTACTGCTAGATCAGCAGGTCAGCGGTTCAAATCTCATCGGCTCAGGGTTGACTCAGCCTTCCATCCTTCCGAGGTGGGTAAAATGAGGACCCAGATTGTTGGGGGCAATATGCTGACTCTCTGTAAACTGCTTAGAGAGGCCTGAAAGGCCTATGAAGCGGTATATAAGTCTACTGCTATTGCTATTGCTATTTACCCTCCCTCCCTCCATTAATTCAATTTCTTCTTTGCTCTTGTAGTGCCGACCACAAAAATCTTGGCTACCGGCGGGGCATCCCGTAATAAGGCAATCTTGCAAGTAAGTGTGGCTTTTTGCATTTGAGATCAGCATCCAGTGTGCCATGCTAGCCAGCTGGTGAGCTCTCGAGTCAAAATTCAAAGCCAAGGAACCAAGGTCTTGAGTAGGCACAGCCTTAGGAGGAATTAGCCAGGAAGGAAATTTGCGTAGGAGATGATTACATGCATGGAAGGACATTCAGGATTTACTGTCCTGGTCATCTGTACATCTCCTAGGTAAAGAACTTGTCAGGAGCAAACCCCAATTGGTCTGGGAAACTACCATGGAAACTTCCAGTCAAATTAGATCCTGTTGAGCTCAATCTGCTGTTCAGCAGCTATTATAATGTAAATATTAGAGACTAGATGGATTAGGCAGGATATAATAGTGTCCTCCAGGATGACATACAGAATAAGATACTAGAGGGCAGGATCAAAAGGGCAGGATGGAAGCTTCTAGGGACTCAACCTAGAAGTAAGAAATTAAATTTCATTAATTTTATTTCTTATTTATTTGTAGCTTCACATTTTCCGACAGAGCAGTTAATTAGTGGAACAGTTGCTTCCCTGATGGTGAGTCCTCCCCATCACTGGAGGTTTTCAAAAATAGACTGGACAACCAATTCAACTGGGACAGCATAAGCCTTGAGAGGGACTAGAAGACCTCTGGGGTCCCTTCCGACCCTATGATTCTATGTTTGTACAGTCATTCAGAGTCGACCTGTGATTTTGGAATTTCAGAATCCGTGAGCGTGCAAATATAATATATTATTTGTAACACTCTGACTTGTATGTATGTTGCACGGAGAACTGGCACTTCTTTATAACTTAAGAAGGGACCAGAAAGCAGATAGTTTTTAAAAAGGGCCCCTTCAAGCAACAACGGAAAGGAGGAAGGATGAGGAGGGAAAAGAAGAAAGGGTAAAGCAGAGGAAGTAAGGGAGGGGAATTTAGGAGACAGGGTAAGAAGGAGGGGGAAAGAGGGGAAGAAGAAAGGAGGAGGGATGAGGAGGGAAAAGAAGAAAGGGTAAAGCTTGAGAGACCGCCTGCTGCCAATTACCTCCCACAGACCCGTTAGATCGCACAGGGTCGGCCTCCTCCGGGTTCCGTCTACCAGCCAATACCATCTGGCTACCACCCGGGGGAGGGCCTTCTCTGTTGCAGCTCCGGCCCTTTGGAATGAACTCCCCACGGAGATTCGGACCCTCACCCCTCTCCAGGCCTTCCGGAAAGCTGTCAAAACCTGGCTGTGCCGGCAGGCCTGGGGTTGATGAGTTCCCCTCCCCTCTCGACTTGTATGGCTGTATGACTCTTGTGTATTTTAATTACGTGTATTGTGTTTGTATCCCCTTTCCCTTTTGGAGTTGTTCGCCACCCTGAGTCCCTCCCGGAGAAGGGCGGCATACAAATAAATTAAATTTTGAATCTTGAATCTTGAAAGCAGAGGAAGTAAGGGAGGGGAATTAAGAGTAGGAGAGAAGGTAAGAAGGAGGAGAAGAGAGAAGGATGGGGGAAAGAGAGGAGAAGAAGAAGGGGGGAAGGAAAGAAGAAGGCAGAGAAGGGAGGTTGAAAAGATAGAAGAGGCAAAGTTGTTTGCAAAATAAGATGGAAGCATTGGATGGCAAGAAAGTGACCCAAACTGTATTCTATATATTTGTAAGAAAATAACAATAAAGATTAATGATGAACAGTTAAAAAAAAGGGGGGGGGGAGGCTCCTAAACCTTTATCTCAGCCACTGTTTCCTGTTCTTGTTGTTGATGAAGTACAGCTCATTCCCACTTGGAAAGAGGCCTTTGGCTTCACGTCATCAGTTGACACATCATCGGACTGTGACATGACACCAAGAAGAAAAGGTCACGTCAATCTGTAGCCAGAAAACCACAGAAGTTCACATCTTTAGGTTCCTAGAAAAGGCAAATTAAAGCAGGTGCTTTTCGAAGTAAACAACTGGGAACAGTCAATAAGCCACAACTTTATTGGAACCTTTTGCTATTGTCTGGGTGTTACTACCATTGTGTATTACAGTTGCAACTATCTAAGGTTCTGTAACATTGGCCTCTTTGCATTTGTTCATAAAAACAGTTACAGGTAAATCCTCCACTCACAACCACAATTAGGATCAGAACTTATTTTGCTAAGCAAGATGGTTGCTAAGTGAGTCATGCCTGATGTGGCTAGGGAGGTCACAATTGGCGATCACATGACCCCAGGATTCTGCAATTGTTATAAATGCATACTGGTTGCCAGTCCAGAATTTTAATCCCATGACAGGGTGTGTGTGTGTGTGTGTGCTGCAATGGTCATAAGTTTGAGGACCAGTTGTAAGTCCCTTTTCTTTTAGTGCCGTTGTAATTTTGAATGGTCGCTAAATGAATATGAATTTCTAGGAAATTCATTTTAGGGTTTTGGAAAAAGAAGGAACTCTGAAGGATACGTTGAAGCCAAGTCAGCAACCCGATTAATTCTGCCTGATTAGCAGATGCTAAGATCCAAACATTTCTCATTTTTTTTAACGTATTTAAACATTGCATTCCCCCCCCCTCCCCAGTGAATGTTTTAAGTGAGATTGAAACAGTTCTACTCAGTCCCATAGCCTCCTTCCTTTTTGCTGCCCATAATTTGTAAGTATCTGATTGTTCTTAATTTCTTTGTAGCCATTCTGTTGGGGAGCTAAGAAATCCGAAGGCCAGTATTTCTCAGGGGCAAAAGGTTGAATAGAGATTTTATTTTCCCCCAAGAATGGGTAAAGACAACAGATTTGTGTGTGTAAAATGCCATGTAAAGTACCTTCTCGGACCTTCGTCCTTAACCCTGTGTCCTGGTAATAGCTCTCAAAACTCCTGGATTTAATTCAGTACTTTGCTTTCCCAGATATTATTCCCAGACATTCCAGAATTGGAAGGGAAATATTCTTTCATTGCGGGCTTAAAGTGAAAAAGTAGCCAGATTGGCTATTAGGGTTCTTCCCAAATCATGAGACAAGAATAATATGATCTCCAGCAGACTGCTCGGTTTTTAATAAGTGTAATATTTCTTTATATCTGGCTTTTGATTAAAAACCCAGTTGCCCATTAGTTTGCAAGCTACAAAATAGAATGCAGTCAGTATTGGATAACTTTGAAATTCCATTCCTGCTCATGTTTTAAGCTCACGTTAAATTGTTGCCAAATGACGCATCCTTATGTATTTTTCCATAAAACTGGATTTATTTGATAGGATTTACAAAATCGAGGGACTGTCCGTAAATCTGTGTAGGCATTAGATTGTCGGGGAAGCTCATATGAAAGTTTCCCTTCATTTTATCCCAAGCATAAAAGCCCTTGATAAGCTGAAAAAGAGCAGCTGGGCTAAAGTTACTTGGTGTCGGTCTTTGAGGTAGGCCAGGAAAAAGTCACTGCAGCATTAGATGAATTTACTTTATTGTTGTACACTGTAGTAAAAGAATCTTGAAAGCCTACATGAGTTTCTCTCTACTTTGTGTTATACCAAAGACAAACAAGAAAAGTTTATTTTGAAATACTGTTTCTTTTCATTTTCCCAGGGCTGAGTAGTCATGTTTTCGCCTACAATGATTCATCCATTCTTTCATCAAAGTTATTTCTATCTTCTTCTACATCTAGTAGGTTTCCATGGTTGAGGATGGATTTCAACCTAAGTCTCCGGAGCTAAAGTTGTCCACCAACTTTATCCTCAACTATTACCTGTTATGTTTTTCTGCTGATCCATCTGAAAGATGCCTTCAGCTACTTTTTAATTAATTTCCCAGTGGCGATTCTTAGCATCGGCTGCAAATCTTGTCTGTCTGTCTTGACAACCGAAGCAAACTGCAGAGTGATTTTGTTTATTTCATTTTCCTTTTCAGATCCTGTCTGATGTCTTCAGTGTTCCAGTGTACACCATCGACACTGCTAATTCAGCCTGCTTAGGTTCCGCTTACAGGGCCATCCACGGTAAGTCAAACAGAAGACTCCATAAGCGTGGGGCACACAGCCAGTACAGCCGACCCTCAACTTCTTAACTTATTTCTTTAGCCACTGCATTGCATTGGCATCCATCAGTCTCAAAAGACTATGGCAGTGTTTCTCAACCTTGGCGACTTGAAGTCCTTTGGACTTCAACTTCCAGAATCCCCCAGCCAGCAGAGCTGGCTGAGGAATTCTGGGAGTTGAAGTCCACAGGACTTCAAGTCATCAAGGTTGAGAAACACTGGACTATGGTATCGTGCTCTGAAAAGAGATAAAGCTGGAGTGTCCTCTTTAGGGCAGGAGGCCTGGGTAGATTAATATGGGGGATAGACTATTACCCAAGCAGCAGATCCCCCCCCCCTCCACGTCACTGAAATAGTCCAATGGAACAGCAGAGCCAATACGATTGGTTCCAGCTGCTTCACAGGAGTGAATGTGGTTATACATAGTCACAAACTGTTTCCGGGACTCCGGCTCCAGATTTTGCCTCGAGGTTGACGCCTTTTCCCGTAGTGGATATAGCCACAAGGCAGTTGAGATAGCTAGACAGTGATGAGGAGGAGGAGGGCAGGACTTTTTTTTTTTTTTAAGGACCTTATCGGTGCATTCTTTATTGGATAATGCTTCTTAGAGCAGGGGTGTCAAACTCAACTTCATTGAGGGCTGCATCAGGGTTGTGTTTGATCTCGGGGGGGGGGCGGAGTGGATAGGGGCAGCTCGACATCACTCGTGTCGAGAGTGCCTGTGGAGGACCGAGTGCTCTGCCGGCAAAAACGGGCTCCTGAGCTCCATGTGGCTCTCTGGAGCTCTGTTTTCGCTGGCAGAGGCTTGCTGGAGGCCGTCGCAGCCAAAAACGGAGCTCGGGAGCCCATTTTCACTGGCATAGGCACCACGGGCCAGTTCTTTGTTTTTTTCCCAAGGTCAGCTGTATGGGCCAGATCTAAGTGTCCCATAGGATGGATCTAGGCCCCGGCCTTGAGTTTGATACCGCTGTCTTAGCACAGTACAGTTCTGGTCACCAGGCTTATAAAAAGATTCTCCTTTTAGCTCCTAATGATAAATCAACTTTTGTGAGAGAGTCCTCTATTTTCTTTAATGTCACATAACAACTTATGTATCTTTGGGTTAAGTATAGGGCCAAGAACAGCTTTGTGGTATTCTAAAAGGCTCCTGAATTATTATATTCGAGACCAAGGCTTTCAAAACTTGGCAACTTTTAAGACTTGTGGACTTCAACTCCCAGAATACCCCACTGGTCAAGATTGGAAAGCCCTGGTCTAGACCTTGGCGAATAAAAACCCACCCTAAAAAAAAGTACCGTATTTTTGGAGTATAAGACACATCTTTTTCTCTCAAAAAAAGTGGGTGAAAATCTGGGTGCGTCTTATACACTGAATACAGCATTTTTGGCCTCCTGAAACTCTGCCCCCTTCACCAAAATGGCTGTGCATAGCCTTTAGGAGGCTTCCAAAGTGCTCCTGGGGGCTGGGGAGGGCAGAAATGAGTGAAAAACGGGTGATTTTTGGCTTATTTTGCCCCCCGAACCCGCAGGAGCACTCTATAAGCTTCCTAAAGGCTATGCGTGCCCCTTTTTTTGGCAAAAAATGGACCCGTTTTGGAGAGGTCTGCAGAGTGCAAAAACTTTTTAAAAAATTTGCCTCTTTAAAATCTTGGGACATCTTATACTCCGGCGCGTCTTACACTCTGAAAAATACATAGTTTTTTTAAAGACTTAGAAGTGCCACAAGACAAGTTGTGTGAGTGTGTTTGAATGAGTGCACTAATAGGGCTTATCCTCTGGATGAGACCATGAATTCTGGCCTGTGGCCTTGTTTATAAGTCTGAACAAAGTTTCCCCTTTTGTGCATGCTCCTGGACCTTCAATTTATTCCTTCTTCATCGGTCCGCCTCTGGTGGCTGCCTTATCATCATTCTTCAGCGATCACTGATACTGTTGAACTTGCAACTGTGTGGCCAGCTTTACCCTCCATGGGACAAATTGAATTATTGACCCAGATGTGATCCCTGAGACCTCACATGCCTAGATCCGTGCATTTGAAAATAAAATCTTTAGTCTTTATCCTTCACTCCTGAAGACTGACCCGTCTGGGGAGGATCAATGCAACATATGCATCTGCCAAGGAGTTCAGACAATCCCTCATCTTGTTTCTCCTCATTGATCTTCTTGGTAGGACTTGTGGCAGAGGAAGGACTGCCCTTGACCGATGTTGTGAAATCAGCACCGCCCCCCCGATTAGCTGCTACTCCAACTGCAGGCACAAGTCAGGTAAGGAGATGGCCTTACTTATTTTTTCTCTAAGTCCTATTCAGGGGTGGGATTCAATTTTTTTTTACTACTGGCTCTGTGGGGCATGGCTTGGTGGGTGTGGCTTGGTGGGCGTGGCAGGGGAAGGTTACTGCAAAATCCCCATTTTCTCCCCACCCTAGGAGAAAGATACTTTAAAATCCCCATTTCCTCCCCAGTCCAGTGGAAGGATACTGCAAAATCTCCATTCCTTCACTCCAGGGGAAGGTTACTGCAAAATCCCCATTTCCTCCCCACTCTAGGGGAAGGAAACTGCAAAATCCCCATTTCCTCCCCACTCCAGGGAAGGGTACAGTAAAAAATATCCAGTCTCTCCCCAGTCCAGGGGAAGGATACTGCAAAATCCCCATTTCCTCCCCAGTCTAGGGAAAGGATACTGCAAAATCCACATTTCCTTCCCAATCCAGGGGAAGGATACTGCAAAATCCCCATTTCCTCCCTACTCTAGGGAAAGGATACTGCAAAATCTGCATTCCCTCGCGATTAGCTGGGTCTCGGGAGGCAGAGAATAAATGGGAACGGGGCCAGTCAGAGGAGGTACTCCTCAAAATTTCCACTATTATCTCTCCAGAACTAGTCAGAACCTGCTGAATAACACTTCTGGTCCTATTGGCTTTAAAATTACAATGGTCGCACACGGTAGCCCTTGACCCATCACCATTCCTTTATCCCAAAGGTGCTTTTCCCTCCCCAAGAGGCAAGTGAACTTTTGTTTTTTTTCTGGAAGACGTTTTGCTTCCCATCATTCTCATTTTCACTTCTTGGGTGAGAAGTGAAACGTCTTCCAGGAAAAACCAGAAAGTCCAATTGACTCTTCGAAAACAAAGCATCTTTGGGAGAACCGCGACCTGCATTTCGATAGAATTGGACCGTTCATTTACTGACCATTTGAAATTACCAAAGCGCTGAAAAAAATGACTTATGACTACCCTGTTTCCCTGAAAATAAGCCTCCCTGGATAATAAGCCCAATCGGGCTTTTGAGCGCATGCACTAAAATAAGCCCTCCCCAAAAATTTTGCAGCAATAGCAATAGCAGTTAGACTTATATACCGCTTCATAGGGCTTTCAGCCCTCTCTAAGCGGTTTACAGAGACAGCATATTGCCCCCAACAATCCGGGTCCTCATTTTACCCACCTCGGAAGGATGGAAGGCTGAGTCAACCTTGAGCCGGTGAGATTTGAACCGCCGAACTGCAGATAACAGTCAGCTGAAGTGGTGCAGTACTGCACCCTAACTACTGTACCACCTCGGCTCTTTCGCTGGCAACAGAGATGTTGCGACCACGCTCACCACCTCCTGCGCCTCAAAAATAATAAGTCCTCCCCAAAAATAAGGCCAAGTGCTTATTTTGGGGGTCAAAAGAAAATAAGACCCTGTCTTATTTTCAGGGAAACACGGTGATGATTGCTCTTATGACTGTGATAGTATCCCCACAGTCACATGATCAAAATTTAGTTGTTTGGCAACTGGCAAGTACTCATGGCGGTTTCAGTCTCCCGGGATCATGTGATCACCAGTTGCAATCTTCTCAGCTGACTTTCAACAAGTGGAGAGGAAAGCCAAATTTTCTTAATGACTGCATGAGTCACATTTCAGTTGTGGTGAGTTGCTTAATAGCTGTGGCAGGAAAATTCATAACATTAAACATGACTCACTTAACAACCAGTGGAGGTTGTTGGTAATGAAACATCTGCAATAAAGCCATCAAGCTTAGAGAACACCAAGGACTCCTCATTTAACAATTGCTTAGCAATGGAAATTCTTGTCCCAATTGTGGTCATAAGTCGAGGAGTACCTGTGGAAATTAGGATAATTGTTCATTTGTAATGAATTTGGAAGCTTTTGAGTCCTTTTTGAGGAATGGTTGGGATACCACATCAGATTTTTCATGAGAATGGGGAGCTATGAGAAGGCAGAACAAAGGAGAAATGAATGCATTGTGGCATATATGTACATAATAAATATCTTTAGGATTGAGGCAGGCAACTGGATGCCCTCCAGATGTTTTGAGCTATAGATCTCACGGTTCCTTGATGCCGGACAGATTGGATGAGGCATATGTTTGAAACATCTGGAAGCCTTCAGGCTGCTTACCTATATTTTAGAGCACTCATTGAAGAAGTTACACCTCTGAGCAACTTTCCCACAAAGATGTACCTTATTTTTCGGACTATAAGATGCACTGGTCCATAAGATGCACCAAGATTTCAAATAGGTAAGAAAAAAGAGTTTGTCCTCCCTGGCCCCCAGGAGCACTCTGCAGGCATCAGCAGGGCTGGGGGAAGGCAAAAAACAAACCTGTTTTTATCTTACACTGGAAAAGACCCGAATATATATATTTTCCCATGTAAGATTGAGATTGTCTTGGCAACATTTTGGCAAGGTCTCACTCGCCATCTTCAGGCTGGTGTTTTTGGCTTAAAGTGTGGTCAGAGCTGCTATCTTTCTATAAATTTTGGTGGGGTGTGTGTGGAGTGCTGGTTTTGTTTCAATAAGTGGATTGATTGGCTGTGTGGTTGTATCATGATGGGTAGATTGGTGCTGGCTGTGTGTCCATTGTTGTTTTGCGTTGTAACGGCCTAGGTGGTGTGGAAGGTATGTCTTATACTCCGAAAAATACAGTATTTCCTGGTGAATGCTAACCTCATTTTATGATGTATTATGACTGCACTGATCCAAGCTTGCTTCCTGAATTACATACATGCTGTAGAAAAGCCAATGCTGAATTCATGACTGCCAAATTGAAGGAGAGGTTAATGCAGGTGGACATATTTATTTATTTATTTATCGTCTGTCATTGTGCATCTAGGTGAACTTCTCGGGGATTCCAGAAACTCTTGGGAAACATAGTTGGGATATCAAATGACATTGGATAAATCCTTGGGTCACCCCTGTGCCTACCTTCCCTTGTGTTGTGCCTCTACTTGCTGTATTTTTCAGAGTATAAGACGCACCATCATTTTGAAGAGGTAATTTTCTAAAAAAAAAAAAAAGTTTTTGTACTCTGCAGGCCTCCAAACCCTCTGCATGCCTTGTTTTTTGCAAAAGGGGGGGGCATGCACAGCTTTGGGAGGCCTGTAGAGTGTTCTGCCAGGCAGGGGGGGGGGGAATGAGCAAAAAATAGCCCGTATTTTTGCTCGTTTTTGCCCTTCCCAGCCCCCAGGAGCTCCCAGATTTTTACCCTATTTTGGGGGGGGAAAGGGTGCGTCTTATACACCGAAAAATACGGTACCTTGATGGTGAGACGTCAGTCCTGGTTTTCCTGTGTGAGAGAGAAGACAACTTTTGATGCCCCCCTACTGCATCTCCCTGGCCTCCCTCATTTTCCGCGATAGAAATCTGTACAGTTTTGCCTGCTGGCGGTATAGATTCCTCCACGAGCATCAACATGGCAGAAGCCATGGAGTTTGCCAATAATCCAGAGTGTTAATATGAAAACTGCCAGGGAAGTTTCTAATCTGATGAGTCAGTTTAGTTCTGTTTTTAACAGGCTGCCTCTCCTTGTCTATCTGATTCTGTTCTGTTGAGTTTAGCAGCTTTCATTTAAATGATGGTTCTTTTTATAAACCTCAAAGTCGACCAGAGGTTAAGTGCTGTCTTCTCTGTAAAATAACTGTGTGAAGTGTTGTCTTGATCAGAAGCCCCTCCAGTTTGCTTTCAGGGTATTCAAAATAGGTGTTTTTCAGCGAGAAAAGAAATGCAAACAGACACTTTCATATAAATAACCTTCAAAAGACAGAATTTACATGGGTTTGCATAGATAGATAGATAGATAGATAGATAGATAGATAGATAGATAGATAGATAGATAGATAGATAGATAGATAGATACATATATATATACATACATACATACATACATACATACATACATACATACATACATACATATATAATCTACGAAAACATATGCTTGTATGTTTGTATGTATGTAAGTTTTCGTAGATTTTCATGAGTGTAGGTATTTGGGTCTTTTCCCATGTAAGATTGAGATTGTCTTGGCAATGTTTCGGCGAGGTCTCACTCGCCATCTTCAGGCTGGGTTTTGGGCTTAAAACGTGATCGGAGCTGCCATCCCTCTACAAATCTTGGTGGGGGTGTGTTGAGTGCTGGCTTTGTTTCAGTAAGTGGATTGATAGGCTGTATGGCTGTATCATGATTGGTATATTGGTGCTGATTGGTGCTGGCTGTGTGTCCGTTGTTTTGTGTTGTAACGGCGTGGGTGGTGGGTGGGGCTCGTTTGTTGACTAGGGCTGGTTTCCAGATGTCTGGTTTCCAGTATCGTCACGTTTATTCATGTTGTGGGGGTGTTTCTCTATTTCGATAGCTTCCATAATTATTCTCTTCTTGAAGTGTTCAGCTTTGGGGATTAATTTGGTTCCTTCAAAAGCTATCGAAATGAGTGAGACCTCGCCGAAATATTGCCAAGATAATCTCAATCCTACACGGGAAAAGACCCAAATACAACAAGACCAGCAAAAATCTATGAAAACATTTATATATATACACATACACACACTATATATATAGTTGTATTTGTGCTGATAAATAAATAAAGGGAGACTAGTATAGATCTATTTCAAGCTATTTAGCTCTGATCAGCTAGCCATACCCTTACTGGGATTTGAACCTGGGCTATATTACATACTAGGCAGAGATCTTAGCCATTAGGCCACAGGCTCTTATCCGTTATCAGTGAAGCCAGGGTGAAAGGTATCTATTAGATTTTTTTTTATTGTTAACAGCTACAGTCACAGAATCTCACAAGATTGAATCTAATACATACATACATACATACATACATACATACATACATACATACATACATACATACATATACCTGTACATATATATATATACATACACAGTACACACACACACACACACACATATACACTGTGTATGTATGTGTATCTATGTGTGTGTGTGTTTGTATACACACACACACAGACACACACAAACATTTTGTCTCCTCTAAAGCTGATTCTGCAGCATCTGGTGACTTCTGTTTTTTTCCAATGGGTAGAATTAATTTATGGAAAAAGGTTATTTCTCGATGGCATCGAGTTACACAAACATTATTTCTGCAGTCCTTGACATTCAGCTATGTCTGTAGGAGGGCTCCAGATTGGTAAGATAGTTAATGGTGTGTCATGGTTTCCGAGAGCCATTCAAAAGTGGGTGGGTGGGTGGGAAGGAGGGAGGGAGCTTGGGGTTTTGATGTTCTCCTCAGCCATCCTGCTGATACTGACCCCTGACCTTCCGTGTTTTAGATGCTACTGGATTTCCGTTGGGATTTCTGGTGTCCTTGCAATACCAAAGCCACAATCCTCAACTTATAACTATTCATTTAGCAACCATTTGAAGTTACAATGGCACAGGGTGAAAAAAAATGATGTAACAACAGATCCTCACACCTACAACTCTTAGAGCAGGGATGGTGAACCTTTTAGAGACCGAATGCTCAAATTGTAACGCAAACCCCACTTATTTATCGCAAAGTGCCAACACGGCAATTTAACCTGAATAATGAAGTTTTACCACTTAAAATAATGATTAATAAGGCAGAGTTCAGCTAACTGTTCTAAGGAAAATGTGATAAATGCATTTTTATGCCCCTTCATTTTTTTCTGCTTTTGAAATATTATGTTTAGCAGCAATAAAAAAGAAAACTTTTAAATGCCATTCTCTTTCCCTCCCTTCTCTCTCTCTCTTTCTCTCTCTTTCCTCCTCCCTCTCTTTCCCTCCCCCTTCTCTCTCTGCCACTCTGCTTTTCTCTCTTTCTCTCTCTTTCCCACCTTCTCTCTCTTTCTCTCTCTTTCACCCTTCCTCTCTCTCCCTCCTTCTCTCTCTCTGCTTCTCTCTGCTTTTCTCTCTTTCTCTCTTCTCCTCCCTCTCTTTCCCACCTTCTCTCTCTCTTCTCCCTCTCTTTCCCACTTTCTCTCTCTTTCTCTCTCTTTCCCCTTTACTCTCTTTCCCCCCCTTCTCTCTCTGCCTCTCTCTGCTTTTCTCTCTTTCTCTTTTCCTCCCTCTCTTTCCCACCTTCTCTCTTTCTCTCTTTCACCCTTCCTCTCTCTCCCTCCCCTTCTCTCTCTGCTTCTCTCTGCTTTTCTCTCTTTCTCTCCCTTTTCCTCCCTCTCTTTCCCACCTTCTCTCTCTCTCTTTCACTCTCTTTCACTCTCCCTCTCTTTCCCTCTCTCTCTTTCCCCCTTACTCTCTTTCCCTCCCCGTCTCTCTCTGACTCTCTGTGCTTCTCTCTTTCTCTCTCTTTTTCTCCTTCCCACCTTTTCTCTCTTTCTCTCTCTTTCACCCTTCCTTTCTTTCCCTCTCCTTCTCTCTCTCTGCTTTTCTCTCTTTCTCTCTTCTCCTCCCTCTCTTTCCCACCTTCTCTCTCTCTTCTCCCTCTCTTTCCCACTTTCTCTCTCTTTCTCTTTCTTTCCCCCTTACTCTCTTTCCCTCCCCTTCTCTCTCTGCCTCTTTCTGCTTTTCTCTCTATCACTCTTTTCCTCCCTCTTTCCCACCTTCTCTCTCTTTCTCTCTCTTTCACTCTTCCTCTCTTTCCCTCCTTCTCTCTCTCTTTCCCTCTTTCCCTTCCCCTTCTCTCTCTGACTCTCTCTGCTTTTCCCTCTTTCTCTCTTTTTCCTCCCTCTCTTTCCCACATTTTTTCTTTCTTTCCCTCCCCTTCTCTCTCTGCCTCTCTCTGCTTTTCTCTTTTTCTCTCTCTTTTCCTCCCTCTCTTTCCCACCTTCTCTCTCTTTCTCTCTCTTTCACTCTTCCTCTCTTTCCCTCTCTCTCTTTCCCCCTTCCTCTTTTTCCCTCCCCCTTCTCTCTGCTTCTCTCTGCCTTTCTCTCTTTCTCTCTCTTTTCCTCCCTCTCTGAATTGTGCTCGTCTGTCAGAACACAGGTCTTTAAATACCTTTTTGTGAGATGAAAATTAGTCTGAATATTGTTTGTTCAGATATTAGTATTCAAACACATTTCAAACAATTGTATGAAAAATGTCTCTTTTTTTCAATGCCGTTATAACTTTGAACAGTCACTAAATGAACTTTTATAAGTCAAAAACTACCTTTACTTTTCATATATTGTGGTACCTTGGTACTCTGCTGTTTTGAATTTGGTATTCAAATTTTTTATTTGAAAATTTGGTCCCAGTACTCATCATTTGTTTGGTATTCAACACACATTAGAACTCGTCGCTGTTGGCTTCCTTGTGACTCAATACATTATTCCTTATGGGAAAAATTTGTTTTGCACCTCCTGGAACCAACAAATGATTAGGTTCCACTGTACCTAAACATCAGGCGTTTCCCTACATGAGCCAAATGAAACAAACAAACAAAATATTAAAAAGTTGTGATATTTAATAGTGACTTACCAAGCACATCTAAATTATATGAAAGTAACCAAAATATCTTTACAATCCCTGCGGTGTGTGGCAACCTAATGTTTAGAAATTGAAAGTTCGAAAATTTGACATGCTCTAAAATAGAGCCATGTACTGCTGTAGAGGACAGAGGGAATGGCCGTGAAGGACTACAAAGACAATGGTCGGAAAAGATGGGCCAGAGGTTGGACCAAAAAAATAAAAATAAAAATTGAAAAACTGTCTGAGATAAGCACCTCTCTAATTCACCCAAAAATACCTGGAGGGAGAGGGGAACACATTCAATCTTGTGAGATTCTGTGACAGTAGCTGTTAACAATAAAAATAATCCTGACCTATGTGGCCACCAGTTTCTTAATCTAGTCCTGATGATGTTACCTAATTAGTGTAATGAAACGTCTGCAAGAAAACAAGCAAGCTCAGATAGCAAGGACTCCTCAGTTCCTTAATCTGTTCTGCTTTGTAGGACTCACAACCATCTCGCAATTCTGAACGAGCACATTCTCTTAGACTTGTGAATTACATGTCTTTCGTCTAACACAGATATGTCAAATTCAAAACCTTGGGGGCTAGATCCGCCCTGCGGCCCGCGGGGACTGGCCCGTAGTGCCTCTGCCAGCGAAAATGGCGGCCCTCCCAAGCTCCATTTTCACGGGCAGAGGGCTGTAGGAGGCTGTCACAGCTAAAAACGAGCTCAGGAGCTTATTTCCGCTGGCAGAGCGCTTGGGCCACCACAGGCGCCCCCCCAAAAAGTGATGAGCTCACCCTGTCCCCCTGAGGTCAGGCACAATCCTGATGTGCCCCTCAATGAAATCGAGTTTGACACCCCTGCTCTAGCACAATTTGCTAGATCCAGTGCATTCCTAGTCTTATCAACATATCCCCAACAGGCTTGTTTGGAAATAATGAACAGGAACTTCCAATAAGGATCTTTATTCTAGAGAAAAGAAGAAGAAGAAGAAAATATACAGGTGGTCCTTAATTTGCAACCACAACTGAGCGTAAATTTTCCATGCCCACGCAAGACGTATTCACCCAACAGTTTGAGTACCACTTTGTTGTTGTTGTTAGTTGTGAAGTCGTGTCCGACCCATCGTGACCCCATGGACAACATTCCTCCAGGACTTCCTGTCCTCTACCATCCTCCGAGTCTATTGAAGCTCATGCCTATTGCTTTGGTGAGTCCATCCAGCCACCTCATTCTCTGTCGTCCCCTTCTTCTTTTCGAGTTTCGAGTTTAATAAAATTTGTATGCCGCCCACTCCCATTGGGACTCTGGGCGGCTCACAGCAAGACGAAAGAAACATTTAAATTTTAAGAATAAAAAATACAATTAAAAGTCCACATCATCCATTCCATCTAAGCGGGGCTGGCCCAGGCCTGCCGGAACAGCCAGGTCTTGACGGCTTTACAGAAGGCCGGGAGAGTGGTAAGGGTCCGGATCTGTACGGGTAGATCATTCCACAGGGCCGGCACAGGAACAGAGAAGGCCTTGTCCGGTTGACGGCACCCGGAGGAGGCCCAACCTGTGCGATCTTGTTGGTCATTGGGAGGTAAGCGGCAGGAGGCGGTCTCTCAGGTAGCCAGGTCCTAAACCATGTAGGGCAATAAAAGTAATGACTAGCACCTTGAAGCGCATCCGGAGACCAATGGGGAGCCAGTGCAGCTCGTGGAGGATATGTGTAACATGGGTGTATCTAGATACCCCCCATATCGCTCACGCGGCTGCATTCTGGACCAACTGTAGTCTTCGAACACTCTTCAGGGGCAGCCCCTTTGCCCTCCATCTTTCCCAGCATGAGGCTCTTCTCCAGGGAGTCCTTCCTTCTCATCAGGTTGCCAAAGTCTTTGAGTTTCATCTTCAGGATCTGGCCTTCTAAAGAGCAGTCAGGCTTGATCTCCTCTAGAACTGTCTGGTTGGATCGGCTTGTAGTCCAAGGCAGTGGTGAAATTCATTTTTTTTTATTAACGGTTCTGTGGCCGTGGCTTGATGCGTATGGCAGGGGACGGATACTGCAAACTCTCCATTCCCTCCCCAATCAAGGGCCAGCCAGAGGTGGTAATTGCCGGTTCTCTGAACTATTCAAAATTTCCACTACCAGTTCTCCAGAACCTGTTAGAACCTGCTGAATTTCACCCCTGGGACTCCAAGGGACTCGCAGAAGCCTTCTCCAGCACCATCCATTGCAACTGGGAAAACCATAGCCTTGACTAGACACACTTTTGTTGGCAGGGTGATGTTTCTGCTTTTTAATGTGCTGTCTAGATTTGCCATAGCTTTCCTCCCCAGGAACAAGCGTCTTTCAATTTCTTGGCTGTAGTCTCCATCTGCATACCACTACGCACAGTGCCACTTTGAGTACCACAACACACAGGCGGCTCTCGATTGTGAGATTGCAGCAGGCAGCTTCCAGAATGCTTGCTGGCTGTATTCCTTTCCCTCCGATCTCTTTGGTGCTCCTTTCCTAGCACCTGCGAGGTAGATCCTTCCAGTTTGCAACTCATCCAGATGTTGCGTCTCGCCAGCTGATCTTGCACAGAAGGTTGTGTATGAGCGAAAGAGATTTAAATCTTTGTCTTGTTACGAGTGGAGTGGGAATTAGTGTCCAGCTCCTATTGGTCTTAGTCAACGCAGGTCCCAACAAGAGACGCAACATCTGGACATCAAATGGATGAGGAACCTCCTCCCATCACAGATATAAAGCTGTGGAGAGTTTTACCAGCTAACCAGAAGGAGAATTCTGCCTTTTGTGACTGGGATTCTTGCTGAAGTCTCACATTTATCAAGATGACAATGATGTAGATTTGGAAGAGTTGGCCCGAAGCAGCTGATCCTTCTTCTCATCAGCTGGCAATGAATAGGGTGTTTAAAAGGGCCATCGGATGGTAATTAACTTTTGCTCATTATCCATCTAGGTTGGAATAGCCAGCTGAGCCCATGAAGTTTTCTGCATTTTGTTCCAGGAAATCTGTTGAAGTTCTCACTCTCTGTGGTCTTCCCCCTCCCCTCCCCCATCCCTCGCCCCATTAAGAGGAGAGAGAGAGGAAGCTTTGGAAGTATTTCTTTTAGAAAAGGAAGATTAATCCAGAGCAGTGGGCATGACTGAAATAACTCGGGAGATTTTATAACACTAAGTATATGCTAACAGACAATAAGAAGCCATTATGGTCACATTAAAATGCTGGAGTAGTTTAGCAATCTATTAAAGCTGGAGATGTTTTGGCTTGTTGGTTAATTAAGCCAAAAGGTGCACGTACATACACATGCACACAAGTCACAGGCCCTACAGAATGGCCTAACAACTTTAACAAGCACAATAATTTTCTTGTTTGTTCAGATGTGAATGCCAACTTGGTTAATGCAAAATGTGAGTAGGGCTAAAGCTTTTAATTCCTGCCCTTCCTTCCTTCCTTCCTTCTCATTCATTTTATATATGCTTCCTCTTCTTTCCCATCTCTGAGCAATCAAAGGACTCAGCAAGTGAGTACTGATAGCCTTCGATTTGCAACCATTTGTTTAGAGACTGAGGTTAAATTGCCACTGAAAAAAAGAGTGACTTGCTACTTTTCACACTAATGACTATTGCAGTATTCCCCTGGTCATGTGATCACCATTTCCCAACTGGCCTTTAAAAAGCGAAATCAACGTGGGAAGCCAGATTTGCTTAATGACTGTATGGCTCACTTAACAACGGCAGTGATCTACTTAACAACTGACAAAAAGGATAATAAAAGGATGCATAATTTACTTAAGAGCTGCCTTGCCTTAGCGGTGGACATTTCTGGCTCAATTGTAAGTCGAGGATGGGTAGGATATAAACCCTACCCAAATAATAAGCCCTAGTGCAAAGGGATTGGGTGTGGCTAGCATAGGAGGTGGTGAGCACGCATGAGCCAACGGTGTTCGGTAGCAGTCGCAGCCCATGCAGTGCAAGTGAATTAATTACATGTCCAAGTAGCAGGAAGGGAGGGGGCACGCAATCTGAATGGGCCACAAGAAAGCCGAGGGGTTGGTGGGCCAGAGTGGGTGGACGGCTGGCCACGTGAGGCTGATCTTTACGCGGTGGCACCAGCGATAGACAGAGGCTGAGGCACTGGGGGAAGGGGGGGCAGGCAAACCGGATGAGCTGCGTGGGCCGCAGAAAAGCCAAGAGTTGGTGGGTTGTAGTGGGTGGTTGGCCACGGGAGGCTCGTCTTTGCGTCTCTTGGCTTGCCTGTGGCCTTCATGGCACATCAGGATCACTTGCCTTCTGTCCCATGCTGGTGCCTCTGTCTGTTGCCGGTGCCACAATACAAAGACGAGCCTCCTGTGGCTAGCCGTCACTCTGGCCATCGACTCTCGGCTTTCCCATGGCCCATCCACATCACGTGCCTCCTCCCTGCCTGCTGCTTGGACAGATAATCAATTCACCTGCACTGAATGGGCTGCGACTGCTACTGAACACCATTGGCTCATGCATGCTCACCACCTCCTATGGTGGCTACACCCAATCCCTTTACTAGGGCTTATTTTGGGGTAGGGTTTATATTAGGCACACTTAAAATCAGGGAAGGCCTTATTTTCAGGGGAAAATGTGGTAGTACCATATTTTCCCCAAAATAAGACCTAACCAGAATATAAGATGTAACATATCTTTTGGAGCAAAGATTAATATAAGACCTGGTCTTATTTTCAGGGAAAACCAGTTCATCCTTGACTTACAATTGGCCAGAATGACTGGCTGCAGGAGGCTCATCTTCAAGTAGCAGCATAAGCCGTAGACAGAGGCAGATGCATGGGAGGGATGGGGGGAAGGCAGGTAATTGGGACGCACAGCCTGGGCTGCAGGAAAGCTGAGAATTGGTGGGTCGGAGTGGGTGGTCAGCCACGGGAGACTCGTCTTTGTGTCTCTCGGCTTGCCTGCAGCCTGCACGGTACGTCAGGATCACCTGCCTTCCGTCCCATGCCTGTGCCTCTGTCTGCTGCTGGTGCCATAGCGTGAAGATGAATCTCTTGTAGTCGCCTGCGTACCCTGGCCCACCAACTCTCAGCTTTCCCACAGCCATTGTGGTGCATCCTGATTGCCTGCCTCCCCAATCACGCCTCTGCGTCTGTCTGCTGCTTGGACAGAGAATCAACTCACCTGCGTTGCCAAGGATGCAGAACCCCAGAGTGTGCCAGACAAGGGGCTGGTGGGCTGCAGCTACTGTTGGGTGCCATCAGTGCCCTTGCATGTACTTCCTCTTGTGCACACTTTGGGGGCAGAGCACCCCGTATTTCAGGGGGGAAAAACAAAATCGTATTTCCCTAAAAATAAGCCCTAGGGATTATTGTGGAACCCCCCAAAATATAAGACTGGGTTTTATTTTTGGTGAAACACGGTAAATGCGGTTGTCTGACTGGTGATCTCAACTGGGGCTTATTTTGGGGGTAGGGCTTATATTACGAGCAGCCTGAAAAATCACGCTAGGGTTTATTTTCCAGTTGGGTCTCATTTTCAGGGAAAACCTAGTAGGTGCATTCCTCACATATGAAACAAATTCTGATATTTTCAGAGAATCACAAAGGTGGAACCTTGGAGGCCTTCTAATCCAGTTCCCATCAAGGTCCTCACATCTCTCCATACTTTGGATTGAAAACCTTCAGTCATGGTCACTGATAACTGCAAGTGACATTTTTTTCCACTGATTACCATAGTTTTCGGAGTATAAGACGGACCTTTTTCTCTCAAAAAAGAGGTTAAAAATCTGGGTGCGTCTTATACACTGAATACAGCATTTTCTACCTCCTGAAACCCTGCCCTCTTCACCCAAATGGCCATGCATAGCTTTTATGAGGCTTTCAGAAAGCTCCTTGGGGGCTGTGGAGGGCAGAAATTAGAAAAAATGGACTGTTTTTTGCTCGTTTTTGGCTCCACCCTGCAGGAGCACTCTATAAGCCTCCTAGAGGCTATTCATGCCCTTTAAAAAAAAAAAAACAGGACCATTTTTGCAAAAAACGGGCCGGTTTTGGGAGGTTTGCTGATTGCAAAAACTTTTTTTTTTTAATTTGCCTCTTCAAAATCTTGGTGCGTCTCATACTCCTGTGCATCTTATACTCCGCAAAACACTGTAATATTTCTCATAGTTGGGACATTCCAAGTCTCCCCATGTAAAGGTTTCACTCGCTAGTTCTAGTTCTTTCATCAGACAGCATGGATAATCAAATCGGCCAACCTCTTCCAGGGACAACCTTTCAAGGATTTGAATATTGAATTTTAAGCTACATAATGGAACCGATGGCGTTAGGCCATAATGCGGTGTGGTTTGGCTGGGGAGGTCAAAAACCATCAAAATGGCAGTGGCAGCTATGTGATCAGAGCAGGGGTGAAATCTACATACCTTCCCTACCGGTTCGTAAATGTGAGCATGTGCGTGCACATCCTTCCGTGCCTGCGCAGAGCGTCAAAAACAGACATTGTGACATCCAGGCGGGTGGGCGGAGCCTGCTACCGAGCGTGCCTGCAAATGTATGTCGAAGAGCGAGGAGGAAGGGAATCCGCTGTGCATGCCATTTAGATTAGCTGCAAAGCCGGAAATCCTTTAGCTTTCTAGCTAATGTAAGTCCCGCGTCACAGCTCATCATTGGAAATACCAGTTCGCCCAAATCGGTAGTATTTTTTTTACTACCAGTTTGGGTGAACCGGTCCAAACTGGTAGCATTTCACCCCTGGATCAGAGGCTTTTTAACCTGCCTCGATGCATGTTAAAAAGGGGGGTGGAGCTTTGATCATTTGCGGGTGCCAGGCAGGGTTGTTTTAAGCCTTGCCTCCAGGGCACGCCGCCCAATGTGGAGTTGCTCCTGGTTCAGCCCGGTTCGGCTAAATCAGCAGTAGCAGTGGCAGATGGCTCCACCCACCCGCCGAGACGCTTCTGCACATGCTCAGAAGCTTAGTGCAGGAGTGCGCCCAAGCCGGTAGTGAAAAAAATTGGCTGCCCAGTACTGACCCTGCCACATTAGAAGAGATGAACGTTTAGGGAAGATTTAACCCCAATAACAACAACAACGAAAGCTTTATTTTCTTTTCACGTTTGCATGGATTTGAAACCAAAGCCAAGCATCAGTTATTCATGCTAATGGCTAGGGGTATCCGTTGCAACGGAGGCTTGAATTTTGCAAATTAGCAAGTTAAGCAGTCAAGTCCAATAAAAGTCAAAAGCGCTGTAGCCTTAAATGTGGCTGTTCGTTTCATCTGACACTTTTAATTTAAAGCCCAGTGGATCACCCCAGCCTCTCTGTGTATGCCCATATATAAAAGGTGTCATAATAAGGCTCCTTCTCTCTTTCTTTCTCCCCTTTTCAGTTGTAAAAACAATAATGCTACTAATAAGATTTGCAGCCAAGAAGGAACACAGAGCTTGCAATTTTGGCAGCAAATTTGCTTTCAGCTATAGGGGAGGCCATTCTATTAAATCTCAGTTGGAACAGAGCAAGCTGACTTTATCAAGGCTGCAGATAATCAAAGTGAGAATTAGTGAGGCTTGACTGTAGATATTTCAGTAAATAAAAGAGCTATTTTTGCCTGACATATTGATGCTCTTAATGTAGCCATAAGTGCTTGTTCGGTAGTTTGCTGGTTGCAACATATATAGAGATATAGATATATATTATATCACCAAGGAAAATAAGATGTTCTACTCAGCTGGGAATGGGATGGGAAGGTTTGTTACGATAGACGGGATTGGAGCCCCTTTGAGTCAGTTTCCCCCTCTTGTGCTTTGTTTTGGGGGTGAAGGGCGGGCGGACAATTTTGACGATTGAGGGACAAAGCCCCATTGAGAAGCTGTGCAAGAACCACGGTGGCTGATGGTGCAAAGTGGATTCAGCCATGTCTTGTGTGCAAATGAGGGCCAGGATTTCATGGAGCCTCTTCTTTTTTTAATTTCTGAGGAGATTTGTTTCTTCCCTTCTCTTTCTTTTCTTCTCCTTTTTTCCTATTTTTCTCCTTCTCCTGCTCTGCCTCCTTTTTTTCTCCTTCTCTTCCTTCTCCTCCTTTTTCTCCTTCTTTCTTCTATTTCTCCTTTTTCCTTCTCCTTTCTCTTCCTCCCTCCCTTCTTTCCTTTTCTTCCTTCTCTTCTTTCTCCTCCTCCTCCTCCTCTTGCTTTCTTCTCCTTCTCCTTCTTCTCTTTTTCCTTCTCCTTTTCTTCCTCCTTTTCTTTTTTCTCATCTGCTTTCTTCTGTTTCTCTTTTTCCTCCTCCTTTTCTCTCCTTTTTCCTTCTATTTTATTTTTTCCTTTCCCTTCTTCTCTCCCCCCTCTCCTCCTCCACCCCTCTCTTCTTTTCCTAACCTTGTCCCTTTCTGTTTTCTTGTCCCTTCTCTACCCCAATTCCCATCCCTGCCCCTTTTCCTGTGGAAAGAAGGAGAGGCCTTCATTGACACTCTCAGGCAGGGGCTAAATAAGTGGGGCTGGAGATGGGACTAAGGAAGCACCTTAAAAAAAATAATCTCTGACAGACCTCCCCATAATTCACCCAAGATAAGGAGAGGAACAGAGAAATACATTCAGATTTGCAAGATTCTTTTTAAGGTACAGCTATTAAGAGTGAAAACAGTGCTGATCTATATGTGGCATTACTTTATTTATTTTTCAAATTTATATAACTGCCCATCTCGTATATACAACTATCTTATAGGGACGATTCAGGTAGCTTTCACTTACTGGCTGCTCAAACTTACAACAGCACTGAAAAAGTGACTTATGCCCAGTCCTCACACTTATGACCGTTGCAGCATCCCTATGATCACGTGAACAAAACTCAGGTGCTTGTCAAATGACATGTATTTACGACAGTTCCAGCATCCTGGGATCATTTGAATGCCGTTGGTCACCTTTCCAGCCAATTTCTGACCAACAATGTCAATGGATCTGGTCAAATTCACTTAACGACCACGGGCTTCACTTAACAACTGCATTGATTTGCTTAAGAACCCCGAGGAACAAAAGGTAGTAAAATTGGGCACAGGTTACTTGGCAAACACTTTGGTTAGTAACAAAATTTCTGATCCCAATTGTGGTTGTAATTCAAGAACTACCTATACTTAGAACATAGAACATGTTGGAGTTGGGAGGGACCTTGGAGGTCTTCCAGCCCAACCCCCCGCTGAAGCAGGGGACCCTATGCCATTTCAGACAAATGGATGTCCAGTCTCTTCTTGAAAACTCCCAGTTATGGGGCATTCACCATTTCTGGAGGCAAGCTGTTCCACTGATTAATTGTTCTGTCAGGAAGTTTCTCCTCAGTTCTAAGTTGCTTCTCTCCTTGATTAGTTTCCACCCATTGCTTCTTGTTCTGCCCTCAGGTGCCTTGGAGAATAGTTTGACTCCCTCTTCTTTGGGGCAGCCCTTCAAACTTCCTCTTTTCTGGTTTTTTTTTTTTTTTTTCTGCTATGCTTTACTTTTCTAGCCTTCTGCTACATTTTATTTTTCTCACCTCAACTTGGCAGAAAAAAAAAATGTGTTATCTCTTCTCAGCAGTTGTGTTTGTAGGACTGTGACTCCAGGGTCTGCAGGCTAACTGATGGCTCTTAAGTGATTGACCAGCTGGGTCATTGTCTGCAGAAATATAAACACCACCCCTACCCCCAATGGACATCAGAGGATAGGAATTCAGAAGCAGCGGAATTGACCATGGTTTCTGACTGTGGGCCATCTTGGTCAAAAGTCAGACGAGGAAGTCAGCGAATGTTTTTGTCTCACTAGGCCAAGGGACTCAGGCCCCACATGCCAAAAATCTTGGGAAGAATGAATCCAGTGCATTAAAGTTGGCAAGGGAAGGTTGGCTGTTGCAGGATTCCAATTTATGTCTTTTCAGTGATGATTTTGTTTAGGTCTCTATGGTTTCCTTCCTTCTTTCCTCCCTCCCTCCCTCCCTTTCTTTATCCCTCACTCCCTCCTTTTTATCCTTCCTTCTTTCCCTCCCTCCCTTTATCCTTCCCTCCCTCTTTCCTCCCTTTCTTTTACTTTCTGCCTTCCTTCCTTCCCTCCCATCCTTTCTTTATCCCTCCCTCCCTCCTTTTGTATCCTTCCTTTTCTCCCTTCCTTTATCCTTTCCTTCCCTCCCTACCTCCCTCCATTTCTTTCTTTATCTTTACTTTCTTCCCTCCATCCTTCCCTCCCTCTCTTTTACTTTCTGCCTTCCTTCTTTCCTTCCTTCCTTCCCTCCCTCCCTCCTTTCCTTTTTATCCTTCCTTCCCTCCATTTCTTTATCCTTCCTTCCCTCCCTCCCTCCTTTTCTTTATCCTTTCTGCCTTCCCTCCCTCCCTCCCTCCCTTTCTTTTTCCTTCCTTCCTCCCTCCCTCCTTTTCTTTACCTTTCCTTCCTTCCCTCTCTCCTTCCCTCCCTTTCTTTATCGTCTCTCCCTCCCTCCCCATCTCTGTCTTCCTTTCTTCCTTCTCTCTCCCTCCCTCCCTTTTCTCTCTAAAATACTGCTGGAGTTTGATATTTTCCAGAAACGCTTGGGCCCAATCGACCTGAGAAAAAGGAAAAACTGGTGCTATTGGGATAAGGAATCTCCTCTTTGCCTCCTATAGATTGTCGTCTACATTTGTCAAACAGTTGGTGACAATTTAATTACCTGCCTATAATAAAAATATAAAATATTCCATTTGGGGTGGGATGGGGTGAGAAATGACATTTAGATGCATTGGAGGATGTAAATCCTAGGAAGGGACCTGGCAAGCTTATGCAGGGTGTTTGGGATAGACTCTCCTTACAGGAGTTCACAGAAATCAAGATATCACCTATAACTTGATTACTCAGTTGTGGCTGCCATGTTAATTTTTTGGATTATCCCTATGGATCCTCCCCAGCATCTTGGTGCAAATGCCCCCCCCCAAACACCCCTAAAACAGTTTGGGAGTCTCCCCATGTGAAGGAAACCTAAGAGTTACCAGCTTTGGCTTACACCAGGGGTGCCCCTTGGTGACTTTAAGACATGGCTGGCTGGGGAATTCTGGGAGTTGAAGTCCACAAGTCTTAAAGTTCTCAAGTTTGGACACCCCTGGCTTAGTATAGTATAGTAATAGTACTTAGACTTATATACTGCTTCACAATACTTTACAACAATCTCTGAGCAGTGTACACAGTCAGCCTCTGGCCCCCAACAATCTGGGTCCTCATTTTACCCACCTTGGAAGGATGGAAGGATGAGTCAACCTAGAGCCTAATCAGGACCGAACTCTTGACAGTGAGCAGAGTTTGCCTGCAATTCCGCATTCTAACCACTGCTCCAATCCGAATTCTACCCAAGAGACGCACTGTGGCCACCTGCTCTGCTGGCTTCCTACTCAGTGCTTGCCTTGTGCTACAGGTAGTTCTCAACTTACTGTGGGACCAGAGTTGGGACTTGCGTTACTAAGCCAGGCAGTGATTAAGTGATTCCCACCCAATTTAATAAACTTTTTTCTCCAGAGTTGTCAAGTTAGTCACTGAAGTTATTTAGCGAACTTATTAAGCAAACCCGGCTTCCCCAATTGAATTTACTTGTCGGGAGTTCTCACAAATGGAAATCACGTGGCCCTGGGATGCCGCCAACCATAATAAATACCTGGGGGTTGCCAAGTTCCCAAATTCTGATCAGGTGACCGTGGGGATCTTTTCAACAGCATGATTACTTCAAGGACTCTAGCCATTAGCAATATCCCTTAGACTTAACATATCGCTTCACAGTGCTTGACAGCCCTCTCTACGCGGTTTACAGAGTCAGCCTATTGGCCCCAATCATCTGGGTCCTCGTTTTAGCCATCTTGGAAGGGTGGAAGGCTGAGTCAACCTCGAGCAGTTCAGAATTGAACTCCAGGCAGTGGGCAGAGTTTGCTTGCAATATTAGCAGTAGCATTAGCAATAGCACTTAGACTTATATACCGCTTCCCAGGGCTTTTACAGCCCCCTCTAAGTGGTTTACAGAGTCAGCCTCTTTCCTCCAACAATCTGGGTCCTCATTTTAGCCACCTTGGAAGGATGGAAGGCTGAGTAAACCATGAGCCTGGTGAGATTTGAACTGCCGAACTGCAGCTAGCAGTCAGCTGAAGTAGCCTGCAGTACTGCGCTCTAACCACTGCGCCACCTCGGCTCCTGTCAAATGGTTGTTAAGCCGAGGATCGCCTTCCGTTTATATAACGGGTAGAATTCCTCTCTGCTCACTGCAGAAGTTCTACATCTATCTCTGAGTATTGAGTATTGGCCCTAATGGGGTTTGTGCAAAGTGCTGGAGTGGATGTGTGTATCTGTGTGGGGGTGAACAGACGCGGTCTGAAGAGCTTTCGCGCCACAGTGAGTGGGACGACGGTGCGTTCCACCCAAAGGTTACCCAGATGCCTGCCATCATCTCCAGACTGTGTGCTTAGCTTAAAGTCCTTAATGTGTCTCGCTGTAACAAGTGGCTGATGCACGGAGCAAGGAAATCAGAGCAAAAGTCCAGCACTCTCCACTCGCATCTCCATAGAAACTGACCGAGTTAAGCATTAAAATGGAGCTTTAAAAGAATTGCTAATATAAGGGCCAGTGGAAACATTTTATCTTCCCTGTTAATGTACTTCACCGCTGGCTCATTTGTCTGGACAAAAGTCAAGCTTGGTTCACTGCCTTTTCCAGCAAAAGACCACCTACCACACGCCCCCTCTCCCCTCTTCCCCATCCCCCCCCCACCCAGGAGAATAGCTACAGCTAAAGACATCTCTCGTTATGGAGGCCAAATTCCAGGCTCGGTCTGCCGGACATGGAGGAAATGATGAGTAGCCTGATGCGAGCGACAGGTAGTCCTTGATTTATGACCACAATTGAGCCCAAGATGTATGCCGTTAAGTGAGATGTATGTTAATCCTGCCCCGTTTTGTGATCTTTCTTTCCGTGGTTGTTAAGCGAACCCCTGCAGTCCTTACATTTAATGACTTTTCTTGCCGTGGTTGTTAAGTGAATCGTTGCAGTTGTTGCCTTAGTAATGGTTGTTAAGTGAATTTGACTTCCCTGTTCACGTTGCTTGTCGGAACGCTGCAAAAGGAGGTCACATGACCCTGGGACACTGCGGCCGTCACAAATATAAGTCAGAAGCCAAGTCTCTGAATTTTGATCACCTGACCATGGGGATGCCACAATGGCTGTAGGTGTAAAAATGGCCCTTAGTCAAATCTTTCAATACAATTGTAACTTTGGTCACTAAATGAACTGTTGTAAGTTGAGAACTACCTGTATTTGTATGAAACTCTCTTTCCGGTGACAAAAAGCTCCCTCAACTACATTGTCTAGCTGAGGGTCTAATTTTGTGAGTCGGGGGAGCTTTCATTTATTCATTAGGTGTAGTCCTTGATTTACGACTAGAGTTGGAACCAAAACTTCAAAGCCATTGTTAAGTGAGTGGCACCCAATTTTTACAACGCTTTTTGCCCTGGTTATTAAGTGAATCACTTCAGTTGTTAAGCAAATCAAGTACTCTGTTTTCCTGAAAATCGGACCTCTCTGGATAATAAGCCCAATCGGGCTTTTGAGCACATGTGCTAAAATAAGCCCTCCCCTGAAAATAAGCCCTCCCCGAAAATCTTGCAACACAGCAGTAGCCATGAGATGACCATGCTCGCCGCCTCCTGCACCTAACAACTAATAAGACCTCTCTGAAAATAAGGCCAAGTGCTTATTTCAGGAGTCAAAAGAAAATAAGACCCTGTCTTATTTTCAGAGAAACACGATAGTCATTAAGCAAATCTGCTTTCCCTCATTGACTTTGCTTGTTGCAACCCAGCTGGGAAGGTCATAAATGGAGCTGCCACGACCCTGGGACCCTGCAACCATAGTCAATATATGCTTGTTGCCAAATGCCCATGTTTTGGTCACCTAATCATTGGGGATGCGGCAATGGTTGCAAATAGAAAGGCTGGTTTTAAGTCGCCTTTTTCAATAAAAAGTAACTTCAACCTTGTAACTTCAAATGGACGTTAAGCCAATGGTTGTAAGTCAAAGACTACCTGTTTGAGATTTATGTCCCACTTTTAATTCATGAGTTTAAGGTGAATTAAAACCCGTATGTCCCCTACTCTTAATCCAGCAACTCCAACACTGCATTGCACTGCCCCAAAACCGGTGAAATGCTACCGGTTTGGGCTGGTTCACCTGAATCGGTAGTTAAAAAATGCTTTAAAAAGTTTTTTAAATAGTTCCTATGATCAGCTGTGCAACAATCAGCTGTACTGCGTGATCTTCGGAACTTTTTCTTTACTTTTTAAAGCATTTTTAACTACTGTTTCTCCCAAATCTAAATCATGTGGCACAGCTGTTCCCCTCCCCACACACAAACACCCTAGCTGTTCTACTTACTTTTGCAGACTCAGAAAAAGCTTCTTACCGCTTGTGGTGCACATGCGCATGCGAAGCGAACCAGTAGCTGACTTCAGAGCATTTCAACCCTGCCCCAAAGGTGCTTTTCAAAAGACAACTGGACTTCCTTGAAAACGTTTTGCTTCTCGTCTAAGAAACTTCTGAGAAGAGGAAGAATCCAGGAAGTCCAGTTTCCTTTTGGAAAAATCACCTCTGGGTAGTGGTGGGTTTCCATTTTTTTTAGAACCTATTCTGTAGGTGTGGCCTGTTTTGTGGGAGTGGCTTGGTGATCATGTGACTGGGTCGGAGAGGCTTGGCGGTCGTGTGACCGGGTGGGCGTGGCCAACTTGGAAAATGTGGTGAAACTCCCTTAACAACGCTCTTGCTTAGCAACCAAAATTTTGGGCTCAATTGTGGTCATAAGTTCCCCTCCTTCCTTCTCTTTGAGAAGAGCTCTGTTTTCAAGCTGCTTAGGAAAGAGGAGGAAGGGGGCAGAGGGAGGCTTTTTCAGGAGCCCAGAGCAGCGTTCTGGTATTGGGTCTCTGGAAGAACTAGGTACTGGGTACTAGGAGGCACGCTAAATTTCACCAACCGGTATGCCCGAACCAATGCGTACCGGCTGAAACCCACCCGTGCCTCTGGGACAACCATGATCTGGATGATTGGGAATCTCTGTAGAGACTGCAGGATGTTTGTATTTACATTATTTCTGTATTGCCGAGTCTTCAAAGAGGCTGGTAGTTTATGGAGTTTGGTTATAAATCCTGCGCAATTGGGGGGAGGAGAATTAACCATAGAAACATTCAAATCAGTGGTGGGTTCCGAATCCTGTTGCAACTGATACGGTGCAATGGGACCCGGCATCCATCACATGAAAGTGCGCACCTAATTCAATCGCGTCCTTCTTCATTCTTTAAAGCTGTGCAAAATAATCTAGCTCTCTGCAGGGTTACTATGGTAAGCATCGTTCAGATTTCTGGAGAGAAAATAGAGTAGAAATATCATGAAAAATACCAGGTTTTAAGACTCTCCCTGTGATTTACAAGGGAATTTCAGCAGCCTGAATTCTGGCCAAAACATCAGATCTGGTCCATTCTACAGGGAGCAGGTGATTCCCCCAGATATGTAGATGTCAAGCTACATTGATAGGTTAAAACCAGAACTTTGAATGTGTAGTTGGAAAGTTGCTGAGGGTGTCTGCATCACTGACAAAAGTAGTTTTCATATTACAGTGAAAAGCAGCTTAGCATCACCTGCAAACATCCTGAATCACCCTAATTGGGGCTTTCCACCTTGAAGTGGTTGATAACATTGAGTCTCAAAGCGACCAGGACACAATTTGGGCATCACAAAGAGGTCACCCTCTTATCTTCTAATCTCAAATCATCTGCTCATGCGTGAATTTTTATTTATTTGTACAATTAAATTTATGTGGCACCCAGAGGTGGGTTCCAGATCTTGTTGCAACCAATACGGTGCAACAGGGCCCGGCGTTCACCACATGAACTCGCACACACACGTGCAGCATGCGCATGCGTACTTACCGCCTGCGACGCTCTGCAACACTCCATCTGCTCGGCCGAACATGGCGCAGGTGCCGTACGCTCCATGCACATGCGTGGAAGCGCCAAAGAGCTCAAATACGGGTAAGGAGTGCAGGGGGGTGGGCCCTCTGGAGCACTGTACCAGAACGATACCCGGTGCTCCCGGCAGGCACCGGTACGCCTGTGCCGGGACGTACCGGTCATAACTCACCACTTGTGCCACCCATCTCACTATCCAAAGCGACTTTGGGCGGCTTACAATAAAAACAAAATGTAAAAACAATTTAAAATTATAACCACAATCTAAAATTCAAAACATTAAATACCAGCTAAAAAAACACCCTCAAGATCTTGGGCAGAGTGAGGCGGTCCCTTCTCTTCATATGTGCACTAGCACTAATCACCCCCAGTCTATTGTACCCCGATTGGGGCCCACACCAACTAACAGAGCCAGGTTTTAAGATACTTCCAGAAGACCAGCAGAGTGGGGACAGATCTCATCTCCAACAACAAGGTGTTTTACAGGCTGGGGGCCATAGCAGAAAAGGCTTTTTTCCTAGATCTGTGATGGTGAATCTATGGCCCTCTCAGCGGGCATGTGAGCCATTACCTCAGCTTAGCTCCACCGCCCATGCGCATGAGCCTCCCACTGGCCATGATTTTTGGGTCTTTGCTGCACATGCACAGGGAGTGGGGCGTATGTGCGTGGGCTGGGGCGGATGCGGGAGATTCATGTGCGGGGACCTGTTTTTGGTCCCAGGAGGCTGCAGGGAGGCCTACTAGGCCCAAAATGGGGTGAGGAGGGAGTTATGTGTGCATGCGCTGTGCAACAACTGTGCAACAAGTTTGGGAACCACTGGTCTAAAAGAAAGGAACCTCTTATTTGGGACGGCCTATGGTGGCCATGAACTCCTGAACCTCTCTGGAATCCATCCCAAGAGCAAACAGAGTATCCAAAACCATGGCTGGTCCACCATCAATTCCAGGAAATCAAGAAAGGGTCTTGATGTTTAGCAATGTAGGATGTTCACAAGCCTGTTCTTTGGCTTGTCTCTCTGGCCCCCATTGTGAACAGACATTCACTGCCTCTCACCTCTGCAGCAGACCCTCCACCCCCACCAACCACTGCAAGACCAGCCTCATCCCATTTCTTCTATCCCGAGTGGTGCAGGACCCAAAATCTAGTCTTCTGCTGAGAGTTCTCAATAATATCCACCAGATCTACACACACCTTGAAGTCATGAACGAAAATGACAGTTTTGTACAACGCAGCAGTTACCCTGCAGATCTGGTGTTGATTAACCAAGACAAAGCCATCTTCTGAGAGGTTTGTTTTTCAGCTAGCTCCTATAACTTTGCCCGTGCTACTAACTCCAGACTTTCTGATAGAAGACAAGATCAGACGGTAGAAGATTTTTCGTGGGAGATTCAAACTTGAAACAAGGGCAAACATCTTAACTGTGAGTGCCACTAAGCATTGAATAGCCTGCTTCTTGAAGTTGTGGGTGTCTAATTATTGGAAGTTTCCAAGTATAAGCTGAAGAATCATTTGTCGAGGATGATATGAGGCTCCCTCTGCAGAGATCTCGACCAGAAGACCTCCTTCTAACATAATGATCCCATGATTTCAAATCAGAAGTTTCCAAACTTGGTGTTGTGGTCTGCCAGCGGAGCCGACAGCCGATTCGGACAGTGGGGAGGAACATGGGCCAGTCATGGAGTCTGGGGAAGGCTCTGATGAGGGCTGTGTGTTGGGGGCAGAGAGGGGGCCAGAGTTGTATGCCAGTTATCAGCTGCCTTCAGAGTCAGACATCAGTGAGGCAGAGAAATAGCTGGAGCCTGTTCCCAGTGTGCATATGTGCAGAGCTGCCAGACGAAGGGAACAGCTAAAGAACAGGGGTCGACTTGGGAATAAGGCCACAGGTGATGAATGGCCCCTCCCAGAGGAAATAAAGAGAAGTGAAAGGGGAGTGGAGTTTGCAAGAGACAATTAGTTCGCTTAATTGATTCGGGACTCTCTGAGACTCCTTGCCAAGTTTTGCAGATATCAGCCTGTCAGCTCTCCAAGCCAGATAAGGTCTGTGACTGTAAATCCTCCCTTGAAAGACTTTGCTGGATGTGAATGAACAGAATTCACAGTCAATTAATAAAAGGGTTTTTTTTTGTCAGGACCAGGAGTTTGCTTCATGCTCTTGGGAGGCCTAGTCAAAACACTTGGCAACTTTAAGACTGTGGACTTCAAGCCCCAGAATTCCTTAGCCAGCCTCTTCTAAATTATGGCAATCTAACGTATAATGTACATTGAACTGCATGATGGTATTTTCTCCCAAATGTTAAGATTTTTACATGGAAAAGCCAGGGGGAAAATAATCTTTTTTTTCCTTTATGTGATATGGATGGCTGAAAACAGGAATACATCCTGGCTCTTTAATAGTTTTCTCAGGCCAGAACTCGTTACATCTTCAGTTATGATGGATGGATTGTGGAAGGAACTTGTATTCCCAAGTGCCCAACTGTCTATGGACAAAAAATGCTTTTTCCTCTCTTTTCCAAAACTGAATCTTTTGTTTAGTTAAATTAGAGGTTAGGAGATCATTTTAAATGTCAACCTCTGTATCTGTATTTTTAGAGTCTTTTTTGTTATGTCAACTAGCTCTTCTGTTTGACAAACGAAATCCTTTTTTTAAAAGTAGTTCCATCTGTCCAATTTAGGATAAATACTACAGAGCAACCAATAACAGTCTTAGGAAGTATATTCTCAGCCTTTGTGCCCTCTGTGATTTCTTTTTTAGACTCTGTATTATCACATGAAAGGATGAGTTGCTAGGACAATCCATGTTGTGTGTATACAGGACATTTTGCAAGAAATATAGGTTGTTGTTGAAGGGGTCTTAATCTCAAAATTTTATAAACAGTATCGGCAAAAGCAAAGAGCACTTAGACTTACATACCGCTTCATAGTTCTTTACAGCCCACTCTAAGTGATTTACAGAGTCAGCATATTGGTCCAACAATCTGGGCCCTCATTTAACTGATATTGGAAGGATGGAAGGCTGAGTCAACCTTGAGCCCCTGCCTACTAGATACATCTCCCAGGTTCCTTGTGAGATTGGGGAAAGCAAACATGGGCCTGACTTTGTTTGCCTGATGGCACTCATGAAGTTCTCCAGATGTTCCAGTTCAGTAGTCTTTTATATCCTTTTTTTGTAACTGACGTTCTTCCTTTCCTTCAATAGGTCACTTTTTCAAATGAGGAATGTTTCACAGTGATTATGAAATAATCTATAAGAGCAATATCTTACACAAATTCATTAGTGGCTGTTGTTAACCCATAGTATTTCCTTTTTCTTTTAGATCTACCAACCTTTACTTAAAAGATATATGGAACTTGAGCAGAAGGTGCTGAATAAATAAAAATAGTATCTTCAAAGAGAATCTTATCAGTATTGATTTAAATGAAGAGAATATTGAAGAGTGAAAGAAACTGGACTCACAGTTGAATGAAACATCCCTTCGTTTTGTAATTGAATCAGTATTGTGGAATAAATGATGCCCTTGCCACTGTCTACACAAGTGGTCCTTCAACATCCATGAATGCCTCTAGTAGCACTTCCAAACACGGATTTTGCAATTTCAAATTAGCTTTGGATTTACCTGATCAGATAATATTTGCTCTTTTTGAGAGCCGATTTAGCTTCTTGCAGTGAGATAATTATGTGCACTGAGATAGAAAGATTCAACACTAGCCACTGTGGTTGGTGAAGTTGACATATTTTGTTGAAATTGACAAATCAACTTCTTAGAAAAATCTAATTATCTACATTTATTGGTGATTGGAAACCTATAATGGACTTTTTGTATAAAAATGGGAAAAATGGTAGGAAACAGAATGATATGTAACTTTAGACAGATATATTATACTTTCTGAGAAGAATATTAAAATCCATTTTGGGCATAATCTATCCATAGAAGAAAACTCCATTTTTGACATTATAACTACTGATTTCTGACTCTATTTTTTGAAAATCTCCTGGAATATTTCAAATATTATAACATTTTTTGTCTTTTATAAATCTTCACTTTTACAAGTTTACACTTTTTAAAAATCTTTTCAAAAAACATTTGCCTGGAGTCTTTAGTCCCCTCTGATGCCGAATTTCTGAAATCATAAAACCTCCAATCTCTGTTACGACTTAAGATAAACAATCAATTTGGTTCTTGCAAAAAGCTGTTTATTTTATATAATTATTTTCAAAAACATGTAGTAAAAAAATCTCAATTGTCCAAATTTGTCTGGACCCTTAATTTGTTTATAACTTTCAGAGATCAAAATCTTATTTAATTTTATTATGTTTATTTCCAATTTTTTGATTCTTAAATTCATAGTTATTTTTTGTTGTTGTTCAAGAATGAAATTAAACTCACCACATGGCTTTTCAAACTTGTCTTTATGAAGATCTCTAATATACTTAATATGGTTAAATAGAGAATTTCAAAAAGAGATTACAAAGTGAGGCTAGCAAACCCAGTGTTCTTTAAAAGGCTGTGCTATATTTGTGAGCAAGGTGTGGCTGACCTCTTTGACCCCCAGCAAGGAACAACCACCTGGAGCACATTTGGGGCTACTTGCAGATTTTGCTGGTCTTTGCCATAGTTGTTGTCTCCACTCTCATGGAGATGTTCTTAGTTCATTATGCTTCCTCTAGAAATGAAGTATGAATTATAGTTTTTGGACACATGATGCTAAGACCTATTAAAGATCTAAAGCAGAGGTCCCCAACCTTTCAGACCTCGGAGAACCACTAAATCCATAATTTTAAATCCCACGGACCACTAATATAATCTGCCTAATGACCGAGTGGATGGGCGTGGCTAAGTGATCATGTGACTGGGTGGGTGTGGCCAACTTGATGTCACTCACTTCAAGGGATGCCTCGCCAGCCTCTACTCGCCCCTCTCCTCCCAGCCCTTCCTCACCTGCCCGCCTGGGCTCCTTAGGGCCCCAGCAGGAAGCAATTGTTGGAGCTAAGCAGCCACCATGAGAAAGAGTTGGCAAAACAGCTCAGTTCAAATTGGCCAAGAAGGAGGCTCAGCAGAAGCACTTTATTGAGGACTACGAGCATAGGCTTTCCAAGCAGAGGGAAGACCTGTGGGAGTACAAGGTCAGGTACCGGCGCCTGGAGGCTCAGTGGGCTGCGCTATTCAACTAGCTCCAGGCCATGATGCAGTCCCACTGGATTGAGGTCCTCCAGCTCTTTGCCACCAGCAGCTTTTCCTTCCAACCTTCGCCCAAAGCCTTGCAGTAGGAGGCTGAAACAAACCCCAAGTGGGAATTTCTGCCCCCCTCCGACCCACACAAAAAGACCTCAAAGGGAGAAACACTCTGAAGCAACACAAACGTTCATTGCACATATCCATCCCAGGGACCGTAGTTTGAGGATCCCTGATTTAGTGCAATATAAAAAATGCAAATAATTTTTCAGCGGACCACCACCAAAATTTTCTTGTGGGCCACCAGTAGTCCACCAGTTGGTGACTGCTGAGCTAAAGGACCAGATCAGGGACAGATTATCTTGTTTGTTTGTTGTTGTTTGTTTGTTTGTTTATTGGATTTATATGCCGCCCTTCTCCCAAGGACTCAGGGCGGCGTACAACATTTAAAAAGATACATATTACAAAAGGTTTTTTTAAAAATTAGATAGAGTATCCAAAAAACAAACCCAATTAAGATTAACAATAACATTTAAAATTTGATTAAAATTAACAATAATCAATCATTTATTTTGTTTTGTTCAAGCCAGGCTGGCTTGCTGGAAAAGCCAACTTTTTAGGGTGCATCAGAAGGACCTGAGGTCGGGGGTTATGCGAAGCTTCGGGGGCAGCTCCAGAGGGAAGGCGCTCCCACAGAGAAGGCTCTCCCCCTGGGGGTCGCTAGCCGACACTGCCTGGCTGACGGCACCCTGTGGAGGCCAACTCTTGACGGTGGGAGGCTACCGGTGGCAGTAGATGATCTCGCAGGTATCCTGGGCCTATCTTGGAGAAGACCTATCTAGAGTCACCTCATGGCGAGATGGGTGGCATAAAATTTTAATCAATAAATAAATGAATATAATTATGTGATTATTAATAGTTGACAATGACTTGATGGCACAGTCAATCAACCTGACTTCTCCAAGATGTCCATAATGCTGCGAATGATGGAGGGAAAAGAGGAGAGAATGACCAGCAGCAAGACGGATGGATTCAGTAAGAATGGTAATGGACAGCTTTGATGAAAATCTTAAGGATCAGAATCAGAATAAGGACAGATCATTGTGGAAAAAATCTATTATTAAAAGTGTCGTTAAAGGTTGACACCAACTTGATGGCACTTGATCAAACCACTCGCCAACCTGAATATGTTCTGATGGTCTCAAGGCCGGCGGTAAAGAAGTCAGCTTGACTTAGTTTCAAGACTTTTGAAGAGCTGTACAGGTGGTATGGAAATAATGGACTTCTTTTTACCATTCTAGCATTGGGGAGTTGAAAATAACTCATGATTTATCCATCTTGGCCATTGCCAGAAACTCAGAAATTGGAATGCTAAAAACAACAACCTTTAGTTAGGAAGTTTGGAATTGAAGTCATACAATACAATACAATACAATACAATACAATACAATACAATACAATAGCAGAGTTGGAAGGGACCTTAGAGGTCTTCTAGTCCAATCTCCTGCCTAGGCAGGAAACCCTATACCGTTCCAGACAAATGGCTCTCCAACATCTTAAAGACTTCTAGTGTTGGGGCATTCACAACTTCTGGAGGCAAGCTGTTCCACTGATTAATTGTTCTAACTGTCAGGAAATTTCTCCTCAGTTCTAAGTTGCTTCTCTCCTTGATTAGTTTTCACCCATTGCTTCTTGTCCTGCCCTCAGGTGCCTTGGAGAATAGTTTGACTCCCTCTTCTTTGTGGCAACCCCTGAGATATTGGAATACTGCTATCATGTCTCCCCTAGTCCTTCTTTTCATTAAACTAGACATACCCAGTTCCTGCAACCGTTCCTCATATGTTTAAGTCTCCAATCCCCTAATTCTCTTTGTTGCTCTTCTCTGCATTCTTTCTAGAGTCTCCCCATCTTTTCTACGTTGTGGCAACCTAAACTGAATGCAGTATTCCAAGTGTGGCCTTACCAAGGTCTTATAAGCGGTATTAACACTTCACGTGATCTTGATTCTATCCCTCTGTTTATGTAGCCTAGAACTGTGTTGACTTTTTTGGCAGCTGCTGCACACTGCTGGCTCATATTTAAATGGTTGTCCACTAGGACACCAAGATCCCTTTCACAGTTACTACTATTTAGCAAGTTACCACCTATACTGTACCTGTGCATTTTGTTTTTCTTGCCTAAATATAGAATCTTACTCTTTTCACCATTGAATTTCATTTTATTAGATAGTGCCCAATGTTCAAGTTTGTCAAGATCCTTCTGTATCTTAAGCCTGTCTTCTGGAGTGTTGGCTATTCCTGCCAGCTTGGTGTTATCTGCAAATTTGATGAGTTCCCCATTCATTTGCTCCAAATTATTGATGAAGATGTTGAAGAGTACTGGGCCTAAAACAGAGCCTTGGGGTACTCCACTGCATATTTCCCTCCATGTAGATGCAGTTCTATTGAGGACTACACTTTTGAGTGTGGTTGGTCAGCCAGTTATGAATCCATCTGGTGGTGATGCTGTCCAACCCACATTCTTCTACTTTATCTAGTAGTAGGTTATGGTCTACCTTATCAAATGCCTTACTGAAGTCTAAGTAGGTTTAGGTTTATTAGATTTATATGCTGCCTTCTCCCAGGGACTCGGGGCAGCGTACAACATTAAAAGAAACACATAATACAAAAGTAAACTATATCAACGGCATTCATCTGGTCCACTAATTTTGTTACTTTGTGAAAGAATGCAATAAGATTAGTCTGGCATGATCAGTTTTTGACAAACCCATGTTGGCCTTTGGTTATTACTTCGTTTACTTCTAGATGTTCACTAATTCGTTGCTTGATTATCTTTTCCAGAATCTTTCCTGGTATTGAGGTCAGGCTGATAGGTCTATAGTTTCCTGCATCTATTTTTTTTCCTTTTTTGAAGATGGGAACCACATCAGCTCTTTTCCAGTCCTCTGGCAGATCCCCGGTGCTCCAGGATCTCTGAAAGATATAGCTCAGTGATTCTGAGATCTCGTCTGCCAGTTCCTTTAGAACCCTGGGATGTAATCCATCCAGTCCTGGTGATTTGAACTCGTGTAGGGTAGACAGGTGCTCACTTACCATTTTCTTCCCTATTTCAATTTGTGTTCCTAATCTGATTTTTGTGGTGCTGTTTTTGATAGGTTGGACTGTTTTATCCCTTTGTGTAAAGACAGATGCAAAACATGAGTTAAATAGTTCTGCTTTCTCCCTGTTGCTTGTCACCTTCTTGCCACTTTCTCCCAGCAATGGACCAATTGTTTCCTTAACGTTTTTCTTGTTTTTAACATGTTGGAAGAAGCTTTTTGTTGTTGTTATTTTTTACTTTTGTAGCAAGCCTTTCTTCATTGCGGGCCTTAGCTTTCCTCACTTCATCTTTACAGACTCGGGCTATTTCCTGATATTCTGTCTCTCTCTTTCCACTTTTTATACTTATCCTTTTTGTCTTTCAATTTGTCAGAGAGTTCTTTATGCAGCCATGCTGGTTTCTTTTGGGAGCTGTTATTTTTCGTAAAACAACTAGAGGTTACCATATTCAATTCAATTCAATTCAATTTATTAAATTTATATGCTGCCCTTTTCCCCCGAAGGGGACTCAGGGTGGCTCATAACTCGAACCGGGGAGGGGAATACAGACAAAAGATTTAAAAACAACAACATAACAATATATAATTTAAAAACTCACAACAGTCATACCATTCGAGACGGGGGCAACAGTTCTTTAGCCCCAGGCCTGTCGGAACAACCAGGTTTTGAGGGCTTTGCGGAAGGCCTGGAGGGTGGTGAGGGTTCGAATCTCCACAGGGAGTTCGTTCCAGGGGGTCGGAGCAGCCACAGAGAAGGCACTCCTCCGGGTAGTCGCCAGTCGACACTGGCTGGCGGATGGGATTCGGAGGAGGCTTAATCTGTGGGATCTAATCGGTCTAGTGGAGGTAATTGGCAGCAGGCGGTCTCTCTCTCTTTGAGAAAAGCAGAATGACCCACCAAATTCCAAAACGGATCTTGTCAGATAGTCTGTTAGAGGCTGGGTAGTTGTCTTCTATAACCCTGGATGCTACATGTGCCGTTCAGAACCATATTTGATGGCACATGAGCCGTCAGCTACAGCATACATGCGCCAGTTGATTTTTGGCCTTCTGGAAGGACGGAGGAGGCCTTTTTGACCTTCCCCAGGCTTCAGGAAAGCCTCCGGAGCATGGGGAGGGTGAAAAATGGGCCCAACAGGCCAATGGAACTTCTGTTTGGTCCACTGGGCCCGTTTTTCAAAGTACATTGAGATGGCTCCTGATAAGTCACAATTTGTACATCCTGCAGTTTGTCCCCTCTTTCACCCACATTGAAAATCCATCACGTTCATCACCTTGATGTGCTTGTTGAAGTTTAGTTTAAAAAAAAAAACCATCTGTGTCAAATGCACTGCTGAAATGCATTCACCTTATTACGGGAATCATTTACTTGAACCCATTTCTGTAAATTAAGATTTTTGAAATTCAGACGCATATCCTCCCGTCTCTCTTAGAAGCACAGGGAAAAAAAAGGAACGTCTGCTGAGCTAATGTAAATTTGGATTGAAAAAGGCACCCCCACCTGGGAATTTAGCAGCTCTTTCAGAGATTATTACAGGGAGGGACCTTAAAGTACATTGCAGAACAATGTGATTTCCAGTATATATTTCATTCTGTGACCCAATTATAAATGAGTTACAGTTCTTTAAACCTTCACACTGCCAATAGGGCTGTGATGGAGAACCTATGGCACGGCTGCCAAAATTGGCACACGGAGACCTGTCACCTGGTACGCGCGGCGTCACCCATTCCTCTTCTGGGTTTTTGGCGCACATGCACACACAATGATCAGCTGGCCATGTGGTAGAAACTGGAAGAGCTGGTCTCCCATTTCCTGACATGTGCATGCAGACTGGCCAGCTGATCGGCATGCGCAATGCACGGCAGTAACTGGAAGGCATTTTCATAGTCTGGTGCGTGCATGCTCCCTGGGAAACTTCTTCCTGGTTGTGGCCCAGACACGTGTATGTGCGCAAAGTGCTCCCTTTTTGGCACTTGATGTCAAACAGGTTCGCCATCTCTGCAATAGGTAATAAGCATAAACTTAAACGCCATTGTTCATTCAGAATAACCGAGTTGGAAGGGACCATGGAGGTCTTCTAGTCCAACCGCCTGCTCAGGCAGGAGGCCCTAGACCATTTCAGACAAATGGTTGTCCAGTCTCTTCTTTAAAACCCTCCAATATTGGACCACCCAGAACTTCTGAAGTAAGTAGTTCCACTGATTAATTGTTCTAATTGTCAGGTTGCTTCTCTCCTTGATCAGTTCCCACCCATTGTTTCTTGTCCTGCCTTCTGCTGCTTTGGAGATATAGGTTGAACCCCTCTTCTCTGTGGCAACCCTTGTGTAACATTGGAAGACTGCTATCAGGTCACCCCTTAGTTCTTCTTATTATTGAACTAGATATAAACGAGATACTAGGCATTCTTTGAGGGCCCAGCTAATTATGTCTGCTAGAGCTCTCTTTGGTTGTGAAAGTTGGACCTTACAAAAGCACAACAGGAAGAAAATCAATCCGCTTGAGCTGGAGAAGGCTCCTGCTTATTCCTTGGACAGCAAATGTGACTACAAGCAAGTAACACCAAATGTGGAAGGCAAAAAAAATCACAAAACTGTCTCTTTGGCCATGCTGGGGAATTCACTGGAGAAAGCAATTATTTTTGGAAGAGTTAGTGGTGAATAGTAACCAGGCCTCCCAAGAACACGATGGGTGGACACCATCAAAGCTGACACCAGCCAGAGGATAGAAAAAACTCAAAAGAAGTAATGCAGAATCGGAGGATGTGGAGAGACATCCATAAATTCGGACACGACTAAATGGATAACATCATCAGAACTAGAACTGGAGTAAGTCAATCCTCCAGGCAGGAACAAAAAAAACAAGGGCAACTTCAGTTTATAAGCTCATCTCTTGGAATCTCTTTGCTTCTAAGCCAGCCCTAACAAAATGTAAGCTTTCTCAAGACTACAAACCCCAAATGAAACAAGTTTTGAGAAAAGTAGATGAAATTTGGGGATCAAAATTTATCAATCAAACAAGAACAGCTTGAGTGCTTTGCAAGCATATGCAAGTAGCTCTTGACTTACAACCATAATTGAGCCTTGGATGACAGTCGTAAGACGTGACTGTTGCAGGTCACTGCATGACTTTGCCGAGGTGGCACAGTGGTTAAATGCAGGACTGCAGACTACTTCAGCTGACTGCAGTTCAGCAGTTCGGCTGTTCAAATCCCACCAGGCTCAAGGTTGACTCAGCCTTCCATCCTTCCGAGGTGGGTAAAATGAGGACCCAGATTGTTGGGGGCAATATGCTGACTCTGTAAACCGCTTAGAGAGGGCTGAAAGCCCTATGAAGCGGTATATAAGTCTAACGATTGATTTTATGACCTTTTTTTTTTTGCAGCAATTGTTAAGTGAATTCTGCAATCATTAAGGCAACCTGTTTTCCCTCAAAGGGTGTTTTTGCATGACATTGGAAGCAAGTGCAGAAATCTGGCCAAAAAAATTTGCAACAAATTATGGTCACGTGACTGTGGGATGCTGCAAACTGCCTAAAGCGTCTGCAGGTTGCTAAATGCCCAAAATATGATCATATCTGTAGTCCAAGGAGATCTGTTATAATTCTGAGGAGAAGATCCGTTGTAACGGATCCATTGAACAGTTGCTAAGCAACTCATTTTTAAGGACGAACTGTCTGTAATGGTAAAAAGGGTAAAAAAGACACTTCCTGTCATATACATTGAGCCGCGGTGGCACAGTGGTCAGAAGGCAGTACTGCAGGCTACTTCTGCTGCCTGCTGCCTGCCTGCAATTTGACAGTTCAAATCTCACCAGGCTCAACAATGCTGAAAAATATTCCAGGAATCTTCTTTTGAACTTTAAAAAACTATCCAGTCTAGCCTACAATTCTGGTATCCCCTGTTGGTCTCCCATCCTAATACTAATCAAACCCAACCATGTGTAGCGTTTTGGAGATGGGCTGAAATGGACTTGTGGCTCCCACTTAAGTAGGCACAAAGTTTCTTACTAGTTGAAAAGAAGGTTGGAATTGTAAAATGCCTTACTAACCATAGTTAGTTCTAGTCAGGGGTGGGTTCCTGCCAGTTCTAACCTCTTCTATAGAAGAGGTTCCACAAATCTACAGTGCCGTTTAGAACCGGTTCCAGCTCCCTCCCCCTGCCCGTCCACACCATGTTTGCCCGCCCGCCACTCACTGATTGGCTGGCTCACGAATCACCCTGCCTGCCTCTAAAAGTCTTATCTAAACCTTAAAGTCTTAAAGCTTAAAGAAAGGGTCTTGTAACTTGACAGCTTTAAGACTTGCACACTTCAGTGCCAGAGTTCCTGAGCCAACATTTTGGTTGCTAAGCAAGAGCATTGTTAAGTGAGTTTCACCACCTTTTACAAGTTGGCCAGGCCCACCCAATCACATGACAGCCAAGCCACTCCCACTTGGTCACATGGCTGGCAAGCCACTCCCACCCGGTTACATGGTTGGCAAGCCACTCCCACAAAGCAGGCCACACCTACAGAAGAGGTTCTAAAAAAAATTGAAACCCACCACTGGTTGTAGTTATGGGTTCCTCAGTGCCTTGATTCTCACTGCTGAGTACAAATAAGTGACAGCTACAGCTAGTATTTTATTACTCAGTGCAGCCCGTGATCCGGGAAACTACTATCTAGCAGCTAATCTCCTGCCACGGGCAGGGGGTTGGACTGGAAGACCTCCAAGGTGCCTTCCAGCCCTAAGATTCTATGATTCACCAGTTTCACAATTTCAATTTCTAAAGTGCTAGAAGATTTTATCCTTGCCTGTGCTTCTTTTTCTATTTTTAGACAAATATTTGCAAAGGGATTGTGGTTTGGAGAACTGAAAAGATAGTCCTGTAATTATGGTCTGATTTGAAAGGGCATGTGGACCTCAAAATGAAGTGGCAAGATTCCCCCTCCCTCTTCATGTCTCTCTCTCTGCCTTGACCCTCATACTTTCTTCATCTTGGCAACTTTTAAGATATGTGGATTTCAACTCCCAGAATTCCCCAGTCAGCAGACACCCTGTCAAAAAGACTTTGAGGCTTACACTTCAGATCCATATAAACGGCGGGGGGGGGGGCTTTCCTACCACAATGGACAGGATCCGAGATGCAGACTCTGCAAAGGAGGCCTCAGGGACCGTCCAATAAATAGTGTGAGAGAGGAAGATGCAGGCAGGAGTGGCATACCCTGAACGACACAACCAGGTAGTTGGTGTTGTGTACAGGAAGATCTGGACAGTGTACGGCCAGACCCACCTAGGTCCAGAGGGGAGATCCCACAGAAGGTTGTAGATAGGTGGGATTCAGCCGGTTTGGACAGGATTGGGAAAACCGGATGCTAATTTTGCATCTGGTTCGGCGAACCGGTAGTTGGAAAAACTGGTTGGGCCCCGCTCCCTCCTCCCCTCCCAGGAGTCTCCACGTGGCCCATTCACCATGCCAGGGCCCACGCAGAGCCTCTGCAGGGCCCACGCGGAGGCTCTGGGAGGGCGAAAAATGGGCCTCCCGGAAGTTCTGGAAGTCTGGAAATGGGCCTGTTTCCAGCTTCCAGAGGGCCCTTGAAACCCACGGGAGGCAATTTTCACCCTCCCGGAGGCTCAAAAAAAAAAAAAACAGGCCTCCCAGAAGTTCTGGAAGTCCAGAAATGAGCCTTTTTCTGGCCTCTGGAGCCTGTGGGAGCCTGTTTTTGCCCTCTGGGAGGCTGTAAGAAAGCCTCCAGAGTCTGGGGAGGGTGAAAACTCCCTCTCTGCTGTGGTGTAGGAGGCTGAGTAGGTCGCACACTCTGTGGCCACACCCACCTAGCAACCAGGCAGAGAACAGGTTGCTAAACCTCACTGTGAGGAAATTTCTCCTTAATTCCAGGTTGTTTCTCTCCTTGAGCATGACAGACACCACTGAAAGGGTTAAACATAAAATAAAATAAAATACAGGTTTTTGGGAACATAATGGAGTGGTGTTTAAGAAAGGACATGGCATTTAAAGCACAATGATTATATATGTATACTTTTTTGTTATGTCACCTTTTTATTTAAAAAAAAAAGAGGAGAAAAATTAAATATGCACACTGAAAGAGAATTATAAACACCATCAACATAAAATGGAGCTTGCCCAGAAGCTGAAATACACCAAGTAAATGAGATGAAGAGTGTGAAGTAGAGGAGAGGTAAGGGAAGAAGAGAGGGATAGGAGAAAGGGCAAGGGGGGGGGAAGAGGAGGAGAGAAAGGAGGAATGGAAAGGGGAAAGAGGAGAAGTGGAAGTAGAGAAGAGAAGGACAGAGGGAAGAAAGGAGGTAGGAAGGGGGAGGAGAGAGGGAGAAGAAAGAGATGGATAAAGTACAAATATGGTGTATGGAGAGCAGAAAAACAAATAATTGGTTTTTGGGAGCTGTTGGTAAGAGGAATTGATGTAAACATTTAATAATACAATATGATGTTGGTTATGTAATAGTGTGCATGTGATTATATGTTATGAGAATAGAAAAATAAAAAATCCACAAAAGAAAGGGCATGGCTCAATGAAGAAGACCAGGAGTCACAGCAGAGTTAGCTTCGTTTTCCTTCTTTAGTTCTCAGATGCTTCTTTTGCTAAGTTCCACTTCTTTGAATGTTGAATACCAAGTTGCAGCTGTTCTCCTTTAACACTGTGGTCCCCGAGACCCACCTCTAATCCATCTGCAAAACGTTTATTGATTCTCCAATGAGCTCGACACAATGAAAAATTATTTTCTTTGCTGCTGAAAATCCTTGATCATGGAAATGGAAAGAAACCATGGGGGCTTCCTGGAGCTACTTTGCTTTTAAAGTGCTGGCAAAACTGAAGCATCGGAGCTGGGAGTTCAGGTTGGGAACAACACAATTCGGGGGCTCCCTAATTTCATTTCTGATGATTCCTCTTCAATTTTACTGTTTTGGGGATCGGCTTAAGAGCCGCCCCCTGTGATGGACAAACTAACACAATAAATATTTTCTTGTATAACACAACAAAGGTAACCTCAGACTTACAACCACAATCAAGGCCAGACCTTCATTTTCTCAAATGTGGGAGTTGTTAAGTGAGTCATGCTTGAATTTACAACTTTTATTGCCCATGCTTGTTGAGCAAATCACTGCAGCTGCTAACTGCAACATGCGGTCATTAAGTGAATCTGGCTCCCCCTCCCTTGACTTTGCTTGTCGGGAAGGTTGCAAATAGCAATCACATAACCCCAGGATTCTGCAACCCTTGTAAAATACATGCTGGTTGCCATGTGCCCAACTTTTGATGATATGGCAGTAGGTCATAAGTGGGAGGACTGTTTAAAAATCACTTTTTCATTAGTGTTGTAATGTCAATCGCTAAATGAATGGTTGTTTAAATCAAGGACTTCTGCACCAGAGACAAATTCCTCAGTGGTGGGTTTCCATTATTCTTATTACTGGTTCGCTCGTGTACGCGCACGACGCTTCTGTGCATGCGCAGAAGCGTCCGGGTGGGTGGGCGGAGCCTCCCGCCGCCACCACCACCAGTTCGCCTGATTTAGACTGAACCAGGAGCAACCCACCTCTGAAATTCTTTGCGTGTCTAACCACACTTGGAAAAATGAAGTGCTCCTCTCCCCTTCCATCTTCTCTTCTCCTCCCCTCCCCTCCTCTTCTTTCCTCTCCTCTCCCCTTCCCTTCCATCTTCTCTTCTCCTCCTCTCCTCTTCTTTTCCAGCTTCTGTATTATTGCAGACATTCTGAAGTATAGTAACACCTTCAAGGCACAAACAAGAATGGCGAAAGAGAATCTCTTTGCAAGCAATTTATGGGAGAGTCTCACAGCCCAAGTGAGAGGCCTACTCAAAGAAGGTGTGTTCTTTGTTTCCTGATGGAGAGCTCTCCAGGATTGAAGTAGGTAATAATTGCCCTGGAGCCCATATTTTGAGAGGGATCAAAAATAGAGCAATAATTGGCACACAGCATCTTCAGGAAAACTTGTCTGGAAGACAAATTGAATACTATTCAGCTGTTATGTTTATTTATGTTGGAGAGTGTATTCTGCACTCTAGAAAGAGTGCAGAGAAGAGCAACAAAGATGATTAGGGGACTGGGGGCTAAAACATATGAAGAACGTTTGCAGGAACTGGGCATGTCTAGTTTAATGAAAAGAAGGACTAGGGGAGACATGATAACAATATCTCAGGGGTTGCCACAAAGAAAAGGAAGTCAAATTATTCTCCAAAGCACCTGAGGGCAGGACACAAAGCAATGGGTGGAAACTAATCAAGGAGAGAAGCAACTTAGAACTGAGGAGAAATTTCCTGACAGTTAGAACAATTGATCAGTGGAAAAATTTGCCTCCAGAAGTCGTGGGTGTTCTAACACTGGATGTTTTTAAGAAAAGACTGGACAAGCATGTGTCCGAAATGGTATAGGGTTTCCTGCCTGAGCAGGGGGCTGGACTAGAAGACCTCTAAGGTCCCTTCCAACTCTGTTATACAGAAGAGTGGATTTTATATACGCTGCATTGACTAGTAGTTACAGTTAATGATTCATTGAAGGGATGTCTGGGAGGGTGCAAGTATAGTGTGCATAGTCTCCCTTGCAGGAATAAGAAGAACAAAAAAAAGAAAGTTTGGGGAGGAAGAATTAATTTTTCCCCTCCAATTCTGGCTGTGACATATTATCCCCAGAAGCTATGATATGGAAAAAAAAACTTGATGGGCCATCTCATCATCTGGTCCTATTTTGGTCTGGAGAACAACTCTTGGCTCAAGAGATGTTGTGCTCCATGCGTTGTGCTTATTGACCTTCCCTTAGGAAGTATAATTGGGTTACACCAATCAAGAAAGTATCCTTGGGGAAAGTGACTACCTTGGTCTTCATCCAGCCAACAATCTCCCTGCCTTTGGTTTGATTGAGATCCATCCAGTGAGGCTTTGAAGTATGGTCTTCTGAGATAGGAAGCCAAAAGTTGACCTCTGTTGACCGCAGAGGCCCATGTTAGAAAACTCCCATTGGAATGGATCTGGTTAAAATTTGCATGTACTTAATTTCTATGGTTTTCCCAGTTGCAATGGATGGCTTTGAAGGTTGGATCATAAGAAAGGCCGAGTGCCAAAAATGGAGACCTTTGAACTCTGGTGCTGGAGAAGACTCCTGTGAATCCCTTGGACTGCAAGGCGATCCAACCAGTCAGTCCTAGAGGAGGTCCGTGGCACGACAAAACCGCGCTCCACTAAAGCGCGCCCGATTAAACCGCATCGCTGACGTCATCAGCAGGGCAACAACAGCGACCGCGGAGAAAAAAGGGCACTTTAAATAGCACTTTGAAAGCAAGCCGATTCAAGTTAAGGTAAGGGTTAGGTTTAGGGTTAGTTTTAGGGTTAGGTTAAGGGTTAGGTTAAGGTTAGGGTTAGGTTAAGGGTTAGGGTTAGGGTTAGGGTTAGGTTAATGGTTAGGGTTAGGGTTAGGGTTAGGTTAAGGGTTAGGTTTAGGGTTAGGTTAAGGATTAGGTTTAGGGGGGTTAGGTTTAGGTTTAGGAGTTAATTTTAGCTTTAGCGTTTACAGCGTGCTTTTTTTGTCGCGCTGTGATAACGTCAGCTACGCGGTTTCGTCGAGCACGCTTTAGTCGAACGCGGTTTTGTGATGGAACCGAGATCAACCCTGACTGTTCTTTAGAAGACCTGATCCTGAAGAGGAAACTCAAATACTTTGGCCACCTAATGAGAAGGAAGGACTCACTGGAGAAGAGACTCATGCTGGGAAAGATGGAGGGCAAAAGAAGAAGGGGAGGACAGAGAATGAGGTGGCTGGGTGGAGTCTCCGAAGCAGTCAGTGTGAGCTTAAGGATGAGGATGGTAGAGGACAGAATGGCCTGGAGGAACGTTGTCCTTCTCATCCCAAATCCAACCCAAGATTCTCACTTGAGGCACAAGTGATCTGCCTCAAATTTTGCTACCTCAGACATATTGTAGGAAAACCCTGGAAAACTCTCTGAAGCTTGTAAAGGTGGAAGAAAAGAGAAGTTGACCAACAGCAAGATGAATGGTCTTAATTATAGTAATGATGGACATAATGCTGGAAGACCAGAAGGGTCAAAATTTCATAACATCATCAAGGTGGGACCATAAGTGTCTCTGGGGATACTGGTCGAGGGGGCAAGTGTTGCAACTGTTAAGTTACGTTCCCTTGATCTAGATAGATGACACTGAGATATACATCTTGTGTCTTTGTGTAGAAAAACAAAAGTAGAAAGAGCTAAACAATGAACCCATCAACAGGGAGGGCATTCCAAGTCTCCTTGTTGAAGCAAAGTTAACTTACGGGACCTAAGAAGTGACTTGGTGGTGGCTTCACTTTAGGAAGAAATATTTCTCTCTGAAATGCAATTGACCCTGATTCTGCAGGTCTTTTATTACTGCAGATGTTTAAGACTTGAATTTTCCACCAGGAACTTGGGTCAGGATGAGTAGCGGACCAATATCAAACAACCATAATATGTTTCAGTTCTTAACATCATGATATTATCTCAGCAGATTTTTATGATGTATATGGTTTAGACAGGAGATAGAAAGACCTGCACATGGATTAGAGAACAAATAAATGTGTATGATATCAGTAAAAGAATTGAAATGGAGATAGGATGGTCACAAGGCAAGAATAACTGATGGCGGGTGGACCAAGGCAGTCATAGAACGGATCACACTTGATATAAACACCCACAAAAGACACCTAAACAAGATGGAGCGACTGGGGACGCAACTGACAAAGGAAACCTCAGGTCTGCATTGGTTGTATTAAGGTAACGATTTAATAGCTCAACACCTGCTGTAATGCTGTAATATTGAAATGATGATGCAATGAGAATGAGTCAGCAGGGCTATTTATTTAAGAGGCTGTATATATGAGATGGCCTGTGAGGGTGTTTTTCTCTCTCCATGTGTGCTTCCGTGCTGTAGTTGATGATTGATCGCCTGACTTTGCCTTGTAGGTGTATGTATATATTCCTTGTAAATAAACCACTATTTGAAAGGCAAACCTCTGTTTAATGCGGTTTGTTCCTGGGTTTTCTCAAAAATAGTCACACTGTGTGCACTCTGACAGGTTGGAAACATGTGGAAGAGGCGTTCACCCTGCAGGAATGATGGTGATGGTGAAGATAATAATGATGATGATATGGTTTATTAATATTTGTTGGTTTGATTTTTCTTCCCTTTTTTGTACACCATCAAGAATCACATTATCTCGATTGGGCAGCTATGTAAGGAAAGAAATAAACCGGTACTAGATGTACTTTTATTGTAAATTAAATGTAACACTACTAATACACTCATGTCTATTGTACATTTCCAGATTTGTCTGGCAGAATTCCACCCATTACTGCGAGAAGGTGGGACATTTTTGTTCCAAAATGGAAGAAAAAGTGAAAATCCCTCAGAAACTTTCAAAAATGAGTGGCAACAAACATCTCTGGCTTTTCACTGGATCAGGCCATGTTTGTGCAGCCACTTCATTCAAAGGCTAGGCCCAAAGAGCAAGCAATGCAATGGGCTGAATTTGTGCATGAATTTACATATTCCTAATGTTTAACCCAAGTACAGATGGAGGGCTCCAGTCTCAGGAAGGCTGCACGATTCTTTTTTATTCTTATAAAGGAGAATATTTGTAGCTCAGGGTTGAAATGAGGAGCCCTTGGTGATCTCTGAGCTTGCTTGCTTTCTTGCAGACGTTTCATTACCCAAATTAAGAAATAGCATTAGTTGGTAGTAAGGAGTAGGTTTACTATTAGGAGCACGGATTCTTCTTCCTCCTCCTAGTTTCCCAGCAACAACGAACATGAGAGATTAAGTTGGGTTGAGAGGGGAGTGGCCCAAGGTCATCCAGATGGTTTTCATACCTAAGGCAGGACTAGAACTTATTGTCTCCTGGTGATTGGCCCAATATTACCCAACCAGTTTTCATGCCTTAAGCAGGACTAGAATTCCCAGTCTCCTGGTGATTGGCACAAAGTCACCCAGCTGACTTTCATGTCTAAGGCAGGACTAGAACTTACTGTCTCCTGGGTTTCTAGGCCATCACCCTAAAAGATCAAACATGATGGTTTGATCAAACCTCTGCCCACTTTTTTATGAGCATTGCTGCCAGAGGTGGGTTCCTACCAGTTCGCACCTATTCGGTAGAACCAGTTCGTCAAATCTACCGAACCGGTTAGAAGAGGTTCCACCAGTCGACCCAGAAAGCAGGCCACACCTACAGAAGAGGTTCCAAAAATTTTGGAAACCCACCACTGGTCCTTGGATATGATTATTCTACACTATCATGCTCATATTTATAAAACTCAGTGCCTCTGTGAAAGGTAAGGATGACTACTGCGTTTGTGGTGCAATCAGAAAATTGCGGGTGTTCAAGTTGTTTTAGCGCAAACCAAAGATGCCTTTTAAAAAACAAGTTTACATCCTATTCTTATGCATGCCAGTGCTAAGGTGGTTCTGACAAGTGTCGTCGGCATCTTCATATCCAGTCACATTATAGCAATAACAGTAGACTTATATACCGCTTCATAGGGCTTTCAGCCCTCTCTAAGCGGTTTACAGAGTCAGCATATTGCCCCCAACAACAATCCGGGTCCTCATTTTACCCACCTCGGAAGGATGGAAGGCTGAGTCAACCCTGAGCCGGTGAGATTTGAACCGCTGAACTGCTGATCTAGCAGTCAGCCTGCAGTGCTGCATTTAACCACTGCAAGCCACTCCCATCCGGTCACATGGGCAGCAAGCCACTCTCACAAAGGGGGCCACACCCACAGAGTAGGTTCGAACAATTTTTGAAACCCACCACTGATTGCTGCCATTTTGACTCTTTCAATCTTACATTGCACCCCCTGTTGGATGAACATGTGCATGACAGCTTGCTAAGGGAGAGCCTGGCCTTAGGTCTGATTAATTAAGAGTAAGATTCAGGGCCCTTGGGCAAAATATAGGCAGTTTTTTCCTATTTAATCCATGAACCTTACTCTGTGAAGCTTAACCCCCCCCCCTTGTTTAATTTTAGAGAAGAAATTAATTAGTCCGAGAAGGTGCGAGCTTGGGGGGTGGGGAATCAAAAACTCAGTGTATAACCTTGAAGAAATGAAGATCTATTCATCAGATTTCCCTCCCCTCCCCTCTCTCCTGGGTCGGTCCTTTTGCAAATAAGATTAATGTACTCTCCCGCCATTTGTCTTCTCCAGCACCCCACGAAAGGAGAAGGAAAACTTAATTAGCATTTTAAAGTGGGCAGCCTTGAAGCTAATGATATTCAATAACGAAAAATTGTTTTAACCTTATTTGCACTTTTCAATTTACTTATTACAGGCCATCTGTTAAAAATTTGCACAAGTGCCATGGAGAGGGAGGCTCTTTTCGATGGTTAGATGAACCCCGGGCAAGAAGCAAATGAGGTGGGTGACAGGGGGGCAGACCCCCCAAAGGTCTGTGCGCTGCATTTCAGCCGCTGGTATTGCTCACTCCTTTGGGTTCCTGGTCAAAGTGACAAGACGTCTAAGACTCCACCGTAATTTCATCTCCACCCTTTTGATTAACGTAATCCTTCTCGGAGATTCCATCAGAGGATGCCTTGAACACAAAGCAAACATCTTCTATGCTGATTCTGGAAACAGAATAACTGAGTTGGAAGGGGCCTTGGAGGTCCTCTAGTCCAGCCCCCTGCTAGAGCAGGAGAGCCTATATCATTTCAGACAAATGGCTATTCAGTCTCTTTTTAAAAGCCTCCAATGAAGGCAATCCGTTCCACTGATTAACTGTTCTCACTGCTAGGAAATTTCTCCTTAGTTCCACTTTGGATCCCTACCTTGATGAGTTTTCACCCATTGCTTCTTGTCGTGCCTTCGGGGGCTTTGGAGAATAGGTTGACCCCTCCCCCTCTTTTTTGTGACTGCCTCTTAGCTATTAGAAGAGTGCTATCATGCAATTGTTCATCATATGTTTTAGCCTCTGGTCCTCTGATCATCTTTGTTGCTCTTCTCTTTCCTGTTCTATCAGAAAGGATGATGTGTTTCGTCCTTGTGTGAGGGCACTGGAAAATGACCTCAAATTTCTAGAGATGTTGGCCCAAGTCACAAAAAGGATTCCACAAGTATTGCTGTAAATCTATTTTGTCATGGCAGGTAGAGTTAGCAGAGATGGCTAAATTGACTGCTTTGATTGAAGGGGGGGAAAAAACCCACAATTTTGTTTCTACTTGATAACCACTTTTCTGCTTGAGGTGGAAAAAAATGAAGCTGATTTTGGGGTATAGGAAGTTATCACCCAGCCCTCTCCCAGAAAAATGAAATATGCTAGGAAATATTGAAAAGGCAGAATATTATATTTCCCTGGATGTGAAAAGGAAGAAACATGTTTTAAAGACAGAGTAGCTCCCTGCAGCTTCCTGCCCACCCTCCTTTGTCAATGGGCCATTAAGATGCCCAAGCCAGTCCCTTTACATAATAAAGAGTTCTCCCCTGCAGCTCCAGAGAGATGGGATTAAGGCATGATAATATAGGCCCTTTACCCAACTTGCCACATGGCATCTGAGAACTCAACCAAACCTGGATTCAAAACACAGCCTAGAGAGTTGCCCTGCATGGCCCCATGGGAGTCTGACAACCAATAAGAATACAAGCTCAGGATCAAAGGCCAGAGAGGGCATAAAACCAGGGACTTTCAGCATCTCAACCCTTCCTTCTCTTCTTCAGCACCAACATTGAAGCCTGTGATCACCTTTTCTGTTCGGGACTCAAGCCATGTGGTCCTGTCCACCATTAAAACCATCTTTCCAAGCAGCGTCCGTCTCTCCAGTGTCTTTTTCCCCACTTGGAAACTGAACCCAGAAGGTCATTTCTTCCCACACATGGAAGGAGGAAGCTTAGAAGACAGCAATCCACCCACCCCTCTTGGTTGTTACGTGGGTTTTGTCTGCCTTTTTGGAGGCCAGGTCAGCCCGCCCCACTGGTGCCAATTTCCCGGATCAGATGGCATCTCTTGAATTCCCCAAGGCCGACTCACAAGGTCTGCTCCATATAGGGGAAGGGAAATGGGAAAAAAAAAAAGGAAAGGAGTGTTCCAATATCTCAGGGATTGCCACAAAGAAAGAGGGAGCCAACCAAAGCACCTGAAAACAGGACAAGCCATGGATGGAAACGAATCAAGGAGAGAATCAACCCAGAAGCACCCATGAGAAATTTCCCGATAGCTAGAACTCATTAGAATTAATGAGTGGACCAACTTGCTTCCAGAAGTTGTTGAATGCTCCAACACTGGAAGTTTTAAAGAACAGATTGGACAAGCATTTGTCTGAAATGGTAGAGGGTTTCCTGCCTGAGCAGGGGGTTGGGCTAGAAGATCTCCAAGGTCCCTTCGCACTGTTGTATTCTATTCTAATTGTAGTCTAGAAGAGGGGAGGGGAGGAGAAGGAAGGAAGGAAGGAAGGAAGGAAGGAAGGAAGGAAGGAAGGAAGGAAGGAAGGAAGGAAGTACTTCTATTGGCTAACAAAATTAAGTCAAAATTTTGGGGATTCCTCCAAATACCCCAATTGCTGACTTAGATTTTCATTTCAGTTATTCCAGCATAAAATCTTATTCCCCAAATACCAGAATTCACTACTTGCAGTTTGGTGCTGCAGGATCCAATCAATAGCTCACAACAAAATGTTATTCCAAGGATGTTGACATTTTGAGAGCCCCTTGATTGATTGCTTTAATTCCTGCCATTTTGACTGCATGTGTTGGTGGATGTGAGTGAATTTGTTTTAAAATGCAGCCATCTCTTGACTTCTTATCCTCTATTTCTTTTTAGCGCTGGTTAAGTACAATGACATATTTATTATGTCAGATTTATTTGACAGATGGCGGTGTAGCGTGTTCTAAGCAAGTGTTTTCATGCAGAGATAAACATGTCTGTGAATAGAATATATTGCTGTGTGTAATCTGCATACAGTTATGCGCCTATCTTTGTATGCATCCACAGATCCTGGTTTCTTAGAAATGAACAATTCTGCTCTTATTGTTTTTACAAAATGCTTGCTTTTGGTTCAAGAAGTATGAATTGAGCAGGAAATGTTGCCCGTTTTTATCACACTTTTCAAATACATTTTTTTTGTAAGTCGTTTTTCCAAGTTAGGCAGTGGGTGTGTAAAGCAAACATTATTCTCTTTTTCTGCCTGCTCTTATGTAACGATAAAATTGATTACATATTTCCATCATGCACGTACCGCAGTATTATGTGCTCCATATGTGTGTGTGTGTGTGTGTGTATGTTATATATATATATATATATATATATATATATATATATATATATATATATATATATATATATATATATATATATATAATATGTGTGTGTGTGTGTGTGTGTGTGTTTCTGAGGTTTTCGCAGGTGTATGTGTGTGTGTGTGTGTGTGTGTGTGTGTGTGTATATATATATATATATATATATATATATATATATATATATATATGCCACTTTTATCCATGTTCTTATGCCATGTGCTAAATAAATAATAATAATAATAATAATAATAATAATAATAATAATAATTAATAATAATAATAAAAGACAGACTGATGCTAACAATAGATTGGGAGCCACCCAAAAATTCATATAAGAAAAGCAGTTATGTAAATAAATAGATAAATGAAAATAAATAAATAGAATAAATAAATAGATAAATGAAATGTTTATGATGCTTTGTAGAAAAATTTATTACATCTGAGATGGATTTTTCCCTACTATGTGCATTTATGTGCATAGTGCATGGTGAATTGTGCAAAATTCCACAGAAGGGATTATAATGTGCATTGTACACTTTTTAAAAATGCATTTGTGAGATTAAATACAGACATTGGTATATTCAGACTCTGTAGGAGACCATTGTTGACTGACAGTTTACCTTGTAATCTGATAAATGAAGTTAACACTGATTAATTGTTCTGTCAACTGTCTAGTGGTTAAAGTAGAAAGGCTAGAAAGTATGAGACTATAAGTTGAAGTCCCACCTTACACCAATCACCAGGAGTCATTTTCTAGTCTCGCCTTCAGCATGAAAACTGGCTGGATGATATTGGGTCAATCACCATGAGACCGTGAGTTCTAATCCCACTTTAGGTATGAAAATCAGATAGGTGATATTGGACCAATCACCACAAGACAGTGAGTTCTAATCCCTCCTTATGTATGAAAATCAGATGGGTGATACTGGACCAATCACCACAAGGCAGTGAGTTCTAATCCCGCCTTAGATATGAAAATCAGATGGGTGATATTGAACCAATCACCATGAAATAGTGAGTTCTAGTCCAGCCTTAGGGAAACCAGCTGGATGAACTTGGGTCAATCCCTCTCAGCCCAATTTACCTAACAGGGTTGTGAGAAACTAGGAGGAGGGTTCTAGGATTCCTTGTAAAAATAATAAATTCGGGATATAAATAAGTAACTATAAAATAGAATTATGAATTTAATGCCCATGTTTTGGGTAAAACACGCGCATCAGGCAGAATTTTAAAAGGCAGCAATTTTGATGTCCCCTGCCTTTAAAGGGTTTCAGATGCATTGTTGGGAAGGAGCATTTTTTTCTCCTGAGCATTTAAGATTCTGATTGAATCTGTTATTTTGCCAAGGAGACAAGGACATTATACCAGCAAGCCCAAACCTTAAAAACTCTCCCCCCAGGGAAATCCAGGAAGCTCCTTCTGTCTATGTTTTTAAACTTTATTTAAGACTGTATTTTATGATCCAATTTAATCGGGTGGGCTTCTAACGCAGCATTTTATTATTTTTCAATTATTGCGATTGCATTAACCATTTAAAAAATCAATTATGTTAGCTATTAATGGCTTTAATTCTTTTTTAAAAATCCAGTTAGCTGCCCGATATGTAGTTCTGGTAAGAGGTCAGGGTGTAAAGGAAATAAACAGTTAAATAAATCCTGCATCTTGAATGAGATACTGGAAAACTTTTCTTATAGCTTCTCCTATAATTTGAAACCTGACCTAGCAGGTTGCAACCAGTCAAATATGGGTGATATTTAAGTAGGGTAGGATATATTTCACTACCAGAATGGGAGACCACCGAGAACTTCCAGGGTTATATTCAGTGGTGGGTTTCAAATTTTTTTTAGAACCTCTTCTGTAGGTGTGACCTACTTTGTGGGAGTGGCTTGCCGGCCATGTGACCGAGTGGGAGTGGCTTGGAAGTCATGTGACTGGGTGGGCATGGCCAACTTGTACAATGTGGTGAAACTCACTTAACAACACTCTTGCTTAGCAACCAAAATGTTGGCTCAGAAACTCTGGCATTTGAAGCACGCAAGTCTTAAAGCTGTCAAGTTACAAGATCCTTGTACCCCTAACCCTTTAGAACCCCCCCCCCCCAGGGGTGTTCAAACTTGACAGCTTTAAGACTTTAAGGTTTAGATAGAATTCTTAGAGGCGGGCGGGGCAATTGGTGAGCCAGCCAATCAGTGAGTGGCGGGCGAGGCAAGCGTGGTGCGGACGGTCGAGGGGAGGGAGCTGGAACAGAATTTTTATTAAGAATTTTAATCACAATAGTAAATCTATTACACTCTAAACGTGGAGAAAGAGAAGAGAATGGAAAGAAAGAATAAAAAAGTGGGCGGGGGGGGAGAGAGATATGATAGAGAAAAATAAAGTAGTATAAAGAGTGGATTTGATCTAGTGGTTAAAGCACAAGGCTAGAAGCCAGGAGATTCTGAGTTCTAATCCTGCCTTAGGCATGAAAGCCAACTTGGTGACTTTGGGCCTCTTTCTCAGTTCAAGCCACTTTAAGAGGAGTTGTTGTAGAAAAAATAGGAGAAGGAAGAAGTATTGCATTTGTTTCCATCTTGAGTTATTTATATATATATTTAAATAAAGACAGGATATAAACGAAGAAAGACAGAAAAGAAATACACAAAGAACTGACTTCCAACCTTCCTCACAAGTATAAACAAATTTAATAATTCTTCACCCCTCAGGTTGAACAGATATCTTCCAATAGAAATGAACCTCTGTAGCACAGGAGTGGACTGTGGGGTTTGTTTCTCGCAGATTTCATTACCCAACTAGATAACATCAGAGTGAGAGTGGAGTTTACTTCCTGTTTATATACTACTAGCCGATAATCCGGTGTTGCTGGGGTATTTATTTATAGGGGGAAAATGTCCGGATCAAACATAATTTCTACTATTGGATTTTCCCCCTTACCAGAGGGAGCCCCTGGTGGAGTACTGTGAAGCCGTTACCATGGCAACTCCACTGCACTGTACAGTAGAAGCCATTTTATGGCAGTACGGTAGAAGCCTTTTTAAGGCACAAGAGTGTGTACATGTGCTCTGTATCTTAACAGAACACACACACACACACCGGGGGGGGGGGTTAGGGGTGTCTTATCACCACAATATTTTTTTTCCAGAGGGTAAGTCATCTGTGTACCAGGTTTGGTTGATTTGATTTGATTTGATTTATATGGCTTGTATGCTGCCCTATTCCCAGAAGACTCAGGGCGGCTAACAATAAGAAGGGGGAGGGGGTACAAAAATAAAAATAGAAAACAACAATTTAAAATACAACAGTCATAACCTCGGATGGGGCTGGATAATTCAACAGCCCCAGGCCTGCCGGAACAGCCAGGTCTTAGTTGCTTTGCGGAAGGCCGGAAGGGTGGTAAGGGTCCAGATCTCAATGGGTAGATCGTTCCAGAGGGCTGGAGCAGCCACAGAGAAGGCCCTCCCCCGGGGAGTCACCAGCCGACGTTGGCCGGCAGATGGAATTCGGAGGAGGCCCAGTCTGTGGGATCTAA